>NW_022987797.1:0-1302500 GCF_902827165.1 Trematomus bernacchii | reverse complement strand
TCTACCACTAGTTGGCGCTGTAGGCCCTAGTCAACTAGTCGTGAACAAAATGGAGACAAACGTAGGAGATGAGGATGCCGACATTGGCGCTGAGGTGCTGCAAAATGCTCCAGCAAAACACGTCTGACATTCAGGGGTCCTCATCTTATCCGCAAATGCGCCGCAATTATGCGCTCTACAGTTTCAGTTTCAGCTCCGGCACTAAAAGTTCACGAGCGTGTACAAAATACAGTTTTACACCTCTCTTTGTGTGTCTTTATTATGATGTAACAACTAGTCGACTAGTCGACTACTATTTTGAAAAACTTGTCGACTAGTAAATATAGGTAGTTGTGAAACCCCTACTACTTGGAGAGGTCCCAGTTCACCTCCTGGGCCCTGCCGTGGTGCCCTTGAGCAAGGCACCGGACATCCCCTCACTCCACATTGCTCCCCGGGCGCTGTACACTAGCTCCTACTAGACTCCTGATACTAGGATGGGTTAAATGCAGAGAACACATTTCACTGGGTGTTTCTCAATGTCGAGGAGGCTTCCTTGCTAGAACATGTCCCTCCGAGTCAGTTCCTTCAGAAGCGAGGCAAGAATCCTTCCTATCATTCGGAGAACGAAGAATGGGACAGGCTAGCAAGTGTGTAGGCCCTGCCTTACATTTTCCGCCAAAGATTTTGGAAATTGGTCCATGCGCAAAGCATTGTGGGGATTTTAAGACCGCAGAGGATACACATGTGCAGCCTAGAAATTTCCCGCAACGAAGTACGCCGGCCTCGGTAGAATTCCAAGTATCCTGGACATTGGAACAGTCCCTCGGCTGGACTCGATGACGTAGTATCCTTGAAATAGTGGCTCTGGAGCAGCTTTCCTCGACATAGAGAACCGCAGTGACGCGTCCTAAAACCCGGAAGTAAACTCCTTCCGGTTCCTTCGTCAAAAACGCAATGCAATTTCTCCATAGGAGTTTGGAAAATAGCTCGAAATAAGGTCTGTGGTTGACACACATTTAAGAGACGGATCACGTTTTGTTCAGCCGGATAATATCCACATGTCTACCCTACTTTTATAATTTTCGAATCATAAATCTAGTCGCCGGAAGCAAAATGCTAACGTTATGCTATAAACGAACTACAGCAGGGTCGCTGCTTCAACGTCACGCCAACTTAAGATCCATATTCAAACATACAGATTCTAAATGGTCCAAGTTGAAGCTTTTGTTTGAACAGTTTGCAGGAGGCAGGTACTTGCTTTCAAGCAGAACAGGGCAAACAAACTTAGCGGGAGTGTTTTACGCAGGGGTTAAGTTGGGATTGGATATGTGGGGGGGCTCTGTGTGGAGGTGCGGGGGGGGGGGTTATACTGTATGAGGCCCAAAAGCAACTGCTCCACTATCTGTATCAAATGCACACATTAATGCCACCAAATGACACAATACAAATAGAAAGTACTACAAATAAACTGGAATTAATGTACATCTTAAATTATTAATGTATACACAAAAAAAGGTTTACAAATATCCAACCTTCAAATTGCTATTTTAAATCCACTTCGCTCTGCACACTTGCTAAAGAACATTTGACATTACATCATAAATAATAAGAAAGTGTTTCGAGAGCGCATAGCCGTTGAAATATATATGCCAATAGCTTCCGTTATTTATTTTGGACTGATCGGCTTTCATGTATATTGGCTTCTTAAAAACAGCGGGGATAAGCTGTTGAACTGCTGTTGTCTTTTGCCGGGCTCCGGTGATTGGCAAATCTGGGTGATGCCTTCTGATATGATTTAGCATGTTTGGCGTGTGTTACCATTAGCATACCGCACCGCTGTCGAACAATGCTGACACACCGTCCTCGTCCGATCCACCACTCGTCCGATCCACCACTCGCACTCCATCGTTATTGTAGTCCACAGGGAACCCAAAATGTTCCCACACAGCTGATTTAAAATAAGCAGGTGGGTTCTAGCTCCTGTGTGTTATCTGAACTCGCCATACTAACTTTTCTTCTTCTTGTATTTTGTTCGTTTTGTTGTGTTTTCTTCTTCTTCTTCATTTGTTGTTTAAGGGCGGCTGGCAAACAGCTTTTAGGCGCAATACCACCCCCTGGATTATAGTATAATGGATATTGCCCTGAGTGACAGACTTTTTTCCCACTCGTAAAAAAAAAGGCGTATTCGTCGTGTGACTGCATGTGCCGAACCGTGACGTCAGAACCGTGACGGTTCGGGACGAATACGGATACCGTTACACCCCTACTCTAAACTATTTAAACATCACCAAATTCGGTGTTGTTATGACCGATCATAACTCAGCTTTATGCAGACATACATTTAGCATGGTTTAGGAAACGGGCTACGTGTTACGGGTCAATGGTTTAGCGGTACCGCCGCAGACTGTCTGCACGGAGGAGCCGCGGAGGAGCCGCGGAGGAGCGGAGTCCGGGCCGTGCTGCAGCTCCTGATCGGAGCAGAGACACACGTTCACTAAGCCGGAAAACTATATCCTGTCACAGAGATCTGCTATTTTAAAGTAAAGTCAACACATATCGACCCTAAATATAGTCTATATTAAGAACGAGAAAAGTTGTAGCATATGTTTTTTGTAAACATATGACAAATGTGCGAGGGTGATGACGTCAGAGCATCGTCCTATGTGCCGGGGCGAAGCCCCGGACAGCCCCGGCCCAATTTAACCCCTGGTTTTACGTGTTCGGTGTAATGACGTAAAACGGCCTGGACAACTTCTGTAGTCCTATTCAGCCACATGTTAACAACCATCGTTTTTCAGACACGTAAACTCTTCAAAAATCACCAGCGGAGTCACTGCTGATGTATTTAATGTCGTAGAACAAAACGTGATCCGTCTCTTCAATTTGTGTCAAACACAGACCTTATTTCCAGCTATTTTCCTAAATCCTATGGAGAAATTGCATTGCTTTTTGTCAAAGGAACCGGACGTGGTAAAAATGCTAACTTACTTCCGGGTTTTAGGACGCGTCACTGCGGTTCTCTATTGAGAAACACCCACTGTGTGTGCTGTGTGCTATGCATGTGTGACCATTAAAGAGCGTTTCATCCTCCAATTCTATTCTATTCTATTTAGTAAAGAGCAAAAACTGATTTATATGCAGGTGGAAACCAGAAAGATGGACACAAACATGACCTCAAATGAATCCTATGATTGCTCTGTGTCTGCTGGATGTGTAATAGCCTTGACATTAGCTGTATCAAAGGATCGCTATTATGCTCATTTTCAGGCTCATATTTGTATTTTGTTCCTCTACTGTGACATGTCTGCGTGCTTTAATGTTCAAAAAGGTCTTTATTTTGTCTGCAGCACCTCTTTTCCCCCTCTGTCTGAAACCAGAGCCCAGTCTGCTCTGATTGGTTAGCTGGCCGACTCATTGTGATTGGTCAACCGCTTAGAAACATCCCGCCCCTTAGCCTATCATGTACAATGTGTTGAAGTGCTAGCCAATAGAAGCCCAAGTGCTACCCAGTGATGTCATATAATACGGAAGTACATAAAAGAGTCCAATGGAGGCAATGGAGGGAGAGAAACTCTGGAGGGAACTTTGGGATTTAGGTCTTTGCAGACCATTTACATGCACATAAACCTATATAACACACTACAGGGAAGGGAAAACCCCCCAAAAGCCCTGAATATATAAGATCTGGTGCTCTGGTGCTTTGGGAAATCCCCCAAAGGCCTTCCAAAAGCACCAGATCAGGTGAAAGAACGGTAATCATCTCATACATGAAAAAATAAATAAAGGCAACGATGGCTTGAGGATAATAACTTTAGCTAGCCAACATAGTGATGTCACTATGTTACAGTGGAAAATAAAATCCAATATAGGTGCTTCAGGCAGTGTGTGGGAGAGAAACTCCCTCTGGAGCGAACTTTGGGCCTTTTAGCCTTTGCAGACCATTTAACCAAAACAACCTAAATAACGCAGCACCGGAAAGGGAACCCCCCCCCCCCCCTAAAACTAATAGGGCCCCTATATTTTCATTAAGTGATGCAATGTAATGCTTTTCATTTGAAAAAAAAACTAGTATATGAAAAGTTTGAAATGACCACATCTACAGGAAAACCTATCACTACCAAAAACCATGAAGAAAGGAAAGGATACAGTTTCTCCTTTGAGGAGAAACTGTATCCTTTGGCGTCTCCGTTGAGTTTGTCGATACATACAAATATCTGGGCTTTTGGTTGGACAGAAATCTAAACTTTAAACACCACATTGAAGTTCTAACTAAGAAATTGAAATTCACTCTTGGCTTCCTTTACAGACTTAAATGTTTTTTTTCAACTTCTTCCCGTAAAAGGTTGGTCTCTGGCTTATTCCTGTCCCAGCTTGACTACGGTGATACCATTGATAGATTTGCCTGTCCCACTGTTTTGGCCAAACTTGACCCACTCTACCATGCTGCACTGCGTTATATATCAAATGCACCCTATAGGACTCATCATTGCACACTGTATAGCCTAACTGGATGGTCCTCACTTACTATGCGTAGGATGCAGCACTGGTTTTTATTAATGTATAAAGCCATTTTAGGTAAGCTTCCACTGTATACAGTATATGTGCCAGATTTGTTCCAGTTTGTGACTCTTACAACCTCAGATCCAGTGCCTGGATACGGTTCCTGAGGCCTGTACTACGAAGCCGGATTTTCGCTTAGCGACCTAACTTCAGGGAAAACTGTGGGTTTCCGGTCCTACGACGCTGGTTCTCTTCTTACCGGGCTAGATTTCCATGGTAACTTATGCTGAACGGCAAACCTGCTCCGGAGAAGGTTGGGTTCCAGGATAAGAGATCAACTCAGTGAAAGCACCGCCTGCTGACCAATCAGAGCTCAGTGTGCGGAGTTTAAAGCGATCAATTCATATTACAGGATAGAGGAAATACAGAAAAACTACCGTTGCAGGAAAGACGGCATAAGTAACCGGATCAAAGTAACATTACGTAGCCTACAGTCCACGGCACTGTGAGTGCAGACGTAGATGTGTCCCATTATCATTCATATCATATCACATCATAATGTATCATATATTTCCTTATCTGAGTCAGCTTCTTGAGCCGTATCTGGCCGTGCAACACTCACAGTGTCACATACTGTATGCAGAAGTATTATTTTAAGCAACACATTAAGTTGACGAAACACTCGAGTCAAATGTAATTAAAGTCAGATCCACTCGTGTCTTAGCAGTGATATCATAAACCTGTTAATGTATTCACCTTGCAGGTACAACTATGTGGCTTTTATCCTGGATAAAGTGTTTAAGTCATGGATGTTTAAAGTTGAACTTCTTCATATTTGTCTAATATTATAGTTCACTTTTCATTCAGGAAGTATGATGCTGCGCTGTCAGTACACTTCTCCATGTTTGTGATTGGTCAAATGTTGCTAACCCTGCCCCTTTCATGTGAACGCGCACTCAGCCGGACAGAGAAACCCTGGCTTGAGTTAACGAGTTGATAACCAGCGTCGTAGGACAGTTTAGCGAGAGCGCGTTTGTTTTGGATTAGGTAAACCGGGTAACTCAAACATATCCAGGTTATGTTGAACCGGCTTCGTAGTACAGGCCTCAGGTACCTGCTGTGCGGACTGAGGCTGGGAAAAGGAGTCTTTTTTATTATGGTCCTTGGTCTTGGAATGACCTTCAATCAAGCCTCAAACTGATGGCACTTGTCATAGCCTGTTTTGAATTGAAGTTGTCTGAAGTCCTTACCACCAGCTGCTCTTGCAGTAATAAGTAGTGTACCTTTCTTACTGTCCCAAATGTGCACAATATAGTCACTGCTTTTCGTCCTTTGTTTACTTATACCTCATTCACACCAACGCAACTCCGGTTCAAGCTCCGTGCTAGAGCTTTTCAGGTTCAGAACCGGTTCTTCGGTTTAGCTCCGGCTCTTTTCACACCGCCCAGAGTCCGACTGGTGCTGCGTCATTGCGTCATCGTTTGCGTCATGACATAACCGTTTGCGTGCCTGCTTCATAAAGCCAAACCGCGCGGAAATTCCTCACAGCTCACACCGACAACAACAACAATGGCCGATTGTGCTCCAGCTTCCTCTGTACCTCTTCGGAAGACCAGATTCCCAGTAGGTAGCTGGTCTCTTCAGTGGACCACTGCTGCTTGTTAAGTTTCTCCATCGTTGTGTACAAACTGGATAAAACGCGGGCTTTTTGTTGTTGTTCAGGAGCTGCCTTCTTGGCCAGGTCAGCATTGTAAATGAGATTTTATCTCAATGCTTTTTATCTGGTTAAATAAAAAATAAATACATGGTTATCCATCATTAGGTTGCATTGGTAGTTGTGTGTGAGAGCCTGAGAGACGCTCAAACTGCATCATTTCTGAGCTTGTCAGTTTGTCGGTTGCAGAAAGTTACACTAATTGTCTGGTACAGCCCCCCTATTCTGATTTTAGAAAGGTGTCACGCTTTCAGACACTTTTCCACCATCTGAAAGCACTTTGTTTGAAGCATACTGACATACAGAAGTAAGTAGAACTTTTGACCAAAACATCTATCAGTCAAAATGTATTTGTACAGTAAAGAAATTCCATGAATACTAAAATAACAAAACCCATATTCTCAGCGATGTATTACTTTTTGTTTGATTGTATTTGGCTATCAACATTGCCTATTTGTATAATTGTGTCTCTGTAAGGAACTTTTAACATGTGTAATCAGATTTGAATAAATAATATTAATATACGTATGGCTTTATTGTACAAGGGGAATGTCTGTTTCTGATGGTTATAATTGCTTTATATTAGCAAAGCACTCAAAGTGCTATGTTAAAAGGTTTGTATATTTTAGGAGTAATGCCGCAAACAACCCCTACTACTGCATTGTTCAGTGTGCGGTACTAGTAGACACTCAAAATATTCAGCGGTTCTTTTTTCAGTACATTTAGTTTTGAGCATTCTTTTAACTTTTCAATTCAAAATCTTAACTAACGCTAATTACAGTGCATCTTGCCCACCCCACCAAGCTAGCTAGCTAGCACTAGACTTAGTAATCTAGCAGTTGCTATGCTAACAATACTTGGTCCAGCTCCACCCTCTCTTACACTCATGGTAACTAAGGTTAAGGTGACTATGTACACCTTGTATACACAGTCTATGCTCATCATAACTTTTTTAATTACAGTAATGATGTATTTGCTTAGCTCTGAGGTCTATATAGCAACATTTAAAATACCTGTGTGTACTGTACTGTTGCACAACTCTTTATTGATCATGTTTCATTAAGCTGCGGAGTTCCTTCTAAATGAAATATATTATATATTAAACTGTCATGGATTCGGTGTATGTATTCCTTATGCCATCCCGATTTGTTGCTGCTTTGTTTGTGGCTTTCGTTTCACCTTAGTTTTATGTTTTTTTTATTTGAGTTGAACTGTTAATAGAGTGGTGCAGTAAGGAGTCCTCAAACCCGGAAAGGATTTAGCATTTGACCACTTCTGGTTCCCTTGTCACAAAGTCAACAGTTTTTTGAAGTGTTTGTGTCAGTGGCTAATAAGTAACAAAATAAGACTACTGAATGTCATACGGCGACACAAGTCCACCTTTAGCTTAATGATGGTGACGCGCAACCATGCAACTGATGTAAACTTTTATAGCCTAACCTTCGGTTTTTTTTTTTCTGCCGATTGCATTTACGCTTAATCCCTATGTGGTGTTAACACTAGAACCGCCAGGGGTCGCTGAATACCTAAAACCGCCAAAGGGTAAAATGTACCCGCTATTAGAATGCATTGATTTTCAAGGTACAATGTTCTTTTATTTATCATACACAGGGTTAACGGTGAGTTTTGATCGCAGTGATGAAACTTATACCAATAGAATCTGTGGACTATCAGCTTCCATGTGATATCTAGTTTGTGCAGATAGCATGAAGTATAAAATATCGCTACCGTGTGTGATGCAAAGTGTCTCTCTATCTCTCTCTCTATCTATCTATAAATATCCATCGATCTATAACTATCTATGTATGTATGTATGTATGTATGTATGTATGTATGTATGTATGTATGTATGTATGTATCTCTCTCTCTCTCTCTCTCTCTCTCTCTCTCTCTCTCTCTCTCTCTCTCTCTCTCTCTCTCTCTCCCTCTATCTATAAGGAACCGCAGTAGACAACAGGAGCGAGATCAATAGCGCGAAAATCACTGCATTTTCTATAAGGTAAATATTAATCGCTGGCGCTGATGGGTATAAATGGCAATTTTTTCAATCTGACTTCATATTGACCATTTTTAACAACAGAGGTTGCTACATAACACACTTTCAGGAAAAGTCACCGACTGGGAGACTTGAATATTTTATTGAAAAAAAGTTACATACAATCAAGAAATAGCTGCGGGTCAAATTTACCCGTTGGCGGTTCTAGTGTTAATATGTGGAAAGTATCCTGCTGAACACAACTTGTTGAGAATCATGAACATGTGTTGGCCACTAAGCTTATTTTCTGCAATATTACCAAAATCGGGGGGGAATATTATTACTTTTTGGTTGCACACTACTTGCTATGCTAACTTTCTGGTCGGCCTACACAAATCGTCATCACTGCAACACTCTAGAAAGGTTGCTTTGAGTTATTTTCACCTGTCTCTTGTTTTTTCAGGAGTGGGTTCATGAGTGGCACATACTGTAGCAGCTGCTGCTTGTCCAAGTATTAATATGTGTATCATACATATTGGCACCAAATATGCATAATGTACTTAAGTATCCTTTTAAAATGCAGAAATTACTTGCAGCAACGATTTTTTTTAAATATTTCTCCTGCAGTAAATACTCTTCTGTAAAGGGAACTACAAAAGAACTGACAAAGTAACTCAGAGAGGAAGAGAGAGTGGAGCGAGAAGTAAGGGATGAGCAAAGACAGAGTAAATGAAGTACAGACAGCCAGTGCGAGGGATGGAGGGACAGTAGGGGAGACAGAGAGGCAGATAAAGAGAGACAAATAATGAATGAAACGGAGAGAGAGAGGTGACTGGACTCTGTTAGCAGAGAGTAAGAGAGCGGGAGAGAGACCATTGGTGCCGCAGCGGGACCGACTGTTACACGGACTGTCAGCGGGGTCGTAACCGGAGCGAGCAGCGTCTACTCCGCGTTTACCGCGAGACACACCCGGGGAGGACCACAGAGGGGAAGAAGAAGAAACAGGGGAATCGTTACATTTGCTTCTGTCGCCTGCGTGTCACCACCTAACCCGGACAGGATCTACTCTCTTCATCACTCCTCATCACCCTCATCTTCTAGACCTCTGCTCCTCTTCCTCATGAACATGCCGGGTTGGCGGAGGAACCTCACTTTCTGTCTGCAGCGGATGCACGAGGAAGGTAGGAAGGCAAAACAAATGAACGTGCGCTTGTTTTTTTATGCTGTGTCTCATCTTGTTGATGAAATGTGAGCAGTTTGTTTCCGGAGACACTTTGAATCTTTCCAGTTTCTGCTTCATGTGTTTAGACTTTTCCGGATCACTGGAAGTGTGCTCGCGTGCGTCTTTGGCGCATGTGTATTTGGGGCTGATTAAGAAGCACCTGCTGCTTTGGTATGTGCTTTGTGTATGTGTGTGTGTGTGTGTGTGTGTGTGTGTGTGTGTGTGTGTAGACTGTGTGTGTGTGTGTGGACACGCTTGGTCTGCTTGAGCCGCGCGCTGTGCGCACACGTGTCACCACTGGTTTGTTCCGCCGTTTCAGCGGAGATTGCGCGAGGCTACTGATTCTGGCAGGTCAGAGTGCGTGTGCGTGCGCGTCTGTGATAGTGACAAATAATAAGAGAGGGGGAGAAAAAAATGCTGCGTGTTGGTCCTGCAGCATGAACATAGGAGGAGGCAGACAGTGATGCTGTTGGTCATATACACTGTGCACGTGCGTGCGTGAAAGTGCGCATATGTTAATGTGTGCAGCTGTGAAAGTGTCGCATGTTGAACTGAGTTAACGATGTTGAGAGAGAGAGATTTCTACATTAATACATTATTCTCTAGACATTATGCGTTTCTGAAGGTTAAGAGCATGTGTGAAATGGGAATTGGAATGGCTTTTAACATTTAGCTGAGTTTTTCTGAACTGTGCCAATAGTTCAATGTGAATAATGTTTTATTATTGCAATTAAAAGTGGCACATGCCCACTATCTGTGTGACCATACCAACATGGGATTCTGATGTTGTTGTAGCATGTGGTCTATTTGTAGAAATAATGTACAAATTGGACATTTTATTATGGATGGTCTTGTTGGTTTGAGTGAATGGATACATTCAAACGACATATTAATGTTACAACTTGGTGACAACAGTTTTTGGGAGGCTGCCTTCATATTTCAACATGATGACGCCCCGGGCATGAAGCCAGGCTCATGATGAAATACTTTTCTGAGCTTAGAGTCCAACCCCAGCTCCATCCAAAAGTTATAGGTTGTACCGGGAAGCTGACTGTCATCCAAGTCTTGTGGCTTAAAGGGACCAAACCTTGGAACGTTTACAGCTGCAGTTTAATGGGTTTGGAATGAAAGGTATTACAATTGCATATTTTGTTGTGTGTGCACACTTTTAAGCTGCATTCACATGATGGACAATTTGCTCCTTTCTCACTGCAAGGTTTGGTGCAGAGCCTTGCGGTGAAAACAGTCAGTTCAATTTCGTTTCAATGGTTACCTCCCTTGCTAGCTTGCACCACTTCATACAGCTGTTATCTGATTGGTTGCATGTTGAAAGGTCAGGGGTTAACAAGGTCTATAGGCCCTGACACACCAAACTGACACCAAAGAACACGTCCCGACGGACCCGATTGTTGTGTCGCCTCACGTCTCCTGCGTCTTGGCCAAAAAGTCGCACTGGAACACACCGCAAAGACTTCAGCCGACGGCCAAGTAGCACGTACGCACTGTGCATGCTTGAGTGGCAATAACTCTCCTTACCAGCAAGCGGCAGTAGTGTGTATTCTTAATTCAAAAGAGGCAACCGGAAGACAGACTGCGTGATATATACAAACAACAAATAGCGTGCGTTCCATTTTCACTCTCGTCCATCACAGACTGTTTCACAGACTGTTTCACAGAACGACTTATAATCGAACACATGTTTATTAAGGTACTGGAAAATGAAAAATAATAGCCGTCTGTGTGTGCCTTCTTCACTTCCGTTTCGCTTCTCATGCATTGATTCGCTAAGCTGAACAGCCAATCAGAGTGATTTATTTTGCCGACAGCCGACACCTTCCGCTCCTGATTCAACATGTTGAATGTTTCTGCTTTGCTGCGCTTTGTGTGTGTGTTGTTGTTGGTGCGAGTGTGCGTATGCTTGTGTGTGAGAACACCGGCACTAGAGACACAAGTAGCGGATATGATCGTGGGACATTTTATCAGCGGTGCTCATGAAATGAATAAAGCTAAAACACTGGACAGATCTTAAAATCAGGGTAACGATAGATCCGTATCAAGATAAACTACCTCTCCATATGCCTTAGACTAATATTTACGGAGGTCACAGCGATCTCTCAGCCTCTCAGGAAAGCTGTGATCTGAAGAGGGTTATTCCATCTTTCTATCCATCACTAATGTCCCTCCCTCTGTTATTATCACAGTGCTATTCTAATCCAAGCACCTTTCAAATTGCAGCTTAATAAAATGTTTTAAAGAGGATCTATATTCCTGTCTGCTGTCCTAAGGCAACTTTCTAATTTCAACAAAGTCTTCAATGTTCTTACCTCATTGGATATACAGTCATATGATCATAATTACAAAAATACTTTTGTTTTATATTTTTGTGAATATGGTCATATGACTGTATTTTAAAACACAGTGTATTTAAGCTTTAAAGAAACTATTTGGAGACCTCGATGCATTCTTTCCCCTCCTCCTCATTAGCATTATGTGCAACTAGTGTGACTAGTGCACATTTGGGAACATTTTAAGCCTCACTAGTTCACGAGTGGAATTTAAATGTATCTCACTAGTTAACTAGTAAAGGGCAAAGGTTTCACTAGTTAACGTGTAGAAGTGTTGAGCCCCACTAGTTAACTAGTAAGGTCAAAAGAGGTGTCAACTAGTTAACTAGTGAACCTTTTGCCTTTACTAGTTAACTAGTGAGTGATTCTGGGTGCTACTTGTTAACTAGTGCAGACAAATGTATGCCACTAGTTAACTAGTTCTGCTTCTTTTTTGTAACTAGTTAACATGTCAGAGCTTTTGCAGCGCACTAGTTAACTTGTAAGACTTTTAGTGTCACTAGTACGGTCAGAGGGCCACTAGTTCATGAAAAAGCTTACAAGTTGGGACTTTGGTGCTACTAGTGCTGCTCCTGGCGTCACTAGTAAGGCTTATGTGCTAACTAGTCGGACAAAAGTGCCACTAGTTGCTGAAAAGAGTGACTAGTATAATGTTTTATTTAACTAGTAAAGCAGAGTGCCAAACTAGTGTGACCATATATCTAGGTGTTTCTGTGTTTCAGGTGTTAAGCTTCAATACAGCCCATGGTAGTATTACTATGGAGTGTTAGAAAACAGATAGGACGCTGATAAGGCTTGTAGAGCAGAACAGTGCGACATGTGTTTGTGTAAGAGGAGTAAACATGTAGAGAGAGATGTTGTGGATTGTGTTTGCTCAATGTGTGTACGTGTTTGAGATGCAGCTTCTGACCTGCGGTCCAATAATAACTGCCTTATAGAGACAGGAAAGGCTGTTTGAGGCCCCTAAGGCCCTGGCCACACAGAGACGAAAACGAAAACGAACCAAGGTCGATATCAAAAAAGTCTTCCGTCCACACGGAATCGGCACAAGAAACGTGTCCGTCCACACGAGACCGCTCGACCCGCTGGAGACGCTGTAGTACATATGCCGGGCCTGTAAGTGGCGCTGTACTTCCGCCACAAAATACACCAAAAGCAGCGAATAAGACCCCCCGAGCATGGTTGCCATGGTTGACTGGCTGCCCTTCTGGTTATTCTTCACGGTGGATTTAGCAGCTAAATCAGCAATGACGCGGGTGACGCGGGGGTGAGCAGGAGAGGTGGGGAGAGGCGGGGCTTTGATCGTTTAGGGCAGGCATCCTCAAAGTCCGGACTCTGGTCCGGATCCGGACCGAACCACAACTGTCTCTGGACTCTGAGCAAATTATACTTTTCATATGTATTATCTGTATTATCTGTGTTATCTGTGAGACATCGCCACAACGCAACGAGTCAAAATTCTCCGCTATGTCCACTGCAAACAGCGCTCTGCATATCCGACTGTTCCACTGTCTGTGTGTGTCTGTCAACGCATTGGTCCAATCACATTCAGCATCCCGTCAGCGTTTTTTCCCCCCACCAACAGTCTGCGAATCAGAGGCACAGTAGGGCGGGTCTTCGCGGAATGCGGGTGGCAAAAATGCGTGTGTGTTTAAAAAAAAAAAGTCAGAGCGAGAGTTAACAGCTCATCTAGTTGCATCTGTACTGTAGCAAGTAGCCTAGTTTCACCTACCGGGGTGGCATGGGGTGGCAACTGCCACCCTAAAAATAGGCCTTGCCACCCCAGCTGCCACCCCATGTTGGCAGCTTTGTTTTGAAAGAAAAGTTGTGGCTCATCGGACATTTATGAGAGAAAGTCTCTAATGTCCGAGTGCAAGTGAATGCAGCACAAGACGCACGTCTTGTAACCCCTCCCCCGGCCCTGATTTCATTTGAACGGGACGGCGCAAAACGAGAAGCATTCGGACCCAAGTACTGAAGGAATGAGGTATTTGCGGTCTACAATGACAGAGAAGAGACTGTCAAGTTTGGCTGTACTCAGCATTGAATCAAAACGCACTAAAGCTTTGGATCTTACTAATTTTGTGAGGCATTTGCTGAACAAAATGGTAATCGCCGCATTCAGCTGTAATAGACATGTCAACTTGATGCTCTGCTCACGGATGAGCATACAAAACTGTTAAGATGATGACCTTAAGTGTGTAAATATATTTTTTTCTTTGTGGGGGTCTGCCCCCAAAAAACAGTTTTAAGTCCTGAGAAAGTCAAATAAGACGGTGTGTAAAACTACACTGCCCAGCCAAAAAAAAGTAACCACTTTGATTTAACTAGGCCAGTAGGTAAGGAAATTCCACTGGATAATAACTGAAGTATAAAAGAATGCATGACTGAAGTGATGAAGACCATGTTTGAAGGCAAACAAAAAGAGGAAATAACAGGTCAAATCAAGCAAATCCCCCTCTCAGATTCCACAGCAACCAGAAGAACATAAATACTGGCTGGTGATTTGATGAATCAGCTTTGTGATGGAATAAAAAATGCACAGTGCATTTCCTTAGCTGTGGATGAGTCCACTGACACCACTGACAATGCTCAGTTGCTGGTGTTTGTGAGTTTTTATGATGAGGCAAAGGGGGAGTTTGTTGAAGATGTGTTGGGCCTGACGAACCTCAGTGGACACACAAGGGGGCAAGACATTTATAAAGCAATAATGGGAATGCTGAATGAAAGAGGGTGCAGCTGCCTTTATTCATAACTGTGCAGCTCTCACACTGTGACTCTGAGGGATCAAGCACAGACACAATAACATTGAAAACGGCTGCATACAGATTATTTTTGTTTTTGCAACCTCGTGTTAAGAATCTTGTTGCAATTGTTTAAAAGTTTAAATCACCGTAATAAACGGACCTTTGTCTTATTGAAACAATTTTTTTTGGCCTTTAAGATTTGTATTTGAGTACCCTTGGTTTAGGGCGTACACACGGTGCCGCAAGCGTTACGTTACCAAACCTTCCCACTTTGGGATGCGTTATCATTTGAGGGCTCCGTTTCCGCGGTTCCGTTACGGCAGGGGTGTCAAACTCAATTTCATCGCGGGCCACATTCGCATAAAGGTTGCACTCAAAGGGCCGGTTGTAACTATATAAATATATAATATATATATAAAATAATGTATTATATTATATTATTGCCTCTGCATTGGATTTTTATTGGATAGGGTAATAACTTCATAATTAACTACGTCTGAAAGCAGAAGTCCAGGGCAAATAATTGCAAGTCTCTTCAGTGCGAATGTCACTAAACGAGATGCATTGTGGGACATGTAGTTTATGGGCAACCTGCTTCTGTAAAGTGGCATGTAACCGTATAATAAACATATTATATTCTTTGCAAGCTCTTGCGGGGCCACATAAAATGAAGTCGTGGGCCGGATTTGGCCCCCGGGCCTTGAGTTTGAGACCCCTGCGTTAAGGCCTCGTGTGGACGAACCGTCCATACGATAAAGAACTATAGCGGATAACACCCGTTTTGTCTCCGTGTGGACGGGGCTTAATTGTACCAGCCCATCATAATTAATGGGGGGGGACGTCAGAGAATGCATTTGGTAAGAACCAATGTGAAGAGGGTTAGTACATCTTGTTTGATAAGTACCCTGTGGCTGCTTTTGAGCAAGGCATTGAACCCCCAGCTGCTCCAGTGAAGGTCATCATTGGCAAAGTGTAAACCATTACTCCAGGGTGAGGAGGATTAACTTACCCTGTATAAAATTCATTGGATCAACCCTGCGCTGCCTAAAAATAACAAAATAACATATATATTTATTCATTTGAGGTGTGATAATTTATATCCTAAATCGGATATCGATTGAATTGACCTCTCATTTCCATCATTAGAAGTCAAATCAGGATTGGCTTTTCTAATAGACATTTTGAAATAATGTATCACTAAAATTGGACCATATGGACTTGGTGTAGAACATTCTTAAAAACAGATTGCGGATTTAAGATGGTTTTAATCCTATGATCTGTTGATCTTCACAAATTCAGACCTGAACAATTGAATAGCCAATAGAGCTGGATCTGATGGTTTTTAAATCAAATAGATAACAGACTCAAATTGTGACCTCAAAATAAAACTGCAAATATCTTTGAAACTTACAGGCCATTTGTTTTATTTCACATGTGGCTCCAACATAGGGCAGTTTTAGGAAACCGTCATCCAAGCAGTTTGTAGTGTGTATAACATATATTCTAATAAGCTAATGTTAGCTGTTTGGCATTCCTGTTTATCTTCTTGCACTAATACAATTCCCAACATTCTAACAATCTAGTTACAATTATTGGGCGACCTCTTTTGTCCTAATTAAATTATTGTTTTGACAGTAGATTGAGTTCAACATCAGGTGGATAGATTATCAATAATGTTGATAGGTCAGTCAGTTTCCTTTCTGCATACATCATCGTGCATTGTATTATATTATGTGTTTGTACAGTTCAAAGGAAATGACCAGTGTGTAATGCATTTAGAAGTAGCCACCGCTGTGTAACAGTTGTTTGATCAAAACATCTCATTCCCCTGTCGAAGGACAGATTATGGATAAGCAGGCCTGCCTGAGTGTGTGTTTGTGTCTGTTTGTGCATACTTTGGAGGGAAAAGAGAAGGGAGAATGTGTGTGCATGCAACAGTCATCCATCAAGCAGACGATGTGGGGAAATGCAAGGGTACAAATAATAATGGCCTCCATGATTTGCATGAAAGCCATCGAGAAGTGGGAGGAAAAGAGAATAAGAGGGGATGAAAAGGCAAATAAAGTGAGAGACTGAGAGAAAGGGACCTGAGAGGGAAAGCCAAAGGAGGGAAACGGATAAAAACAGAGGAGAGTGTGAAGGAGAAAGATAGAAGGCCCGGCTTCTAGTCCTTATCAGTTATAGGAGGAGATCCCATTAATCAGGAGACGAGAAGATCAAATAATGTACTGGTTAGTGGAGAGCAAGCCTAAGATTGTATGTGTGGGTGTGTAATGAACGGAGCGTGATTTAGCTCCAAAAACCCCTATTAATAAGGCTTAGTTGTGTTATCGCTGATGGAAAGAGAGAGGAGTGCAGAAGACAAGAAAAGGAGGAGAGGAGGAGACAGAAGAGGATAAAGGAGGAGAGGGAAGACATGAGTCAGAAGGCATAACACAGCCCTGAAGGTGCTCCCGGCATCGTTTAACATTAGTACACCATTAGTGTTTATTTATAGGCATTAGATTATAAGAGAGAAATAAGCAAAGTGTACCAGCTTCTAGACTATATAGTCTAAAAAAAACTGTTACTGAGCTAATACTTTTTGAAAGTGACCCGACAGTTTCCAAGCATTTTTAGGAGTTGGCAGAACTTCTGCATATTTTGAGTTGGTTAAAAAGGACATATGCAAATTTGATGTCAGATGGATATTTGTATTTTTGCCTCTACTGGGACATGTCTCCATGCTTTAATGTTCAAAAAGCTCTTTATTCTTCTCATACTACCCTTTGTCTGAAACCAGAGCCCAATCTGCTCTGATTGGTTAGCGACCAGGTCTGTTGTGATTGGTCAACCGCTTAGAGATGTCCCGCCCCCTTAGCCTATCATGTCCAATGTTACGGAGCGCAAGCCAAGATTTAGCTTAATAACAGGCTTTAACGTGCAGGCAAACTACATTACTGAGTTTAACAAACTCAAAACATGCAGAAGTTCACCCAACTACTTTAAAATGCTTGGAAACTGTTGCCTAATTTTTATAAAGTTTTAGCCAAGTAACAGTTTATACAGTGTAATGAGAGGCTAAAACCACATGAAAAAATACATACATTATAATAAGAATTTGCAAATTGTAATGGCTGAAGCAAAGTGTAATGTTTAATTTACTCAACAATCATTGTTCGGCTGTGGCCTATAGCTGTAGAGCACTAGTTGCAGGGTTGTTGCTGTGATCATCGGCTCTCCACATGCCAAACTGTCTTTTGGCAAAACACTTAACCTCAACCTGCTCCTGATGGTCGGCCCGGCACCTCACATTTAAGCTTTCTGTAGGTGGTGTGTGAGTAAATGGATGAATTAAGGGCAAATTGCTTTGAATATAAGCTCTATTTATTCTGCAACACCAGGGCATTTTTTATCAGTTGGGGTTGATCAGTCCATTAATTCAACTGACAACCAATTCATCATTTGAGTAATTTAAGAGAAAAATACTCAACACTTTCTGGTTCCATCTTGTCAAATGTGAGTATTCATTCTGCGTCTTCTGTTATATTGGATTAGAATATCAATATATCTGTGTTTCAGGCTTCCAGTTGGACAAAATAAGCAATCTGGTGTTGCACAATGGGCTTGTGGTGTTCCTTTTTAACTTGTCTGACAGTTTATAGACTCATTAATAAATGAATGAATAAGCAAAATAATTGTTGGTTATAGCACTCTGTGTCTCATGGTGATCCAATTCAATGTCTGCATGTGATTCAATTATGAAAGAACACTTTTAGACCCAGGTTTCAATGCAAAACAGAGACCGGCCCCCTCCTACTTCACAACTTTATATCAGTTGATGAAATCTTAAAATGCCACCTGTAGCATCTATTTGCTGTAAAGGTCAGGAAAGAAACACTAAACCATATATTGATATTAAAAACAAAGAAAACCTGTTTACCTTAGCATGACATATTACATGAATACCACCACCGTTTGGTATTCTTCTGTTATAAAGTGCTATGTTTCATTATTTACAGGTGCTGTTTAATGGCCAAAAAGAGTTTCCTAAATACAATATTCAAGTAGGATGATTGAAGTCTGTAAAAATGTGGGTGGCAAAATGTTTTTGGCCATGTTACCACGTTTAAGTTATTAAATACACAGTTTTATATTATTACATCGAGTCGTTTGTGGACCTGGTGAGATGTAATTCAGATGGAAATCACCTGCCGTGACGCTGTAATTAACTTTCAATAATCCCTTGTACAAGTTTCCTGCCTCCCGTGAGTACATTAGGTCTTCATTAAAGGTTTGGAATGAAATGTAACATGAGTCAGAACAGAGATGTCCTTGCAGACACCCAGGAGCTTAGTGCATTGTATTAACGGCCACTATACTGTAGATCACATGATTCATTTATGGTCCATCAATGAGCTATGTCAGGGTTGTTTAGGAAAGATGTAGAAGTCACTGATTGTGAAGTGTTCTTATAAAGAGCATCTACTACATGTAGGCAAAGGAAATTACCTGGCTTTGCAAGACAAAAACAAAATATTCTCTATCAGATCAGCAGAGAATTTGAATGTGATAGAGCTTTGTGCAATTCAAAGAAAAATCTGTCAGTGATGGAACATTCTCAAGCCTCTGAGAGTAGACAGACTGTATCTTATTTGAGTGGGGGTGGGTTGTTAATGCGAGACAGCTTATTGTTATTCTTCAGTACACTTGTAAAACGGAAATAAAATGCTATTACATCTAATCCCAAAGTGCACACAACACAATATCTCTGAAGTGTTTCCTGTGGACGAAATAGCTGACGCTGAACCTTGTGACAGTTCTACTTAAGGTTTTGCACACCACTTAGATTTAACATCCAGAGCTGGTCCTGGCCTCACTGGAGCCATAAGGAAAGCTCTGCTTAGGGGACCTCATACCTGACCACTGTAAACTATTTGCCATTGCCGGGGTCATAGACAACTTTTGCCTCTTCTTGATTCGTTGTTTTGCGTGACTTTGTAATCATGCATCTTTCTCTGTGGTGTTGTGTCTCTTATGTGGTAGTCTCTCTCTTTGTGGTCTTTTTGTGTATCATTGTGGCCGTTTTGTGTCTTTTTTGTTGTCTTGTCCCCTTTTTCAGTCATTTTGAGACTCTTCTCTCCGTGCTACAGTGAGAATAATCCCATGGACCCTGCAGCATTCCTGCCCGAGTCTAACTGAAATACATAAAGATTACTTGGCAGGTAAATTACCTTGGTTGTCCACGATGTTTATCAATGCCTTTCTGAAGGACCACAATGACCACAGCAAAAATGAATGCATTAGCTTTTTCTGAACGGCTGTCTTTATGATTATGGTGTATTGCGTTCAGGCAACTGAAACAGTGGTTACGTTCAACCTGGGGTCATAAGGAACCAAATGGACTGCCATCACTGTTAAAGGAAACCAATGTTGGGCAGCCAGGACTGTGAAAGTTGGACTTCCTCCCCTACATTTGTTTGTGACTGTATTCCAGTGTCATCCCATCGGGGAAGGCTGATCGTTTTTCACAACATCAAGAGCTTGTTTGTCAGGATCATTGAAATGTAGATGGTTTTGCTCCAGTGATTTCCTATACAGTTCCATAAAGTTGATGAACTTGTTAAAGAAACACAAAAGAAAAAAATTGACTAAATCAATGCAACTTGATACCATCTTTCATAGGCTCTGGGTGCCTATAACGCCCACACCCTGTTTTTATAACAAGAGGCTTTTCATTAAAAAGTTTGTTTTGTGTTAATCTGATGATATCACCAAGGTTATTTGTGCAAACTTTTGATTTCTCCATCCAGAGTGTTCTCACAGGTTCAGAAAAACTGCCGATTGCTAAATCAATCAATGAGTCACTGATACTATCTATCTATGTCCGTCCGTCTAGGATGTATATAATAAAAAATGTGTTTTGTGGTCTTTCGGTTTTTCTTTCTGGCCTTTTTGTTTTTTGTTTTCTTGCCCCTTGCCTCTTCTTTCAGTCCTACAGTGGGAATAAACCTAATTTGAACATGTCCGATAGTCAAAATCACTACTCTTAGAGGCAAAGTTTATATATTGGAATGCTAAAATGTTTCACCAGTCAGCAACGTTGTAACAAAATGGGACATATTTTGCAGTCAAACGTTGTACAATGCAATGTATTATGGGTCCTAATCGTATTTGTAGTGTATCTGTAAACTGTAATCTTGTTAATGTCTTTTTGTGGACCAAAAGAAAGCTGTTACCTTTCTGACGAGTAAACACTTCAAAAATCCATACAAAATAGCAGGGGCGATGTTTGTCTATGTACAGTATGTGTGTGTGTTGTTGCATGTGTGTGATGCGTGTAGAAGCCATGTAGCCGTAGGTTAGCAGTGGGCGAGGGGTAACGCTGCTTCAGTCATAATAGGATCTGACGATGACTCATGCACAGCAGAAACAACAAACGCTATCCTCTTCTCTTCCTCTTTACCGTCTCATCTCAGGCTCCCTTTTCTTATTTCTTGTCCCAGTCTCCTTTGATTCCTTTCTCTTTTCTGTGACTGTCTTCTCTCTTTCATCGTCCCTCGTCCGCCACATCTTTTTTCCTATCTCATCATGCATCATTCCCTCTTGCGTCTAAATTGTTTGCCTCTAGTTGCTTTACTTCACTTTATTTCTCTATCTCCTGTATTCGTCTTGTCTCCTCTGGTCTTCCCACATGTATTTTGTAGATTTCCTCTCCTGTGGCAGCTTATTTTGTCTTCCTCAGATGTTATTATCTTTTCTTTTCTCTTCTTGTCTCTTCCCCTTTTTTAATGTCTTGTCGTCTTTTCTTATTCTCTTCAATCTCACAAAGTGTAATTGTGTTCCTGCCTGCATAGCTATTCTTTTTAACCAAAATATGCTGCTAACTTTGTGTATTTCATTATTAAATGTATTCAATTATTGCAACAATGGAGAAAATACAACCTCCATTCAATGGATCTGAGGATCATGTGAACAAAAATCATCCTTAATTCTCATCACAAAATACTCATTTGATGCTGCTCACTGCATTATGTATACAGTTTATTGAATTTAAAATGCTTAACAACACAGTGTGCAAGTACCATCAGCCACACAACTACATTCAAACATGGCAGACTCTCTGTAAAATGTTATAACTATTTGCTATAGGGTGGTGTATTTAGGCTGCGCTCCCTGTTGGCTCCACCACACTGCTGCTGCTCAGCTCACCTCTTCAGTAACAGCTGCAGTCTGACTCTGCTGTTGTCCCTCCTGCTGCTGTCCATAAAGCCATTTACTAGCCCAGTGTGGACAGCATCCATCTGTGGTCTGACTAAAGTTATTATCCTCACTCCACCGTTGCCTTTTTCTGGCGCTATTTCTCATTCATGAGATGAATGCATGCCGTTTTTAATTCCATCTATGCTGATCTGGTGCTTCGGGCAGGCATTTAGGGGCATCCATGCTACATTCTGTCCCCTACCCTTAGGTTGCTGCCATATAATAATAAACATATGTTTTGCTTTTTTTAATGAGGCCCTATCATGCTTTTGGGGTTTTTTCTCTCATGTACGTGTATATATAGGATGTTGTGCATGTAAGTGGTCTGCAAAGGCTCAAATCCCAAAGTTCCCCAGTTCTCTCCCACACACTCCCCCCTCATCTGAATCGCCTCCATTTGACTCCTGTGTTTACTTCCATAACATAATGACATCACTGTGTAACACTCGCGCTTCTATTGGCTAGTGCTCCAACACATTGTACGGACATTTTCGACACATATCTTAGCTGTTGAACTATCACAACATAGCTGGCCAGCTAACCAATCAGAGCAGACTGGGCTCTGGTTTCAGACAGAGGGTGAAAAGAGGTAATTCATTATGTCAAGCATCATCAGGTCTGTGGCGGGTCCCCACTCGTAAATCGTAAATCGTAGTAATTGCGTGTCGTAATGCCCCTTTTGTGCTTTATTTGTAAACCAGCTGCAGTGATTTATAAATCCACCAGGTAGAGCACTGATGGAAGGTAAGAACAGCTGATTTGAGGGTGCATGCTCTCCACACAGAACAGCTCGTTGTTCCTATGCATAAAATAGTGACACGTAATGCCAGTCACCAGAGAAGACTACTGGTTGGATGGCTGAACAAATGTATGTATTTACTCATTCCGGTCTCGAACCAGGCTACGGACAGTCGCTTTGTGTCATCCACTCTTACTGGACTAAGTGCAAACCAAGTAGGACATTGCATCGGTTACATCAACATTTATCTAACTCAGACACAAGCACCAACCAACACAGTCATGTCTCCTTCCTCCAGGGACAATTACATAAAGATGAGTCAATCACCTGCTCTTGACCATGTCTGGAAGCTCAGATAGTGAATAATAAACTGAACCGACAGAGTGCAGTTGTTATGCATTGGAGACAGAACCACTGCAGATTGTTTTCCACCTTGCAGACCCTCACATACATGCTTGGGTGATGCAACAGTACAAGTGACTCGCTGCCTGTCTCTCTGCCTCACTCTTGATTCAAGTCTGTTGTGTTTGCCCTGGGTTGATTGCTTTCTCAGGATCTTCTCTGTGTGACTGAGCTGCAGCGCACATAGCCTCCTGTACAAAGAGCAACGGCAATTTTTGTTGATTTGTTTTATGATCCTTCAGCCCTTCAAACCTATTTGTTTCATATTGTCAAAATCTCGCAAACCCACCGGTATCGGTACGTTTTATTTTCTTTATCCCCAGAGAAACATGTTATTTTTGCAGAGGTGTGTCGTTTCGTTCAACAAACCGAGATTAGCGTACGAGAGATTTATGAGCCACAGAATTATAGTTTTGTAAGTGCGTGACCCAGAAGGGCACATGTTTAAAAGGGTGTAAAGCATTGTACCACAACATAATATTCTTTATTGATAGGACTGGTTTTATCACTCTTTCTCCATTTGTTTTGCACACATTTCACGTCTTTAATGTCGACTGAAGCCTGTAGAAGTCCCTCATTTCCCATATCAGCAAGGTCATCAATCTCATCAATTTGTCAATCTCAGAACCTCATCTGTTCTCCCTTGCTTTTGTATTAGCTGTCCTTCTCTTTTTCCTTTTTCCTCATTTTCCCAGCCTCAGTGTAGCCTTATTCCTTCTGAATTTTTGACAATCAATGGCAGAGAAAAAGAGGGGTGACAAAAGTTCTTGCCCGGACTCAAACCCAGGATTTCAGGGTGACACTGTTACACTGCAAACTGCCAGGTCACCAGGGAGCCTCTATTGATCAATCGATGGTATCTCCTCCCTGTGTCATTGTTGCTCTCAGCCCCGTCCTCCTCTTTCATTTTCTTTGGTACTTCAACACACATTATCTATCCGTCTTTTTTTCTTTTCTAATGAAAATGCAAAACAAACATCCAATGCTTTCTCTCCCTTCCTTTTAAACAAACACACACATCCAATATATTGCTCACCGACATCTCTGATACATGTTTGCTTTTTAGATTATCTTCATGTTATCATCTGCAGGAAGAGGCAACCATTCGTCTGGAGAAGGGTGCGTCATCTGTAATCCCGTTCAATCGTCCTTAGTGTCCTATACTTAAATTGCTGCATACCCTTTCCATGCAGTAACAATATTCTGTTACATCAACTTTGTTTGTCTGCAATGCCCTCTATAATGATAATAATAATTTCATGTTCTGCGTCTACACCCTATCATTCTCTGATAAAACCTCTATTCTGTTGTTGGTTTGAAATTGTTCCCCCTTCCTTCTTGTGTATTCCGTCAAACCTTTGAAAAACCCACCCAATGTTCCATCCTATCCTTGTTACAGCAATACTGTGTTAACTGCAAAGCAGATGCCAAGCTTATGGAATGCATATGGTTAGTTCATCGCAATCGAGTGATAATGGTTGATGAAAGTAATTTATGCCTGATTTTAAAGACTGTAATGGCGATAAATGGTTGATCAAATCCATTCCCTCATCTACTACCTGCATCTACTACCCTCATGTATATCTCGCTATACTTCTTTCAACTGTCCTGCTATAACACTGTGTACCTGCCTATTGGCTTGTATACCCCTCTCTGGTCTGCTATTAACTATTGTTAAACCCTCCAGTTTTATGCTCTTCCAATCTTTACTCTTGCCAACATTAACAAAAAATAATATAGTTGACCTTGTCTCACTTTAGTTTCACTTTCTTTTTGTTCAGGTTAATAAACATACATAGAAAAATACTATGTCAGGGATAATATGCAGCCAGACAGTCGTTAATGAAACAAGAACAGATCCCAACATGGTGTTCTTTTTCATTAGGTTCAAGGTTCAAGGTTCAAGGTTCTTTATTGTCAATCTGACATAGCTACAGAGTAATTATGCAGTTGAAAATCTTATGTCACAGGCTTCTCCAACAATGCAATATAATAACATAACATTAATGACCACTTTTATCTACATTATCCCGCCTATTACACGGCCAATAATGACTATAATATTGATTAAAATATGATTATGTTGCTTCCGGTAAGAAAAATAGCCAGTTACACTGCTGGAAGTGCGTTGACAGCAACGTAACTTAAAATGACGGCAGCACTGATGGAGGTTTTCTATAACTGTCCAGGTCTGTTCACACTTTATTTTCCAAGACACAGTCCTTAAGCACGGCCAGAGCCAATACTGTGTTCTCGTTAGTGTCTACTTCCCTTAAGTGTCATGAATCCAACATTTGGTGCTCTCCACAAATATAAAAATGAATATTTAAAAAGTATTCAATGGTGTTTTCTGATGGATGAAAATGTATGTTGGTTGTCCACATCTGACTTTAGATGAACCAGACTTCTTTCTGGGGATTGATATGTCTGAACATGCTCCTTAGCAAGGTCTGCTCTCCTTAGCAGTGGTCTGCTTGCTAAAAATTGCAGACCTCTGGAATGTCCAACTTGACCAATCAGAATCGAGTACTCAACTAAGCTGTTTAATAAACCTTACCACTTAAAGTTTGATAGTTCCTCTATCAACAGCAGACCTCTGATCTATGGTGTCAACGTTGGATGAACTAGATGCTAATCCTCTACTTCTGTAGAAAGGCCCATAAGAAGTGAATAAGCGACTCGTCAGGTAAGTAGTGGGCGAGAATGTCAAGAAACTGATCGGCAAACACTGCTTTGTGCAAATGTAAACACGTATGCATGTATATCTTCAGTCTCGGGTCTTCTGGTTTTCCTTTTTGAAGGGGTTTATCATTACCCTTCAACCGCTCTTGATTGATGTGAAAACCACAACATCTTTTTGTATCATATTTTGTCAAATATATGTTTGAAGTGTTGCTACATATCCCTGCCACTCTTCTGCTACACCCTCTCCATTACACTCCAAAACCCTGCTGCAAGTCCCACTACATAAGCCAGAGCTCAGCAATATCACAGCGGATAAGAGCATTGAGTGTGTGTGTGTGAGTGTGTGTAGTGATGGTGGGATAAAGGTGGGGGTGAGTACAATGTCAGGGAGAGATGGGGGAATAAGGAATGAGCTGGAAATGGAGTGAGAGAATGCGAGTGTAAAAGGGAAAATGGAAATAAAAAAGATAATTGAATTTTGAAATGCACTTTTCAACTGGCAGAACGGAACAACTGCATTTCAATGTGTCGAAAAGCAGAACTTAATCCTACATCTCCACTGGTGCTGCTTTTGGGCACCGGAAATCCAATGTGATTTAAATTGGCAGCTTACTGTTGTGTACAAATAATTTGACTGTAAAGGGATTAGTATGATTAAAAGATAGATCTTGTTGAATTTTCGAAACAAAGTTGAAGTTTTTAGACAACTTAAAGAGCACATATTATGCAAATTGTTGGTTCATATTGGTACGTTGTGCCTCTACTGCAGGGGTATTCAACAAAAATTCAACGAGGTCCAGTTAGAGAAAATCTCCCCATGCAAAGGTCCGGAACATCAAAATGTCTAAGTTGCTTTATGAATTAGTGTGATATAAATTGAAGTAGCCTGTAGCTGTATCAACGTCTGCATGTCATCAACAACTGACTGCCAATCAAATAAAGAAAGTACAATTCAAAAACAACAATATTTATTGTCAATGAACATTGAACTATAAAGATATCAAGTAAAATACCGTGGATATGTGTAATGTTCCTCTCGGGCTGCATTTAAAAATAAAATAGAGAAAATAAATAAAACAGCTTTTGAAAATGTGTGCATCTTAAAAGTGCTTAATTTTAGATAAATAAAATAAAGTGTAGCAGCAGCTTGAGTTTCCCTTTTTCTTTGTTAACCGTTTCACATCATGACCTAACAGTTTCAGACGATTATAGAACATATCAGTCTTTACACATCATAACAATTGAACAGTTTTAATGTTTAATTTTCTTTCTCTCTGATATTCCAGTCCCTCACTCACTTTTTTTTGTTCCGTGCGAGAATTGAGCTCGAGCTTGTCCTGCCAGGAGTTTAAATCTGGGCTGAAATGGTGTCAGGGCCATTCTCATACACACATGCAGGTGCTCATTGGTTAGCCTGGAACGATATTTAATTTGACTATGTTGATCCTGGTGGACTGATCATATTGGGCTCTGAGACTGCTTATTTTTTGTGACCTCAGTTCTGACTTGAGAGGGAATGTTTGGTCAAACACTTTGTGTTATGTCTCATGTGGCGTTTTGGCACTTTGAATGAGTGCCACGGTCTCTGAACAAATGAGACACACTGGTTCTGTGCTCCCAGTGGGCAGGATGAACATGAGTCCACTCAGGGTTAAAAGCTCTGTTCTTACTGTCCACTTTCCTCTTCTTGGAGAGCGCCATGTGTAATTATTTGTCTCTCCCTGTCTGCCGCTAACATGCCTGTTCACTTTCCTCTCCGCTTCTCTCCCTGTATCGCTATTCGCTAACTCTGCTCTTCACTCACTTTCCTCTCCGCTTCTCTCTCGTCTCTTCTTCTGTGTTTCTCTCCCTGTATCGCTCACTCGTCTCTTTCGCCCCCTGTAGGCGGCGGTTAAAATAGAATCGCCCCGTCAAAATTGAAATCCCCTATTAATGTATTGATATAGGTCCGGGTCCGTATAGATCGGCATCTGGGTCCGGATCCGGACCGCGGTCTGCCTGTTACTGAACTATGCTCTACTGTAACATGTCTCCATGCTTTAATGTTCAAAAAGGTCTTTATTCTTCTCATACTGCCTGTGCCGCAGCACCTCCTTTTCACCCTCTGTCTGAAACCAGAGTGTGTGGGAGAGAAACTCCCTCTGGAGGCCACACAGGAATTTTAACCTTTGCAGACCATTTACATGCACTAAAACCTATATAACACATTACAGGAAATGGGGAAACCCAAAAAAGGCTTGGTAGGGCCTCTTCAACCTCTGGCAGAGCTAAATTGACATACATACCAGTTTTATTGACATTCACACACATCTAACAAGAAAGTTGACCTGTCCTATTCAAGGTTCAATAGAGAACACAGCAACACTGGTGCTCAGTAAACCGTGTCTAGATCAGAAAAGCTCCTTTAGAGGAATTACATCGCACTGTTTCCACCTGTTAGATACAAGAAAAACAGAAGAGTAACTCCACAAGGACGGATTCAGAGGCTATACTTGTATTGACTTTCTCTACCCAACTATCAAACTGTCTGAACTTAGTAAATATCACAAAATAAAACTGAGTTCAGGTGAGGTTCAGGAGAATAAATCAGCTCCCTCATGGAGGGAGACAAATGTGAAGCATATGAAGAATGTATTACTTCTAGGAGTGTTGCATTGGAATTCAGATAATATTGGCCATAATTCCTACTTTCATCTGAGGAGGAAACACATTTATTGTTCCAATGCCTGAACTCATGGTCGTACAACCGGAATGGGGACCTGACAGACATCTGAGTGAGGCCACTGGCACATTTAAATCATTGCACAACTACCACAATCACGTACATACTGAAGAGGGTTATCACCACACAACATTTTCTATGAGCAAACAAAAATTAACAACATTTACAGGATTCCGAGAAAAAAAGTCTGAATTCGATCTCATAATTCTGATTTTAATCTGAGAACAAAAATCACTTTTTGTCAAATCCCCCAAAAATGCACATTATTTTTATTTCAATGAGAATAAAAACCAACATTTTATAGATTTTAATTTGTTTTCCTCCACATTTTGACTCGTCTATCCATCTAAAAATATGTTCTGTGTGTGTGGTTGTTTAGATTGTGTTCAGTCTGCAGGGCAGCCAGGCATGTGGATTAGCTTCCTGTATCCTTAAATGTCCTTAAACTAAACTGTGTCTGTCAGTGGCTGTGAACTAGCATTCCACTCTGTGTGTGTGTGGGTGTGCATGTGTGTGACCGTTGCTCTCTTTGGATGAGAGCGTGTGAGACGAGAGTGTGAATGTGTGTGTTTGTCGCTCCATGATTACATGAGTGTGTGTACATGTATGTGTGGCCCCTTCTGCTCTGCAGTTCTAGCTGGCTGACCTACAGACAGACAGGGCACCTCCACTGAGAGTCATGCCTTATGGCCTTTTTCTGCAACACTGTGCGAGTGTGTACATGCTTTTGTGTCTCATTTGTGTGTGTTTATTTATGAATGTGTGTCTGTTGGTGAATGCACAGTCCATGCACGTGACTTTGCTGTGTGTGATATCTTTGTAAATGTCAGTTTAGAAGTGTCTTTCTGTGTGTGTGTGTGTGTGTGTGTGTGTGTGTGTGTGTGTGTGTGTGTGTGTGTGTGTGTGTGTGTGTGTGTGTGTGTGTGTGTGTGTGTGTGTGTGTGTGTGTGTGTGTGTGTGTGTGTGTGTGTGTTTGTGACCCACTCAGTGTTCACTATTATGTGTTTCTTTATCTCAAGCCAAACATGTCCTCTTTGTATGGCTGTGGTTAAGTCTGTGTAGCGTGTTCCAATCACAAATCCTTTTTCAGATATACACTTTATTAATAACAAAAACATGCTTTATTCTAAGATACAATATGTTCAGCTTGACATTTGGCATTGCCATCTGCTTGTCCAAATAGAATCAAACCACGCACAGTTAGTTTCCCATTTGGCTTCCCCTGCTCAGATGCCTATCGACAGGATCAGTATTGGAGCCTCTTATTCTGACAGTATCTGCGCTGTGAGCGCTCAGCGGCCTGCTGGCTGCAGATATGGCCTTCTCATCCCACGGTCGCATGTTCAATCCCCGCTGCAGCTCACGTGTTATGCAGAAATGTCACCATGGTGGTTTAACCCCCACAAACACGAGTAAAACGTGAGTTACTGTTTGCTTCAAATGAGCTTGAAAAAACATTTCCACTCATCAGGTGACTGGGAATCTTTAAGAATTGTAATTTAATCCCGTTTTACATTTCCATATAATATTTAAGAATAAGATTTAGATTAAGACATACTTTTTGAACTCCTGACGGAAAATAAAATGTTTACTCTGATGTTTTTTATATTACACACGCACACAAACTGAACCTAAACACATCCAGTAGTGGAGAGGTGTCGGATCGAGGGGGCTGTTAATGTACAGCAGTGGTGGAAGAAGTACTCAGATTTGTACTTAAGCATCAATACCACATTTCCAGAATCCTTTGTTAAAAGTTAAAGTCCTGCATTCAAAATCCTGCTTAAGTTAAAGTACAAAAATATCGGCATCAACATATACTTTAAGTATCAAAAGTAAAAAGACCCCTTATGCTTAATGGCCCATTTCAGAATTGTGTATATATTGAGTTACTGGGTTACTATTATGATTTTCTCATGTATATATACATATGTCAAAGTTGATTAAATAATGGATTTAGATGTGGTATTGGCTACAAATCTAAACCTAAAAAGTACCTATTTTAAAGATGTCAGATAAATGTAGTAAGAGTACAATATTGGCTTATAAAATGTAGTGTAGAAATATGAAGTAGCATACTCAGGGTAAAGTACAAGTACCTTTAAAATTGAACTTAGATATAGTACCCGAGTAAATCTACTTTGTTAATACCCATAACTGCGAGCAGTCTGTGTTTAAAAAAAAAAGAAAGTATATACCCATTATCCACTATTCTGGGTGGCATTGATTCCTAGCTCAAGGAAACCTCTGCAGTCCCCAGGATGCATACTGGCACCTCTCCAGCTACCAGTACACATTCTGTACTTGGTCCGACCGGGACTTTGACCCTTTGGTTCCCAAGAAAATGTTTTATTATATACTATTTTTTACTATTTATATATATGATGATCATAGTGTTTTGTATGTATTTTTTCACATGTATTACTGTCCCAAAAACACCAATTTCCCTTAGGATTAATAAAATATTCTGATTGAAATGAATCAAGGGCTCTCCTTTGCATTTGACCCTGGTTGCAGGTTTAAGTAAAATCTGCAGAACTGAGGACATATTCACTATAAGAACTAAGACATAAGGATATGTAACAAATTAGGGGGTCGTAACAAACTAGGGGGTCATAACTACTACCGAATATCCGCTGCAGGTTGATCAAAGAGCCTATTTATTTAAATTAGGGCTGTCAGTCGATTAAAATATACATTTTTTATCTGTTTCTAAATGTACCTTAGAGGAATATTTTTCAAGTTTGTAATACTCTTATCAACATATGAGTGGACAAATATGCTTTATGCAAATGTTTGTTTATTATCATTGGAACAATGACAAATATTCTCCTGAATATTCTCAACACAACAACCTGGAACCTCTCTTTCTCTCTCTCTCTTACACTCTCTGCCAACCCTGTGTACTTCTTGTCACTGAGCCAGTTGCTCAAACAGACAAGCCTGTTTACAGTTGTCGGCGAAATGCGTTGTCTTCATCTTCAGTCAAAGCATGAGACTGAAGTTCCCACTGTGGGTCAAAATAATGCGCTGTGATGTGCAGTCAACACGTTGGATGCGATCCGAATGATCTAACGCAGCCCCTCGTCCTCCACAATGTTAAGCTGTAGCCACCCATTTAGCTATCGCTGTTGTTGTCCAGGCGTCCCCCCGGCTTTCAAGCGTGGTCTGACGCAAGCGAGCGGCAGGAGCGGGGCTGTGAGCAGACGGCGGACTGGCCGTCTGTAGAATCTGGAGAACCACAGAACGGCCGGTCGTCAAGTACCATTGACGGCCGGCTTGGTTCGCTGACGGCCGGCACCGCCCTTACGGCCCGTCCACACAGCAGCGTTAAAAAAATTTGGAACGCTTCTGCCCATTCACTTTGAATGGGGTGACGTCACTTTGCCTCACTTTTCGCCGAACTGCATTGTGGGCAGCAGAGCGGAGATTTTCAGGATTTTCAGGATTCAAAGTTGAGCAATGTTCAACTTTTGAAATCCCGTGTATGCAAATCTGACAGTTCAAGCGCTAGCCAATCAAACCGCGTGTATGCTGGGAGAGACATACCGCAGGTCATTTCCTCATATTCCAAAAAATGGAGGAGAAATTAGCGGTAGGGAATCACCCGGTGCTTTATGACCAGTCCCTATTTACCTACCGGGATATAAACCGGAGGAGCCAGGCATGGAGGGAGGTGGCAGAGACAGTGGTAGGTTTTCGCCTGTTTGGGGAGTTTATATCCAGTTTACTTCGGGCTTTTTTGCTTCGTATGTCGGGGGCGGGAGATTCATGTGATTGGTTGTTGGTGCCTTGCTCGCAAAAAATCCCCAAGCTTCAGATACGCCCACCTCCAAGATTTTTTTAACGCTGCTGTGTGGATGGGCCGTTACGGTACGTCCACACAGCAGCGCTAAAAAAAAAACTTGACAGCCCTAATTTAAATGTCAGTGTAGTTGTTTAACCAGAGGTCTATAAAAGGAAGGCTCCATTGTAGATGCTGGCTTAACCGCTTATGCAGATTTCAGGCAGTTCCTTAATTAGGTTTCAGTTAATTGCACACCCACACGCAGCTTTTAAGTCAATTATAGGCTAAACTGATCGTGGGCTTTGAAAATGAGTAACACACACACTTCAGTACACACATGTGCTCTACCGCCCCCCCCAGCATGTCTCACTGCCTGCCGCTCCTCGACTCTCACATGCTGCCAAACTAATCATTGCCATGGTGTTGAATGAGTAATAGGGTGCTGTGTGTTTATTTCTTTATTTTTAGTAAAACAGTGGCCTATTGATGTTCAAATCAACAACCTTTGCAAACCATAATTACTAGTTTAATTTTTTGGGTTGTTGCGACATATTAAGAATTTGACTACAACACACTTACTTGCATATGAACTTCGTTACTAACCAATTAAAAATGAGAGGACAGAATACATTCTCCTTCTACATTTCACATGTGTCTTTTTTAAATTGCACAGTGTACTCAGGCTTGTGGATTAAAGGTGGGGTAGGTAAGTTTGAGAAACCGGCTCGAGATACACTTTTTGTTATATTCCATGGAATGCTCTTAACATCCCGATAGCAATGAATATCTTAAGTGCTTTGACAAAAGATACATTAAAAAATGTCATCTGTGGAAGCCGTAGCGCTGTAAAAAGCACGACCAATCATTTTAGCCGGCCCGGCTAAAATAACTGGATGGCCTACCTGCCTGTCAGCCTTCCATCTGTGCACAAACTTATCTCGTGCCCTCATTGGTCATGTGCGCATTCATGTGTGTTGGAGGAGGGGCTCTATAAGGAAGTGGCAGATTTTCTCCGGTTGTGTATTTTCAAATTCTAGCGCACTCAAGCTGGTTTCTCCAAAATTACCTACCCGACCTTTAATGGATTACAGCATAACATATTCAGGATGTAAAAAAAAAGGTAATGGTTTTCCCTTACAGAAATAAAGACAAATACTTTTTTTGAAGTGGGGATAAGTAGCATGATTATAATGTTATTAAAAAACTAAAAATACTATATTTTGTTTGTTATAAAGGGATCAGATCTTATTTATTCTCTGTAAACGGTACTGTTATGTAGGCTAACACTTGAAGTGTGAGTTTATATTTCTTCTATTTATTTGCATTGCATCTGACATTGAGGTAATCAAAAGTAATGGAATGTAATCAGGCTTCTTTTTAGTATCTTTCTATTCTATATAGGTACTTGACAGCAGTTAGAAGCATCAACATCACCCTATACAGTATGTGCAGAGTGTCGTCAAGGTGTCAGCACATGAACTGCAGCTAACCTAGCCCTGAACTCAATACTCCTGTACGAGGTGTTAGCATGCATATTACCGTGTGGGTGTCTTATCTGCTTAAAGCCTGATATTATCTATAAAACTTTAGATGTTGTTCTGCACGCTTTGGTTTATGATTTACAGGGAGAGTAAGAAAAGGAGGGTTTTTTTTCACTCACCATACAGTCTCATATGCTGGTTAGATTTTGATCTACGTATATCAGAAGTTCTGAATGTAGCAAATTACAAATTCACTCATTATTTTACTATTTTACTTGCAGGCGATTTCCCTCTTTATGCCTGGACTTGCAATCTTTTATTTAAATGTTTTTTTTTTATCTGTCTGCCAGGTGTTCAAAACCTAATGGAATACTTCATTTCTGGTTTTAATGTTCACTTTGAAAACCTTGGTTCTTAATTTTTATATTGTACTATATTATTGTGCTTAAACATGTATTCCACCTCGACCGATGCGACCATGTGTTTTGTGCTTTTTTGGGTCTGTTTGTTCATCCAGGGGGACTCTCAAATCAGATGGTCTTGTTAGTTTTGAAGGTATTTTTTTAAAGAAGAATGTTCAAAAAGCTCTTTATTTTTCTCATACTGCCTGTGCTGCAGCACCTCTTTTCACCCTCTGTCTGAAACCAGAGCCCAGTCTGCTCTGATTGGTTAGCTGGCCGGCTCTGTTGTGATTGGTCAACCGCTTTGATACGTCCTTGCCCCTAGCCTATCTCATACAATGTGTCGGATCGCTAGCCAATATAAGCAAGGCTGTGACTATAATATAAAATCAAATAAGAAGAACAATAGGGAGCAGACGCATGTTCACACCTCCTCTAACTGATGGCTTGTTTTGAGGGTGTTTCTGTGTGTGTGTGTGTGTGTGTGTGTGTGTGTGTGTGTGTGGTGGTGTGTGTGTGTGTGTGTGTGGTGTGTGTGTGGTGTGGGTGTGGTGTGTGTGTGTGTGTGTGTGTGTGTGTGTGTGTGTGTGTGTGTGTGTGTGTGTGTGTGTGTGTGTGTGTGTGTGTGTGTGTGTGTGTGTGCATGCAGCTGCCAGCTCTGGCCTGTCTTCACCCTGGCAGCTCTTCCCTCCACACCTCACATATTTTTTTGAACGATCATTGCTCTGTCACATCTGCTGGCTTTAGCACATATCGGTCAGAACATCCCAAACATCTGCCGTAACTTCATTGTTATATGTATAATATGTAAAAAATGTTATAAAATGTTCGCAAGATTGACAATTATATTGTATTGAGTTGGACACTATACAAGAATTTAGTTAGTTTCAATCAAGTTAACAGTCTGTGTCATTAGAGGCTTCTCAATTCTTAAATTCCCCCTCCTCGACTCCTCGGTCCTCCGGTAGTGACCCGGAAATGAATTTCAGCGCGCCATGTTGAAGGACATCTCATTTCTCTAAATGCACATCGAGGACCAAGCATTGAGCATCGAGGAGGCTCTCTGGAGGAGCTATAACCGAGGATACACTGATGGGTCCTCCACGGCTCCTCCGCGGATGCATTTCCGGGAACGGTGGAGGCGTGACGCACATGGATGTATAATAATAAGGTTACGCACAGCCGGACTTATCTCAGCCAATGACAGCTCTGCATGCATCCCCTGGATATTATTTTAGTAACTGCTTTCATCGCGACGCGATGTTTACAGTGAGAACAGCTGTGAGGTCCGTGCAGAAAGCAGAGCAGTGTGTAAAATATATATCACTCAGTATAACAGGCCTACATTACTCTCTGTATTTGTATGCTGTAGTTTAGTAGATATCTACAAACAAAGAGTCGATATTTTTCTAAGACCATTTAGTGCTTCACATAATAAAATACACAACGGCTGTAGCCTGATTATGCTTTAGGAGCTGTAGGTGTGTGTGTTGTACAGTGTGTAGATGCGGCGGACAGACGGGTCTCAGTTGGTTTGGTGTCCTATGCTTACTTGTAATACTTGTAAATACAACGTTTGGCCCGTAATTTCAATTCCCCATTTCAGCAACCAGAGAGAGGGGGGGGGGGGATATATGTAGTCTCTGATAGTGTTACGTTATTATGAGAGTGCTCTCATACTTGTTTGATTCTGAAATTGTATATATTTATATATATGTGTGTGTGTTTGTATATGTCCGCATCTGTAGCCTGTTATTGTCTCATTATACCACACTGTCAATGAATTAAAAGTAAATATATAAGTCGTCATGAACACATCTGTCCATCAGACAGAGGGTGTTTCTCAATGTCGAGTAAAGCTGCTTCAGAGCCACTATTTCAAGCATACTACGTCATCGAGTGCCCCCGAAGTACTGTTCCAATCTCCAGCATACTTGGAAATCTACCGAGCCCGGCGTAGTTCGTAGCGAGAAATTTCGAGGCTGCACATGTGTAGACTCCGCGGTCTTAAAATCCCCACAATGCTTTGCGCACGGACCAATTTCCCCAAATCTGTGGCGGAAGATGTAAGGCGGGGCCTCTCATATGACGCACACCTGCACACTTGCTAGCGTGTTCCACTCTTCGTTTTCCGAATACCAGGAAGTATTCTTGCCTCGCTTCTGAAGCAAGATGCTCGGCAGACATGTGCTACCAAGCAAGCGTACTCGCGGTTGAGAAACACCCAGAGTGCTGCCGTGCCTCCTGTCATCATTAATGGACGTCTCTTTAAAATGACCGCTCAGAGGAGAGGAGTTCTCATTTCTCTAACCGCCTGCTGCTTCCCCTCCTCTCTCCTCGGTTCCCCTTCTCAGTCCTCCGCTCGCATCTCCTGTGGGCGGGACTAACTCACGAGGATAGGAGTCGAGGAGGGGAAATGAGAGAATTGAGAAGCCTCTATAGTGTTTTTGTTTGGTTGCCTGTAATAGCGAGGTATAACACATTGACTTTTAATCCAGTATTTTGCAACTTTTTTGACAAACTTTTTAGAATTCGGTAGTCGATTTTAAATATGTATTTACATTGTTGTCAACAGTATTGTCTGCTTTCCAAACAGGAAAACCTCGGGATATTTATGGACTTACTTACATTGACACTTTTCTTTAAATATGGGTGTAGAAACAATGGAGAGTGTTTTTTCTTTTTAAATAATAGAATGCATAATAATTGACAGTCCTACTAAAAGCTTGGCCTTCAAATGTTCTATAACTTCCTATGTCATAAAGGCTAACGTTAGCTAGTTAGCTTGTGAACAGAGGATCTTCTGATCAGTTTGGTTCAATCTCTGGACCGGCAGGTATCAAGTCAGGGGGTGAAAGTGGCCCGTAGATCAGACTGGTGGTACTGGGCTGCTCCCTGGTGTAAATGTGATCCTCAAAGATAAAGGACTGCTCTCAGTGAACTTCCCACTTCATTTATACATTAAATGGAAGAAAAAAAAGATAATGAAATGGAGCAAAGAGAAGTGTATTGATACACTCCATTTCAGGAAAACTACTACTAAGCCTAATGCCACATCAGAGTGCTCTTGTATTTTAATACACTTGACTATAGGTAATATCAGAGGGTCATGGTACCTTCGCTTCCTGCTGTCACCTGGCTGATTGGTCTGTGAAATATAACATGCAGAGATTTCAATCTTTCATGGGCTGCCTAACATGCAAAGACCATCATTGTTCCTGCAGCATTGTTGAGCACGCAAGCCATTCTGCTGGTGGTTTCCAAACATCGAGCAGCAAATTAAGTATCTAGGTCTTGTTTTATCTCATATTTATGTTTCAACTCAAGAGTCATCTTCCTGAGACATATTACACCAGCCTTTATTATGACCACATATTTAGAGGGTTTGTGCTGATGCGGCGTCGCATGGATCTTAGAATTAAGCTCCATCAATTGATTTTGAATTTGCAGTACTCCTCAATGCTTCACAGCCTCTCAGTTGTGAGATGGAAGGAATGCTTCTCTGACTCTTTACATTAAGCAACCTAACATTTAGTTTGAGAAGCTTTAAAGATGCTACATTGGTATTTGTCTGCTGTTACACACAACTGGTTATTCCTTTTCATTCCTAACACCTTACCTCAGATTTGGCCACAATCTGATATTTTAAGATGTCTGATCCCTCCTCAACATTGGAACACATTCAAGAGAAACATCACTGCAATCCAAATATGTTGGATTTTGGCAAACACATATTATGGGGGGAAACAGACAGTGGCGTTTTTTATATGTACAAAAGTGGTGGGGCACGAAAAACTTAGATGTTTATATATAAGCTTCTGGTGCTTTTTTAAACACGTAAACAAATAGCTGGCTATCCATGGTTCCGATAGGATAGAGAGAAGGGGGGGGGGGGTGTCGCTCTATGCAAGTAAATGGGACTCCCTGATAGTTAAAAATCGACGCTAAAGGGCCCCCCACTGCGTTGATAGTGACTCCAAGGGATCCTGACATATAGGACGAGTTGGGAGTGAGAATGTGTTGGACAGTGACGAGAATACTCATTTCCAGCAGTGAGAGCTGCGTCCCTAGCAACCACGTTACTATGAAAACGCCGACACGGGATATAATGTTTTCACGCCGAGAGATGACGATAACTTCACATGGACACTGGCCAATCTAAAACCTCTTTAGTAACATACGTAGTACATATACATTTGCTTGACAAGAACTGAAAAAATCTTCGTATTCTCCACAAAAATGTGTGTTATAGTGAACCAAACGTCGTGGCTTGCTTGTCAACATCCGGGTATTTCTGCACTGGTGGGCCATGTTAACAATACCGTGTCACAATATCAATCGATCCAGCAGAGCAATAGCCTAGGCTAAACACAGAAGATCAACAAAAGATATGACATCAAATGAACTTACCAAAGCTGAAGTAGATGGTCAACTTCATTCATTTTCTTTCCGTTTTACTGATTGTAATCGCTATACGCTGCTCTCTCTCGTCTCCTCTTCACAACTACACTTTTCGCGGCACACGTACTTACAGCCAATCAGCTCTGAATTATGAGATGACGTTTTGGTGGGGTTGCCAGCACTTTGCCCCACTGGTGATTATTTTTTTGAATTGAATACAAAAAGATTCTGACCATGCGCAGTGTAGTTTTTACAGCACCCATTCATTTCTACAGCGAGAGAGAGGGGCTAGATCGGGGCTTGCCCCACATCGCTCAAAACGGCTCAATAGGCATAGACACTAATTGCAAGAACACAGACTAAAACAGCAATGTACAGACGAATCAGGTGACTAAACATGATCTTAAAATATATTTTAAGATATATATTTTTTTCATATTTTTGGAATTATTATGTTAATTACTTTCTACTGACACTAGGTGGGGCTGTGCCTTTCGTGCGAGCAGAGCACAACTTTTTACTTTTTATAGAATCCATGTAAAAAGTGACCCTGACAAATGCTAAGAATTAAGGTATTAGGAGATGAATACAAACATAATTAACCCATAGACTTTATGCACATATTGAATACCAATATAATTGGCTTCTAATGCACTTTCTCTATTTATCATACTCTTGGAATAATTTAGCCTTACAGTTATTCAACTTTTTTTGCTTCAAATGTCACAGTGCATTTTAATACTAATAAGGACCTGAAAACTGTGATTTCTTTTTTTGGTAGGACATACTAGCAGCTACACATGAGATACTGGTACACAAGGTGTTTGCATTTGGGAGCTGTAATCTGTCGGATAAAGTCATTGATTGTGGCTTTATAATTGAACACATATCCAGGCAATTAATACCAAATGAAAGGTATTTCTCCTAGTCTATTGCAATGCTAATCTTTTACTGAGACGTCAGACATCTATCCACCCTTGTAGTAGGTGTGCGTGAGTGTGTTTTTGTGTGTTTGAGAAAGAAAGGCTGATACAGACAGTGAAGTGGAGTGTTTCTGTCTGTGTTTGTAACTGCCTGTATTTGCTTGTTCATGTGTGAGTGAATGTGTGTGTGTGTGTGTGTGTGTGTGTGTGTGTGTGTGTGTGTGTGTGTGTGTGTGTGTGTGTGTGTGTGTGTGTGTGTGTGTGTGTGTGTGTGTGTGTGTGTGTGTGTGTGTGTGTGTGTGTGTGTGTGTGTGTGTCGCGTCTCTGTTCCAGTTCAACACTCTGTGTAGCAGCTTCCTGTCTACTGAAGCATAGACACACAGAGAGAACACAAAGACAATTACCATTATTTCTTTTTTAATGCCAATTATATTTGGACACTCTAGTGACGCTGCTAATTTCACATTAATGCGATGAGGCATTGAGAAATGAACTGAGGAATAAGCTTTGGGGCCCTTTCATGGGGTGTTGAAATATTCAGAAAAACGTGTTTCCAACTTGAAACGTTCTTTTGAAAACCACCTCAAGTCAGAAACAAGAACTGAAAAAAACTAAAACGAAACCGACTTTAACACAACATTTTTTTTTGATCTCTGCAATAAAATACAACACACCTAATAAGCGTCCATGTTGTTTCCACATTACAACTTAAAGCGCAACACAACAAAGTTGAAAACATTTCTGTACTCTCCAAGTGCCATTATAGCACTGATTGTTCTTTTAAAACAATTACAAGATTGGTTGTTGATTCAAAAAGGTGTTTTGGCATGACCCCAATAAAGAACATTTCTAGAAGCGGAATAAGGGAAGACTTAGATGAAGGACAAGAAGCAAGAAGGTGGAGAAGAGAAGAGGAAGGAGAGAGAGAATAATATCCCAATGTGCCGGATAAACAGCAGCCAATCCCATTTCATCCAGACTTCAAAGGCCAAGAGCAGCAGGGATTCAGACTTCCACTGAAAGGAGTCTGTCCCCTCTACCTGAACCGACCACCTTCAGATCCTTCCTTACATCATATTAACATTAGCTGCAGTTTTTCATCCACAGCGACTTACCACCAGTCTCCGTACAGCTATCAGCCGTGGCAGGAACAATTTCCTTTGAAATCAATCAAAGCTGCTCTGCTGTGACTGGTGGAAGCATGGTCAAGTAATTACACGGGTTTGGTACTCAATAGTCGGTATCTTCCTCATGTAGTGCATTTAAATCATCATAGAGGAAGTTTGAACTGGCTGATTTGTATGCATATCAAATAGAGTAGCATTAAATGAAGTTCTTCTCGCCATCATTCTGCCTAATCTACTTAGTTTTCCTTCCTCATCTACCTCTCTTTAGGTAAAAATAAATATTTGAACCTTGAATATTTTAGTGATAGAACCTTTATCTTACCACCATGCATGAACAGCCTAATTTGCAAAGATTCAAATGACCATATCATGGTGTCACATGTTTTGACCTTATCCTTTCTGGACACCAATGATTGTTCTCTTTCCTGTAGTGTGTTATAGGTTTTAGTGCATGTAAATGGTCTGCAAAGGCTAACATCCATGTATTCCCTCCAGAGGGAGTTTCTCTGCCACCCTGCCTAAAAACCTCCATTGGACTCCTTTGTTTACTTCTGGAACATAGTGACATCACTATGTAACACTCGCGCATCTATTGGTTAGCGCTTCAACACATTGTACGTGATGTAAGGGGGCTGGAGATCTCTAAATTGTTGACTTATCACAACCGATGACAGCTAACCAATCAGAGCAGACTGGGCTCTGGTTTCAGACAGAAGGTGAAAAGAGGTGCTGCAGCACAGGCAGTATGGAAAAAATAAAGAGCTTTTTGAAGAGACATGTCACAGTAGAAGCACAAAATACAAATATGAAGCTGAAAATGAGCAGAATATTGTCATGATTTTTGTGTTTATGTTTAGTTTCCTGTTTTATTTTGACATTTATTTTTCTCCTTGTGCCTTACTACCTGTATTTTCCCATGTGCCTTGTGTGTATGTAGTCTTCCCAGTGTTCTCTGTTGTCGTCAGAGGTTTGTCGTCCCAGGCCCCTTCAATGGTCCTGTTGGTTTTCCCTGTGCTCCTGTACCTTGTGTTCCTGATTTTTCCCCTCATCGTTAGTACATGTACGTGTGTAATCTTTTTTGTGATGAATAGGCTTGCTTTCTATTGAATCTACTGCCATTTCATTTGTTACTGCACTTGGGTCCCACTTCCTGTCAAACCCTGACAAATCTGTCCTCTTTAAAAGTCAGTGCTATTATTTCTCGCATGTGTTGTAATGCTACACACTCAATAAGTCACATGCCACTTTACTATATATTTATATATACGAAGTGCTAACTGGGAAAAGTGCAGCAATAATTGTTTCAACATCTTTGCTTTAGTGCTACTTTTGAATAAAGCACAGAAAAGGTAAGGAATAACATCAACCCAATGACCTTCAATATGCTTGGTTCCTCACATTATTGAACACCATTTCCAGTCTATTCAGAAGATTTCTTAACCCTCCTATTCTCTTCGTTTCCCCCCCCTTACTTTGGTGTTTGCGGTCCAATTTGACCGGTCCTGTTTTAACTGCTATTACATTAACACAAAAACCATTAATCATCACCAAATTTCATTTAACACCCTTTCAAACTGTACATATTGTATCAGACTACTGGTATACATGAACAACTGCAGTAAATATACAAAGAATAGACACTGAACATGTATTGCGTGTGCCAGGTGTGATCCATGTGGGGGGATGGGCACATAAGAGCGGGACATGTGTCAAATTGTTCTGTGTGTGTGTGTTTGTGTGTGCCAGGTGTGATTCACATGAGGGGAATGGGCACATAAGGGGACACACACATCTAGAGTATGTGTGTGTGTGTGTGTGTGTGTGTGTGTGTGTGTGTGTGTGTGTGTGTGTGTGTGTGTGTGTGTGTGTGTGTGTTGTGTGTGTGTGTGTGTGTGTGTGTGTGTGTGTGTGTGTGTGTGTGTGTGTGTGTGGGTGTGGGTGTGTGTGTGTTTTATCTGATCCGGATGGTTACTAGTTCCTTTTCTGTATGGCGGTCATTTTTGACCGGGAACACCATGGGTGCAGGGGCGCGGGAAGGGGGGTGCTGAGGGCGCTGCAGCACCCCCTAGCGGCAGGCAGGCGGTGCGGAGCTCCCCTGTCTGCACATTTATTTTATTTTTATTTTATATATATTTATTTCATTTCATTGTGCCTGAGATTATATTTTATATTATATATTATTATTGAAATGATCATTTAAAACTATATAATAAATAATTTTGCTTCAGGGAAGAAAAATAAAAAAGATGTGGAAAAAAAAGTTTTTTGTTAGTTTTTAGTCGGCTACTTTTAACGTGACGCACAACAACACAAGTGACGCACAACAACACAAGTGACGCACAACAACACAAGTAACTGACATGGCGCAAAAACGCACAATCTGCAAAATCATGTGCATAATCTGTATACAATATCATGTTTGTGGTATTTTAATTATTATGTTATGGTTATTGCTGCTGCAGCCGTGCATAATCTGTGTAATGTGTAATATGTAGCCAATCAATTCCACATGGTTGGTAAAATAATATTTTACATCTTTGTAGTGTGTGTGCTAGTGCCTTTGTGCGTGCTCTATAGTGCCCGTAATAGTGTTCACTGGAGTCCATTGTTATGCTGTGTGTGTGTGGTTTTGCCCCCCCCCCCCCCCCCTTGGTGCGTAATTAGCACATCGGACAGCACCTCAGCACCCCCACTCAAAATACCTTCCCGCGCCTCTGCATGGGTGTTACAAAGATGACTAAATCATCCAAAATCCAATGAAAGTGGTGATCAGCAAGGTTATATGTTTAAATGTCTACTGTGAAGGATATCATAAAGCCTTAATGCAATCGAATGTAAAACAGAAACGTTATGATTGATGAAAGTAGTAAATCGGTCAGATTTGACCCGAAGACAACAGGAGGGTATGGTGAACAATTGTATTCTTCTAGAAGTAAATCCATTTTTCGAATACAAATCTAGGTCGGTTTTTACCTAAGTCATAACGCAAAACCATCAGAGAGCTTATGGTATATGATATAACTCGAGTGAATTAAAGACGACAGTTGGCATTTGATATGTTAACCTTCATGCTGTGCTGAATTGTATGTTATATACAGTAAAGGTAATACAGTATCAAAATATTACAGTACATGTGAACTGACTTCTGTAGTCTTCATAAAAACATGTATAACCTAAGCAATGACAGAAACATACATTTAACCATGATTAGGAATTTCTTAAACCACATGTTAAACGAGATTTCGGATTCTTCTGAATTCTGTTCCACACAGTCCCAGTCAGACTGTGATTTAGAGCAGGGAGAGGGAACAGCATGTCACTCTTTCATCATTTCATTTCATACTTCCTGAGCCTAAAACTCAGGAATGTGATTTAATATTTCAAATGGGGGCAAAACCAGTTCACCACATATTGTTATATATAAATTATTTGACCCGAGGTTCTGTTTTAACATCTTACTTCTTTATGTGAGTGCAGCCAATGTTCTTCTATTATTTTCAAGGGGTTAGAGCTTTTAAGATGATATATTTCTGCAGGTTTTCTTGACTTCTTCAATTCAACTGCTTTAAAGTGTAAAACTGTAACTACACTGTGAAAATGTGCTACGGAATATAAATTGTATTCATGTTCCTAGTGATTGTAGAGTCTTTTTAAACCAAAACATTATTTAGAAAACTATATATATACTTTAGTTATCCAAACAGTATATATCAAATCACATATTAGCAAAGCCATACCATCAGACTAGGCCTAACATTCACTCATCCAGGATTCTAGGTCAAAATCAGAATTCTTCACCAATGTACAGTAACAGAAGAAAAATATCCATCCTGTGGATCTGATGCTATTTATCTAATAACAACAGAAGCAGCTATTCCTGTGTCTATCTGGCTCTATCTCTCTATTCAAGACACCTTATCTAATTCATGAGCCCGTCCCAGAAAGCGGGGAGGGGGGGTTTGTAAACACAAGAAACAGGGTTCATGTTTTATTGCCCTGTCTTTGTCAGAAAAACACTTTCTGATGAGATCATTCATCCTGTGTGGAGAGCTGTAAAAGAGACGCAGGCAGAGATTAAGACAGAATCTTTCTTTGCTTGTTTCTCAGTCTTGGTACACATATAGAGTGGTGCAGGAATGAGTCCTAAATCCCAGCAATGAGTTAGCATTTGACCACTTCATGTTCCCTCATCTCAAAGTCGTTTTTTGAGCGTGTTTTTTGTTAGATGCCTGAAATAAATTCTGTGGTTAACACACGCTGAAGAGATTATCGCATCGTGTTCTAGGACATCAAATACGTCGGGTTAATACCTCACTTGTGACTAGGTAAACTAGTTACTAAACGTCATCACACTGACAAGAGCCCACATTTAGCTTAGCAGTGTTGATGTCTTAATCCAGACATCTTTCTGTTTTATTTTCAACCTTTTTATGTTATACTTTGGAGAGTGTGTAAAAGGCATAAGGACCAAAATGCAGACAGTCACCATGACTCGTGCATGCATGCACGTGCACGGTTGTGACATGACCACCAAAAAAGAAAGGTATGGACACAAGATATGTGCAAATGTATTTAGTGTCCTATCCATGTGAACATGATTTCAGTGGGGGATGGATCTAACATCCTCTAGGGGGGTCCGGGGGCATGCTCCCCCGGGAAGATTTTTTTTTTTATATTGAAGTTAAAAGCATCAATCTGGTGTGAGAGCAACATGAAGAGATCTATGGATACATCTCTCAACACCCATATGAAACAGAACTGTAAACAGATTTTCTTTTTCTATATGGATATTTTACAAATCACTCCCCTTTAAAACGGTATTCTTGTTTATTAATAACAACTTTTTTTTACTGTCATATAGTATTTTATACCTGTTTACTTTATTCTCTTATTTTGTTATAACTATAATGATCATATAAAGGTGTGCCTCTATCTCACTGAGCTGAGGTTATCAGAGCCTCTCAGTCTGTCAGGAGAGAGCTCTCTTCCACCTGGTTGTAGAAAAAGCTCTTTATATCCGTTAGCATAGCTAGCTATTAGCTAACCAGATGCTAATAACAACAATCCTCGGTACCGCTCTCTCTCTCTTGCTCGCTCACACGCTCGTGCCACACACACAGAGCCGAGCTTGAATGACACACAAAGACCCAGAAGTAGTTGTACTGTAATGTAGCATATTATCTTCGATGGCGTTATTGTATGATCAGTATGACAGATGAACAGATCGCCACTGGGCTTACAACTAAAGACACAGCCACGCAAAACTGCGGCATGTGTACGGCTCCTTATGGGTACTGCAATTTCTGAAGTGCTGCTGGAGCGGCGTTCCGGTGCTCTCCATCAGCACTGCACCACGTGATGACACGTTACGCTCGTGTTGTGTTCAATGAACCTGTCCTTGGCCAGGAAAAACAGGCACTCGCTTGTTTAATTCTATTGCGGTCTAGATTTCTTAAAAAAAAAAGTTTTGCGTGTGTTTAGAAATCAAATGGTCTCGCAGACCGTATACGGCCCGGAGGCCAGAGGTTCCCCACCCCTGGTTTATAGCCTAACAATATAATTTACATAAGCAGAGATTATCCTGCTGATAAAAACATGTTAAGTATGATAAATGTGTATAGAGAGGCGAAGTCCCGCCCATCTACTTCCGACCCATGGGACCTTATTTCGGAAAAATTATGCATTGAAGTCAATGGGGAGAGAAAACTTATCTTTCAATCCAGTTTGAATTGTGCCACGAATTACACATATGATATTTGTCAATCTTAAATAATAATTTCCATGTCAAAAAAGTCACAGTTTGTCGTAAAACTGTTGAAATATAAGACTATGAAAAATACGCAACTAGAAAGACTACAAATCCCGGTCCCGGTCCTGCATGCTGGCTCTTACGAACCGACTAACTCCCCTTGTGTGTATGTACAGCTCTCAACATGCCCAGACTTGTAGTGATTTTCACCTCGTTTAATACTTTTCGCCTCATTCTGAAAGAAAGAAGTGAAATGTGCCAACGTGACGGCCGTCTTGGTGTGTGGTGCGAGACGGGAGATGTAGGTCATTGAGCGGTTCACACAAAAAAAAGTGTTACTTCACAGTTTTACGACACATTTTTATTTTTTTGACTTGCAAAATTATCTTTTAAATTGACAAACATCATATGTGTAATTCGTGGCACAATTCAAACGGAATCGAAAGATAATCTTTCTCTCTCCATTGACTTCAATACATACTTTTCCGAAATAAGGTTCCATGGATCTCCCCCGGAAAGGGAGGGACTTCGCCACTCTATTGGCCACAAAGCTAATGTTATGCAATATACCAAATCCAATGGGGCAATCCCGTTGGCTTTTTGTCGAGGGAGCCCTTTCAATGCTCATTTCTGGGAGAGCTTACAAAAATACATTATTGGTGCAGTGATAACATATTTGTGTATGCCCAAACACATTTTAAGGAGCTTTCTTAATATTTAGCATTAGCCTATGTCACATAACTTAATGACCAAGCCATGATTTTGAGAAAATTACCTTTAAACTTTGCTAGCAAAGTAATTTTTTAAGATATTTTAAGATGACTGGAATAATTCTTATCCCAGTCAGAAATCGTTGTTAGTCTCTAACAAAGCCTGGTATAGTTTTCAATAGTCAAAGGCTTTTTGTTCACAGGGATCCATTCATCATATTGATTAGGCTAACTCATTTAGCAGCTTGTTTTTTTTTTACAATGATGAGGGAAAATGGCACAAAAGAATGTTGAGTGAGTGTGTGTTGGGTGTGTGAGGCGCGTGTATGTGCGTGTCTGCGTGGGCGCGGCACAAGGCCATTGTAATATGTGGAGTCATGGTGTGATTTCCGATGAAACAACCTCAATTATCATTAAATTCCCCTGCTGCCATTCATCAGACAATGGGTGAGCTGGAGCGAGAGATAGAGTGGGTGTGTGTGTGTCATGTATCTTTCTTGGAGAAGGAGTCGATACAAAGTGATTCTGTACCCCCAACCTGCCCGCAATTTTCCTCTCTCATTTATACCTCCCTTTGTTAAAACTGATCAATACACTACTTATTAGAATATATCAAATTATGTCCTCTTTCTCTTTTCAGATGTATACTTTGCATCCCAACTGTGTTCTACTTATTTTGTAACCACATTTTATCTCCTCTTCATATTCTTATTTTCCCCATAAGTCACAAATACAAACTCACACACATGTACTCACAATGCTGTGATCAGACTGCTGTGCTCTTTGTCATAACGCCACATTGCATCATCTGTACACTGGGTGAAAAAGGCAAGTGTTTGTGCATGGTTGAGTGAATCTTTCCTTGAAAGGACCGACAAACAAAAGTGATTTTGTTTTTAAGGTGAAGCTTGTGGGTTTGTGCGTAGAGGCTTAAAATGACAGATATCTCCAGAATTTTTTGTTTTTCTGTCAGTCCTTAGGACAGGAAATTGTGTTAACATGCACTACTCGAGGCATGATGGAAAATAATGTATGTATTATGTTTTTCAGAAAGTGTATTCTCTTGTTTTAAACAAGGAATCAATGCAATATCCACAATTAGCATTTTTTTAAGTAGAGGTTTAAGAACGAAAGAAGAAATTGGAGACATTATTTAGCTTGGAAAGAAAGTTTTGTATTTACTCTTTACAATTTGACTGTAATAAATGTCATAACCAGCCTTCAAAACTCAACCTTGTATAAAGTGTGTTTAGCCTACTGTGTAAGAGAAACAATGTTCCAAGAACATGACCATGGTTTCCTCCATGGCAGCTACTTTACGGCACGCTAAGTGCACAGTTGGAGATGATGGTTAAATAAATAGAATGAGCTTTTGACTGCAGTCCCATCTTCAACCCTCTCTGGTAACGGTTTGGCAACAACATAGAGCTTAGATCATGTTGGTTGATTTTTGGTATCAGACAGATCAGAAGATTTTCCTGTCAAAAAATAACAACATATTACAATCTATGTATTTATGGAAACACATTATAGTCTTAATGAAGAGTGCATCAATCATATGATCAGAATGTGGGAAGAAATAGCTTGAAAAGAAAAAACATTTTTGCAAGATTGTTTATGTATGTGTGTGTGTGTGTGTGTGTGTGTGTGTGTGTGTGTGTGTGTGTGTGTGTGTGTGTGTGTGTGTGTGTGTGTGTGTGTGTGTGTGTGTGTGTGTGTGTGTGTGTGTGTGTGTGTGTGTGTGTGTGTGTGTGTGTGTGTGTTTATTTGAGTTTGTCCTGAATAGCAGTGGACATCAGCAGCAGCAGGCAGATTCCAGTGGCAGTCATGCATGAATACACAGCTGCAGGGAGGGCACGCACGCACGCACGCACGCACGCACACACACACACACGCACATACATGCACACAAACACACATTCAAACACACAGGGGTGCATGCAGATGGCTTGCAAAAAGTAAAAGCACTTACACACACACACATCCATAGCACAGAAAAACCCACATACAGTATAGCGTCACACACACACACGGATGTATTCAGACCCACACACTCAACGCTGCCTGGATATTTTAATCTGTGATGACATTAACAAACAGCACGGTGACAGAGAGGAACAAGAAGGAGAGACACCCAGAGAGCAGAGGAGAGATGGAGGATAACCACTGCACTGTAACCACTGTACTGTGACAGGAAATATATTTCACACACACTATTGCACTGAGGATCAGAAAGGAGATAGAAAGAAAGGGGATGTGGTTCAGAGAGGGAAGGAGAGAGGGAGATTGAACACAGGTGACGCAGGTCGTGAGGACGGATGGATAAATAAGTTTCCAGTAATTGGACAGCTGGGTATATTTCTCAGAGCAGACCCTATCCTGACAGAGGGTCGGTGTAAAACACACTGCTGGAAGGTGCCCTTGAGCAAAGATAGTGAAGTCTCAATTCACATCATGGATCCCGGACTTATTAATGTCACATCTTGTCAGAATGAAAGACTTTGTCTGGGGATTGACAATGAAAATATGTGATGCATTTTCAGATTACAGGATTATATGCTTATATGCAAATAGCGACATGTTTTGATAGTGTCTGACATCCATTATAACCAGCACACTGTATTCATGATAACAAGGTAATGTTAGCATTTACAGTAGCTTCAAGTACATCTGTGACTGAAGTATGACACAGTATAATTAAGAAATTGAAGGAAGACAGTGGAAAGGCTCTGTGACATGCAAAATCCACTATATATATGTATTTACTTTTTATTTTATTTGACCTTTATTTAACCAGGATAGGTCTCATTTAGATTGAACATCTCTTTTTCAAGAGAGTCCTGGCCCAAGATAGGTAAATTACAGACAATTTGAAAACACACAATCACAACACAGTCATACAACAAGTCAGCCAAAGCATTTACAGACACAGCGGCTTCAAGGTCATTGAGAGTTGCTTTGAGGCTGTTTAAAGAAACCAGCTCTCTGAGTTTCAGCTCAATTTGAAGCTGGTCATTGGAAAAACATTTTTATAAACAGAAGAAATTACTTTTTTTTTGTCATTCTAAAATGTGTTTGAAGTTGTACTGTATCATGGTTTATGTTATATATGTGTTTAGAGTTAGCAGCATATCAGAAATGGACTATATGCTTTATGGGCCCAAGTCTGAGGAACATTTGAAATGAAAGCGCCACAATCGTATTTTGTAAAAACAATCATGTGATTAATTAATGTAACATGCTTTTTCTTCTGGCCCCACCCTTGGGAAAAAAAGTATCTCCATAGTGATAAGAATATAGGAATAACAAAGTTGCATCTTCATGTATACGCCTTATTCTTTTCATGTTTTATTTGACATTTAGATGGACACTTATTTCATTTCTGAGAATATTCAGTTTCTCTCCCTTTTTAACAGTGTATAGAACAATGTCAACACATTTAGAAAATGTAACACTATATGGAACTTACAGTATGAGATTATAGGATTTGAAAAGCATGATGAAGAGAAGAACATGTTCTGCACGCACACACACACACACACACACACACACACACACACACACACACACACACACACACACACACACACACACACACACACACACACACACACACACACACACACACACACACACACATACCATGTATACATCACTTCAGGGGACATTACATTGACTTACATGCATTTCCTGGAGACTTATCCTAACCTTAACCATAACCAACACATGCCTAACCCTAACCCTTACCCTTAACCTTACCCTAACCCTAAACCTAACCAAGTCTTCACCCTAAAATGAATGATTCCCCTCATGGGGACCTCCATTTTGTCCCTATAAGGGAGGCGAGTCCCCACACGTGACTGTGTAAACAGATTTAGGTCCCCACAAGTATAGTTATGCTAGGCCACACACAACACACACACACACACACACACACACACACACACACACACACACACACACACACACACACACACACACACACACACACACACACACACACACACACACACACACACACACACACACACACACACACACACACAGGAAGATCTAGCCTCCACTATCTTTTTATTTCTGATGTGCTTGTACTTTCTTGCTTTTATCTTGTTGTCGTTTTATCTGTATTTGTTGTTTCCTGATCTGCGTAGAGCACTTACTGACAAACCTGTTTGATAAAAGTACTTGAAGAATAAATGGGCATGTCTTGGATAAGGGAACACGGAGAGCGGCAGAAAGAGAGGAGGATCAACAGGAGGATCAACAGGTGGACATCAGAGCCTCACAGGAGAGATACAAACACAACTGAGAGAGGAGAGATACAAAACTTTGATAAGATAAACAGACACGGAGTGACGAGGGGAGGAAGGAGGAATGAAGCAGAAGAGTTTTACATACTTTAAATTATCTTTTAATTTAGACAAAGCTGGCAAATAACTGTCAACATATCAATGCTTTAAGCAACAAGCTTCTTGAGGAAGTAGGGACCAAAAAAATTGCTAAAGATTATTTACTGTAAGGCCAACAACGAGACATCAACTAAAGACCAATGTTCCTTCTGTCTATGAGAAGTGTACAAAGGTTATTCTAACATAGGAACCTAACCCTAATCCCAGCAACAAGTGCTTTTAAAAAAAAAAATGAATTTTGAAAACTGAATGGGATAGTATATAGAGAGTTCGTTTTTTTCAGGGAGGGTTTAAAATGGTTTCAGAGCAAGTTGATTTAATGCTTTAATATTCATTTCAATTTAAATGTTATAGAAATCCAGGTCCAAAGCAAAACTAATTTAGGTTCACATTATGCTATTCCAACGTTTTCTTTTGTGAAATTAAAGTTAAGCTATACAAATTCAAATTAGATTTAAGCAATTATTCAAGTTGAGCAATTACAATTCAAATGTAGGTGATTTCTTCCAACTTATTCACACCAACTAATCTCAAAGTTTCTTTGACACCAGCAACTCTGAAACAGATAGAACAAAGTAACACAAACACCCAACTAAGTTGTTGAAAGAACGCAATGTAGCAAAACTCTAAGATAAAAGACTAGGAATTACTGGGACGCTAACTGTTAAACAGACAAAACAAACTGGCTCTGACAAATGGGACAGCACAGACTAAATGTAACAGTTGTAAATATGCAGTGATGTTTAGTGTTAAATATTTATTTGTATATCATATTTAGTATAATCACACAAATTCTGTGTTTTGTATTTAATAATTCTGTGTTCTTTATTTATGAATTGTTCAATACCTGACTAGGTTTCGAATCAGTGGGCGGAACCTCCAGAATGTATTCACTGTACTCGGGAGATTATTTTTGTGGGGATTTACCCCCTTCATATAGAGTGGCAAAGTCACGCCCATCTACTTCCGGTCCATGGGACCTTATTTCGGAAAAAATATGTATTGAAGTCAATGGAGAGAGAAAACGTATCTTTCGATCCCGTTTGAATTGTGCCATGAATTACACATATGATGTTTGTCAATCTTAAAAAATAATTTCCATGTAAAAAAAGTCACAGTTTGTTGTAAAACTGTTGAAATATAAGACTATGAAAAATACGCAACTAGAAAGACTACAAATCCCAGAGTCGCGTAAGTGATGTCATAACTGATGTCACAATTGTTTTCCTTCACTAAATAAGAGATAGCTAAGATAACTTTAACAAGATGCCTGTGTGCTTAGTACCAGGTTGTTATCATACCAGCAATGGGTCTTGCTCGTTCTTTCGCTTCCCGTCTGATGAAAGGAACAGGAGTGGCTGGATCAAGTTAGCTACCTAGCTAGTAGCAAGCACGTTAGTTAGCATTACAGCCTTGTCATTTTTATTAGCCTTAACATGAAGTAACATTAAGTAACCCAAAATGTTAAACAGTAAGAGTAGTAGTCATATTTCGTGAACCCTTTGAAGAGTACTGTCACACCGGTGTGATCATTCTATAATACACCATTTAAGCCCGGGGGAGAAATGCTAACGCTGCATTATCGGCGATCTTTTCTACTTCATGCTATCTGCACAAATGGTTGATATTAAACATTAAAAAGATCAGGCAGTTCAGAGAGAATCAAAGGAAGGCAGGCAGGCAGCTTTGCATGACATTCTTCTGGACGTGTTTCATTGTGGTGATAGTGAGGGTAGTCAATCCCTTTTTTGGCAAGACAGTAGTGACGGCCATCTTGGTAACGTGTGTTGTTGTGCGAGACCAGAGATGTAGTTCATTGAGCGTTTCACACAAAAAAATGTGTTACTTCACAGTTTTACGACACTTTTTTTTTTTTTTTACTTGCAAAATTATCTTTTAAATTGACAAACATCATATGTGTAATTCGTGGCACAATTCAAACGGGATCGAAAGATAATCTTTCTCTCTCCATTGACTTCAATACATAATTTTTCCGAAATAAGGTCCCATGGAGGTCCACCGGAAGGGGAGGGACTTCGCCACTCTATTGTGTCCCTCACGTTTCCTCTTCCCTTTTTTGTGAATGATCAACTCATTTAATAACTACTGATACGTTGTATTGTTGTCAGTGAATAAACGGAGATCGTCTCGACGGTATGATGCAGAGCCGGCCCAACCCATTAAGCGACATAAGCGGCCGCTTAGGGCCCCGCAGCCCCCTAGCAAAAACTGAATTCTTTTTTTTTATCTCAGTACACCGTTTTTTATCTCAGTACACCGTCGCCGTGATAAGTATGTTTAATTAATTTTGTTAATATGCCTAGATTGCCTACTCTCAAAGTCATGTATTATATTATTGAGTCAATCATATAATACATTAACCGTGCTTTACCTGAACCTCATCATGACACTAGAGAGGACGGCAGGATTGTAATTTCCCGTGTTCAGTGAATGCAACAGAGGCAAGGCACCAGACCAACCAGAGAGTTGAATGGAAATAAACATCTGTCTTATTGGCTGACAGGTACCTATCCTGTGAGCTGTGACAATTTTTTAAATAAACTGTCAGTCTCAGACTCAGAGTTTTTGAAGATGGACATAAAAACATTTGTTCTTAAAAAAGACGACAATTCTCAAGTGGCGGTTCACACACAACCCCAGAGCCAGCACTTGAGCCAGGAGAAATTACAGCTACGTTGACGTTACTTTGAATCGCGGGGGTAAGCTAAACCGTTAGCAAGTAGCTATAGCTAGCCAGATATATTAAATAAACACTTTGTCATACAATCTAAATGTAATGTTTTTTAGCGTTACCTGGTGATTTCAAAGAAAGCTCTCTGGGAAATGTTGACTTACTGTTCGACATGAAGCTAGAAGCTACCTTACAGTACACAGTTGATCCTGAATCCTGTCAGTTAAAGTGTTTCATAGTTAGCTTAGCTAAGCATCAACCTAGCACTGAAATATATGGATGTTATGTGACAGTATTTCTGAGAAAAAGTGAGCTGAAATGGTGGCATAGTTGCCACTGACGTTGCCATAACAACACCTGAATTTAAATGTGCAATCTCTTTTTGTGACAGATTTTTGCATGAAATCATAATTCTTCTGAATGATATTCCTATTGACAGCTAGTTTTTATGTGAACATTATGAGATGGACAGCCAGAAAGAATAAATGAAAAACAGTTATGAAATACTATATGACAAAACAAGAATACAGTTTAAAAGGGGAGTGATTTGTAAAATATCCATAAAGAAAATCTGTTTACAGTTCTGTTTCATATGGGTGTTGAGAGATGTATCCATAGATCTCTTAATTTTGCTCTCAAAGTGCACCAGATGGATGCTTTTAACTTCAATATTTAAAAAAAAATCTTCCCGGGGGAGCATGCCCCCGGACCCCCCTAGAGGAGGTAAGGACCCCCCTAGAGGATGTTAGGTCCACGGTGTTTACATGCTTATTTATACAATATGTGTGCTTATGCTAACATCATAAGACAAAAGTTGGTTCCGTGTTGTGTGAAGTGAGAACGCGCTAGAGTGAGGGGGGCCCCCAAGCCAAAGCTCGCTTAGGGCCCCCAAAAGTCTAGGGCCGGCCCTGGTATGATGGCTCGGGTCTCATCCATCATCAACACAACACAACGCAGACAACGCTTGTCGACACCGGTTACATAAATACACATGAAACTGATCAGGGTATCACACGGGAGGGGAAGTGAGGTGATCAGACAGGGCCAGAATTTGAATAAAAAAATGCGAGTACGCTGGCTTGAATCAAGTTAAACTTAGAATATAAAACTGCTTCAACCTGCTCTGCAGTCCTGCCCCTGAGAAAACATTTGAAGAACTAAAAGTCACATCAGCAGGACTGAGTGTAGCAGTCCGAATGCTCCAGTGGAGCGATCAGCGTCTGACAGGAGGAGGCTGCGGCAGGACCAGCAGCTCCCAGGTGTCACTGCTCTGAATGTGAAACCAGATGGTGCGAGGAAAACACAACAAAGCATCAGCACACTATTCTCCCTTGATATTTTTCTTTTATACAAAGGGGGAATTGGGGAGAAAGTAAGAGGAACAACTTAATTAAGAACCCTTTGAGAGTTTTACTTTGATGTTAGAACTCGTTTTGTCAGAGTCTGAGTGGCACTGTTCAGCTGCTGGATATCTCAACTCTGAAAGAAATATTTTATTCCCAGACAAGGCACAAGATGATGCAACTGTTTTTGTTTGTGTGACCACAAGTTAGAGGCGAGGTTACAAAAATGTGAGCAGAATACATACTGTACTATTTGTCTGTTTGTGTTTATAACAAGAGGAAACTACGGTTGTCGACACATGCAAAATCTTTGTGAATTTGTGTCATTTAGCCTTACTCTACTGTGGCTCACAGCTGCAAATGTTAGGAGGAACATGCTGCATAAAAAAGCTGCAAATATAAAAATGCTGCTAGAAACTCAAAAAGGGGACACTAAAAAGTGATGCACACAGCTGGGACAAGGGGCTTGTTGAAGTTTCGGGGCATATACAGTTAGCTAACTGTCACTCTTACAGAGTTAGTCTGTTTTATAACTGTAAGTGTTTTGTCATATTTGAAATGATTAGGTTAGCTGTGTTAGCTAGCTAGCTTACAGCAGATCTGCAATAATATCGAAAGGAATCATGAATGTTTTTTTTAAATACTGCGCATGTATTGTCAGGTTGGTGAAGATGTTTCTTCATCTGCATGTGTTTGGCACATTTGTGTTTTTATATTTCTATAGTTTTTTTAACTGCAGGGCGTATCTCCAAATTGAACTGTTTTGGGCTTTGTAGCACGTTTGCCCCTGTCGGCCACCATAGAAAACCAAACCAAAGTCTGTGAAAGACTTATATACAAATACAAATGACCCCTCATAAACATTATAGCCAGGAAAAAGGCAACCTTCATGCTCTGTCCTTTTACTGTCTCTGTCATACACTCACACATACACACTCCGTCTCACACAGCTAATTAAGAACCAGTGATGGGCCTATTCTATTCTCGCGAATGCATATTTTTATTGCTGTCCTCTTCAAAATCACATGCTTGAGCAATTTAGCAGCACTTTAACCACAAGCGTGCAGCCCATATGTTGTTATTAAAGCCCGCTTCAAATAAAGCATGTCCAGAGATCACACTTGAGCTAATAAATGACAGGTTGAGACGCTCGACCCGTGGCAACAGCAAACTTCTTTCCATCAAAGGTGAATGATCCTACAACGGAGGACGATGAATTTAAATTGAAACTGACTTCATGACATATAATTTACATATTAATGAATGACATAATTATGGTGTAGTATATGAAATCATAGAAAAAGGACCAAATTAAAAAGTAAACATTGTGTAGTGCACACTGTGTGTACATGTATTTGGAATAAGATTGGGCCTTGTTGTTTTATAATACCAATGCAGATGTAATACTGTTTTACCATGATACCCAAAACAGTTTTTCATATATCTGCCCTCAGAACAAAGTGGACACGTCTGTCCGAGGCAAACACTCAAACACTCACCTTTTTAAATCGTGCTGTTCATGTTTATCGGTTTGTGCCCAATAGCAGCAGTGTTTTATATTGTCCTCAGCTGTCACTACAGCTGGAAAATACTCTCTCATCTGATCCGTGTGTTGACCATAGACATCGCTTTGTATAATAATAATAATCTATAATGATAATATATAACAATTATTAATAATGATCGTGCGGAAATAGTAATAAGTAAAAATAATGCTCTTATATATAGCCTATTAAATGCATAATATTCATTACTTAAAGTAAAACTGCAAATGTATATCTACTTCAGAAAGATTTGATCAAACAAGTATCCCTCCATATTCCTCATATCCTTCAGGGATCAGTGTAAAAAAGGGTGGTGACGCCTGATCTACTCTAACCTAGTTTATTTTGAAGATTGTTCAACAATCAATACCTTTTTTTAGCATCTTCAGCAGTAGCCACACTTTAAAGAGATCAAAATCAAGAGTTTTGCATGGATTTAATGTTCTGTTTGATTTTTGGACAGTAATTTATTTAAAGCTTATATTTAGGAATAACATTTTTCACCACTCAAAGTGACAGCTTTGCATGACCACAATTAATCATGAGTGATTAATCTGCAGGATTAAGTTGCAGCTTTCTTTTCAGTCGACAGTTTATATACCCAGCTTATGTTTCAGTGTGAATTGTCCCTTCTGTGCCTCTGTCTCATATGTTTAATCATCTGCTCCACCATTTTTGTGAAATGGACCATTAGCATATAGCATTGTTAGCATTGGGGGTGATCATTTTGTCTTGCAGGACACACAGTATTGCTTCAATTTCATTGTATCTGCTCATCTAAACATAATGTTTTTTGAATAATGTTGGTCCTATAATAGGGAACATAACCATCAGCATTCACCAGCTATTATTTTAAAGGGGTCATACTCCACACTTGTATCGTAGGATGCTCCGATCGATCGGCCGCCGATCGATATCGGCCAATATTCAGTCTCTGCCGATCGATCGGTGCTCTCTAAAAATGCCGATCGCGAGAGCCGATCGCATGACGTAAAATTATGACGTAAAATACATGACACTTTTCTCTGTGCGCGGCAAAACAAGCTCGCCAAAATGGCTTCACTAGTCTGGCAGTATTTTAAGTGTCCGAAAATGACAATAAAATAGCGGTATGCAACGTGTGTGTGAAGCAGAAATCCTGCAGCTCCACCCGCTGTGACGGACCGGTGAGCGGAGCAGAACACACATTAAGAGTTAGACCTAACACACTTAGCTATTTTATCTACCTCTGGAACAAGCTAAACTAGTTATACATATATTTATTCTTCACTGTCGGGTCACTCATTACTGGATCAGTGAGCTGCATGAGATACTGACGGGCTGTCAGGAGAGAGAGAGGGGGGGAGAGAGGGGGAGAGAAGAGAGGGCTTCCGCTCATTTCTCCCGTGTTATTATCCAAAGTGAATGTAAACTTGAATAATGTACTTCATTTGAATGTAATAATTATGTTGGTTGGTTTGTGGAAGCGCCAGTGAATGAGCCCCATTAACTGAGTTTTAAACATCACTTTAAATGGAAGATCCCCATAGGCCCCGCCCACTCGATCGGATCGTCGATCGGTATCGGCCGATACTGATTCCAGCGATCGGGCCCAAAATTGGCGATCGGAGCATCCCTAATCGTAACCACATTCTCTTAGGGGTGTATGAAGCCTGTTGCAGAACCTTGATCTGGAAATTAACAAGTGATGCCTTTAGTGAGTCTCTAATCTGATTCTTTTGAAATGCTGTTAAAATAATACGTGAAGGAAGACAAGCTTCTGTTATTCTGTATTTAGATTGGAACATCTGTTCACATGCTCCAGCACTCCTGCTCATTTATTGCTGAGCAGAGTTCTTTGAAAGTATGTTGTAGCCAAGTGTATAAATGTAATGACTCCTGTTGTAGATGTTGTAGTTCTTTTGCGATCCTCCCAGTCCTGTTCTTTTGCCGCTAAGTTTCCAGGGGACTTGGAACTGTTACAAATGTACTTTAATCTAAATACAGACAAAAACATCTGCTGCGTTAGACCCAATATGCACAATGCATTATGTAGTCGGAGCTTGCTGTCACCCCTGTCAAACTCTGGGTTCAATTGTTTTGGTCTTGATCCAAGTGAGACTGGTGATGTCATGAGCCCAAATGGACTGAGCAGAAGGTGAAAAACACTGCAGGCTACACATTTTCAAACAAGCATGGAAACAATAAATAAATGCTCTTTTTGGCAGGTCCCTTTCAGTTGAGAATAAAAAAAAAATTGTACATGTCTATTGAGGATGGTGCATTTGAGTTATTTAGCCTTTCTTGACTTGTTATATTCAAATAAACAAAACTTGCAATTAACTTTTCATTGGCCTACATTTTACATTGGCCTTGCACCACCTGCAAAAATATACAATGAAGATAAAAAGGAAACAATAACATGAATCTTGGACAAGAAATGATCCTGTAGTGGTGGATTTTAATCAGGCAACGGACACAATCTGGACACTACATGTTAAGGATTTTAGCTTGAGGTCTGTTTACCTTGTTAAAATAAGCGTTTTATAGACTCTAGTATGTCCATATTCTTCAATGAAAATAACTCAGTGGATGTCGTAAAAGCACCCTGGGCCATCCAAAGCAAAACGCATCGATGTTTCCTCTTTGCTGCATCTGCCGTTGTCAGAGCGTATTATTGTAAAGGCTCGCTAACTTAGCTTTCACACGTAACAAAAAGTGCACAGACAGACCTGAGCATACATATGCATTACTGGCATATACATTTTCGCTTCAAACACTCGCATCGCTCAACAAATGCATACACACGTTCTGGGCTCCTATAAATGCTGGACAAGGTCTCATTACATTCAGAATATGATAAATGTAGAAACAAATAAAAAGCAGATTTATAATGCACACACAATCTTCTTCATAAGCACACACAGATACGCACACAACATAAATGCATACTAAGTGTTACTTTGCAAAATAAGTCGAAAAAACACACCCAAATATACACTACAACCTCACACACACGGTGGCACACACACTGTTTGATTGGCATTGGCTACTGCATTGCTGACAAGCACCGGCGTTTAATTTGCATAAAGCTCAGAGGCAATGCACCTCTCGCTCGCTCTGCTCCGCAGGAGGATGATTGGCAGAGGCTCGTGCGCAGCCAGACGATGAAATGCGACTCTGCTTTGTGTGAATTCAAAAGAGCCGCTGGCCCCCACGCCTCCGAGGGCCTCAGAGCTCCACTCAATTTCACCTTTTGCTTGGATCCAATTTTTGGACTGACATTTGTGAATGGGATCCATATCTGATGTCAGTTTGATGGATGCATACAGAGATGACCCACATTAGCAAACAAATGGCAAACGTTTCGATGTGTCTTCCCTTACGGAAACAACTAAATATATTGTCCTGAAATACAGAAAATGAAATATAAATATTGGGCTCTATTTTCTCAAACATTCAAACATTCGAAATGTGGCCTTCTGATGATGATCATAAAAGCTGTTGTAGTATGCAATTTAATTACATTAGGAATTTGTCTGTGCAATATAGAGAAAGTCAAATATCACAATATTTCTGACCAAATAACTCAATATCAATATTGCAATATCAAAGGGTTGACTATATATTATTTCTCAAAGTATTACCGAATTCGGTTTTTGATGAATAATCTTTAAAGAAAGCTATGTGGATGTAATGGCTAAGTGGGTAAAAGCACATAACATAAAGGAAAATCTGCGAAAAACAAATTTAGAAAATGATGTCACTGTAATGCACTGTAATGCAGCCTGTACAACAGGAAACCACACCTGCAATTTTACTATCCAAAATCTAAGACGATATCTAGTCTCAATAACTATATCAATATTATATCGATATATTACACAGCTTGTTTGAATACTCGATCCTAATTGGTCAATTTGCACATTCCAGAGGTCTGCTATTTTTTGCTAACGGACTGCTGCTAAGGAAGATCAAGAGACTATGTACAGTCACATCAATCTGAAGAAAGAAGTCCAGTCAATTTAACGTCAGCTGTGAACAACAAACATTTGTTTTTTCCCGTCAAAAACCACAAAGGAGTACCTTTTGTATATTAACTTTTTTATATCTGTGGATAGCACAACACTTTGGATTGATGATAGCTTAACTGAGCCCAGTCAAGAAAATAAAAAGAGAGCAAGAGAAGGAAAGAGGTTAAAAGAGCAATGGACGTCAGATAAATCAGACAGGAAGTAAACACTAACAGGAACACGGTATGGGCTCTGCAGTGTTTATAGACTAGTTCATGGAACAGAAAGTGAGAACAGACTTCGACAATTAAAGAAGACCTCCATCAGTGCTGCCTTCCTTTTTAGTTATGTTGCTGTTTCCACAGTTCTAGCCGTTGGTTTGCAGTGGAAGGAATATTTTCTTAGGGGAAGCAATACAATCATTTTTAAATCAATTCAATAACTTTTTAATAATATTGTGCGTCAAGTCGTTAGTTTATGTAGTCTTGTAACAAACATGGTAATTTGCAGCGAGGCGGTCATTAATGAAAAGAGGACACTGACACGGTGATCAGGATCCCGAAGCAAAGCCCTATAATGAACCTAGTAAAATACTTCTACCAACTTGATTAAACAAAATAATTGTCCTTCTACACAAGACATATTGCATTAAGACACCTTGAGAAATCTGCCGACCCATAGACAGAAGCAGGAATGTGATGCAGAACATTTGGAGCTGAGCCCACTTCAACACCTGTGCATATCTGCCCATTTGCTGTGGAATGCATACTGGAGTAGTGTCACATTGTCCATTTGGGCAATTTATCAAAATTGGGTTTCACATTTCCAACCTTTGCTTGTATTTCTCTTTTGTATGTTCTGAATGGCCCCATTTACCAACTTTAGGAAGGCTTAGTTACCTTTTGTGTGCTGTGAAAGTGCAAAGCTTGAATAGAGGTTTTAAAAAGTTCTCAAGCAGCTTTATTTGAGAAGAGAGTTCAGTGAGAGTTGATCCGGGGTTTTTGTGGAGCAAGGCAGGCAGAGGGTGCAGGGCTGTTGGCTGGAAATGGACTTCAGGCAAGGTTAAATACAAAAAAAGTAAAAATGTGAAAAATACACTCTCTATTATGAGAGACTGGGTGTAGGGTTAGTACCACGTTGGTGAACTGGCAAAGACATGAACATTTGGTGTAACTTTCCCATGTGTTTTTAGAATGTAATACTCTTATGAAAGTTGGTATGTTATTAACAGCTGTGTAAACTAATTCACCTTGGTTACAACATATTGCGACACTTCTGCAGAGAAACAACGTCAACATGTCTATGGATGGTTCTCAAGCCTCTTTGGCCACCTTATCTGCTTCTCCTATCTCAGTCCATTAGTCAACATTATGTCTCACTTAGATAGAAAAGCACTGCTAATGGTCTCTAAAATACGGCTTCATACACAGCTTACATTTAAGCTTGTGCAGTAAATATCTTTGCTTTGAAATCTTATGGTACTCAAGAACTCCAGCGAAGGAATAGACAGAGAAGGCGGCACACTGTAGGAGAAATCAATGCGGAAATCAATTGTTACTCATGTATTTTAAAGTAGGGACCCTGGAACGGCTGAAGTAACTTTCAACAGTGATATTATATGGGCATGATGCACACAAAAGAAGCGGGGATGTCAGGAATTAGGAATTAGGAAAAGTTGCTTCTACTGTATGAGTGCAATAATTACAAAGAGTCTGGTAATTTGCTTGTTTGGCACAAACTGGAAATTATGGTTTGTTTATGTTATTTTGTGATTAAAGGGGCCCTATTGTGCTCATATTAAGGTTCATATGTTTATGTTGTGCCTCTACTGTGACAGGTCTCCTTGATTTAATGTTAAAAAAGCTGTGGAGGGAACATAAGGATTTTAGCCTGTGTAGACCATTTACATGCACAAAAACCATATAACACACTACAGGAAATAGAAAACCCCAAAAAGCATAATAGGGCCTCTGAGAACAAATTGAGTTTCTGCAATATAGAAACACACAGGTTGACTTTTAAATTAGATACAGACTTTACTGATAGAGGGGGGTGATTACAGCCACTGTTATACTGTAGATACAAAAAAAACATTGACAATTAAAGTGATTAGTTAAACACAGTTTCACACAAAACAAAACAAGAAATTCCTTCCTCTTTAGTAACGAGTACAAATCCCACCTCGCAGCCCAATTTAAACGTTTCTTCTTCCTGCCTCGACTCCCTCCTGTCTGAATTAGAAGAAAAAAAAGAAAACATTAATCCAATAAGCTGCGAATAAAAACCAAAGTTGACTGAAATTGTAATTTATTGTCGTTTATTGTGTTTTGTAGTAATGTGTTTTTTATTACATGTACAGCACTTTGGCTCGACCAAAAATCGCTTTTAAATGTGCTTTATAAATAAAACCTGATTTGACTTGATTTGATTTGAAACAGTGTGAAAACAGTGCATTTATATATTTATTTCTCTGCGTTACATCACTTCTCTGAGCCCCGCAGGGTGGCTCGATTAGCATAATAATTAAGCCAGAGCTGTAATGCACGATTTGTTCCTATATTACTGCAGTTGGTTTTGAAGTTTCAACCCTCTACACACTACCCCCCCCCCTATCCTTCACCTCCTCCCATATCCCAAAGAATTACCATGCATTTAAACAATGGAAATGAATTAGCAGAGTGCTAATTTCTCCCAGACTTCTGTGTGTGTGTGACTGGTTATCAGCAATGTGCGAGTACACCTCTGAGACTTTGTGCAAGAGTGTGTGTGTTTTGGAATGTGTGTGTGCACCTCTCATCACTTCCTCATTACATTCAGTGATTGACTCAGACACACACACAGACCGAGTAGTGTGTGATAGAGTGGAAGAGCAGACAGGGAGGGGGGGGGGAGAGAGGGAAAACTTTCATTATGAAATTGAGAATGAGGATTCAATCAGACCTCATTTAAACACTAATGTTACTCTTCTCTCTCTCCCTCCCTATCAGGGATGTTTGCTTGGATTGACATGATTTATAGTGAACTGCAGTGAGAGCATAATGATGTTCCCGGTAATGAATTGATTAGCATTTAAATAGCAACGAGAGCTCAGTGCAGCGGAAATGTGCACTTTTACAGGTTAAAGTTCAAAGCGTGTTGGAAGATTGTCAAACAGAAAAAAAAGGGCTTTGCATAATATTAAAGTTTGACAGTTTTTTTTTTATTTAAGAACAATATGAGCTCATAATTAAGGTTTACTTGTAATATTATGGGTGTAGAAAAGGTTATAATTCAGCTGTAAACTACTCAGTATGAAGTGTATTCCTAAAATGTCAGCAATCTTTTTAGGGAGTAACGAATATGGTATAGAAATAAAGTGAGCGTCATCTAACTTCACATGTTCAAAGTTTCTTCTGCAGTTAAAACTAATCAGATATTCATATACATCACTCCTACTGATCGCTGATTAATTCAAGTGATTTAATTATATCTGATTAATCCGTCAGCCTGATTTATTGGACAAACCAAACTAATTATTGTTTTCGTTCTAGAGGGAACAAGTGACGTTTACAAATTACAATGTAGGAGGCGGATGTTAATCAACTCAAGTAATGTTAAATGTATGAGTGAAGTATTGGTAAATATGAATATGAATATTAAGTATGAGTGTATTAGCATTCATGCTCACAGCTAAACGCACAATGAGTAGGATTTGTTCGATGTGGTTTGTCAAAACAACACTCATATTCGGACCCTCCTCTCCGCTCAACAACTATAGCAAGAGAGTTTAGCTATCTTCAGTCTTGCTAGATAATGTGTCTCAATTCTGATACTCTCCTTAGTACTGCACTGTGAACACGTGCACAGTGGCTGAATTTTGACGTGGTGAGGTTATCTTGAATCACACACTACTGCTGTGCCCTCTCATGAAGTGGTGATTGCCACTGATAGCTATAGCGAGCTATCTAGCTAGCAACTTTATCGTTCAGGGTAGTTAATCATTACGAACGGCTCGAAACAATTAAAGAGGGATTTTTTACGACACTAGTATAGTGGTACATACTGTATATTATATAGAAAAAATTTATTATATTTGTATGGTTCTGTTTTGAGGGAATAACCACGATAGCAGCAGTAACTTCCGTTGATGGTGGCCGTTGAGTGCTAGAAGAGTCCTGCCTTTCACTTTCAACTTTTTGAACGTCATGAGAGCAGCATCATAGAATAATCGGAGGGATGAAACCCTCTTTAAATGTCACACGTATGCACACAGCACACAAAGTGAAATTTGACCTCTGCATTTAACCCATCCTAGTAGTAGGAGCAGTGGGCAGCTATTGTACAGCGCCCGGGAAGTGTAACTCATAGTGTATTTTACCAAACTTCGCAGTAAGAAGTACTTACAGTATGCACTCAAAATATCACATTGAGGTACGCTACTTGAGTATGATATTTGAAAAAACATAACAAGAAAGGATAATTTAAATAACTAAATTTAAAGCCAGATTAAATTAAATAACTACTTCTCAATCCTTGTACTTTTCTCCCGAGTGTCGTGGTTCATTGTTTATTAATGTGTTTCAGCGGCATTTACTGACCGCTGCAGTGCTGCCCGCTGTTTGGCATCACAACACTGTTATGTAAGTTTCTTTGGTATAAAATGGGTGATGTTAGCATAGCAACCGAAGCTAAACTGACTATCTTGACTACTTGTTGCTATGCTATTGTGGCATAAGCCGTTTTCTACAGGCACATTTTACCGGCGTATTTTTCATTGTGAATCTACTTGTGATAGTCGGACATGAAAACCTGTGCAGCCCATGTATTGATTCCATCCGATAGCTGCTATAATATAAAACAAAACGCCTGCCTGCTCTACACAATGATCAATAACAGTGAACGGATGGTCAAAGTAAGGTACAAATAAACAGAATCACACGAAGCCTGGTTAGTGTTGCCTGACTTTATAAAGTGTGTTTTTTTTATAAGTGTGTGTTGCGTTCTAGTCACTTTGCTCAGCAGCGCTACTGCTTGTTACAACTTTTATTTGCCGTACTCGCCATAAACTGTTGCTCAGGACCTCAGGTTCATGCCGCCCCTGCCCCCGCCTCCGACGTAAGCGGTTCTTGCTTCTAGACCGAACATTTTTTGGAGCTTGGTATGAACCGGTTTTTGGGGAAAAGAGCCGGCTCCGCTGCGGTGTGAACAGGAAAAAACAGTGCTTATCAGGCTCAAGCTCCGAACCGGCCCTGGAACCGCGTTGGTGTGAAAGGGGCATGTGTTTACACACCTAATGGGCCATCGGCCACAGCTCTCCCACCCCTCCTGTGATCTCCCAACCCCCCTGTGATCTCTCTTCTCCAGCAGTAAAGTTTAACTGTAGGTTTGTGTTTGCATATTTATGCTGTCGCAGTTCCTGTTGTTTCTATCGCGCATTGCCGGTATGAAAAGGTCTGTGCCGGAAATATCAAACATTTAATAAAAGTGAAAAACAATGAACAAGACTTGAAGGTAGGGTAGGTAAGTTTGAGAAACCGGCTCGAGATCGCTAGAATTTGAAAATACATAACCGGAGAAAATCTGCCACTTCCTTATAGAGCCCCTCCTCCAACACACACGAACGCGCACATGACCAATGAGGGCACAGGCATAAGTTTGTGCACAGATGGAAGGCTGACAGGCAGGTAGGCCATCCAGTTATTTTAGCCGGCCCGGCTAAAATGATTGGTCGTACTTTTTACAGTATTACGGCTTCCACAGATGACATTTTTTTATGTATTTTTTGTCAAAGCACTTAAGATATTCATTGCTATCGGGATGTTAAGAGAATTCCATGGAATATAACAAAAAGTGTATCTCGAGCCGGTTTCTCAAACTTACCTACCCTACCTTTAACGTATTAATAATAATTAATTATATTTATTCCGTTTTGGATGTACGATTTTTGACTTTGTTTAGAGCAGTGATCTTCTCTTCCTCTCTGCCGCAGAGAGCTAAGCGCTGTCAGACCGGACCATGGCTGTAAAGGCAGAGAAGTGTCTCTAGTTCCCCCTCGACACCCTTTTTTTTGTCCATGTCCGATTGGCTTAGAGCTTTCGCGACTGCAAACATTTTTAAACAAACATTGACCATGTACCCTTCACCAACTTTGTATACTGCAGGGTAGCTTGTGAATTTACTCCAGGTGGAACTAAAGTCTGATTTAACACTTGATTATATTTCACATCATTCATCCACATCTGTAAAGTAACTAAAGCTATTAAATACATGTAGTGGAGTAAAAGTACAACATTACCTCTGAACTGTAGTGGAGTAGAAGAACACAGTAGCAAAACATTGAAATACTTAAATAAAGTACAAGTATCTCAAAATTGTACCCAAGTATAGTACTTGAGTTTATGAACTTAGTTACTTTACACCACTGGCTATACAGATAGAAAGACTAAGCCTTGCACAGAGGCATGAAAATACATTTTCAAAATGCTCAACAGTGCTGCCAAAATTATAAACTGACTGCTACACAATTCAAATAAATGCTTTTATACATTTCTATTAGATGTGACTCTTTGGCGTTTCTGTTATTATTAACTGCTTTAGTTGTTCTGACTGCTAAAATCCTGTTATTCCTCATTTTAAAGCCGATATTCCGTGGGGTCGGGGGGGGGCTCGGATCCTTGTCACCATTTTCATACCTGATGAGTTTGCATCCCTGGTTATTAGTATTAAATACATATACGTATTTTTACAACTTATATTTAGAAATACTCTGTTGTAATTATTGATGCATAAATGTGTTCATCCATTCAATGTGGCATCTGCTATAATGGGGTTAATGTATGATATTACTTGATAATACAACACAATATAATACATGATAATGTATAAGTTGATTTACTTCGATCTACTGTACTGTGTAAAAACACCACAACAATATTACAAAAAAGATACTGCATATTAAAGCAAACTATTGTAAAGGTAAAAGTATGAGCATAAAAAATAAAGAATTGTAAACATTTACATTATTATTATGATTATTTAATATATAAAGACTATATATTATTGAATTACAATTAAGATAATAAGATTAGATATACTTTATTTGATCTCAAATATTGATGTTTTTTCGTTATAGTATAGCCTGTGAAAACCATAACAAATATGTGATTAAATGCTATTCAGAAAACACAACTGCAGAGCTTAACCCGTTAAGCACCAAGCCTGTTTTTCATGTTTCAGGCTCGAAAATGACATGCCCAAAACAAATGACTACAACTTAACTTCTAAAAGGGTTATATGAATAATTTCTTTTATCAAAGCAAGGTTACATCTGTGAGTTGGATGTAGAGGTGTCAGAATCAATATAAATAAGATTTTACATAGTAAAAAACTGTAAATTATAGTGTCCGTCCAAATATTCTTTTTTACTTATAGTGAAAACTACCTTTGGATGATGGATTAGTAGACTAAAAGCTTTAGGAATCCAAAGTACAACATATAATAAGTACCCTGTATCAAGATTGATGCAAAACAAGTGACATTTGACCTTTTTAGAGAGGTTTAGCCAAAACCACCCCACCTCTGAGGTGATTTGGGTGAAAATGTTTTTTTTCCATATCTCTGGCCCCCCTTGCTCGATTTTGATGGTTGACACCTCTTTCTGACCGTTAGAGCCAATAGAATCGAAGGGGGAGGCCCACACACACACTCATTGTGAAGAGAAAAGGTGGGGGCTGCTCGCATGTAAATGTAAAGCAGAGTGGAGCTACATTCTAGCTCTGGCATTTGGAAACAAAAAAGCAGTTTTATTGCTTATGGATTATCAGAAATAATTTCAAAGAGGGCACAGATACATTGGATGAACCTATGGATTAACTGCAGCATAGTTTTTTTATCGTTTTAATGCCATTGAAGACCAATTTTGACCAAGGTAAGCCATGTTAGCGTTTCTAGCTACTTAGCTCCACATGTTATGTTGTACGCTTTCGTTTATAGCGTCGCAAATGTTTATCACTGAGTGTTGAGGAGGGCACCACTAGATTCAGTGTCTCCAGGACACCAAAAACGAGTGGTTGGCTGTGCATCTAGGATAAGTAATAAGGGAGTTATTGTGAGTTTAAGTGCCGTTTTAGGTTAATTTTTTCGCTCGTGGCTAATTCAGAGGCTGAGTGCTAGCATTGTGGGTTTATTTTGGAAAAAAAAATTAAAAAGATCAGTTAGCTGAGTTTCTTCCCGTTACATGGATATAAAACATTCATAGTTTTATTAAATATTAAGATTCCTTAGACGTTGTTTCCTGCAAATGACGCGTTTATCCGCCCGGTACCGGGGGGGGCCGTGCGTAACAGGTTAAACATTACTGAAGTACTGAAAGTCCAGGAAACAAACTAAAGACCAAAGTTCACACAGTGTATTTGTGAATGAAGCACCATCTCATGGTTAAATCCTGAAATTGAACAAATGGGGAAATCTGGCAACGCCCTCTCGGGAAATAGTGGGAGGGCTTTAAAATCCCAGCCACTGGGATCCGCTGGGTTTCTGGTTGGAATCTGCTGGGTGGAGTGCATTCTAGCGTGCTACATCTGTAGGAGTGACCGCTGAAGGCAGAGCAGCAAAAATGAAAATTAAATATATAATACAGGTAGATGGCAGGGTCTCTGCAGATGCTCACACACAATTTGACTGTATCACAAGTGAAAATACATTGAAATACATTTTTTTATTAAGAAAATACTTTCCCAAGAGTTTCCCAAATTATTGTAAATCATAAAAAGAATACACGATCCATGTATACTTATACCTACCCAGAGCTATTTATACTAAGCAGTCATAGTAGCAAGTGCTTATAATGTGCTACTTTAAGTAGTAATAAAACAAGTATTATTGATATTAAATGCTAATTACTATTAGATATAATACTTAATTGACCTGAGCATCTCACTTAAAATGATTCCTCCAGGTCATTTATTTTTGCAACATTCAGAGCTGATACTAATAAAAGGCGTCTTTACGGCAGAATTAGAGCAAAGGGAAGTACACAATTAAATTCATTAATTAATATCAGATAAATGTTTTGACAAAAAACGACAAACCATGTATATGAATCATCTCCCTCCGTACACTCCTCTGTCTCTACATGTTGGTGGCCCATCTAGTCCTTCCTGTTTACCCTTTGCTTTTGCTTGCAGAGCCAACAGCAATGACCTGAGTGTGTGTGTGTGTGTGTGTGTGTGTGTGTGTGTGTGTGACCTGTTTGTTTTCAGACAGAAAAGTCAGACTTCTGTCGAGAGACTTTTCCTCTGCACTGAAATAAACTAAACGAAGTTTCATCATTCCAGGACACAAACACAGGGAGTCAATTGACAAGGAAAAAACTGTGATACTTTTTATTTATACATTTTTGGAAGTTTTTATTTTCATTTTCCCCATTTTGCCATTGTGGATCTCATTCTAAGTACTTGGTTCCTCTGCTGTTTATCCAAACCGATTGGCCATGGTGAATAATACCTTTACTCAAGTTACAAATCAAAAGTTGCAAATACGACAAAACAGCTTACTGATTCAGAAACTGCTGCTCAGAATATGAAGAAGCAGTGACACACACCTGCTGACTTTAAGCTGTTTCCCTGAATGTGTGCTTGCGACTTGACTCATTTAAATGTTTGAGTGCTTGTGCACGCGTGTGTGTTCCTTGAAGCAGAGCAAATACCGCTCAGCTTGTAATTCTCTTTTAATAACAGTAATCTTGCCACAGGTCTGCTCTGCATCAATAGTCATCGGGCTATTATTGTGAAAAACTCCGGGAGGAAAGGACAAACTGACAGAAAAGATAGTCGAAGGAAAGACAACAGAAGAGGACGGTTTGCAGACAAAATGAGCCGTTATTTCGCTGACTCAATATCCTCTCATTTATCTTCTTCATCAATACGCTCACAAGACTATTTTATTGATTTCCAATGTACACTTCCTCAGACATACACACATATATATAACACTCTCTAACTGTTCTCAAGGTGTTTTACGTTCACGCATCCAGATAAACACATAATTCAGATACATTCACAAACACAATCTCTCACAGACACACAGACACACAACACACAGAAATACACACAGTAGATTCGTCTCCAGTTTTTCACCCAATTACTTTGTCTCTTTCCCCCTTCCTTATACACATGCATGCACAATCTCTTCATGCCTCTAAAGCCGATGTTTGCATACAACATCAACACACCCAGCTTTAAACGCTCATGGCCTTTTTCTAATCGCGTAAAAAAATAGGAATGCAGTAGATCTGGGGCGAATACACTGTATGGGCATGAGATTAGATATATACTGTATGAGATATTGATCTCAAATTGGGAAAGTTAGCAGGTTTTACACATGAGTTACACATAATAAATATAATAAAATACAAATACGATAAAAAAAGATGAACATAAACATTAAATATATACATATCAACAGGAGAAAATATATGTATCAATAGAGCATCTAAAGACTATAAAAAAAACACTGAATATATAAGAACACTCCTTTAATACCTAGACAAATCTACAACAAGAATTTAATAAAATAAAGACATACTATATCAAATTCAAAAGTGTGCAAAGTTTTTTAAGTTGAAATTGAAATCCAATGAGGTAGCGTGAGTATAATATGTGCAAGATGTTTCAATAACCCTGAAAAGTATTATTGAAACATCTGGCACATATTATACTCACGCTACCTCACTAAGGAAAAACTACTGAAACTAGGCATTGCCTCCCTACTTCTGCCTCTGGCCCCATTGGACGTCACAATAATGCACAGGTCTGATCTCTATTTTGAGATCAAAATAACTGCTTAGTTTAAAGATGGCTGTGGTCCAAGAAAGGGCGCTGAAAGTAGAGAAGTAGGAAGTGGGGAAATGGTGATTTCCCCGCTGCTTCACACCAGATTTGGCATAGTAGCTGGTGTGAATCAATTGCAAAACGGTCTCTAGTTACAATTAAAAGTGTTAGGCTCACATTACAGACACTGCAATAAGAGTAAATGTGAGTTAAATTGTGTAAGTACAATACAAAAAATAACAGATTCAAATGTCACTTTGAATCAAATCTGAACACATGGTGTAGGGAGGAGAGGTTTAGACCGCAGTAGAGTGAGATCATTGTTACATCACAGGATATTATATACACTGTTTTGAATTCCCCCTCCCTTTCGCCCTTACTCTGTTCTCCTTGACGTTGTATTTTACAGCTAGGCACATGACCTCTCACCCTCTTCTGAAAACAATTAACTTGGTTCCAAAGAGTCAGCAATGATGTTTCCTCTTTCTCTGTCAATGGACGTTTTCTTCTTGCTGATGTGAGCACTCTGCGCTGTGTGAGAGCGAGGACTGATGTGATCGTCTGTAATTCGCTGTATTTCCGTGTGTCAGTGAGAGTCAATCTATAACTAGTGTGCGTGTGTGTGTCTGTTTTTGAGTGTGTGTTTTTGTGTGGTATAGCCAAGCAGCTGAGGGAGATGGCAGCCTGTCTGTCTCTGTTAGCATCTTTACTCTGCCAAGGCTGTCCTGGCTTAGAGCCTAAAGCACACACACACACACACACACACACACACACACACACACACACACACACACACACACACACACACACACACACACACACACCACACACACACACACACACACCACACACACACACACACACACACACACACACGCACACACACACACACACACACACACACGTGAGCTCAATTTTATTTTGACCTTTATTCGTCTCTATCTTTGTAAAGCATCTTTGAGCACGTAAAGCTTGATAGATACAATGTATTTCAAAAATGAGCTAAGTATTAGCATTCACACACTCTTAGATACACATGCCATCATATACTTTTTAACTCAAGGCAAATGACTTATTATTGGATATTTCACATTCAATAGGATTGAGTTAACGGGTTTTGAATTGGTATTGCATTTTAACTCATTCCACAGGACTGGACATTTGAAACATGCTATTTTATTATATTATTTGATTTCTTAGCAAGCTTCGGACCCGCTACAAATCTATCTGGTTGGACAATTATTTTGTGGATGTGTATAATGTTCCAGTGTCAATGATTTGAAACAAATGCTTGACGTGTCAAACCTAATCTAAAACCACTTTCTCCAAATCTAAAGAAGCATTGCTTCACCCTGTGACTGTCCAGGCGTGCAGAGAGGAGACAGAAGAAAGGACTCTAACTGTTCCCTTTTTATATTATCCTCACAACCGCTTCTGTCACTTTTCATGTGTACAAGCAAGCACAAAATCACGAATGCCTTTGAGAGGAAGTATGCACCGTTACCCCTTATTGAACGATAATGGCATCTTGCATGTGGCCATGCAGAACATTGTCTTTTGTTAGGACAACACTTTGTATTGAGTAGTCTTATTTCAAGCAAAAAGTCGTACTTAAATGGTGAAGTAGAGACAGAAACGTGACCCAGGTGATGTGTTTGAGGTTTGATGTTACAAACCTACATCTTCATCTGGTTGCCTGACAGTGGCTGTTATGCAGAGTCATACGGACTATTTCACACCTGAGCTTGCACTATTTATTATTTTATTGTTGTTTTTTGCACTGTTGAGGAACCTGCGATCTAAGTTTTTCATACGTTACATACACAGTAGATTTCTATATGTTATGACAATAAACCTTTTGAATCTTGAATCTTGAATGTAATTAAATGTATTATGTCAACAGATTTCACATAACTGTATTAGGCTAGTTGAAAGCAATAATATTAAGTTTAAAAAATAAATACAGTTAATAATACTAATGGAGCTCAGCGCAAGTTCAACCAGGAAGACCTTCTCTACTCATTCATTTACTATGCTACGTTACTACACTCTCTCTCCTCTCAATAAGTGATCGGGGGCGTCACTCCCCAGCTTAACCAATCACTTCGCTCTATTCTCTCAAGCCTATCATAGCGCTCCGCTAACCCTTTTAAATGTGCTCTCCCCCCTCTGTCAGCTGTCATTTCAGGTGACTCAACGCAACCCTCCTCCACCAGTGTCTAGACCCCGGGGGGGGGTTTCATCGGATCGGAGTTTTCCCCTCCCGAATGATACTCCTGCACTACGGGGCTTAATCGCCAAAACACCATTACATTCATTTGTGTATTCCTGGCAATAAATATGTATTCTTACATCAAAACCGTATCTCCTGATTGAAATACAGTTATGTGAAATCTGTTGACATCACACATTTAATTAAAGTGAACGTTTCAGTTTTGAGTGATGGGTGGGTATTGAAACATGAGACTTTCCAACATGAATTTGACTTTTGAATACATTTAAAGATTTCATTATCCCAGAAGTTGGTGTCAGAACCAGAAATCCCAGTCTAAAATCCTATGAGACAAGAGGACACAACATTGTTCACAACTCTTGAGTGGTTAAGACAAATGGAGTCAACCATTTACTGAATTCATAAAGAAAGATGTCATTTTGGATTTCAACGGTTAATGATTCAACGACTCAGCAATTTCTTTATCTCAGCCCTTAGGGTTTGGTTCCATCTTTTCTTTTTGTTGTTGTATTGAGTCAGGCAGAATGAGTTACATTTATACGGTCTGTATTTTTCCTTTCCCCCCCCACTCCCGGTCCTAGCTAGTAAAGTAAATAAATAAATACATACATATATAGGTAAAAATAAAGTAATGTAAAAGATAATTAAAAACAAATTAATAGATAAGGAAATAAAAAATAATAACAATAATACATGTACCCATATACTCACATATGTATACCCACATATACACATACACATATATATATATGTACATACCTAAACCCATACCCATACCCACACATTTATATACACATATACATACACACACGTACATACATACATGTACATGTATATAAAACAAATAAAAAAAACATACATTCATAGTCCCCCCTTTCTTCTTAACTTAGTGTCTTAAGTTCAGCTATGTAGGCTATCACAGAGCCCCAGACAGATTCAAACATTTCTGAAGAGCCCCTCAGGTTATATTTCATCTTCTCCAAGTTCAGGTATAACATGAGATCTTTAAGCCATAGAGATGCTTTAGGTGCTATTGAGGATTTCCATATAGGAGTATTCTTCTACGTGCTAATAGAGATGCAAAGGCTATACTGTCCTTAGTTCCATCTTTTCTATGGAGCTGTAAAAGAGCACTAACACTGCCAGAGAATAGTCTGTTTGATGCATTACATCAGATGTAATGTAATGTTTTAAACAAGCGGAAACAACAACATTTGCTGGACATTTGTCATAGAAGGCATTAAAAACAACGAAAACATTTCAGATGATCTCAAACGTACTGCTGAGAAATGATATGTTGTTTAGCCTTTTTTTCCTTAGCATTCCTGTTTTCACACATTGAGTTTGCAGTCATTAACTGGACCCCATGAAGGTGTAGCTGTGCCACAACACAGATCACTGGCCCAATGGAGGATAGGTTTAAGGTGGGGGGCAGATTTGTTTCTGCGGCTTTCTGTAGGTCTTGTTTTTCCTGCAGGCTCTACAGCAACACTATAAATGTTAGGTCCTCTAAAAAAATACCTTTAGCTGCTCTGGGACTGAACACACATTTATCTCAGTTTCACGGAACATGATATACTGAATCTCCCTGAATATGATTTCCCACCTGACATTTAGTTTCAATGCCAGCTGCAGAGGATGTAATCATGTGGTCTGGAATTGTTTTAAAAAGCAGGGATTAGCTCCAGCAAAGCCTCAGTCTGGCTTTCACTATTGACTGCAGCATTTGGAGTAAAGCTGCTGAAAACAGGCAGCAGCATCAAACCAGTGCACAATGACCAGAACCTGAGCCCAGTACACACACACACGCACGCACGCACGCACGCACGCACGCGCACACACACACACACACACACACACACACCTTTTCGCCTACAGATTCTCTAAACTGGAATTAAAGTGGACCAGGATTTTAATTGTCAAATACAGCAAATCCAAACTTTTGTCATGTCAAAAATATGTTGCTTTTGTTTTGATTATTTTTCAGTTTGGGTTCTCTGTTTATCTGAAAAGCAGTTTGCTGTTATTTGTCCATATTGTGTATTCCCTGTTCTGTCTGCTTGCTTAATTCTGGGCAGAATATAGATCTGGTTTGGACCAGAGGTGGGGACTCGAGTCACATGACTTGACTCGAGTCAGGCTCGAGTCGCATATTTTTTGACTTGAGACTTGCTTGACTAACATTGATACAAGACTTGACTTGACTTTGACTTGATATTCATGACTTGAGACTTGACTTAAGCTTGAGACAGATGACTTGAAAGGACTTGACTGTTTAAAATTAAATATTTGCGTTTGTTTTTGTAGTGAGATATTGCATTTAGTTTTTTCGAAAAACGTGATTGGGTGATTATAGCGCCATGCGCGCAAACCTGGCAACCCACTAGACGGCAGGAGTGTCAGTTAACATGGCAGCGGCTAGCGTTACTCCACAAATAGTGAAGTTTGGATTCAAGGATTATGTTGTTGATGACGATAATAAGAAGAGAACAGCGGTATGCAGGGTCTGCAGCATAAAGATCAGTGACACGACCACCACAACATCCAACTTCATTCGTCACTACAAAAAAACCCACAGAGAAAGGTGCGTGAATGTGTTGTGTTAGCTAGAAAGCTAACGTTAAGTTTAAGCTACATTAGACTTGGTTTCAAATCGATTAAGCATTACAAAGAGAAGACAAAACGGTAAATTAACACTAGAACCACCAAGGGATTCATTTTGACTAACCCTGATACTGACGGGCTGTCAGGAGAGGGAGAGAGAGAGAGAGAGGAAAAGAGATGCCTCGTTTATTTCCCCTGTGTTATTATCAGAAGTTACTGTAAACTGTTGAATAATGTAGTTCATCTACTTTTAGTAGTTTGTTTAAATGTTTTAATGATGTTGTTTTTGTTTGTAGAAGTGCATCATTCCTTGATTTATTGTAAAATGAATCTGAACTTGATGATAAACTGAAGCAATTTCTAAATTAACCCAATTAACTGAGTTTTAAATCGTCCTACTTAGTTTATAAGGAAATGATGAAGAGGAACAAATTAAATGATTTGAAAATGATATCTATGTAGGTGCTGATGCTGTTGGCGGTTCTAGTGTTAACAGAAATTTAAATTAAATATGTGTAATGGCAAATGCCATATATGATTTTCTTACCTGGAATTCTGCCTTTTTGAACAGACTTTTTGACTGAGTCCTAGCTATATTGTCTGCAGTTCTAGGGTTAATATTGATCTAATATGATTGTCCTCGGTCTAAATTAGATTTCAAATGATTAACTGTGTATGTAATGAAGATCATAGTGTGGGTTAAATCCATTTTCATAACCACTGTCTTTTAACTGATTTAAATGGGGAAACTGGGCTTATTCATCAGAATTTCGTATGACTTGACTTGACTTGCTTGAGCTGAGCAATGACTTGACTTGACTTGCTTGACTCTCACCACAGTGACTTGGGACTTGCTTGATACTTGTAGGTCAAGACTTGAGACTTGCTCATGACTTGCACATGTAGGACTTACTCCCACCTCTGGTTTGGACCAATGCTCCTGAAAGCTTAATAGTCAATCTAAACAACTGAAAAACTGTTCATAGTAACTAAATGATTGTTGTGACAGTTGGTTTATATTCTCATAAAACAGGCATTTTTGCCAAGAAACAGGACACACTTTATTTGGAAAGTTTCTGGTAAATCTTGAAACTTTGCAAACATAGTTCATTTTGATCACCCCATTAATTAAGTGTACATAAAAAAAATTGAAATCATGGTTGGTTACCTGCAATTTTAACGACTAGGCAAACATTTTACTACTGTTTTGTGCAGTTATAAAAGTATGTCAGTGTTATATAGAAGAAATTACTTGGTACTGTTATCTTATATTACAAGCTGATAATGCATTTAAAGATGCCCTATTTGCTTTTTGGGGTTTTCCATTTCCTGCAGTGTGTTATATAGCTTTTTGTGCAGGTAAATGCTCTGCAAAGGTTAAAATCCCTGTTTTCCCTCCAGAGGGACTTTCATCACTTTGTAACACTCACACTTTTATTGGCTAGTGCTCCAGCACCTTGTCCCACATTTCCCACAAAGTGGTTGACCAATCACAACAGAGCTGGCCCAATCAGAGCAGACTGGGCTCTGGTTTCAGACAGAGGGTGAAAAGAGGTGCTGCAGCACAGGCAGTATGAGAAAAATAAAGAGCTTTTTGAACATTAAAGCCTGGAGACATGTCCCAGTAGAGACTCTACATACAAATATGGAAACTGCAAATGAGCAGAATATGCCCTCTTTACATGCAGGCTAGCTCACAAAAGACATGTACACTTGAAAAGTGTTGACTGATTAAAAATACCTATTTCTAGTGGTGTAAAATGAACTAGCTAAAAAAAATATTTGAAAATTGCACAAGAAATGTGAGGTTAAAGTCAGAATTTAGGCAAACAAATACATCAATGTATCTTACTGTCTCAGCTAGCTGTGTGTATGTGTATGTGTATGTGTATGTGTATGTGTATGTGTATGTGTATGTGTCTTTGTATGTGTATGTGTATGTGTATGTGTATGTGTATGTGTCTTTGCTGGGGCTGCTGCTGTTACCTTGTTGGTTATTGAACGGTGAAATCAGGATCACCTTCAGGTAATAATAACGTTACCTCCGACACTGCACCCAATGCTGCAGTGGTCCTGCCAGATTGTGTGTGTGTGTGTGTGTGTGTGTGTGTGTGTGTGTGTGTGTGTGTGTGTGTGTGTGTGTGTGTGTGTGTGTGTGTGTGTGTGTGTGTGTGTGTGTGTGTGTGTGTGTGTGTGTGTGTGTGTGTGTGTGTGTGTGTGTGTGTGTGTGTGTGTGTGTGTGTGTGTGTGTGTGTGTGTGCAACCAAATCTGAGTTTAGCACCCTGGTACTGCGGTAGTCTCTCCTGCCAAGCCACAGCTTTCTGTGTTTCTGTGTGTGTGCCTGTTTGATAGACAGAGAGCAAATGATATAAGCAAGTAATCAGGAGAGGGAAAGACAAAGTAGCGTGGGGAGAGTGAAATAGGGAATGCAGAAAACTAATTAGTGTAAAGAAAGATGGGGATGGGCTGTGCGAGCATGTGTGTGAGGGCAAGACATTAGCAGTGTGTGAAATGCAGACGAAAGAGAGTTAAAGTTTTGGAAAGGCAAGGAGAAAGAGTGTATTTTAAAGACTAATCAATAATCGAGGGAGAGGAGGGCATTTGGTTGTTTGTGTCTACCTCTGCAGGGGATAACCAACTAAGGCATTCAGTCAACCATGGCCACACACACACAATTTGGCGGGAAAACAGTGCTGCAGTATTTGGGTTCTGAAGACGGGCTGAGTGTAGGGATTGACACACACACACACACTTATCATCACACAGAGAAAATGCACAAAACAATGAAATGTATGTCATGCAGTCTATCTGTTGCCCATGTATATATTCACACACACACACACACACACACACACACACACACACACACACACACACACACACACACACACACACACACACACACACACACACACACACACACACACACACACACACACACACACTCAGATGGGGAAAGTGTGCGGCAGTAAGAAAACTGTGCCTTTAGGATTAGTTGTGGTACTATCTGAACAAAGGCCGGGGAAATGGAAAGCTCTTCTGAGGGAAAGTTACCGTGAACACTTACCCACAACCCCCCACTCACAGAAAATCACTCTTACCCTAGGAAGAAGACAGGAAAGGAGACTAGGAGGGATAGCCTGGCTTGCCTTATCCAAAATACAAAAGAGCTAAACCAGCTCTTGCAGTATCCATCACTACCGAGGGATCCAGAATCCCAGGTATGTGTTTTCACGGCATCACAGACCTTTCTTCAGAAGGTCAGTGACAGTTGAATGCTTTGACCAGCAGTTTTAACCACACATTTCTATGCGAAGGGTTAGTTAGGATGTCTGATGTTCTGATAAATACTTTTTCCAATAAAGTGGGGCAGGAATAAGTCCCAAGCCCAGAAATTAGTCAGCCTTTTAGCACTTAAAAGTTCCATTGTCTCAAAGGCAATGCTTTTTAGACTTTTTAGAAAGACGCCTATGGTTTATAGAAGTGTATGAGGTTTTACAGGTATGTTCTAAGACAGAAAATACATAAATAAATACCCCACCGTGAATATCCAAAGCTTTTACGTTTTTAACTAAATGCAGTTGCTTACAAGTGACTACATTGACTGTAAAACAATGTGAAGACCAACACGAGTTTGCCTTTGAGGTCTGTCTGTAGGGACATGACTTGGGAACTGAAGGGTCGTCGGTTCAAGTCCCGATTGAGCCAAAATACAGAATGTGGACTGTTAGCTGGAGAAGGGCCAGTTCGCCTCCTAGGCACTGCCAAAGTGTCCGGAATAGGCTGGACCACTGGCAGCCCCTTCACTCTGCCACCTCTCCATTAGTGCATGTCCATAGGTCCTGGTTGTCCGTATGTATTTCTGGCCTATATGTGTTTTATGCGAAATAACACACAGGTGAATAATTGAATTTCCCCTCTGGGAGTAATAAAGGGGATCTTAATCTTTAGTTTAGCGTTTTGACAAGGAGTAATGCGACTATGGTTCAGATTTATAGCATAACGTTAGCTTTTTATTTCTGGTGATTGCATTTACGCTCTACATTTTTTTTGCCAAGGATCGTATTTCCCGCAATAATCCAAAATCCAATGGAATGTTTCAATGTTTTTTTCTCGAGGGAGCCCTTGTGATGCTAACTCCCGGGTCATCATACAAAAAAACAACAGCAACAAAATGAGTGGCAAGTTACCATGGAATATACCGGTTAGGATATAAGCAGTCGCAAGTTATCCTCACTGAATTCATGACGGAAGATGTCCAGATTTCAAGGGTTTCTCTATCTCAGTTTTCCTGCCCTGAGGGTTCATTTCCATCTTTTCTATATAATATATAGTGTTCACTAACACTGCCAGAGTGAGGACTTCTTCTCTCCAATGGCTGATCTGTTGGAGCTTTGAAACAGGATAAAAGCCTCTACCAATTGGCACATTATTGTGTCGTTGAGGTAGAGGAGGGAAGCGAATATGACAAATGCATCCCTGGGAAATAAAGATTTGATCAGTGCACCAAAAGGCACAAAGTGAGAGAAAAGAAGAGGAAAGAGGAAATGGTGATGGAAATGCAAACCACCAAACAGACTGTCCTCTCTAACAGGTTGCAGAATCTATCACCTTTATGAGAGAGTGAACGGATAATTTCATTGAGGAATGAAATACATTTTCCCCTGGAGCATGACCTTCATTATGAATAATTAATGAGTTAAAAGCAGGCAGAGAGATGGAGACAGAGCAAACAAGTTCCACTTATTAGAAAATGCAAAACCACATAAACACTCAGTGAGGTTATTAACAAGCTGTTTAGTAAATGAACAAATAAACAGGACAGAAAAGGAGAGAGAGAGTCAAAGACAGAATGTTTATTCAAACAGAGCACAAGGGGAATATTACTATGTTCTCCTTGGCCAATAATCTTTTCAACATTGAAAGAGAAGCCAGGAGCTTAAAAATGTAATTGAAATGCAAAAAAACATAACCTTGTTAATGAAACGCAATTATGTTCTGTTTAAAGCTTGAGCAGTGAAACCATTATGTATTGCTGTAGTTCACATTTTGGAATAAGATAAGAATTTGTTTTGATCGTCAGGCACTCGGAGGCAATAGACTTATTTCACCATCAGCAGCCAAACCCTTTTAAACTTTGCAATTTAGAATTAATATCTATTTCATAATAATAAACAACTGAATATATGGTAATATGGATTTTATTTGTAGTAGAATTTGTTTTAAAGCTTCATATTCTTACTTTAAAGCCTTAGGTTTATATAAATGTATATTATTTTATTTATTGTTAGTGGAAATGTTAACATTAATTTCTTAAGTTTTATATACATATCTTTAATTTAATTTATTTCATTGTGTCTTATTATTGCACACTCTAACTTTAACTTCTTATGTTTATATAACATTTATTATCTCGCTTTTTGAAAGTGTGTGTGAATGTGTGAATGTGTGAATGTGTGTAAGTGTGCGTTAGTATCCAGATCTGAGAACGAAAGCTTTCCTCCGCCCCACTCAAGCTTCACTCTGAGTGGAGTGACAGCACCTGGTTGTGTCCATGCAACACAGTGGCCGTTTCTCAATGTCGAGTAAACCTGCTGCAGAGCCACTATTTCAAGTATACTACGTCATCGAGTGGCGCCGAATGCTGGGCATTTAACATGCATTTAAACAGTCCTTCGGTGCCACTCGATGACGTAGTATACTTGAAATAGTGGCTCTGCAGCAGGTTTACTCGACATTGAGAAACGGCCAGTCTCACTCCCTGATAGTCCAATAGCGACGCTTGGTCAGGGTCCTTTGGCGTGCAGTTGTGACGCGCCGACTCTCCTTCAGCTTCATTAACGGACGCAAAGAGCTTTCAACTGATTGCAATGTATTCCCATCGGCGGCGGTATTTGACGCTCAGGGAAGCACCGCATCGGTCCATGTCGGCGGCAGTTAAAGGCAATGTGAGCGTCCATTCCCATTGGATAACGGAGGATTTTACACCCGGAAGTAAGTATTCTCCTTACTGTCGATTGATTTTACGCACTTAGCACAGAACTCTAGGTATAAATACCCTTATTACTTATCGTAACTACACAAACATCCCACAGATTCCAGACATATAAGTATCATCACTGAGCGATCAGAACTCGCGACATGAGAAGCAAAACCAGACATCACACCACGTAGCATTACGGAGCATTCACGGGACATCGTCTTACCTTAGCTGTTGTTCTGATCAAAAGTCGTGTTCAATGGCATTAAAACGATAAAAACGCTGCTGAAGGTTAATCCATAGGTTAATCCAATGTGTCTGTGTCCCTTTGAAATGATTACTGATAATCCATCATTCCATTTTTATGTCAATAACGGAGTTTTCATATTAGCTGCTAATGATAGCTACCAGAGTGTATCGCAGCTTCCGGTTCCGGGGCATTCTGGCTACGCATCACTCATTCACCAATGGGTAATGTTTAGATGGATTTTAGGAACTTCCCCTCGATTCTATTGGCTCTAACGGTTAAAAAGAGATGTGTTAGGATTTCTTTAGCCCCGAGACTAGGATAAACTGAAAAGAGTACAAGGAAGCTTATAAAAGTTAACAGCATTTACTTAAACAAATGATGCGGCGATATACAATGAAATGTGCGAGTTGGTGGCTCCGCCCTGCCAGCTGTTGGTCCTGTGCGCGTTGGGTCAGCTCGGGTGAAGGAAGAGAGCGATTCTTCCTGTCCATCACGAGTTATCAACTGTAGTCTTCTTCTATTGGCCGGCGTCGACGGGGGCGGGTCCGAGGCAATTCCTGCCGTTTTCTGCTGCTAAATTACATCATTCTAATGTCTGTGGTTATTTAAACATTCCCTAATAACAATATTTCAGCGTCAATAAATGAGTGTTATGAATGTAATTGCACCTTCAATTCACGGTTTCAAAACGTAGCATTCGCCACATGCTAATGCTAACCGGAAATGACGAGATTTACTTAGCGGAAAACCGGAAGTCATGTGTGAACATTCGGTTTTTAGAATAAAACAGATTTAAATTAAATACAGTGTATTTAATTTAAATTACGCCATATAAACATTGATTTTAATTTCTTATAGATGTCAATCATCAAAATCGAACGAGGGGGGCCAGAGATATGGAAAATGCACCCAAATGACCCCAGAAGTGTTTTTTTGTTTCTAAATCTCTCTTGATACAGGGTACTTATTAGATCTTATAGTTTGGATTCCTAAAGCTTTTAGTCTACTATCCCATCATTCAAGGGTGGTTTTCCCTATAAGTAATGTTTTTACTGTGTTCAATCTGAATTTACTTTAAAATAAAAAAAATCTATATTGATTCTGACTTTTCTACATGCAACTCACAGGTTTATCATTGCTTTGAGAATTTTTTTTAATTAATTTACCCCTTTTAAAAGGGAAGATACAGTCATTTGTTCCCAGAGAAAGACCTCTCTACCTCAGTCTTCTCTGGCCATCCATCACACTGAGGTCTCTCCCAAAGTCTCTGCAGCTCTCTGGACACCACGCTGTCTCAATTGATCCACACTGTGAATATGAGAGGGGAAAATGTGTGTAATAAATGCTTTAGACAAAAAGAAATATGAAGTTAACTGTTAGGAGTGGCTCAGTTTAAAAAAATTATAAACAATACTATTACTATATTTTAATATCTTACATCTGAAAGTTTAATTTAAAAGAAGAGGCCCCACAAATAAAGATTGGTATATCAATAAATGTAGTTGATTTTGTCTTTTTAATTGTTTAAAGTAAAGTAGATAGAACTGATACTTAAGAGTTTGAATACAGTCTGGTTGCAGAGGAGGCCCACAGGTAAGAGCACTAACTAGCTACCATCACATGTTACTAAGCTTGACTTGAATTTATTAAAAGTATAATTAAGTGACAGCAAAAAATCAATAACTAAAATCATGCAAAAATGTGAATCTTTGCTGGGTCCTCTGTTGAATTTACCACATATTATATATTTTAGAAACCTGAAGGCATTTATAGATTTGTATGAAAGTTTGTTTCGCAGGTCTCCCTTGAAAAAGAGATCGTTGATCTCAATGGGATTTTTAACCTGGTTAAATAAAGGCTACAAACAAACAAGTATTATCCCAAAAACTCAATACCTTAGATTATTATTGAAAGTTTTGCTGAATAATTTCATGTTCACTTACCTTAAGCAACGTAAAACGTGCAGACCGGGAGCAACAGACGTAGGTTAGCCTTATTTGGATCAGGCTGGAGTACATCGGTTACTCCTATATTTACTTACTGTTAACTAACTGTACCTGTTGGCTAGAAGTACACAGCTTAATCAACCATATATCCTCTCAGCCTGAAATATCAATCACTTCAATAAATGGTAAAAGAAAAAAGGAAAGGTTCTGCAGGGTTGCCAACTTTGGGTACCTGGCTGGAGTGAGATTTTGATATCGTGTCAGTAGCGGGACCTTAGCATATGATATATATACAATATATACAAATACACAATATTGGACACAGACTATAAAGGGCACAAAGTTTCATTCACTAAAGAAAGTCAAACACGTTTCCACTGTTTTATTGTGTGCATAGGCCTGTCGCGATAAGCAACTAATTGACTTATCGTACGATAAATAAAAATGAACTCCATAACTTTTCTGACCTTGATAAATTGCCATTTACATGAGGATGTGACTAGCAGTTTGAAAGGATGTACTTGAATTATTATTATATATTATCCTTATGTCAGTGGTCTAAAATGGTCATACAACGGTGCCGACAAAATTATCGTTTATCGCAATAATTTCCGGGAAAATGTATCCAACAAAATTAATTATCGTGAGAGGCCAAACACACACACACAAACAAATCTACAGACTTACTCCAAACTGCCAAATATATTAATTAACGCACTTTCACTCTCATATACTCTTTGACTCTATTTTGGCCTAGTGGAACAATAAGCAGCAGACTTTTACTTTTTTATCATTTCTCCTGGATCTTAGATCTGCGCATGCGCAATACGGGTCGGGGATTGACCAACCGGCTCCCACTGCTCTGCTGTCTGTTAACGTTGTTAAGAGTGGTGGGGGCGGGGAGGGAGCGGATCGACAGCTTGAGCAGCTGTCAACTCAACATTGTAAATAACCAACCAAAAACGATCGCCAGTTCATCTTGTTTTTGGCGTGAGAATAGTTTGGGCAGCGTGAGAGTGTGAGATTGAGAGTGAAAGCGTGTGTCACAAGCCAGATGCGTGAGAGTTGGCACATGGGTTCTGGCTCAATTTCGGTTTAGTTAGCTTGTTAGCTTATTGCAGCTGTGCATGTTGCTAGCGGGTTGCTAGGCCACCTCACGAGCTGCGCCAGGTGATGTAAACAAGAACACCTCCATAGACCAGACCGTCTCAGTTTGTAGATTGCTCGGTCCAGGCTCCAGCCTACGGCTGCGGTGCTGTTTCTCTATAAATCCATGCTTGGACCTTCTGTTTCATTATTCTTCTTTAATGGCGACTTCCAAACAGAGTAGAGGAGAATCATCGCCACCTACACAGCATTGTTCTTTGTTACTTCCTTTTCATTACAATAACTTCCGTTACAGCAAGAATCCCCCTCACACACATAGGTGAAACACATGCACATTCCCTACTGAGAACCTTTCAGTAAAATGTTTTCAGTAGTGTGTGTGTGTGAGGTTAATTTTCAGTTGTGTGTGTGTGAGGTGTTCAGTAGTGAATGTGAGAGTATTTCAGTAGTGTGTGTGCAAGGCCAGATGTTTTCAGTAGTGTGTGTGTGTGTGTGAGGTGTTCAGTAGTGAATGTGAGAAGATTTCAATAGTGTGTGTGTGAGGTTGATTTTCAGTTGCGTGTGTGTGAGGTTAATTTTCAGTAGTATGTGTGTGAGGTTTAATGTTCAGTTGTGTGTGTGTGAGGTGTTCACAATGCGAGAGTATTTCAGTAGTGTGTGTGCAAGGCCAGATGTGTTCAGTAGTGTGTGTGTGAGGTGTTCACTAGTGAATGCGAGAGTATTTCAGTAGTGTGTGTGCAAGGCCAGATGTTTTCAGTAGTGTGTGCGCGAGGTTAGTTTGAATTTTGGCCTACACGGCCCCTCATTGTTAAGCGTATTGGAAAAGTGTTTTCGGTTACCACATTCACAATTTTTTAGATACCTTCAAGTTAGAAGCAACATGGGGAAAAGCAAGTTGCAGAGTGAAACCATTAAAGAGGTACATCCCATAATAAAGCGTATCGGAGAAGTGTTTTCAGTTACAACATTTACTTCTTTTAGATACCTTCAAGTTAGAAGCAACATGGGAAATAGCCAGGTGCAGTAACACTTTATCCCATTGTACTTTTAGAGACTCTGGGAAAAACCAATAGAAACCTCTGGGAGAGCAACAGAGGAGGGATCCCTCTCCCAGGAGGGACAGACACGCAATAATGTCGTTTTTAGATTAAAAAGATAATGTCAACAATCCTCTGGCTTCCATCAAAGAAGTAGTAAGGTGAGCATCAGGCAGGACCACAGCAACAGGGACAGCCACGACTCAAGATGAAGGCGGCGCCTCAATGCTGACATTCTGCCAAGAAACAGAAATTCCAGGGAAGCTGGGTTAGACAAGGAAGGAGGACTCTTAAATTGCTGTGATCCAAGGAACACAGCACCCGGCACAGCCACTAATCAGGCTGCTGGAGAACCTATTTAACCTATTTAACCTACTAGACAACGCCAACAGTTGCCGGCATCGTTGTGGCCAATGTTATCGCCTCTTTAATAGAGAATAGATAACACCTCCTCTTTTAACAGAGGAGGAAGAGCAGTAAAGATGCTCAAGGCGGAGAAAAGCCCACACCTATCACATAACTCTTAAACACAGATAATAGTGTAGTTTCATTTTCAAAGTTATGCAAAAAAATACATTGCCAAATTCTTATACGGCCGGGGGTCAGGGGTCACAGGCCGATGAGTCGCTGTGAGCTCTGGAGGTAGAGTCTGTTCAGAGGAGAAAAACACAATGTAGGCTTTGAATTGATGCACTTCATTTCATTTTTTATTATAAAAGGACTATTTAAATAAAGTTAATGTTCATTTTCAAATGATTAAAGTCCAACAAGTTCAGACAAAATTTGGTTGAAGACTTTAATTCACAATCAGAATACATTTTTTCATCCCAGGGGAAATTGGGTTTCATTATAGATTTTAAAAGATGTCCGGAAAACATTGGCTCGACGTCGACATGCGGACAACAGCGAACCTGCGCGGGTCGTCGAAGACCCGCTCATCGCTGCTCGCAGCTTTAATTATAGTTATAATACCTCAACTTTCCTCAATATAGAAACATTGGATTCTGTCTTGGCAATCCAACCCTTGAAAGTCCTAATGTTTAACCTAATATTGCCTACACAGAAAATGTACACACCATTTTTTATATGGGATAACTTAATGTTACAGTATTACCTAGAAATGTGCTGTTGAATGTATCAGTTGCTTCCCATTGGGCAGCAACAATTGTTTCCCTATTTGGAGCCAGGAAAATGGAGACTGTTCATTATTAATGAGTTACTAATAGAATGGAAATGAAATTGGCCTTTAAGTATGAGGTCAGCGCCATGTACGAGCAATATCACATATGACACGATCACACAGATTGTAAGCTTGTTGCTGCATGTCTGTTGCATTATTAAAGAGCATTTTGCAGCCTGTTACTACTGATACAGACAGCCCCAGGCTACAGTCTGTTTCAGAGCAGATGGAGAAAGGGAAGGAAGGACGGAGAGAGAGCATTTAAAGAAAGGAAAGAAACAATTAGTGACACCTAAATCCCTCCCGGTCATAGGAAAGATAAACAGAGTGCAAAAAAGAGAAGCAAACCAGATACAAAGAAAGCTAAGGTTAAAATGACCTTGAGGTTGTATGGTAATGCTGGGTAAGGGGCAGGGAGGAAAGACGTGGAAGGAAAGGTAATTGAGAACCAGAACAAATGAAGATGGTAAGGGGAAGAGGAAAATGAATGTTAATAGGAAGTTGGAGGAAAAAGAGAGAATGGAAGAAGGGATTTAATGGAGAAAGAATCCGTGAAGGTTTAAAGAAGAGAGAGGAGGGAAGAAAATGTATTTGTAAAAGCAGGAGAAGGATGGAGAAGAAATATGAAATGGAAAGGGGATGTTTAAAGGAGGAAATGTAAAGAGGAGGGGAAATAAAGAACAAATACAGTTGATGAAGGGCATGGGAAGATAGGGTATAAGAAAAACATGAAAAAAGCTTTAGCTTGTATGTTTAGAGAACTGGGAGAAGTGAGAGAAAGATGTTAGTAATTGCTGCAGGTTCAGGAAGAAGAAAGAGAATCATGAATTGAAAGAAATACAGATGAACAAAAGGAATAAGGCTTTTTTTGTGCTTGTTCATAGTTTTACCTGGCCCAGTACTTCAATAAAGTAGCGTCTGTGTTTGTCAGAGCCCAGGGCTACACTGTACATCACAGAGGAACACAGATACAGCCGCAGCTGACGGAGCTGAATGCAGCGGCGCTGTAGCTGTTTGTCTTTTCGTCTCGTGGGAATCTTTAAGGGTTCTGATTCAATCTGCCTCAGGCCGAGCTGCTGAGAACACACACATACACACACATACACACACTCCAAAGCACATCCCCAGGGCTGCAGCTAACGATTATGTTCAATATTGATCCACGCTGAAGTTTATAGGAGGGTCATCGATTTGTAGAAAATGTAACATGTCAATTAAGAAGCCAAACAATATCAGTCGTGTTGCACTGCTAGATTAACTTTGCAATTATTTATTATCAAAATGTTACATATTACTTTATTTTTTATATACTAATCAACCAATTGTGTAATGGTTTGACTCCTCATCTCCTTTGTGTTGGTGGTGGCAGTCGAAGTGGAATTTTCCCTCAGGTATTAAAACAGGTGATATTAATCTTAGGGAAGAGTCAAAGTTAATTGGTGACCGTGAAGACAGCAGTTCAGACATCAAGGTCCTCTTTTTCTGGAGTCTTGGTGATATCACATGATCTTAGAATATAATTATAGAATAGGGAGGGATGAAACCCTCTTTAATGGTCACACATGCAGAGCACAGTGAAATTAGTTCTCTGCATTTAACCCATCCTAGTACCAGGAGTCTAGTACCAGGAGTCTAGTGCCAGGAGTCTAGTACCAGGAGTCTAGTGCCAGGAGTCTAGTACTAGGAGTCTAGTACCAGGAGTCTAGTACCAGGAGTCTAGTACCAGGAGTCTAGTACCAGGAGTCTAGTACTAGGAGTCTAGTACCAGGAGTCTAGTACCAGGAGTCTAGTGCCAGGAGTCTAGTACCAGGAGTCTAGTACTAGGAGTCTAGTACCAGGAGTCTAGTACCAGGAGTCTAGTACTAGGAGTCTAGTACTAAGAGTCTAGTACCAGGAGTCTAGTACCAGGAGTCTAGTGCCAGGAGTCTAGTACCAGGAGTCTAGTACTAGGAGTCTAGTACCAGGAGTCTAGTACCAGGAGTCTAGTACTAGGAGTCTAGTACCAGGAGTCTAGTACTAGGAGTCTAGTGCCAGGAGTCTAGTACCAGGAGTCTAGTACTAGGAGTCTAGTACCAGGAGTCTAGTACCAGGAGTCTAGTACCAGGAGTCTAGTACTAGGAGTCTAGTACCAGGAGTCTAGTACCAGGAGTCTAGTGCCAGGAGTCTAGTACCAGGAGTCTAGTACTAGGAGTCTAGTACCAGGAGTCTAGTACCAGGAGTCTAGTACCAGGAGTCTAGTACCAGGAGTCTAGTGCCAGGAGTCTAGTACCAGGAGTCTAGTACTAGGAGTCTAGTACCAGGAGTCTAGTACCAGGAGTCTAGTACCAGGAGTCTAGTACCAGGAGTCTAGTGCCAGGAGTCTAGTACCAGGAGTCTAGTACTAGGAGTCTAGTACCAGGAGTCTAGTACCAGGAGTCTAGTACCAGGAGTCTAGTACCAGGAGTCTAGTGCCAGGAGTCTAGTGCCAGGAGTCTAGTACTAGGAGTCTAGTACCAGGAGTCTAGTACCAGGAGTCTAGTACCAGGAGTCTAGTACTAGGAGTCTAGTACCAGGAGTCTAGTACCAGGAGTCTAGTGCCAGGAGTCTAGTACCAGGAGTCTAGTACCAGGAGTCTAGTACTAGGAGTATAGTACTAGGAGTCTAGTACCAGGAGTCTAGTACTAGGAGTCTAGTACTAGGAGTCTAGTACCAGGAGTCTAGTACCAGGAGTCTAGTACCAGGAGTCTAGTACTAGGAGTCTAGTACCAGGAGTCTAGTACCAGGAGTCTAGTACCAGGAGTCTAGTACTAGGGATCTTCATGATCAGATGGAGTTAGCCCAGTTCATATTGAGTAATATAAATGTATTTCTTTCTATGCTTATCAGCTGATGAATAAACTGTGTTACAACCACAAGATCCAGAACATCTGGACCTTTTCTTATGATCATTTTCTTGATGTTGAATATGCGAAGAGATGTGTGTAATGTCCTGTAGAAAAAGAAAGAAAAGCTGCAGAACAGCCATCAGATGGACCATGTGACCAGGGTTGGGAGGGTTACTTTAATAATAAACTAATGTTCTTTATTTTATAATATATTGAAACACTGTAATCCTGCTACTATTCCACACTTATAAACTGTACCAGTAATCTGATTACACATCCTTTCAATGCAACTGTAAGGGAATACAGTTACCTTGTTTTTTACCCGGTTTAGTAATCCTGTTACTTGTAATCCATTAATCCCCAAACCTCCTTGTCATGCATCAATGTGATAGATAGATATTTTTGACTGTTTCTGTGTAAAATGTAAACTCTGTTATTCATTTGAAATGTCCATTCATTCATAGATGATGGAAAGAATCAGCATTCAGTTATGTGTTACAATATCATAACAATTGCTGTTACTACTCATCTTACTCTTAGAAGTATCTCTTGCACACACACACATCCTTTAACTATACCCCAATTTGTACTAACATACATTAAGAGGATTGGTCTCTGGTACTTTGTGATGTTGGTGGGTTTGGTAAATGGTTCAGTGACTGAGAGCTTCTTCACATAGCAGGATGTAATTAAAATTCCCCTGTGTGTGTGTGTGTGTGTGTGTGTGTGTGTGTGTGTGTGTGTGTGTGTGTGTGTGTGTGTGTGTGTGTGTGTGTGTGTGTGTGTGTGTGTGTGTGTGTGTGTGTGTGTGTGTGTGTGTGTGTGTGTGTGTGTCCATGCTGAAACACTGATTAAGGCTGCATCAGAAATAGAGCTTCCTCTATATGAATTGATTTTATGCTACTCTCTGCTCTTTCTTCCTCTCTCTTCCTGCTCTTGTTCTCTCAAGCTGACTCCTACTCTTTCTTTATCTCCCCCCCTGAGCCCCCCTCTCACTCTAACACCCCCCTACTGTATATCTATCTCTATCTTTCTCCCCATCTCTCTTCCTCTTGTTACATTCCTGCTGACTGTGTAAAAGTTGAAGAGTAGTTTTATTTGAACTTAATTTAACGATGCAGATGCTGGTAGACATGGACTGTCATACTTGTCTTTACACAGTGTCTTTACACTGCATATTTGTGGCTCTGAGTAACTTTACAAATGGACTCTAGCCCTTGTGATGCTAACTTAGGGGTCAGCCTACAAAAATATGTCATCACTGCATCATTCTATAGAGAAGCGTAGTCCCGCCCTTCCAATGTCCCCCATAGGCCTTATTTTGGAGAAAATATGTATGATAGTATACAGCGAGAGACAAATCATTTTTGGACCCTGTTTGAACTGTGCCATGGAGATGTTTGTAAATCTAAAATATCATGTCACATTCTAATAAGAGTTAGTTCTGTGTTAAACTGCTCAATGATACTTTTCTCATCTTGCACTATAAACATCACCAACACAGCCATTGCCATGGCTTGCTAGAAAATGTGGTTGCTCAGCTATGTTCCACGCATAAATGTAACGTCATCTTACCTGATTTGTTTTATTCATCTAGCCTAATAGCGAGCATGTCTCTAAAATCTCCATCCACAGTTCTAGTTTGTTAAAAAATACAAACAAAAGTACAGTGTTGTGTCCACCGATGGCTATTTAAACAATCCACCAATCTTAAGTTCTGCATAGGTAGGATCAGAAATGATTCATTAACAACATTTCCATAAGAACTGGCTACTGTACATTTAAATATGTAAAAACACGTTTCACTGGCATTGGAAAATACAATAAGTGATGTATACACCATTCTTAACTGATTTGTTAGGGCTTAACCAAAATAAAAATAAACATACCCCTCCTTATCAGCAATAGGCTGATGAACACCGGCTAATGAAATGAGGCCAAATGAAAAAATATTTCATTATTTTTTGTCAATAACAGAGCACTTTTAAGAATTGACAAGTGGCTTGTTAAACAATCTTGAGTTAGATCAGACACATAGGGATGAAAAAACATTGGATGGAAAATAGAAAATATGACATAAAATAACATAAAGCCCACGTTGCTCCTTTATTTTGTCGGGGATGTTCACTTGTTTGTCATTTGCAGGTTGTTACATTAGCTGTTGGCCTTAATAGATCCATCACTGGAGCGAATCCATTTCTAAAATAACACTTAACACAAAAGTTGTTATTGCTGTGTTTTTGGAATGGCTTTCATTTTGGGCTTTCATGTTCAGCCTTGTTCCAGCATTTCTGCTGAGTGTGCCTTTGTGAGCTGTAAGCCATAATGGAGTCAGCAGAGCAAAACGTCTTTTATGAAATGTGTCACCTGTCTGATAAGCTGGCATTGCTTTCCACTGTGCTGTGGTAATGTTTCCTAATTTGTTTAATGGAAATCGGATACGCTGAGTGGACAAGTGCTGTTATTATCCAAGTACATTATTTCTCTTTTTTTTAGCTAATTGTACGGTGGCCCTGAAGTTCAAGACACCACAGCATTTCAGAAAACACCACAGCATTTCAGAAAACACCACAGCATTTCACAAAACACTACAGCATTTCAGAAAACACTACAGCATTTCAGAAAACGCCACAGCATTTTACAAAACACCACAGCATTTCACAAAACACTACAGCATTTCACAAAACACCACAGCATTTCACAAAACACCACAGCATTTCACAAAACACTACAGCATTTCAGAAAACGCTACAGCATTTCACATTGGACGGAAAGGGTATTCCTTTAGGGAGAACACTTCTTGTTTGTGATTGGACAGAGCCAGCCAGAGAAGCACTGCTGTGATTGGTTGTTTTTGCTGCCAGTCAAGAAATTACGCTTCATGATTGATCAGCACCCGACAGCGCAACATGTCCCAACACATCAGCCGTTAGCTGTTAGCACCGCTGCAAGGCTCCACTAGCACCCCAACCCCCCTGTCGATGCTCGCGAAACAGAGGGCCTCAGCATCTAACTTTGCGTGGGGCCTCAAGTTGGCCAGGGACGGCCCTGCGTGAAATAACATGAAAAGACAGACATAACACAACAGATAACTAACACATTTGGCGAGACACAACAGATAACTTGATAAGGCACATTTGAATATATAATAATACAATAATGGCATAGACTTTCAAAAGAGAGAGGCTTATTGATGTCCCTTATCTACTCCAGACTCTTTTCCTGCTCATGGTTCTCTGCGTACACGTCAAAATATAAACTCCCTCTGGAGGGAACACAGGGATGTTATGCTTTGCAGACCATTTACATGCACAGAACCTAAATAACACACTGCAGGAAAGGTAAACCCTTATCCTAAAATAGCATAAAAGGGCCTCTTTAATTTAATCGTGAGAACAAAATGCATAATTGTGTGTTTATTAACGCCATAAGATTCACACACTTATACAAGAGTGTATGGGTCAACGGGTAATAATAAACTGTCAAACTCTGCACAAAAAAAAAAGATTAATGGGGTGTTGTGAAGTATTCCGGTGCTTTATTGATTTTTCTATCACTATGCAGCCTCATAAAAACACTTTCCCAAACAACAACACTTTCTATACACTTAGTAAGGTTGCAATGTGTATTCAATTCTAACCCAGACGGAAAAATCTTTGAATAGAAATGCTGATCTATCTTTTTCTGCTGGATAGATTTGTATACTTTTGCTTTTAACTGTACATCGGGACTCCATATTGTTTTGAGAGTGCAATGTTAAATAAATGGAGTATTTTACAGGGACAGGGCGATGGGGGATTGGCATGAGTAAGTCGTTCTAATATAGAGCAAATTCAGATGACAGTTTTGAAGCGGCAGCACACGCTAGTAGATAAACTCTGTTGGTCAGTAATTGATTCCACAGTGAAAACGTGTCTCCAGCTGCTGCTTCATATTTACATTTCTTCAATGAGTTTGACTGATGCCGGCTCGCTCTGCTCCATCAGGTATGAAACAAAGTGTGGAGAGCAGCGGGTCGACTGAGCTGTCAATCAGTGGAGTGATGTGGAGACAGCACAGCGGGGCTGATGGGGCTCATAGCCTCAGGGTGCAGCTCAGAGTACCAACACTCATATTTTGAGGTTTTTATACCCGGCAATAAAAGTATATTGACGGGGAAAAACAGGAAATGCATACAACATGGCAGTATATTGCAGTAATAAGCAATCAAACACATAGTATAGTCCCACAGTTCAACAGTTATCTAAAAGATTTCCTCTTGTCTCTCAGTATTCTTTATTGCATGCATTCCAGGTGAAGCAGGACATTTCTTCCCTGCTAAAAGTACCTCTGCCGTTTCCTTCTGGCTCAGTTGTAAGTGAAAAAGATTAGCTGTCATTTCAAGTGTGTGTGTGCACTGCCTAGAAAGTAATTGTCATAATAGCATATGGAGGTTATATTTTCACTCCCTCTAGAATGTCGAGGGCAAGACTTGATGAATGTAATTTAATTTGACTTAGAATGACAACTTAATTTGATCAATTTGACACCTTTCAATAGGTAGGAGGTCACTACAGTTGCACAGACTCTAAATAAGTCTCTTTCAAACAGCTCTAGACACTGCTCTTTAGCCGTGTAACAATGACTACAAATGGACATGTTGATTCGCTGTTTGTCTCCACACTGTTACGGTCCACAACACTGGCTGATAAACGCACATTTTGAGCCTTTTCCTTCTATATTTGTCCGGGCTTCAAACATGAACTCTCTCAGTTACACACACTCCTTTCTATAAATGATCATCATCAACCAGAGTCACTTTGATTGACTTTATTTCCCTTTCAGTATATGATTATTCTTGATTGACGGTTTTCCATCCCTGTTAGATACGGAACAGGCATTATGTTGTCAGACCTTCATCACTTTTCTATCTTCAGTTGCTCTACACATCAGAGTATTCCTTGCTTTGATCAACGCTATATGCTGATAATTGATAGATGCTGTTTTAAAATGTCTTTGTTTACTTGGAAGTTAAAAATGTTTTTCGTATCTTTGGCACATATGGCTTGACCTTGACCTAGCTTTCTAAACAACCATTGGATAAAAGCAAAGTTTTAGATGGGCGACAGATTTGTGTAAATGTGTGGGACAGATGATACAAATGCTGCACAGGGTCACCCTACATGTAAAACGGGTACATTAATGCATAGTGTCCATAGTGACCAATAACCGATTTCTATTTTCTCCCTGTGTTTTACTTGGTGAATAAAAATAGATACTCTACTGAAGCTGTGTTCGTCTGAAAGTTACAGAAAACAAGGTGGAGAAGTTTGCTGGACATTGAAATGACTTGAAATGTGGATATTATAGTAATGTTGATATGTGCTACATAATATTCCACTTTTATTTCAGGAAGAGATGTAGGAAATTGCTTTCCACGGTCAAAGGAATTGTTTTTACTGTGTGTGTCCCGGGGGCCCAGAGTGAATTAGGTGGAGCAGCATTCATGCCCTGTGCTCTGTCTCCAGCTAACACATTGGAAAATGATTTTGAAATTGAAAAAGTTCAACTTTGTGACATTCCATCCATCATTGTATTGTCTTATTATTCTGTTCTTCAGGACTTTTCAATCATCTTTTGGCAGTTTTTTTTACCATTGACACATTGTCATCCGTTGTTGAATTGATTTGAGTGTCTCAATCTGGTGCCTTTTGGTGAATATTTGCACTCCTACACTCAAGTTTAAACCACTTTAAATTGCAATAACTGCAATGATAAACGTTGCCCTCATCTTCCTCAGAAGTTCTTAGTGGTTTATTGAGGTGTTTATTATCTTGACTTTATCTGGAAAATATGATCATTAGCATTGCTCTTCAGTTGCCTTTTTTGTTTGTTAACTGGCAATTGTTAGATTTAAATGGAAATAATAGTGGTGACACACCTGTTTTTAATTTGACTGCCTTTTGAATAGGATTTTAAGATTTTAGCTTTACACGTGTCCCTTAAAAATAATAAAATGTTAACTTGTAAGATGCAACGATCTTAAAAGACTTTCACATACAGTTGAGCAGTGATGAATGCTATACTGCTAAACTATGTTATGAACCCCAAAACAAACATGGACTGTAGACTTATTGACAAAAAAACCACGTTTGCTTGGATTGTGTTGTCAGAGTGTCCAAATATCCTGTGAGTCCCTGAGAGGCTTCTGCTGGCTGCAGTTTGCTGAGCCATTCTTCAGGCTCTGTCTCTATTGCTGACAGTGACTGAGTGCCCGGACTCTGCTTTGGCCTCTGATAGAGCACACTGACTGCTTCTGCGAATGAATGTGTGTGTGTGTGTGGTGTGTGTGTGTGTGTGTGTGTGTGTGTGTGTGTGTGTGTGTGTGTGTGGTGTGTGTGTGTGTGTGTGTGTGTGTGTGTGTGTGTGTGTGTGTGTGTGTGTGTGTGTGTGTGTGTGTGTGTGTGTGTGTGTGGTGTGTGTGGTGTGTGTGTGTGGTGTGTGCACCACAGGCAGGAATGGGAAAGAGTTGTGGTTAGCAAATGGAGAGGAACGAAGGATGGAGAGTGTGAGTGAAATAACTTATTAGCTCTGTGAACTGTATTCGCCAAAAATGGAAACGCTGATAACTTTTGTGTGTGAGATGTTTCCATTTGGTGTTTGTGTGTGTGTGGAGACACAGAAAGATGTTATAGTCATCATTACTGACCATACAGCTTGCAGAAAATGTCACTATAACTAATAAATATATGTATGACAGGATGCAGGATTGTTTTCTATTTTGTTTTAATGATATCGAGCTGACACAAACTATTGGTACGCTGTTATTTAATGGTCAGGATTTTCTGGTAAAAAAAAAGGCAGATTTTCAGGCAGAGACACGTTTCTTCAAGTTAGCATATAAAACTAATACACCAGTGACTATTGGAAGATTGTTAAGAAAACAACACAGAATAGACACAGACTTTCAGTGTCTTGGACATGTCGCTCATCATTAGCCGGGAATGTTTAAAGAAAGTCAACAAAGTGGTTGAAGAGAGTTTGTTTGGAGCGCAAAAAAAGCCCTTCATGCAGTTTTGTTTATACCTTGTGTTCATACCTTGTCTTTGTTTTTCTTGTTTTATTGCAGTTGCTGCAATGATAGCCTTTCCCCGCTTGAACCAAACTCCATTCACAAAACAAGCATTTTTAAAGTTGTGTGCTTGTCATATTGCAGACAAATCTGACAAAGCTTGAATTCAGAAATGTTACAACTCTGCATCATTATGCAGTTATTCCAGCATCCTTTCAGATCCGTTAATTGCAATTACAGTAGATCACGGCAAAATCCGATTATGCAAAATCCACTTGTTCATGTCTTTTATACATAGATATGTGTCCCTCCCTGTGTTAGGAGATTCTAAAGGTTTCTCTCTCTTTTTGAAAAAGAAGATTTACCTTTATTTATTCCTCTCGGGACATGAGGCTTGCTCAAGGGCACCTCGGCAGGGCCCAGGAGGTCCATTCCGAGTTCTTCTTTGGTCCAATCGGGACGCAAACCGGCAACCCTTCGGTCCCAAGGCCAGGTCCCTACAGACTGAGCCACTGCTGCCCTGTCCTGACCCATCTTTATAAAAACCTGTCTGAAAATCAGCTGATCACATTTTGGCCATTTTGTGATGTCACACTGTTTTTTCGGGTTATGCAACCATTAGCCAATAACCAACCAAGGTAACGTCCACCTTATCAACTGAATCTCCTCCTGGAGTACCATTGTGTTTTATCAAACCAATCATCTCTCAGAGGGGCGTGGCCAGCAACAGCTCATTAGCATTTAAAGCTACAGACACAGAATCAGCACTTTTGAAACAGGGCTGCAACAGAGGGGTATATCACACTACAACGCATGATCTTTGGTATTTCAGCCAAACACTTCGGAGACATGTTTAGCATATATCTGAGAATTATAATATATTGTTGTAAAAGAGTATAATAGGGGGCCTTTACCGCTATAGTACACCAAAAATAATAAGTGTGTGTGTGTGTGTGTGTGTGTGTGTGTGTGTGTGTGTGTGTGTGTGTGTGTGTGTGTGTGTGTGTGTGTGTGTGTGTGTGTGTGTGTGTGTCGGAGACATTTAAACTCCATTCTCAGGGGATAATAGGCATAGAGTAAGATAAGAATGTTTTAGCAGTATGCATTATGGTGTATATATATACCTGTGTATTGCTGCTGCTGTTACCTCGAGCAAGCAGGCTATTGAAGAAAAACTTTATTTAAATGGAAATAATAGTGGTGACACACCTGTTTTTAATTTGACTGCCTTTTGAATAGGATTTTAAGATTTTAGCTTTACACGTGTCCCTTAAAAATAATAAAATGTTAACTTGTAAGATGCAACGATCTTAAAAGACTTTCACATACAGTTGAGCAGTGATGAATGCTATACTGCTAAACTATGTTATGAACCCCAAAACAAACATGGACTGTAGACTTATTGACAAAAAAACCACGTTTGCTTGGATTGTGTTGTCAGAGTGTCCAAATATCCTGTGAGTCCCTGAGAGGCTTCTGCTGGCTGCAGTTTGCTGAGCCATTCTTCAGGCTCTGTCTCTATTGCTGACAGTGACTGAGTGCCCGGACTCTGCTTTGGCCTCTGATAGAGCACACTGACTGCTTCTGCGAATGAATGTGTGTGTGTGTGTGTGTGTGTGTGTGTGTGTGTGTGTGTGTGTGTGTGTGTGTGTGTGTGTGTGTGTGTGTGTGTGTGTGTGTGTGTGTGTGTGTGTGTGTGTGTGTGTGTGTGTGTGTGTGTGTGTGTGTGTGTGTGTGTGTGTGTGTGTGTCGGAGACATTTAAACTCCATTCTCAGGGGATAATAGGCATAGAGTAAGATAAGAATGTTTTAGCAGTATGCATTATGGTGTATATATATACCTGTGTATTGCTGCTGCTGTTACCTCGAGCAAGCAGGCTATTGAAGAAAAACTACAGGAAGGAAAGGCAGGAAGTGAAGGACACGAGGAAGCAGCAGTCACCAAGGCTAGCTTCAAAGAAAACACGAGAGCCCATTAGTTCATGTGTCTGTAACCTGTCAAAATGCCTGGGATGTTGTTTAAAAGAGGCAGACTGTTTAAATGATTAGCCTGATCATGACCCTCAACCTCATTTAAGAATCTCCAAATCAGTAGGCGTTTGGATGGATAGGGTCACAGTCTCTTTGTAATTGCAAAAAGATCAACAATTTGCTGAAACAAAAGAGGTTGCATTGTCACCTGGGGTGGTGGGGGTGGGGGGGGCTATCGTCAATTTTAAAGAAACCCAACAACGCTTTTTAGGTTTTCAATTTCCTGTAATGTGTTATATAGATTTGTGCTCTCGGTTCTGAGAGTAAGAACAAAACATGGAAAAGCAGCGTTTAGCTATTATGCCCGACAATCTGGAACAAACTGCCCGAAACATGCACGTCCGCAGAGACTCTTAGTATTTTCAAATCGAGACTGAAAACATATATTTTTGCCGCTGCTTTTAATTGAGCTGATCATATGCGCACTGCAGTATGCATTTTATTCATGTATTGTATAACTGTTGTGTTTAATTTATTATCTTTGCTTTTTAAATGCCTGTTGTAAAATGCCATTATATAATGTGTTTCTGCTGTATTTATTCTTAAACGTCTTTTATTTTATTTTGTAAAGCACTTTGAATTGTCGCGTGCTGAAAGGTGCTCTATAAATACACTTGCCTTGCCTTTCTTAAAGGCGTCAGTGGTCTGTGGAGTCCTCAGGTGGTCTGGGAGGGAATTCCACAGGTAAACTTCAGTGACCTTGTTTAATATCATGAGAGACTATTTGACATGTTTGGAAAGAAACTGTAGTGTTGCCTGAGCGGGTGGCGATATGAAACAGAACTGGATGCAGAGCAGACAGAACATATTGTCTGCTTCTTCCAGCCATCTGCAGCTCCATTTTATTTCCCTACTTGAGGTTCACAGAACAATTAACAAGAACATTTTTCATTTTCCTCATTGTTATGGTAACAGTAATCTGGTTGAGAACCACTTTATTGGGATTGTCAACCCAAGCTTGTAGAAAGAATGTGACAATTCATATAGTGAAGATGAAAATGGAAGGTTCTGGTCATCCACATGGGTCGATTATAACCAACGTTTTTGTGCAAGACTATCTGACCTTTTATAGTAACTTATTTTTCTTTACAAACGTCTGCTTTCAGCCTTGTATCAATACAACAGTTGTACTTGTACCAGGGCTTTCAGGGCTTTCATAGTCTCTGGACAGGCCAAAGTACATTTGTCGAATCATCTTTTCCAAAGCCTTTTTCAAAGTCTTAGTATTTGCCAAAAGCTGCTGCTGGACAGTTTTTCAGTCCGTTGGTTTTATTGAATTTCAGCCCAGGTCCACCGTCCCAGACATGCAATGAATTCCTGCTCACATCTTCCTCCCTCCACTGATTTGCTCCAGTCATTTGCTCTGGTGATATTGGAATGGGTTCCATCTCGGGTATTTGCAGAATGACCTTGTGCAAGAGAAAATGTAATGATAATTGCATCAAACAACAAAACTTGTTTTCGTGCTTGTTTCCTGATTACGGCCTCGCTGCAGGCTACACACACACCTGAATGCTTTTGTGTGAACAAAGTTGAGTAAGCTACCATTTAAGGGTAATGCTCTATCTTTGATTTGTGTTATCTAATGTCTGTGATTTTCTGTCTGTATCGATGGCAAGTGTGTGTGTTAGTGTGTATGTGTGTGCGCATGCGCGTGCCTTTCTCTCAGTGTGTGTGTGTCTGATTTAAGTAGCTCTGGTCCATTAGTGGAAGCTGCTGTAAACAGCTGTGTGTTTTGGTCTCAGGTGGAATGAGCAGCAGTTGAGGCTCCTCATCAAACCCCAGGGAAGACACATTCTTAGTACGGAGTGGATGTGCGTCTTTCATCATATCCTCTGCCTTTTAATAACTCTAATCTACATTTAATGGTACACATTATTAACCTCTGATGTGGACTTAACTCACCTTTAAGCCTTGTATGGTGTTCGGGTCTGTGGGACCCGTTTTCATTATTTAGCTAAAGAAAAATGATATGATCAATTATTTGTTCAAGCCCACACTCAATGGCCTTGGCTCATTTGCTGTGAAGAACCACCCACTGTACCCCCCCCCCCCCTCCAACACATTTACATTACATACAGGGTGTTCGGGTCTAACAACAGTGTGGAAATTGTAGGTCCTGTGCACCTGTCTGTCTGTGTGTGTGTGTGTCTGTGTGTGTGTGTGTGTGTGTGTGTGTGTGTGTGTGTGTGTGTGTGTGTGTGTGTGTGTGTGTGTGTGTGTGTGTGAGATTTTTGTGTCACATTTCTGAGAAGTCTGAGTCTGACAGTGACCTACATTGTATAGTTTCATCCAACATAAGCAACAGTTCACTTCATTTGTAGAATCATCCAAACTTTTCAAAAAGTCACTACACAGCAGGGGTTGTCAAATAAATACATTCATCAAGTATTACTCTCAATATTACCTTTGATTTCATTGTGGCTCTAACGACCTTATACATGTGTCTTGAAGGGATGTCAATTCTAACAATATGATAACGATAATGAATATCGAATGAGACTTTTCATTTGTAGTTGCCTGTAAGAAGATGACTCACGGGTAAACCATTAAGGGTGTGCTGCTATCATGCCATGTTGTAGAAGTTGTACTCTTCTAAATAAAATGCTATAACAACTCTAAGGGGGAGTTTGTGTTGCTACAGACAACCAGTGCAACCAGTCTCTGAATAATAGAACAAACAAACGTATCAAGTTGGTCGAGTTGTTTAAACACTTTGTTCATTTGTGCCAGATGTTTCAACCCATTTAATCTCCCCTATACATTCCTTACCTGACAGCACACACATAACATGTGTTAGCCCTTAAATAAAGCTCCTTGTTAACACCTACACTGGGACACCTATGTTAAATGGTAGAGAGTGAGGCAAATCTTTACTTTCTATATTTATATCCTTTTTCTCAGAAACGAACATTTAAACTATTTTCCAAAATGATAAATGTTTAGCCTATATCTTTGAAACTTAGAAAAACAGCAGCACAGAGAGGGGAGAGAGCCAGAGGGACAGATTTATAATCTAAGATGTGGGAAAACCTTCAAAAAGCAGCCACTGAATGTACATGGCCCCTATTCAAATGAGTTCACGTTTAGATTCAAATGCATGTGCGGTATTACAGTACTCTGAAGAAAGGATGATCTTTTGAGTGAGAAAAAACAACTGCTTTTTCTCTATTAATGCAACAAATTCAATCAAATCAACAATAACAATGGATTACAGGACAAAAAGGTCATTGTGGTTGAAGTCTTCTAGAATTTCTTTAGACCATTTGTCATTTTTGGAGGCTTTTTCCATGCGATGTAAACACAGGAGTCCAATGGATGCGTTTCAGGTGGGGGGGTCGGAGAGAAACTCCCACTGGATGGAACACAGGAATTTTAGCCTTTGCAGACCATTTACATGCACACACACCTATAACATACAGGAAAGGGAAAACCCCAAAAAGCATAATAGGGCTTCTTTAAATAGAACAATCTTATGAGCACATATTCAACAAACACAAGACTTGAGGTGGTCTTTTGATTTAATAACTAATTGCTCAGTCAACAAAATTGTAAATTGAGTGTAAGTCAACTAAGAATATATTTAGTCTATTTAGAATCTATTCAGCCCTAAACCACAGAGAAGTGTACATGTTCCCGTTTTTGAATTGGCAGTGTGTTTTAAAAAGATGAAATAACGTGTTTTTGTGAAACAAATGGTTCGGGTGAAGACATTGGAACGGGGTTCAAAAGATAGCCAACTGATGCTTTATTTAGTCATCTCTAATGTTTATTTAGTGACTCCCTCTGGGAATTAGGTCACATGAAGGAGCCCCCTGGGGAGAAAAGGAGATGAAAGACAGGTCTGCACCCTGCTCCATCATTCTACTTCATGCTGCCTGATATTAGTAGTACATGTATTAATAGCCTGCTAAGAGGAGTACATCACCACAAGAGGGCACCACCTCCACAACATATATATGAGGCTGGAGAGGCAGTCAAAGGACGGGCAGAGAAAGAAGTGATGAGGACGGGAAAGGGGAGGCAGAATAGAGGACAGGAAGAGGGAGTGTGAACGCATGGGAGATGGAAATATAGGAGATAGAAAGGAGGGGTGAGGCTAGGAGCAGGAGGTGATTGAGGAAAGAGAACGGAAGGTAAGAGAGGGAGAGTGAGGCAAATCAAATCAATTTGAAATCCAAGTGAAAGAATGAAATATGACATTTAGCTGATGCTTTTGTCCAAAGCGACTTACAATAAGTGCATTCAGCCATGGAGAAACAAACTCTGAAATGCAAGAAACCTGCAGGTACATTAGCTTTCAATATGCCAAATCAATGTAAGTGCTTCTGCATTGGCTTCAGAAGAGGGTTGCTTATTGTGAACATATTTGATTTATTTACTCATAATTATTCTCAGCGATTTGAATATAAATAGTATCTATTTAACATGCTGCTGTCCAAAATCTACACATATTTGTAATTATAAGTTTGCGGTTACATTCACTGACATAATACATCCCCTAGCAACTTATCCATACCTGAATCTAACATTTTCTCTCAAATGTATTGTAACCCTTACATTTATTTGAATCCTTAAACTTAACACTAAAACATATTCTAACCTTACACTTAGTCTAACCTGACCCTTACACGTTTCTAATCCTCATCCTATTTACAACTTTACACTAAAACGTATTCAAACCTGATAATATGACTTGTTCCAACCTAACAGTAAAACGTATTCTTACCAAACCCTTAAACTTCTTAACAATAAAACCTTTTCTAACCCTAGCCTAAAAACGTATTCTTATTTAAGACTAAAACTTATTCTAACTTAAAACTATAACTTATTCTAATCTAACACTCATATTGTAACCTGACCCTTAAACCTAAAATGTAAACTTATTCTCACCTTAAAACTTTAAAACTTAACCCTTAAAACTTAACCCTTACCTTCAACCTATTTTAACCCTCAAATGTATCCCAACACTTACCCTAAAAAAGTATTGAACCTCAACAACCCGATAGTAAGGACTCAACAAATATTTCCCTCACTTTCCAAAGATGTTCTGTTTCTAAGATGTCCGCTGTGTAAACATTGACTGAACAGGACAGACCACACAAACAAACACACACTCACACAAAATCACACTCACACTTACACATAACAGTCTCGCTCCGTATCTTTCCTTGTGCCTGCTTTTCCCACAAAGAAAACCATTTGTCATATTTTCATTACAGCATTCTTGAAACGTCCCCACCCTCTCAGTCCTGTTCAATAATCACTTTTTTCACCTGTTCTTTTTTATTGTCTGACTCTTTTCTGTTTGTTGACAGAATGTGTCCCTCTGGTTCTTTCTGTGTGTCAATACAGAGACACAAATACATTTTCCATTCACCAATCATCTGCCACTGTTGACTTCCCACCCTGCCACAAACAATAAACACAATATTTCTTGCCAGGTCGATGGTTTTTGAGCAATATATTTATTGTTTATAAATGGAAATGTAACTTAAATATTAGAATAATGCAGTCATGTGTCAAATTCAGGTAGTTCCTGTCATCACTATTTGATTTTTTTCCTCTGATTTCTAACTAGCCTTCTCCAGTCAAAGCTGCAGTTTGGGTTTGAGGAATATGTTGACCTTTTTGGATATATTCTTCTTCTTCTCTCTTTTCTGTGTTGAGTATGAGCTGGGGGGTGATTAGCTTAGCTTAGCAATAGATTATAGGTATGTATTGGGGAAGCAAGCCTGGCTCAAGTTCAGATGTATACCGCTCACTACTCTAAGGCTCATCAATTTACAAATGTAAAACAAATGTACAATTTGAAATTACGTTTAATTAAGTTGCTCAACTATTTCTTGGTGAAGGAAAACAGGTAGCTGTGACTTTTCGGAGCATTCCTTCAGGAAGTATTGTTCCCAAAAGGTCAGGGTACCTTTTAAACAAACAGTAACACGTCCTGCAGCTCCGACACAATTACAGACTTTTATTTTAAAGCAGATTCAACTTCCTGTTGTCAAACTCAACAACTTCTAGCTTCTGAAGGATAAAGATAGTTCCATATACATGTGGATGGTTCCTGTTGGCCCTTTCTTGGCAGCAGTTCAAAAGTCCATTATGAGTATGTTAGCCCAATTCCTTACCAAAGGGTTAACAATAAAATAAAACTGTAGTTAACTGCATAACCACTGGAGTGTGCTGTGCTATTGGACAGGAATATATATGTATATATATATATATATATTTCCAGACATGGGAGTGAATTTCAAATCATGTCCTGATTTGAAGCCATTATTTGTGGCAATAATAAGTATTTGTAAAGGCACAAATGCAAGATCAAATAGATATTTGAGTCACTTTGCAGCAGAGAGAACAGAGTTTGAGGATTTTAAACAGATGGCTGATTCCCTGCTAATGTAACACATGTGCAATCTGACTAATGCCTGCTTGTCATTTAATGTCAAAATATGCATACACGTATCTCTCTTGTATATATACATAAGAAGTCAGCAATAGACATAAAACAGGAGAAAGAGCAACTAGATTTGATCCAAACTGCACAGTATTCATGTAATGATGCAAACATCAATTTCTCATTACCATAGTGTTTGGAAAGTGGCTGGTGTTCATTTGCTTCCCCAGCGTTAGGCTTCTGTTCAACTCAGAGTGATAAATGACATCGTTCAAGAGACTGCCACAATCCTTTATGTGTAATAAAGGTGAGCAGGAAGTGAGGCCATGGGTTAAGGCCCATTATGCATGCTAGTGATGACGGTTAAAGGCAAGATGTGATTGGCTTGTGGCATTTTAAAGACTAGGGCAAGCATGGATTCAAATGAAAGATGCTTTGGAGATGCACTGTAGAAATGAAGAGTCAGAGGTTTTTGGGAGATTATCTCATATAAAGGGATTAAAGAGTCTCCGCTATCTGCTTTTGAAACAAGTTCCTTCATTTTACACTTGAATATCACAAAAAAACAACTCTTTACTTGATGTGGCGAAGCATAACTTTTTACAAATGATTTCCACCTGTGAATTGTGTCCTGTGTACTGTACTGTAAAGCACTTAGTACATTCGTGTTGAGAAGGGTGCTATATAAATAAAGTGTTACTTACTTAATAACAAGAATACATAACATGTACATCACACAGCAAGAAAGAGAACAAACAGTATGTAGATTAGCGCACTGATGATACTATTAGCAGTATGTAGCAGCAACAGACGCTAACGAAATGGCGGAACAGGAATACCTGCCTCAGGGTTCGCGGTCAGCTAGAGTTACGTAAAGAGAGTTGCATTTAAAACAAGGGCAATGTGTCGATGTTGCTTCACAATCTTTTTAATCCAAACACATAATGTATGCTTACAAAAATCTGTATGACAAATGTCTGAGTGCTTTGAACATAATTGGCTGCATTTATATTGCGCTTTATCCAGTTTTTACCACTCCTCAAAGCGCTTCACAAGTCGTCATTCACACAGAGGCAAGCAAGTTGCAAGGTTACACTTGCCCACGGAAGTCAACATTCACACACCGTTGGCCAACCTCGGGTTAAGTATCTTGCCCAAGTATAGATCGACATGTTGACCACAAGGGCTCGGATCAAATCCACAACCTTCCTAATCCGATTGAAAGACCGCACTACGTCACAGCCACAGTCTCCCAAAGTTTTACTCATATTAAGTCTACTGCACTGCCCGAAGCTCTTCCAAATTATAATTTGGGCTCGGTCTCACACTACTGATCCCTGCCGAGTGTAAAATACATCAAATCTGGATATCTCTACGGGAGGACACATCTCAGCTGTCGCACTGTGTATCTGATGTGAAAGCTCAGCTCAAACTGTTTTGCTTAACTGGAGCTTTCCCCATGACCCACATGTTTTATTCCATGTGGGTTTGTTCACGTTTTTCAGCCCATAAAAAAGCTTTAAAAAAGGGTAAACAGCCTGGTTTTTGCTGAAGTTCTCTCAAAAACATAAAATGTAAAATTACTTTTCACCTACTTGAGTTGTTGAGAGAATTCGACAACTTTCTGAATTTCACCTCTCTAAATTGGATAATATTCCAGACATTCCTGCCAGGGGGAATTATGGATTCAGTCCCACATGGACCAAAGTAATCGATGCACAGCAGGGGGTCTGGTCGAAGCCAAGCAGAGAAAGAGCTCTGTGGTTAAGCGTAATCATCGCGGCGCAGGCTGACAAGCGGAGGCTGACAAGCGGAGGCTAGAGTGGTGACGCGAACTGAGGCGTGTTAGAGCAAGTATTTCATTATTGGTGTGTGTGTAGTGGTGAAACTCTCAAGGGAGGTGAGGCGAGCCGAGACCTGATGTCTGATCATCATCACCACAGGACAGCGAGAGCAGCACACGGTTTATTAGGGGGTTCACTGCAGGAGGGCGAGTCGATCTCAGAGCCAGCTGGACCTCAAAGCAGTTGGAAGCAATATGTGTGAGAGGGAGGGAGAGGGACAAGCAAACTGAAAGAGGAAGGGAGAAAACGGCAATCAGAACAATTGAAAGACTAAAAACATCTGGATATAAATATGCATAGGGCATCAAATTAACAAACTATAGACTACCAAAACATTACTGTCCAAGATGTCTATAGTATAACAAGATCAGACCAAATGGTACCAGCCTGAAATGGCCTAATTCTAGTGAAAGCTGATGGAAGGTGCTGGAAACAGTCAACCCAGTCTCACGGCATTTCATGTTATAGTCACAACATTTAATCTATTGATTCGTGTTCATCAACAACGATTTTCCCCTTTTTTTCGTGTCACACAGAACGATTTTAAAAGCAATGTATTTCTATTGGTAGTGTGTTTCGTGCCTGCACCACGTCTTTTTGTCCGGTCGGGTCTTGGAAGACCAGAAGCTGTGTGGTTCATAAAAACATGTTCTTACTCAATATCAAGCCACGATTATTGTTTTTATTTTTAAATCGTATAATGTCTGACTTTTTTTGCCGTCCGTGAGGAAAAGAAATGGGGCTCAGAGCCTCAGAATACTGAAATCTGTATTTTTTAAATCTTTTTTTCCTTCTAATTTGTTATTCTTTTCTAAATAACACACAATTAATAACATAATATAAGATAATAATAATTATCCTTGATTTATTTGTTTAATTCTATAATCTCTGGCTTTTTTGCCGTCCGTCAGGAAGTACATTTCAAAATAAAGTAACAGGAAACAGACATAGGCCTATATGGGACATTTTGAGCATCATTGCGATACACACCCACTGAACTGATTACCCAAGATCCTCAGCTATGGTTTAAGTTCGGTGATTGGAGGTTTTAGCCGCAATGCACGTTGGGATATGGTGTTAATGCGATATGAAATCCGAAAAACATTTAGGAGTTTAGGATGGCCGAAGACACTACACTACCCATAATCCTCAGATATCGTTTGGGACTACAGTCCCTTTGCTTGACAAACCCCGTGATTAATCTTCAAACTCTGGGATTGGATGTTGGAGTGGCAGTGCGCCAAGGTTACGCCGAGCGTCAAACAGCTCTTTGAAATGGGACGAAACCATGGCAGACTTTCCAAAACTGGACTCTAACGGGACCAGCACCCCACCCCCCAGAACTACACATGCTGGCTATTGTGTTTCGCAAAATGTTCTATGGGACGTCTCTACTGGGAACGTTTTCGTTTTTCCCACAATTAGAAGTTGCCAGTATTAAACACATTGGTGTTATCAAATGTAAAACATATCATTAATAAATGGGTGAAAATTGCTTGTGTCCATAATGGGCAGCATTAATATATACCCACATGACAGCTCATTGTTTCTTTGTAATTCTACTCCACTACAATTCAGAGGTTAACCTGGTATTTTTACTCCACTACATTTATTTTAGTTACTTTGCAGATTCTGATTAATGATGTGAAATATAAACAACCCTTAAATCAGACTTTAGTTACATCTGAGTAAAATTCAGGGAAGGTGATTGTCAAGTGCCAACAATCAGGAGAGATATTTGATAGTTGGTGCTTGAGAAGACTAAATATTTATCTGCAGATCCCTATAAAGTTAGTTATTCTCTACTAATAGTTAATTAAAGACTGTATATCATGGGTCGGCAATAGGCGGCCATTGGTGGCCCGGAAAATTATTTTGAGAATAAAAATAAAATATATATATATATATATATTAGGGCTCCTAGTACTAGACTCCTTGTACTAGGATGGGTTAAAAGCAGAGGCCAAATTTCACTGTGTGTGCTGTGTGCTCTGCATGTGTGACCATTAAAGAGGGTTTCATCCCTCCCTATTCTTCTATTCTATTCAAGTTAACGCGTTAATAACAGGTGGACAGCGCGTGGTGCTGAAATAGCCAACATGCGGTTTGTGGTTTGAAAAAAATAACACCAGCTCACTAAATCATTCTAACGTAATGTTTACTTATATGTGAACAGTAACAAAGTTCTGTCAAAACGTTGACAACAAAATCGGAGAAGGCACTTGATCATGGAGGGCGAGGGGTGGTGGTGCATATGCGGGGGGGGGGGGGAGGGGCAATTTGAGGCTTAAAAATATGAGAAGACTGATCAATACCTCCATAACTTCAGTGTGGTTAGCTATGAATCTTCCAAAACTTCCAAACACCTTGTCCTGGACATAGTTTCTACAGCATAAACTGTGCAACAGTACAGTAGGCCCACACAAACTGCAGAACACCGGGGCTTTGGGAACACTCAAAATTACTTAAAATGATTTAATTCCCATTTAAGGGGCTTTTTTCCCCCGTTTTTTTTCTCACGAAACTGTGTTTCAGGGCTTCTTAAAATGTAATAAACTATTAATGTGTCCTACTCAGAGGAAACGCAGCTAACTGATGATATGAACCATGTTTACCGAAACAAAACACAAGTCTCACAAGAAGCGTCTAAATGAGCCCTGAGCGAAAAAATGCTAACGCACTCTAGGTATAAATCAATCGATATACTTATCGGATATGCACAAACAAGCTTATGCTAACAAGCTGAGATTCCACAAATTCTAGAAATATAAGTATCATCACTGAGCGATCAGAACTGACGACAGGGGAAGCAAATACAGACATCACACAACGTAGCTTTAGGTAGCAAAACACGGATATCCTCACCTTTTGCAGAATAACAATTCTGATCAAAAATGAGAAAAACGCAGCTGAAGGTTAATCCATAGGTTAACCTGTTAAGCACCAAGCCTGTTTTTCATGTTTCAGGCTCGAAAATGACATGCCCAAAACAAATGACTACAACTTAACTTCTAAAAGGGTTATATGAATAATTTATTTTTATCAAAGCAAGGTTACATCTGTGAGTTGGATGTAGAAGTGTCAGAATCAATATAGATGTTTTTTATTTTAAAGAAAATTCAGATTTTACATAGTAAAAAACTGTAAATGATAGTGTCCGTCCAAACATTCTTTTTTACAGATAGTGAAAACTACCCTTGGATGATGGGTTAGTAGACTAAAAGCTTTAGGAATCCAAAGTACAACATATAATAAGTACCCTGTATCAAGATTGATGCAAAACAAGTGAAATTTGACCTTTTTAGAGAGGTTTAGCAAAGAAAACCCACTTCTGGCGTCATTTGTGTGGATTTGACCTATCTCTGGCCCCCCTTGGTCGATTTTGATGATTGACATCTCTTTTTTACCGTTAGAGCCAATAGAATCGAGGGGAAATTCCACATACACACACACACATACTTTTGCTCTCATCCTTTGCAGAGTTGGGTGTAATAATATTACTTTTGTCGGTAACGGAGTAGTGTAAAGCGTTACTTTTATAATTCAGTAATCACACTACAGTTACTAACATTGCCCCGACACGCGTTACTTCGTTACTTTTATAAAATCAGTCATAATCACACTGACAGACAAGAGGGGTTTCCGCCGCAGGTTTATATGTACGTAATCTGCGCGACTTGCGCGTCCACATCTCCTGCAGTGCTGCATAAACATGGCAGTGTCAGCGATAACTTTCGAGGGGTGGAGGTATGCCCATTATTTTGAGTTCGTCCGAAGAATAGACAGGAATGTGACGGTGAGGTGCAAACTGTGTCCAGGCCAGAAGCTGTTATCCACTGCTGTAAACACCACGTCAAACCTCAACAAACACCTGCAAAGAACACATGCTAAGGTGAAGCTAATAGCTAAGGACCCCCGAACCCAGAGTGAGGATGTTGTGAGTGCGCCGCCGCCGACTCCGAAGCAGCAAAAATTTGAATTTGGAGGACCGGTAACCAAAGCAGAGATGGACAGGCTTGTAGCATCCTTCGTAGTAGAGGTAATGTTGCCCATTTGCACAGTGGAATCACCATCGCATCGTTCAGAGATATACTGCGCAAAATACAGATAGCAGGAGACAGAGGACAGCCATGGTCAGAGCTATCTGGATCAGTCTTATGCGACAATGGAAACTGAACTAAAGAGAACATTTGAAACGTTAGCAGTCTGCGTGATCTGCCTGTAGGGAGGGGCGGGCCGGCCCTGCGAGTAAAGTAACGAGTAAAGTAACGAGTTACTTTATGTAGAGAGTAACGAAGTAGTGTAATATATTACTTTTTTAAAAAAGTAATATGTAATATGTAATATATTACTTTTTTTTAGTAACGACCCCATCGCTGATCCTTTGTAATCTTATACATGCTAAATAACTAGTTTTGGCAAGTGTTACCAAGGAAGCCAATAAACGGCTAACTTGGGCTACCTAAAGGTCATCATGTCTTGTTTTTTGACCATATTAGTTATAGTCTCACAACTTCCACCAAGAGGCCATGTTTCTCCTGCATTGCTCATTTCAGAATGTGTAGGATAACGGTTAGTGGCATACCTGCCTTATATACTGTGTGGTATTTGGGTAGGCTCTTACTGATTGGCTGGCACAGTTATGTAAATGTCAGTGGGCTAACGCATGCCTGCAATTGAAAAGTAGTATTACCCAAAGAATAGAGATGAGGGCTCCCCCTTTGGTTATATAACTAGTGTTACAATACATAACCTTTGTTTTGGCTGAAGAAATATGACTATTTGAAATATTCAAACTGGTATTTGTAAGATATTTTCTTTTTATTGTTTACCTGGTTGTTGAATGGTTTCTTTCCATTGAATTAATGTTACAATAGCCTAAACTAAATCACAGCAGCAGTAGTAAAGTTAAGCTTCTAAAATGTTAGTTTGGTACCATCTTTATTCATTTTGTGTATCTGCATGAGACACCTGCTCCACACACAAATACAGGAACAAAAAAACACACACACACACTTTAACTTCCAGTGAGTTGTTTTCATGCAGTGACAGATGGCATTTGTTGTTTAAGGAGGAAGACAAGGGCCCTGGTCAAGACAGTTCATACTTTTATACATAGAGAAACATACAAAAACAAATCAAATGAATAGTACATTTGACATACACAAAGCCATTTCAACACACACACACGCTCATACACACATTCATACTGATTACTGGCGTATGGAATTCATGACACTTATTTTTATTCATTAGACTTAATCCCCCCATTTGCATTGCTGGACAAAATGACTCACCATTTGGGTATTCTGTGTGTGTGTGTGTGTGTGTGTGTGTGTGTGTGTGTGTGTGTGTGTGATCAGGAGGTACTGCAGTGTGTGACAGCTCAACATTATCTCTGCTCCACACACCACTCGGCTCCTCTCATGACCCATTTAATTTCCTCTGTACACCACTGACACAGTATTGTTACCCATGGCAACGCCTGTGTGTTACAGCGTATATATTTGTGTTAGCATCCAGGTGCTTCTGCGTGTTATCTGCATGTCAATTAGAGAAGGTCAGGCGTGTTTGAACACAAGTGCTGAAGTGTGTACTTGAATTTATGTGTTTGAATGTATTCTTTATGTTTGTATGTCAGATTCTTTAAAAAACTGTAAACATATTTGGCTGTTCAATACTATTTGACTATTCATTGATTTCTTTTTTTCAACTCGGATGTTCAAAGATGGCCGCTTGATGTGGGAGGTTCCTCTCCTGCTGGTTTCTCTTGCCACAGTTGCAATAAAAAAGCACAAAGTTCTCTATTTTTATTTCTGAGAACATGAGATATCTAGAAGAACCTGAAAACATCTAAAAAAAACGGTGGTCAACATACAAACGCTGTAAATGATAATAGCTAGCCAAGGAGAAAAACGTGAAATAGCTACGTTGGTCCACAGGGCAAGACGTAGTATATTCGCAAATAATCCTCTCATTACATTATATGTGACCTGCTCCATCGAAATCAGTCGCATTGACCCGAAGACACATTTTGAGTTGTATACACTGTTGGAAAGAGGAGATTCCTAGCTTTCTAATGATATCAGGATTGTTTTTGTACTCCAAATATTAAGCAAAATATGTAACATTATATAATGACTGTCACGGAGTCATCATTTTGAGAAAAAGGCCTTTAAAGTTTCCTCTTCTCTGGAATCTATCGATCTGATTGATTATTAGCGGAGCAAATGATCAAAATACTACGGAGGGAAGATATTTTCGTTTGGATTACTGGTCTGGGGGAAGCTCGCGAGTGTGTGTGTGTATGTGTAATTTTGCGTTTGTGCGTATTGTGTTTGTTTCCCGGGGGAAACACTCACGAGAAACACCGGCTGTTGTTATGCCTGCTGTGATGTCAAATTACTCCGTTCTCCGCTTGCAATTATGCCGTTACAAGCTTCAAAGTTGTATTTATCATCTGAATTTGTCGAAACAAGTTTAAAGGGCCCATGTCATGGCCATTTCTACTGATCATAATTCCATTGTTGAGGTATACTAAAATAGATTTATACTGTGCAATTTTCCAGACTCACATTGGTTTCTCATACAGCATCTCTGTAAAGTATGTGTATTCACCGGTATTCACTCTCTGTCCTAAACGGCTTGTTGGAGCTCCTGCCCCCACCTCCCTGTGAGCCCAGTGTGCTCCGATTGGTCAGCTCGGCCACTCTGTTCTGATTAGTCAACCACCAGAGAGGCTCCGCCCATGTCTAACACAGTGCTTTTTTCAGCTCTGAGCGGAACATCAACAATGATATGTTATAGGCAGGGGTGCACACAACTTTCTCAGTGAGTACCTGGAGTCAGTGTTTGGTACTCCAACTTCTGGCTCCCCTCAAGCCCTCTGTATCGCGATTGTCAACGGGGGGGGGGGGGTGGTAGTGGAGTACAGCGCTTCGCGATTGTCAACGGGGGGGGGGGGAGTGGAGTACAGTGCTTCGCGATTGTCAACGGGGGGGGGGGGGGGAGGGGTGGGGTGGTAGTGGAGTACAGAGCTTCGTGACCGCGGAGCGTGTGAACGTTGTGATCAGCTGTTTTAGCGCAGGGCTGCTGTACAGACCGACGTTAACAGCAGCCTTGTCTGTGCACACGGAGACCGACTCTGTCGTCCGGTGATCTAACCGCCTTCTGGAAAAGCTTCACAGGTACGTCGGTACGCAAATGCGCTTTGTGACACAAGTGACGGTACGCGTTTCAGATTGTTGCCGCGCATGCGTACCTGCGTACCAGTTATGTGCACCCCTGGTTATAGGAGCAAATAATTCAGGGAAGAAAGGCTACATGTACTAAGTATTTCCATCCAACTTTATTTTTAGAAATGTACAAAATGAACATGTGTAAATATACATATATACACTGTATATCATCCATTCCTCCCCTTATAGGCGTTTTCGGCATCTTACCTATCACAGCTTTGTAAGCTGGTGCAGGGGCTTTTTAGGACGAGGCATCAGAGTGGTCATCCCGTCATGTGTTGTCCGCCGGATACGCCAGGAGTTTCCTGATCTGGCTGGACAAAATCAAATGCAAATCACAAAATATTAGAGAAACTTAGTTGTTTTAGGTTCATTAGCTTGCCAGCTAGATTAATATGCTAACCTACGTTTGCTAGTTGTTCAGTGTAATATGCCAACCTACTATGAACAACAGCTAGTGGTTCATATTAGGCTAGCAAGAACATGTTTACAATTGCAATCTTATACTAGCTGGCATAAAAACAATGTTTTCCCTAGCATGTCTAGCTCTTGGTAGCCTTCTTGTTTAGCTCGGTAGCATACACGCTAGGAACGCCAACTATAATGTAATTAAGTTTCGTGACTGACCGTACAGTAAATCACCCGGAGTATACTGTCTATGAGTATTTCGTGTGTGAATGCAGACATTCTCCTGCTATGAGATACATGTAAGGCCATCTGCTGACATTGGAGTTCATATATGGAAACGCTAGCAACTTAGTTAGCCCAGTTAGCACTGTGGCTCAGCAGCCCGAAAAACGTTTACCCATTTAAACAGTCGTGGTAGATACCTTGTTTGTTTTAAACATCATACATACTAGAGATGGCAAATCCGGATCCTTGTACGGACTCTGAGTCTTCTGAGTCAGTCATTGAAGAGATCCGGATCATACGAGTCCTTTGAGTCATATGAGTCAGCATCACCAAGAGCAGGGGTGGGCAATTATTCTTTACAAGGGGCCACTTCAGAAACTCGAGCTGTGTTGGGGGGCCGAATCAAAAATAAGTTGAACTTAATTCTGCTCAATATACCAATACTGAAAAGGTGTTTTACAGTATGTTAAAGATAAGAAATGAATCAGCTTTATACAAAAAGAAATGAGTGCTTTTGATTTTTGTTTTTCAGTTCATTTTACTTGTTCAGTGAGAAAAATCCAGTCTGTCTTGGGCTTGAACAAGTGCACGGAAATCTGGTTCAATGTCTGAGGTGGATATGCGAAGGACAGCTGAGAGGTGATCATCAGTGATAGAGGATCTGTATCTGGATTTGTTGAACTTCATCACTGAGAATGTCTGTTCACATATGTAGGTAGATCCAAAGAGGACCATCATCTTCTGAGCACGTCTCCTGATGTGTGGAAAGTTCTCCTCTTTCAGGGAAGCGTAAAACTCAGGCAGTGAGACTGACCTAAAGTGCTCTGACAGAAGTGTGTCAGACTGCAGGTCAATGAGTTCAAGCTGAACATCACTGGGTGCATCATCCACATGGCATGTAAATGGGGAAAAGATCATGTTCATTTTATTCTCAACTGTTTTGAAGTCTTTAAATCGCCTTGAAAACTCACCATGCAGTGCTTCTAACATGGATGAGTACCTCTGGAGGTGATCAGCTGATGGTGTGGCTTCCTTCAGTGTTGGCAAGTGCGTGAGAATGTTGTCATCCATTTGGCTTGAGAGAAGCTGCAGTTTTCTCATGAAAGCCTTCACTGCACTGTACATGTCATGCACAAAAAGGCCCTTGCCTTGCAGTTTGACATTTAGTTCACTCATTAGTGCAGTCACATCTACAGCAAAACCAAGGTCTGCCATCCAGTCTGCATCTGAAAGCTGTGGGATGTCGTTTCCTTTCTTCACACAGAAGTCTTGCATCTCTTCTCTCAGGTCCCATACTCTTTTCAGCACTTTGCCCAGGCTGAGCCACCTGACAGCTGCATGGTAGGGTATGTCACGATGTTCAGTCTCACTTTCCTCCAAAAGTGCAACAAACTGTCTGTGATTCAATGCTCTTGCCCTGATGAAGTTAACTATTTTAGTTACAACATCAACAACATGGTTAATTTTTAACACTGACTTACACAACACTTCCTGATGTATAATACAATGCAAAAATACCAATTTCTGCTCAGGGTTAATTTCTGTCACTTTATCCTGCATTCTCTTCAATAGTCCAACATTTTTCCCTGTCAGATTTGGACAACCATCCGTTGTCACGCCTGCCAGCTTGTCCCATTTCAGTCCCAACTTTTCCACATGCATTTACTTCCGTGAACAAATCACTCCCTGTTGTTGTCCCTTTCATTGACTGCATGGCTGCCAGCTCCTCCGTGATTTTGAAGTCTGTAGTTATCCCACGTAGGAAGATGAGTTGCTGGGCAGTGTCACGTACATCGCAGCTCTCATCCAAAGCCAAGGAAAAAAAGTCAAAGTTGACCGCTCTGTTCTGCAGCTGAAGCTCCAGATTTCCCGCGATGTCCTCAATTCTCCTCGTAACAGTGCGTCGGGAGAGCGGCACTTTCTCAAATGCCTCCTTTTTCTCCGGGCATATTAGTGCGGCAGAGTCCAACAAACACTCCTTAATGAACTCTCCGTCCGAAAACGGTTTACTTTTAAGACATAACTAGTCTTGACAGCTGCATCTCTGGATGTGGAATGTTTTGTGAAAATGTGTTGTTGGCTTTGCAGCTTAGCTAGCAAAGCATCCGACCCCTTTGCCCGCTCTTCCTCAGACAGGTTCTTGTATTTATCTGCGTGTTTGGTAGCATAGTGGCGACTCAAATTGTACTCCTTGAACACAGCGACCTGCGCACCACAAACTAAACACACAGCTTTACCTTTCACTTCTGTAAATAAATACTTAGCGGTACATGTCTTGTTGAAAACGCGGCATTCAGTATCGATCTTTCTTTTTTTGCCCTTAGCGGACATTTCGAGGACTAGCCGGCCAGCATCACTCGTAGCTGTTCACGGCATGCGCGTTTACGTAAATAAATTAAAAAAACAGCAGCGCCCTTTTCAAAATAAAAGCAACACAGTTAGAAAAGTATTTACGCCATGCAAGCAATACAGCTGTGTTGCTTTTATTTTGAAAAGGTTGCTGTTTTTTTTCATTATGTTATAATTTATGATCAACCTCACACGGGCCGGCCAAGGCCGGCCAACGGGCCGGATGTGGCCCGCGGGCCGTAAAATGCCCACCCCTGACCAAGAGCGTAGAAATCCTACCGGTGAAACCGAAAAGTTGTTGCATTTCACGAGCATATTAAACTAACATTACATTAACCTCCGCTACACAGTGTCTTTTGCTTTAATAAAAAATGTTGATCACAAAAAAAAAGGGTTATTTTGCGATTTGGCGAATCTGAGTATGCTGTTGACTCGTGCATGACGACGAGTCGGCTGGATCTCTGGATCTGCTGCTATACGGTTACGCACGAGTCTGCTATGTTTTGCACAGTGAGTCAGGATTTGCGAATCTCTGCTGTTGACTCGTGCACAATAGCCGCAGGAAGTAGGGGTGCTGGAGGCGGGGCTGCAAATGGTGTACATTTGAAAAACTTCATGTTACTGTTGTTGAAATCTCTCCCCACTTTTGTCCGCACCCCCTAAATAAAATGACTTCCCAGTTCCCGCGGCTATGCTCGTGCATGACGAGTCTGGATCTCTGGATCTGCAATACGGTTATGGCTCTGAGTCCCCACGAGTCTGCAGGAAGTGAAGGAAGTTCCCTTGATTCAGTGAGTCAGGATTTGCGAATCTGAGTCTGCTGTTGACTCGTGCATGATGAGTCTGCCTGGATCTCTAGATCTCTGGATCTGCTATATGGTTACGGCTCTGAGTCCGCATGAGTCTGCAGGAAGTGTTACTGATCCGCGTCCACTCCCCTGAGCCAAACGATAACTTCTGGCAGCTATCCTACTTGCTAAAGGCTAGGCAGATGGACTGGGGTACGTTGTAATGTGATTTTACATGTTATAAGGAGAGTAGCGAGTGACGCAATTTATAGTTTTAATTTGTACGTCACCAGGTGTAGGACTCAAAGGACTCGGGTTAATGGAGAGGGGAGACTCGTCACGACCAGCTCATTACTAGGATCTGGGTTAATGATCCGGATGAATCAGGACTCACCCATCTCTAATAAATACACAAACAACAATGCATACTTACAGGTTGTGTACCCGAATCTCCCGCTGGTCCAAACAAAGTAGGAACAGCATCGTCCTTCAGTGTCCTACGCTGTGCATATCCGGCATGAATCGCTGCAATATTTGCGAAGCTTTGGTCCGTGAAATGCCGCGCACACAGTACAATACCGGCTCGAACATCTGAAGGAACAGTGTTAACAAGAAATTTCAACCACTGACTTCGTCGTGGTTCTGCCCTCGGTAAGGCATACATTGAAGATTTCCCCTCACAAGACAGGAAACAGACCCTCGTTGGCATGACTGGATACAGTTTTGAACTGAACCTGAGCTTCCAACAGTATATATGTTCGGCTGGCAGAGGGTGCGGCCATAGCTCTGGGCGTGGCTACTGGGTATCCCTACGTCACGATACCCAGGAAGAAAACATTGGAAAATGAGAAATCTCCAACGAGGCGTTTTGGAGAGGTCTTTTCTGTGTTAGAGTTTTACTCCCTACATGGTGTACTTTGAGGGTTTTTGACTCTGCAGACCGTTTACATGCATAAAACCTTCATAACACACAAGGGGACGGGTAACAGACCTTGCCGTGTTATCTATGATTACTATACGCCTTACATTCATAATTTCAGCCAGAGGGAGGGGAAGCAGCGCTGCGGAACAGCAGAGTGGCGAGTGAGAGCTGTCATCTTCACTTTACAAGCTTCAAAAATGTATTTATCATGTGATTTTGGAAATAAAAGTTTCATATTCTGAAAGCCAAGACTTTGTTTATTTAAAATCAAACAAAACACCCGAACCCCGAAAAATATTTTTTTTATGCAAATCCACGTTTATTTTGAACTGAGCCGTTGCGACTTCCGACTGATTTCGATAGAGCGGGTCACATATTACATTACATGTTACTTGTTAGACGCTATTATCCGAAGCGACTTACATACTCAATACTGTGGGCAATCCCCACAGGAGGAATTTGAGGTGAAGTGTCTTGCCCAGGGACACAACGACATGCTGACTGCAGTGGGGTTTGAACCTGTGCTCCCCTGATCTGAACACCAACGCACTAGTCCACTGCGCCACAGCCTCTCAAGACGTGACATGGATACAATATGTTTTCCTATCCCAACATGCATTGCGACTAAGAGCTCCAATCACAGAGCTTCAACGATAGCTCCGGATTATGGGTAGTGTAATGTTCTCGGCTTTCCAAAACTCAGAAAAAAGAAATGTGTCTCTCAGAATCGAAACGGAAAAACTCAAAAGCATTGTACAACATTTATACCAATTAATAATAGGACAAACTGATGTTTTTTAGTTGATGAATACTGCAGATATCACTGTAAAATCATTCGACAGGGAGGTACTATGAAAACGCAGAGACCGGAAATCCTGTTTTCACCCGGTGAGAGTGGACGATAATTTGACATGGACGCTGGTCAATAAAAATGAATAGGGAGAAAAACGTAGCAATCTCACAATTTCAGGGGGTGCACGCGGAGCAAACACTATAGTTAAAATACGTAGAATATACACGTCCTCCTGGCGAGACCTCCAATAATCTTCGTAGTATCTATCAAACTATAGATCCTACACATCCACTGGACGTAGATTTTAAAAGTGAAATGTACACTTCTCGCTAGAAATCTAATCAAAAAGCATTATAATGGCCAAACTATCCTACAATTTAGGATTTTCCACTAAAGATAAATCGGGTGTCGGTCATGTTTGTTTTTTCTCCCGCTGGGAAGTTTGCGATCACGTGACATGGACACTGGTCATTAGAAATGAATAGGAAAAAATATTGTATCCATGTCACGTCTTGAGAGGGTTATTTGTGAATACTACATCTTGCCCTGTGGACCAACGTAGCTATTTCACATTTTTTTGTCGGACTGGGTTGGACATGTTTCCATGCTTTTATGTTCAAAAAGCTCTTTGTTTTTCTCATACTGCCTGTGCTGCAGCACCTCTTTTCACCCTCTGTCTGAAACCAGAGCCCAGACTTCTCTGATTGGTTAGCTGGCTGGCTCTGTTGTGATTGTTACATAATGTTACATAGTGATGTCATTTTGGTATTTTAGCCTTTTAAACATGCTACCCACTACAGGAAATGGAAAAACCCCCAAAAGCTAAATAAAGCCTCTTCAAGTCCAGTGAGAAAAATGCAAATGACAGAATGACAGAGAGATTATTCTGTTTTAAAATACAGAGAACATTTTCTTTTAACCCAGTGGTTCTCCAACTTTTTCCGTTTTTTCGGAAGTCGGGCCCCCCCAACACAAATAGTCCAACACAAATAGTCACGTAATGGGCCAAGTTAACATTTATTAAAATACATCAATATGAACGTGAGCATTCCTTTAAAAAAAAAAAATCTCTTTGCTTGAACAGTGATAATAAAACAATGCTCCATAAGTCTGTGTGCTCCAAAAAATAAATACATAATACAATTGTGCAATCCCTTTGCTAGAACAATACGTTATAATACTTTGCCACTTTGCAATCTGTGCAAAAAAATGAAAAGAAAGAAAATGCTGATATTTGGCAAAAAAGTGTGTCTTATCACAGCATTAGTGGCTGCAATGAGCCTGTTTTGCACAGCACATTTCTTCAAAACGGGGTTGCAGGCTCAGTGGCGGCGTCAGAGATTTTCTTTTGGGGGTGCTGTGGGGTAGCTTGACGTTTCATAGAGGGTGCTCAAACATTTAGGGTTTCCCATTAATGTACTGGTCGCTACAGTTGAATTTTGTACTGCAACACTCCGCGACTGTTACAATGAAGGCTCGATAATCAGCTCACGGCATATAGGTATAAGCAGGGGTAAAGTGCTATTTTTATAAGTGTGGAGCGGACCTAACATCCTCTAGGGGGGTCCGAGGGAATGCTCCCCCAGGAAGATTTATTTTTAAATATTGAAGTTAAAAGCATCAATCTGGTGCACTTTGAGAGCAAAATGAAGAGATCTATGGATACATCTCTCAACACCCATATGAAACAGAACTGTAAACAGATTAACTTTTTACTCCCCTTTTAAACTGTATTCTTGTTTTACTGTCATAGTATTTCTGAAACTGTTTTTCATTTATTCTCTTATTTTTTTATACCTATAATGATCATATAAACGTGTGCCTCGGAAATAATTGTTTACATTAATCGTGACCAAACCGTTTGAGACCCACTGAGATAACTAATCTCAGTGGGTAATCTAAACACTGAGAGATTCCTTTACCTCACTGAGCTGAGGTTATCTGAGCCTCTCAGTCTGACAGGCGAGAGTTCTCCCTCCACCTTGTTGTTGAAAAAGCTCCTTATATCCGTTAGCGTAGCTAGCTAGCACCAGATGCTAACAACAACAATCTCCGGTACCGCTCTCTCTCTCTCGCTCGCACACGCACACAAAATGGCTCGTTCCACACACACACAGAGTCGAGCTTGAATGAAACACAGAGACCCAGACATACTTGTACTGTACTGTAGCATATTATTTTTGAATCAATCATTTTTCAAATTATGAATTTCACACATAGAAAAATAAAAAAGACATACATTTCTTGGGGGTGCTTAGGGGGTGCTATGGCTATCCTAGGGGGACCGGCAGCACCCCCTAGCGCCCCCCTGACGCCGCCTATTGACCTTCCATCCTCAAAATGTACATTACACACCAGTGTCCTACAGCACCCTCATAGGTTTCTAAGGTTTCTAAGTGTAACTTCCGCCGGTCATGCCGACGTCATAACAATTCTCTTTTCACATTTTTTTTTCATTATCATTAACCCGGATCCTAGTAATGAGCTGGTCGTGACGAGTCTCCCCTCTCCATTAACCCGAGTCCTTTGAGTCCTACACCTGGTGACGTACAAATTAAAACTATAAATTGCGTCACTCGCTACTCTCCTTATAACATGTAAAATCACATTACAACGTACCCCAGTCCATCTGCCTAGCCTTTAGCAAGTAGGATAGCTGCCAGAAGTTATTTGGCTCAGGGGACGCGGATCAGTGAAACTTCCTGCAGACTCGTGCGGACTCAGAGCCGTAACTGTAGCAGATCCAGAGATCCAGGCAGACTCATCATGCACGAGTCAACAGCAGACTCGCAAATCCTGACACACTGAATCAAGGGAACTTCCTTCATTTCCTGCAGACTCGTGAGTCGTGTGGACTCAGAGCCGTAACCGATCCAGCAGATCCAGAGATCCAGACCATACATCCATGATCCAGACTCGTCATGCACGAGCATAGCCGCGGGAACTGGGAAGTCATTTTACTTAGGGGGTGCGGACAAAAGTGGGGAGAGATTTCAACAACAGTAACATGAAGTTTTTCAAATCCACACCATTCGCAGCCCCGCCTCCAGCACCCCTACTTCCCACGGCTATTGTGCACGAGTCAACAGCAGACTCAGAGATTCGCAAATCCTGACTCACTATGCAAAACATAGCAGACTCGTGCGGACTCAGAGCCGTAACCGTATAGCAGCAGATCCAGAGATCCAGCAGACTCGTCGTCATGCACGAGTCAACAGCATACTCAGATTCGCCAAATCACAAAATAACCCTTTTTTTTTGTGATCAACATTTTTTATTAAAGCAAAAGACACTGTGTAGCGGAGGTTAATGTAATGTTAGTTTAATATGCTCGTGAACTGCAACAACTTTTCGGTTTCACCGGTAGGATTTCTACGCTCTTGGTGATGCTGACTCATATGACTCAAAGGACTCGTATGATCCGGACCTCTTCAATGACTGTCTCAGAAGACTCAGAGTCCGTAAAAGGATCCGGATTTGCCATCTCTAGAATGTAAGGCGTATAGTAATCATAGATTACATTACATGTTACTTGTTAGATGCTTTTATCCAAAGCAACTTACATACTCAATACTGTGGGCAATCCCCACTGGAGCAATTTGGGGTGAAGTGTCTTGCCCAGGGACACAATGACATGCTGACTGCAGTGGGTTTTGAACCTGTGACCCCCTGATCCGAACACCAAGGCTCTATCCACTGCGCCACACGCCTCCGCCTCATAGATAACACGGCAGGGTCAGTTACAGTTTGTTTTCATCTGATCTCAAATAAACAAAGTCTTGGCTTTCAGAATATGAAACTTGTTTCGGCAAATTCAGATAATAAATACAACTTTGAAGCTTGTAACGGCATAATTACAAGAGGAGAACGGAGTAACTTGACGTCACAGCAGGCATAACAACAGCTGGTGTTTCTCGTGAGCGTTTTCCACAATACACACAAACGCAAAATTACACAAACACACACACACTCGCGAGCTTCCCCCAGACCAGTAATCCAAACGAAAATATCTTCCCTCTGTAGTATTTTGATCATTTGCTCCGCTAATAATCAATCAGATCGATGGATTCCAGAGAAGAGGAAACTTTGAAGGCCTTTTTCTCAAAATGATGACTCGGTGATAGTCATTATATAATGTTACATATTTTGCTTAATATTTGGAGTACAAAAACAATCCTGATATCATTAGAAAGCTAGGAATCTCCTCTTTCCAACAGTGTATACAACTCAAAATGTGTCTTCGGGTCAATGCGACTGATTTCGATAGAGCAAGTCACATATGTATGCAGAATGCATGTATGTGTGAGAGAAAGTATAGTGGAAACGGAAGGAGTATAGTTGAAACGGAAGGCAGGTCATTATCGCGTTGTGATTGGCTCAGAAGGTCGAGCGGGGCGGGCTCATGTTCAGAACTTCGGATTCAAATCAACATGATAGAGGGAGATGAATCCGTGTATCCGGTTTTTTATATTTTTGTATATATCTGAGACCTATGCTATTGCCTAAAAATAGCATGATAGGTCCACTTTAACGTTTCTTCTCACCATAAAATCCTATTTTTGAATCTACAGTAAAAACACCCAATGGACAAGCTTAGAAACTGCCAACTACAGCCAAGTTTAACCCAATGAGGTAATACGTATCTTCATCGAAATTTCAAAATATGAAAATATAGAATAAGAACATTAACGGTAGCTGGTAGCTGGGTTGTTTCATGAAAAGTCCCAAGGATTCAGTTTCTATAAACATACATGTTAAAAAGACTTAACTATGTCATTAAGGGATGTTGTTTCCAACATGTCATATTTCCCAAACACACACACACACACACGCACACGCACGCGCACGCATGCGTCACACAGTTACAGAGACATGTGCATCGATGCAGAGATTTACAAAAGTGAGGAACACAGGTGCAAACAACAACAGCTAAGACAAAACCAAAAGATCAATCAAAGGATCAGCAAAAAAAGTGAATACTTGAAGGCTGCTGACTTTGAACAAACTTCTGTCCCAGCCTTCTCAACGCTACATCCCATATTTACGACAATAATATTATTTTTAAAACACAGGAGATGTCTTTGTGTGTTTTGATTTAGTTCAATTCCTGGTGTCTGCAAACAGGATGTGAAGCAACACAAACAGCATCCACTAACATATGGCCTTTTGAGGAATTCAGCTGATGTCAATGGGGCACCTTGTGATTAACTTTAAATCTGAACATCTCATATTTCTGCATATTCACTTTTGCATATAGCCTTTGGAGTAAGCACCCAGGGAACCAGGCTTTTCAAAACATCCGTGTGCCATATTGGCAAACCACAAGACACAAGCTCATGACCCATTTCCTGGTTCCACATTGCTCTACATTCACTTCAACTTTTCTATTTCTTGCTTCGGATGGTGGGTTGACTGATTGGTTGATTTCACATCGCAAAAAGTAATGTATCCAGATTCAAAAACTTGTGGGATAGCACATATACTGTATACCGTAAACTCAACTTGAAAAACTATATTACCGAAGCGACTACAACTTCTACCTAATATGCCAAACAGTTCTGACTGACATCCAATACATTTGGAATACAAATATAAACTAGGACATGGTAAAGACTGGAGTTTTCATGCTTGGAAGGATAAGCAGAAGCAATTTTGAATGTAGTTCAGATAAAGTCAATTACACATTTATTTGTGCTGAGGAGTGGATATTGTTAATCCTTAGACCCGTTGACAGGAATAATAAGATATTCAAGTTATTCATCAAAAAGTGAAAAGGGGTTTCAAATAACAGTTGAGCTAATATAAGCTCCAACTCTATTGGTAACATGTTACCACTTGCTTGTTAGCACTAGATCGCTTCCTCAAGAGTTAATTATTTCTGCAATTTACATACACCATTGTAATAACCTTTTGTATTTTCTTTTTATTTCTACATGCACTATTGTTATTTATTTTTATGTCGAGAGTATATTGTGTGTGGCATTGATGGAGGACCTTGAGTCTTAAGATTTCCATTGCCAAAACTATGCCGTGTTGTGCATATGACGATAAAGCATTTTAATTTAAATCTAATTGTGATTTATGTGAAATTAACAAGTTCTCATTGGCTTGTACTTTGTTGGCATACACTCAGAGCTCAAACCATGTTCACCCAATCAATGTGGCAGCAATTGTTAGATTGATGTTAATGTTTTAATCATATCTGAAATAATACATCTGAAATAGCTTTTGTTTTGGGGGGGGGGGGGGGTGAGTCATTCTGAGAGTTTTTTATTTAGCTTTTTTTACCTCTTTAATTTTTTTGGCATTGCATGTTGCCAAACCTGCTCAATAGTTGCTCATTGGATGGTTAGAAAGCCACTATGATGCTAGATGAATTATACATTGAAACCGCATTAGATCCTGAGCTAATCATATTGTATTCCAATATGATAATGGGTAAGGTTAGTTTATTTTAATTGTTCTATGATATATTCCAAAGAAAGCTAGTCGGTAGTGTAACTCTAGGCTAAATGTGTTAAAACTAATTTAAAGTGGACCTATCATGCTATATTTAAATGATATATTGTAGGGCCATACCTATATAAGGTATATTTATACGTTTCTGTTTTCAAAATACCAAACAGATCATGCATTTTAGCCATGCCTTATTTCGCTCTATTTGCTGTTCTCCAGCCCTGTTTTTGCAGGGGGCTGATTCTGTGAGCTGCAGCTGACCATGCCCCCCTGCAGGAGAGGGGAGCACGCTCTGATCAAGTCAGAAGAGGGGGAGAAAAATAGATCTCCGTCCTCCGTGTTTTATTATAGCCTATTATTATATAGAGTCGTTATTCATTTGTTTTAAAGCTCAATAAATAACAAAGAAGACCTTTGACCGGCACTTTTCAAATTTTGTCCGGAAGATTTAAACTTTAACGGACATCTTGACCGGCGAAAGAAAACCTAACTGAAACTCTGCCGCACGGTCCCCTCGTTCCTTGGAAGAGTGTTTGTCATCTGCTGGTGGACTAACCGGAGAGAATTACAGTGCTTGCCTCGACGGGGAGGGATTGCATTGAATTAAAGCAGCAGGAGCAAACGCTTGCCTCGGGGAGGGAGAAAAAAAGCCACAGCGGAGAATAAACAGAAGGGTAACCATGGTAACCATGCGCGGGAAGTCTTCTTCGCTGCTTTTGTGGCAGACTACAGCGCCACTTACAGGCCTGGCATATGTACTACAGCGTCTCCAGCGCTTTCGAGCGGCAATGGCCGGCCGTGGCCCAACCCCACATTCCCCTGATAGGTGGAGAGTTGGCCCAATAGCCGTAGCGCCACCGTCCTGACGTCAGGACAGTGTTCAAATCTGGATCAGTTTTTATCAGATCTGTTGCAGCCCCTTTTTTAGAGATTTGGGTATGGAGGAAAATAGAGAGGGTTGTGTTTTCTGACACTTGGTGAGTTCCCTGGAACACCGGGGACACATATTCATGTATAAAAGACGTACAAAAGTGCATTTTGCATGATAGGTCCCCTTTAAGTGTTACATTCTGTTTTCCTAAACCCTCTAAAATAACCCATTATATAAGGACTAACACAAAGCCTGCTCTTCTCACAGGGCCTTATTGTATCTTAAGTATTGTACCTTCCCTCCCTTGTCCATCAATCACTCCCACTCTTTCGTTAGCTTTTGTTTTATGCCTCGGTCTCGGCCATCTTGTCAAGCAATGATCTAAGTCTAAGCAGTAGGATTGTCCCCTAAGTAGTCAATTATAATGTAGTGCAAACTGCAGTGAACTGATGAAGTGACAGGCTTCCTAATTGCCAGACACCTTGGAGTGTGTGTGACGTTTCCTGAGGCGGATTTAGATGTGAAACAAGAAAGGAAAATCTGCAGAGTTAATTAATGTCAAACAACTTTCAGTGACTGTCTTGGCATCTGCTTTGTGAATGTGACTTTTGACGCGGAGGACATTCAAAACAAGAACATGCTGACAAAATGTACCGTACCAGATTAAAGAGTTTAAATCGGATTAGGCCTTGTGCTATCTCAGCATAGAGATTTGTTCAGATTATGAGACATCTGCTTCTGGTATTTTGGGTGCTATTCAAAACCAGTTTAAGTGAGAGAAATATTATCTGTTAGCGTCGCAAAAGAAACCTAACATTTCCACCATTGTATTTGAATGGAGACATGACATCTTAGCGGTGCATATCTCGATACCCTAGACAAATTGAATACGTTCGAGAATATTTTTCTGCAGGAACCAATGTTTTAAGACAATGGTTTGATTTCAAATAAAAGAAACTAACAGATATGTATACTGTTACCCTAAAGGTCTTCTCATATCTTCAATCTGCCCACATTTTGATCAGATCCCAAAATGCTCATAGGCTGATTGGAACCTGATCAAATGTACAAATTAAAACAGCATGTACCAACGTTTTGAGCAATGGCGCTATTCAAACTACAATACATCATTTTTTGATAATGCTGGAGTGTTGTGTCTCGTCAAATGTGTTAGTTATGTTTATGTATTTTGTCTGTCATTTCCTGTTTTATTTTGTACTTACCTCTTGTCTTTCATTTCTGGCCCTGTTTCTTCCTCCCCTTGTGTGTTGTTCCCGCCATCATCAGTGTCTGCCCCGCCCCTGATTGTTTCCACCTGTTCCCACTCACCTCATGTTTAAATAGTCCTGTCTCTCCCCTGTCCTGTGTCAGTTCGTCTTGTTTGTTTTCCCGAATGGTCGTGCCATTCAGCTAAGAAAAGATCGCTTTCACTCATGTCAGGCTTTGTTGTTTTGTTAATTTTATAGGCTTAAGTTTCTTTCTTAAGTTCTCTTTTTGTTATGCATAGTTTTTCCTCCTTTTGAGCGCTTTTTGTTAATTCCAGTACCTACTCTGTTAAAAGGAATTTCCCGATCTTTGAAATTAAAGGTACTTTTTTTACATTTAAGACTTTGCCTCTGGGTCGTGCATTTGGGTCCATCAGTTTGTGTCGAGGTCCTGACAGAACGAACTGACCAAAAATGGACCCAGCCGACCCAAAAGCGCTCCAGACTGCATTGTTTGCCCAAGGCAGCCTAATTCACCAGCATCAAGAGCAGCTAACAGCTATTGGGCACGGAGTAAGAGGTTTGTCGGACCGCCAGTAGGGTTATCAGACCGCCGTAACCGCACAGGTCTATCAGCTGGCGACACAGCTTCAACAAATCCTCACCCGTGTAGAGACTCCAGATGTGCCGACGGCGCCACCTCCCGTCGATCCTGCAGCCGGCCAGGCCGAGGTTCGCTCAGCATTTGTTCCATTTCGGTTGGCATCACCAGAGAAGTTTTCCGGGGAGTCTGGAAACTGCAGAACGTTCCTGGTCCAGTGTGATCTTCATTACAAACACAATCCAGCGGCGTTTGTTTCCGAGGAAGCCAAGATCGCCTTCTTGGTCGCCTTCTTGGTCTCCCACCTCACCTCAACACTCTCGCGTTGATAGACGCATTTATGAACGGACTGTCAGATCCCATAAAGCAGGGGTCGGCAACCCCTGGCACGCGTGCCAGCATTGGCACGCGGCACCGTAACCAGTGGCACACTAGGAATAAGTGGAATAAGTGTGCAAAATATTTAAATTGTATTTTCGGATCCTGAACGAGACCGCCGCCAGAGCGCGTCTCCCCGTTACCTGCAGAAGGAAGCCATGCACGCAGCGCAGCCCCGCTCTGTTTAACTCCAGGTGACTTTCTGCCGCTTTCCTCCGTGGTGCAGGGCTGATCGTTTCACCACAGAGGAAAGCACTTCACAAATTGCAGTACCCATAAGGAGCTGTACAAATGCCGCAGTTTTTGCGTGGCTGTGTCTTTAGTTGAAAGCCCAGTGGCGATCTGCTCATCTCTCATTGAAATAATATGCTACAAAGGGGCGGACTGGCCATCTGTGTGTTGAACTTTCCTGTCGGCTCCCAGACCGTAGTCGAGGAGGGCAGAAGCAACAAGCTTCAGGTTCAATAACCCACTTTAGCTTAAATGACTGGAGAGAGGCGAGCTCTTCTTGGGAGGCCGTTGCATTTATTTAGCTGTTCTTCTGTTTCACAAAATACATCACAGACCTCTGTTTTTCTGCTGCCTCGTTTCACTTCCAGAAACATACACACGCTCGCTCACTCTCTCTCTCTCTTAAAGGAACAGCAATCTCATCTCACTCTGCATGACCCTAATATCATAACATGTGTGTTCTGGAGAATCACAAAACGGACGATCGTCCTTATTATTATGCCGTTTAAACCAATTATTTAAATGTGTTTGTTAAATTCGGCATCAGGTAAGTTGCGCTGACAGGTCCACACACATTAATTTCCATGGCCACTCGAGTGGATAATCGCCTCAGAGAGAGGGAGAGAGAGAGGCGTTGAGCCACACCTAGACCTCCAAGCCACCAGGGGCGTTTTCCTGGGAATTCTTCCTCATGGATTCCGCCGGTTTCTGCAACTCCAGGAACAGCGCCTCCACAAGCACGGGAGGAACCCATGTAGCTGAGAAGGACCAGGATTTCCCCAGAGGAAAGACGGCGCCGACTACAGGAGGGAAGGTGTTTTTACTGTAGACGTCCGGGCCACCAGCATGCCGCATGTCCGGGAAAAGGACAAGCTCACCGGCTATGAGGAGGGCGCTGGTGAGCAAATTCCCCTCGAAATACCCTCCACGCACACCTATTCAGGTAACACTCATAGTTAACAACCAAGAGCACACACTAGAGGCACTGATTGACTCTGGGGCCGACGAGAGTCTTATAGATTGGGAGCTAGCCAAACTACTTAACCTTAAGACTATTCCTTTGGCCCACCCCATTAATGCCAGCGCATTAGACGGCAGACTAATGTGTCAAGTCACGGATCATACCGAGCACGTTCAGGTAGTGATTCAGAATCATTCAGAAATGTTACAAAGTCCCTGATCAGAGTTTTATCAATGATAAGTGCGGGAGCTACCCATAAGCGCTCCTCAGGACCGTATCCCTCCCATTCGACCAGGTATTGATGTCCTCTGCCCCGCTTGCGGACCGCTAGTAGCTTCCTGACCGTGTATACCGGGCGTCCGTCGATGATCCGGGGTGGTGGAGGGGCCTTAGAGGTGGGAACCAGGGCGCTCTCCTGAACAGGCTTGATTTTGCTGACGTGGAACGTGGGGTGGACCTTGAGAGACCTGGGGAGTCGGAGACGCACCGCGACAGGGTTAATAATGTTCTGAATTGGGAAAGGACCCACAAACCTTGGTGCCAACTTCCTGGAATGAACATGTAGGGGTAAGTCTTTAGTGGATAACCAGACACGCTGACCCGGGGGCAATCTGCCGCTGCCTTCATCCTAGCGGATGTCCGAAGGAGTGCCTGCCGAGCTCCGGCCCAGACCTTCCGACAACGTCGGACCATGGCGTGCGCAGACGGGACTCTGACCTCCTCCTCGTTGGCTGGGAACAGCGGAGGTTGATATCCATAGGCGCACTGGAAGGGGGAGAGACCTGTAGAAGCCGAGGGAAGAGTATTGTGGGAGTATTCCACACAGGCTTGAATATGAGTTGGTCGCTCCATGACCTCGGGCTCTGGGACACGAGGCATCTGAGGCAGGTCTCGAGGTCCTGATTTAGGCGTTCTGTCTGGCCATTGGACTGGGGGTGGTAGCCGGAAGACAGGTTGATGGTGGCGCCTAGGAGCCGGTAGAATTCCCTCCAGAAGACGGAGATGAACTGGGGACCTCGGTCGGACACCACATCACTGGGGAAACCATGAATCCTGAATACGTGGGTTAGCATGACCTCTGCCGTTTCCTTGGTAGAGTTAACCATCTTGGTGAATCGGTCTACTACCGTCAGAACGGCAGTGTTACCCTTAGAAGGCGGTAGTCCGGTGACGAAGTCCAGCGAGATAAGGGCGTTGGGGCAGAGGCTGAAGTAGACCCATCGGAGCCAGGGATGAGGTCTTGTTACGGGCGCACACGGGACAGGCAGCCACGTATTCCGTCACCTCCTTCACCATGGCTGGCCACCAGAAACACTGTCTTATGGTGAACATCGTTCGCCGGATACCTGGATGACATGTGAGCTTAGAGGTGTGAGCCCAGTGGATTACCTTGGAGCGTAACGACACAGGGACAAACAGACGATTATTCGGACACCGACTAAGTGCTGGGCTCACAACATTAGCCTCACATCATTTTCTATCTGCCAGGAGACCGCCCCAACCACACAGTTCAGTGGAAGGATTGCCTCTGGTTCCTTGGCAGTAGGCTCTGGCTCATAGAGTCGTGACAGTGCGTCTGGTTTTCCATTCTGAGTACCCGGTCGGAAGGAAATCGTGAATTTGAATCTGTTAAAGAACAGAGACCAACGGGACTGACGTGAATTAAGTCTCTTGGCTTTCCTGATATACTCCAAGTTCTTATGGTCTGTCCAAACAATGCCCTCCACTGCCTCTAACGTACTGGGTACTCTTGGTTTGGACCATTAACACACATATCCCACTCTATATTGCAAATGTACTCATCTACTGCAGTATATGCGAGTAGGCACCTTGGGAAAGAAAACAAAACCCCCCAAAAAAACATACTTCTGAATTTAGCACTTACTGTAGATGTCAACAGTTTAAAGGAGCTCATGGGTTTAAAAGCATTAGATTAGAACATTTGTTTCATACCAATTCTATGTTTGAATCGATAGTGACAACTTCCTGCAGAGCTACAGCAGGAGATTATAAGTGCATGCTGTAAAGAGCATTTGTAGTGTTGATGAGTAAAGTCTGCACTGCATCACTGAAAAAAACCAGACGATTAGTCATAGACCGAAATGCATGCACACACATCCCTGTATAGGTCCTATTTCGTTTCAAAAGAGGGATGGTGTGAATAATAAATGAGCTGGTAGGGGAAAGTTAAAGTGAGTAGAAGGAGAGGTATAGGACAAATTATACCTGTGAACTGCAGAGCAAACACTTTCGGTCTCTCATGGGTTGCATACACACACACACACACACACACACACACACACACACACACACACACACACACACACACACACACACACACGTATGTATACAGCATTACGTAACCTGAGAATGCTTATGAAGATTTTCCAGCTTCTTCTCCCTGAGTGACATACAAATACTTTCAGGTGCGTTCACACACAGACGCACACACACACTGTGAGCGTGAACAAAGGATGGAGGATGAGAGAACCAGGCCGTGTTCCAGAAATTTCAGAGGCTTTTTCTCTCAGTTTGACTGAAAAACTTCTACCAGAGTGAGCAGGGTGAGATTGAGAAAAAAATGTGCCATACAGTGAGAGGGAAATATAGATGGGGATGTCATTGAGTGGTAATGACAGAGACCTCGTGTAAGAATAAGTATGGAAAAACCTGAAGTTAACCTGTTAAGCCCTGAGCCTGTTTTTCAGGTCTCAGGCTCGAAAATGACATTCCCAGAACAAATGACTGTATCTTCACTTCTAAAAGGGGTAAATTAATAATCTTTTTTCTCAAAGTAATGATAAACCTGTGCGTTGGATGTAGAAAAGTCAGAATCAATATTGAATTTTTTTATTTGAAAGTAAATTCAGATTGAACATAGTAAAAAAATGTAAATTATAGTGTCCGTCCAAAAGAAAAACATTACATATAGGGAAAACCACCCTTGAATGATGGGATAGTAGACTAAAAGCTTTAGGAATCCAAACTATAACATATAAGTACCCTGTATCAAGATTGATGCAAATCAAGTGAAATTTGACCTTTTGAGAGAGATTTAGAAAGAAAAAAAACACTTCTGGGATCATTTGGGTGCATTTTCCATATCTCTGGAACCCATCGGTCAATTTTGATGATTGACACCTCTTTTTAACCGTTAGAGCCAATAGAATCGAGGGGAAGTTCCTAAAATCCATCTAAACATTACCCATTGGTGAATAGAGTGATGCGCAGCCAGAATGCCCAAAACCGGAAGCTGTCATACACTCTCAGCTATCATAGCAGCTATATATGAAAACTCAGTTTTTGCCATAAATATGAAGATGGATTATCAGTAATCATTTCATAGTGACACAGACACATTGGATTAACCTATGGATTAACCTTCAGCAGCGTTTTTATGCATTTTAATGCCATTGAACACAACTTTTGATCAGAACAACAGCTAAGGTAAGACTATGTCCCGTTTTTGCTCTGTAAAGCTACGTTGTGTGATGTCTGGGTTAGCTTCCCCTGCCGCGGGTTTTGATCGCACAGTGATGATACTATTACCCCTAGAATATGTGGAATCTCAGCTTGCTAGCTTGTTTGTGCAGATCCGATAAGTAATCAAGTATTTCTACCGTGAGTTCTGTGCAAAGTGCGTTAGCATTTTTTCACTCAGGGCTCATTTAGACGCTTCTTGTGAGACTTGTGTTTTGTTTTGGTAAAAATGGTTCATATCGTCAGTTAGCTGAGTTTATTCCTGTTAAGTGGGTATGACACATTAATAGGTTGTTAAATGTTAAGAAGCCCTGAGACACAGTTTCGTGAAAGAAATACCCGCATCCGGGCTTAACAGGTTCTAGAAGTGTGTTGTCTTGCCTGCTTAAACCGGTAATGTGCATGCATGTGTGTGTGAATGTGTGTGTCTCCAGAGTAGATGATGAGCTTATTATGGAAAGACACGAATCAGAGATCAAAGAACAGATGAGAACACGCTAAGGGAAGGAGGGAGAGAAGAAATTAGAAAAAGATAGACAAAGAGAAGAAGGATGTTGAAAGATAAACAAAGAGGGTAAGTTAGGATGAAGGAAGGATAGGAAGGACGCTTAGGGTCAAGGCACCAAGTGGAGTAGGATTGATAAGAGGGGAGGAATATATGGAAGAGGTAGGACAAAGAAGAAACAATAGAAAAAAGGAGGGAGGAAGACATGGATTGATTGTAATCAATCAGCTGGGGCTGCACTGTGGTGGTGTGTGTGTGTGTGTGTGTGTGTGTGTGTGTGTGTGTGTGTGTGTGTGTGTGTGTGTGTGTGTGTGTGTGTGTGTGTGTGTGTGTGTGTGTGTGTGTGTGTGTGTGTGTGTGTGTGTGTGTGTGTGTGTGTGGCATAGTGCAAGAGAACCCCAAAAGATAGCACCATGCTGAGTGTTCTTAAATAAAAGGAAGTTGCATCGTTTATTTCTCCGCTCTGTTTCTCTGGAAGCACCAGCTGAGAGTTTTGAAGGATTGATGTGGGAGGTGACGAGGTGGGGGAGCAGAGGGAGAGGGAGAAGTCCTCTCCCTTCCTCCCTCTCCTCTCCCTCAGTGTCTCACTTCTCTCGTCGCTTCGCTCAGCGGAATTCTGCGAGCTGAAGAGGAGAGGAAAGAAAGGCGAAAAGGAGAGTGTTTGTGGGACTAAGCAACTAAGTGCTGCGGACAAATCAGAGGTGCAGAATCTGTGAACAAGGAAGAGGGATCTTGGAAAGCAAGAAAGCCACTATTTTAGAAAGATGAGGGAAGAGGGGGAGACGAGAAACAAGTAAGTGTGGGAAGTTATCGAGATTTCCAGAAAGACAGATTTAGAAAAGAAGAGGAGGAAGTGGCCGACGAAGAACAAGCGAAAGAGTGAGAAGAAAGGGGGAAAGGAAGGAGGAGAAACAAGAAGTCTACCAACACTTGAACCTCTGTCCGACATCCATCATCCAGGATGGACAAAGTGGAGCGAGTTATGAAGATGGTGAAGAGGATGTCGCCCAGGAAGAAAAGGAGAGAAGGAGGGAAAACCGGGGGACCGGGAGATCTGGAGAGCCCGGATACTTTGTGTGACGAACTCTGCCGCTTCAGCCTCTGCATCAGTGGTGAGAGGTCGCACGGCTGTGTGTGTGTGTGTGTGTGTGTGTGTGTGTGTGTGTGTGTGTGTGTGTGTGTGTGTGTGTGTGTGTGTGTGTGTGTGTGTGTGTGTGTGTGTGTGTGTGTGTGTGTGTGTGTGTGTGTGTGTGTGTGTGTGTGTGTGTGTGTGTGTGTGTGTGTGTGTGTGTGTGTGTGTGTGTGTGTGTGTGTGTGTGTGTGTGTGTGTGTGTGTGTGTGTGTGTGTGAAGTTGGGTGTTCATGAATGATATCATGGCGTGTGTTCTTGTGAGTGTGCATGCTAAAACGAAAAAGCAGTGTTTCTGCATTACGGAACATGCAGTATATTGCTTGCATGGGTTCAAAATATCAAATATGTGTGTACTGTGTTCCTATTTGAACAACAAGGCATATGTTTGTTGGTGTGTATTCCAGAAAGTCATGTTCTTCTCTTGCTCTTGGGACTGTTCTATCTCACACAGGCTCCGCTCTCTACTGGACTCTATGGGTACTACTCTCATCAATGATACGCGAGCGTTCACACACTGAAGTTGTATAAACGTAGCCGGCCAATCAGGGCGAGCCTACCTGAATGCGCGCGCATATAAGGCAGCTACACCTCCTGACTGTCATCATCTCTTCAGCGAGCAGGACAACAACTGACAGAGAAAAGTAAAACGTTTGAAAGAAGAAGAAAGAAGTTATCATACCTTCATGGAGTCGCCACTTCTAGAGACCCGAGCCTGCCCTTCGGCCCTGGCTTAATAGCGGGTGCCGATCCCCACCACCTCTGCTTCGAGTGTTTGGGGGACCAGGATATGGCCGAGGCGGTGCCATTCACGTTCGCCATTCCAGCGGGGAGGAGGATGACGAGGACTTCTCGTTGGCGGGCACTTCCGGGTCCGGCGTCCATGGAAGTCCACCGCCCAGGTCTGTTCGCCAGGACTTCCCCCTGGTGATGACCATGGCGGCGGAGCGTGTAGGGCTACCGCTCCCCCCACCACTGCCGCCGAAACCGGTGAGCCGCCTCCGCCAGGGGTTCTACGGCCCGGTCCGCCCGGCGCAGCCAGCCTTCATTTCGCCCCCGTTGCCAGATATCTGGCAGTGTGTGGAGGCATCGTGGCGACAGCCACTGAAGGTGAAGGCTCCAGTGGCTGCTTTGCCGGCCTTCGTTTAGATCCACAATTCCACATTTCCCCATAATGTCTAGTTGAAATCGGCAAGATCCGTTTCATACGATGTTAACTGGGCACCCATTATGAGACACGATTCCCCACTCGCCGCCCCAGTAAAGGAGGCAGCCAGTGGGCTAGAGTGTGATAAACCGCAGGAAGTGCTGTCAAAGCACTATGCGGGTGCAGGGACATTAGGGCCGGCGTGTTGTTGTCAGAAAACACAACTCGCCTAGTGTAATAGCTCCGATTAATGCATTTCACCGTCTGTGTGAAGACGGCATTATGACGGAGCGCGCGACCCCGCGAGAGCGTGCCGCGGTGCGTTCAAGGACCTCAGTAGAAAATCGGCCCTTTCTGTGTCAGCTCCCCATGGCCCAAACTTCCTTTTATGGAAGGTTTGGCGGCAGAGTGGGCAACCAGAGAGTACCACAGCTTCTTAGCTGCGGCTCCACAGCTGCTTGCATGTCCCCTAACACAGTTTTATGGGGAATGGAAGCTCAGCTGTGTACTGACAGAGTGGATGGACAGGACACTGAAACTGGGTTACCAACCCAGTCTCACATCTAAACGTGTAATAACTATGTTGGTCCACAACTTGGGACGTAGTATTTCTACAAAAACGCCTCTGAAATTTTAGGATCCCTACGTTTTTTTCCACCATTCATTTCCAATGGCTGGCGTCTATGTCACGTGATGTTAACATTGGTACAATACATACGTTGGTAGCTATGAGGCAAACATATTCTATACACAAGTAGTTTTAATAGACCACTAAGACACTGGTTTGTTTTAATCATGACCACAAACCTTCTCTCAGCATCTTTAGTCACAACAGATCGTTAGACCTTAACCATGGATTTGGCATATAAGAAAACACTCATGCGAGTAATTTACTGGAATGATGTGTATGGTGCTGGATAGGGATCGACCGATATGGCTTTTTCAAGGCCGATACCGATACCGATACCGATTATTAGTAATCAAGGAGACCGATAACCGATATTTGGAACCGATATACATTTGCAGTAAAATCAGAAAATCTTGGTGTCAAAATGTAGAATAACACAAACTCCAACACAACTTCTTTGAAATGCATTTAAGCATATATTATGTTTAATGAACTTTTAAACATCTTACAACTGGTTTCCTCTCTGTGCCCTTTTCTTTAGTGCAGCCATCTGCAATGAGTTGGAGAGAGACAGAGAGTTAAAAGTGGGGCTGCAGGCTGACATGCTTAACTAATAATAATGCTTCATTTATTATATCAAAACAATGCCTGTCTATCTAGCATAAAATCCCAATAAGCTGCTAGCAACTGCAAAACACTAGTGCTAGCTAATGTTTTGCAAAATATTAAAAGTGAGGCTATTACAGTAGACCTAACGTTAGTCTAGTAGCCTCACTTCTAATATTTTGCTAAACATTTGCTAGATACATGTTGGCTAGCTAATGAGCTTCACATATCAACCTGAAAAACTGTGAGGCTCCACTCGCAGCCCCCCCCCCCCCCTGGCTCCCGCCCGGAAAATCTTCAGTGTTGATTGACACTTCAGTAATAACCTATCAGATAGCGCTGTGGGCGGGACAATGCTCGTGTACACAGAGTGGTGACTGCAGCCAGAGAAACGGCCGCATCAGAGCCAAAGTTTTATCGGCAATTTGATAAAAAAAATGCCGATACCGATAATCGGTCAAATGCGGAATATCGGCCCCGATAATCGGCCAGGCCACCCTAGTGCTGGACAGTGGTTTAGTGGGGATTTTTTTTACTGGGTGGACGCTATTTTAATTAGGTCATCCCAAACAATGCCACAAGTGCGCACGCGCGCAGTGCACTCACAAAACGGGCAGACAGGTCTACAGAAACGACCGGTATGCTTAGTCCTACTTTAGTTACTGTACTGCAAAAAGCAGACGGCGCTGCGCTCAACACACACAGACTTTTTTATTATAATTACTGTGAAATGTATTATGTTTTCGTCATTATTACAACAAATGCACACTTGCAACTGATAACACTGGCAATGATTTCATATTTATTAGACTATTCAAAAAAAATCATGCTTCATAAAAGTGGGGGCTCCAAATAAGTGGGGGAACGGCGATCCCCCGCGTCCAACGACCACTACACCACTGGTGCTGGAAACCAATACCGGCTTCCAAAAGGCAAACATGAGAATACACACTGGACACCAGCATATCACTTAGAGACAGACTACCAACAACTTTACACACAACCTGCATGTCTTTGGACTTTTCAGTCTTATTTTGTTGATGTTAGTTCTTTCACCCATTGTTAATAATTGTACTGGCTAATAAAGGCCTTCTGATGTCTTATTTGAACGTATAAAACATAAAAAGTCCAGTAAGCCTGCTTATCTCCAATAAGTTACACAATGTGACTACTTTGTATCAGCAATGACATTTTGGAAAAACAAAGACCTGATGCTTCCCACGCTATGCTAATGCTTTTCAATTGCTTTTAGTAATTTGCCCAAAGTGGCTCAATTGTGACAAAGATGTGCACACATTCAGTTTCATATATGTTATTCAGGAGCACTCTGGTACTGCTGAGATGTTCAAGACACTTTCTCCTGCAGGGACATACAACTCTGGCACCCAGATTTCCTGCAGGGACACTGTCTCACTGTCTCTTTGCCAGTCGTTGCTACAGTGCTGTTCCAATTGCTTAATTAGTTAGTGCTAGCATTTAATTAGCTCTGAGCGGGTTAGTGTTGATGCTACAGTTTGTGAGCTACCTCATGTTCTTCAAAGACTTTGGGAAGTGTTTCACGGAGAGTTCAATTTTTTTGCGAGGTTTATTTTTTAACTTCCTTTGATCGTGCACTTACTGCTCAGTGAGAGGAGTGAGAGCGTTAGCGTGGTAGAACACATAGAAAAAGAGTGTATATATCAGTAAACGTACATATGAGAGAGAGGGAAGTGTGCCTATTTTCCTCTCCTCCTCCCATATATCCTTTCATCAAACAATCTTTCTAATCACTCAGCAGAAACTGGAGTAGTCATACTTCAAACAGCATCAAACAAACTGTCAGAAAACCAAACATTGCACTGCAGGAAAGGTCACTTTGAAAACCAGAGGGAACCTGGATATATCAAGGCAAACATCCCCAAATCCTCCTCTGTTGGAGCACAATAGATGTGTTTCTTCTCCAATAACATATGCTTTTATCCCGGGTATCTTATTGCAACAGGATAGTTTAAATATTTAGAATGAATCCAGATGAATGGATTGATTTACCAACATCTTATCTTATTTCTGTGTATTAACCATAGACTATTTTAAAGCAAGAGTAACCATTGGTTTGTGGACTGGAGTTTTGAAGACTGAAGTATGGTGTTTTGGATGTCGCATCTTGGTTTAAAGGCAATGGCTCTGTTGTGTTTTTGCAACCAAGGACACGAGAGGGTGTCACAATGTCAATATGAGTTTTTTAGGTAACCAACATGTTGCAATTATCTTTCATGAAATAAAAAGAAATATGGTTGCAACCTAACCCAATCATTTATTCAGTCCTTAAAGCATACGTTGCTTTTTCATTGTAATGTATTAAAGAAGACTTTGTTTTAATAAATTGAGTAAGAAGCAGAGAAGTTATCTTGTAGACTTTTTATGCAACCATAGTTAGAGTCACTCCCTGCTGGATATTAAAAGAAAATTCAGTTTTACTCATGCATTGGCTGCTATTTTCAGTCCCTCCTAAAAACCAACCAAACAACAACTTTATTCTCTGATATGTTAGAAATTATAGCTGCAGTAAAGTTAAGGAAGTAGCTTACTTTTTCGACTGACTACTAATATTTTATCCATTTTTAAATCCAACCCAGAGTTCAAACGTACCTCCTTCCTACTTGTCAAAAATGCTTTTTACCACTGTTGTTGTTTATTCTGTTGCCAGGAAATAAAATGTACAACCATTTTTACATATGCCTGAAAAATTGAAAACTGTGAATGGGAAGTCTGAGAGACGTTAGTAAGCCAAAACGAAGTGATGCACAGGTGTTTAAGTTGGCCAAGTTATCCTCTGTTGAAAAGTGAAAGACATTCCTTTTCACTCACTTCCTGGCTTAACTCAAAGGTTTTCCTCTTCCCATGGGAGGAAAGATTGCACTGCACACAAACTGTACTGCAGCTTTTCTGGAGGCAATCTCAGACCCATAAGCATAGTTAACCCTAAGTGTTGATTCTTATTCCACACATGGAAACACATTCATACAAACAATTTATTTTTCAGGTGAACCTTTCCTGAACTGGAGAACTGGCCCTGTTTAAGTCAACTTATTTGTTGTAATTTCAGGGAACACATTTGGTATCCGAAAGTGGGTTACTGTTTCTGAAATCATTTCAACTCTGATCGATATACTTTTAAAGAGGACATATTATGCTCATTTTCAGGGTCATATTTGTATTTAGTGTCTCTCCTGTGACATGTCTCCATGCTTTAATGTTCAGAAAGCTCTTTATTTTTCTCATACTGCCTGTGTTGCAGCACCTCTTTTCACCCTCTGTCTGAAACCAGAGCCCAGACTGCTCTGATTGGTTAGCTGGCCGGCTCTGTTGTGATTAGTCAACCGCTTAGAGATGTCCCGCCCCTTAGCCTGTCACGTACAATGTGTTGGAGCTTTAGCCAATAGAAACGCATGTATTACATAGTGATGTCATTATATTCCAGAAGTAAACAAATAAGTCCGATGGAGGCGTTTCAGGCAGGGGGGGAGTGTAGAGAAACTCCCTCTGGGGGTCACTTTGGGATTTTAGCCTCTGCAGAACATTTACAAAAACCTATATAACACACAACAGGAAAGAGTGGACCCCAAAAAAGCACAATAGGACTTCTTTAATAAACAAAATATTGGCACAAGCTGTTGGACAATCTATGATGTAAAAATATCTCCCAACCTGTCCAAGTCCCATCGATCAGAGAAACATTTGACAGTAGGATTCAATGTTCCTCCTTAACTGTAGGTGGAACGGCACCCTAACAGTGCAGTAATTAACAGATGGTGATAAGAACCTGCAGTGATCTGAGAGGAGAAAGCCATGGATCAATTTGTCCATTATCTCTGAACAATGTGTGTGTGCGTGATTTGAATGTGTTAGGTGGGGAATAAAGAGGGTAATAACTGGATAGGGTGAAATATGATAACAATATGGGATTCTGGAAAGTGTTAACCTTGCCTTTGGGCCATGCATTATATATACCTATCAATACTATCCTCTGAAATCCTGTGCTAGATACAGTATGTGGTGGATGCAGCCTGCATACAACATTCCAGTTTTCAGTTGGCGATAGCTTGAAGGTCAGGGTAAGGCACAGGTTGAAAGCAAGCTCCCTGTACGTTTGGGGAAAAATAACATTCCATATGCACAAACAGTGTGATCAAGTGCAAAATAAGGATTTATACTATCTACAAATATTAGTTTCATGTACTGTGAACATTTCACATTGTTGGTATGCATGATAAAATGTATATGCAAATTGTTTCGTTTGAAATGGCTGCCAAACATATAACTTTTAATAATGGACTTAAAGCATGCTTGAAAATGTTTTAAAATCTCACAGTTTAAATAATGAAAGAAATGTCAAAAGGTACTGGTGCGTTTAACAAAACATAACAAGTATGTTCTTGGTCAATTAAAATGTTATACAATCCACCAATTTCCCCAATTGTTGATGTAAGAGGCAATATATACAGTGCTAAATCCAATACATACATAACAGACAAAAGCCAAACAATTAAATAATTCCGATACAAATGTATCTGAGGTACAAAAAGTGTGTTAACATCTCATGTGATTTGTACTATTTCCGTACTACTTAAAACAAAAAGTTAAAAAAAGTGTGGATTGTTGGTTATTTTCTCATGACTTCTATACAATCAGACTTTTTTTGCACCCATGGAGTAGCCCCTTGCTGCATGTTAGAGAAAAAGGCAGGTTTAAGGCACTTCTATATCCAGAAAATAATTGATAATAATAACTTAATACAATTAATTATCCACATTCAAGTCTAACCCAGAGTTCCAATCTCCCTCCTTCACACTTGCCTGCTGTCAAATGTATTTACTATTCTCCAAATCCATATTTTACTTTAATGCCAATCAGATTGTTGCCTCACAATTTATTAAGGTGGTTTGTCTCCAAATAGTTTGGCAATAATCATAAAATTAGATTTAATTTACAAAAACTGGCATGCATCTACTAAATTAAAGATGTGTCGTTGGGTATTTTGTATAATTCTGTTCTAAAACAGAACAATAAACGAAATCGTAATGTAAAACAATGTTTTTTCTGTGTTCTTTGTACTGATTATCATCCATTAGAAGGATTAGTTGTGTGTTTGTGAGTGACTGTAAGAGTGCAAGTCACCCCCTAAGCCACTCATATTGTCTAACCCTGCCAGATTTGGTTCATGTATATGAGTTATGTAACCTAAACATACCCCAAAGCTGCTGAGCCTCTGCATTCTTTCCATGAAAGCCAATTTCCATCTCTAATGTGCATCTCATGATCACGCATTACTTACTGAAATGATAAAACTCCAGCTGAACTACTTGCAGCATCTGACAAATAATGCAAACTAGATTTGATTTTGCGATCAAAGTGGGAAATTACCATCAGCCGGGAGCCAAGTCCTGCTCCAACAGTCAGAGCTTCACCTTTACTGGAGCTGCGGATAAACAAACCCCACAGTACATTTAACAGTCAAAGCATGTTCAGGTGCTACAAAAAGGATTTGACTGGCACATGTGTCCTTTTCATTTAACCTCTGAGAAATCCTTTAGAATATCAAACACAACAAAGAGAGAGTAAATGTTAAAACACAGTAGCCTCCGTTGGTTGTTGCTTTTGAATGCAAATATAGACTGCAGAGTACAAAGACTAACAATTATGAAATGAGAAGAAACTTTCGAGATGGTTTGTTTATACAAATTGTTGTATTACATCCCCCGACATTGTGAAACCCCTACTGTTAAATAATGATGAACAGCTGCACTCATTATGTTGTGCATTGATTTATTAAAGCTCATAGTCCACATAAACAAATGCATCTTGTTGCCTGAGACTCAACTCTGTGATGATGTTGCATTGCACTGACAAATGATCACATTTCTTCAAGAGATAATAAAATGTGACAAAATGGATTTCACAATACAGCAGTAAGTGGAGATATAATCTTGCTACTGATTTTGAAGAAAAGCAATATGGTTCACAACATGTAAGAAATAACTATTAGCATAATTCTTCACTGCATACTGGTTGTTTTCAGTTCTGCTTACCCGCTTCCTGTATGTCTGCACCTGAACGTATGTCTGTATATGTATATGAGTAATATGTACATGCTATTGGAAGGTCTATTCAGTATTTGTGAGGGGAAGTATTTTTTAAATTATCCCTCTTTTTGTTTAACCCTTGGTGAAGTAGAAATGTTATGGATTGAAGTAAGAGGTAGACTGGAATACATCATTAAGACATATCTTAGTCCCTATGCATATCACTGCCTAGTAATAAGCTTTAAGGGAAAGCTTTAAAGGGGCCCTATTATGCTTTTTGGCTTTTCCCTTAGTGTGTTGTATGGGTTTGTGTTCATGTAAATGGTCTGCAAAGGTTAAATTCCCAAAGTTCCCTCCAGAGGGAGTTTCTCTCCCACGCACTCCCCCCTGCCTGAAACGCCTCCATTGGACTCCTTTGTTTATGTATGTAACATAGTGACATCACTATGTAACACAAGTATTTCGAGTTTAAAAAACAATCTTAAAGCAAGGATTGTATAGGAGGTTTTTTTCTCCACCAGACAAATGCCAATATAATTTTGGTTTGGCCTGTGTTTTCCTGCTCCTTCCGTACAGCCATAATGGCAGGAAATAACTGTCATTTGGGAGTCCATTTCCATTTTGCCATCTGACTTTTGTTAAGAAATAATTAACCTGGCAGTTGAGTTTGGCGGTGATTGTACTATCACTGCTACCATGGACAAAATAAATGAGATCCCTGGCTTGTTTATAACAACTGAAGTGGGTGAAAGACTGGTGAACTGGAAAAAAATAAAATATATAAACAGGGCTCGACAGTAACGGTTGCCAGATTGCAATTGGCAACCATTCAGAAAAAATGTCAACCACTTCTTGGCCTTTGGTTGCCATCAGTGGCAACCACTTTTTAACATAAAGAAATTAGGACAGCAAACAGCAAAATGTGCACCCCAAAATAGATAAATGTTAATTATTTGTTGTATTAAGAGTGATATTTTATTATTGTTGTGACCAGTCGGAACCTGATACTTAAGTTGCATGTGCATTGGTGTGATTATGGAGCCAGAAAGCGATGCACGTTTACTCGCGTGTGTGGTGCGCCGTGTGTTTGTTTTACAAAAAATGGCGAAGCAAATTAAGTTGTTTGACTGTGGGGTAAAAAGTTCGGCCAAGCCGTCAACATCTCAAACGAATGTTCAAAGTGATTCAACTGATAATGCGCAAGGTGAACCCGAACGAAAAGCAAAGAGGAAATGGGTAAAGTCTTGGGAGGCGAAATATATTCTGCTCCGTTGTCCATTCACTTCCGGTAAATGTTCCTTCAAAATAAGAGTCCCGATCTTATTACTACCAAAATTAAAGGTGCAAAACGAAACTTTATCATAGGAACATATTGGCATAAAAATATAATCACTTCTATAAAAAGGTAACACATTTTAAATATAGTTAGACATATTAAAGGTAATTTGCAGCATTAATAATTCATATCTAATTCTTAACTGTGAATGGTTTTCATTTATTTAACATTAGACATTTATTAGTCTGGCCAATCCAAGACTTCAATGCTGAAGGGCCAATGGATCTATGGTGGGGGTCAGCACAAAGGTCAAGGAAACCCAAATTTGAAAGGGAGACAACAGATGACCAAGAAACTAGTGACTTGCTCAATTCATTTGTGAGGGATCTGTGAAGAACATGACAACAGCTGCACTACTGGGATTTTGTATACCAGCAATTGAGGGTGGACAAGTTTACTACCACTTAAGTTTCAAATAATTGTGTTAATTACTTATTGTAAAGCATTTGAACATTCTTTTGTGTCACATGTTCATTATTAAGTTGATGTATAACTGTATAGTATCTTAATTATTTAAAATATAAGGTGACTAAAAATGGCAACCATATTTCAGTTTTGGCAACCAAAAGCTGATGCCTGGTTGCCAGCCTGGCAACCACTTTTAAAAGTTAGCGTTGAGCCCTGATATAAATGTGGATGCTATTCAAAAGCACAGCAGACGAAGAAAACATTTTAAACCAGCCCATTGAAATCCAAGGCTGAAGAGGCTGAACAACATCCACAGCTAGCTAAATGTCTACATCAGCATCAAAGAAGGAAGAAAATTGAATATGCCAGTAAAAAAAGCAAAAGTAGGGCATCAAACAGGGCAGGTAATGAAATGTGACATAGAAAACTGCTGCAAATGAGTAAATATCATGATGCACACTGCCTGAGATCAATATAAACAGTATGTACAGACATAAAGCAGTACTGTGACCTGGGTTGGGAGGTTAATGTATTTTGTTACAATTACTAGTAAAACAATAAAAGTAAAAGTACTGTAATCAGTAACCCAATCTGAGTATCACAATATAACATTAATGTAAAATAAAATTACATGAGCTGCTATGAACTGAAATGGTGTAATATCTAATTAGCCTGTTAAGCCCGAGAGACCCCGGTACCGGGGCACTGCCGCAACATCTTGCAGGAAACAGTGTCTGAGGGCATGTTCATTTAATAAACTATGAATGTTTTATATCCATGTAACAGGAAGAAACTCATCTAACTGATAATTTTTTTTTTTTTTCAAAAGAAAACCCACAATGCTAACACTGAGCCTCTGAATTAGCAACGAGCGAAAAATGCTAACAGATTACTGCACCGAAAATCACTCACAAAACCTTATTATTTATTTTTTCTCCACATCCATGACATCGATTCACATCGTGAGGTGACACAGAATCGATGGGTACCCTCATTATCACTGAATTATACGGAATCGCGACGTTATAAACAAAAACAGACATCAAAACAGGTGGTGGCTAGGTAGCTAAAAATGCTAACATGGTTACCTTGGCTCTGTAGTCTCTCCAAAGTGGTCTTCAATGGCATTAAAACGATAAAAACGCTGCTGAAGTTAATCCGTAGGTTAATCCAATGTGTCTGTGTCCCTTTGAAATGATTTCTGATAATCCATGAGCAATGAGATTGATAATCCATGTTTTTCCGTTTCTAGATGTCAGAGCTAGAATGTAGCTTCACTCTAATGCAAAATTACATGCGCAAAGCCCCCACCTTTTTGTTTCACAATGAGTGTGTGTGGGGGACTCCCCCTTCAATTCTATTGGCTCTAACGGTCAGAAAGAGGTGTCAACCATCAAAATCGAACAAGGGGGGCCAGAGATATGGAAAATCCACCCAAATCACCCCAGAAGTGGTTTCTTTTTGCTAAATCTCTCTAAAAAGGTAAAATGTCACTTGTTTTGCATCAATCTTGATACAGGGTACTTATTATATGTTGTACTTTGGATTCCTAAAGCTTTTAGTCTACTAACCCATCATCGAAGGGTAGTTTTCACTATAAGTAAAAAAGAATTTTTGGACGGACACTATAATTTACAGTTTTTTACTATGTAAAATCTGAATTTTCTTTAAAATAAAAAACATCTATATTGTTTCTGACTTTTCTACATCCAACTCACAGGTTTATCATTACTTTGAGAAAAAAGATTATTAATTTAACCCTTTTAGAAGGGAAGATATGGTCATTTGTTCTGGGAATGTCATTTTCGAGCCTGAGACCTGAAAAACAGGCTCAGGGCTTAACAGCAGAGGTGAGGACTTGAGTCACATGACTTGACTCGAGTCGCATATTTTTGGACTTGAGACTTGCTTGACTAACATTGATAAAAGACTTGACTTGACTTTGACTTGGTATTCATGACTTGAGACTTGACTTAAGCTTGAGACAGATGACTTGAAAGGACTTCACTTTTTAAAATTAAATATTTGCGTTTGTTTTTGTATTGAGATATTACATTTAGTTGTTTCGAAACGTGATTGGGTGATTATAGCGCCGTGCGCGCAAACCTGGCAACCCACTAGACGGCAGGAGTGTCAGTTAACATGGCAGCGGCTAGCGTTACTCCACAAATAGTCAAGTTTGGATTCAAGGATTATGTTGTCGATGACGCTAATAAGAAGAGAACAGCGGTATGCAGGGTCTGCAGCATAAAGATCAGTGACACGACCACCACAACATCCAACTTCATTCGTCACTACAAAAAAACCCACAGAGAAAGGTGTGTGAACAGAGGCGGACTGGCCATCGGGACGTTAGGGACGAATCCCGATGGGCCGGTACTGAAGTGGGCCGGCGGTACCGAAGTGGGCCGGTCGTCGAGAGTCCCGGGCTGATTTGTAGTCCCAGTCTGCCCCTGTGCGTGAATGTGTTGTGTTAGCTAGAAAGCTAACGTTAAGTTTAAGCTACGTTAGACTTGGTTTCAAATCGATTAAGCATTACAAAGAGAAGACAAAACGGTAAATGAATACTAGAACCGCCAAGGGATTCATTTTGACTAACCCTGATACTGACGGGCTGTCAGGAGAGGGAGAGAGAGAGAGGAAAAGAGATGCCTCGTTTATTTCCCCTGTGTTATTATCAGAAGTTACTGTAAACTTTTGAATAGTGTAGTTCATCTACTTTTAGACTAAAATGCCTCTCAAACAGGCTCAGGGTGTTTGTTTCAGGTCCTCTTTGTTGCCCACATAGACTTCCTCAATGCTCCATTGCAAAACAGTGCACAGACGTCTGTGAGAACCCTCTTTGTTTGGCAGTGTCATCTTATTGATTTATGTGTCTCTCATTCTCGTTCATTGACTCACTTCTTTTGTTCTTCTTGAATAATGTAGTTCATCTACTTTTAGTAGTTTGTTTAAATGTTTTAATTATGTTGTTTTTGTTTGTAGAAGTGCATCATTCCTTGATTTATTGTAAAAATGAATCTGAACTTTTTGATCTGTTATGATGATAAACTGAAGCAATTTCAAAATTAACCCAATTAAGTGAGTTTTAAATCTTCCTACTTAGTTTATAAGGAAATTATGAAGAGGAACAAATTAAATGATTTGAAAATGATATCTATGTAGGTGCTGATGCTGTTGGCGGTTCTAGTGTTAACAGAAATTTAAATTAAATATGTGTAATGGCAAATGCCATATATGATTTTCTTACCTGGAATTCTGCCTTTTTGAACAGACTTTTTGATTGAGTCCTAGCTATATTGTCTGCAGTTAATATTAATCTAATATGATTGTCATCGGTCTAAATTAGATTTCAAATGATTAACTGTGTATGTAATGAAGATCATAGTGTGGGTTGAATCCATTTTCATAACCACTGTCTTTTAACTGATTTAAATGCGGAAACTGGGCTTATTCATCAACATTTTGTATGACTTGACTTGACTTGCTTGACCTGAGCAATGACTTGACTTGACTTGACTTGCTTGACTCTCACCACAGTGACTTGGGACTTGCTTGATACTTGTAGGTCAAGACTTGAGACTTGCTCATGACTTGCACATGTAGGACTTACTCCCACCTCTGCTTAACAGGTTAACATGTTTCAATTTCAAGTACATTCCTTTAATTTGAGATATTTTGTGATAGTTATGTAGCATCAAATATCTTGTGTGCTCAACTGCATCAGCTATATATCTTATACATTTCTGTACTGTATTCCCTATACAAATGTACCTAACAAGAGACATGCATTATTGTGTGCATGATGCTCCATCTTTATTTTCAAAATATTTCAGTGTATTTATTTTTAGAGGCTCTAATTTTGCAGCTGCAGTGACCCAGTTTTGCCTTAGGGATCAACAAACCCTATCATATCTCCTCGCTTATCTTATTAGCTACATCTGTAACAAGACTTATAGTGTTGTAATCATGTTCATCTTTTCAGAGAGAAAACGGCACAGTGATAAGACGGCTTACAATGTGTAATGACAAACTTGATAAAACTTCTGTTAGGTTTCAATATCCTTCCAATATATTAAACTCTTGGGATAATTACTTGGCGGAATCACTGGTTACTTATATATAAATTGGGGTTTATTCTAGTAATGTGTTGGAGCATTTACAGTTTTCAAGTTGCGTGTGTTTGTATTATCTGCTTCTATTTCTTCCAAGCCAATAAATCTCAACATTTGTAGGCATACAGGTTAACTCTACGAACTGTAAAGACAGCAGCCCTGGGGGGCAGGGGCAAATCAAATAAAAAGGTCACCAGCTCACAGAATGTTTTCCAGCAGGTAGGGCAGGCTATATAGCATTATATCATGTTTTCTCCACTGGACGGTTACCTTAGAGGGCACTTTATCATGTTTTCCCCATTTAAGGGCACCCTAAAGGGCAGCGCATCACATTTTATCCAGCAGAAGGGCAACTTAGAGGGCACTTTACAACAAGTCCTCCAACTTATACGACCAAATAGGTTGATTGTTCAAGAGCTTATTACGACCTATAATCACGTTTTAAAGTTTTCGACCTCTAGTGCTCCCGTTGACTGCAAACGCTCCGGTGGGTCGTATATTCACAAATAACCCTCTCTGGAAAATCCTAAATTGTAGGATAGTTTGGCCATTAAAATGCTTTTTGATTAGATTTCTAGCGAGAAGTGTATATTGTACTTTTAGAATCCACATCCAGTGGATGTGTAGGATCTATAGTTTGATAGTATTTATGAAGATTAGTTAAGGTCTCGCCAGGAAAACGTGTATAACATCTTTCCCCCTATTAATTTCTATTGACGGCAGCTTCCATGTAAAGTTAGCGTCAACCCTCACGGGGTGAAAACACTATTTCCGGTCTCGAAGTTTTCATAATAAAACCGTATTCCCCTCACTGTAAAATTATTTTACAGCGATATCTGCCGTACTCATCCACTAAAAAACATCAGTTTATCCTTGTTAATTACACAACATTAATTGGTTTAAATTGTGTACACTGCTTTTGTGTTTTTCCCATAGGTTTTGCCCTTTTGATTCTGAGAGACACATTTCTTTTTTCAGAGGTTTTAATAGGCTAAAACATCGAACATAATCCTCAGCTATCGTTGAAGCTCGATGATTGGATGTTTTAGCCGCAATGCACGTTGGGATATGGTGTTTATGCGATGTGAAATCCGAAAACATTTAAAAAAAGAAAAGAAAAGAATACTTTATTCCGAGTGTGCTTGCTTTTCTCTTTGAAAGTCGTCACATAACGGCATTGTAATACACGGTTCGGCTGCATTCAATATTACACATCTGCCGTGGTTCTTTATTTATAGAGCCCTGATTAGAAGACCTTTGAACACACTGGAAGAAATGCCGCCGAAACTGAATACGTGACGTGGATCATAAATATATCAGCAATTAAACAACATCTTCAATTTCTCTTCACACAATACGTCTCCTTGCAGTATCAATAGTAATTCGGCTGACTTTTATATTTGATCCAATAGGTAGATAGGCTATATGTACACCATAACGGTGCAGGTCTCCCTTGAAAAAGAGATCGTTGATCTCAATGGGATTTTTCACCTGGTTAAATAAAGGCTACAAACAAACAAACAAACGGTGCACAGCTTATAGACAGGGACTTGTAGTTGTTAAAGATATTACTGATTTTCTTTGAATAGAAGAATGTAAATACTGAGTTGAGAGAATAGTCAGGGGATTTGGGTGATGGGAGACACATCTATGGAATCAGAATTTCAATAGCTTACCATCAAATGACGGATATAGCTTTATATACTGGAAAGTATAGTTTATTGTGTTAACATTGTAAACTTGACAGTTTTTTAACCCGCACCGCCTAGTGGTTAAAGCATGTTATTGCATTTTATTTGTTGAATATGTTATATTTGATGAAAACATTTAAATATTAAGAGTACATACAAAATAGGGGGAAAGTAGAAGGTCAATGATAGAAATATAGAATAGAAAATATCAAGAAGATACTGTAGTGATCTCTACAATAAAACAGTTTAGTGCAGGACGTCCAAAGATATTAATATGAGGATGTGCAAAACAGATAAACTAATAAGGCTTTATTTAAACATCAAAGAATACTTTAAGGTCTTCTTTTGAATAAGAAAAAAACTTTGGGGGTATCTACAGATAAATATTAAGCCTGACAAAGTACTTAACGTCTAATATATTGCATAGTTTATTTTGGCACTTGACAATCACCTTCCCTGAATTTTACTCAGGTGTAACTAAAGTCTGATTTAAGGGATGTTTATATTTCACATCATTGATCAGAATCTGCAAAGTAACTAAAGTAAATGTAGTGGAGTAAAAATACTAGGTTAACCTCTGAATTGTAGTGGAGTAGAATTACAAAGAAACAATGAGCTGTCATGTGGGTATATATTAATGCTGCCCATTATGGATACAAGCAATTCTCACCCATTTATTAATTATATGTTTTAAATTTGATAACACCAATGTGTTTTCTATCCCCTAAACCTCCAGGGATGTACACAGTTTAATACTGGCAACTTCTAATTGTGGGAAAAACGTCTTTTAAAACTACAATTCCCAGTAGAGACGTGCCATAGAAGATATTGCGAAACACAATAGCCAGCATGTGTAGTTCTGGGGGGGGGCTGGACCCGTTCGAGTCCAGTTTTGGATAGTCTGCCGTGGGTTTCATTCCATTTGAAAGAGCTGTCTGACGCTCTGCGTAACCTTGGCGCACTGCCACTCCAACATCCAATCCCAGAGCTTGAAGATTAATCACGGGGTTTCTCAAGCAATGGGACTGTAGTCCCAAACGATAGCTGAGGATTATGGGTAGTGTAGTGTCTTCGGCCATCCTAAACTCTGAAATGTTTTTGGGATTTCATATCGCATTAACACCATATCCCAACGTGCATTGCGGCTATCACCGAGCTTAAACTATAGCTGAGGATCTTGGGTAATCAGTTCAGTGGGTGTGTATCGCAATGATGCTCGAAATGTCCCTTATAGGCCTACGTCTGTTTCCGGTGACTTTTATTTTATTTATTATTGTGACGCTATGAACTATTTATAGTGTAAATTGGAATTATCCACATCTGTGCTCCCGGGTGTATCTGTGTGTGTTTTCTTCTTGTATGTTCCTGCCTGTGTACATGACATAAGCTGCTGCTCATAACCAATTGCCCCTTGCGGGATTAATAAAGTTGTTGATTGATTGATTGATTTTGAAATTCAGTTCCTGACGGACGGCCAAAAAGCCAGAGATTATAGAATTAAACAAATAAATAAAAACAAGGATAATTGTGTGTTATTGTTGAGTAAATAACAGTGTGTTATTTAGAAAAGAATAACAAATTAGAAGGAAAAAAATATTTAAAAAATACAGATTTCAGTATTCTGAGGCTCTGAGCCCCATTTCTTTTCCTCTTTATACGATTTAAAATAAAAACAATAATCGTGGCTTGATATTGAGTAAGAAAATGTTTTTATGAACCACACAGCTTCTGGTCTTCCAAGACCCGACCGGACAAAAAGACGTGTTGCAGGCACGAAACACACTACCAATAGAAATACATTGCTTTTAAAATCGTTCTGTGAAAAAAAGGGGAAAATCGTGTTGGTGAACACGAATCAATAGATTAAATGTCGTGACTATAACACGAAATGCCGTGAGACTGGGTTGTTGCTCCTGATGCTCATTTAGCAGCTACATTTAGGTGTTAAATCCTCCTTTTCTTTGCTCTCTCATCTCTCCGCCCCCAGTCCTCTTTTTCCTCTCCTTTGGTCTCCCAACTATAACTCCCGTCTCTCTGCTTCTCCTTTAGCGCTCTCTGTCACCACCCCCCACCCCCCTCCTCTTTCTCTCTGGGAGATACTACAGTTGTGTGTGGGTGGATGTTTCATTCCTCCTAACTTGCTATCACTGACTGCAGCTCTGCAAGTCCTTTATCTGCTGCTGTGGTCACTTTGTTTGGTCTAAATTAGCTTTTTGATGTGTGTGCAGCACATTGGCAATGCATGTTACTCAATGTGTGTTCTATAGGTTTTTGTGCATGTAAATGGTCTGCAAAGAGTAGAATCCTTGTGTTCCCTCCAGAGGGAGTTTCTCTCCCACACACTCCCTTTTCGCTGCATATCATTTCAGTGAAGATCATACAGTTGTGCACTCAATTTAACAATTTAGCATCAGAGTATGTATGAAATGTAACATGTCATGATGTTGTGAGATATTTTCTCTAAAGACATAGTCTCGGGATAATAAGGGTGGTTTGCTTAAGCTTTTCTGAAATTAAATATGTAGCTCAGACTCAATATTATTACAGTACTGGCAAAACCCTGACCCAGAAGCAACGGTGGCTTACGTATTGTAACCCTAGTTCTATAAGCACAGGAGGAGCCCTCTACTAGACTCTATGGGTACCACTGTCATCAATGATACGCGAGCGTTCACACACTGAAGTTGTATAAACGTAGCCGGCCAATCAGGGCGAGCCTACCTGAATGCACGCGCAGGCTCACAGTATATAAGGCGGCTACACCTCCTGACTGTCATCCTACACCCTCTTCAGCGAGCGGCATAGGAAAGACAGGGCCCCTAGGTAGAGGGCTCCGCCTGTGCTTATAGAACTAGGGTTACAATACGTAAGCCACCGTTCTATCTCACACAGGCTCCGCCCTCTACTGGACTCTATGGGTACAGTGGGTGAAGCCCCGATGGAGCCCTGTCATCCTACAACATCGAGCCACCACACTGCCCCTGACCGGCCTTTGGTTAACAGCCACCGCACCCCAACTTCCTATTGTGACCGTGGAGAAGTCGGGGCCGCAGCTTACTTGGCTGGGTAGAACCTAATTGGTATGAATAAGCCCATAGCTCCACCCTGCAGGTGCCAGCGCAAGTGACTATACACTGCACACTACGTTTCCCAGGTCCCTAAGGAGCATGGGGAGAACGTAAGTGTACTATGTCCCCCCACACTCACACGCTTACCTCGTGTAGAGTGTGCATGGACCCTAGGCTTTTCAACAGACGATGAAAAGGAGCCAGACATGTCCAAGAGATAAAACCTTATGAAGGGGCCTGGCGTAGACCAAGACGCCGCTGTGCATATGTCCTCCACACTCACGCGTGAATGTGTGTGAATCTTAGTCTCCCTGAGCAGGTGGCATCTTGTATGGCAACCTGTATGAATGGGTGTGAGTGGGTAAATGAGGACTTGTTGATGATATAAAGCTCTTTGAGGGGTCATAAAGAGACTGTAAAGCGCTTTGTGTGGGAGACAAACTTCCTGTGGCGTGAACTTTGGGATTACATGCATATCAGGGTTTCCGCTAGGATTTTTTCTTGCCGGTCAAATGTCTGGAAAGAATCAATTTTACCGGACAAATTTGAAACTTACCGGTCATGTTTCAATAATAATAATAATAATTGTGTAGCAGAGTTTCTGTTAGCAGGTAATTACCGGACTATGACCGGATATGCTGATGTTTAAAACTCAGTTAATGGGGCTCATTTTTATATTGCTTCAGTTTATAATTGTAACAGATCGAAAAGTTCAGATTCATTTTTCAATAAATGATTCCACAAACAACAAACAACATCATTATTATATTCAAACAAACTACTTGTAGTAGATGAAGTACATTATTCAAAAGTTTACATTAACTTTGAATAATAACACGGGAGAAATGGATCCTCTCTTTTCCTCTCTCCCTCTCTCTCCTGACAGCCCGTCAGTTTCTCATGCAGCGCGCTAAACAGTGGGCGGGGCTTCAGGTGATCATGCAGAGCTGCGTGTCTCCGTCAGACTCAGCAGCTGATCTGATCTCTGATCTCTCTCTCTCGTCCGGTTATACTTCACTCGCGTTTATGTCCATATCGATCAGATCCAGCTCTCCTGATCGGCCTTTATAGAGAGCACAGATCAAACTATTAAGAGTGAATATCGGCCGATAATGATCGGCGGCCGATCGATCGGAACATCCCTAATTATTACCGTACATTTTGACCGGCAGGTTTTGAATTTACCGGTTTTTAATACATTTTACCAGCTAAAAACCGGTAATTACCGGCTAACGGAAACCCTTGATGCATATATATATATAAACACCTACATAACACACAACAGGAAAGGGAAAAAGCATAATATTGCCTCTTTAAATGCTACCCACCTCCACTGTAGCTGTACTGAAATAGTCTCCCCATGATGTTTTATATCAACATCACCAATGGCAGCCGATAACTCTACTGAATGTTGTTCCTGTGCATTCCCCCGTTGATTAAACCCTTACCATAAGCTCTTGGCTGTCTGATGAAATTGCCACTTGTCTGGATGGGTACCTGAAGAGGCTGATACACAGTGGGCAGGTTGACTGCTGATTGCTGGCAGCTCACAGGGAGAAAGAGCAGCTCTGTGCTTATAACAAGTCCAGCCAGCTCAGCAGGCACTGACAACAAAATTGGCAATTTGCTTCCACTCTGAAATGCTGGGTCAAGAGGTTGATTGGCTGGCAGACACCAATGATGGAATCAAGATAACCAAGCCACACACCGCTACTCTGTGACTCCGGTGGGCATGGGAATTAACAACCAGACAAAGTTTGATCAATACCTGGAATTGTATTATCACTGAAAACATTTAGGGACTAGATTTAATTCAATCCAAGTGCTTTAGTGACAGCCTTCGGGTGCTTTTAAAAGCACGCCTCACCAGAGAATGCCTTCTTTGTTGTGCAGAGTTTGCTCCATTGAAGATCTGCCAGATTCCGCTCTGCTTAATAAGGTCGGACCTCTCTCATTTGCTCTGTCAGCAAAATTGGCAATTTGCTTCCTCGTCTGAGCCATCTGACTGCAGAGGTCGATCCATTTCACCTCGTGTGCTGATGAAGTCGAGCCATAGAAGTCCAACTTCAGTGACTCAGAGAGGAAGTGAAGCTATTGTTTAGATCTGGAAGTTTTTTTATGTTAGGTTCGTTGTCAATGCTTCCCAGAAAAAAAGAATATATATCAAGAGACTTCTGAAAGTGATGGTTCAAAGTTATGATTTGAGTGGGACAGCGGATCAGACCAAGTTGGGCTGTGTTCCATTATGGGTTTGGGAGATAAACATCATACATTGTGCTTAAAAGTAATACTTTTAGATTTGTGTAAAAAGTTTACTTTCCTTATGTCCCTACATCATTTACATATGTGTGACCCGCTCTATCGAAATCAGTTGGAAGTCGCAACGGCTCATTTAAAAATAAACGTGGATTTGCGTAAAAAAATAGTTTTTCGGGGTTCGGGTGTTTTGTTTGATTTTAAATAAACAAAGTCTTGGCTTTCAGAATTTGAAACTTTTATTTCCAAACATTTCCAATACATTTTTGAAGCTTGTAAAGGGAAGATGACAGGCACCTCTCACTCGCACCCTGCTGTTCCGCAGCGCAGCTTACCCTCCCTCCGGCTGAAATTATGAATGTAAGGCATATAGTAATCATAGATAACACGGCAGGGCCCGTTACAGTTTGTTTTCATCTGATTTCAAATAAACAAAGTCTTGGCTTTCAGAATATTAAACTTGTTTCGGCAAATTTAGATGATAAATACAACTATGAAGCTTGTAACGGCATAATTACAAGCGGAGAACGGAGTCATTTAACGTCACAGCAGGCATAACAACAGCCGGTGTTTCTCGTGAGGGTTTTCCCCGGGAAACAAACACAATAAACACAAACGCAAAATTACACACACACACACACGTATACACACACACACACTCGCGAGCTTCCCCCAGACCAGTAATCCAAACGAAAATATCTTCCCTCCGTAGTATTTTGATCATTTGCTCCGCTAATAATCAATCAGATCGATGGATTCCAGAGAAGAGGAAACTTTGAAGGCCTTTTTCTCAAAATGATGACTCGGTGACAGTCATTATATAATGTGACATATTTTGCTTAATATTCGGAGTACAAAAACAATCTTGATATCATTAGAAAGCTAGGAATCTCCTCTTTCCAACAGTGTATACAACTCAAAATGTGTCTTTGGGTCAATGCGACTGATTTCAATAGAGCAGGTCACATATGTCCTTGTCCTCTAACTGTCCATTATGTTGAGATGACTTTAATAAATTAATAGATTTACTGAAAATTGCTCTTTTCTTTGCTGTATTCGGCTGTATGTGACTGTATGTGTTGCTGTGTCTGTGTGGGTTTGTGTTAGTATAGATAAATGATAGGCAATATAAAGCTGTCACTGAAAATCAGTATATGAATGCAGTTCATTTACCAGTTGTTTCGAACATTGTATTTTCTATTTACTCAGTTGTTTAGTGTGAATTAAAAATAAACAAGTCAGTAGTCAAATAAGTTACAATCTGTTGCTATTAAGTTATTCCAGGCTACAGTAATCATATGGTCTGATATGTCAAGAAGTTTGAGTTGCTTTTAAGTTGGAGAAAAGCTTGCCTTTATTGTTAAACCAAAATTAGACAACTGCGCCAAATAAATTCCACTGAAGCTTTTCTAAGTTGATTCAAACACTCAATGGATTGGACAGGAATGATTGATAAGTGTGTGACAATTGTGGGGTTAGACATGCACATAAACCCTATATGTTCATGTCGAACCCCGAAGTTCTACGACTGATTGCTTATCTCTTAATTTATCATGTTTAACTATAAATGCTTCAGTCTTCTACATGCGGCCAAGCAGTTACAACAGATTCTGTATACGTCAGCCTGAACAGTCAGGCTATAAACAACAGTTAGACACGATGATGCAAAGAAAGAACAATGGAGGATCCTCAATAGTTCACACTTACCCTGACAGATTGAGAAAGAGCATGAGATAGAGGACAAAAGAGCACGGTAAGGATAAATGCCTACGCTGACACAATCACAGTCTTCTTTTGTTCTGCTCTCTCTATCTCCCCCCTACAGACCTGTACCACGATGCACACATAGTGGTGGACAGTAACCAAGTACATTTAGTTAAGTATTATACCAAAGTGCAAATGTAGGGTACGTTTACTTGCACTATACTTTTCATGCTACTTAATTCTACTCCACTACAATTCAAAGGGAATGATTGCATGTTTACTTTACTACATGTATGTTACACATTCAGTTCCTAGTTAATCTAATAATAAAGATTTATGCATAAACTACACAAGATAGGAACTGTTTAACGGTAAGACAATTTAGGGGAAAAAAAGCCATCTGTACACAATTTAGTCATATTTTATTTATTTTTGTATTAGTTTATTTATTTTTTATTCTGTGCATTTTATTTTAATACTTCAAGTACATTCGCTGATAATACTAACTTACTGTACTTTAACTTTAGTAATGCAAAGTGTAGTTTTACATGTCTGGTTTCAGTAATTTCACTCAAGTAAAGGATCTGAATTTGCGCACACTGACACCGCATGTGCACACAGTTTGACAGCAGAATACAGTGTAGGCCCATCTTGTTAAGCATGAAAAAAAATGTATGACATACATATTCACAGTACACATTACCAGGGTTGGGAGGGTTACTTTGTAAATGTAGTCAGTTACTGATTACTGATTACATGGCTCTGAAAGTAATCTGAATACAGTTACAGTTACGTGTCTTAAAAAAGTAACGTAATCAGATTACTTTTAGATTACTTTTGGATTACTTTCTTTTTCCATCACAGATGGGTATGTTTTGGTGAACAGGAGACACAAAAAGCAAAAGGAAACTGAACGTGTTTTTACTGTTTTAATGGTTTATCAAGAGCACAACTGAAACATAACATCTGGAACGATGTAACAACATAATACACTTTTTGGGGATGCAGCTTGGGATGTGAGGAGTGAGGGACACGGCTTAGAACGGGCGTGTTGCCTTCTGTCCTGCCAGTGTTGGCAGGACATGAATTAAAATGTCGAACTCAGACTTAATTTTAAGGACATTTCGGCCAGGGGTGTAGAGCTATATTTGTTTAAGCACCGGATTGGGAAAACAGGAGAGTGTGTGCACCAGTCTGCCTTGATCTATGAATTAATGTCCGTGACACTCACAGTATCTGCTGCCCACAGCTGTTTTATAGAAGGAAAACCTCCTTCACTTCATGAAATCTCTGCAGCACCAGGAGGCAGCGGGAGGGTTAACTGAGAAGCGGAGCGTGTAGTGCCTTTCACGCACCACCTTCACTGTGTTTACCTTCAGAGTCATTAGAAAGGCTAAAGAGCGACTGCAGGCTGATGTGTTTTAACCACACACACACCTCTACACACACACACACACACACGATTTAAACGCAGAGTTTTGTTCCTCCATGTTTCGTTGTTATTGTTTCACTGAGCGGACCCGCACATTTTTTTCAAACGCTCCCTTTTTTGGTCCATCTGCGGCGGTAATAGGTTTTGTGCGCTGTGATGATTCGGCTGTACCTTTAGTAATGAATATTAAATGTTGTGAGGAAATCTTTCCACCAATAATTCCAATAAGTAATCCAAAATGTATTCACTTCAGGTTTACAAAAGTAACTGTAATCAGATTACTCATTTTTCAAATGTAACGCGAGCTGAATACAGTTACTTGATTTTTGTATTCTGATTACGTAACGCTGTTACATGTATTCCGTTACAACCCAACCCTGCACATTACAAACCACACATATTTTGACATGTAGATTATAGTGCAGAGACTATACACCTACAGGGAGCGTTGCCATGGCGCTACTGTATGTTGAACCAATGATTGTACAGAGACAGAGATCAGCAGGATGGTGGTTTGGGAACTTCTTCTTCCACTGTTTCAACTTTGATTCAAACTTCAAAGACTTTTCTGCCGTGAGTAGGGAGAGGAAAATAAAATAATAAAAAATATCCTCCTTTTCTTCGCCACTCTCACTGTTTCTCTTCCTTGCTGTCTTTTGTTCTTGATGCTATTTGGAGCACGAGGAACATCATGTTCTGTACGAGTCTTTACATCTGCTGGTGCTGTCATTGGCAAGGAAACTCTCAACTTCCTCATGTATCGAATTTCATATTTTACTATTTATTAATTATGTGAGGTTGGATGTATTCATGTATCTCCTATAAAGGTTGTGTTCACTGTGTGTTGTTAGGTGGGGATTGGCAAGAAAGGGCATTTGAAGGAGTTTCTCTTTAGTCTCACTAAAGATTAAGATAAAAATCCAATGTAGTTTGCATTCACTGATGTTGGTAGAATAAATCACGTTTTTCCAGTAGCTAAATATTTTTGCAGAGCATAGGAAAGTTGAAAGGTATTATGAGTTATATAGCTGCATTTCTATGAGCTAGATATCAATGCACGAAGCTCCTGAAAGTTGTGGAAGGACATGACCTTTTTGAGGCAATACGAGAAGAAAAAATATATAATGTTCTTTTAACAACTCTAATAATTCAGTGTCTAGCTGGTGAGGAAACCATTGACTTCTAAAGTTATGTAAATAGTGAATGAATATATATTTTTTTGTATTGGAGCAAGTTTTGAAATGTTTTTGTTTTCTTGTATACATTTTTTATGAGAGACAAGGAAAGTTTGGGAGATATGTGACATTGTTGAGGACATTGTTCAGATATAACTGTGAAGAATTGAGAGAGAAAATACACATTTTAATATATTATACTATACACTAACTGCCAGTGAGTGATCAAAGTTAGGGATATAAATAAATACTGCTGCATTAATGTATAATGAAGAGCCTGGCTTTATACTAAAAGTTAGAAATGCTAAGAACCATGCTAAATAATGCATGAAAAGGTGGAGAAATGACAAAAGAGGATTTACTCTCAAACATATATCTTGTCCTGTCAGTGTCTTTCAGTGTCTAAATATTGCTGCCATGTGTCATATGGTCTGTCTTTGTCTCAGGGCTGTGACAACAGAATGCCAACAGTCTAGATGATCATTCCTGCCATCCTATTAAAGCTACAATTATGTTATTCAGAAAACAGTTTTTGCTCTGCCCTAGTTTTCAGATTAAATGAATCACAAGCAGCTGGAAAGATGATGCTCTCATCAGCTCATGATTTCTGAAAATGTAGATCCAGCACCATCACAGAACTGATCTGTCACAATTTAAAATAAACCCAAATCAAGGTTTTTCAAAAGATTTACCAAATACCTCCTTGAAGAACATCATCCATCATCTATAAATGTGCTTCAAGACTCGAAATGTGTCATTCTTCCACCAAAATGAAAAACTGAAAGCTCTTAAGCGGAACCATTATTTGGTTAAATTTGCAACTATTCATCCTTTTTTTAACACAGCATTTCAGTTTCAGCACTGACACAAATTGAGGTTAAAAAAGATTGTGAAAAAATAAAGGGTTGAGGGAAAAAAAGATGGGTGGCAGAGGAATATGATTTCTGGAGAGGAGCAGCGTGGGAGGCAGAAAAGCACATTTTTGTCACCCCCTCTCTTCATCTCTCCACTCCATCAGGGAGATGATTTGAATGGGGAGCGCGTTCATTCTCCACACAAATTATGACATTTTAGGGAAGATTAAAATGCTGAAATCTGAGTTGGATGGCTCGCCATGTGTGCTTTCAAAATTAAGGAAAATGCCCTCCAGCGGTTCTTCTCATGTGGAATCCACCGGGACTCTCTCTTTCACAGTTATGATTTCTTTAACTGGTTGTTTTTTTGTGGAGGAACCATGCTGTTACACTGAACACAGCACTAAACATTCACTTTTATTCAGCTTTTGGTGAAACAGTAAAACTCTTGAAATCTAAAAAGTATTAACTGGGCTCTTGGCGTATTTTCTCAGCAGTATAATGATGTCAATAAGTGATGTTGTTTAGCAAAAACAATATAGCAGCTGACTACACTAACGCAGGGAGGTCAGACAAAAATAACAAGAGTCTGTATTTTAGTTCCTTTCACTTTATTGAAAATAATGGAAATTGCAGTCATGATACTCTTTTAATAGAAAAAGCAAAAAATAAACAACTGCAATTCTGTCGTGATTGTAATTGTGTTGCATTGTCGTACGTTTGAGTTTCAATTGTTCTGTGTTGCGTATGATTTTGTTTGGTGGTATCGCAATTGCGTTGCGCTGTGGTTGCATTATATTTGTGGTTGCGTTGCAGTTGCATTGTAATTGCGATACCATTGCGATTGCGTTTCCGTGCTTAATTATAATAGTTGTTGTGTTGTGGTTGCATTACAATTGCGATATTGCGTTTAAGATAGGATTGTGATTGACTTGCGTTGCGGTTGAATTGTAATTGCGAGCATTGCAATTGTGGTCAACAGAAAAGACCACCTGCTTATCCCTGTCTCTGTAACAACTAGTAATAAAGCGGTGTAGGTGGTTTTTAATTACTTACTGAAGCACAGACACCTCCACGCAGCTCACACACACGCCCACATTAGCCAACAATGACATAGTGACAAAGTGACAACCAAAACACATTTTCTTGCCTCTACAGTACATGTAACTTTTTTCTCCTGAATGTATGTTCAATTCCATATTTAAGTCCAGAAGTCAATTGTTTAGAGTTGAATGGTTTACAAATACTATGTTTCTGATCAGAAACATAGAACCAGTGTTTTTCTAAGACATTTAAACACTTGTCCAAATGAGGCACTACTAATTAGCAGTCAAAATTCAAACAAGGCAGTTAACAGGGTTAACCAGATTATCTAAACCCCTTTCTGTAGTGGTAAATTGAAGGTGAGCACACCCATGATGCTGAAATAGTTAATGACTGCAAAGTAAGTGGGCACATCACAGCAAGTATGATAGATCAAAGTTGCACCAGGAAATTGGTCTGCAAACTGTGATGGATGAGCACAAGAGAGGAATAGTTTTATCATTCACCTTTGTCTTCAGTTTCCAAATATATCTGAACAGTTTACAGCCTGTCTTATTGTCTGACTGCTCCTGTTCCTCACCCAATTGGACCTATTGTTAGTAAATCTCCTGTGGTCTGAGGCTTTAGCTTTAAGCCTGTGAGTGATGTCCTTACTGAGGTAGGTCTATACAAAAATAAAAGCCAGTTTTTCCTTTTAGTTCAGTTGAAAGTCACGAATAAGAACAGGACGAGTAAATACAAAATATTACCATGACAAGAGATGGGTGACCCATTAGCTCGAACACAAAACATTCCATAAGCAAGTGTTGTACTTTTGGTTAGGGTTAGGTATTTGGTCAGGATTGGCATTATCAACTGTGCTCAGACTAACATGAAAGGCTAGCTAGCTGTAGTCAAGCATGTTTGAATGCAGTTGCCAATGTTTTTTCGAATAATGTGTGCATCAGAGCTGCAATATTTTAAGTGTCATCTAGATGTTACAAATACTGTGTGTCAAAAATCCATGAAAAAATTACAAGATGACAATTTGTGCAAAAGGCACCGGGGGCTCCCGCAACATCTTGCAAGAAACAGCGTCTGAGGGCTTCTTAACATTTAATAAACTATGAATGTGTCATACATACAAAAAGGAGTCTTTCTTATTATGGTCCTTGGTCTTGGAATGACCTTCAATCAAGCCTAAAACTGATGGCACTTGTCTCTATATCATGTTTTAAATTGAAGTTGTCTGAAGTCCTCACCACCAGCTGCTCTTGTGTAGTAGTGTACTTTTTTTTACTGTCCTAATGTGCACAATGTAGTGACTGCTTTTTCGTCTTTTGTTTTCTTAGTTATGTTCTCTGTATTTTATATGTTTGTGTTATGTGTTATGTGTAACGTTGCTGCCTTCTTGGCCAGGTCAGCATTGAAAATGAGATTTTATTTCAATGTTTTTATCTGGTTAAATAAAGGTTAAATAAAAATAAAAATACCCACTTAACCTGTTACGCACCGCCCCCCCGGTACCGGGCGGATAAACGCGTAATTTGCAGGAAACAACGTCTAAGGAATCTTAATATTTAATAAACTATGAATGTTTTATATCCATGTAACGGGAAGAAACTCGGCTAACTGATCTTTTTAAAAAAAATTCTCCAAAAAAACCCCACAATGCTAACACTCAGCCTCTGAATTAGCCACGAGCGCAAAAATGTAACCTATCACTGCACCTAAACTCACTCATAACTCCCTTATTACTTATCCTAGATGCACAGCCAACCCATCGATTAGCATCTCCTGGAGACACAGAATCGTTTGGTGCCCACCTCAACACTCAGTGATAAACATTTGCGATGCTATAAACGAAAACGTACATCAAAACATGTGGCGCTAGGTAGCTACAAACGCTAACATGGCTTACCTTGGTCAAAACTGGTCTTCAATGGCATTAAAACGATAAAAAAACGATGCTGCAGTTAATCCATAGGTTAATCCAATGTGTCTGTGTCCTCTTTGAAATGATTTCTGATAATCCATAAGCAATAAAACTGCTTTTTCGTTTCCAAATGTCAGAGCGAGAGATCGCTTCACTCTGGTGCAAACCTGCATGCGGGAAGCCCCCACCGTTTGTTTTCACAACGAGTGTGTGTGGGGGCCTCCCCCTTTGATTCTATTGGCTCTAACGGTCAGAAAGAGGTGTCAACCATCAAAATTGACCAAGGGGGGCCAGAGATATGAAAAAAAAAACATTTTCACCCAAATCACCTCAGAGGTGGAGTGGTTTTGGCTAAATCTCTCTAAAAAGGTCAAATGTCACTTGTTTTGCATCAATCTTGATACAGGGTACTTATTATATGTTGTACTTTGGATTCCTAAAGCTTTTAGTCTACTAACCCATCATCCAAGGGTAGTTTTCACTATAAGTAAAAAAGAATTTTTGGACGGACACTATCATTTACAGTTTTTTACTATGTAAAATCTGAATTTTCTTTAAAATAAAAAACATCTATATTGATTCTGACTTTTCTACATCCAACTCACAGGTTTATCATTACTTTGAGAAAAAATATTATTAATTTAACCCTTTTAGAAGGGAAGATATGGTCATTTGTTCTGGGAATGTCATTTTGCGAGCCTGAGACCTGAAAAACAGGCTCAGGGCTTAAGAGGTTAACTAAACAATTCATTTGGGTGATTATTTGACCAAAGACATGTCTAAAACTGTAGTTGGAGAATAATTGTGATGTGTGCACTCGCCACAATGACTGATGGGAATAATGTTGGTATGAATGACTGTTTGAAGTGTTGGACCAAGTTTCAGTGGCATTTTCTTTGTCACAGTAGAATAGATGGGATACCATTCTCAGACTGTTCATATTAATTAATGCTAACGATAGAACATACAAAAATGTTTCAACTACCAGGAGAGTGTTTAGTCTTAAGTGTCATTTTTGGAACACCTAGAAGACTGTCTTTTTGTTTTTGTTGGTTGAAGTGTTTGGAGGCTTTCTTGCATATTCACTTTAATTTATGTTAAGGAAGAGATCCAATCTTCCTGATGTTACATGCTATTTAGTGTTAATAACTACTGATGTATTTATTCTTTGTAGAGTAATTTTAAACATGAACTGATATAGAGAGAAAAAGTGTTATACTTTGAGTTTTCCTTTTCTTATACGTCTTTTTTTATAAACCCATAAGAATACAAATGCATCATCATCCTTTGGTTGTTGAATATGGTTATTGCATGGCTGTTTTGTATACCACCTCTTACTTTAACACCTGTTGTGCATATTATATATTGCCTTTAACTCATCACGTTAATGTGATGAACACTTGGAATAATCAACCGCTGGAATATTCCAGATTGGCCCATTATCTGTTCAACATTTTAAGTTTTTAAAAATGCTTTTAATTTATGACACCTGATTTTGGTTTAGCATTTGACCAACTTATATCCAACCTCATCAGTGATGGTTTCTCTATTTCCCTTCTCCAGCCAAGTTAAGAGCCTTGGTGTCATCCTGGACAGCTCCCTCTCATTTGCACCTCACGTAAATAACATCACCCGATATGCTTCCACATACGCAACATCTCCAGACTCCGCCCATCCCTGTCTCAATCAAACACTGAAGTCCTGGTCCACGCATTCGTCACATCCCGTATCAACAACTGTAATGCCATCCTCTCAGGATTTCCCACCAAACTTCAAATCATACAGAACTGTGCAACCCGGATCGTCACTTGCAACACATCCTCAGAATACATCACCCCCATCCTCATCCAACTGCATTGGCTCCCTTTTCAATCCCGGATCAACTACAAAAAGCTCCTGCTCACCTACAAAGCCCCCCACAACCTGGCCCCCACCTATCTGGCTGACCTCCTTGAGGAGTACACCCCCTCTTGCTCCCTCCGCTCATCCTCTGCTGGTCTGCTAACCGCCCCCACCCCACGCCTCGTCACCATGGGTGATCGGGCTTCTGGCTGCACGGGCCTCAGACTCTGGAACTCCCTCCCCCCACACATCCGACAGTCTGACACAAATTAGCCTACTCACTGTAGTGCTCACCATCATCTGTGTCCCCTCTGAATAACCTGTCCCGTTTGTGTCCACTTTTATTGTCCCCTCCATGATTGCCTGTTTGTGTTTTTATCATGTTCTTTTGCTTTTAACGTCTTCGAATATTGACCAAATTGTACGGTTTCCTTTTGTATCATGAAAGGCGCCCCTAAATACCATTTTATGAATCATTATTATTCTTTTTGTTATTATTATTATTATTATATTGTCTTGTCTTATGCATTTAGTGATATTTTCTGTCATGCTTTTATGGCACATCCTGCCAACTTTCACTCGTGGGACAAAATGTTTTTAGATTGAGGCCATGTACAGCGAGTCCCTCAGGAGAGTTAAAGAGAGAACGAGGCTGGTGTTATGGTGCCTCCGTGGAACAATACAGAACAATATCAGCTTTTTCTTTACTCTGCCTCTACAGGCCCGGGGAGTGGTGGTTAGTGGTTGCATTGTTGGATTGAAGCACCAGTGGGTGCTGTTGCGTTGGGTTGCATCAGATGTTGAAAGGAATGTTTAGAGAGGAGCAAGGATGTTAGCAGTGGTTGGGTAAGGAAGGAAGAGGGAGAGATTAATATGCAAGGGAGTAAAAGAGGAAAGAAAATGGAAGTCAGTGCGGGGGAAAAACAATACCAGGGAGGCAACTGAGATTGAAACAGTGTCAGAAGAAGAGAGAAAGGAAGATAAGGAAATACAGTCAAAGGTTGATCAAGTATATATAAAGAAGAGAGCGAAATATGGCAGTCATTTAAACAAACCAAGTAAATAAATGACAGGAGTAAGTAATGGATTGAAAGGGAGATAAATAAATCAATATACTAAGTAAGTGAAGAAGACATCCATTCATCTTCTGGAGCTATTATCGCCGCTTTGGACTGTCTCTTTTATATTCATATTTCCATATTGGCTGACTAACATGTGTTTGTCTGTGCTCATGTTGTCTTATTGTTTGTGTAACTCATGAATTATTTTGTGCACTGTTTGTCCTTCTCTGTTTGCTGTGGTTTATTCTGCCTGCGTGATTTAATCCTTCTTCTTTTCTCTGATGCGTTTCGCTGTGATGTTTTTCTCCATCGGCCCACAATGCTTTGCTCAATCAGCTCTTTGATCGGGTATTTAAATCTCCAATGCGAAGAGATGATGTGAGATTTTTCTGTTTTTCAGGAGTAGTTTAATGCCAGTTCGGAGTTGTTGTTGTATTTCAATACACTCATAACACATGTTCCTGTTAAAGACTGAAGCCTACGTTTATTGTAATTTGATTTATTTTCATCACCTAACATTTTAGTGGAGCTGAATACTTTTTAGAATGCAAACACTGAACTGAAAATGTGAGGTTCACCATCAAGATTATTACCACTCGAGGGTGCACATGAGAAAATAATCATCAACTTCCCTATATATCTTTCTCTTTCTCTCTCCAATCATTAAATAAAGATTGCCAAGCAGCTCTGGGATTCCTTTACCTCATAGATTCCCCCCCCCCCCCCCCACACACACACACACACACACACACACACACACACACACACACACACACACACACACACACACACACACACACACACACACACACACACACACACACACACACACACACACACAACAATCTTTAACTTCAATCACCATGTATGCGTTTCTGTTGTGTTATATTTGAGTCTTCCTCAGTGGGTAATGGATCCACAAAAAAAAGACATTTACAAAACATTTAGAAAAGTATATAAGATTAAAAATATGTTCAGTTTCATCTTCTTCCCATTCATTTGGTTATTTTGACTGACATAATAAAATCCCATAACAGAATTGGGCTAAATCCGTCATGGCTGCAGGATGTTGGCTGTTTTTTGGATTTCTTTTTTGTGTATCCAAAAAAATGCAATACTAATGTGATGCTGTTTAGGGGGCGAGATCTGAAGATGTGGCCTAGATATAAGAAACACAAACATGCTCACACACGCATGCAATCTGCATGCGTAGAGAAAATAAAGAGCACACTTGCATGTGCATACACACAGATCCACAAAACCAGCATCACAGATACAGTACACACACACACCCTTCACACTGTGTGGGAGGGGAGCCTTGAATGCATGCATGTGTGTGTATATGTGCATGTGTGCTGGTGTGGGACTGTAGACTCTAAGACTCATGCTCTGATTTTAGCGCTTATTTCCATTTCTGCCAAAACTCAACAGGAAATTGACGATCAGATATTTTCTAAAAAGGAGTCAAAGGAAAGAGAGAACAAAGGGAAAACGTTCAGCAATCAGAGACATTATTTAACACAGAAAAAGGAAGTGACTATTTAAGTCCACTGGGTATTACATTCTAAAATGTACAACATAAACACATTTATTAGCCAAGTGTTGCTTTAAATAAATAACATAAGCCATTCGGCTGATTAGCTGCCAGGATGTGTGTACATTTAACTGCCAGCATTTGCCAGGATTTGGCTGAATTTCTTTTCACTCTAAATAAATCAATATTAGTATTCTCTATGTTTCATAAAACATGTTGTAGGGTTAAGGTCACACAGAGTTGAAGTAATAGATGTCTGATTCTGTCTATAGTCCAGGTCTAAGAAAGATAAGCGATCCTAGACTTGGCATTCCAGGGAATACTTTAAGCATCAGCATTTCATACACGAGTTAAACTCATATCTTCAGAAACATGTTTATGAGATAGATTACTTGTTAAGGTTATCAGGTTTAAAGTGCTGTGTTCTTCTTTCATGTAGCAATGGAGAAGGATGCAGGTACTGTGTAAACCCAACTGCATTGACAGCTTTAAGGAAAGGATCCTTTTTACCAAGAGATGCTGTAGAGTGGTACAGTTATGACGTATTTTCGTAGGCCGACCCGGAAGTTAGCATTGCAAGGACTCCCTTGAGAAAATACAATGGGATCTTTTCTTTGGATTCTGGAATAAATTATGCGTTTTAGAAGTCTTATTTAACCAGTGTCCTATCATGCAAATCGCACTTTTTGATGTATTGTATATACCTAAATATGTGTCCCCGGTGTGTCAGGGAACTCACAAAGTGTCAGAAAACCAAACCCTCTCTCTTTTCCTCCGTACCCAAATCTCTAAAAACGGGGGTACAACTGATCCAGATTTGCTGCCGATATGACCTAATATCGGAAATGTTAGCTGGCTTTACTGTACGTCCACGGCCCTATCAGAAACGTTGCTATCAGAAACAATGCGTAACGTTTTGGAAGTAATATGGTCTTTGTTTACATTAGCAAGCATCGCTAACACTCAGAGCTAACCTGTACTGGAGAGAATATTTGTAAAAAAGCAGGAAATAAAAAAAGGAACTCACCTTGTAGTAAACTGTTGCGTTTCTATAATTTGAGGTGGGAGTAGCTGAAAATAATCCAGGAAGCTTCTGGTCAAGTGAAATGGGGCGAAGCCTGCGAGCTAGTTCAGGCAGTCAACTCGAGCACCAATCATACATTAACATGTGACGCACCTCGTCCCTCTTACAACCAACCAAACACATTCTCCTAAACATGCCGCTCTATTTAAGCTGCCAGGTCTTCCTTCCTCTGCCTCGATAATGCTGCTGCTGCCACTGCTGTGTTCACTTGCATTGCTGCGTTCATGTTCCTGCTGCTGTGTTTCATGTTGCTGCTGCTTGCCTGACCCCCCACCACCCCAGCTTCCACCCCAGCTTCCACCTGTAGGCTCGGGGGATAGTTATCTAATCATCACTCAATGTTCTTTGTAAGTCTGTGGAGTGATGAGGCCCGAGCCTAGACGCCAAACTCAAACTATATGCTGCTTCTAATAAACATATTAAGAAGCACGTGAGTTGTCTGACTGAACAGCGTTTATTAATAAGATGATACGATAAGTCTGCAAAAGTACTTGGCCGAGGTCCATAGGCGGCGCGTGAGGCTCAGGTTTGGGAAGGCTAAATAACTTGTTTTACCTGACGCTGCCCGCCTCTGGCGTCAAGAGATCAACTCAGTGAAAGCACCGCCTGCTGACCAATCAGAGCTCAGTGTGCGGAGTTTAAAGCGATCAAGTCATATTACAGGATAAAGGAAATACAGTTTAAACTGCCGTTGCAGGGAAGACGCCAACGTGTCGCACTTATCATTCATATCACATAAATCACATCATCAATCATATCATATCATAATGTATCATATATTTCCTTATCTGAGTCAGATTCTTGAGCCGTATCTGGCCGTGCAACACTTACAGTGTCACATACTGTATGCAGAAGTATTATTTTAAGAAACACATTAAGTTGACGAAACACTCGAGTCGAATGTAATTAAAGTCAGATCCACTCGTGTCTTGGACGGGGCAGTGATATCATGAACCTGTTAATGTACGCATTCAAACACCTTTTCTTTTACCAGCTGTATTCACCTTGCAGGTGCAGCTATGTGGCTTTTATCCTGGATAAAGTGTTTAAGTCATGGAATTTTAAAGTTGAACTTCATATGTGTCTAATAGTTTACTTTTCATTAATGAAGTATGACGCTGCGCTGTCAGTACGCTTCTCCCTGTTTGTGATTGGTCAAAGGTTGCTAACCTTTCACGTGAACGCGCACTCAGCCGGACAGAGAAACCCTGGGTCGATTTACCGAGTTGATAACCAGCGTCGTAGGACCGCTTAGTGAGATCTCTTTGTTAGGGTTAGTTAAGATAACTCAAAGATATCAGGGTCTGTTGAACTGGATTCAGAGTACAGGCCTCTGATGGCTGCATAGCAGCGCTAAGGTCAAAGACACAAACATTATATTTTAATTTTACAAGGATGCAGTGACAACAATATTTGGGAAGGCTTAGCCTACAGTACCCGTCGCCTACTGTATGCCGAGGTCCCTTCCTATTTCACCGATACACAGTCCACTTAGAGTAGTTCTCTGTCTCTCAGATTCACAAGAAGAAGCCCCGATCACATTTAATTATTTCTGTAGATTGAATAAAGTCTTCTCCCATTGGTTGGCGGGGAGGGGCCAGGTTCTATTGGCCCCTTTGTCGCATAGGTGTGACGACGCCTCTTAGTGCTTGCTGCTCCATTCAGATCTTAGGTCGCCCTCTAGTGGCGTAGCCAAATAACATTCTTTCATAACATTATATGGCCAGACAAATTACCCAATAAAACTCATAGTAACATTTGATATATTGATTATTTTCTTACAAAACCTGCAAGAAAGAAGCATTTGAGATCCATACTGTTTCAGAAATAATCCTTGAAGTGGTTTGGAACATGATATGGCATTTAATCACGGCAGACAGCCTGCTCGTCACAGAACTCAGTGTGCCTGCATGCTCAAAAGGGGGCGGGGCCAGCAGAGAATCAGCCATTCTCTAACAGGGCTGAAATAGAGGAATATGAGGGATGTCTAAAATGCATGATCTGTTTGGTATTTTGAGCAAAAATTATATATATATATATATATATATAATTATATATTTTTATATATCTGAGACCCATAATATATGCCTAAAAATAGCATGATAGGAGATCTTTAAGGGTATGCACAAGCTTTAACCATGCGCCATTGACAGATTTTGTGCTGATATCTTAAACTTTACGGCGTCTAGACAAAACACATCTAAAAAAACTTTTGCTTCGAGATTGTGCGGAACTTTTTCACTCAAAGTAAGCTTCATCTGGAAGTAGAAAGTAGTGAAAAGTACCTGATTTAAATTACCCAGGGTGGTGCTTATTTGTGTAACCCTCCAGACGTCTATATGTTCACTCTGTATTGAATTATTTGTTGAACCGAGCAGTCATATTGGATTGTTGCTTCACTCTGTGGACAATGCTATTGGAATGATTTATCAAACAAGCATTGGACTGTACGTCCCTGCTCTGTTCATCTGTTTTGTCTGTATTCAAACAGTCCCCGTTGTTTTAAAGTGATATTTGCTTCATGCTTAACATTCAAGGTAAGATAGGGTCAAAGACTAGAGTATAACCTTGGTTTTACTCCTCTGCATTTTAGCTCTCGACTCCAGGTCACATAATATTGGTGCAACACACCCTTATTTCTGTTCTTTGTGCACAGTTCTGTGTGGATCCATTAATTGAACATGCATAGAGCTACAGAGACTTGCTGCTTTGCACATCTGCACCCTGAGTGTGAGGAAGGGTGATAAAGTGTACTAGCTACGCAGCGGCACTGTGATTAATAACTCTGCTGAACACACACACACGAGAGACTCTAATAGGAACCAGAAAATGATGCAGTTGCATTTTGCAAAGCCTTTCTATAATTCTTATTTAGTAATGATTAATCCCTATCTCAAAACATCAGCCCAGCAAATATTAACCAAAGCTTAGAAGTCTTGCAAATAAGTTAAATATGGATTCAGTCCTCACCAGAAAACTGTAGCATTGGGCTAATAATCAACTGCCGATGACTTTTCTCCATTTTAAGAGGAAGTGGTATGATGTTGTTATAGAGCCACTAATCATCTTAGGAGGAATGTTGGGTACTGAAGTGACTAACCCTAGCCCTAAATAATGTGTTAAACAATGTGTTGGGAAAACTGTAGCCTTCCCTCCATGTAACCCACAGTAATACCGGTGTTCACTCGGCTGATTTGCTTCAACAAACGGGCTCTAGTCCTTTGTTATGATAGTTTTTGTCTGAAGGACACGGTCAAAGACAAGCTTTTCCACCGATTTCTACATTGAAATCACTGCAGCTTTTCTGAAAAAATATGAAAAGTTGAAATATTTTCACCTCAAGTGCTTGGAGCAGCCATCCAAAAAAGCGGAGAGCTCACAGAGAAGACGCTGAGCGCGGTGTTTTTTCTCGTGGCGGTTGCTTCCGACAACATTCACTCTGTTCTCATTGGAATCAATTGAAAAATAGATGCTCGTGCTCAGCAAAGGGTACTATGTGGGCACGAGACCTAACTCAAAACATATATTTTACATTTCTCCTCATGATTTCGCATACTTTGATTCAAAAGGCCACCGTTGAGATTCCTCTACATACAGTTAAGAGGTTACCATTGGTTTCTTGTAGGTTTAACCATCATCTTGCCCTAACCATATAACAGTTTACCCAAGTGGTTTCCAAAAACATTATCCAACCATAACTATACAAACAACATGTGAGGAAACATGTTATGATCATACTTCTATCAAATCAAATCAGGTTTTATTTATATAGCACATTTTAAAACGATTTTTGGTCGAGCCAAAGTGCTGTACATGCAAATAAATGAGGTTAAAATGTTAACATAGGTTCAGGAGCATGGCCACGCCTAAAACTCCGCCTCAAACCACAGCCACCCCTATTTATATCCGGCAAAGCTTCCGGCAAACGCTTGTCTCATCTTTCAAAGATCGACAGGCAGACTGTGATTCACGCCGCGCGTCGTCACAGTTCAATACAAGCTAAACGCTACCACAAGAACATTGCTACTCACCATGGATCCCGAAATCCTGATCAACTCGCCGGAGTCAGACGAAGATCTCTTCGACATCGGCTACCCGCCATCCTCAGGTCAGCAGACGGATCTAAGCCAAGCATCCGAACGGAGCCGCGTGCGCTCGGCAATCAGTGTCCCACACACCAGCCGCCACCGCTCCCACTCAAGCTCCCCCAACGAGATCCCTCCAACTCCAGACAGGTCCCAGGCTTCGTCTACTCCGCCAGCGAGGGCAAACAGCCGAGGCCGCAACAGGTACAGCCAGCTCCAATCTCCCCACCACCGGCAGCCTGCCTCACTCGCAGCTCCCGGCCACTCGCAGCGGCGCTCTCGACGCTCCACAACAGAGCCCGAACGCACTCAACGCTCCACAACAGAGCCCGAACTACGGAGGTGGACAGTCATTCAACTCCAACGTTTCCTGAAGGACAACGGCATCCACTTTCACCGAAACGACAACAAGGCTAGACTGTTCAACCTCTACCAAGCCTACAGCAGCACAACGGCAAGAACAACAACACACACAGCTCTTCCCGCCCCAGAATCAACCACCGCGCGCGCGCACCACGGGTCGTGACGTCACAGGCCTCCGTCCCCCTCCACCACGGACACAGCTCGACTCACCAGCACCCCCTGGTGGGGGCCAGGCTGTATTGCCCTCTGTGCCCGCTCTCTCTGTGTCTGACATGTCGCAGCTCATTTCAACCTTTCTTTCATCCCTGTGCCCACAGGCTTCACAAAATCCCCCTCCACATACATCCCTTCATCCCTCCATCCCTTCTTCTTCTCTACCTTCAGCAGTCCACAGCTACCCAGCTTCTGCTTACTTTCCTCCTTTAGCAGCTAACCCCGTAGCAACAGCGTCCCACCTAGTAAACCAAGGGGCAGGGGCCATGCCACATGCTAACCTATCAGCCGACTCTTACCTAGTACCTTCCTTTCCAACTGCTCTACCTTTTCCCCCTCCCCCTCCCCCATCCCTACCCCATCCCTTCCCCAACACCCAAATGTTTTCACCACATTCAACTGAGACTTCTCAGGACGACTAGAGATCTCCACATAGTCCAGAACAGACTAGAGATCTCCACATAGTCCAGAACAGACCTGAATCCAGTAGACTTCTCAGGATGACTAGAGATCTCCACATAGTCCAGAGCAGACTAGAGATCTCCACATAGTCCAGAACAGACCTGAATCCAGTAGACTTCTCAGGATGACTAGAGATCTCCACATAGTCCAGAGCAGACTAGAGATCTCCACATAGTCCAGAACAGACCTGAATCCAGTAGACTTCTCAGGATGACTAGAGATCTCCACATAGTCCAGAACAGACTAGAGATCTCCACATAGTCCAGAACAGACCTGAATCCAGTAGACTTCTCAGGATGACTAGAGATCTCCACATAGTCCAGAGCAGACTAGAGATCTCCACATAGTCCAGAACAGACCTGAATCCAGTAGACTTCTCAGGATGACTAGAGATCTCCACATAGTCCAGAGCAGACTAGAGATCTCCACATAGTCCAGAACAGACCTGAATCCAGTAGATTTATCAGGATGACTAGAGATCTCCTCATAGTCCAGAGCAGACTAGAGATCTCCACATAGTCCAGAACAGACCTGAATCCAGTAGACTTCTCAGGATGACTAGAGATCTCCACATAGTCCAGAACAGACTAGAGATCTCCACATAGTCCAGAACAGACCTGAATCCAGTAGACTTCTCAGGATGACTAGAGATCTCCACATAGTCCAGAGCAGACTAGAGATCTCCACATAGTCCAGAACAGACCTTAATCCAGTAGACTTCTCAGGATGACTAGAGATCTCCACATAGTCCAGAGCAGACTAGAGATCTCCACATAGTCCAGAACAGACCTGAATCCAGTAGACTTCTCAGGATGACTAGAGATCTCCACATAGTCCAGAGCAGACTAGAGATCTCCACATAGTCCAGAACAGACCTGAATCCAGTAGACTTCTCAGGATGACTAGAGATCTCCACATAGTCCAGAGCAGACTAGAGATCTCCACATAGTCCAGAACAGACCTGAATCCAGTAGACTTCTCAGGATGACTAGAGATCTCCACATAGTCCAGAGCAGACTAGAGATCTCCACATAGTCCAGAACAGACCTGAATCCAGCAGACTTCTCAAGATGACTAGAGATCTCCACATAGTCCAGAGCAGACTAGAGATCTCCACATAGTCCAGAACAGACCTGAATCCAGTAGACTTCTCAGGATGACTAGAGATCTCCACATAGTCCAGAGCAGACTAGAGATCTCCACATAGTCCAGAACAGACCTGAATCCAGTAGACTTCTCAGGATGACTAGAGATCTCCACATAGTCCAGAGCAGACTAGAGATCTCCACATAGTCCAGAACAGACCTGAATCCAGTAGACTTCTCAGGATGACTAGAGATCTCCACATAGTCCAGAACAGACTAGAGATCTCCACATAGTCCAGAACAGACCTGAATCCAGTAGACTTCTCAGGATGACTAGAGATCTCCTCATAGTCCAGAACAGTTAACAGGCACAGCAAGCCCTCTGACCCTCGCAGCGAGCAGACGCTCCGGTCTCTCTCTCTCCGACCCTCGCAACGAGCAGACGCTCCGGTCTCTCTCTCTCAATGTTTAGCCAGATTTAGAAGTGAAGATGTAGTCACTCGTTCCAGACACGTTATCTTCAGAAACTCTTTCAGAAAACACTTTCAGAACATCCTGCACATTTTGGGGGGCACTCTCAGAATTAGAGCCATTTCTCCCGCATCGACGCAGCGTCCACAGCAGCTAGACCAGGCATCTCTTATCCAACCGCCTAGGCCCTCGGCCGCTCGTCATCCCAAGCGTACCACGCTTACATCCGCAACATCTAAACGACGTCTGACATGCACACGCTTAAGTCAGCTGCTTTTAATCCGACTCTTTTGGGGGACCGTAATCAGCCCACACAGTTCATGCCGGAGACGGAACCCCCACTCTGAGTCTCCCACAGCACGGACCATAGCTCGTCCTCCCAGATCACCTCTTCACCCCCCCTCACATCCTTCACATGTTACTTCAATAAACGCACAAACATCACACTGTTGTGGCGTGGTTCTTGCTAGTGAAATGAGGTTAAAATGTTAACATAGGTTCAGGAGCATGGCCACGCCTAAAACTCCGCCTCAAACCACAGCCACCCCTATTTATATCCGGCAAAGCTTCCGGCAAACGCTTGTCTCATCTTTCAACCCACCCTCCCTCACCCTTCTACCCATAAACATCCTCTGCCCATCACCATTTATATCTAAACGGTGCATATCTATACCGCGTATACTAACATTAAACTCCAGGTATCGTCTGGGGGACCGTAATCAGCCCACGCAGTTCATGCCGGAGACGGAACCCCCACTCTGAGTCTCCCACAGCACGGACCATAGCTCGTCCTCCCAGATCACCTCTTCACCCCCCTCACATCCTTCACATGTTACTTCAATAAACGCACAAACATCACACTGTTGTGGCGTGGTTCTTGCTAGTGAATAAATAACATATTACTACAATCGCAAACAGAAGACAATAAATTACAACAGCAAGTATAAAAAATCAAACACAGGGAAATGTCATGAGTCATGCTCCGCTCTGACTAGAAGGCCAGGGAGAAGAAGTGAGTTTTTAGTGTTGATTTAAAAACCCCTAGGGTCTGGGCCGACCTCACATGGAGGGGCAGAGTGTTCCAGAGCCTAGGGCCAGCTGCTGCGAAGGCTCGGTGCCCTCGGGTTTTGATCTATAACTTGTTTTAGATCTTTTTAACAAACCAAAACAAGATTATTTCCCTTTCTCATGCTCTCTCTCTTTCTTTCTCTCCTCCTTGTATTTTTTTCTGTCCCCCCCTCCCCCCGGCAATATATGATTCAGTGTGTTCTCTGTGTGTCGTTGTGTAGGCAGATGTTTGTGTAAATGTTTATTTTGCAGTGCTTTTCTCATGAATGTGTGCGTATAAGTGGTGGGTGGGAGAAAGTATTGTTTCCCTATAATTTTCTGGATTTGCCCACATCTGTGCTTCTGTATGTAGCACACACTCTGATTTTGTGTGTGTGACGGATTGTTTTTGGCACTTGTAATTACAAGTGCCAAAAACAGTGTTTACAAGTTAATGCTTTTGTGAGTCCTCTTTTGTTTTAGTAAAGGCAGTTTACAATGTGATTGAGTTAATCTTTCTTTTAAAGGGCCCATGTCATGCTTTTCCGGTTATTACCCGTCCCCTTGTGTGTTATGAAGGTTTTTATGCATGTAAACGGTGTGCAGAGTCACAAACCCTCAAAGTACACCCTGTAGCGAGTAAAACTCTAACACAGAAAATACCTCCCCAAAACGCCTCGTTGGAGATACGTCATTGTCCATTTGATTCTTCCATTTCGTTCCGGGTACGGCATGATGTCAAGCCGTACCCGGAACGAAATGGACCAATCCGTGGAAAATTGCACAATATAAATCTATTCTAGTAGACCTCAACAATGGAATTATGATCAGTGGAAATGGCCATGACATGGGCCCTTTAATCGTTCATGCAGTTTCTCTTTTGTTTATTGTGTGTGTGTGTGTGTGTGTGTGTGTGTGTGTGTGTGTGTGTGTGTGTGTGTGTGTGTGTGTGTGTGTGTGTGTGTGTGTGTGTGTGTGTGTGTGTGTGTGTGTGTGTGTGTGTGTGTGTGTGTGTGTGTGTGTGTGTGTGTGTGATGGCATATGCACAGTATGTGTGCATGTGTAAAATGAAGTAGAGGAGATTCATAAATATGTATCAGTTCCTCTGTAGGTGATGGATGGATATGCCAAGGAGAAATGTGTATCTCCCTCAGGGTGCTGCAGGGAGTTTCTGTCTCCATCAGGTCAGGGTTCTCTCTTCTGCTCCCTGGCTACCATAACAGACACTGAGGCCTCTGTGGAAGTTGTATAAGGTGCAGGGCTATTGATTAGTCAAAGAGAGGTGCAGGGATGATGTATTTCTGTTGGCTAACCCAGAAGTTGGCATCGATATGGCTTCCTTGACAGAAAAAAGCTAATGATATATTTCCATTGCATTTTGGCTTATAGCAGAAAATAAGCTCTGTGACACACGAGACTTGAGAACATATCCACGTATAAACTCCACTTTTAGAATTGTTGAAGCGTTAATGGAAGTGAACTGCTAACTTTAGGCTACGAACAAACTGCCAAACTAAAGGCGGCTAATGTTCGTTGTGAAGATGTTTAAAAGTCTCATTTAGCCACTTGTTCTTTCCAACTAATTCTTGCAACTTTATATCATAATTTCAACTACTTGTTTCATTTCTTCCAGAATTTTCCAACAATTGCTCTATAGCTCGCTCTGTCAGGCAGTCCACACAAATGTTCCCGTCCCTTGGCAACCACAGTTTTTGCCCGAGTGAGCTGAGATTTGGCACGGAGGTCCAATATTTATTAGGTTTTGTGTGAGTGTATGTTTGAATGCTTAAACATGTGGGTGGTTGTGCCTATTTAGTCTAGCTTTTCTAAATCACTTTTTTTTGTTAAAGGTCTCCTATCATGCAAAAATGTTTTATGTCTTTTATACATAAATATGTGTCCCCGGTGCGTCAGGGAACTCACAAAGTGTCAGAAAAAAAACCCTCTCTCTTTTCCTCCGTACCCACATCTCTAAAAACTGGGGTACAATGGAGCTGATCCAGATTTGCTGCCGATATGACGTAATATCGGAAATGTGGGCTGACTTTACACCCATCAGAAACATCACTATCAGAAACAATGCGCTACGTGTTTTGGAAGTTATATGGTCTTTGTTTACATTAGCAAACACGCTAACACTCAGAGCTAACCTATACTGGAGAGAGTATGTGTAAACAAGCAGGTAATACAAAAAGGAACTCACCTTGTAGTAAACCCGCAAGAAAAAAAGCATTTGAGATCCGTACTGTTTCAGAAATAATGCTCGAAGTGGTTTGGAACATGAAATGATGTTTAATAACGGCTCATCACAGACCTCACTGCTTGCCTTGCCGTGCTCAAAAGGGGGCGGGGCCAGCAGCTACGGACCAAGAATCAGCACTTCTCTAATACCTCATTCACACCAACGGTGTTTCAGAGCCGGTTCGGAGCTGGAGCTTGAAAAGCACCGGGTTTTCCTGTTCACACCGCAGTGGAGCAGCCTCTAAGCTCCGGAATCCGGTTCGTTTCAAGCACCAAAAAATTGTCCGGCAAGAGCAAAAGCACTGCATACGTCACGCTTACGTCGAGGCGGGGGCAGGGGCGGGATCAACTCCTGAACAACAACAAAAAGCCAGCGCATCCAGTTTGTACACAATGATGGCGAAACTTAACAAGCAGCAGTGGTCCACTGAAGAGACCAGCTACCTACTGGGAATCTGGTCTTCCGAAGAGGTACAGAGGAAGCTGGAGCACAATCGACCATTGTTGTTGTTGTCGGTGTGAACTGTGAGGGGTTTCCGCGCGGTTTGGCTTTATGAAGCAGGCACGCAAACGGTTACGTCATGACGCAAACGATGACGCAATGATGCAGCACCAGTCGGACTCTGGGCGGTGTGAAAAGAGCCGGAGCTAAACCGAAGAACCGGTTCTGAACCTGAAAAGCTCTAGCACGGAGCTTGAACCGGAGTTGCGTTGGTGTGAATGAGGTATAACAGGGCTAAAATAGAGGGATATGAGGGATGTCTAAAATGCATGATCTGTTTGGTATTTTGAGCAAAACACATCATAGAAATATTTTTTCATATATTTGTATATATCTGAGACCCATAATATATGACAGTTGGCTCTGCCTACGTGAGTAATTTGTTTTTCAGTATCGTGCCCAAAGATACTTTGACATTTAAGTATAGCATGATAGGTTTCCTTTAAAGTGGACCTATCATGCTATATTTAAATTATATATTGTAGGGCCATACCTATATAAGGTATATGTATACGTTTCTGTTTTCAAAATACCAAACAGATCATGCATTTTAGCCATGCCTCATTTCGCTCTATTTGCTGTTCTCCAGCACCGGTTTTTGCACGGGGCTGATTCTGTGAGCTGCAGCTGACCACGCCCCCCTGCAGGAGAGGGGAGCCGTGTTCTGATGAAGTCAGAAGAGGGGGAGAAAAATAGATCTCCGTCCTCTGTGTTTTATTATATTATTATAGGCCTATAGAGTCTTTATTAATTTGTTTTAAAGCTCAATAAATAACAAAGAAGACCTTTGACCGGCACTTTTCTAATTTTGTCCGGAAGATTTAAACTTTAACGGACATCTTGACCGGCGAAAGAAAACCGAACTGAAACTCTGCCGCACGGTCCCCTCGTTCCTTGGAAGAGGCGGAGAGGTGGGGGTTTGTCATCTGCTGGTGGACTAACCGGAGACAATTACAGTGCTTGCCTCGACAGGGAGGGATTGCATTGAATTAAAGCAGCGGGAACAAACGCTTGCCTCGGGGAGGGAGAAAAAAAGCCACAGCGGAGAATAAACAGAAGGGTAACCATGGTAACCATGCGCGGGAAGTCTTCTTCCCTGCTTTTGTGGCAGACTACAGCGCCACTTACAGGCCTGGCATATGTACTACAGCGTCTCCAGCGCTTTCGAGCGGCAATGGCCGGCCGTGGCCCAACTCCACTTTCCCCTGATAGGTGGAGAGTTGGCCCAATAGCCGTAGCGCCACTTTCCTGACGTCAGTAAAGTGTTCAAATCTGGATCAGTTTTTATCAGATCCGTTGCAGCCCCTTTTTTAGAGATTTGGGTATGGAGGAAAATAGAGAGGGTTGTGTTTTCTGACACTTGGTGAGTTCCCTGGAACACCGGGGACACATATTCATGTATAAAAGACGTACAAAAGTGCATTTTGCATGATAGGTCTCCTTTAAAGGGCCCATGTCATGGCCATTTCCACTGATCATAATTCCATTGTTGAGGTCTACTAGAATAGATTTATATTGTGCAATTTTCCAAACTCACATTGGTTTCAAATACAGCATCTCTGTAAACTACGTGTATTCACTGAATTTCACTCTCTGCCTTTAACGGCTCGTTGTAGCTCCAAAAGCTCCAGCCCCCACCCTCCCTGTGAGCACAGTGTGCTCTGATTGGTCGGGACGTTGTGAATCGCGCTGAGCTCCGTGGAGGTGTTGTTTCCTTGTTAGCGATACACAGCCAAACACAGCCAAACTCATCCTGAGCACACACAAAGTCACAGCCGAAGTAAAAACAATAAGTGTGGCTTGATATTGAGTAAGAAAAAGGTTGATAAACGCTGTGAGAATGGGTCTGCAGAGAGAATTTTGCCGTGATCCCAACTGTCTGTTATCAGCCTGCAGCCAGGGAGGAGAAATCAGCAGAGCTGCCTGTGTGTGTGGAAGTCCGTGGATTGGTCAATTTGGACCAATCAGCGGGGGCTTAACGTAACGGCTCCGCGGACGTAACGTAACGGCTGCACGGATTGGTCCATTTCGTTCCGGGTACGGCTTGACATCATGCCGTACCCGGAACGAAATGGAAGAATCAAATGGACAATGACGTATCTCCAACGAGGCGTTTTTGGGAGGTGTGTTAGAGTTGTACTCACTACAGGGTGTACTTTGAGGGTTTGTGACTCTGCACACCGTTTACATGCATAAAAACCTTCATAACACACAAGGGGATGGGTAATAACCGGAAAAGCATGACATGGGCCCTTTAAGTCAGTCACATCTGTCTGGATCCATGCTGGGTCTGGTCCATAGACGGGTCTGATCCTGACGTTTGGAAAGGGAGGCAGGGGAAGCAAAATATAGCACTGGTGTTGCTACAGGTAGTTAGCCAAGCCTTCTTGATAAACTAGCTCCTTGAAAAAGAGCACCTATACTGCCTTCCTCTGTCCTTAACTCCTGCCTATGTCAGGCTGATCAGGTCCGAGGTCTTTTACTTTCAGCTTTCCCTCCAGTGTCCTCCTCTCAAAGGGTGTTAAAAAGGGATTAAACATCATTTTCCTTCTCCATATTCGCTATCTAGTTTTGTTTACACTCCGTCTCCGTCTAACTCTCTCTCATTCAAATGTCAATCACTCACTCTGGCGCTCCTGCTGCCCCCTAGTTGTTGGCGGTGTCAACAGCTGCTTTGGGCGCAGTTTGGTGTGCCCCGAGCTGCTCCTATCTGTTGTATTGAAGAGCTGCTCCTATCTGTTGCATTGAAGAGGTGCGGACTGCGCATGCACCACTTATAACGAGAGTCAATGGGCAAAGATTTCTGCGCGCCAAGCAGGAAACACGTGACTTATCAGTAACTTTAGACATGGTAAAACAATCTTTATCGATCATTTATCGTAGATTAAACATTTAACTGACACCAACTATAATATGTAACTTGTTCATAAAAAAAAAATTTCTTTTTAAAGACAATCGAGAATATGGGAAGAGGTGGGGCGGCGCCCCTATGGGCCGGCCGCCACTGATTCTCCCCCGGGAAGATTCTTTTTTAAATGTTGAAGTTAAATGCATCAATCTGGTGCACTTTGAGAGCAAAATTAGGGACTAGATCTATGGATACATTAGTGATGTGTCGGTCGCTCAAAGAGCCGGCTCTTTTAAGTGAACGACGGGAGCCGGCTCGCGCCCTAGAACGAGCTGTTTTTTTTGTTGTTGTTTTTTTTTGTTAAGTAATACAAGACAGAATTATATGATGATCTCCGCGCTACAGCTGCTCCGTGCCTGCATGCAGTGACATGTAATATCCAAGGATTAGAGAATGTTGGATGCTGCTGTTTTGAGCATTTTAATACATTTATTTTTATTATGTTTTTTTATGATTAGAGACGGTTGGATGCTGCTGTACTGAGCATTGCAATATATTTATTTTCATGTTTATTATATTGTCTATGTTATTTATTTATGATCATCCTTAGGCTCAGCAAAGATTTGATGTCAGCTGTTGCTGTCTTTTTTTCTATAGTTAATACTGAAATAGAGCCCTGCTGTTTTGTTGGGGCTTTTTCTTTAAATATAATTTTAAAATGTCGATACAGTAGCCCCTTTTTTTAAATGTCTATGCTTAAGTTTTTATAGGTGTTGCTATCTGCTTTGTGTAGCGTGGTTCTACAAGCAAGTCTGTGCATTCATTGGGTGGTATCAGAGAGATACAAGGGTCTGTAAATGCAATGAAAACAATTGGCCACAGCAAATAATTGATATTAAACATGTAATTTTTACTTTTGAATACTTCAGTACAAAGGATGTATTGAATAATGTAAGTGATATATGGGTACACATATAAATCATTAGTCAAAACAGGGCTACATTTGATTGAATTATAAAAGGTATATGTGGTAAACTGAAGAGCCGTTTGGAAGCCGAAAGAGCCGGCTCTTCTTGGTGAGCCGAGCCAAATGATCCGGCTCACCAAGAAGAGCCGGAATTCCCATCACTAGGATACATCTCTCAACAACACCCATGTGAAACAGAACTGTAAACAGATGTACTTTTTCTTTATGCATATTTTACAAATCACTCCCCTTGTAAACTATATTTTTGTGTTACTGTCCTATAGTATGAATTGGAATGATTTCCTACCTGTTATTCTCTTATTTTGTATAACTATAATGATCATATAAAGGTGTGCCTTGGAAATACTTGTTTACATAAATGTTGACGAAACCGTTTGAGACCCACTGAGATAACTTAGACTAAAGTTAACTATCTGAACCCTGAGCACTGAGCTGTAGTTATCTCTCTCAGTCTGACAGGAGAGAGCTGTCCTTCACCTTGTTGTAGAAACAGCTCTTTATATCCGTTAGCTTAGCTAGCTAACCAGATGCTAACAACAACAATCCCCGGTACCGGTGCGCTACCTCTCACGCTCGCTCGTGCTTGTGCCACACACACAAAATGTGCTTGTGCCACACACACAGAGCCGAGCTTGAATGACACACAAAGACCCAGAATACCTTTTACAACTGTATCTATTCTTTTTGATGGCTTTATTGTATGATCATATGACAGATAAACAGACCGCCACTGGGCTTACAACTAAAGACACAGCTACGCAAAAAACGCAGCATGTGTACAGCTCCTTATCGGTACTGCAATTTTTGAAGTGCCGGAGCGGTGTTCCGGTGCGTTCCGGCAGCACTACACCCCTGCTGCAGGAGCTAGGAATGGAACTACTGAACCTTTGATTGGTAAACAACCATAAAGTGGTGCATTATGAGTCCTAAAACCCGGAAAAGTCTTAGCATTTTACCACTTCCACTTCCCTCGCCTCGATGTCAATGTTTTTTTTTAACGTGTTCAGAAGCCTGAAATAAGCTGAAGAGATTTTCTACATTTTGAACCACGACAAAAAATACATCAGTAAATCCTGCAACGTATTGATTTGTCATAAATCTGACGGTTGCTAACAAGTGACTAAATTAACGACTAAACGCCATCACGCCGACACAATTTTGACTTTAGCTTAACGGTGTTGATGCACAGTCATGCGACCATGAAGAAGTTTGTTCATAGAATTACGCTTTTATTTCAACTGATTGCATTTAATGGTGTTAATACTGTATATGGAGATTATCTTGCTGAACAAAACATGTTTAGTATCATAAACATGTCGGCAACAAAGCCTTTTTTCTGCAGTATACTGAAATCCAATGGGGAAATCCTATAGCTTTTTGTCGGAGGAGCCCTCACAATGCTAACTTCCGGGTCGGTCATCACTGGAACACTCTTATGGTATCCTACCTGGAGTGCAGACCAGCAATCTTGGGACCTATAGTCTTCATTTTGATCTCTAACATCAACATTTGTAGTTTTGTGACTGCATCTCACACTGTTGCATTGCTATCTTGGTGACAAGATTTCCCTAAGTGATCATTTAAAGGCTTTAAACCGATTCAAGTGGTTTAGCATGGATGGACACTGTACTATTCATGTATTTCTTATCTTGAAGGTTTGTTCTAAATATAAACAATCCAGGCTTGAGAATAGACATGTTAGACCTGAAATAGACTGTTGCTGTGCGTATGTAGGCACATTTTCATTCAGTGTATCACTGAGCTGACTCCTTTAACATCCTCCTGCTCCTTTACATGACTCTCCCAAAACTAATTGAGTGTTACACAATGGCATTTTTGCAAAAACAAGATAAAAATAAGTTTGAAATTATGAATAACATGTTTCATTCAACATAACATCGACTTCAGTATCTCCTTCATTTCTTTCTACCTCCTTCTTCACTTATCCTCTCCATTTTCAGAGGACGTTACCTGTCATCTCTCCTTTTCCACCTCTCATCCTTTTACAGTACCTTTTATCCCCCTCTCTTCTATGGGCTAATCCCCCCCCCCCCACAGCTTCTTTTTCAAAGCACAAATAAACAGCTTTATTTTCCGCTTCACTTTCTTCCTCTTTTTATTCCATTTGTTTCTTCTCTCTGCTCCTTTGTCGTCCTCCTCTATCTTCTTTTGCCACAGTTTTCTTTCTCCTCAACTTTCTGCCTCTTTTCAGTTCGGATTTTCTCTCCTTTACTCAGTCATCGCTACGTTTGGGTCTTCTTTATTTCCCCTCCACCTCGTTCAATCTACCTTTTTAACACACATCCACCTTCACAGTCTTCACTTCTTCACCTCACTATTTTTACCCTCTCCTGAACCCAGCTATTTGCTCCTTTGATCTCTCTGTCGTTTTGCTAAAGCTTACAATTCAACCTATCCTCCACCCCCTCAACACTGTTACCATGACACTAAGAGAGAGATTTAAAGAGTGCAGAAAATATATTTAGAGACACAGTGGTGGATTGTAAAATGATTTGCAGTGAGGGAGGTTAAATTGAGGGAAAAGAGCGCTGTGGATTAGGGGGCGAAAGATGACAACAGAAAAAATTATGTAAGAGAGAAAAAAGAGAGTTGAAAGATAAACCAGAGACAAGTTGTATTCTTTTTTAACTGTGAATGGAAAGCTAAAGTGTAAAGGAAATGAACACTGACTTTGGCATTATATGGAACATTACGAATGAATACATTATTTTTTAGATTGACTAAGCCATTTTCAAACCAACCTGAGTCATGCAAGAAAAAAACCCAGAAAGTCCATTGGTTTAAAGAGGCTCTATTCAGCTTTTGGTGTTTTCCCTTTCCTGTGCTGTGTGATATAGGTTTTTGTGCATATCAATGGTCTGCAATGGCTAAAATCCCCATATTCCCTCCCACACACTCCCCCCCTTGCATACAACTCCTCCAGTGGAATCCTTCCTTTACATCGGGACATCACTAGGTAACACTCACGCTTCTATCGGCTAGCGCTCATAACCATTGTACGTGATAGGCTAACAGGTGGGACATTTCCGACACATCTCCCAGCGGTTAACCAATCACAACAGAGCCGGCCAGCTAACCAATCAGAGACTGGGCTCTGGTTTCAGACAGAAGGTGAAAAGAGGTGCTGCAGCACAGGCAGTAAGAGAAACATAAAAAGCACAGAGGCACTAAATACAAATATGAACCTGAAATGGAGGCCCCTTTAACTTGAACACTGTGTTTCTTCTCTTATTTTAATCTACATCACATTACAACACTTCTATTTTCAAGCAATACACATCTAATAATCCTGCAAGTAGCTCTTAAAAAGCCAAATTATTGTAAGTGTTTATGCATCAGCTCAAACATTTATTTTGATCCTTTTTCTCCAAACTGATTCACATCATTGTGACAATCCATTATAAGAGCTAATGCATTTTCTTTAATACATTTGTCAAACATTTGTAAGCATTTGTATGCACAGAAGTGAGACATGTTGTGTATTCTTATTTCTTTTTTAAATTTCCAATGGGATCGCACCAGCTATTAACCTTTTAAAACTAAAACTATTTGTACAAGATCTTTATGTCAATTTTCGCTGTAATCAAGATAGTTCACTAAAAATGACTATATAATAATGAAAGGACAGTCAATAGGCGCTTTCACACCAAGTACTTTCCCCAGGAATAGTTCCCCGGAACTCTTTAAATCCCGGAACTATCTAGTAGATCGCGTTCACACCGGAATAAGTCCCTGAGGGAGGATTACGCAAATGAAGCTGCTGACGTCACTTCTTCTTCTTCTTCTGCTTTGGGTTTACTGGCAGGCCGCTAACAACTTCACGGCGTATACTGCCACCCGAAGCCCCAGGTAAATCGCCAGAAGCGCCGACACCTCCTCATCATTCCACCGCTCCCACGTTTTATTTTGTGTTGCCATAAATTAGTCTCTCTCCGTTGGTGCGCTCACGCTGGGCTAATGCTAATGCTAATAATGCTAATGTGAGCAAATAAAATGGCGGATGTTAGCCTTTACAGACCATTTACATGCACACATATCTATATATCGAACTACAGGAAAGGGGAAACCCCAAAGATCATCATAGGGCCCCTTTAACAGCCAGGGGGAAAATGATGCTTCCCAAGAGCCTTGCTGCTTGTGTAACTTAAAAGAGTGAAGGATTATTTTAGTTAAAAAAGAAAAAGAAAGGAAAGCAAACCATATTTTCTTTGAAAATGAATGGATTTAGAGAATGAACAAGAGTCAAAGGGAAAAACATTTGAAAAAAATAGTTTTTGAAGACTAACATAAGCCTGAGGAAATTCCTGAAAAATAGAAGAGTACCATTTGGGCAAAGGAAAGCACACAAGAATAAAAGAGAAGATCAGGATGAAAGTCATTATGGAGGAAGAGAAGGAGAGGTAGGTAGGGGAAAGTAACAGTAAGGCAGAGGAAGGATACAGTGAGTAAGAGAGAAGAGAGGGAGAGGAGGCAGCTTCAATTCACACTACTACTTCCCACACAGAAAGAAAGAGATAGAGAGAACAACAAGAGAGAGAGACAGAGGTGAAGCTTCAGAGAGACTCTTCAGGGGGGAGTAATCTCTTCACCGAGTGACTCCCTTTCTCTCTCTTCACTGCCATGTGACCGACTCCAGTACCCGCTCTTTTTCACTCTTTCATCCTTTCGCTCGGCTCACAGTATGTCTGACTGAGGAGGAAGAAGAAGAGGTAGAGGAGGAAGAGGGAGAAGAAGAAAGCAGGAAGAAGATATAGAGAAGAAAAAAAGAGGAAGAGGGATGTTCACCGTTTCACTCAAGTGCCGCTTAGGGGTCATCAGACGCAAGAATAACGGTACAGTGAGCGTGTGTTTTAGAGGGGAAAGAGAGTACTGACCACTGAGTGTGTGTGTGTGTGTGTGTGTGTGTGTGTGTGTGTGTGTGTGTGTGTGTGTGTGTGTGTGCGAACAACGCTGCTGTTGTCTGTTTTGTATTTGACTTCACCGTGTGTCTCTGATGTGTGTGATCTTCCATGCACAGTTTGTGTCTGTCTGTAAACACTTCATACTGTCTTATGTGTTTGTGTGTGTACATGTTTTCCTGTGTGTTTATTCTCTTTGTGTGTGTGCCACGAGGAAAGCAAGATGCTCGTCTCCTGCTGATGTTGTTGGCATGTTATTTTCTCATCTGTCCTCCTTCTTCCTCTTCTTCTTTGATTTCTTCTTCTACACTTTCTACGCCTACACTTTACCTATGTTAGTTACCAAGGCTGTGTGTCCACAGGAAGCCTTGCTATCTCTGAATGAGGTTTTGGTTTAGACAGAAAATATATTAGATCAGAAAGTCAATTGAATTTACTTGACATGGGTAAACAAAGCCATTTGTCTTGTGTTTGGAAATACAAAACACTTTCTTCCCCTGCAGTGAGTCCATGCTGATCGTCTTTAACAACAGGTTGATTGTCTCTGTCTGTGTGAATGTAGATTGTTTAGCTGTCATTTAGTATGAAAACAATACTTTAGATTCTGTGGACATAGTTGTGAATTTGGACAAATGGTGTGATTGTAATATCTGGGATAAATTAGGTTTTTCAGGTTATTTGAATGGGCTTGAATTGACTGTGCTTCTTTTATTATGGCTGCTGGTCTCTCTAAATATTACAATTTAATAACTTCAGTCAAGTGAGAGACACATGTTGATGCAGTTTAATGTAAGTTTTAGTCATAGATGAAAAAATGCATCAATTTGAGACTTTGTTGTAGCTCTTGATTCTCATTCTTTTTGTGTTAACCTAAAGAAAACTGACATTATGTGATTGCATATTATGTTGTGTATTTGCCAAATCATAAATGGGTTTACTTTCCATCAGAAGCTTAATGCTTACTGAGGCGTCTGCACGGTATATCATGGAAATTGATGGACTTAATGGTGTGTGTGTGTGTGTGTGTGTGTGTGTGTGTGTGTGTGTGTGTGTGTGTGTGTGTGTGCACTTGTTTTCATGACAAATAAGGACAATTTTATGATAACACACCTTCACTATCAGGACACTTGGAAAAATGAGGACATTTTGGCGTCCTCATTTTTCTGAACTCACTACAGTGTTTTAAACTCCCCCAAATACCCCTACACCAAATATCTTCAACGTCCTAAAATATCACAATTTCATGACATGAAGTGTGTGAGTGTGTTTATGGATTTTGCTCATCTATGAATACGCCAACTAGTGGTCACTTCTGGAACTTAACACACTTTTCACACACTTTAGTCACGTGACTAAAAAGGTCCTCATAAATCTCATATTTTTCAGGTTCAAACACACTCCAATGTTTAAGCTGGTTTTAGTATTACTGCAATATATATGTATTTCCATGGACTCAGAGACCAACTAAAATCATCAACAATGAATTACTGCTGATTTTAGTCACCTGCCTATAATCTAGAGAACGAGTTATTCCATCATTACTTTTATTTACATCGAATAGCCAGATAAGCTAATGTTAGCTTATTAGCTTAACGTAGCTAACCGCATGCAAAGGACCCTGACACATGGAAGATTCTCTCGACAGAACTGGAAGGATTACACAACTAAATTGAGGTAATTCATTACTTTTTCTAAGATGTTGTTACTGACGAGTAGTAACAAGATATTATTTTAAAATGTGAATTGTAACAGTGGTTTCCAATTTAACACCAAATTGATAGATATTCAGTAGACCTAGTAAGTAATGTTATTTGTGGAGCTTACCGTGTTTTAGTAATTTTATAACAGTATTTACCTTTGAAGACGCTTTGTCTGTGCTCTTGTAACATTATTTGTTGAGGGTGTTAAAGTAACTTGAAGTTACACAATTCTAATTGCAGTTGCCCAGGGTTTGCACTGAACAGTTAGCTTATCAAGCTAATGGGCTCCTGCATTAGTGAGAAACATGAGTTATTAAGTTATGATTAAAGAATAAATAATACCATTTTATAAAACATAATTGATACAAATAAATTAGAAATGTATTTTCTATTTGTTCTTGTTGACTTTTTGTCATTCTTCCATGTAGATGTTTGCTAATTAAATGGCGAGTGTAGAGTGTGTGTGTTACATCGTCCTCATATTGTTGGGTAGCAGATATTGTACAGTTCAAACTATTTCTATAGAGTCTTGAGTTACAAGCCCAGATCCTCATGTGAATTGTTTTACTAAAATGTGTGTCCCCTACATGAAAAGTCAATGGATTTCTGACACGTTATTGTTGTATTTTAAATTGCAGAAACTGAATGACATGATCACGGCTCAGCCTTTAGCTGACTCTGAAAGGAGCCAGGAGATACAACCTCATCCTTCCAACAGGTAATTAAACATTACTCTAGACTATTTCTATACAAAGGTAAATTCCTGTCTCAATCAAGTCCAATGCCTACATAAAATGCCTTTTTAACTGCATTAACACAAAGGTGTTGTGAAAAAACTTTCACAATGTCAAGACTGACTGTTGTTTCTAAATACCATAGTAGAAAGATATACCTCTACATTTTGATAGAAGCTAGTAACTACTCTTAAAACATGAAAATGATCTTTATTGCCCCTAAATTCTGTGTTTTTTTCTCCTTTTGCCAATGTGTTTTCCAATTGAACCTAATGTGCATCAGTTTACATGATCTAATTAATAGGGAAGTAGATCCATACTTATTACTATGGGGGTTTCATGTTTTTTTAACAACATCAGCACACCTCAGAAGTCAGGAACACTGACTTTATTTGTAACTTCAGTCGTCATGTCCTAATTTTGTTTTAGGTTGTGTAGTCATGATGTGCTTTAGAGGGCGTCCCCATATGGTACAAACCCAACGAGTTTAGAGTGTGTGTTGTGTTACATACGTCCTCATATTGTTGGGTAGTAGATATCGTCTTTAGTCTGTGTAGTCATGATGTGTTTCAGAGAACGTCCCCATATGTTACAACACAACGAGTGTAAGAGAGGTGTGTGTTTCATCGTCCTCATATGTGGGTAGTAGATATCGTCTTAGTCTGTGTAGTCATGATGTGTTTTGGTGGACGTCCCCATATGGTACAAACCCAACGAGTGTAGAGTGTGCGTGTTGTTCACTCGTCCATCATATTGTTGTGTAGCAGATATTGTACAGTTCAAACTATTTCTATAGAGTCTTGAGTTACAAGCCCAGATCCTCATGTGAATTGTTTTTACTAAAATCTGTGTCCCCTACATGAAAAGTCAATGGATTTCTGACACGTTATTGTTGTATTTTAAATTGCAGAAACTGAGTGACATGATCGCGGCTCAGCCTTTAGCTGACTCTGAAGCGAGCAGCAGAGATACACCTCATCCTTCCAACAGGTAATTAAGCCTGTGTGTGTGTTTGAAAGCTGTTACCCTTCATGGTGTTCGCGGGTCAATTTTGACCCATGATTTATCTCAGTCCAAAACACTCACAAATAATGACTATCATCAATATTGTTTTAACTACATCATAACTAACTTCTAATGCATTCATAACCATACAATCCTGTTGTAATGTTATTGTATGGCCCCAAAACACATTACACAACATATTGCACACGTTCAGGTTCAAGTGTTAGTGTACATATTCTTTGTGAAAGGTCAAGTTCTCGTGGGGGGAGGGGGGCCAGAGGGATGGGAGACCAGGTGCATGTTGCGAAAAAAAATATTGTTACAGTGGATGAAGGGGGTGGGGGTGGGGTGTCTAAAGTCAAAGATGAATCTTGATTGGGCCAAATTTGACCCCGAGTCACCCACAACAATTCTGCTCGGTCTAACCAGACCCGAACACCAAATTATACACTTATTTTTTAGAGACCTTCAGACTTGGCTAAAATTGTCAAAATCAGTTTTGTAGTGTTTATATAGCTGTTGTGGAGGATATCATGATGCCTTGTTCCGATAAAAAAACTAGATCGTAGTTATTATATAATTTGAATTTGAAACGGGTCACGGGAGACCCGAACACAACATAAGGGTTAATTAAACATTTACTGTAGACTATTTCTATACAAGGTAAATTCATGTCTCAATCAAGTCCAATGCCTACATAAAATGCCTTTTTAACTGCATTAACACAAAGGTGTTGTGAAAAAACTTTCACAATGTCAACTGACTGTTTTTCTAAATACCATAGTAGAAAGATATACCTCTACCATTTGATAGCAGTAACTACCTCTTAAAACATGAAAATGATCTTTATTGCCCCTAAATTCTGTGTTTTTTCTCCTTTTGCCAATGTGTTTTCCAATTGAACCTAATGTGCATCAGTTTACATGATCTAATTAATAGGGAAGTAGATCCATACTTATTACTATGGGGGTTTCATGTTTTTTTAACAACATCAGCACACCTCAGAAGTCAGGAACACTGACTTTATGTAACTTCAGTCGTCATGTCCTAATTTTGTTTTAGGTTGTGTAGTCATGATGTGCTTTAGAGGGCGTCCCCATATGGTACAACCCAACGAGTTTAGAGTGTGTGTGTGTTACATCGTACTCATATTGTTGGGTAGTAGATATCGTCTTTAGTCTGTGTAGTCATGATGTGTTTCAGAGAACGTCCCCATATGTTACAACACAACGAGTGTAGAGAGTGTGTGTTTCATCGTCCTCATATTGTTGGGTAGTAGATATCGTCTTTAGTCTGTGTAGTCATGATGTGTTTTGGTGGACGTCCCCATATGGTACAACCCAACGAGTGTAGAGTGTGCGTGTTTCATCGTCCTCATATTGTTGTGTAGCAGATATTGTACAGTTCAAACTATTTCTATAGAGTCTTGAGTTACAAGCCCAGATCCTCATGTGAATTGTTTTTACTAAAATCTGTGTCCCCTACATGAAAAGTCAATGGATTTCTGACACGTTATTGTTGTATTTTAAATTGCAGAAACTGAGTGACATGATCGCGGCTCAGCCTTTAGCTGACTCTGAAGCGAGCCAGAGATACACCTCATCCTTCCAACAGGTAATTAAGCCTTGTGTTGTGTTTGAAAGCTGTTACCCTTCATGGTGTTCGCGGGTCAATTTGACCCATGATTTATCTCAGTCCAAAACACTCACAAATAATGACTATCATCCAATATTGTTTTAACTACATCATAACTAACTTCTAATGCATTCATAACCATACAATCCTGTTGTAATGTTATTGTATGGCCCCAAAACACATTACACAACATATTGCACACGTTCAGGTTCAAGTGTTAGTGTACATATTCTTTGTGAAAGGTCAAGTTCCTGTGGGGGGAGGGGGGCCAGAGGGATGGGAGACCAGGTGCATGTTGCGCAAAAAATATTGTTACAGTGGATGAAGGGGGTGGGGTGTCTAAAGTCAAAGATGAATCTTGATTGGGCCAAATTTGACCCCGAGTCACCCACAACAATTCTGCTCGGTCTAACCAGACCCGAACACCAAATTATACACTTATTTTTTAGAGACCTTCAGACTTGGCTAAAATTGTCAAAATCAGTTTTGTAGTGTTTATATAGCTGTTGTGGAGGATATCATGATGCCTTGTTCCGATAAAAAACTAGATCGTAGTTATTATATAATTTGAATTTGAAACGGGTCACGGGAGACCCGAACACAACATAAGGGTTAATTAAACATTTACTGTAGACTATTTCTATGCAAGGTAAATTCATATCTCAATCAAGTCCAATGCCTACATAAAATGCCTTTTTACCTAATTAAAATTAATATATTGTTTAATAAATGTAGAATCTCAATATAACTGTTACTTGTTTCTAAATATCATAGTAGAAAGATATACCCCTACCATTTGATAGCAGTAACTACCTCTTAAAACATGAAAATGATCTTTATTGTCCCTAAATTCTGTGTGTTTTCTCCTTTTGCCAATGTGTTTTCCAATTGAACCTAATGTGTATCAGTTTACATGATCTAATTAATAGGGAAGTAGATCCATACTTATTACTATGGGGGTTTCAGGTTTTTTTTAACAACAACAGCACACCTCAGAAGTCAGGAATGCTGACTTTATGTAACTTCAGTCGTCATGTCCTCATTTTGTTTTAGGTTGGGTAGTCATGATGTGTTTTAGAGGACGTCCCCATATGTTACAACCCAACAAGTTTAGAGTGTGTGTGTTACATCGTCCTCATATTGTTGGGTAGTAGATATCGTCTTTAGGTTGTGGAGCATGATGTGTTTTGGTGGACGTCCCCATTTGGCACAACCCAACGAGTGTAGAGTGTGTGTGTGTTACATCGTCCTCATATTGTTGGATAGTAGATATCGTCTTTAGGTTGGGTAGTCATGATGTGTTTCAGAGGACGTCCCCATATGGTACAACCCAACGAGTGTAGAGTGTGTGTGTGTTACATCGTCCTCATATTGTTGGGTAGTAGATATCGTCTTTAGGTTGGGTAGTCATGATGTGTTTCAGAGGACGTCCCCATTTGCTACAACCCAACGAGTGTAGAGAGTGTGTGTTTCATCGTCCTCATATTGTTGGGTAGTAGATATCGTCTTTAGGTTGGGTAGTCATGATGTGTTTTGGTGGACGTCCCCATTTGCTACAACCCAACGAGTGTAGAGTGTGCGTGTTTCATCGTCCTCATATTGTTGGGTAGTAGATATCGTCTTTAGGTTGTGGAGCCATGATGTGTTTTGGTGGACGTCCCCATTTGGCACAACCCAACGAGTGTAGAGTGTGTGTGTGTTACATCGTCCTCATATTGTTGGGTAGTAGATATCGTCTTTAGGTTGGGTAGTCATGATGTGTGTTCAGAGGACGTCCCCATATGGTACAACCAACGAGTGTTAGAGTGTGGTGTGTTACATCGTCCTCATATTGTTGGGTAGTAGATATCGTCTTTAGGTTGGGTAGTCATGATGTGTTTCAGAGGACGTCCCCATTTGCTACAACCAACAGTGTAGAGAGTGTGTGTTTCATCGTCCTCATATTGTTTGTAGTAGATATCGTCTTTAGGTTGGGTGTCATGATTGTTTTGGTGGACGTCCCCATTTGCTACAACCCAACGAGTGTAGAGTGTGCGTGTTTCAATCGTCCTCATATTGTTGGCTACAGATATTGTACAGTTCAAACTATTTCTATAGAGTCTTGAGTTACAAGCCCAGATCCTCATGTGATTGTTTTTACTAAATGTGTGTCCCTACATGAAAAGTCAATGGATTTCTGACACGTTATTGTTGTATTTTAAATTGCATAAACTGAGTGACATGGATCGCGGCTCAGCCTTTAGCTGACTCTGAAGCGAGCCAGAGATCCCACCTCATCCTTCCAACAGGTAATTAAACATTTACTCTAGACTATTTCTATAAAAGGTAAATTCATGTCTCAATCAAGTCCAATGCACACATAAAATGCCTTTTTATCTGCATTAACACAAAGGTGTTGTGAAAAAACGTTCACAATGTCAAGACTGACTGTTGTTTCTAAATACCATAGGAAAATATACCCCTACCATTTGATAGCAGTACTACCTCTTAAACATGAAAATTATCTTTATTGTCCCTAAATTCTGTGTTTTTTCTCCTTTTGCCATGTGTTTTTCCAATTGAACCTAATGTGCATCAGTTTCCATGATCTAATTAATAGGGAAGTAGAATCATACTTATTACTATGGGGGTTTCAGGTTTTTTTTAACAACGCACACCCAGAAGTCAGAACACTGACTTTATGTAACTTCAGTCGTCATGTCCTCATTTTGTTTTAGGTTGTGTAGTCATGATTTGTTTTAGAGGACGTCCCCATATGTTACAACCCAACGAGTGTAGAATGTGTGTGTTACATCGTCCTCATATTGTTGGGTAGTAGATATCGTCTTTAGGTTGTGTAGTCATGATGTGTTTCAGAGGACGTCCCCATATGGTACAACCCAACGAGTGTAGAGTGTGTGTGTGTTACATCGTCCTCATATTGTTGGGTAGCAGATATCGTCTTAGGTTGTGTAGTCGTGATGTGTTTCAGAGGACGTCCCCATATGGTACAACCCAACGAGTTTAGAGTGTGTGTGTTACATCATCCTCATATTGTTGGATAGCAGATATCGTCTTTAGGTTGTGTAGTCATGATGTGTTTCAGAGAATGTCCCCATATGGTACAACCCAACGAGTGTAGAGTTTGTGTGTTACATCGTCCTCATATTGTTGGGTAGTAGATATCGTCTTTAGGTTGTGTAGTCATGATGTGTTTTGGTGGACGTCCCCATTTGGTACAACCCAACGAGTGTAGAGTGTGTGTGTTTCATCGTCCTCATATTGTTGGGTAGCAGATATCGTCTTTAGGTTGTGTAGTCATGATGTGTTTTGGTGGACGTCCCCATATGGTACAACACAACGAGTGTAGAGTGTGTGTGTTTCATCGTCCTCATATTGTGGGCTAGCAGATATTGTACAGTTCAAACTATTTCTATAGAGTCTTGAGTTACAAGCCCAGATCCTCATGTGAATTGTTTTTACTCAAATCTGTGTCCCCTACATGAAAAGTCAATTGGTTTCTGACACGTTATTGTGTATTTTAAATTGCAGAAACTGAGTGAGTGACATGATCACGGCTCAGCCTTTAGCTGACTCTGAAGCGAGCCAGAGATCCACCTCATCCTTCCAACAGGTAATTAAACATTTACTCTAGACTATTTCTATACAAGGTAAATTCATGTCTCAATCAAGTCCAATGCCTACATAAAATGCCTTTTACCTAATTAAAATTAATATATTGTTTAATAAATGTAGAATCTCAATATAACTGTTACTTGTTTCTAAATATCATAGTAGAAAGATATAACCCTACCATTTGATAGCAGTAACTACCTCTTAAAACATGAAAATGATCTTTATTGCCCCTAAATTCTGTGTGTTTTCTCCTTTTGCCAATGTGTTTTCCAATTGAACCTAATGTGCATCAGTTTACATGATCTAATTAATAGGGAAGTAGATCCATACTTATTGCTATGGGGGTTTCAGTTTTTTTTAACAACAACAGCACACCTCAGAAGTCAGGAACACTGACTTTATGTAACTTCAGTCGTCATGTCCTCATTTTGTTTTAGGTTCTGTAATCATGATGTGTTTCAGAGAATGTCCCCATATGGTACAACCCAACGAGTGTAAAGTGTGTGTGTTACATCGTCCTCATATTGTTGGGTAGCAGATAACGTCTTTAGGTTGTGTAGTCATGATGTGTTTCAGAGGACGTCCCCATATGGTACAACCCAACGAGTTCAGAGTGTGTGTGTTACATCGTCCTCATATTGTTGGGTAGCAGATATCGTCTTTAGGTTGTGTAGTCATGATGTGTTTCAGAGGACGTCCCCATATGGTACAACCCAACGAGTTCAGAGTGTGTGTGTGTTACATCGTCCTCATATTGTTGGGTAGCAGATATCGTCTTTAGGATGTGTAGTCATGATGTGTTTCAGAGGACGTCCCCATTTGGTACAACCCAACGAGTGTAGAGAGTGTGTGTTACATCGTCCTCATATTGTTGGGTAGCAGATATCGTCTTTAGGATGTGTAGTCATGATGTGTTTCAGAGAATGTCCCCATATGGTACAACCCAACGAGTGTAGAGAGTGTGTGTTACATCGTCCTCATATTGTTGGGTAGCAGATATCGTCTTTAGGATGTGTAGTCATGATGTGTTTCAGAGAATGTCCCCATATGGTACAACCCAACGAGTGTAAAGTGTGTGTGTTACATCGTCCTCATATTGTTGGGTAGCAGATATCGTCTTTAGGATGTGTAGTCATGATGTGTTTCAGAGAATGTCCCCATATGGTACAACCCAACGAGTGTAAAGTGTGTGTGTTACATCGTCCTCATATTGTTGGGTAGCAGATATCGTCTTTAGGATGTGTAGTCATGATGTGTTTCAGAGAATGTCCCCATATGGTACAACCCAACGAGTGTAGAGTGTGTGTGTTACATCGTCCTCATATTGTTGGGTAGTAGATATTGTACAGTTCAAACTATTTCTATATTGGAACCCAAATAACACACTATTTGATCTAAATATACTTATGGTGAAAACAATTATTAAGTCTTGCTTTCGAAGGAATGGCAGTATGTGCTTTTATCATGCATTATATTCTAATTTATCCTTTCAGATTCACAGAAGAACACAACACTTCACTTCAACAAAGCTTCCTCAAAGTGCTCCAATGGAATGCAAGGTAAATAAGCATTTTGTATTTACATTACTCTATTAGAAAAATGTATTGATCTTAACTGGATTTCTAAAGGACATTTCTAGTGTTTTGTACAACTAATGCACTTTACAGTACATGCCAACATATACCCATTCACATGCAAATGTATGCCAACATTTTTACCATTCATACACTGATCACAGAGGCCATCATTCACACACATTTGATGATGCTATCATTTAACTACAAACTATAATTTGTTCTATCATATCCCACATTTATCACTTTAACAGAGCAATTTCTCAAATACATTGTGTCTTGTTTCCATTTATGACAGCTGGGAAGATGAAAGCAAGTGGACAGGTGACGAAGTGAAGGCTACTGAGCGGCATTTGTATCCTTAACAAGCTGCAGAGTACCAGGTAAAAAGGACTGTGACTCCTGTCTCAAGGCAGAGCCAGTTGCTCTGAAAGACAGGGACTGGGTTGCCATCAAATATTACATTCACAACAGAATCATGGCATTAAAAAGGAAGATGAATACATAGGACTAGAACATGCCAACTTGGTCTGAGGTACAATTTTACTTTAAAATAATAGTTGTTTCTTCATTCCCTGCAGTTTTATTGGTAGGGATTTCATAATCAGCCTAACCTCAGACATCTTGTGTTAATGTGTGTACTTGGCTTGGTTTTGATATTATCTTGTTTTCCTTGAATTATTTAATTAGTTTTGTTCTTGTACAAGCATGTCACATAAGCTTGACTGTAGCTGCCAAATGTTAATATGTTGACATGTATCCATGAGGGATTTTAATGTGTTTTCCAACCCCCCTCTCGTGGTCACTTTCAGCCAACAGAAATTGTGTTTTTGACGATTATTTACAGTTATGCCATCATTTCTTTCATAAATAAGGTTTGAGATGATAGGTTAATACTATGTTCTGCCTCAACAAATAATATAACTAGTACTTCAAAAGATTGTTACTTCCATCATTATTTCCCAAGTTTTCACCATTGATTTGTTCTTGCCCACAAGTTGTTTGATGTGGTCTTTCAACTATTAAGAAATTATTTGGAGTGGGGGCTACTTGTACATGTCTCATTTATGGAACTTTGGTAAACTATATTAACACGTTGTAAGTTATTTAGACTGGTTAACTAAACATAGTGTACACTTGTCATGTTTCGTGCTTTTTACAAGAAAAACACTAAAGAGAAAGTTGCTCATAACTTTCAAACATGCCATATCTACTTCACTGCCTCACACAATGGAGGATAGGGGCTAACGTTTCTGGGTTGTGGGTGGTCTATTCTGGGTGTAAAAAATGGTTATTTTACAATTTATATGACCAAATAATTGGTTGTTAGGTTCTAAGTCGACAAACAATGTTTTTAAGTTGTTGCTATTAGTCTTTCTCATAACAGGCAAATGATGAACCCAACTCTGGCAACAATAATACTCAGACATGTTTTTTAGTTAAAAAGCACTACATTTTGGAAAGTTGACATAATCCTGTGACTTTTAGTTGACTAAGAATTATTTAATCAAAGGCAGCGCCTGTCACCATGGTTCCATCTTTATGCAACATGAATCAAGCATAATAGAATACATTTGATTTATAATACACACTTTAAAGACAACGTCATCTCAAGGTGCTTATAGAGTATATCCTTATATACAATATCCTTATTGTTAGGTAAAGGAATAGTCATGAGGGCACCCTCTTTTAATTTCATATTTGCTCCTATTCTGGTTTTATACTTCAATTTATATATTTTGCCAGCAATTCATTAAATGTAGAAACAAATAAAGTGTTTCATCCTTTTTTTCACATAAACGTTTATTAGAGAATTTGTAACTTGAAAAATATTAAGACTTTAAGAGTAAACTGACCACAATTAAATGCTATATACCTTTTTAACTTAGCTTTTTATGTTTCTGGACTGCTCAGTTTTAATATGTTGTATCAACAAGTTAATATGAATAGACTTTTTGTGTCAGAGGTTACCTGACTGGCGAACATGAGTATTATTTAATGTTGAAGTTTTAGTTTTTTAATGTACACCGATCCTTCTTATGCAGATATTTCAATCATAAGTAATAAGGCATAGTTTGCAAATACAGACTCTATTTGTGTATTACTTGGTCTCCATAGTCCTTAACTTGAAAATGTAGTGTGTATCTATGGGGTCACAATTCATATAAACATGAAATATCAGTGTGTGTTGCTAGGGGCTCATAAGTCACATAAACCTGTTCATGTCCTCATAAGTAGTATTAAAATCAGGTTTCCGCAAAATATAGCATTAGACAAATCTCAATAGATGGATGTCTTCCAGGAAGCATGCATATGAAATGCTGTGATTCCCAGGTCCCTAGGACCTTTGGAAAGCATGTCCCAATTTGTCACGTTTTTTTTCACACGTCCTGATATATCCTATAAACACGTATTGTGTGTGTGTGTGTGTGTGGTGTGTGTGTGTGTGTGTGTGTGTGTGTGTGTGTGTGTGTGTGTGTGTGTGTGTGTGTGTGAAATATAACAAAGTGTTGTGAGTGTTATTCATACACTTTTATGACTGGAGTATATAAAGCTCATAATTCTCTTTTTATCCAACAAATTGACTCAATATAGTAAAATAGTAAAATGACACAGACGGAGGTGCTTGTTATTCATCACAACAGAAACCCTTTATCTTTTCTTCAATTTGGCATCAAAATTAAGTAATTGAAAAAAACATCAACCACGTAATAACCAAACAGCCTTTTTCTTTTTCTTTTTTTCAGTTAAAATCAAAAGTGATTTTCAACAATTTTCAGCGGCAAGCTAGGCAGCTATGGACATTTGAGTGTTCTGTCAACACATTTATAATAATTGTTGAAAAAATGACATGTTCTCATCCACCCTGAATCTTTTTTTTTTGTTACACCATTTTGCTTGCTATATACCCAAACATTTACATGTCATATCATGTGACTTCACTAGCACCTCTATAGCAATTTAAGCCAAACCACTATTTTTCCTGAACTTAATCAAGTACTCTACTTGTTTTGCTTAAACCAATCAATGTGCTTCCTGTGGAGAAATACAGTTGTTTTAAAACACTTTGTGTATGTCACATTCTGGACATTTGTGATGAAACATGTGAACAATGAGTTATAACTTTTCTTAAAATATCGTACGACCGGTTGTATGAGGACATGTTGCTTCATTGTAGGTTAACTAATATTTTATAACTAAATATTCATTATTGTTTCTTCAATTGAATGAACTTTGTTCATGGTGTTCTGGGTGCTCTACCTGCAACAACACAGGAGCATTGCGCTGCTGTGTGTGGGTTGTTTGTGTGTCTTTCATCTTTAATGTATGACATACAGTACATTGTGACTGATTTCTTTATGTGCTGGTGTGAGTGAGATGCATGGTTGGTTTCCAGTGGAGCTTGGGGCCAGTTTGTGGTGTGTGCTGATTGATCTTCAAATCTCTGCGAGCTGTGGGGACCTCTGGATTCTTTCTCTCTGATTACTGACTTTCATTACAAATGAGGCCACTGCTCACAGCATGGGGCATGTGTGTGTGTGTTGTGTATTTAGGCGGCTAAGAGAGCAGGTGATCTAAAAATGTGTATCGATATGGTCTGTATGTAAATTATGTAATTGAGTTTGTGTGTGTGTTTTGGCATGTTGGTACTCTGAGTGAGGAATGTCTCGTTAAACACTTTATTTTTTCCTCAAATCCAAAGACATTACAAGACCACTGTGTCAAATAACACTGACCAAATACAAAAAATAAAAAAAATAATTGTATTCATCAAAATGTAATTGTTCAGATCTGCTGTCTAGATTTATTGTGTAATTGTATCTGGCTAAATCACAGCTAACTAAGCAAAAATACAACCCAATGGTAAAAGGAAACAATTGGAAACAGCTAGCCTGACTTTGTTCAAAGGTAACAAAGTATTATACCAGACTATAGCTGTGTTTCAATTGCATACTTCTGTACTCATGCCACCCAATTTGAAGTATTGCAAAATGCAGTTCACTACCGCATGGTGCACTCATGATCAAAAAGTTGAGTGTGGAATGCTGGACATTTCTGGTGAACACAGCACTATACACATACAAGTTATACATGTTTTTCTGTGTTTTATATACATATATACATATATATAAATATATATATATATATATATATATATATGATTAGACACGCACCACTTAATAAAGAATCACAGTTAATATTGATTTGCTTAATTGAACTGACTAATGAATCGCTACCAAAAACAATAACGTTGCTAGCTAACAGTGGCAAACTTAATTTTCTGTTGTTGAGGCAACACTACACGTTCGAGCCTCACACGATGCACAACTATTTACAGTGTAAAACTTGCAGAGAGACACAGCACATGTCTTGCAGTTGAGCAGTTGCCTTGCAACCAGAGGATACTACAGGAAGTTACAGGTCCTGGCTAAGAAATAGTCTGACACACAATCTCCCATTCAATGATGATACCTCATGTTACAAATTAAATAAAACATGCTAGTGCAAAGTGAGCTTTAGAGGTCGTGGAAGGAAAATGTAATTAACTTTGGACAGAGCCAGGGTAGCCGTTTAGTTATTGTGCTAAGCTAAGTTAGCTGGTTGCTGCGGTACAGTGTATTTAGCGTACAGATGTGAGAGTGATATCAGTCTTATCATCTTACAATCTGCAACTGCAATGTGTTGTGAAATGTTGCTTGTGAGGAGAAGACAACATTCTTGGAGAAGAAGAAATAGGCCTATACTTTCACTTATCCACTGTAACCCAACACACAGATTTTGAAAGCAAAACTTTTACTTGTCACAGAATATTTGTTCCAATATAGTATTGTTACTTAATTAAAAAGTATTTCTTCCACCTTCAAATAAAACATAATAACAATTCCTATAAAGTCAGAACTGCATATCTCGTCCCTCACAGAGAAGAGTGTGTGTGAATGTTAAAATGAGAACGGTGTGCTCAGCAAACTCTGCTTTGGTGAAACACCTTTGTGAAATAAGGCTCAGGTGGCTTGAGTGGAAAACTTTGTGTGCAGGATTCCGAACTTAGTAGTAGGTTCAGAAATCAATAGAGCAGAGGTGTTGCTGGGTGCATTAGATAAGAGGTTTACACGGTTCACAGGGCTAAACGGCTGAGACGAGCCATTTTAAAGTCTCAAAATTACATTTCTTGCTCAGCTTTTTCCTATTCATCCAACTTGCATGTGATGTATGATCATTTCAGGATATGAGAAAACATATTATTTTAATATAAATGGTGGTGTTTGCTTTGGAAATAGTAGCTTTATCTGCTGTTGCATATAGGAACGAGCTGGTTGGCTTCTTCCAAATTCAAAAATATTATGAAATGAGAAAAAACATCTGCCTGATATCCCTGACATGTGTCCAGCAGTGGGTAGAGGGAACATTAGTCATCATATTTTCTATCAAGGATGTTGCTCACTTGCTTGGATAGCATTGTTTTGAATTCTTCAGTGATTCATCAGTTTCTGTAGGTGGAGATTTCCCACCAGTGATAACCGTAGACAACTCTATTTTATTTGTTCAATGTTGTACTACTACTGAGGTTCAGCCTGTTCATATAGTGTATTCCTTCTAAATGTCCTTAGCTTGAACTTGAAAAACTCTTTGCGAACATAATCAGGTCTCTCAGAGAGGAGTCATGTGTCTTCTCTTCACACCATATTGTTTAGAGTTCAGTCTCACTCAAACTGGTGCTTAACCAATGGCCCCAAGCATTTCATCCTGGGGATAAGAAATAACAGTTAAATGTAGACTTTATAGGTATACAATTTGACGCTGTAAACTTGACATCACCCATTGGATTGTGGACTAATATTTTGAAGCCATGAGCTTGGTGTTATGGCTGTCAGCATCTCTGTATTTGGCCATCTGTATGGCGTTGGCAGAAGTGACACGACAGGGTAATCAAACACTGAAATATACTTCTCCTAAGAAGGCAACCAAATAGTTTGAATCAACTTTCATAAAGTAGAAACACACCGTGAAACAGTTTAAGTTCCAAGACCCTAAACTGGACAAAACTGTGGTAACCTTTCAATCACAAAGTAGCCCTGCCCCTTAAGCTTTTTTTTAAGAATATTATTTATTCACAAAATGATTAATATACTGTAAAGGAGAAGCCTTGAAACTAAGATGTTAACTGAGGTAATAAATCAGTTACTACAGTCTTCTTAAAATAGGTCAGTGTTTTACTAATCCCAATGTGAAAACTGTGCCATTTCTTAGTCCAATAATAACAAAATACAAAATCGGATAAAAAAGCAATAGAAATCAAGGGCTACATTTTTATCCTCAAAATATTCCTGATACTGTACAGTGAAAGAATACTTCTAATTGCTTGTAGGTTATTGCTATTGATGTGAACGGTAATCTTTGACCCTGGGTTTGGTATTAGATGTTTTTGACATTGAGCTCTGGAACAATAATAAAGTAGGGCAGTTGAAATCTTTTCAGTTTCGGAGTGTTGTCTAAAACTCTTCATGTCTGTGGGGTACTTTCAGCAGGTGAGGGATGTCATTGTGCTACTATCTATCTTTCACTCTTTCTGTTTGTGATCCCCCGAAGACAGTTTCATTGGGTTTGTTGCACTTCTTTAGCTCCTCTGTGGAAACTGTTTGCTGTATGACAGTTTGTCTTCCTCCGACCAGAGGCTTCCTCTGTAAGCGTGACCTGGTGCTGATCAGTGAGTCTGCAGGTCTGTGATCCTTTAAATGGAGCACCTGGACTAGAAAATAGATTATCTTCCACACTCTACTTCTTTCTATCCCTCTGGCGCCATCCGTGGTGCTCACACCTGGCCTTCACACACTCTCTGTGGTGCTTAACTTGTTACAGAGTGTTATTTTTAGCTGGTCTATATGAGTATTACACTTTAAACTCACTTTTCAGCATGTGCTTTGATGCACATTGACCCTTGCGATTAGACAATATTGCATGATTCTTATTTTCTCTGCAACCTTTTAATATCTGCAAGTTTAGGGTAAAATGTTGTCTTTGCTGCCTCCCACTTTATTCACAGATTTGAGATTTGAGATATCATTAAAGTGTCTGGAGGGAACAGGGATTTTAGTCTTTGCAGACCATTTACATGCAAAACAACCTATACGATACTACAGAAGAGGGAAACCCCCAAAAGCATCATAGGGGCCCTATTATGAAATATAATGTAAAGTGTCTTGTGTCTACCTTTTAATGAAGTCCTTCTTGCTATCTTGTAACTTGGGATCAGAATTCATAACTCCATAAACCCTGCTTTATAGCAGTAATTGCTAACTTGTACTTTTGCGTAAGCTGTTTTTTTTTTACGACAATTCATAAAAGTATGCAAGACAAATATAAATAACACAAAGTCAGGGTTGTTCTTCATTCCCATCTAGCTTTGCTGAAGGCATGTTTATACCTTACTGTAATCATAATGGGATGCCACATTGATCCCTGCTGTGAAGTGCTGCTTTATTAGTTCACCTCAAGATGAGTTAGAGAACAGGATGTGACACAGAGCAGCACTTCTGCAGCTCAGAGGGACTCAGCTCTGCCGCTGTCAGATGATTGTCAGCGTGATCCTTTCGTTTTGGACATGAATTAACCAAATGATATACAAATACTTTCTTATACTCAAATAAGGCATATACTCTATTTTCCAAATGTAATAATGTCCTCAAAATCCACCTGAAAGTTATTACATTACAGTTATAGAATCAGGACATTTCATTATTGAATGGGTCAAGTTAATACATCACATGGCTGACAAAAGGCCCAATGACAATATAATACTTATTCATGAACCAGTGGATTATTAGATATTAGAAGAGGGTTTTATGAACTTGCAGACCTCAAGTTCTAGACTTTGTGCTTTCAAGGATCTTTTTTTTCTTTTATTCAACTAAATGAATAACAATACAGACAACTGACTGAGCCAAGTTACCAGAATGCATCATTATTTGAAGCAAATAGGCAAAGAGCTTAGCATATGAAGAAAAACAAGTGCTCCCGTGAGTTATCCAATTTCAATGTTTTTGGTCAAAGTCCTCAAATATTGAGCCATAGAAACTACAACCTTAATGAAAGATACATTTCAGAACATACAGTTTAGTAATACACATAATAAAATATATATGTATATTTCAGGTCAACAGATAGATGTTTAACAAAGTTATTTACAGGGCTAACATTTAAATGAAATACCAGAAAATGAAAAGAAAGAAATTAAATCTAACTACACACTTAATTGAATTATTTTATCTGTGTAATTTTGTTGTGGCAACAGCAGCTCAGTCTGTGGGGGACTTGTCTTGTCTCACAGTCTTAGGAACCAAAGGGTCGCTGGCTCAAGTCCCGATCGGACATAAATAGAGGTGCCAGTTAACAACTGGGTACTACACAAGTGTCCTTGAGCAAGGCAAGGAACCCCTTACCCCCAATTGCTAACCCTGGCACAGAACATTCTGGCAGCCTGTTTGCTCTGACACCTCTGCAGACAAAGTATTTTGCACTGTGTATTATAGCAGACTGCTCTTCTTCTTGTTGAGTATACTAAAAAAATATGCTATAGTTGGTAAAAAAATGGCGTAGTCTTTGGTGCTAACTCGACATATTTTGTAATGCAACGATACTTGTTTCGGAGGAGGCTGATGCTATTAACAGAAGTGGCAACAGATTGTCCTCTCAGTTAAACTGACCCAAACAACAGCTGACAGAATGTCCTCGGGACAAACAGTGGGTTCTGTGCCAGCTCACTCGTCGTGGTGTCCTTCTGTGTGAGAGCACTGGAGAAGTAGCACGGGTAGCATCAAAGCTCTCAGAAGACTTTCTTTGAAGATCTAATCATAATCGCGATACATGTAATGTGCTACGTCTAACCTGGTTTCATCAGAGGGTTTAGCTATGAGAGGAGACAGCAGGAGGAGCATCAAAGCCCTGAGAACCCAATAAAGAACCAGGCGGGACGCCCCTGTCCCTCGAGGGGCACATCCACAGATGTCTCTTTTCTCAAAGTCACACGTACATATATAGAGATACAGAGCCCAGAGGAAATGGTTCACACTTTCCAATCATACTTTACTGCGCATTCACACATAAGCATATGCAAAGCTGTATAGATGACAAGGTTGTAAATATATTTAAAATATAACTCTTTTGTTTCGCACAAATTCAAGCGAATTAGCAGTAAAACCCAACTGAGAAGTGTTTTAAGATGCAATTAAGGGTAAAGAAACCGTTCTCCATTTAGAAGCACGTGACGCAGCATGAGAGACAATCTTGTTTTTTCCGGCATTCCACAACAAACACAGGACGATAACCCCGAACAGCTGATAAAGGACTTTATGATAACCCAACTGAAAATCTCCCCGGACACAGTTAAGGACATGACATTTCACAGAGTGCACCTCATCGGTCAAAAAAACCACCTCAAACAAACGCCCGCGACCTGTTGTCACTAAATTCGAACATTTCAAACAGAAACAACAGGTACAGCGTCAAGGCAGATAGCTCAAAGGTATGGACTATGGACTCAACGATCAGTTCCCCCGAGAAATACTGGACAGACGTAAAACTCTACTGACAATCAGAAAACAAAACATGCAACAAGGGAAAAAAGCAGTCATTTCTGTTGACAAACTCTACATTGATGAAAAACATAACCCCCTGGCTTTTCTAGTTCAGCTCCCGTCTCTCTCTCTCTCTCTCTCTCTCTCTCTCTCTCTCTCTCTCTCTCTCTCTCTCTCTCTCTCTCTCTCTCTCTCTCTCTCTCTCTCTCTCTCTCTCTCTCTCTCTCTCTCTCTCTCTCTCACTCATATAATGACTTTATGATGTTGATCAAAATGCACAATGGTTTCACTAGGAACCCTTATCACTTGAAGTTTAGGTATCTTAATGGTTTTTTTATTGTCTTACTGTGAACTGTATGAACTGTCTGTCTTTTTGTCTTTTCCATGGTGACACGCCACCCGCGCAACACACACACACATACACACACACAACCCTATACTCTGATTTCTACATTTTGTAATAATGACCGTACTTAAAATTGTAACTTGGAATATCCGTGGAATTGGTACCAGACTTAAGGTATTTAACCACATCAACACACTACAAGCAGATATATGTCTCCTACAAGAAACTCACACATCTCAATCCGACTTTCATAAATTAAGAACACCACAGTTCAATCAAATATTCTCTGCCCATTACAACTCCAGGCAAAGAGGGGTGGCCATTTTAATAAGGAACACCATCATATTTACCCATAACAACACCATCACAGATCATGATGGACGATTTATCATTATAAATATTACAGTACACAATAGACCCACCACCATTGCCTGTGTCTACGGCCCAAATAATGACGACCCAGCCTTCTTTCACAGCTTTTTTACCTCGCTCGCCAACATCTCAGACTCTCCAATAATAATTGGTGGAGATTTCAATGCGGTTATGAACCCATCGCTGGACAGATCGAATAATTCAAATAGCACTCGCACCAATCAAACTACAGAAACCATCAAACAGTTCATGAGTGATTTAGGCCTTGTCGATTGTTAAAGATTTTTCTTTCTTCTCACCGGTTCACCACTCATACTCCCGCATTGACTATTTTCTCACCATTAACTCCATGATATCACAAACCTCAGATATAATAATACACCCTATTACCATTAGTGATCATGCACCTCTCTCCTTCATCTGGAATATTAACCACTTCAGCAAACCACCAAATAGATGGCGTTTAAATACATCATTACTTGAGGATCCTAACTTCGACACTTACATCAAGAGAGAGTGGGCTTCCTTCCTAGAAATAAATGATTCACCGAATATAGTACCATCCCTACTTTGGGAAACAGGTAAAGCTGTTTTAAGAGGAAAAATCATATCATACTCCACACATAAAAAGAAGAAAGACACTGAACAGGAACAGTACTTAGAACAAAAAAATAAAGAATTGGAGAACCTAAACGCAAACAATCGCACAGCACAAATTCAAAATGAATTACGGAAATATAAATTGCAACTAAATGAATACACAAACAAGAAAACTCATTACCTTATACAAAGACTCAGACACGAGCATTTTGAACACAGTAACACATCTGGAAAATACCTAGCAAACCAAATCAAACAAAACAAAGAAAAAACAACAATTGTGAACGCAGCAGGGAAAACCATTCAGGCGCCTGAAGAAATAAATAAAACGTTCAAAGATTTCTACAGTAACTTATATTCTACAACAAATAACCCAAGCAAGGAAGACATTGAAACATTCCTAAACAATATTGAGTTCCCAAGACCAAAGGATGACCCCCCTATCTCTGATCAATACAGATACAAACATTATCAGTAAAGCATTAGCAAGTCGCATTGAAACAGTAATCCCATTCCTTATCCACTCAGACCAAACAGGCTTTATTAAAGGAAGACACTCTTCCAATAACCTACGCAGACTTTTTAACATAATCCATTACACATCTAATACGAACTCACCGACAGCCATTTTATCATTAGATGCAGAAAAAGCCTTTGACAAGGTAAACTGTTTTTTTTATTTGCAGCACTAAAACAATTCGGATTCGGTGAGTCTTTTATTCAATGGGTCAAGACCTTGGACACTTCACCGATGGCCACAATCACCACCAATGGACTGATATCACAATGCTTCACTTTACACAGGGGTACTAGGCAAGGATGTCCACTCTCTACATCACTATTTTCTATATTCATTGAACCACTTGCTGCAGCTATCTGTCAATACATTAACATCACAGGAATACAAACAGATAACATACACCACAAGGTTAGCCTTTATGCAGATGACATTATACTATATTTACAAAATCCCTCTACCTCACTACCTGAAACCATCCGCCTCATAAACACCTTTTCTGAATTATCCGATTATACTATTAACTGGTCTAAATCAACCCTTCTTCCACTCTCATCTAATAGCTGTGTGATGGCAGTCCAAACACCGCCTTCTTTTCTGCGTACTGGTAATTTTACTTATTTAGGAATCAACATTTCCCCCAGGCTGACAGAATTAGTAAATCTGAACTTCACCCCACTTCTCAAAACAATAGAAGACAACCTTCAACGTTGGATGAATCTCCCAATATCCCTTATAGGCAGAATTGCAACAGTCAAAATGACCATACTCCCAATGATAAATTACCTATTCTCAATGATCCCTATTAAACCCCCACCCACTTGGTTCAAATCTATAGACTCTGCCATCTCAACATTTTACTGGAAAAACAAAACACCTAGAATCAAACTATCTACTATTCAAAAAACGCAAGAGTCAAGTGGCTTAGAAGCACCAACGTTCTGTATTACTTCATTGCCCAGCTACTACAATACATTTACAAATGGACTAATCCTAATAATTCCGACACCTCCTGGTTAGACATTGAACAAACATTATGCAAAGATATTCATATTACAGACTTACCGTTCATAAGCCGCTCCATCATACGTCATCCATGCTTCAAAAACCCTGCAATAGCCACAACTCTGACAGCCTGGTGGAAATGTAACAAATTAACTAACAACACAATTTCACCCACCGAATACACTCCCATCTGGAACAATCCTGACTTTCTAATAAATAGAATACCTTTAAATTTCAAATCATGGATTGCCAAAAGCATCACACACCTCAAACATATATTTCATGAACACAAGTTAATTCCATTTTCTGATTTGGTCCAGAAGTACGGCATCAGGGAACATCAATATTTAGAATATTTACAACTCAAATCATCCATTCAAACCAAAGTTAACAGCAAACGTTGAACTCTTATCCCCCCTCAGAAATATTCCAAATCAAATCAAGAAAAAAAACTGCTTTCAAAAATATATTTATTTATTTATTCTGCAGACTTAAAGGTAGGGTAGGTAAGTTTGAGAAACTGGCTCGAGATACACCTTTTGTTATATTCCATGGAATGCTCTTAACATCCCGATAGCAATGAATATCTTAAGTGCTTTGACAAAAAAGCCTGTGGAAGCCGTAATACTGTAAAAAGTACGACCAATCATTTTAGCCGGCCCAGCTAAAATAACTGGATGGCCTACCTGCCTGTCAGCCTTCCATCTGTGCACAAACTTATCTCGTGCCCTCATTGGTCATGTGCGCGTTCGTGTGTGTTGGAGGAGGGGCTCTGTAAGGAAGTGGCAGATTTTCTCCGGTTGTGTATTTTCAAATTCTAGCGATATCGAGCTGGTTTCTCAAACTTACCTACCCTACCTTTAACAATGTCCATCCCCTCAAATAAATGGGAAAAAGATCTACAGATCACCCCGAACGCCGACTTCTGGTCTCAAATCTGCAGAAACATCTTTTCCATATCAACCAACACCAACATGCACCTCATACAATATAAGATTATTCACAGAGTGCACTACACAGGGGAAAGGATGTTTAAAATGGGTTTTGTAGATTCTGACATCTGTCCTCATTGCTCACTTAACACCACAGACACCTACATGCATGCCACATGGGAATGCACACCAGTTAAGCAATTCTGGCATAACATCACAGACAACCTCTTTTTTGCTGGACTGCCACATCTCCCTTCTTCTTCCATCCCTTTGTTTACTAGGAGACATTTCCAATGTGAACATCAACATTACATCAAGTAGAATTCTGTCCATAGCCCTAATCATTGCAAAAAAAACTATCCACGACAGAAAAGCAATATCACAATTTGGAAAAACCTGCTTATAGAATACATTTCAATGGAAAAATTATCTGCCGGCATAAAAAAACAAACCAATGATATTGATGCAATCTGGAACCCATTTATTGAAAAATGTAATTAATAATCCTCAGTCCGATTTCACCCACCACCCCTTTCTACTTCTTTAAGGTCATGCTACTATTTATATGCCTATGATATATGACTATTATATTGTTACTCATTTCATTTTAATTAAAATGTTGTCATTTATTACTCTCCAATCCCCCAGACACACACACACACACACATACTGTTTTTGTTTTCTTTTTTTGTCTCCATGTATATTTTGTTATTTGTCTTGTATACTTGTAAATGCTCCTTATTAAAAAAAAAGAAAAGAAAAATGCAATTAAGGCTGTAATATAAATGAGATTAAAGCCATTTACATTATCCTAGTGGAGTTACATTTAATTTCTCTTTAGAAATGAGGCGATTTCAAGATTTCCTACACTCTAGCTGTGACATCACGCACTCTGCCTTAACGAGCTGCGCAATGTTAAAGTTAAAATGTAACATTTGTTAAATATTTTATCGACTCTTTTTTGTTTCACAGTAACCCTACCCCTAACCCTCAAAAATCTTAATTTGTGTTTGGTTTAAAGTTGGACTGGATTTATTTAGGTCATTTTCATGAATTTAAACAACTGTCCTTGCTGGAGTTACTCCCATAGTTCGGCTGAGGTACCTGCTGAGTTGAAATGTGGGAAGTGTCCTGATTGGACGGGCTTCAGTCATTCTTCAGTGATTATTAAACCCCAGGAACAGCTGTGCTAGAATTGGTCCAGCTGAAGTTGGTCTGAAAGCGCCTGAAAAAGAGGTTGTTTTCAAAACTGCCTAAAACTTCAACTGCACAAACAGATATATATAGATATTTTTATTGCTTCAGATACACTTCCTGTTTCCACCTTCAAAAATCACTTGTGTTACCACTTTTCTTAATCTTTAATGAGCTGCTGGTTCTTTAAAGTCCTCAAGAACATTGTTTTGCCCTCTGGTCTTGCCTCCAAAGTTGTCACTAAGACGGTTAATCAGTGGGTGAAGCAAAAGCTGTAGATCAACATTTGTATTTGCCTTTTCTCAGGAAGCTGGTGCAATAGGGGCGTTACCCTCTCCCAGCGTGGCTCCTTAGATGGACAGGCTGAGACAGGGGGGATTGTCTGACAAAGTTATTCAGACAATCCAGGCAGCAAGAGCAGGATCCACCACAGCCTGTTACAGGCCGAAGTGGTTGGCATTCCAGCGATGGTGTGAGGAGGGGAGTCTAGAGCCCCTATCTTGTACGTTGGGCTCTATTCTGTCCTACTTACAGTTACTGGTGGACAGGGGGCTTGCTCATTCCACAGTGAAAGTGTATGCAGCAGCCATGAGGGATTTGGCGGCAGGTCAGCCTTCAGTCAGCCGCTTATGTCACGGTTTTTGCAGGGGGTCAGGAGGTAGCGCCCAGTAGTGCACGCCTCCGCCCCGCAGTGGGACCTGCCGCTGGTGCTCAAGGCTCTGGTCACAGAACCATTTGAGCCTCTGGAGCTCTCCTCCCTCAAAGCACTGTCATGGAAGACAGCGTTGCTACTTGCCTTAACTTCAGCCAAGAGAGTGTGCGAGCTGACCGCTCTGTCGGTGCACCCAAGTTGCTTGTTGATCCGGGGTGACCGTAGCGGGGCGACACTCAGACCGAACCCCTCCTTTGCTGCCAAGAGCCTAAGGAGTTCGTTCAGGTCAAGGGCTATTCAGTTAGGGGGCTTTAATCTTCCACCCCATATTGGGGCCAGGGAGGTTAAGTTGCACCTCCTCTGCCCGGTGCGTAGGTTAGCATGTTATGTGGAGCGCACGGCTGCCTTTAGGCGCACCGAACAGCTGTTTGTGTGCTTTGGGGATGGTGTGGCCAGTAAAGCTCTGTCCAAGAAACGCCTGGCAGGATGGCTCTGCGAGTGCATTTCACATGCCTACAGACAGGCGGGGAGAGCCTTCCCCACGGGGGTCCGTGCACACTCTACACGGGATATGGCTGTGTCAACAGCCTTATTCAACGGCGTGAGTGTGGAGGACATATGCACGGTGGCGTCTTGGTTCACGCCAGGCCCCTTCATAAGGTTTTATCTCTCGGACATGTCTGGCTCCTTCTCATCGTCTGTGCTTGCTGGGGCAACACAGGACTGGTGAGGGGGGGGGGGGCTGTGGGTCAGTAGGTATCTGACCCCCCCCCCCCCTGGACATAATGCACTTATGTTTTCCCATGCTCCTTAGGGACCCGGGGAACATGGTGCGCAGTAAGCGCCCATGCAGGGCTGGAAGACTCTCCCGGCGGGAAAAAAGATATTGCAAGTCAACAGTAGAAAGGACAGCATCTAAAGAAAAATATCTTCAGTTTTGTTCCTAAAATGACATAAATTAAGACTATTTTATTGGTTTTATTTGTTTTATGTCCTATATATATTGTGTTGCACTGTTGGAGGAGCCTGTGACTTAAGTTAGTCATTGCCATATCTACTGTATACTGTAGCTACTGTGCACATGACAATAAAGCCTTGAATCTTGAATTTTGAAACCAGTTTTAGCTCAGCCTGAGTTTAAAAAAAGGTTGAGTTTTGATGGGATTTAATTATCCCATAAATCACGTTTTTTGTGCAATAGCATCCATCCCCTAGGAAGTGTGCCAGATGTTGAAGCAAATATTTGTAGTGGCCAAACGGTACTACAACTGTGTGAGGAGGAATGTCATTGGGCCCAAAAATACTTTTCCCATTGGGAAATCGGAAAGGGCATCTGTGGGAAAAATGGGAAAAGTACATTAGTAAATGAGTGTTTTAAAAAACATAAAAGGAAAACACAAGTGTGCATGCTCTCTATCACGGCCCAGATACGGGTATTTTTGCTTTTGAGAGGCAGGCCATTTTGGCTTCATGCGCAAGTGCCAACTTTCATAGGAATAAACGGGCCCCACTTCGAACGCTAGTTCTTCTTATAAATACATGATATTTAGTTGTTCTTCATAATAAAGCAGTGGTGTAATGAAACCGTTTCATAGAGGTAGAAAGTCTCAAGATCAATTCATATTGTGTCTCATCTCAATGGAGTTCACGTCAGAACTGAGAAAGTTTACAAACGCAGGAAACTTTAAAAAATCTAAAATAACGCTGTCATTCTTCAAAAGCAACTTTAACATTGACTTAACTAAGCCTGTTTCCTGTGTGGTTCTAAGATTGATAACTACAGTGTCTTCCACATTCATATGTAAATTATTTGACATATTTTTGTTGAGTTTGTCATTGGCAAGTGTTGGATTATAATTGTGTGTTTGATGCCTCTGTGTTTGCCTGAAGGAAACACCGCTGCTCTGCCGTTCCAGGCTCATTTCATTTGTCACGGCTCAGCTTAATTCCATCCTCAAGCCTCCTCTGATGAAATGTCACAGCACGAGGCCTTTAGAACATTCACTGTGGAGCTTCTGTTTCCACGCCTAATGTATTAGTGAAGATAACAGTTAATGACCACAGTGACAGGTTTTGTTGTTTCTTTTCAGTGTGATACTTTCACAGTGTGAAGACATTAAAAGCCTAAATAGGTTACATTGGAGAAGTGTGGAAGAGGATTGGGAATTTATTTGGGACATCTGACCAAAATGTGTTATTATTTTAGTTCTGAGATTAAAGTGAGAATTTTGAGAAAAAAGTGAGAATTCTGAGATTAAAATCTGATCTCTGAAAAAAAGTCAAAATTCTAAGAAATCATTTTTACTTGTTCAGACTTTCTTCTCAGAATTCTGACTTAAATCTCAGAATTCTGACTCAGTCACAAAGAGTCAGATCTCTATTTGTTTCGTTTTACATGTAACCCTTATTTCTCTTCCCGTTTTTCCCATCAGTTATGGAATCCAAGCAAAAATAAAGCCCAATTATTTACAATGAATGTATCTAGCAGTATGTAGATATTTAAGATTATTTCCACAAAAATAATAAACATATTTCCTAAAACACATTCCCCAGCTTTGCTTTCTCTCTCACATTGACAGCAAACTTGATTTTGCCTCAAACTCTTCAAGTCTATAAATAAAGTTTAGGGAGGGAGAAAAAAACAGTGCTGCTTCTCTATAATCCTACAAAGAATTGCATCTTCTGAAATGTACCAAATAACTCCAGTCAGTAGTTAGTTCTACTTTGATGTCGGCATTCATTTTGTCAGCCTAACTGGCCCCATTTTCAGACATTGGATACATAATTTCAGAATGAAGCTGTATCTGTGTCTGTAAAATCATGTTAGCTGTAACTTGAGTTTGATTTTTGTGCGAGGCATTTCTAAATCATTTATAATAAATGTACTCACTTTAGATTTTTGAAAGATTACATTTTCTACGTTTTTGCATCTCTGCTCAATACGGTAGTAGAGATTCAGCTGCACTGCATTCAGAGTGGTGTAGTGGTAGTATTACTGTTTGATTTTGAAAACCCAAAGAATAGATTAGATTGATATTCATACCAACAGGGTATCTGATGAGTGGGCTTCAGAATGAAGGTTTAACCTGGAGGCTGTGTGTAGCCTGAGAGGCGAGAACCAGGGCAAACATTTCACTATAAACTGTGGATTAGTAAATCTGAGGGGAAAAAAAACACTTTAAATAACTGTAAATGAGATATGGAATTTAATTCTGAACAGTGTCTGTGGTAAGGGGGTAGGGGCATGTCATTTCCATCCCCAATGGAAATGATGTCCCTGGATGGCTGTGAAATGTAATATGGAAAGTCATGGTTTCCTGATGAGGTGTCCTAAGGACTTTACTGATAACCTGATTTGCAAGTTGAAATTTAAATGGACATTTCTCTATATTGCAAAACATTCTGGAACATGTTCCTTAGTTTAGATGAATGCATTTGTCCATGCTAACATTAGCATTTCACTCAAAGCACTGCTCACAAGTGCAGCCTCAAACAGGCCAAATTCCAACATAGCTGAAGACTGATTGCTTTAGAATCAAGTATTATATTGCAGGAGGATAATTAACCCATCAGTACTCGTAACAATATCACAATCCTATAAATAACAAAAGTACAGTGTATAATGTATCCAGCACTGATTTGCAGGTACAGAGTTTGAATAACTTCATTCTGCTTCTCCGTGTCCAATGTGACTCTCTTAACTCTATTAACTTTTCCATGCTCATTTGATTTTGGCGCTGCATGTGGCTCCTCTCTCAACCCTTTCACTATGTTCCCAAAATGTAATCATTTATGGCGCTTTTCCACTGCAGCACGTAGCACGGTTTAAGCGGGCCGGACCAAACTTTCTGCAGACAAAATTACCAAAATGTATTATAAAAACAAATTCCTTATGAGGGTTTCTTAAGTTCCCTTTACGTTTGGAAAGGTTCAATGGGAAAAATGTTTTCTATTCATCATTACCCCAGTTTTTCATACTTTTGGAGCTAATGCACATAGTAAAGGCCACACATGCCCCTTTTCCACCGAACCGGTTCCAGGGCCAGCTCCGGGCTAGAGCCTGATTTAGCTCTGGTTCTTCCTGTTTCCACCGCAGCGGAGCCGGCTCTAAGCACCGAAAACCGGTTCTTAGCTGACCCCACTCGGCTGCCCGGCAAGAACCAAGAACCAATACTTCACGCTTACGTCGGAGGGGGGCGAGATTAACCTGAGCAATAACAGTTCATGGCGAGTTCGGCAAATAAAAGTTGTAACAAGCAGTAGCGCTGAGCAAAGTGACTATAGAACGCAACCACACACTTATAAAAAAAATACCCTTTATAAAGTCAGGCAACACTAAGCAGGCTTAGTGTGATTATATTGTGGAGAGTAGCAGCTATCGGATGGAATCAATAGATGGGCTGCACAGGTTGTTATGTCCGACTATCACGAGTAAAATGTGCCTGAAGAAAACGGCTTATGCCACAATAGGAATGCAACAAGTAGTCAAGATAGTCAGATTAGCTTCGGTTGCTATGCTAACATCACCCATTTTATACCAGAGAAACTTTCATAACAGCGTTGTGATGCCAAACAGCATCAATTCATACTGAAACACATTCACTTATGGGGATGGGGGAAATGTATCAGCTGCTTGTGTGACAGTCAGACAGTGAAGACTTTCCAGCGGCCGTGAGCTAACGGGAGAATAAACTCCGGTGGATGAGCAGCCAGCACTGCAGCGGTCGGTAAATGCCGCTGAAACACATTAATAAACAATGAACCATGGCACTCTGGAGAAAAGTATAAGGGTTGAGAAGTAGTTCTTTAATTTAATCTGGATTTGTATGATTAAAAGCAACACGATCATCGACCCGACGCAGTCCCCCATTGTTGTTGTTGTGAGCGGCGTTGGGGAGAAAATCAGCGACGTAAACGGTGATGTCATGACGCAGCACCAGTCGGGCACGGGGCTAGAACTGGAACTGGTTTGGTGGAAAAGGGGCAATAGAGCCACTGTCATGAACCTCCCTATAATGTGCGCTACACAGGGCATATACTCATATGATAGTAGAGTTGCTGGGATGACCCCTGAGTATAATGTGCGCCACACAGGTTATATGCTCATATGTAGTATTTTTGGTGACACTATTATCCCTATCATCACGGATGGCAGTATAGTTGCTGCTGCTATCATATTGTGATCACCCTCTGTATAATGGGCTCTACACAGGGCATCTGCTTTGCAACTTCAAGAAACAGGCTAGCTCATGCTTCAGCAAAATTGCTTTCTTTTGTTTTCACCACACCTAAAGCTTAGTGCAGTGGCCATTTGTCATCGATGAGGTGTCCAGATTCATCCTGAGCAATAACCTGTTAAGGTTGACAGCCCTAATTCATTCATAATCTAGATGTTATGCATGCCCAATTATGTATTTCTGTTATGTAGTTGAACAGTAAACAGTAACAGTAGCAGCAAACTTGCATAGTCAAACTTTTCCTGTTTTTTTTTACACCTTTAACTCCCCTGTTCTCAGAATACATTTTTTAACTTGTCTTTTATGTTCTGTGTTCAGGAGTTAGTAATGAGATGCAGATTCCAGGTGGGAAGAAAACAGAGGCTCAGCAGCCTTCAGGGTTTTCAGGTTGTGTGCTCTGTCACCCACATAAAACTTGGAAAGCCTTCAGTGGCTCAGGGTGAAGTTTGTTCACACTGATGGAAAACAAACGCGCTGGCCTCGAGCATTTCTCCCGACTATCACACATCTTTCACTCACACACCAACACACCTGACACCTAGGGAAGCTCCTGCAACCAGCACTGCTGACACCTCCATTACTGGTTATATTAACTGCAGCAGAAATTGATGCAGGGGGACAGATTTTTAATTTACCATCATGCACCTGGGGTCCTGACTCTACCGTTTAGCTGTTCTATATTCATTGACCACATTTCTTCATTCTTATAGCCATAAGTCAGATGTGCTTTCTTAAGCTCCTTGATCATATTATGTCAAAATGTTGTCAAATTGTATTTACTCCATGTTTTAGGGAGGCTACGATTACAATACAAGTTAAGGGATGATCTAGCTTATTACATTCATTTTTTCATTGTGAATCAAGAAGTTAAAAATCCTTTGTTGTAATTTTTTTGTGCATTTAAGTACTAGATCTAAAGAAAATGTAGGAAAAAAAAAATACTACAATCGTTTATTTGTTATTATTATGATAATATATATTATTATAATCTGAGGTCAAGTTGGTGAAATGGTCTAAAGTTGCATGTTTCAATGTGTTTTAACTTTAGGGAAATGTATTTGTTTTTTTGTTTACATGTGATCTGTGAAAAAGTGGGCATTTATGTAATTAAATGTCATTTTTTGCTGCCATGTGACTGTTTAGTTTGACATGTGCATTGTCAATTTGATCTTTTTCCATACAGAACAGTTTGACCTAGTTTATTTAAGTAACTTTAGTTTACCAAACTAGATTTCTCCCAAGGGTAGCTTTCAACTTCTTCCAGTGGGAAGTAATTGGTTGCTTACAGTACAAACCTGATTCAATGATCAGTCAATGCATACATAATGTTATATTACTTCTCCTTTTAGTATCTGCAAAGCATTACCCATGGCAGTTCCTACAGTTCCAGCCCCAATGTTTTTTTTAAATGTATGAATCAGGAGTAAACAAAAAATATTGTGAGGGACATCCCAACAAAAGTCCCTTTTGTGACTTTTCAAAGGCTCTGTTATGTTATTTTTTCAAATTATTTATTTTGTGCATTGGCTGAATGAAACGCTTGTTTACATCAGCATAATGAAATGAAGTGCGTCATGTACCTGTATGAAGGGTTTGTAATTACGAGAGGTGCTAATGTAGAACTTGAATTATGTATTATTTCTCAGAGAACACAAACAACTATGAGTGAAAAGGTCAGAACCTGCACGACATGAAAACACGATGTAACAACATGTTCCTGTGACCTCTGTGTGAAAGCTAAGTACTTAATATTCCTTTTAACAGAGTAGAGCGAGAAGTGAAGGGGAATAGTCATCTCGTTTTTCTAAGGAGAAGTTTTCAGCATGCATAGATTGGGGCTGTTTTTCCCAGCATGTCTTTGGGACTTGACTTTGCTTTTGTGTGTTATAATGGAGTATGTTGTAGCCCACACAGTGTCAGCACAGCTTAGTTTTCTTGAACTGCGAGGATGTAGCAGGCTCAGTCTGCTGCTCAGAGAGAGAAGAACATCAGGAGCGCTCTGCTGGGCTTAGTGCATTATACAGAGTGTCAGCGCAGTGTGAAACTCACATTGTATATTATTCATAGAGCCGTGACATATGATATGAGACATGCACACATGCACACACATGCACACACATGCAATGTTATACATAGTGCCATACATATGCATTAGCCCACATACAGTGAATCTGGTCGTATCCAGTCTGAAACACCACATGAGCAGATCTTGTATGTTGTGTGGTAGTGTGTGTGTGTGTGTGTGTGTGTGTGTGTGTGTGTGTCTGTGTGTGTGTGTGTGTGTGTGTGTGTGTGTGTGTGTGTGTGTGTGTGTGTGTGTGTGAGAGGTTTACATCATCTCAGTTTGTATTTCACAGAGTTCTCTGCAGCAACACTGATGTCAGATGCTTGTGTGTGAGATGCATCATATTCTAATCTACAACTTTGCTGAAAGGAATTGAACAAATGTTCCCCGCAGAGTGCTCAACGAGTAATAAGCGGAGATGAAATCAAGAAACATTTGCGTAGTGTTGGAAGTGCTGAGAGAGGCCTGGATGTTTATTTAGCCTCATTCAATACAATTATCCTCAGACAAAGTGTAACAAAAATATCAGACATGTACTTTTGTTTCAATTTTTCCTTTCTTAGCCACTAATTGTAGTAATCTATCCATCAATCTACCACCAAACCGCCTATCAAAGAGTCTGGTCACGGAGCAGTAGCTGTAAATACAGTGTGATTTAATGTGAGCTTGACTGTATTCCATTATTTGACAAGAGAAAGTAAAGGGACAGCAATTACTTCCTTATTCTAAAATTCCTCTGTACATTGCTCTTTTATAGCTATTTTGCACGTAACGTTTTGCAGTGAATACTGTAATGCATGTCAATAAATAACAATAGTATTATAATAGCTTCTATTGTTAGGTGGTATTGTTTGACTGCAAGAAGCCAAGGCATTACCGTGCAGTCATTCATGAAATATTAAGTCATTTAAACAGTGCTGAATTGTAGGACACAAAGAAAATAGCCAATTTACTCATCATATTTGTATATATTTACATAATAAATATGTATTAATTTTACACATAATGTGGATTTGTTTGCTTAAAGTCAGGGATAGTTCATTTTCCACATATATTATGTTCCCTGAATAGAGTCAGAGACAGTCAGAGAAACAATGAAGCCAACCTAATGTCTGTATATTTTTGCATAATCACCATTTGTAATTCATATGAACTTGTATATTTTTTGCTCGAGGTAAGAAGGAGCAGTTTTAGACGACTATGAGCTAAAGAGAGAAGAAAACAGTGGAGCCATGAGCCAAGTTAGGGTCTTTTTGGGATCATTTCATTTGTTTGTTAGGTCAAAAACAGCTATTTACTTTTGGTGGACTATTTTATTTTTGTGATTATCCAATCCTACTCACTATGGGGGCCACATTGTCTCACACTGGATCACATCAGCTTTCTGAAAACAGTCCCTATGACTCCAACAGTATAACATCAACTGGGATTGGGATAGGTCAATGGGTACTACTCTGCTTTTTGGGGGCTTCCCTTTCCTGTAGTGTGTTATTTAGGTTTTTGTGCATGTAAATGGTCTGCAAAGGCAAAAATCCCTGTGTTCCCTCCAGAGGGAGTTTCTCTCCCACACACTCCCCCCCCTGTCGAAACGCCTCCATTGGACTCCTTTGTTTACTTCAGTAGTAATGACATCATAACATTTACACTTCTATTGGCTAGTTCCAACCATACTTGCCAACCTTGAGACCTCAGAAATCGGGAGCATTTCCAAAACCACCGCGGGGGGGGGGGGGGGGGGGTTGCTAGTGGATCGCCGGATCTGTATTAGATTAACATTAACATGCTTATTGTAGTTGTAAGTGCACTGCCTTGCGGCCTGTAGCACCATATGTGTGGGCTGGACCTGTATAGGAAAGGAGTGAGCAGAGGGTAGAATTGTCGATTCTTGTTCTGTTTGCTGTGACTATCTTCCTCACCCTCTCAGACTTTCAGCGCTACGCTACCATGGAAACCAAACAATGGTGTAGCTGTATTAAAGTCCGAGTGGAAACAGTCCTGAGTAAATCTGATTTTGTCAGAAATCGGGAGAAATGCGGGAGAAATATGACCCCGGGAGGAAACCGGGAGAGGGCAATGAAATCGGGAGTCTCCCGCGAAAATCGGGAGGGTTGGCAAGTATGGTTCCAACACATTCAACCTGATAGGCTAAGGGGCGGGACACCTCTAATGGTGCTTTTCCACTGCAGCACGTAGCACGGTTTAAGCTTTTCTTTGCTTTTCCACTAGGGGTAGTTCCAGCTCAGGGCTACTTTTTCACCTTTTTTCTGGCCCTCCAAAATCGAGGTCCTTACCGGGCCAACAACCGGGCTGAATATGCTAAACTAGTGACGTAAACACTCTCAACTGCTGAATGGTCAGAGAGAATCGCTGGCAAGGGGGCTACAACTACAACAAAATGAACATATTTTACCGTGATTTAATAGTAATACACGTTTCAAAATGATGCCGAAGTAACAACATACTGATACCGGTCTGCAGACAAGACGGCAGGTGAAAAACCTTTTAAAATGCGTGTTTTCTGAATGGAGATCGGATCGATCAGGCTAAGCTAACGTTGTATATGCTCCGTCCAAACTCACAACAACGGCCTACAGACATAAATAAACCAGCGACTGTATTCGCCATGACACAGACAGTCTGTGGTTTGTACTTGTTTATCTTTTGTCTAGTTTCTGAACAGATATGAGGAGCTGTGAGCTCTGAGTGCTAACAGCTAACGGTTGATGTTGGTTTTGTGGTTCGCATTGAAGATGACGTCACGGCAGTTTTATGCATCGTCGCTCCGCCCGCCGAACAGCCGATCGCCCCGCCTACACTGCGTTACTATAGTTACTACCCCAGTAACTAAACTGTAATGGAAACGCAGCATAAAGTGAGCCTAGCCTACCAAGGCCTAACCATACCGTACTAAGCCGTGCTATAGGTCCTGCAGTGGAAAAGCGCCATCAACGGTTAACCGTCACAACAGAGCTGGCCAGCTAACCAATCAGAGCAGACTGGGCTCTGGTTTCAGACAGAGGCTGAAAAGAGGTGCTGCAGCACAGGCAGTATGAGAAAAATAAAGAGCTTTTTGAAGATTAAAGCATGGAGACATGTCCCAGTAGAGACACTACATACTGATATGGACCTGAAAATGAGCAGAATGTGTTCTCTTTACTGGCTGCTTTGGAGGTTATTTACATCAAACACCAAGGATAAAAAAAAACGACTACAACAATCTGTCCTTGTTACTTGCATACAAATACTGGCTTAAAGGTCCCCTATTATACTGTTTTTCATCAATATATTATAGGTCTCAGATATATACAAAACATGTCTCTGAAGTGTTTGGCTCCAAACACCAAACTGATCATTGCAGCATCCCATAATCCCCTCTGTTTCAGCCCTGCTTCAAAAGTGCTGATTCTCTGTCTGTTACTTTAGATGAAAATAAGGAGCCCCTCCCCACGCCCCTCTGAGAGATATCTGGTTAAAAAGAACACAATGGTGCTCTAGGAGGAGATTCAGGTGATAAGGTGGGGGGGGGGGGGGGGGGGGGTTACCTTGGTTGCTGATTGGCTAATGGTTACACAAGCCAAAACATCGTTATGACATCATAAAGTGGCCAAAATCTGATCAGCTCATTTTCAGACAAGTTTTTATATAAATGGATCAGGACAAAAAGAGAGAGAATCTTTGTTCCTGAAACGTTCAGAGTCTCTTTACACAGAGGGGACACATGTTGATGTAGAAGAGACATGAAGAAGAGGGGACACATGTTGATGTAGAGGAGACATGAAGAAGAGGGGACACATGTTGATGTAGAGGAGACATGAAGAAGAGGGGACACATGTTGATGTAGAAGAGACATGAAGAAGAGGGGACACATGTTGATGTAGAAGAGACATGAAGAAGAGGGGACACATGTTGATGTAGAAGAGACATGAAGAAGAGGGGACACATGTTGATGTAGAAGAGACATGAAGAAGAGGGGACACATGTTGATGTAGAAGAGACATGAAGAAGAGGGGACACATGTTGATGTAGAAGAGACATGAAGAAGAGGGGACACATGTTGATGTAGAAGAGACATGAAGAAGAGGGGACACATGTTGATGTAGAAGAGACATGAAGAAGAGGGGACACATGTTGATGTAGAAGAGACATGAAGAAGAGGGGACACATGTTGATGTAGAAGAGACATGAAGAAGAGGGGACACATGTTGATGTAGAAGAGACATGAAGAAGAGGGGACACATATTGATGTAGAAGAGACATGGAAAAGTGGGGACACATGTTGATGTAGAAGAGACATGAAGAAGAGGGGACACATGGTGATGTAGAAGAGACATGGAAAAGTGGGGACACATGTTGATGTGGAAGAGACATGAAGAAGAGGGGACACATGGTGATGTAGAAGAGACATGAAGAAGAGGGGACACATGTTGATGTAGAAGAGACATGGAAAAGTGGGGACACATGTTGATGTAGAAGAGACATGAAGAAGAGGGGACACATGTTGATGTAGAAGAGACATGAAAAAGTGGGGACACATGGTGATGTAGAAGAGACATGGAAAAGTGGGGACACATGTTGATGTAGAAGAGACATGAAGAAGAGGGGACACATGTTGATGTAGAAGAGACATGGAAAAGAGGGGACACATGGTGATGTAGAAGAGACATGGAAAAGTGGGGACACATGTTGATGTAGAAGAGACATGAAGAAGAGGGGACACATGTTGATGTAGAAGAGACATGAAAAAGTGGATTTTGCATAATAGGTGACCTTTAAGCATTTTATCAGCAGTGTCTCAGTTGGTTAGTATCTCAACAATGTGATGGATTACCATCTGGGTTCCCAGAGGATTTATCTTAGTAACGCTGGTGATTACTGGACGTTTCACGTAATGTCAACAAGTGTTTTTAGTTTTTGGGGATTTAATAGAAATCTTGAAAACTATGGAATGGATCGCCAAGACATTTTGCACCGCCAATGACGATGAACCCTCATGAATTTAGTGATTCCCTGACACTTCCTCTCGTCAAAGCCTTCAAATATCAGTGGAATATCTAAACGTATACAAGAGGGATCAAAATAACATTTCTGAGCAATAGCGTCCTGCTTTTGGGGTCTACATGCAAGACGAGAGCCTTTAGATATTAGAGTAGTATGCTGTGATGAATTGATATACTTTGTTTCATACACATCTTATTTCAGGGAATTTGAATAATTATTGAAGATTGAGGACACTGTTCCTCAGAGTAATACTGATCAACATATATATATATTCACTTGTCACTCCTCCCCTCTCCACTCTACTCTCTTTATAATTCCCCCCTCTATCTCAGCCCATTTTCCGCAGTATACTTCCCTTTTGCTTCAATTACGTTTCCTTTATTCTTCTCCTTGAATGTCCTCCATCCCCTCTCCTATTACCTCCCCCTTTTGTATCACGTTCCACCTCTACTTCTACATTAACCCCCCTACATACATTTTATATTCATACCCAGTACTTGTTTCTCTCATCTCCCGTATTCTTCAATACCCTCTCTCCACTTGTTTCCACTTCTCCCTGTCCGTTCCCCTGCCGCTCTCTCTGGTTTCTCCTCCCCTCTCTGAGCCATCAGTGCCCTCTGCTGCAGATTGATGGTGGCTTCACATCTCTGTTAAAGCTTTTTAGGTTTTCAGCAGTATTGGAGGAGGTTTTACTGAGTATCTGACACCTAATAGCAGTTGGGTTTAACTATACCCTACAGCTATTCCATTACATCTTATGTCTAAATCGATCTTGTTTATTTGCCACTGAGGTTTCAGTGCTGAGATATGAGTAGTCAGTCATTCAGAAAATACTTTGAAACCAAAATATCTACAGAAATCCCTTTTCCCTCCCTAACATTTTATGATTCATGCATGAATTACAGAGAAGTCCTTAATGCTTCAGCCTATTTTGAGCACCTTTTCCCCAAATGTACATTTATTACCATTTACCGTTGTCCTGGTTTTGATTAAATATTAAAACAATAGTTACATTGCCCTCTATGGCGTAATTTATTTTAGTAAGAAACAAATGGCAGTTCACATATTGACTCTTGCATCAGCATGAATGCCAATACATCATTTAATAAATGAGCATCTGACATCAGTCACACTGTTGTTTCCACTAACTATATCCACTCTGAGGCTCCCTTTGTATAATCTTTGTGATTTAGGGAGTATATGTGTTAATCTGCAGCAGGATGCCACATGTTGTTATGCATCTGACATGATCACAGTTGTCTTTTGTTCCGATCCCAGTGGAAACATTTACACAGTCTCAGGAGCAACATGTTATTTTAAACCAATCGTTACCTGTGTATACAGACAGGAAGGAAGGGAGGACATAGACAAGGAGAGCAGAAAAGCTCTGTGTTTGTTCCCATCAGACAATCAAACCCTCCTCAGAAGCCTCACAGACGAGGGGATGCACAGTCTGCTGCGTCGTGTGTGTGTGTGTGTGTGTGTGTGTGTGTGTGTGTGTGTGTGTGTGTGTGTGTGTGTGTGTGTGTGTGTGTGTGTGTGTGTGTGTGTGTGTGTGTGTGTGTGTGTGTGTGTGTGATGTGTCTTTGATTGTATCAAGGGAGATTTCTGACATATCTGGAGCAGACACAGAAGACATGTTGCTCATTAGAGGAAAAGGAAGGTGAGAGATGGATGAGGTATGTGAGAGCGGGGGGGAGGACAGACGGCTGGATGGGTGGACGGATAGTTATGACAAGAAATAATTACAAAAAATATTGAATGTGAGCGATACGAGAGAGAGGAAGATAAAGTCTGCAAACCTGAAGGAAAGAGTGAAGGGAAGTAAGATCATTAAAAAAGAGAAGAGAGGTGAGGAAAGAGGAATAATTAGGGAGATTTACATATAAGAGAAAAGTAGGGGTGAACAAAGAAACAAAAAGCCATGGCAATTAGGTCTCTGTTAGTCCTTGAATTACACAATCACTCTGTACTGTAAGTGGGAACATGTTGAGTCTAATAATACTCTCCATAATTCTATAATTACAGTGATTGCAATTTAGTGTAATTATGATTTCCTGCAGTCATGAAACGGCAGCTTTGAAACAGCAGCAGAGAGACTCGCTGAGAGTTTCACCCCCTCCTTTCTTAAAATGCTCGGTGTATTTTTGGGAAAGCTGTGACTCACAATATGTTCATTTGCAACTACAAAAGTAGCTGTTGAACGGAGCTGCTGCAACAATAAGTCTTTGTAACGGGAGAGAGGATCACTGATCACCACGCCGTGACTTTAACACTTCAAACACACTCCGGCAGATCAAATTTCTCTGTGTGGACACTTTACTCTTTCAGCTCTAAGACGCCATGAAAAGACTTGTTTGATATTTCAGGAGTTCTAATTTGCTTCCCAAAGCGGCTTTACATCTTTATGGAGAGTGTTTTTTGAAACGCAAGTTGACTGTGTGCACGACCTTATCCAAGCAGGCGTTATTATTATAAGTAGAACATCATTTTTACTCAGCAAAACCATTTCAACTGGGCTGTCTTTGTCCTCGTTTGTCCTTATTAAAGTAAGAACATGTTTTTCAACTACCCAAGTCCTCATATAACTCCTTGACTAGACACAGCTTGATCAAATATTCTTATTCTAAAGCAGCTGTAAACATTCTTAATCAGGGAACTTCACTTTGACCAATGTTAACGAACCAGCCTTCTTTCTAAATGCTTAAATAAGAATATACAAACAAAATAGAGACAGCTTATTTCAATAATGGCAGTTCTTATCTCTAGTGATTTTACGAGCTGTGCCAAGACTTCAGAGCGAGAGTGGACGATTCCAGGAACTCTTTTGTGAATCACGTATTGAGGCTTGTTTCGTTTTGGGCCATTGGCGTCATTGATGACATCCGCAGCCTTGATGCTGACATTGCCAAGTGACTGCTTTACCAAGTGGTTCAGATCGGTTAAACCACTGACGCTTCACAGTTTTAAAACAATCATTTTCCCGTCCTGACATTGGGCCTGGATCCATTGAAGGTCAGCTATTATGTAAAATCCACCTTTTCATGTCTCTTCTATATCAACATGTGTCCCCTCTGTGTTAAGAGATTCAGAAAGTTTCAGGAAAAAGATTCTATCTCTTTTTGTCCTGATCCATTTATATAAAAACCTGTCTGAAAATGAGCTGATCAGATTTTGGCCACTTTGTGATGTCATAATGTTTTTTTGGGTTGTGCAACCATTAGCCAATAACCAACCAAGGTCTGAGTCGGGACCGTGGGTGCGTTGTAGTTGAAGGGCTGAGCGAAGTGCTGCGGAGTAGATAAACAACATATCACTTTGGTTTCTTAACCTGTTAACTTTTCACAGTTTTCAATAAAACCTTTGCACCAAATTACACTTCCAAATTAAAGCAGTCCTCAGACAAAAGCGAGATGAGAGAGGAATATAAATGCAGAGATGTATAAGCAGAGAATCAATTCATAAATTCAAAGTATGACAAGTCTGTAGTACTGCTATATTTTAAAGTAAGTTTGCCATATTGGCTGTGACTCAGCGGTTAAATGGGGGTCTAGCAATCAGAGGGCCAAAGTGTCTTTTAAACTTCATGTCTTTTTTAAAAGCATCAGCTATAATTATTTAATGTATACATTGTTGTTGTTCAGGAATGAGGCTATTAAATGTTCATGTATGGAAATTGACAAACATATTTAGTCGTAGTATTTGTTAAGATTCATTTAAATGGAAAACCAGATAATAGGACCCCAATAATTGGGAAACCAAATTCTGCGAATCTGTCAGAGAGAAGTATTTTGTTCAAGGTTGAGTCTAACTTCAGAGAATTGAAACCATTGGGTATAAATATACCTTTCTTAAACAGATTAACCAAAGGAAAATGCACTGATACGCAATCCAATGATACTCAACCTGGACAAGGTAAAATGACCTAAACATACAAGCAAGTTTGTGCAGCAGCGACCTTCAGTACCCCCGTCACATTAGCTTCCACTCTCTTCCCGTTGACCTTGGCCCCCCGACCAGCATTAAGCCCATCGAGTCGGAACGGGGACGAAGCCAAGTCTGACCCAGAGGACACAAACTGTTTTAACTGCACTTCATTACAGAGGTGAATGCTCTCACACCACATTAGCTTAATAAACGGATGCCTCCCCATCTGAGGTCGGCCATGCGTACACCTCCCCCCCCCCCCCAGTCCAAGCCTGTTATGGATGAGGCTGTTAACACCAGGGAAGCCTTGTTAGCTTCAGCCTGCAGGCTCTGTACTGCTGATTCATTCTGGGTTGCTCAAATGGCGGCTTCAGTTTTATGGCTGACATGTAAAGGTCAAGGACTCCGTCCGAGCAGGTGATAAGGTTTACAAAGATCCTAAAAGACAACATTTTACCACAAAGAAAATATTTACTATACCAGAGCTTTTAAATATTGCCCTGTTTCCATCTGTTTTTAAGGGCTATTCCGCTAGTGCCAAATATTGACTTTATATCCATTTGTATCATATTGTGACCAGCATTTGAATTATTTTATACAATATTGTGCACACCAGAAATATGTTGAAGCTATTCATATTGGAAGCAATAGTTTATTACTTTTGTTATGGAAACGACAGGGTAAACAAACAAATACTGGCCCCAATGTGTTTTTCCAAACTTTGACTTTGTTTTCTCCATATTTTATCTCAATCATTTTGCAATATTTCATGTTATAATATGCACACATATTAACAAGCCATTTGTATTGGAAGATGTTTAGTTATTTTACATTTCCATATTTATATAAGAAATATACAGTATCTATATTATCTGTAAGAAAATTACCTACTTATTTTTTTCAAACACAAAACGGTTTCCTGATTTATTTTTGCAATATTGTATGCTTTATAGTGTATACATATTTACAGTAGTAGCCATATATATTGAAAGCTGCTTTTATTACTGTTTTTTCGGAAACCAGCAGGGAGACCCCTCAATAGGCATCCTGCCCCGCTGTGGATATAATTTCATTTAAGGCTCGAAACATACTCCAGAAACATTTGACATGCGTCACTATGATCAACTTGGGTTACTATGGTATTTTCTGAAAGCCTCAGCTACTCACATCTATTATTCAGCACTCCAGAGAAATCACATCACCAAGAAATAAAGGGTTCTGGGAGAAAGTGACTATTCGCAAATAAACGTAGCCCACATATTACAAACAGTCATCTATTGTTGACCACGGGCCTCCTTAATATTAATGATTTGCTAAGAAGTACTTCAAGAGTACACATTCATATTTTAGTTCAGATCATTTGCACAGTACAACAGAGGCACGCAGCGATAAAAGCAAATCACAGATGAAAAGAAAGAACCAAAAAAATAAAAACCTCCAACAGTATTTGTATCCTCCCTCTCATTCATTATTCTACCCGGCCCGGCTGAGTCCTGCCATTTGTTCTGATCCCAATGATCAAACACAACAAATCCTTTTTCTCTTTTCTACGGGGAGAGCGTCTACAATGAAACAGTACAGATGAGTACAACAGGTACAACAGAACAGAATAGAATGACGTAGGAAGCATTTACTTTTGGACAACATCTTTTGTATCTAAATACATTTCTGTTATAACAGGTTGCATCTTATTTTGCCTCACAGTGGAAAGATTCAAAAGCAATCATTTCACTGAATAAATAGGACTCACAGATTGTGGTCAGACAATCAGGGCTCATGTTATAGCGCCATGTCTTTGTATAGAAGTCTATAAGAAAATGGTGTGCAATAGATCAGAGCTTTTCCTATGATTATCAACCAAAAATCTGTTTTAAAATAATGAGCCCCATGTATCTAAACCAGCATGCTCCACCAATAGTAGCATGACTCTCATGTGTGTTTAATTAGGGCTAGCAGAACTCACTATGTGTGTGTGTGTGTGTGTGTGTGTGTGTGTGTGTGTGTGTGTGTGTGTGTGTGTGTGTGTGTGTGTGTGTGTGTGTGTGTGTGTGTGTGTGATCCTTATTAACTGTGGCAGGACTTTTCCAGCATGCATGCACATATTGGTGGGTCTGTTATGCGTGTGGACAAGTAGGGCTGTGCTACTGTGCAGATTTTTAATAAATATACACACTACGCAAATCAGCAAAATAAAGAAATGAGGTCACACAGAAATTTACATTTTAAGAAGGCAGAAAGGAGGAAAGCCAAAAAGAAAGGAAATAAACTGACAGAAACATCTGCTGAATCTGCATGCCTAATGCTCCGTGTTCTATTTTCTGTAGGAAGTAGCAAAATGCATTGAATAGCATAACAATAGCAGTCTATCGAATTAAACTCCTAAAAATATATTTTGTATAAACTCGTCTTGAAACCGAGGTTTAGTAAAAGACAGAGATAAGACCAATGAAAAATAACCATTACAACTCAAGCAAAGTTAATGTATTGAAAGTATTCATGTGTACTTTAGAAGATTAAAACACTTCTGCTGTCGGCAGTATCACCTTTAACTCAGCAGGTCTTTAATCCATTATTCACAGTGGCAGTCCGTGGAAATCTCATATCAAGGGAACCTTTTTTTTTTTTTAAACATGGACACTTTGGACTCAAATCACTGCAGCAGCCTGTAGAACCAGGAGCCAATCAGAATACTTGAATCATCATGGGGGAAATACAATCAAATATAACATACATATGTCTATATCAACATTAGTAAGTGCAATAAAGGTTAAACAGAATTAAATACAATTTAAACAAAGTATATATAGACACAATAAGTTTGTGTAAATTGTACAATAAAAGATAAAATAATTAAAAATAGAAATAAAATATTGCCCTGTTTTACACCTGTTTGCTGTTCCGCCATTGCCAAATCATGACTTAGTTTTCTTCATATTTTCTATCCATCTGTATCATATTTTTACCATCACTTGGCAATATTTTATGATATGTTGTGCACAAATCTAAAATATTTAAAAGCTGTTCATATTGGAAGCTGTTTAGTTTTCCATATTCATGTATTTGCATAGGAGTCAGTTTGTAAGAAAATGTCCACTTCTTTTCACTTGATTCCCTTATTGATGAAAATATGAAATTTGGAAATATTAACTAATAATGATAATACTTCAGTTTCTGCAATAAGAGTTAAATACAATTAAAAAAAAATAAGACATATTTATACAAACACAATTAGCAAGTGTAAAATGTCCAATAAAAGATTCAATAACATTAAATAGAATAAAATATTTATCAAAATTATATTCAATTGTTATTAAAATAGAAGTCGAATTATACATTTACTTTGCCTTCATTCCACAGCAGGGAAATAACATATTTCTAAAAAATAATGACAGTCAAGCTTAACTGTAATAACTTCCTCTGGTGGGAAAGGCATACCAACCTCGCAACATATACTATGGTCTAAAGAAAGATGGATAAATGAGGGAGAGAAAGAGTTAACCCCTCATCATAGGCTGGCGAAACAATGAGTCTGAAGCTTGTGAATCTTAATGAATCGTCTGTGCTTCAGGCCTGATTCTGGCAGAGGTGACTGAGCTGTTCAATGAGACAGCATGTGGTCTCAACAGCTTTCAGTGAGTACACTGTAAAATATTACCATGATTTCACAATATTTAGCTGTAATATTTTACAATAAATTACTGTTTTACCACTTTACAGTCTTTACCTGTAATGTTCACAATATAATACTGTAATTTTGAATTTCACAGTGAAATCAATACAGGCACAGTTAATTACTGTGAATGTACAGGATAAATGATTACCAGGATTTCACAACATGTTACTGTATTATTTCATAGTAAAATACTGTATTCAGACCATCCTCTGTGATAACACAACAAATTAAGTGATTTTCTTGCTTTTATCGCTCTTGCTTGACTTTAAATACTAATTTCTTTCTTTGGTGCAGGTTTTACTTAAATTGAAAGGGGCACCGCTGCATGTGCCTTAAAATAAATGATCCAACATATAAATCTATGTCAAATTGAAATTGTTGTCTTGGCTTATTGTTTTCAGGTGCTTCCTGGGACGGGCTTGAAAGCCAAAAAGAGGCATCGCAATTTAAACCCCCATGTCAGCACATTCTTCAGAAATGGTTGACTTTGAGTGGATGTCTGTGTAGACAAGTGCTCCCCTCCTTGTTTTCTGCACCTGGTCTGCCCCTGGCTCCGCCTCTGCCCAGGTGCACCTGTGCGCCTATCCTAATGCCGGGAGACACTCTCCTCAGAATACCTCATTTTGAGCTGTAGGCCATATTTTTGCAGATGTGTTTATGTTTAGCCGGGAGGACCTGGTAGTCCAGTTTTCGCGGCTTTATTTTGTTTCAGTTCAAGACACTGTGAAATGTACTTTGCACTTCAGTGGAGTAATACAAAGTTAAAATGGGCATTTTCTTTGTTTTTCTTTGTTAATTGAGCTGATTGAATTGTGTAGTTATGGTAAAATCCCATAACTAGTCAAATTTACAATATATTATCGTATTATTTACATTTGTATATTTACAGTAAATTACTGGCTACTGTGTTGCATTACTTACAGTAATAGTGTGAAAATAGAGGTAATTACTGTAATTTATGTACAGCAAGGTACCATAATACCACAGCTCTACTGCTATATCACAGTAATTCCATGGGCATGGCAACTGTAAAGTCACCGTATTTACAGTAGTTGTACTTTTATTCTAATTTACTGTAAAATATCTACAGTAAATTACTGTGAAATATTTACAGTAAATTACTGTGAAATTCATGCAACTAGTAGCCAGTAATTTACTGTAATTTTACAGCCAAACATTTTACAGTGTAGGTGGAGACCAAGGGAAAACTTATATAGCTAAATATGTCCTTTAGTGTCAATGTCATATCATTACAGCACTAAGCTCAATGTAAATCTGCATGTGTTCTTCCAACCCGGTATCACGGCAAGACGTGAACATGTGACGATCTACCATGCTGGGAGACGTGAATATATCACGGTTTCGTCCCTTCAAACGTGACAGTTACACGGTATTGTTAACATGGCCCAAACAGTGGAGAAATACCCGGAAGTGCCAAGCAAATGGTCTACCGCGCCTATTGGTCGGTTTTTATTGTCAAAATTAGATGTTTTTAATTTATTTTTTAATCATCACATTTGATTTCGCCGATTTTCTTGTTGCCCTAGCTGGTCGACACCTCTTTTAGCAGAAACAAAGGCTACATTAATGTATTAAATCGATGTTAATCCATGTGTGTGGAGGTGAGGATGTGGAATTAACGGACGTGACGTTGTGCGATTGCGTTGCCAGGCAACCCAATTTACAAACTCTTCAACTACAACCCTAATTATATTTTAAAACATTTTAGAAGGCCTCACGAAATACTTTAAAGCTCCCATGTCATGCTTTTCCGGTTATTACCCGTCCCCTTGTGTGTTATGAAGGTTTTTATGCATGTAAACGGTGTGCAGAGTCAAAACCCTCAAAGTACACCCTGTAGCGAGTAAAACTCTAACACAGAAAATACCTCCCCAAAACGCCTCGTTGGAGATACGTCACTGCCCATTTGAGTCTTCCATTTAGTTCCGGGTACCGCCTGATGTCATGCGGTACCCGGAACGAAATGGACCAATCCCGAAGAGCTATGGCCACACCAGCAGCGGCGTGTTCCTCCTCCAGAGGTTCGAAGAACCGGCATTTCACAGACGAAAGCTTCCAAAACATTGCCCAGTTTGAGGCCGGATATGCACAGCTTGTTTGGACCGTTTGGAGCAGGGGAAGATCTGGGTATACAAGTAAGTTTGCATTGTTATTTGTGTATTTATCAAACAAGACTGTTTAAATGTGTAAACTGTGTTGGACTGCTAAGCCATTGACACAGTGCTAACTGTGCTAACTAAGTTGCTAGAGTTTCCATATATCAACTCTAATATCAGCAGATGGCCTTGCATACATGTATCTCATAGCAGGAGAATGTCTGCATTCACACACAAAATACCTATTGACAGTATACTCCGGGCGATTTGCCGGTCAGTCGCGAAACGTAATTACATTATAGCTGGCGTACCGATCTAACACACGGAGCTAGAGCTAGTTTTGGTCAGAAAAACATTTTTGTGATGCTACGTTGCTAGCGTTTAAATATATCAACTACAATGTCAGCAGATGGCCTTACATGTTTGTCATGGCAGGAGAATGTCTGCAGTCACACACACGGAATACTCATACAGTATACTGTACTGTGATTTACCGTACATTGTGACCGTACATATACTGCATGTAGCTAACGAGGCTAGCTGTATGCTAGCGCAAAACAATGTATTCATGCAAGTTACATTGTATGACCGAACGTAGCAGAATACCCGTATACGATTGCAATTATAAACACGTTATTGCTAGCCTAATATGAACCACTAGCTTTTGTTCATAGTAGTTTTATTACACTGCATTATAGTTGCCTTTCCTCCAAGCTAACGTTCATATCGTGTTAGCTACCAAGGTAAACAAAGCTAGGTTAGCATATTAGCAGGCAAGCTGTTCATTACACAACTACTACTAACGAATCTAAAACAACTAAGTTTCTCTAATATTTTGTGATTTGCATTTGATTTCGTCCAGCCAGATCCTGGCGGACAATCCATGACGGGGAAGGGATTCTACTACTACTGAGGGTGCTAAAAGGCACCGCACCGACTGTGCGCAGGCAAGATGCGAGGAGGAGGAATGGATGATATACCGTGTATATATGTATATTTATGTTCATTTTGTACATTTCTAAAAATAAAGTTTAATGGAAATACTTAGTAGGCCTATCCTTTCTTCCCTGAATTCATATATAGCAAACCATGATTTGATTTCTCATCAAACAGTAGTAGTTTATAACGGGTAAAAATAACTTACTCTTTGTTATGAGAGTAGCTCGTAGGCCACAACGGAAAGACAAGGAGACATACACGAGTTTACAAAACCACGGCACATTTATTGTGGTAAATGCAGCGACAGGTGGTTGAGAGGATCGCAGAGTTAGTCTTCCTGCAGCCGCTTTGGAGAGAGACTGTGTCCGGAGGTGTCCGTGATCGTGCTGATTAGCCTCTTCAGCTCCACCCCATCGTAAGACAAAGGCCCTGAGGCCGTCACACTCTTCTATAACAACAGTTAAAAATATATATGTATATAAAATATACCGCTGTACCGACGCCATGATAAGACTGATGTTACGCTGAGAGCAGCCGGGAAAAGCACTGACATGGGCGCAGCCTCTCTGGTGGTTGACTAATCAGAACGAGTGGCCGAGCTGACCAATCGGAGCACACTAGGCTCACAGGGAGGGGGGGGCAAGAGCTCCAACGAGTCGTTTAGTGGAGAAAGTGAATACTGCTGAATACACATGCTTGACAGAGATGCTGTATGCGAAACCAATGTGAGTTTGGAAAATTGCACAGTATAAATCTATTTTAGTATACCTCAACAATGTAATTATGATCAGTGGAAATGGCCATGACATGGGCCCTTTAATGTAAATTAAAATGTAAATGTGAAGGGGTGTGTGTAATGTGGTGATTGACATTATTCACCCATGGATCTATGGGTTGGGGGTATTGTTCCGCACGGAAATTTTAGTTAAACGGACTTACTGTTGATGTGAAATCCGAAAAAAAATACGTTATACACCATAACGGTGCACAGCTGATATAAAAGGACTTGTCGTTTTTAAAGATATTACTGATTTTCTTTGAATATAAGAATGTAAATACTGAGTTGAGAGAATAGTCAGGGGATTTGGGTGATGGGAGACACATCTATGGATTCAGAATTTCAATAGCTTACTGTTAAATGACAGATATACCTTTCTGTCTGTGATGTTTTACAAATCAGATATTATAAGTAAAACATGTGAAATAATATAGCAATATCCTGTACAATTATGTGAAAACATGAATAAAACTACACATCTTCAGATATTATACATACACAAGTGTCCTACACTAATAATACAAAGTTATTATGGCTGTGTGCACCGCCTAGTGGTTAAAGCACGTTATTGAATTAGTTGTGTATATGATATGTCAATGATCCTTAGAAAATCTTGAAATCTTGAAAGGGATATGCAAAATAGCCATTATATACAGTCTTTAATGAACTATTAGTAGAGAATAACGAGTAATGAATATACTTTATAGGGATCTGCAGATAAATGTTTAGTCTTCTCAAGCAGCAACTATCAAATATCTCTCCTTATTGTTGGCACTTGACAATCACCTTTCCCTGAATTTTACTCAGGTGTAACTAAAGCCTGATTTAAGGGTTGTTTATATTTCACATCATTAATCAGAATCTGCAAAGTAACTAAAATAAATGTAGTGGAGTAAAAATACCAGGTTAACCTCTGAATTGTAGTGGAGTAGAATTGCTGTTTTGTTTAGTAATGGATATTGAATATGGAATAAAGGTTTTGACAAGACCTGGTGTAACAATAATCAAAAAGGACATTAAAAGAGCTCCAGATGTCAATGATCTAAACAAAACAGCACACCTGAAATGTATTAAATACTTTATTAAGGGCAGTGAATTAGTTTTTTCTGTATGTTTTTCAAATCAGTGTTATACAGTAAGTGTCATAGACAGTGTTACATTGCTATTATTATCCTTAAAATATATATTATAAAACAAAACCATTTATGATCTTTTTTTTTGGGTGGTTTACTAATGACAGTTAATTCTGTTTCTGCTATTGATGGTTTCATTTTTGTGAAAAATAATCAAATAATCAAATTCAATAACGTGCTTTAACCACTAGATGTGCCTTTCTATCAGCTGTGCACCGTTATGGTGTAAATACAGCCTATCTACCAATTGGATCAAATATAAAAGTCAGCCGAATTATTATTGATACTGCAAGGAGACGTATTGTGTGAAAATAAATGTAAGATGTTGTTTAATTGCGGATATATTTATGATCCACGTCACGTTTTCAGTTTTGGCGGCAGTGCTTCCTGTTTGTCCAGAAGTCTTCTCATCAGGGCTCTATAAATACAGAACTACGGCAGATGTGTCATATTTAATGCAGCCAAACCGTGTATTACAATGCCGTTATGTGATGACCTCCAAAGAGAAAAGCAAGCAAACTCGGAATAAAGTATTATTTAATTTTTTTTAAATGTTTTCGGATTTCACATCAACAGTAAGTCCGGTTAACTAAAATGTCCGTGCGGAATAATACCCCCAACCCATAGATCCGTGGGTGAATAATGTCAATCACCACATTACACACATTCCTTCACATTTACATTTTAATTTACATTAAAGTATTTCGTGAGGCTGTCTAAAATGTTTTAAAATATAATTAGGGTTGTAGTTGAAGAGTTTGTAAATTGCGTTGCCTGGCAACGCAATCGCACAACGTCACGTCCGTTAATTCCACATCCTCACCTCCACACACATGGATTAACATCGATTTAATACATTAATGTAGCCTTTGTTTCTGCTAAAAGAGGTGTCGACCAGCTAGGGCAACAAGAAAATCGGCAAAATCGAGTGTGACGATTAAAAAATAAATTAAAAACATCTAATTTTGACAATAAAAACCGACCAATAGGCGCGGTAGACCATTTGCTAGGCACTTCCGGGTATTTCTCCACTGGTTGGGCCATGATAACAATACCGTGTAACTGTCACGTTTGAAGGGACGAAACCGTGATATATTCACGTCTCCCAGCATGGTAGATCGTCACATGTTCACGTCTTGCCGTGATACCGGGTTGGTTCTTCCCATCATGTGGCCAAGAATGTTTTAAACTATTTATTGTTAAGTTAACTTTAATCAGGTTGAGTTGCTTTAAGCCGTGATTTTTTTTTTTTTACTTTCAGTTGGCAGAGTTAGTCCGTTTCATAATTGTGTTTTGTCAGTTTATTTTAAATAACTAGATTAGCTACGTTAGCTAGCTAGCTTACAGAAGATCTGCAATAAAACCGGAAATAATCATGTGATCACATTGTTCAAATTTGACAATTAAACGTACATGTTTCTAGTGACAGATGGCAAACTTTATAATCCCTGAACGTTTCAGCGCGTTTCATTTCCAGCGTTTTTCTAGTCGCAGTGTTTTGATTAAGCAGCACTTTTATTAAGCTGCACAAGTTGGTGATGTTTTCTAAATGTTGGGCAAGATGTATTTTCATTTGCACGTGTTTTGACACATGCAAATGAAGTGTGTTTATATTTGCCTCGTTTCTGAAGCTGCAGCGTGTTTCCTCTAATGGAAGTGTTTTGGGCCGTATTGGTTTGCACCTGTCGACCACCGTGAAAAAGCCCTGCGCTCACAGATGATAACAATTGCAAAAATGTGGAGGTGCACACACAACATGTGATGATGTAATGTGTTTGGCTCACAATGACACAAGATAAGAAATGTGTTAAGAAGTGATAGAATTATAGATTTAAAAAAATATGTATTTCTGCAGAATTTCTCCAGAAGGCCATTTTATTTCATCAGGAGCACACAGCTGCACGCTGAGCTCCATCTGTGTTTGTTAACAAGAAGCTGCCCAATCAGATTAAACCTTTGTGCACACTTGTCCAATTAGATTACACCAAGTGTTCTCGATTGTCCAATAGAATTAAACCCCTGACTGACTGAGTGGCTCTGCAGGAAGTTGTCAGGAGCCGGGACGTGTGTGTGTGTGTGTGTGTGTGTGTGTGTGTGTGTGTGTGTGTGTGTGTGTGTGTGTGTGTGTGTGTGTGTGTGTGTGTGTGTGTGTGTGTGTGTGTGTGTGTGTGTGTGTGTGTGTGTGTGTGTGTGTGTGTGTGTGTGTGTGTGTGTGTGTGTGTGTGTGTGTGTGATGAACACTTAGCTTCTGCATGCTGCTGTCTCCGTTCGATTTAATCACCTTGACACACCAGCTGGGACAGAGTTAATCACCCTAACCTGACCCGGAGAAAACAAGCGCTCCCCAGGTGGGGGTGCATTCGATTTCAGTTTATCAAACTCAGTGGTGGACTGTTACTGAGTACATTTACTCAAGTACTGTACTCCATTGCACATTTAAGATACTTTAACTTACTTGAATATTTTCTATTCATGTCATATAATACTTCTTCTACATTACAATTGTAATTTTGACTACATTTATCTTTCAGCTTTAATAATGAAGCTTTTTGATTAAATTACTAAAGGGTTTAAAATAAATGATGTTTTAATTTGTAATTAAAATAGACAATCCAGGAAAATCTGGAATATTTGACAAAAAATGAACTATCCCATACGAGAGAAATAATTGGCATCCAAACACATTTATGTAATTTATTTATTTATTTTCAATATCTTTTTATGACTTACATTTTTGATTACATTGATTACTTTTACATGTAGTACTTCAATTGCATTTTACTGTACATTTCAAATGACATTAACATATTTATTGCAAGACTTCTACACTTAACGGAGTAGTTTTACAGTGTGGTATTAGTCCTTTTACTTAAACTAAATTCTAAATTCTTCTTTCACTACTGATCAATAAAAATAAGGTGCTGTGGAAGGAGTATTGAGTGATGGGGAGAGAATAAATGATCTCAAATGCACAGGAAGTAATACCAGACCGTATTGGGCCAAATAAACACAGACAGGGATTTCTTTCTCAAATGTTCTTATGGGTTGAATGAATAATTGTAATAAAAATAAATAAAAAGATAGGCCCTCCACATCTGGTGCTCACTTCTGCTGAGTCATGACTCATTCAGTGGCCTGTCTAGCACTGCAGGTTCAGCAGCAGGTCAACATAACAAATCCAGTGATTCCTGAGAGGCTGAAGCATTGTTGAATCAACATTAAGGCAAAAACTGAATCAACTGAATGGGGTCAATGGAGATGTCACTACAACCAGGATTTGTAAAGCTAACAGCTCTGGTTCACTCTGGCGGGGATTGTAACTGAGCTAGCAAGCATCCTCCTCTCATACATTTACATCAGCACAGGATATCCTCCATCTCAGACTGAAGAGCAGTGATTAAAGGCGCTCTATTGTGCTGGGACAGCAGAGGTGGATCGGTTCGCCAGCCGGCGCAACAGCCACTGTGCCCTGTGGTTCTCCATGGCCCTGAGCGACGACCCGCCCTTGGGGGGGGGCGCGTCTGCACACGAGCCATGGCCAAGAAAGCTGCTCTACGCCTTTCCACCGCTGCGTCTCATTCTCCCTCTGAGGCGGGAACGTCTGTCAATCATCCTGGTAGCGCCGGATTGCGTCAGGGCTCCGTGGTACTCAGAGATGACACAGATGAAGGTGGGCCAGCCCTGGGCGCTTCCCCAGTTCTGGGGGGCGATGTCTCAAGAGGCAGGTGCAATCGGGGCGTTACCCACTCTGGGCCGTCCTCTCCAGGCTTGGCTTCTAAGAGGGACAGGCTGAGACAGGGTGGATTGTCTGATAGTGTTATTCAGTCTATCCAGGCAGCTAGAGCGGGATCCACCACAGCCTGTTACAGGCCAAAGTGGCTGGGATTCCAGCGATGGTGAGGAGCGGAGAATAGAGCCCCTATCTTGTGAGTTGGGCTCTATTGTGTCCTTCTTACAGTTATTGGTGGACAGAGGGCGTGCTCATTCTACGGTAAAGGTGTATGCAGCAGCCATCTTGTCCTGCCATGAGGGATTTGACGGCAGGTCAGCCTTTTCTCATCCACTGATGTTGCGGTTTTTACAGGGGGTCAGAAGGCTGCGCCCAGTAGTGCACGCCTCCACCCCGCAGTGGGACCTGCCGCTGGTGCTCGAGGCTCTGGTCACAGAACCATTTGAGCCTCTGGAGCTCTCCTCCCTGAAAGCACTGTCGTGGAAGACAGCATTGCTACTTGCCTTAACGTCAGCCAAGAGAGTGTTAACCGCTCTATCGGTGCACCCGAGTTGCTTATTGATCCGGGGTGACCGGGCGTAATGCGCTTACGTGGCGCGCACTGAGCCCATAGGGTCTGGAGGACTTTGTCCGCCTGCTTTAGGGCAGGAGGGGGGAGTCCTCCACGTCATAGTCCATACACGATCTTCGCGAGGTGAGTCTGAGTGTGGGACATGGGGCACTTGCGCTCTCCCCGTGCTCCTTAGGGACTTGGGAGAGGTGGTGCATAGTGAGCCCATACGGGGCTGAGGAATCTCTCCGTTCGCCTACGGGCGGAGGGTGGGAGCCCTCAGCGCTGTTTTCCGAGCACACCTTCGCGAGGTAAGCGCGTCAGAGTGTGCTCTGTCAGCCGCAGCCCCGACTTCTCCACGGTTACGACCGAGGGAGAGGTGAGTGAGGCGCAGCGGCTGCTAACCAGAAAGCCGGTCAGAGACAGTGAGATTGGAACAGTGTTGTTGTGGGACGACAGTGCGTGTATACATCGGGGCTCCGCCCACTGTACCCATAGAGTCCAGGAGAGGGGCCTGTGAGAGATATAACGAGGGGTTACGTATGGTAACCCTTGTTATATAAACACAGGCAGAGCCCTCTACTCGGGGGCCCTGTCTGTCCTATGCTGCTTGCTGAAGAGAAGTGTAGGATGACAGTCAGGAGGCGAGGCCTCCTTTTATGCGGAGAGATGCGCGCGCATTCAGGTAGGCCCGCCCCGGGGCCGGCTACGTCTATAGAAGTCTCAGTGGATGAATGCTTGCATGATATGATCAAGGGGTATACCCCATAGAGTCCAGTAGAGGGCTCCGCCTGTGTTTATATAACAAGGGTTACCATACATAACCCCTCGTTTTGGTGCATGTAAATCAGGGATGGGCAACTTGGATGGTTGTGGGGGCCACATCATTTATGTACTGGCCACCAGGGGGCCGCAGATTTACTTGGAACACACACACACAAATTCCATGTATTGTATGTAATTATTAACAAAGATACTATGTCTGACATCTTCATTGACATTTTACAATCTTTCAGGGAACATCCTCTTATAAGCTCACTAAATAAATATCAGTTCACAGACATTTTATTTAATTTTTACAAGTGGCATGTTTGTATTGAACAGGTTATTTAACAGTGGAATAAAACTATTTTAAACTATTGGAAAGCACGGAAAATGTGTGTGCATTGAGATTAAATATTAAGATGACATAAACATGAAGTCATGAACACTAACCCAGACATTAGTTGTCTAACTTGAACCTCAGACACTTGTAGCCTCTGCTGACGCACAATAAGGGGAATGTCAACACAGGCACCTGTCAACCCGCACTCTGCTGTTCCTCAGCGCCACTCCCCCTCCCTCCCGCTGAAATTATGAATGAAAAGCGTATAGTAATCATAGATAACACGGCAGGGTCCGTGACAGTTTATTTTCATCTGATTTCAAATAAACAAAGTCTTGGTTTTTAGAATATTAAACTTGTTTCGCCAAATTCAGATGATAAATACAACTTTTAAGCTTGTAAAGGCATAATTACAAGCGGTAACTTAACGTCACAGCAGGCACAACAACAGCCAGTGTTTCTTGTGAGTGTTTCCCCGGGAAACAAACACAATACACACAAAGCAGATTATTTCGCGGTATTTGGCTGCCGAACAAAATCATGTATGCAGCTCGCAACGTAACTAGGAGTGGAGTGGACGGTATCATCAAAAATAATTTTTTATTTTTTTTTATTTTATTAATTACGTTGTCTATAAATTAATCTGAGGGCCGCAAAAAGAGGAGGTGGGGGCCGCCATTTGCCCATCCCTGATGTAAATGGTCTGCAAAGGCTAAAATCCCAAAGTTCCCTCCAGAGGGAGTTTCTCTCCCACACAACCCCCTGCCTCCATTGGCCTCCCCTTTGTACTAAAGTGACATCACTATGTAACACTCTCACTTCTATTGGCTAGCGTTCCAACACATTGTACGTGATAGGCTAAAGATTGGGACATCTCTAAGCGGTGGACCAATCACAACAGAGCCAGCCAGCTAACCAATTAAAGCAGACTGGGCTCTGGTTTAACATTAAGGCATTGAAACATGTCACAGAAGAGGCACAAAATACAAATTTGAACCGGAAAATGTGCAGAATATGTCCTCTGCACATTTTGGACCTTAAGTGTGATTTCTTTTTTAAACAATAGTTTGGATAATCTACCTTTTTAGACTATATTATTATATATATATATATAGTATTATCATTTGTGTGAGCCATGTTCACACTCATATGAGAAGCAGACTTTAATAATTCACAGGAACATTATTACGGTATGTTCAACATAAGCGGCAGACTGAGGAAGTGATAGGTCGAGAGGAAACATTACACTGCCATTTCAAGTGTGCAATTTGAGGTCACCCTCTCTGGAAGCAGATCAGAGATGAAAAGCAGCAGCAGGAGACACTTCCTGCAGACTTCCTCTTCCTCTCTCTCAGAGGGCCGTCACTTCAGAAGGTTCTCTGTTGACACGGGGAAAGATGAAAGAACCTTTCCCCTCAGATGAGGAGAACTTTTCTGACACTACTCATGGTGACAGCACCTCTGCGACCAACTTATAACTAATTCAGTTGAAATCCACTGGCTTCAGTTGAGGAAATTAGCAAGTGACAATGAAAATAACAATGTATGCTTGGGGCACACTGTAGACTAAATTAATTGATTGCATCACACAGGAACCTAATGCAATATCCCTGCAACAAACACTAACTGACTGCATGCTTTTGTAATGTTTCTGTAAGAGGAGGTAATGCTCCGTCATTGTGGTCATTTTAAAGCAATTTCACGCAAGTTTCATTGGATTTAATCATGATGTAAAAAAATAAAATAAACTGTTGTAGGGCATTTCTTTTTAAGGTAAATCCAAAAATGGGCAAAAGTTGGATTGTTGACACCCGCTGTAATGACACCTAGCTGACGTTTTTCTTCTAGGCCAACCTTGAACATAGCATAACAAAAAAAGGGATTCCTCTGTTGGATTTTGGAGTATCGCAGAAAATAGGATCTTGGACAAACACATGTTTAGAATACTTATCAGTTTTGTTCAGCAGGATAATCTCAACATATTTATACCACTTGATAATAGTTGAAACGTAAATGGAATTTGCAAGAAAAATGCTGACGAAATACATCACGGTTGCATGACTTCATGTCAACTCCGCTAAAAAGGGCTAATGTTCGGTATAATGACGTTTAGACTTTTACCAGTGTTGACATTGACATTCAATAATCATTGACTTTGTGATGAGGGGACCCAGAAGTCCAGGTTTAGGACTCATTCCTGCACCACTATTTTATACATAACTTTAGCCCTTAACAAAATGTGACCCGCTCTATCGAAATCAGTCGGAAGTCGCAACGGCTCATTTAAAAATAAACGTGGATTTGCGTAAAAAAAATAGTTTTTCGTGGTTCGGGTGTTTTGTTTGATTTTAAATAAACAAAGTCTTGGCTTTCAGAATATGACACTTTTATTTCCAAAATCACACGATAAATACATTTTTGAAGCTTGTAAAGGGAAGATGACAGGCACCTCTCACTCGCCACTCTGCTGTTCCGCAGCGCCGCTCCCCCTCCCTCCGGCTGAAATTATGAATGTAAGGCGTATTAACCATAAATAACACGGCAGGGTCCGTTACAGTTTGTTTTCATCTGATTTCAAATAAACAAAGTCTTGGCTTTTAGAATATTAAAATTGTTTCGGCAAATTCAGGTGATAAATACAACTTTGAAGCTTAATTACAAGCGGAGAACTGAGTAACTTAACGTCACAGCAGGCATAACAACAGCCGGTGTTTCTCGTGAGTGTTTTCCCCAGGAAACAAACACAATACACACAAATGCAAAAATACACAAACACACACACACACACACACACTCGCAAGCTTCCCCCAGACCAGTAATCCAAACGAAAGTACTTTGATCATTTGCTCCAATAATCAATCAGATCGATGGATTCCAGAGAAGAGGAAACTTTGAAGGCCTTTTTCTCAAAATGATGACTCGGTGACAGTCATTATATAATGTGACATATTTTGCTTGATATTAGAAAGCTAGGAATCTCCTCTTTCCAACAGTGTATTTTACATTACATTGCATTTTGCTGACGCTTTTATCCAAAGCGACTTACAATAAGTGCATTCGACCAAGAAGATACAAACTAGAAGAAAACAGAATCATATAAGTACATCAGGTTTCATAGAGCCAAAACATTTCAAGTGCTACTCAACTGGCTTTAGATAAGCCAGTCCTTTATTAGTATATAAGTGCTTTGTTAGTCATTTTATTGCTCGAAGTGGAGTCGAAAGAGATGAGTTTTCAGTCTGCGCCGGAAGATGTGTAAGCTTTCTGCTGTCCTGATGTCAATGGGGAGCTCATTCCACCATTTTGGAGCCAGGATAGCAAACCGACGTGTTTTTGCTGATGGGAACTTGGGTCCCCCTCGCAGTGCGGGTGCAGCGAGCCATTTGGCTGATGCAGAGCGGAGTGCACATGCTGGTGTATGGTTTAACCATGTCCTGGATGTAGGAAGGGCCAGATCCATTCACAGCATGGTACGCTAGTACCAGTGTCTTGAAGTGGATTCTAGCAGTTACTGGAAGCCAGTGAAGGGAGCGGAGGAGCGGTGTGGTGTGGGAGAATTTAGGAAGGTTGAAGACCAGACGAGCCGCTGCATTCTGGATGAGCTGCAGAGGTCGGATGGCACATCAGGTAGACCAGCCAGGAGGGAGTTGCAGTAGTCTAGGCGTGAGATGACGGGAGCCTGGACCAGAAGTTGCGTCGCTTTCTGGGTCAGGAGGGGACGTATCCTCCTGATGTTGTAAAGAATGTATCTGCAGCAGCGGGTTGTAGCAGCGATGTTTGCAGTGAAGGACAGTTTGTTATCTAGGGTCACACCCAGATTCCTTGCAGTCTGAGTCGGGGAAACAACAGAGGGGCCGATGTTGATTGTTAGGTCAAGAGTGGGACACTCTTTTCCCGGAAGGAAAAGCAGTTCAGTCTTGTCAAGGTTGAGCTTGAGGTGGTGAGCAGACATCCACCGAGAGAGGTCTGCTAGACAAGCAGAGATGCGTGCGATGACCTGGGTTTCAGAACGGGGAAAAGACAGAATTAATTGGGTGTCGTCAGCGTAGCAATGGTACGAAAAACCATGCGGGCTAATGACTGATCCGAGCGAGTTTGTGTTCAGAGAGAAGAGGAGGGGACCAAGGACAGAGCCCTGAGGGACCCCTGTAGTTAATTGACAAGGGTCGGACTCGGACCCTCTCCAAGTTACCCTGTAGGTGCGGTCTTTGAGGTAGGAGGTGAGGAGGGAAAGTGCAGAGCCTGAAACTCCAAGTTCTTGGAGAGTGCGAAGGAGGATCTGATGATTCACCGTGTCGAATGCAGCAGACAGCAGTGTATACAACTCAAAATGTGTCTTCGGGTCAATGCGACTGATTTCGATAGAGCAGGTGAACGGAGAAATCATCAACACTTTGATTAAGTGATGACACCAGAAAAAGCTCCCATCCCAAAAAAACAAGACACTTGTGGACCATGAGTGTACAGTATCACTTTGTAACATATAATCTTTTTCCAAAGATCATAAATAAATATCAATACAGAGACATCGAATGTGAAACTGTGTGTCAACAACTGTAGCTGATGCTTTATTTAAATCCTTATAGTTGATCATCTAATTTGATCAGCCTTCTGATGGCCACATGTGATATCAGTTTGCCTGATAATATTGTACTTTCAAGGATTAAGTTCCCACTAATCTGGAAAACTTAGACTGTCAGTTTTTCTACCTACTGATGTAGAGTTTGGATCATCTCCAAGCTTTTTATCTTAATCTTTTATCTGCTGATCTTGAGCTTCAAACAAAGCATGCCAAGCATTAAGGCCTCTCATAATACCAAACAATGACAATGCACAGATCAAACATTCCTCTATGACTGGACCACGTCTACCACTCCCACCTGAGGACAGTGATGGTGGGAGAATGTGTGCAGTGGAGTGATGAATAGAATAACCGGCAGAATAAAAATCAACAAGGTCTCACAGGATTTTTTTAAACAAGTTTTGTTTTTTGCAGATTTTGTGTGGTCGACAGGAATAATGACTCAGTGGAGGACTGTGTGAAAACTGAACAAACAGGACAAGATGTTAGAAAACAATGTGTTTTTGGCAAGTAAACAGCCTGAGAAAAGTACAAGATTCAAAACTTCTCTGGAAGACGTATTTTAATGATGTGAGAGTTGGACTCTGTTGTGCCACATATCTTTACACAGCTGTAACCCTAACCCTATCCAACCAATAGCATGGTAAACACATTCTAAAATGTTGTGCGTTATTTAGAACCATTGGACATTGGTGCAAGTTAAATGTATTACCGTTGGTATATTGTACAACATCTCTAATATCTGGAGGATCTAAAGCCAAAGATATAAATACCTTTACCACATCTCACTGTTTTATATATTGCCCATCATTCTTCATTGTGTCACTGGTGTGCAATGGTGGAAACAAATCAAAAGTTCTGCAGAAGCTGTTTTTGGTTTGTGTGTTCTCCGCAGCGCAGATATTTCACCGCTGACACATGAAGACATGAAAAGATTTTCTTCCCGAGACAGAAACTCATGAAACTTCTCTCTGTGACAGTTCTTTAAGCCGAGCGCCGCAGAAGCTGGTGATGTTTTTTTTAACCTTTATGTTACCCTGGTTATGTTTATGGAAATGCTTGCTTGTTTATAGCGAACTATTTTAGAAGCTGTCTGGTGCAACAGCAGCCTTCCACTGCTTGACAGTTTGGGAGATGAAAATGGTGTTGATAGTTTGTACCAATTGTTGGTAATATTCAAGTGTGTGAATAATTATATTGACATATATTCTTCTTCTACTGGTGGGCTGTCAGCGGTTGTCCATAAAGAGGCCCAATTATGTTTTTTTTGTTTTCCCTTTGCTGCAGTGTGTTATATAGGTTTGTGTGGGAGGCTGTGGCTCAGTGGGTAGTGCGCTGAACTTCGAATCACGGGGTAGCAAGTTTGAGTCCCGCTGCAGTCAGCATGTCGTTGGGTCCCTGGGCAAGACACTTCACCCCAAATTGCTCCTGTGGGGATTGCCCACAGTACTGAATGTATGTAAGTCGCTTTGGATAAAAGCGTCTAACAAGTGAAATGTTATGTCATGTAATGTGCCTGTAAACTCCTTTGTTTACTTCAGTATCATAATGACATCACTATGTAACACTTGCGCTTTTATTGGCTAGAGCTTTAACAAATTATACGTGATATGCTAAGGTACGACACATATCCGACACATCTCACATCTGCCAATCAGAGCAGACTGGGCTCTGGTTTCAGACAGAGGGTGAAAAGAGGTGCTGCAGCACAGGCAGTATGAGAAAAATAAAGAGCTTTTTGAACATTAAAGCATGGAGACATGTCACAGTAGAGACACTAAATACAAATACGAACCTGAAAATGAGCATAACATATTGTCTTTAAGAATATTTGTAGTGTTTGTTACTGATATAATTGTGAACTCCAGATTAACAGATAAATACAATTTACATTTTTCAACCATTTAATAGTTAGGGTTCATGTGGTTCTTGTGGTGTTTTTTGCTAATAAATGTTTCCGTACAATACATAAACTCTCTGATTCTAGGCTTGTTAGAATATCTGTTATGAACACATTCTGTTGTTGTCTTAGCACCTATTCTAAAGCGTCAGATAGCTTAGATATCCTAATTCACACACCTCCAATATCTCTTATGATCAACTTGTAAAAAGAAAAATATGCTATTTCATGTAACATAATGCCTTGATTCCCACGATGCTAAAACATAAATACACCATTGTGTTTCTCATTTATGTGACCAAAACTGAATGTTTTCATATATGCAGTTGGCTGAGGATTGAAATGTATATACACATATTGAGTGCCAAACCGTCATGCTTTATCCTTTTAGTTTGCTTGTAGTGAATTTGTAAATGCAGTTATCAATGCTTGTTTTTCTCTTCATTATGGACAATTACCTCTAGAAAGTGTAAAGGATTGCAGATTCTCCCAAAGTCTTCCCAGAGCCTTTAAGCACTTGCTGATTGTGCAGTGATGCAGCTCTAAGCCCTTGTGGACTCAGCAGGACTTTCAGGAGCGTGTAGATCAGGGTTTAGCCTGTGTGTGTTAACCATGTGATGTCTGACCTTGCCTTTTGCCCACTGTGAAACCGGGATATCTTACCTTGCACTGGCAAGGTAAGATATCCCGGTTTCACCCCCCTTTAACCTCAAGAAGTGTTATTAGGGGAGTGAAAATGGATGAGGGATCGAGGCTGGAGTGGGTTAGCAGTCGCAGTCCGAGGCGCTGAAGATCAGGACTTAGCCCAATAGGTCTTATTGATGTGATCTATCTTTACCTGTCTGTTTGTATTATTCCAGACTGGCTAGCAAAGTGGCTCATTTAAACAAATAATGTATTTTTTATGTAGAGTTTGTTTGTGAGATTGGCAATGCCCCCCCATTGTTGTATGGTTTGTTTGTTGTGGATGCCCTAGATTATAAATGTATTCCCAAACATTGCAGTAGTTTCAATTCAGAGCAGATCCTGTGTTCAGGAGTAGGGAATTACATGTGATTAAACTTGTTTAGCTCCATTTAGCATTAGCCTGCTGTTAGATAAATTAGTTTCATATTAGCATAGTGTTTGAATAAGTTGCATATTTTATTTGCCGCTGTTTCGAGAAGCAAATTAAGAAATTGTGCGTCTCTTTCTTCTATGTTAACCCTTAGATGCACGAGTGACTGGACCCTACACTCTTCCAAAAGTGGGTCAAAAAGGACCCGTATTAGAATAATATGTGTTTTTATGCCATTTTTGTCATTTTGGTTAAGAAAAATCACTTGTATAATATTTAGTATTATATTTTGGTTCACATTAGAAATATTTTATATTTAATTTTTCACAATTTATAATTTTAGACATTTCTTTTACATTTTGAAAAAAAAAGTTTTGAACATATTGATGCAAAGATCTCCGCTATTCTGAGACCCTCACAGTATTCCAGTCCCTTTTCAAAACTCATCTCTTCTCCTCTTGTCTACTCATAGCCCCCCCCCCCATCAATCCATGCCGGTTGATCAAGTTTGATAGTCCTATACCCCCCACCCTAACCTTCCCTTATATTGTAAAGCGATTTTGAGTCCTTGAAAAGCCCTATAAAAATATAATGTATTATTATTATTATTATTATACTGACAGGTATCAGATCTTGCTGTGTAAAACAATCTTCCTGAGAGGTGTCACTTGTGATGTAGTCTGTGTGTTCTACAGTGAATGTATTCCTGACAGCCACAGGTGATGAGAATCAAAGGTTCCCATAGGATCCCATAGAAAATGCATGCGGGTCATTTTTGACCCACTTATGGAAGCTTGGGGTAGTAATACAAAAACAAAATTTAAAATGTGAATGGCATGATATCCAAAACATGTTTTTTGAGGAATAGCTGGAATATGAAATGATAAAAAAATGTAATTACAAAGATACTTCAAGAAAACCACCTCACCGTCGGGTCTTTTCAGCCGACCCGACGCCTTATCGGCAGAAAACCCGCCGATTCAACATGCAGTCGGCCAAAGGCAGTCGGCCAAAAAAATCACTCTGATTGGCTGTTCAGCTAGCGAATCAGTGCATGAGAAGCGAAACGGAAGTGAGGGACGTATATTGTACAGTTATTTTGATAATAAAACACTTTTTACCGATACTGCAAAATGCAAAACTTTCTTTCGTACCTTCATACTACAGCCATTACATAACACAACATTAGGATACAATTAGCTATACTACAATAAAAGTCAGAAGATACAGATGTACATGATGATTTATTTAGTACCTTCATACTCAACCATTAGATAACACAACATTAGAATGAGGATGCAATTAGCTATACTACAATAAAGGTCAGAAGATACAGATGTACATGATGACACATCATTTGCCTGTCAGTGTTATGATGTTGTCAGCCATTAGATAACACATATTCGCTATATCTTATCCCACTGAAAAGGCACTGCACCGCTACCGTTGAAATATCTGCATAGTTCATCCCTGTGCTGCTTGGCTCGAGCTGGATTATTGGTGGTGTGTGGCAGGGTGGCCTGCCGTAGGTCAGGGTCTTGTCTCCATCTTCCTGGGACAGTGCCATGATCGGGTCCAACTCCCGCCATGTATGCGCTACAGTTCTCTGTGCGCAGGAAGTTGTGCAGAGCACAGCAAGCCAAAACAATGGCCTCCACTTTGGCAGTGTCTTGAATGTGTATGGTGGTTAGGAAGATCCGAAAACGGTTGGCTAGGATGCCAAAGGCATTTTCTACCACCCTCCGAACCCGCGACAGCCTGTAGTTGAAGATGCGTTGCTCTGCAACTAGCCTGCGGTTCGGATAGGGCTTCATCAGGTACTCTTTCAGGGGAAATGCCTCATCAGCCACAATGTGGTAACAAACCGCCTGGTCAGAAGCAGGAGGGGGTGCCGGTGCAGGGGTGTTGGATGTCCTATTCTCCAGGGCATCCTGCAGTAAGCATCCACCAAACACACCACCATCTGAAATCCTCCCATTACAACCTACATCTACATACAAGAACTTGTAGTTGCTGTCGACCAGTGCCATTAGCACTATGGAAAATGTATGCTTGTAGTTGTAGTAGGTTGATCCAGTTCCTGGAGGGGGCGGATGTTGATGTGTTTCCCATCCAGGGCACCTAGGCAGTTTGGGAAGTCCCACTGAGCCTGGAATCCATCAGCTACTTGCTGCCACTCTTCCACTGTGTCTGGGCACTGAAAAACAAAACATATATTTTTTAAGACCCATGTTTCATATGGCAGACCAAACATTTGCTGTTCAAATGCCTACAGACCTCACTGTATTACATACAGTTTGCACATTAAAACCAGGAAGTATCCACACATACCTTCAGGTATTTCTCTTTTAAAACCTTGTAAATGGCTGTACAGGTCTCAGGAACGAATTGCCGGATGGTTGACACTCCCACTCGGAACTGGTAGGAAAGGCTCCTGAAGCTTTCCCCTGCAAATATTAACAAACACATAACTTAGTTATCTACGCAAGCAGCTGAACAACACACTCATTAGCTAGGAAACTACAGGTTATAGTTTACAAGATAGTTGATTACTTTAGTTGCTATGAAGCTACCAAGCAGTACTTTTGGTACTTTAAGTACATTTGGTTTTGTACTTACACTAGTACATCTTTTAATGCATGACTTTTACTTCTAATAGAGTATTTCTACACTGCGGTATTACTACTTTTACTGAAGTAAAATGTATAAGTACTTCGTCTACCACTGCTAAAGCATAATATACAATAATATACAAAGTGCTGCCATTTTAAATATAGCAACATCCTTAGCTTGCATACCGGTTGCCAAAAATCGCAGCGTAACCATCAGACGTGTCCCCACGGAGATACAATCCCGGTAATTTGTGTTTTCCCTCTGGATGATTGGAGTGATGAGTTCCTCCAACATGTGGAACTGAACAGGAAAAAGCAGAAAAAAAATTCTGAAATCTGGGATTTCATTGAACTCCAGCTCTCGACACAGGTTCAGGAAAGCCCCATGAGCTTCTCGCTGTAGTATCCATGCTTTCACCCATTTAGTGCGGTTTCTCCTAATCATTCGCTTCCTCCGCTTCTTGATAATGTCTTCCACAAGCAACAATCCAAGGGCTGATAGCGCCAGTACCGCACGAAACATGTTTTTGATGGAGGAGAGTGAAAATGGAACGCACACGCCATTTGTTGTTTGTTTATATCACGCAGTCTGTTCTTCTTCTCTCGTGTATCACGCAGTCTGTCTTCCGGTTGTTTCCTCTTTTGAATGACGAATACACACTACCGCCACCTGCTGGTAAGGAGAGTTATTGCCACTCACGCATGTGCAGTTCGTACGTGCTTCTTGGCCGTCGGCTGAAGTCTTTGCGGTGTGTTCCAGTGCGAAACATGGCCAAGACGCAGGAGACGTGAGGCGACGCGACAGTCGGGGTCGGTCTGTGTCAGTTCTTTGTTGTCAGATTGGTGTGTCAGGGCCTTAAGGGTTGAACAAGTTCATGCTCAATTTGTTTAGATTTTTTTGCAAAGCCATTTAAATGACTTGTTAGCTATTTAAACAGCCAGATGTGTCCCTGCAGCTTGGCCAGACTTTACCTTCCTCCATAGTAAAATAATTGGCAGCTTGCAAACTATGCACAGTAGCTTCCCCAACTGTGTCTGACCATGTATTAAAATACTTCCATATAAAGTTTAGTTATCCACACCATAACAACCTGATCCCAAGCACAAGATGTATGACTCAAATGTCCTTAAAACCTGTTAAACTAGAACATTGCATTATTCACTACAGTGAATGCTGTTCCTCTCCAGGACTCCAGGATGTGAAATGAAACACTGTCTAGGAGCTTAAATTGCTGACTCAGCTCAAAGGGAGTTTGTGGGTGTTCATATCCGTAATGACTGAACAATGTAGAGCCTGCAGACCCTAGAGGCCGTGTTTAAGAAGTGGGCAATTTCTACACCATGTGGACCGTTACCTCTTTATGCGCTGGGCCAACAAACCTATAACTTGGCACCTTTTATTTGTTGTTGCAAACTTTAGCCCTTCAATATTGACCCAGGCAAGAGGACTTTTTTCTCAATATATGCTGAGACATGCTCCAGCCCAGACTCCCTGGACAGAAATCATTCAGTGTGTATGGATGGGACGAGTGTGTGTGTCGAGGAAGAGACTATTTCTTGGTTTCATGTCACTTCAAGCGACATCGGTCACCTTATGAACACCAAGCAGCCAAGAAATAAGTCATGATCTGGTGGCTTTCAGTGTCGGAGGCTTTCATCTTTTTCAACGGCCTTCCACACACATAGACCTGCTACACACACACACACACACACACACACACACACACACACACACACACACACACACACACACACACACACACACACACACACACACACACACACACACACACACACACACACACACACACACACACACACACACACACACACACACAGGCCCACAAGACACAGACTCTGAGGACGAGGGGAAAAAAAACTAGGGCATCAAAAGTCCTGGAGGCTTTGAGCTACCATTTTTTTCGCATAATCAGGAGAGAATCTGAAGGAAGAGGGAAAGCATCCTGTAATTAAATTAGTGCATAAAGAAAAACGAGGAGGAGAACAGGAGAAAACACAATGCGTGGTCTGTCAGAACACAAGCATCACTCTGAAACCTGATTAAAGTCGATTAAAGAGACACCTTTTTATCCCTGTTGTCTTCAGAGGAGTTAAAGCACACCCACTAACACACATCCTACAGTTCAGCTGGAGTCATCAGGCGGGGGTCCCTTTGAGAAAGGAGGGGGAGGAGAGAAACAGGGAGAGAGAGAGGTGCATGCATGCTGACAGAAGTTCTTCCTCCGTCTTCCTCCTCTGCTCTTCCATGAGGAGAGAATCACCCATCCAGTCTGGAGTCGGTGAGGGGGAAAATGCTTTTTCTTCAGGCTATATTGAAAAGAAGGCTGCTGCAGAAAGGTAAAGATAAAACGACATCTTTTTTATTTTTGAAGTTTACTATTTGCGCTTAAGCTGCTCGGGGCTACTTTCACGTCATCTGCCATCGATCATCGGGTGATTGACAGCTCTTGTTCCCGGTGTTGTGACGGGCTGCAGACAGAGAGATGTCCCCTTCAGACAGAGAGATGTCCCCTTCAGACAGAGAGATGTCCCCTTCAGACAGAGAGATGTCCCCTTCAGACAGAGAGATGTCCCCTTCAGATAGATGTCCGCTTCAGACAGAGAGATGTCCCCTTCAGGCAGGCTTTTCTCACTTCATGGTGACGGACAGCGCAGGATGTGTTGGCAGTGATCCAGACACATCAAGTGTTTTGGATCAGAGGGCGATCTTTTACCCATCCGTTTAGGTTAATGTCAGCAGCTTCAATAACTCTTTGTACTGGGTCATCCATCCCACCTCTAACCACGAATACATAAAGTATTTTAGTTGCGTTTTTAACATGATGAATAATCAACACGTGAATGCCTTGTTTAGCTTTTCGTGCTCTTTGGTCACCTCGACATTGCTTTTTGAGCTTTTATCGACACACCACTATGAGTCAAAACAGGGATTGTAGTGTCTGCTTGTTATTCAATGATATTGTTTATAATTACATGTATGTGCTAAATGCTCATTCTAATCATGTTTTGCAAAGATCTTTGAATGCCCTTTGTGATTTATATAATTTCTTCGCTAAATTACGGCGACATTATGGCATTAAATGGATAGATTGCATGTTATAAAATAGTCCTTATTGGGGAATGTGGTGCTCCAAAGTAACTTAATTACCAAATGCTGATCTAGTTATGTGTTTTATATCGAATCTGGGTTGTTTTAATTTGGGTTTAAAACGATATTGCAGCGATGTTGGAGTTTTTAATTGGTACTTTTTGGGGGAATTGCGTCTTTTTTATAGTTACATTTCCATAAAGGCACTTGTTTTTTCGGTGTGTGTGCATGTTGGACTGCTATGAGAGGTGTAGTGTCGATTACAAATGTCCTTATAGGAGCTCTTACTATGTTTTTTTATCCCTTTCCTATCATTTATCTTGCACATATATCTCTCTCACGCTGTTTTTATGCTCCATGGTTTCTGTGGCGCTCCTCCAGCCGCCTCTGCTTGTGTTTGTAGAAGAGATGAGCAGTTCTCTTCCCTCTCCCTCTTCTGCTGATTTATTAATGAATTTGGGGATCTAATACTTTGAAGTGATGCCTGGAGACGCAGTGGAAAAGTTGGCAAATGGGGACAAACCGCCTCCTATCGTCTGTTAGTGCGCACTGCAGCCCTCTGTGGGATTACTAGCATAATAAAAACTTACATTTCTAGAGCAAATGCGAGTTAAAATGGCCTTTATTGCCACTCAGGGTATAGGACATAAACAACTGTCATGTTTACTTTGTCTATTTGCTATTATAAGGAAATGTGTGTCACAGATCAGTAGCATCATTTCTGTAAACCAGAAGATTTAGAGCAATTTATCACAGTTTAGAGAACAAATCTGACATGTGACATTCACTGTCGGCAGTAAAATGTGTGAATTCTAAGATTGCTTCATGTGTTCTCACTTTCATATGAATGTAGTATGTGTGTTATGGAGAGGACTCTCTTCTGTGACATTTAGGAAATGTTCTCTCCTCGATTGAGTGAGGCGAAGGAGCTTCACCAAAGATCAGTGACATTATAGTGAAAATGTTAAAGTTCAGCGATGACTGTATTTGGAGAATGTATCTCCTGCACATGCAGACAGACCTGTGCAGTGCAGCATTCATTTGGAATGTTCTGATTTCAATATGGCACACAAAATAAAGCAAACAATATTTTAAACGTTTGGACCCAAAAATACTTTGTACTTTTTTTTTAAATTCCACAGCAATTAGGTTGAGAGAAATAAATGTTTGGATTACCAGAATTAAAATCAGTATTATTGGAAAAAAAACAGAAAGAGTGTAATTCATCTAATTATTAAAATACTCTATAATAGAGTGGTGCAGAAAGGAGTCCTAAAACCCGTTAAACACTTATTAGCATTTTACGTTTTTTAGACCTGTTTTTAGTTTGATGTCTGAAATAAGGTCATTTTGTTCAAATAAATAAAACACATAATTAAATACCCCTCTTTCATCTGGAGCTTCTATATGTATGTCATTACAATGGCGGTTGCTAACAGGTGACTGAATGAACTACGGACATTAGCCGGCTTCAGCTTTGCGGGGGTGAAGCGAAGCCATGAGACCGTGGTGTAGTTTGTTTATAGAATTACGTTTACACTTTTTACTTCTGGCAATTGCTCACGACACAAAGTGGTGTTTATATGTGGAGGATATCCTGCTGAACAAAAATTCCATTGCTTTTTGTAGAGGTCGGCCTACAAAAACACTTCATCACTACACCACTCTAAACGATAGTTTGGACAACATGAAGTTGGTTTAAGAATTCTGAGATCTGGACACATTCATTTTTAAAAGAGTACATCTTTTAAAACGTTTTATGACTACACAGCAGGGGTGGACCTGGCACTGTTTCCAATGGGCACAAATAGGTGGGACCAACTCTGTAGCGACGTACTTTGAATTCCCCCTCCTGCTAAGAGAAGGAACTTTAACCCATTCTCAGCATGCTCCATGCTGCTCTGAGCAATGTTCCTTTGTTCAATCCTTAAAAAAACATCAAGGCCCTATAGTGATTCTGCTGTTGCTATGCGTTGTCGTGCTGCAGGGACTACTAGTGGCCTGTGATTTTTTTCTAACAGGTCTCTCTGAAGCTTAATAAAGTGAGGGCCTGCCTATGAAGTTTCATCAAACCTTCTACCCATAGACCCCTAGGGACTAGCCGCTCGGTGGGCCTTTGAAAGTGCGTCCCCTCTCTGCGGGCGGATGATGGTTGTTCTGCAGATTATCTGCCGTCCACCGGGACCCCCCCCCCCCCCCCCCCCCCCCTGCCGCCGCAGCGCCACACGCTCCGTCTTCGATTTCACAGTGTCTGCGAGTTGAAGTCCAATATGATGTCGATCTAATTTCATACATGGCTGTGTATCACCATTTGAGTTTCAGTGGAGAGTTTTATTGTCTAGATCCTTCCCCAGGGAGGTGGTGTGTGGAAGTGGAAGGCAGACCTTACAGACATTGCTGTGAAATAGAAACAGAGTACTTTTCATGAAGTATATACATTTTTCTTTTGAAACAAATCAAGAGGAAACGCTGCACACTTTAAGGGGAAGCTTGACTTTTGATGGAGATTTTTCAAAGGCTGCTGACGAATCCAAAACTGACAAATCATATGATGTTATATGCAAACTGCTTTTGTTTTATTAAGTGTTTTCTATTATATTCTGTAGTTATTTATGTTATTTTCTGTTAGACATGATAGTGGGTACCATGCCAGGATAGTGTATTTAATGAGAGGTTATATATATATAATATATATAAAGGGGGGGCTGTGACTCAGTGGGATAGTGCGCTGAACTTTGAAACAGGGGATAGCAAGTTCAAGTCCCACTGCAGTCAGCATGTCGTTGTGTCCCTTCACCCCAAATTGCTCCTGTGGGGATTGCCCACAGTACTGAATGTATGTAAGTCGCTTTGGATAAAAGCGTCTAACAAGTGACAAGTAATGTAATGTAATGGTTATAGTTTAAAAGATTCCATGATGCATTGGCTGCTTTGAGGGACACCTGGGTGGTGTCCAAGGATGCTAACTGCTAGCTGTCGCATCACTGATGATGCCCTTTCAAGGGTAGCTTGAAATAAGATGGTTGGCGTCACTGCCAACAGCTCTTCAGAAACATATGGGTGACGTAGTGGAGATGGCGTCAACATTAATTTATTATGGACCAGAAATGACCTTTTACACGTAGCATGAGCATCAACAATGCACAAATCAGGGCCTTCCAGCAGGGGACAACTTCTCTGGTTGCAAAAAGAAGTCCAATTGTATAGAAGTCTATGAGTAATGACAATACTTAGCCTCAAAACTTATCACCAATGACTTTTTTTTTAATGGACATTTGGAGCAGCATTATGTTACCACTTTACCTTAAAATATTGGCTTAGACATGTGGGACTTCTATGCTTTAAAGTTTAAGGTATCAAAATAACAGCAGAATGGCAGGGATTTTGCTAAAGATGTCAACTTTAGTGAGCTGTAAATTATTCATCGGCACAAATAGACTGATTGACGACTCACTCAAGTTTCAGCCATGTTATGTTTTTTAGAAAAGAGAGCTGACATTTAATTAACCTGAAAATGCTGTATTGTATATTAGATGTTATACTTTTATGAAGAATTAATCAAACCTTTTGAAGACATTTTGTCTATACATGTATCTGTTGCTGTTTTTCTCGACCTCCCTTTTTCATTCAATTTCCTCCTCATACCTCTCAGCAGTTCTCTCTCCGTCGTTCTCCTCCCTTTCCCCATGTTTGCCCTCTCTTCCGTCTACCCCTTTTCCTTTTCCTCCTCTCAGCAATGCAGATGTGCTTTCTTTGATTTTGTCACCAGAGATTAATTAGCACTTTATTATGAGTCCTATTTATACCTCCAGCCGAGAGAGGGATATGGAGGAAGGGAGGGAGGGGAGGTGGGAGTAAGACTGATAAACTGAGGCAGAAAATGGAGACGGGAAAAGACTTGAGAAAGAGTGAATGATGGGAAAAGAGAAAGAAGTGGGGCAAAAATAAAAGAGGTGAAGAAAGAAGTATATGAGAAACATGTCAGGTGAAAATAGTGGTGGCGAAGGAAAATATAAGGCCTGAAATGGTAAAAATCCTCATACTGTATATTGGGGAATGAAGAAAGTATAAAAAACATCTATAAGAATGATAGACATGAAGAGAAAAAGAGACGGCTATACTGCCAACATAGGCTGTGATGTCCCAGTCCCATACCAAGTCCTATACTTCAGAATTTGGTGTAGGACTTTAGACACAAAAGACTACGGTGGTGTTACTTTGAGAACAAAGTCCACTTACAGTATTTATAAGCAAGGGCATCACTTGTGTTGAAAAGTAGTGTTCAAATACCGGGTCAAAAGATTTGGTCAGGGTGGGATCAGTGTCAGAGTAGATACTTACAAACCTACCTACTGATCAGTGCATCCATGTTTTTGGATCATTGGAGAATAAGTAGGCAAGGGTTTATTTCCGCTTTTGGACATATTAACATAGCATTTGATGTGTTGTATGTTGGGAACAAATTATGACAAAATCAGCCATTTCAAAAAGTGATAGGGACATGTCCCCAGCGTCCCCGATGTACGGTAAATGAGACCTATGAATCTCAGTATGGTTACGTGAGGTGTTTGTAAGATATACATATAGGTATTAAGGCAAACAACGGAGTGTCTTCTCTTGAACAAATGATCTGAAGAAATGTGGAAAGGATAGAGACAGTGTAACAACTAGGAAGAAATGTGAACTACTGATAGAGACAGAGGAAAATAATGAGAACATAAAAGACAGGCGAGAATTCAGGTAAACTAACGGAGAAAGGGAGGGGAGTAATACAGGGGGACAGAGATAAGGGATGAGATGCCGTTTAAAATTATAGTAGTATATGGAGCAAATACACTGATTAATTCCCACAATCTGGAAAAAATATGGATTATTGAAGCTGAAACTTCCAAAAATGAACATCCCTGTCAGTTTTCAACTCGCTGTGACTTTTAAAACTCATTCTTCATGCCAATCCCTGCCAAGCTGCAGGCATTGAGAGACAACTTACCAACATGTAACAAAGAACCTTTTATTATGAATTTGTTCTGAATAAAATAGAAGTGCATCAGCACAGTTTGTGCCTCCAGGAGGCAGAGCAGTTGCGCTTGTAGTTATTTTCAGTGTTCATCTAAATCTGAAAGTGTCATTTTCTACAACACTTTACAGCAGTTTGAGGCAGGCTACCAACAGCAACAACATCTCTTCAACTTTTGCAGTGATTAACATTGATAATGTTTAATTAATTGTCCATTTCCAAACAGTGTTTCATGTTTTTGTCCAAGGTCAAGTAGCAACATGTCCATTGTTATGTCTTGTTAGCACAGATATGCTCAAAAGTGGCAATTTCCTATGCATAGCGACTAGAATGTATGTGTAGCATTTACCTGTTGATATGTTGCTAACAACTGCAACATGCTAATTGAGGCAGTTGGAGTTCTTATCCCGCTGCAGCAGGAGGAGGATAGTCGTAATAAACCTGATTTGGAGCGGCAACTCCAATCTGGTGTTCCAAACAGATTGCACTATATGCACCATCTTCTCTTTTTTTTACTATCAAACATTCATTATGAACATATTTAAAGGTGGATAAAGCACATGGGTCAGCTTCAATTATTGCTGGTCTTAACGGACTCTTGTGATGATTAAAAAAGCAGATAAACTAATCCAGCACAAGCGGCAACATTGGGTCTAAAAATGTAAGCACAACTACTCTCCAATTTCCAGCAGGGGGCGACTCCTCTGATTGGGGGGAGTGATTGTATAGAAGTCTATGAGAAAATGATTGACCCAAATGTTTGACTTTTTTATTTAACAGAAATCAATTTGAATCAACATTATGTAACTATTTAAAAATCATAATACCAACATACTTACATATGTAAGGCTTTAGGGAACTAAGTTGATTTTAGTGTAAACTGGATCATCTTTATTACATATTACATACACATATTGTATGGAGAGAAATGTTTCCTGGTGTTTCTTCAGATGCTTTGCTCAATTCTGTTTCCCGATGGATGAAAAACTGTACTTGTTGCTAATGCTAACTGCTAACTGCTAAAAAAAGTAATGGACTGGATGAGGGCAAAATTGCATATGATCCAATCAAAGCCTGTAGAGAAGAACGAGGTAACAGATTGTTTTACTCATCAAGTATTCGACTAAAGATTTCCCTCCGATGACACCAACATATTGATACAAAACTTTGTGTTTCGGTCGCTCTCAGGCTCTTGAGACTTTCCCAATTAAAGTGGTTCCCAACTTCCAGGAGGGGGGGGGGGGGCAGAGCTGCGGAATCTGGCTTCAGGTTTCACTCCAGGAACAAACAGCAGACGCTGCATTTATTTCTTATGTATATCCACAGCACTGTCTGCTTACTGATGCTGTCTGTGATGCCTGTCTAGAAACAGGGAGAATAATATAGTAGTCTACAGATAATAAAAAGAAAGACAGGTAAGAAGAACACCAAGAAATAAACACATTAATCATGGAATATGGAGGCTATGGGGGAAGAGCATTGAGGACATCAGAAAGTAAAATAGAAAATAAGAGGGAATGAGGAACAAAGGGTCAGAAACATGAAATGAATGAAAGAGAGGTCAGAAAAGGCAAAACAGCCTTCAGGACATGAGCAGGAGATACAAAAGAGCAAGAAGGCGGGGGGGGAATGAGGGCGGGATATTAATCAAGAGTAATGACAGGCTGTGTTACATGTTGGGAAGAAGGGCGCAGGCAGTGACATGTGGCAGGGTTGTTCGGTGCTTTGGGCAGATAAGGGCACCGACTGACACTTTGAAGAAGCCCTTTAAGAAACGTTTTCAGAAAACTGTTGTTTGGTCTTTCTCAGCTCCCTTACACTGCTGCCAGTGACTACAATGAATTCACAGAAGAAAGAAACATTAAAAAAAATTGAAGCCAAAAGAGGAAAAGACAGGAAAATAAAGAGGAAGGGTTCACACTTTTGGCACGCTGGCCTCATTATGTCAAGAACGGGGTATAAGAGTTAAAGGGGGGAGAAGAGAGACAAACGGGGGAGTAATATTTAGAAAGAGAATAATTAAATAAGAAGACAGAAGGGAGCAGAGGGCATGTCAGGACAGAACTAATGCAGAGGTGGAGAGTAACTAAGGACATATACTCGTGCAAATCTATACTTACAAATCATGCCGCTTTATACTTTCAATCCATTACAATTCAAAAGGATAACAAATTCAGTTTTACTCTTTTTAAATGACAAATAATGACTGTTTTTCTAATACGCAAAGACATCTGATAGTGATGTGATATTTCTGTAGTGACATAAACAAATATTTAAAAGAAATTCATAACACTGTGGCATTTTAACCATGACCCAGCCTTGCTTTCTTTTAGAGGTGAGGAAAGACTTTTGGATGATTGTTTTTTCGTCAGATGCATTTTCAACAAAACAGCTATGGTTCTGAAGATAAGGAACACTGTTCTAAGGTGCTGTTTACACGGGAACGAAGCGGGTTGTATCCGCTACTTTTCTCTTTCGTATAGCCCGTTCGTTCACACGAGGCCGTAACGGAACCGTGGAAACGGACCCCTAAAACGATAACGGGTCCCAAGGTGGATAGATCTGCGGACGGAACGCTCTGGAGGGACAAACGGCTCTGTGTGTATGTCCTATACAATCATTTCCTGATAACGATGAAGCCATAGCCCCGCCTCTCCCCACCTCTGCTGCTCACTGTTGTAGCATGGTCAGTAGCTACTGTCAGTAGCTACTGCTACTGCTACTGACCATGCTACAGATGTTAGTGCAAAATCTACAGCTCCTCTACTACAACCATCAGCAACAAGTGGACATGGAGAACTACATGAACTACATGTTGCTAAATCCACTGCGGAGAATAAACAGAAGGGCAACCAGGCAAACATGGCAACCATGCTCGGGGGTCTTCTTTGCTGCTTTTGGTGTATTTTGTGGCGGAAGTACAGCGCCACTTACTGGCCCGGCATATGTACTACAGCGTCTCCAGCGCGTCGAGCGGTCTCGTGTGAAGGGACACGTTTATTGAGCCGTATCCGTGTGAACCAAGCGGAAAACTCTGGGGCAGAGCCGGGAGGCCAATAAGGAAGTGCCTCAAACTGCAGTTCATTAGTGATGTGTCGGTTGCGAACGAGCCAATTCTTTTGAACGGCTCTTTGGTACGAACGAGGGGAACCGAGTCGTACTTGGTGAGAGCCGTTCTTTTTATCGTTCAATCATTGGTCCGCACTCACTGGCTGCCAAAATCCACTCGCCTTTTAAAAAGCTTGATTTTGTTCCCCAAACGTATTCTGTGAAGACCCGCCCCTACTCTGATTGGTAGGTTTCAGCACGAGGAGTGAGATGGGGTGGAATACGCGCGAGAGAGAAGTCATAACAAGTGGTACAGGACAGGTAGACAATGTGTTTTTCGGATGGAAAATGAGCCAAACGCGAAAACGCAGCAGCATTTGGATGCACTTCAACCAAAACCCAGGCAGTGATAAAGCGCACCATTTGTAATGGCAAAATATCCTTTAAATCAGGGTCAACAAATAATCTCCATCGCCACTTAAAAACACAGTATCTAATATTAAGAGTTGCGTGAATTTCATTCAAGGCAAAGCAACTTTATTTACTTAACACATACAGAGGGTAAATTCAAAGTAGTACATTCACTGACATGAATGACATGGATATGGCTCCACCTTGTGTCATGTTTACAATGCAGATTATTGACATTAGGTCTGGCAATACAGTCAATCAGATAAAGCAGATAAACCTAGTAACCCCGCCCCCTTTTAAAAAACGGCTCTTTTGAACGGCTCTTTGAAAGGAACGGAGCCATAAGATCCGGCTCCCTTCAAAGAGCCATAATTCCCATCACTACAGTTCATCTATTGGCCAGTAGGAGCAGTCTGCAGAAGGGAGCAATTTCCATAGACCCCGATGTTAAAATGCCCAACTTTAAAGAAGAAATAAACATCTTTACATCGTGGTTCAAAAAACCATATTCTCTGTATAGTTAGATTCCCCCTTCGTGACTATGGATTGGGGGGTGGATTTTTTCTCAACTCATCTGTTTAATTAATATTCAGTCTTAAAGTTATGCATAAATAAGGGCGTGGTCACATTGAGTGACTGCTGCTGTAAGCTTCTTGTCTCTCTGCTAGCAGCTCCGTGATGCTACAGGCACTCTGCCTGCTCAGTTCATCCTGGGGAGATAACTTGAACTCGGGCGTGTTTGTTTGTTCTTCATGCTTATATCGGACTATTGTGACTCGCTCTGCGGTTAAAACAGACGGTGCATGAATGCGGTTTTGCGGTAAGTGAAATTCGAGTACTTTATTTATGTGTTTATGATTTTAATCAGCTACGTAATGAATGTTAAGGCTTGGGTTAGCGTGTAAGCCAGTGGTAGATAGCTACATCTGTGCTAACGATGCTAATCGTAGCCTCCAAGTTAAAACGAAATAGAGAAGTGTTGATAATACTGTAAAACAAACGGCTTCTGTTTGAGGTTGGTAAAATAAGGTCATCCTTGTAAGTTAGAGAGATATTTGATTATGTAGGTAACTGTATGCATCGCTCAGGTTTATTTAAATTCGCTATGCTCGAGTATGTAGACAAGCTAACGTCAAAGTAGTGTTGAATAGCAGCGTAGTATGTGAAATCAACCTCACAATAAGTTGTGTGTATATTACAATTATTAATGTCATATTTCAAGATGATTACTTAGATATTACAATATGGTTTGTTGAGCTGGAGTTCATTATTGTGCTTACACGTACGTTAACGACACAGTCATATCTGAAGAACGAACCCAAACCTTGTTGTTTTAATTAATTGTATTACCAAATTGGTATCAAATAAATATACTATTTATTTGATTTTCATTACACTTGTGAAACCGACTAATTGTGGCTGTAGAACATGAACATGTAACTTAATGCCTGCATTTAAGGACGAAGAATAGCCTAGTCAATGCTTTAGGGATGATTTGTTAAAAATATTAGATCAGACGTTATGTGTGCTTCAGTTAAAATTAAGCTTATTCATTGCATTTAATTTGTTCTTACAAGTAAAATACAGTAAAGTTACAGTAAAATAAAAAGTACCCTGACTCGGCCAATACACAATCCAACATGTTCAACAGAAGAGAATAAGTTATATTGTTTGTACACATGGTTCTTTACATATATATCTGTTTGTTTAAAGTGCCTAGGTGATGCAGACAGGCTGGACCAGAGAGTGAGAGACAGAACTGGACTCCTCACAGCAGTGAACTTCAGCACAGGTACAAAGACTCTTTTTTCATACTGTACAAAGAATCAAGAAAGATATTGGTTTAAGTAAATGAAGTATTGACTTTAATACACTGATATACATTCCATTAAACAATACTAAATACTAGATCACCTACACATCAGTGAAGTTGAGGGGTTTTTCCATGCAAAAGGTTACATTTAGATGTTAACAAGCAATATGACTGTCAGCTTTCTAATTTAATGTATTGAAGGCAAAGATATTTAACACATAGTGAGAACTGCTACTATTTATCTCTCAATATTGTCTGTAAAAACGTGGTAAAAGTTATTCTTTCAGTGAGACAACAGAGCAAGCTTCTACAGTTGCACTACGTTTTGATAACAGTTAAATATTATTTTGATAATAAAATATATTTCAATGTTGATGAATTTCATACTGTTCATTCATAATCTGATTGTCTTTGTAGCTCACTGTTGAAATAAAATAAAACATTACAATTAAAAAATAATTATATCTACAGCCCCTAAACACAAACACACCTCTTTCATAAATAACACACTTGTTCTGCAATAATATGTTTTATGTTTCCTGTCATTTTTGTTAGGAAAGGACATGCCTGAAAGACACGACTCAACATTTTTTCCTTCTCTGAGGGTCAAGAAGAACATCCAAGAGGAAAATGAAAAGCTGATGTTATGAGATTTTAGTACAGGACATTCACTAAGAAACTACACTTTTATTGTGAAAACAAAGATCTGCACACCGAATATTTTTGTAATCTATCAGGATCATCATTTGTTTGTGACGCTGCACCTCAGAGAAGGTGTAGTTATAGGCTTATAAAGTGTGGCGAAAAAGATAGTCAGCTGATCGAATGCACCTATTTCCACATCTACACTCCATCAGCTGATTATTTCTATTTGCCTCACTTTATGAGCTTCACAACTTGTACCGCAGAGTTTGCAACGTCACAAATAAATGGGGCCAATCTTCAGTCGGATGTGAATGTGTAATCTAACATTTTCAGTAAGAATAATGGACAAAAGGAGTGCAAATACAAATTTAATTTATTGAAATGTGAACCAAAAGTTAATCAAAAATGTTTTAAATAAAAAGCACATATGGACAGAAGGTGTAAACCTATTAAATGTATAAGTAAAAACATTTAGTCAAATAAAGTGACAGACTAGGCCTGTGCAGTTGGTATCAGCTATGTCCAGCATGGGCTCCTCCATCAGGTCTGGTCCTCCTCACAGAGGAAAGACCCTCAGTCCTCTCCGGCCAAACCAACAGACAGGACGTCCATCACACGGAGGTTTCTCCCTGAAGTCTCTGCAGCTCTCTGGACACCACGCTGTCTCAATCCGTCCACACTGAATATGAGGGGAAAATGAAAATAATAAATGCTTTAGACAATAAGAAATATAAAGTTAACTGTTGAGTTGCTCAGTTTTTTTAGATTGTCAATACTATTACTGTATAACTAATATCTCAGGTTAAGAGGCACCTTCAAATAAAGATTGGTCTTTAAATACATTTAGTTGATTTTGTCTTTTGAATTGTTTGCCTAAAGTCAAGGATCTAGAACTGGTACTTATAGTTTTAATGATACAGTCTGGTTATAATGCTGTTTGGAGGAGGCCTCACAGGTAAGAGCACTAACTAGCTACCATCACATGTACCTTAGCTTGACTTAAATGTATTAAACGTATAATTAAGTGATAGCAAAATATAAATAACTAATGTCATGCAAACATATTAATATTTGCTTGATTCCAGTGTTGAATTTAGCACAATTGCATACAAATGTCAAGGGATTTTAAGATTCTGAAGTATTATGCTAAAAACTCAATAACTTAGATTATTATTTATAGTTTTGCTGAATAGTTTCATGTCCGCTTACCTTAGAAACGTAAAATGCGATGGCAGTGTGCAGACGGGGAGCATGTTAGCTTAGCTTGGTAGCCTCAGCTAGCTCTGGAACTTTCAGCTCGGTGGCAGGAGGTCCCGCCTCGGCTCTGCCTCTATGCCCTTATTTGGATTGGAGTTGGACTCTGACGTCACTGTTGAGACGTTAGTTATCGACACCGCCTACTTTAGGCTTCTCGGCAACTCTGCAGAATCCTATGGGTGACGTCACGGACCCTACGTCCATTTATATATACAGTCTATGGTGTGAACGGAAGACTTTTTTGATATCGAATTCGGTTCGTTTGCGTTTCGTTTGCATTTGCGTTCCCGTGTAAATGGGGCCTAAACGTTGTTTTTGGAGGCAATGACAAGAACCTACTTATTTGTTTTCTTTGGAGGACTGATAAGAGATGATGGATATCTACAAACCGACACGGTGTGTCCAAGGACAAGACTGAAATAAAAAGGAATGGTGTCTTCACTCTAACTAACAAACATAAAAGACATAAAAGACACAAGATAGGATCCAGGAAGTTAATTTTGATGAATGGATCCATGAGTTTGAAGACAAAACACTAAGCTGAGATTTATAATATTCAGGGTTTTTCTTTGAAGTTGTTACGCTGGCTATTTTATCATTTATTTATATGAAGTGACAGTGTTGAAGTAGGGAGACAAAGGAAATGACATGGGGGAAATAGTCTGAGGCTGGATTTCAATCTGGTTCCTCCCCAAGGGGACAGAGCCTTGTATATGGGCCCCCAGATCTAAGTCAGCTAGAGAGTGGTGCAGGAATGTGTCGTAAAACCTGGAAATGACGTAGTATTTTCGCACTTCCAGCTTCCCTCATCTCAAAGTCAATGTTTTAATGAACATGTTTTTGGTAAGATGCCTGAATTAACGTCTGTAGTTATACGAGCTGAAAGGATCTTCACGTTTTGTACTAGGACATAAAATACATCACTAAATACCCCACAGGTGAATGTCAGAAGCTTCTAAGTGACTTAAATATGGCGGTTGCTAACAAGTAACTAAATAATCTATTAAACCTCATCACGCTGACACGAGTCCACCTTTAGCTTAGCGGTGGGGATGCCTAACTCTACTTCTGGCTTTTAACTTCTGTCAGTTGCATTTACTCTTCGAAAATCACAAAGTAGTGTTAATGTGTCGATATTATCCTGCTTAACAATTCCTGCTAACAATCATAAACGTGTATTGGCCAGAAAAGCTTATTTTCTGTCACAATCCAAAATCCCATTGCTTTTTGTTGAGGGAGCCCATTGCAATTGCTAACTTCTGGGATGGCCTACAAAAATATGTCATCACTGCACAGTGATGACATACGGCAGCCCGCACACTTTTTAATCTTTAGTCACTATGATTGTAAGGTAATCTGAAGACATATTTTGCCGTCATACTCTGACTTAAATGTCAGTGGAAATGTATCTTTAATAGGTAGGCTGTGGCTCAGTGGGTAGTGTGCTAGACTTCAAATCAGGGGATAGTAAGTGGAGGAGCCACATTTGAAGTATTTTTCTGTGTTTATTACGGTACATGTTTTTGAGTCACTAGGTGGTGGGCGTGTCAAAGGATTGGTGTGGTGACGTTTGCGGTTATATCCGGTTGCTTTTACCTGCACACTTTGTGATAGATGGAGGGGGAGTGAGCTAGAGAAGGACAATTTTTGTTGCACGCACGCACGCACGCATGCACGCATAAAAGAATATACGCATATGGATATGGACAATTGAACTTTTGCTTTGGAAATAAAAGGTCAAACGCATACTGTTGGAAAGACTGAGTTTTTGCGCGTCCACAATGTTTTTCTCTTGTTTAGTCCCTCGCGGCACTTTGTTTGAAAGATTACTGCCGCAATAGTAAGTTCGAGTCCCACTGCAGTCAGCATGCCGTTGTGTACCTGGGCAAGACACTTCACCCCAAATTACTCCTGTGGGGATTGTCCACAGAACTGAATGTATGTAAGTCGCTTTGGATAAAAGCTTCTAACAAATGACATGTAATGTAATGTAAATACAAAGTTCTTGTTTTTTTTAATCAGGATCAGGTTTATTGGCAAGAAGTTTCACACATACAAGGAATTTGAGGATGGAATTAAGAGGAATTAAATTGAAAGAAAAGGAGAAGAAAATAGGACTATTGAGTCTTGATATCTTGTTGAAAAAATAATTAAAAAGTTTAACTCCATCTGATTCAACCAGCTCTACCATTTGATTGACATGTTATGCACAAAACAACCTCTAGATGTCACTGTGGTTCGAACAGAATGCCCTTCAGCTAGCTTCTTCTGAGAAAGTTGGCATGCAAAAAATCACTGCTGACGAAATCACTATGTTTGGTCAACTTTTGTAAGGTAACCATATCATTTTTGACATATTTTAGTTTCAGAGCACTGACTGAACTTGCTAGTTATGATTATGAGAGAGTGAGTTATGAGAGGAGTGAATTATGAGAGGAGTGAGTTATGATGATGAGAGAGTGAGTTATGAGAGAGTGAGTTATGATGATGAGAGAGTGAGTTATGAGAGAGTGAGTTATGAGAGGAGTGAGTTATGATGATGAGAGAGTGAGTTATGAGAGGAGTGAATTATGAGAGGAGTGAGTTATGATGATGAGAGAGTGAGTTATGAGAGTGAGTTATGAGAGGAGTGAGTTATGAGAGGAATGACAGGTAGAGGCTGGCAGAGCGCTGTGTTCCACGGAGGAAGAGCAGAAAGCAGATTTGGGATTCATTTGCATTTCAAACTCGCCTGACTTGTGCGATGCCAGGAAACCTGCTGATTTGCACTCCCCCCCTCCCTCTCTTCTCCCTCCAGCTCATCACATGTCCCTACATCTCAATGTTTCACCCTTCTCCTGCAGTTTTATTCAACTGTCTGTTTTATGTCTCTCTTGCAGATTGGTTTAGTTTCTCAGCATGTTTTATTATTTTTTAATTTAATTTCATCCTCTCTTTTTATCTACTCTAATGTCTCTTATGCATGTAGCCTACAGCTCTGCCTTTGTGTGAGCACAGGAAAGAAATATGTCAACATATGGCACTATTAGTTTGATACTGATACATGTTCTTTTTGCTCTTTCTTTTACACAAATCAGTTAATGTTATTTTATCCTTCTGCTGGTTCAATTATTATTATTATTATTAATTAATTTTATTATCATTTTATCATAACTGTGTGCTGCCTCTCTGATGGTCAAAAGTCTGCTTATAATGGAACTATTTTTTAAAGTCTATTCTCAGTTTTAGTTCGTAGGATTCAGGCTAATTGTCACCAATAAAAATATGAAGGGACCTTAAATCAGTAGGAGGTGGTCTGTCATTTCGTAAATACGGTTTATTGCCCTTTTCCATCCTTTTGTAGTTTTTTTGTTTTAATTAACCAATTTCAAATGTATTCTTCTTTTGTCTTTTTCCTGTCTTTTATCTTACTAATGGTTATTTCTTTTGTGTTTCTTGTCAGACGGTTTTTGGTTTCCATCTGCCCTCATGTGCGTCCTGCAGGGCATAGTGCTGTTGCAGTGATAGGATGAGATGCACAGCAGGGGGGGGTATAGACTCAGAGAGGAATAAACAGAGGGAGTTAAAGGAGCTGGAGAAGAGCGAGATCCACATTAATGTGCAGTTAAAATGCTGCAGAGAGACAGAAGGGTTTACAACTGTATGGAGAGAGACACATTTCATATTCATAACAAATAATATAGCAAGGTCATTATCGTTAAACCACAACAAATTAAACAATAAATAAATGCAAATCCAGCCTGGATTTCCGTAAGGCCCTGTTCTTTTTTCAACACATTTTCATATTGCTGACCTTTTTATTCCAAATCCCACAATGCTGTTGCACCAAATACCTGTCTAAAAAAAAGAAAATTAATTTGCAATGAAAAATAATTTCCCTCAATTGTGAGATGCTGGCATTATTATTTTTTTATGAGTAAGCCAAATTATATGCAATGATGTTATTAATGCTGTCCTACTGTATATGTTGCTGTAGGGTTAGGGTTAGCAATTGAACATGCAAAGATTTATTTTTGAGGTTATTATTTATCTTTTTTTTGCCGTTTATGGCAAATGATTTATCTTTCATTGTCCCTGAATGTTTTGCTATTTGGGTACCCATTAAGTTGTTTGAATAGTTTTTCGTACAATGTGTTGGAACGCTAGCCAATAGAAGCCCAGTCTGCTCTGATTGGTTAGCTGGCCGGCTCTGTTGTGAATGGGCAACCGCTTAGAGATGTCCCGCCCCTTAGCCTATCACGTACAATGTGATGGAGCTTTAGCCAATAGGAGCACAAGTGTTACATAGTGATGTCACCATGTTCCGGAAGTAAACAAAGGAGTACAATGGAGGCGTTTCAGGCAGGGGGGGAGTGTGTGTGAGAGAAACTCCCTCTGGAGGGAACACAGGGATTTTAACCTTTGCAGACCTACATGCACACAAACCTAAAGTATAAACACAACAAAGGAAAGAGAAAACTCCAAACAGCATAAAAGGGCCTCTTTAATATTGAAAATGTGTTACTTAAAAGCCTTCTTAACGATGTCTCCTGTGTTATATCAGTTGCCGCGGAGAATGACAAAACGTCTGTATTTCATTCCATGGGTGACCGGGCGAGCGTGTGCGTGTGTTTGCATAGATTTTCTAGACATTTATACGCAAAGGTTTTCTTAACAGGCTGCGTGTAAGAGTGTGTTATCTCATGTGTTAAAGTGCAAACCCCTGAATGTGTTATCTCCGATGTGTCTGGGTGCATGTGTGTTCCATGCATCAAGCCACGGGAGGCCATTATCTGCCACTTCAAAGTACTTACCCATAATCCTCGGAGTGTGGATTCATTTGCACTTGAAACCCACAGAATGAGAGAGTGAGAGAAGAAGGGAAGAGAGGGAGAAGAAGAGCTAGAAAGAGGAAACGAAACGAAACGCAGAGACAAGATGAGGAAAACTCTGACCATGTGGAACAGTAAATGTGATCTCAAGTGTCTTGAGTCTTTTTGAGTGTGTGTGTGCGTGTCTGTGTGTGTGTGTGTGTGTGTGTGTGTGTGTGTGTGTGTGTGTGTGTGTGTGTGTGTGTGTGTGTGTGTGTGTGTGTGTGTGTGTGTGTGTGTGTGTGTCTCGAGGAGCAAGCTGACATGACTCATTTTCCTGACTGCTTATTTTTCCTCCCTCTGCCTCTCTTCCACTCTCCATCTTTTTTTTTCTTCTTTTGGAGCCTTAAGAAAATCTCTCACAGGGATGCCCAGCTACACACTCACTGATGTACACAGATACACAACCACACACACTCGCTCCACCCACTTTTAAGCATTTACTTACACACTTAATCACACACACGTAGATACATGCATAAAACACATTTATTGAGATGGTAGTTGGGATGCTAAAACATGCAAATGTAGCGCTAGCTCGCCCACACACAAATGATTCTCTTAGCACACAGATTTTAAGAATAGCAAGTTAAGAGAGTGAGGATGTTGGTTCTATCTCAATAAAGTCGTGCAGAAATGAGACCTTACCCCGAAAATGAGCTAGAATTTGACCACACATTGACTGACAACATATGTCATCACTGCACCATTCTGCGTGTGTGTGTATGACCTAGCATTACTATCCTTGTGGGGACCTACATATGTTTACACAGTCACGTGTGGGGACTCGTCTCCCTTATGAGGACATAAGGGAGGTCCCCATGAGGGGAATCATTAATTTTAGGGTGAAGACTTGGTTAGAGTTAGGGTAAGGGTAAGGGTTAGGGTTAGGCATGTGTTGGTTATGGTTAAGGTTAGGATAAGTCTCCAGGAAATGCATGTAAGTCAATGTAATGTCCCCTGAAGTGATGTATACATGGTACAGTGTGTGTGTGTGTGTGTGTGTGTGTGTGTGTGTGTGTGTGTGTGTGTGTGTGTGTTTCCAGTCTCTGACTTGTATTTCTATTCATCCTCCACCCTGAGCTCTCTAATAAAAGCAACCCTGCCAAAAAAGTTTTCTTCAAACCAGTGATTCACGCCAATTTCCAAACCTTAAGAGCCTCTGAGCACAGACATGTAGTCCAAGAAAGGCAGAGTGAAATTGTCTTTGTTATCGGCCTGAAAAAAATCTCTGTGCAGTTTCATATGATTTTCTTTATCACGCAACCAGAGAAATATTTGGCATCCAAAGATATGTTTGGTTGACATTTGATTAGAATTCACTTTTTTGCAGATGTACCGTACATTATGTTTCGTATGTTTGGTATCGATTTTTTATTGTATCATATTCATGCCACACTTTTACACCTTAACAACATAACTGATGTCTTTCAAAATGACACACCAAATAAAAAAAGCTCATGTTTGATGTTTAACGTTTGTTTGAAACTCCAGCATCCAATATTTGGGGATGTGACAAGAAATGAATCACAGAATATTTATGATTCACAAAATCAAAAAATGACTGATAGATAAGAGATTTCATCTTTTATTTTTTTGTTATGATTTGATGCATCACATTTGGCAGATGACAGTGTGTTTTTTCCTGTAAACACATTTATATCAGCCTCATTCTCCTACTGCTCTTTGTAATGCAGATTTGTCCAATTTCCCAGACATCACAGGCACCTGCTTCCTTTAAAAATACACTGAAAACATTTTGAAGAGACAGTGCTCCTGTATTTAGGGTTGTAACACATGGCGTTTAAAAATGGATACTGTAAATGTTGTATCACCTCGAAAACACCAGGGAAAACATTATGACTCCCATTCACCTTCCAGTTGAAATAAAGTCGGCACTGTCAGTGGGAGATGAAACACGGGCTATTATTAGTTTGGAGTAAAGATGAAGAAAGACTTTGCAGGTATTTTTAGCTGCAGAACTTCATATCTTCTTAGCTGTGTTTTAAAGAAGCCATGACCCAGCTCGTTACTTTGTTTTTCATCCACAAAAATCTCTATTCAAATCTTCAGGCACTGGTAGCCAAAAACGATATCGACACCACTGCAAATGGAGATCATTTACATGATGATATAAAAGGAATGAATTCATATAAAATGGTGATGTCAGTCATTGGTTAATTGTTGGTTGGTTTAAAGAAAAATCTCAAACCCTGTCACCATATTGGCAGTTGGAACATTTGGTAATATAAAACCAGGGTCAAATAGGATTTAAAAAATATATATACACTCGATATTTCGATATTTCTGGATGTACAACATGTAGAATTCTTGACAATAAAGCTGACTTTGACTTTGACTTTGATATATCGGTAGTTTTTAATGTTGGTGATAGGAATTTTGGAGGTATTGGCCTCCTCTTCCTCACGTCTCAAGATCAATTTGTATTCCTTTTTTATTTTGTTATTTTGTTTATTTGCTTGTAAAGCACTGTGAAAATCCTTATGTAAATGTCATGTATTATAATTAGGATTATTGTTATTATTGTTATTATGTTTGTTTATTTTTATTATTAATAGTAGTAGTAGTTGTAGTATTAATAGTATTATTATAAGTATTATTATTGTTATGCATTTTTGCATTTTGAGTTTCTTAATCACTCATGTAGTCAGATAGTTCTTGAATACATAATATTCCTGCTAGTCCATTAGGCATATGTGACCTGCTCCATCGAAATCAGTCGCATTGACCCGAAGACACATTTTGAGTACACTGTTGGAAAGAGGAGATTCCTAGCTTTCTAATGATATCAGGATTGTTTTTGTACTCCGAATATTAAGCAAAATATGTAACATTATATAATGACTGTCACAGAGTCATCATTTTGAGAAAAAGGCCTTCAAAGTTTCCTCTTCTCTGGAATCCATCGATCTGATTGATTATTAGCGGAGCAAATGATCAAAATACTACGGAGGGGAGATATTTTGGTTTGGATTCTGGTCTGGGGGAAGCTCGCGAGTGTGTGTGTGTATACGTGTGTGTGTATACGTGTGTGTGTGTTTGTGTAATTTTGCGTTTGTGTGTATTGTGTTTGTTTCCCGGGGCAAACACTCACGAGAAACACCGGCTGTTGTTATGCCTGCTGTGACGTCAAGTTACTCCGTTCTCCGCTTGTAATTATGCCGTTACAAGCTTCAAAGTTGTATTTATCATCTGAATTTGCCGAAACAAGTTTAATATTCTGAAAGCCAAGACTTTGTTTATTTGAAATCAGATGAAAACAAACTGTAACGGTCCCTGCCGTGTTATCTATGATTACTATACGCCTTACATTCATAATTTCAGCCGGAGGGAGGGGAAGCAGCGCTGCGGAACAGCAGAGTGGCGAGTGAGAGCTGTCATCTTCCCTTCACAAGCTTCAAACATTTATTTATCGTGTGATTTTGGAAATAAAAGTTTAATATTCTGAAAGCCAAGACTTTGTTTATTTAAAATCAAACAAAACACCCGAACCCCGAAAAACAATTTTTTTACGCAAATCCACATTTAATGAGCCGTTGCGATTTCACGGGTCACATATTACATTGAAGCTTGCATTATTTTTGAAATTAGGAAAATTGGAGTGCACGTTTAACAGCTCAAAAAGCAGGGTCACGTGTGGCGCCTGCCTCCGCTGCTGAGTGATTCGTAGACGAGACGCAGCGATGTGACTCAGAACCTCTGCTGATGGGAAGATGTTTGGCAGGAATCTGGGTCAACCTTCATCATGCACTGACTATGAGGAGGAGAGAGAGTCATAAGGAGGGTTATTAGTGTCTCTGTCCCCTCACCCAGCCATCAGACAGATTAGACTGTGTGTGTGTGTGTGTGTGTGTGTGTGTGTGTGTGTGTGTGTGTGTGTGTGTGTGTGTGTGTGTGTGTGTGTGTGTGTGTGTGTGTGCAAGCATGCCAGATATGCATGTATTTACAATATGCATGCCTGTGCATTTGCGTTTTTTTTGATGATTTGAGACAGTGGAAAACACCTGAAGCTGCTACCTTACTGAGCAAAAAAGAGAGAGATGGAGAAGAAAAGAAAATAAAAAGGAGGAGGAGAGTGCTTGAGGAAAAAAGAGGGGAAAAAATGGTTGGTTAGAAGGAAGAAGAGAAGTCCTTGTTGATATTAACCCTCTGAGACCCACAGGGCCGTATACGATCCAAAATATCACGTTGTGTTCAAAGCCTCATAACTTCTCAGCTGTTTGAGCCAGAGACATGCCGTGTTTTTCCTCTTAAACTACAGAAACGGCAATAAACAACTCTATTAAGTTTTTCCATTGAGAGGCGTTTACTTATTTCGGTGAAATGGATGTGCGTAAAGTTTTAAAAGATGCAGATAGTCTCACCTTGATTCTGGCGCATTGCTTATCATTTTGTATGTTTTATAGGTCTATTCTCATCCACCATCTTTGTTTGTGACGTAAAGAGTGTAAGAGTAACGTTTCTGAATCGGACACTCTGAGTGGATGCAGTCACAGCCAATCAGAGTCTGATTTAGAGGGTTGCCTGTCAGTTCCGTTGTTATGTGTACTGAAACGAGAGCCGGTATAATTCCATACGCGAAAACAAAATAAAAGTTGGAATACGTTCTTTTAGTGTTTTGAAAGTAAACTTAGGTATGGCAAGGAAGTTTACTACAGCTGAGGCTTTGGAGCTGATTTTTCAAGGGGACGATGTTGATGAAAATTCAGACGAATCTGCTCAGCATGCCATTTGTGATTGTGGAAAGGAACTACCATGATATATATCATGTGTAGTCTTGACAATTCCTGGCAAAAAAAACGCCCATGGACACTGCCCAAAAGAATGGGCATAACTAATGAAAAGAAGAAGTTAGAATCTTCTAATCAGTTCTGATACAATGATAATAAATGTGTTCAATTGTCTGTGTTGAATGTTTTTTTCAGTGTTATGGTTAGCAGTTCTTTTTTATGAAATAAGTAAAAACATCAAGCTCCGTTTAAAAAACAAAAGAAAATGTATGGGAAAATATCCCATATTATATTGTATAAAAGTCTCTAATGAGTGACATATATCATTAGCTGAGGTTGTGCTGATGTATGGGATGTGTAAAACTGTATTATACTGTAAAGAAATGACAATATATAAGGCAAAACAAAAAAAACAAAAAAAATGGAAATGTCCTATGTGGGTCTCAGAGGGTTAATGGTGCTGCAAGAAATAAGTCCTGTGTAAAGTGAATTATTCATTTAAATATTCTAGACCTCAGTTTCACTTTGAACTCTTATTGATGAATCAAGATTAGTTCATGTGAGTGTGTTTCTTTTAAAACCATCTCCTCAAAATCGTGATAACAAAACGTAAATGCAAACATTCAGAGAAGCTGGAAGAGGAGGAGTGGGTTGTCTGGAACCAGTCAATCCTCTCTCTATCTAATCTCACACAAAGTGTACACCCACACACACACGTACGCACGCACGCACGCACGCACGCACACACGCACACACACACACACACACACACACACACACACACACACACACACACACACACACACACACACACACACACACACACACACACACACACACACACTCTCTCTCTCTCTCACTCTGATGCTTTTTTAACATTTGTTCTGTGCATTTGTGCCCATTCTCTCACAATATGTTCCTGTCTCTTCAAGCTTTTTGGTTTGCTCTCTTTCTTCAGAGACCCTATTTCTTTTTTTAAGGTTCTCCTTTTCCTGTAGTGTGTTAGATAGACGGTCTGCAAAGGCTAAAATCTTGTGTTCCACACACACTCCCCCCCCCTGCCTGAAACGCCTCCATTGGACTCCTTTGTTTACTTCCGGGACATAGTGACATCACTATGTAACACTTACACTTCTATTGGCTTGTGCTTCAACACATGTGTACATGAACTGGTTGAGCAATCAGAACAGAGCCGTCCAGCTAACCAATCACACTACTAAGGCGGTGTTTACACGATAACGCAAACGGTTGTATCCGCAACTTTTCTCTTTCGTTTAGCCCGTTCGGCCACACGAGGCCATAACAGGCACGCGGAAACGGACCCCGCAAACGATAACGGGTCCCAAGGTGGATAGATCTGCAACCGGAACGCTCTGGGGGGCCAAACGGCTCAGTGTGTACGCCCTATACTATCATTTCCTGATAACGATGAAGCCATAACCCCGCCTCTCCCCACCTCTGCTGCTCACTGCTGTAGCATGGTCAGTAGCTACTGTCAGTAGCTACTGCTACTGCTACTGACCATGCTACAGATGTTAGTGCAAAATCTACAGCTCCTCTACCACAACCATCAGCAACAAGTGGACATGGAGAATTACATGAACTACATGTTGCTAAATCTACCGCGGGGCATAAACAGAAGGGCAACCATGCTCGGGGGTCTTCTTCGCTGCTTTTGGTGTATTTTGTGGCGAAAGTACAGCGCCACTTACAGGCCCGGCATATGTACTACAGCGTCTCCAGCGCTTACGAGCGGTCTCGCGCGGAAGTACAGCGCCACTTACAGGCCCGGCATATGTACTACAGCGTTTCCAGTGGTCTCGTGTGAACGGACACGTTAAATGAGCCGAATGCGTGTGAACCATGGGCGTAATTTCCACTGGGGACAGGGGGGACATGTCCCCCCCCACTTTTCCAAATCCCGTATGTGTCCCCCCCACTTTCAAATGTGTTTATTTTTAACCGCAGACGGCCCGTCATCGCCACGGAGGAGCTGGACACTGACAGCCTGCCTCTGTGGCTGTGCGCGCACGCGACTAGGAACGTCGCGTGCATAAACTATAAATAGCCCAATGAATGATGATCAAGTAGCCTACTGCGGTCGTGACAGAAAAAAACAATGAAACGCCAACAGCAGCAGCAGATTAGTGCTTGGGTGAAAAGAAAGAAAGGAGATGTGAGTTGGTTGATTCAGTAAATTAGCTCAGGATAATCATATTTTCTGTCTACACCTGTTGATGTTCGGCTAATGCCGGATTTGCTAGCTTGATGCTACCGGCATTTACCGGCAGTTACTCTCTACACACAGCGGCTCCGCTGCCCGTTAAACAGCTTCATTTTCATCAATCTATCTTATGTTCTTCTTTCTCCAACAATTAATGAAGGTTATTAAGCGTTTTAGCTCCTTTGTTGTTAATATTGACCGCCATTTGCTCTATGAAGAAAACAAGCCTCCCTGTCAGTGTTCTCACGCTGTCCTCACATGCCCGGACTGTGGGACAGACTCGGAGGAGCAGAGGCAGGGGCGGTTCTAGGGGGGGCCAACAGGGGCCAGTGCCCCCCTCCAAAACAATTGTTACAACATTACGATTTATTGGAACTAAATCAAATCAGAGACCAGGATGTACAGTATATATTAAACTGTTCATTACCTTATATAAAAGCAAATACTGTTTATGTTTTTAAATTAAATTGTCACTTAAAGTTACTAAAACAAATACTCCAACTGAAAAAAACTACTGAAAACAAAGGGCTGTAAATTTAATTTAAAAAACAAATACCTTTACAAAAACCAATAGCAATTACTGTATTTTATGTTTATTTTACACAGTTTTTATACTGTCTTTATCATGTTAACCCGCTTTTATTGTGCCCCTCTCATGAAATAACTTGCCCCATCCGATTTTTATACACTTTTATTAATGATTAATGTATTACATTTGGCTACACAAACCACACACATGTCACTAATTTGTAAATGTACTGTTTTTAAATGAAAATTGTCACTTTTTGAATAGTGTTGGATTCACACTAGTCTGGCTCCGGTCTTGACTCGGTCTCGCCCTGCCGTGGTCGTGGTCTTGGTCTTGACCTCTTAAAGTCTTGGTCTTGCCGGTCTTGGTCTTGCCGGTCTTGGTGTTGTCTTGGTCTTAGTTAAGGTCGTCTTGATTACAACAATACCAATGGCTCAATATGATTATAACACCATTGCTTTCATAGCAGAGATCAGATGAGGTGGAGCTGCCTCAAGACACGGAGGGTGAGGCAGATAGAAGCAGCAGCAGCACAGAGTTGCAGCAGGTATGTTAAGTGCTGTAGTCAGGTGATTTCAATTTGAGATGAGAGGAAGAAGTGTATAAGAAGTGAATACAGTATGAATAACATTTAAAGTGTTGTAATGTAAAGCAGAACAAATACTTAGTTGCTCACAAGACTGAGTGCACTACTAGTAATAACCAACATGATTTCCCAGCATTGTTCTATATATTTTTGTGTCATGCTTTCATATCAGAGATCAGATGAGCTGGAGGGGCTTCAAGACAGAGAGGGTGAGACAGGAAGAAGCAGTTTAGAGTTGCAGGTAAGTGCTGTATAAAGGGCCGGGTTATTTGGTATTTTCAATGATGTCTCATGTCAGCAACAGGCTAGCATATTGTCATATTTTATAGGAGAGACCTGAGGAGACAGACATAAGGAGAGAAGTGCAGGCAGGCAAGCAGAAAGCTGAACCAAACCATGCTGACCCAAAGCTCATTGTAGTGCAGCAGCTTATCAACAAATTACGAATCTTACGATTCCAAGAAAAGTGGTACCGTGAATTTCCGTGGCTCCACTACAGTCCAGGAGTGACGTCAATGGAATCTTGTGTTTTTTCTGTGCTCAAGCTTTTGGGCACGGAAGATCAAATTTGGCCAAGAATGCAGATCTAACCTTTTGCAACACTGGTTTCCGAAACTGGAAAAAGGCAACTCAAAAATGTGCAGAACATGTCCAAAGCAATGCACACAAAGTTGCTGTCACTACCCACTGCCAACAAACTAAACCAGTCGATGTCCAGCTTTCTTCAGCCAAAGCTGCACAGCAACAGGAATCAAGACGGTGTCTATTAAAAATTGTGAGCTCTGTACAGCTCTTAGCACGCCAGGGAGCTGCTCTTAGGGGCCATGCAGCTGAAGAGGGAAACTTAAGCCAGTTACTCAAAGTAAGATCTGAAGATGACCCTGGCTTAGAGAGATGGCTGTCAACAAGAAAACATGATTTCACATCCCCCCAAATCCAGAATGAAATGTTAAATCTATTTGCAAACACCATAATTAGGGAAATAATTAGCTCAATTTACAAGCTGCCTCTCCTCCAGTATTCCATTATTATTGATGGAACACAGCACATAGAAGGGACTGAACAGGAAGCCATTTGTGTGAGGTATGTAGACCATGATTTGGTCCCCCAGGAGGCCTTCTTGGGTTTTTACGAGGTCTCAAGCACAACTGGGGAAAACATAGCAAAAGTTGCCACAGATGTGTTGCTGTGCTTGAATCTTCCGCTGTCTGGTATGCGTGGACAAACATATGATGGGGCAGCAAACATGTCAGGCGACAGAAAGGGAGCACAGGCCAGGATAAGGGAGATGCAGCCCCTGGCTTTGTATGTACACTGTGGTGCCCACTGTGTACATCTTGTCACCCAGGCTTCTTTAAGACTTCTTCCTTAACATCTGATGCTCTGGATTGGCTCCACAAGCTTGGATGTCTGTACAAATTGTCTGGCAAATACAAAACAAAATTTGTGAACATTGCAACAGCAGCATCAGGGACAGTTAGCAATATGCGGCCCTTGTGTCAAACAAGATGGACCACCAGGACTCCAGCAATCTGGTCTGTGCTACGTCAGTGCTTCTGAGCTTAGAGGACATGGCCCAAACAGATGCCTCAAACACTGGTGTGACTGCAAGAGGGCTGCTGGAGAGATTCGGAAAAGGTACGACAGTGTTAGGACTCATGCTAGCCACTGAAGTAATTCAGGAGTTGGAGTGCCTTAATTGCACACTGCAGAAGCAGACAGAAACCGTGTCTGGTATGCTGTATGCAGCAGATTGTGTTAGGACCACCCTGAGGGCAAAGAGAACGGAGGAGAAGTTCCAGGAGATTTACAGCCAAGCGACAGAGAAGATCCGCATGCTAATATTGAGCCCATAAGCATGCCACACATCCGCCGTCCACCAAAACGCTTTATTGGCAACGACACTACTGCACACACACCCACAACCCCAGAAGAACACTACAGAGCTGACTTCTTCAAGGTGCTGGATACTGTGGACATGCAGCTGAAGGAGAGGTTTCATCAGAGTGGTCTGACAATATTGGCAAAGCTGGAGGAAGTCCTCCTAACTGGGGAGCTGGACACCGCAGTGGTGGACCAGTATCCTGAATTAAACCAAAGGTCACTGAAGGTGCAGCTTGACATGTTTAAGCTCCAGTACCCATACAAATCCACTTCAGAGGCCGCAGCTATTCTGAGGAGTCAGTTGCCTGAAGTCCGTGGCCTTTTCGACCAAGTAGAAGCCCTTACACGGCTTCTTATGGTTGTTCCTGCAGCCTCTGCTGAAGCAGAGAGGAGCTTCAGTGCTCTGAGGAGGTTGAAGACCTGGCTGAGAAGTACAATGATGCAAATTCGCATTAACAATGTAGCAGTCTGTCACATTCGCAAGGAATTGCTGGATAAAGTCAGCAGGGAAAAGATTTGCCAGGAGTTTATCCTTGCGAATGAGTACAGGAAGCATGTGTTTGGTTCTTTTAGCTGAGAAGAGCAGAGAGGATAGTAAAGGACACATGGAGAGATGGGATTGAAGGGATAGATTGAGGACGATGAAACATTTTCTTTATATTAAAAGTTTGATTATCTGTTGTTTGTCTTAAACCTTCGACCTAAGCCATTATATTACATTTTTCTATTTCTTTTTACCTGTTTTTGGTTCTTCTGGTCATATTTTGAATCATTTGTTATATGACCATAACTAAAAGAAGAAGAAAAAACAAAGTGGAAATTGAATCTCACATTATTTTTATTTTAATCACACAAACATTAATTCTGAAAATGTTTGACTTTATGAAATGATTATCTTCAGTGTTGGCTATCGGCCCCAATATTAAACAATTAAGAAAGTAAGACAGCTTTTCCTCATACATATTTTAGTATTTTTCTTTCTGGCAGAATTTATCTTTATGGCCAACTACATTTTTGCCTGTATTTTTTATCACCATAGTCCCTAAATGTTAGTAGAAATGCAGGAAATGGGATTCATATCGAGAAAGGTTTTATTGCGGAGAGCCCCCAGACCCCCTGAGCCCCCAGACCCCCTGTGTCCCCCCCACTTCTCAAACCAAAGTTACACCCCTGGTGTGAACGGAAGACTTTTTTGAAAACAAATTCGGTGCGTAAATGCAAACGTTCCCGTGTAAATGGGGTCTAACACTACAGGAAAGGGAAAACCCCTAAAAGCATGATAGGGCCTCTTTAAAGCTGATCATACTGTGATCATTAGCATGAGGCACAATCATTTATTTGACAGCAATATTAGCCTATACTTAAATATAGTATCTGTTACTTTCCATTTTTCATTCTTGTTTTTGTAATCTCATATTTTTCAGTTTTGTTATTACTATTGTTGAACTTGTTTTCCTATACTGATTTCAAAGTTGTTTCCACTAAAAATATGTTATAGGCAATCTGTTGCCTTCAACAACATTTGGAAGTGTTTGGCTCACCTGTGCACCTTGGACTTATCAAAGTTAACGGACAAGGAAACGACAAGATGGGCAACAGTATTAAGTACCTTGGGCAGGAATCTAGTTCCTTAGCTCTGCTGGAAGATCATTTGTGGCAGGACTGAGTTGAAATGCATGCCCACACTCCAGAGAAAACCTCCTGACAGGATGTTGGATGAACCAATTAGCTTGCCGTTGGTGTTATGAATGACTGCAGGTTACCCATAACATCCTTCTCTGCATAGGTTCGCACTGATGTTCACATGTATCCCTGCAGGAGCATGCTTTACTTCCAGACACTGTATAAAAAACATCACATGTGGTGTATATATATTAGCAATAATGGAAACTATCAAACCCAGTAGAGCAACAAGTCCTCCAACTCATACGACCAAATAGGTCGATTGTTCACCAGCTTATTACGACCTATAATCAAGTTTTAAAGTTATCGACCTCTAGTGCTCCCGTTGACTGCAAACGCTCCGGAGGGTCGTATATTCACAAATAACCCTCTCTGGAAAATCCTAAATTGTAGGATAGTTTGGCCATTAAAATGCTTTTTGATTACATTTCTAGCAAGAAGTGTATATTGTACTTTTAGAATCTACGTTCAGTGGATGTGTAGGAACTATAGTTTGATAGATATTACGAAGATTATTTGAGGTCTCGCCAGGAGAACGTGTATATACTACGTCTTTCCCCTATTCATTTCTATTGACGGCAGCGTCCATGTAAAGTTGGCGTCAACCCTCACGGGGTGAAAACAGTATTTCCGGTCTTGAAGTTTTCATAATAAAACTGTATTCCCCTCACTGTCAAATGATTTTAAAGTGATATCTGCCGTACTCATCCACTAAAACACATCAGTTTATCCTTGTTAATTACACGACATTCATTGGTTTAAATTGTGTACACTGCTTTTGTGTTTTTCCCATAGGTTTTTCCATTTCGATTCTGAGAGACACATTTCTTTTTTCAGAGGTTTTGATAGGCTAAAACATCTAACTACCCATAATCCTCAGCTATCGTTCAAGCTCGGTGATTGGATGTTTTAGCCGCAATGCACGTTGGGATATGGTGTTTATGCGATATGAAATCCGAAAACATAAAAAAAAAAAAATACTTTATTCCGCATGTACTTTGCTTTTCTCTTTGGAAGTCATCACATAACGGCATTGTAATACACGGTTTGGCTGCATTAAATATTACACATCTGCCGTATGTTCTCTATTTATAGAGCCCTGATGAGAAGACTTCTGGACAAACAGGAAGAACTGCCGCCGAAACTGAATACGTGACGTGGATCATAAATATATCAGCAATTAAACAACATCTTCAATTTCTCTTCACACAATACGTCTCCTTGCAGTATCAATAGTAATTCGGCTGACTTTTATATTTGATCCAATTGGTAGATAGGTTATATTTACACCATAACAGTGCACAGCTGATAGAAAGGACTTGTAGTTTTTAAATATATTACTGATTTTCTTTGAATATAATAATGTAAATACTGAGTTGAGAGAATAGTCAGGGGATTTGGGGGATGGGAGACACATCTATGGAATCAGAATTGCAATAGCTTACCGTTAAATAACGGATATACCTTTCTGTCTGTGATGTTTTACAAATCAGATATTAATGTGTAGAACTAAAATATGTGAAATAATATAGCAATATCCTGTAAAATTATGTGAAAACATGAATAAACTACACATCTTCAGATGTTATACATACATAAGTGTCCTACTCTAATAATACAAAGTTATTATTATGGCATTGTAAGCTGTGTGTTATTTGTAACATCTTCAGAAACTACCTTTCCAACTCCTCACCAGTTGACTGGTACAGGTCTATACAGGTTCATGGTACAATGCATAAGCTTCAAATCGAGAGACTGAAACTGTATTTTTCTTTATCGTTCTGTTTTAATTTTCATTTATTTTGGCACTTGACAATCACCTTCCCTGAATTTTAGTCTGATTTAAGGGTTGTATATATTTCACATCATTAATCAGAATCTGCAAACTAACTAAAATAAATGTAGTGGAGTAAAAAATACCAGGTTAACCTCTGAATTGTAGTGGAGTAGAATTACAAAGTAACAATAAATTGCATGTTGTACATGCTGCTGTAACAAAAACATTTCCCAACTTGGGATCAATAAAGTATGTCCTATATTATCCTATCTTGCACCCGTTAGAATCCTGCTTTGGATAGTCTGCCGTGGTTTCTCCGAATCGAAGGGGAAAAACACAAAAGCATTGTACACCATTTAAACCAATCAATGTTGTGTAATTAACAAGGATAAACTGATGTTTTTTAGTGGATGAGTACTGCAGATATCACTGTAAAATCATTTGACAGTGAGGGGAATACTTCCGGTTTTATTATGAAAACTTTGAGACCGGAAATACTGTTTTCACCCCGTGAGGGTTTCTAATGATATCAGGATTGTTGTTGTACTCCAAATATTAAGCAAAATATGTCACATTATATAATGACTGTCACCGAGTCATCATTTTGAGAAAAAGGCCTTCAAAGTTTCCTCTTCTCTGGAATCCATCGATCTGATTGATTATTAGCGGAGCAAATGATCAAAATAGTCCGGAGGGAAAATATTTACGTTTGGATTACTGGTCTGGGGGAAGCTCGCGAGTATGTGCGTATGTGCGTAATTACTCCGTTCTCCGCTTGTAATTATGCCGTTACAAGCTTCAAAGTTGTATTTATCATCTGAATTTGCCGAAACAAGTTTAATATTCTGAAAGCCAAGACTTTGTTTATTTGAAATCAGATGAAAACAAACTGTAACGGACCCTGCCGTGTTATCTATGATTACTATATGCCTTACATTCATAATTTCAGCCGGAGGGAGGGGAAGCGGCGCTGCGGAACAGCAGAGTGGCGAGGGAGAGCTGTCATCTTCCCTTTACAAGCTTCAAAAATGTATTTATCGTGTGATTTTGGAAATAAAAGTTTCATATTCTGAAAGCCAAGACTTTGTTTATTTAAAATCAAACAAAACACCCGAACCCCGAAAAATAATTTTTTTTACGCAAATCCACGTTTATTTTGAAATGAGCCGTTGCGACTTCCGACTGATTTCGATAGAGCGGGTCACATATACACTTCTCGCTAGAAATCTAATCAAAAAGCATTTTAATGGCCAAACTATTCTACGATTTAGGATTTTCCAGAGAGGGTTATTTGTGAATATACGACCCTCCGGAGCGTTTGCAATCAACGGGAGCATCAGCCCATATGCCGCAAATTGTTGTTTCTTACACGACCACTAGAGGTGCTAAACTTTCAAACGTGACTATAGGTCGTAATAAGCTGCTGAACAATCAACCTATTTGGTCGTTTTTTGGAGGAGGACAGGCTGATTTAATATAAACAGAGATGAATTTGAAAATGTCACTTTAACTGTCAGATTTTTTTTATTTTAATGAGGATTATGATTATGATTTAATGAGTGATTATGGACCTGGAAATTGGCATAATATGTTATGCCAATTTCCAGGTCCATAATCACGTACAATGCGTTGGAGCACTAGCCAATAGAAGCGTAAGTGTAACATAGTGATGTCACTATGTTACACTTATGCACAAAAACGACTAAAGCAGAATAGGACCACTTTGACATGTAGCCCTGATGGAGCATGCTTTACTTCCCAACACTTGTGAAGGAATTTGGGACAAACAAACCCAGGGGCCGAGGAATGAGGCCGGGGAATAAAACAGGAATTCCATGGTGAAAGTAAACAGAGATAAACGGGCAAATATCACTTTTAACCTAAAAACAAACACCTTCCTTCCCCTCTTTCTTTCCCACCGTCTATCATGTCTCTTGCTTTCAAACTCTTCACATCTCTCCTTTGTTTGCCTCCCCCTCCCTCTTACACACTTTCTCTCTCCTAATATACTCCTACCCTCTCTCTCAATGTGTACCTCTCTCCCTCTCTCTCTCGGGGGTTGAGCGGTCGTAACGTAAGCGCCAGTCATCTCTGATCATCGCCACTGTGTTCCCTGAACGCTCAGCAGTCCACATCTCTCCCTGTGTCTCTTCCTCTCTCCGTCTTCTTCTTCTTCTTCTCTCTTGGAGTCTCTGGTCTCTCTTTTCCTCTCCTCTGTGGATGTGACTCTAATGAGGAAAATTTGATGTCTGCTGTCATGTTTTGCGGTCTGAAGAGGGACGTAGGGGCAAACAACGTTGGTGAGTGCAGAACCCATGAGGGAAATTCTTTCAGTGATTACATTTAAGTCATTTATTTATTCATTCATAGGTGTTGAGCTCCGGCAGTTGAGGTGATTCTGAACTACATTTCCCAGAAATCACCTGTCATTCAAATATTACTTAAAGGTTCTGTGGCATCTTGTTGCGTGGATGGTCTGCTGTTGAAATGTATGTTTCTGTAGGTGGTGCTCTTTTCCTTGTTCAGCTTTTTTTGTCAATTTAGTTTTTTGCTTTTTGTTTTCGCTATTATTTTTCAAACCAACCTATATTGACTCTATATATTGTACAGTACACATGGAACTAGTTCTTTCTTGTAAAAGTATTGGATTTTTGCTTCTATTATATGTGTTGAACTAGTCTTACTGTGTATGCAAAGTAGAATAAAGCCTTATGCTTGTCAAAAGCGGATTAAATCATATTGATACTCTTACGTATGTTGTGATAGCAATGTTCTTGTGCATGTCTTTGCAAGATCATGTTGTGTATGAGCACCAAAGTGAGAATTTCTTTTTTTTTTCAATATCTTTCTTTCCCTTGATTATGCTACCACCAGGAACATCTCAAGCAGCCCAATAGCAGCATTTTCTTGGTTACGTGTTTTAAGACAATGATAAACACACACAGGTAGGACGCTTATCTTGCTTAAAAAGACAACCGGTGAAAGATTAAAAAAGAGTTTAATATGGAGGAAAAGACAAATGTCTACGCAGGGTATACAGAGTTTTCATGTGTGTTGATCTGTTGGATCGTTGTAGATGATAGGACTTCACTTTGGTCCCTGTTGAACATTCAATCTTTAAGTGTCTCCAGTGGTATAACCAGCTGTTTCTGTTCCTACCAACAATACTGTATATTTTGCTGCTAATTCATTAGAAAGAAGAAGAACACTTTGTTACACTTCACTTGTTTAAATATGATTTGATAAGACTGAAGTTTACTTGAGTGAGCCACCATTTTTATCAGGGTCAGCATTAGCATAGTAGGCAACGCTCATTGCTTGTCAACAAATATAATGATTCTCACCCTTCCATCCACCCACCCATCCATCCACCCATCCATCCACCCATCCATCCATCCATCCCATCCATCCATCCACCATCCATCCATCCATCCATCCATCCATCCATCCATCCATCCATCCATCCATCCATCCATCCATCCATCCATTATCTCCTGCTTATCCTAAGCTGGGTCATAGGGCTACCATGGTAAAAGGCATTCCTAACATTCCTTATCCTAACAACATTTTCCAGATCTTCCTGGTAGTCCCTCAGGCATTCCCTGGCCAGGCGAGATTCAAAATATTTCCATAGAGTACTGTGTCTACCCCAGGGTCTCTCCTAATAGTTGGGCATGCCTGGTAAATCTCCATTGGAGGCATCCAGGAGGCATCCTGATTGAAAGCCTGGATTAAATGTCATCAGATGCCCAAACCCCTGTCACCTCTTGTTACTGCAATGTCATTATTCTAGTCAGTCCCCAAATCTCATGGCCATAGGGTCAGAACATTACGGAAGAGGATTGAAGTCAGGATACTAAGAAAAAAAACGTAATTCTGACTTCTCAGATCTAAAAAAAAAATTGGCCTGAACCCTCTTCTGCATAACATACAAATGTACTATCAAAATGAAAACATGTTTAGTTGAACATTTTATAGTGATTTTAAATAACTTTGTAGTAAGCTCATCCTCATTGGGGACTATCAAGCGTTCTAAATACCCTCATAGTCAAGATGTAAAACAAGCAAAAATGAACCCAGCACAAAGCAGGTTTTATTATTTTCCTCTCAACTATACAAGCAGAGTTTGAGATATGCATCAGAGGTATTAATAAGGTGAGCGCCATCCTATTTCATGCGCCAATGAGCACGGTGGGAGCTATATTCTCTTCTATGGCCTCAGAGGCTAACTAAGCTGATAGCTGTTCAGGGGAATGAGCTCAGGAAGCCACTCTCATTTATTTTAGTTTTATGTAGATTCAGACTCTATAGAGGTCTCCCATTTCACTGCATGCTTTGTTAAAACACTGCTGCACTTTGGCTTCATCCTTAAGAGGGATTCATTGGAAAAGTCAAGCAGAAGGGCTTTGGAGAACAGCAGGTCAAGACACATTTTAGAAGATTTATGTTTCAATGAAGTTCTTCTTTACTGTTGGGCACATGCCTGTTCATTATTCCTTGCGTAGCCTGCGTTGTTTATAGGATTGATTTAATCTTTTTATCACTGTTGAAGATATGAGCACATAAAAGCGGAGGAGAAATGGGGAACATTTGAATGATGAGGGGTTTATCGCCACCTTGGCTTTCCGCCAAATGCACAAGTTGATTCACTTTAGCATTACTGAGCTGACCGCGCTGAGCATTTAATAGAGACTGTGGCGAGGCGGCGAGGGTGTTGGATGTTATCATCAGCTGTGCATGACGCGTGCAGTTTCTCTCTGCTGTTCTCTACAAACTGCATTTCGCTCAGCGTGTTGTAACCATAATCCCCCAGGAGGGCGTCTGTTCTGTGGCTAGGAGCGTGACGGTGATACAAGCAAACAGCAAAAGATGAGAACTCATATTGACACAAACTGTACATGCACCTTCTGATAACATGTTGGAGCTGTAGGTGCACTTGAATGCGTCATACGTTATAATGAAAGTGTCAGAAATATAAATATCTCTGTGTTTTTGTCATTTGCTTCTCAGTTTCTCCCTCCGTCATTTCCATTTTAAGGCCTTTAGATAACGCTCGATTTCAAGCGGCTTACAAGCAGTGCTCAGGTACGGCAGCTCACAAGGGCCAAATCATGTGACATATTAATGAAGGGTCTCTCTCACCACAAAACCCACTTATCTCTCATTTTCATATCTTCATCTGTCTCTCTTCACCGGCCCTTTGCTGAACCTTGTCAACAGAGTTCTCTGAGCATCATGTCTGATCTGTGGAATAGTGTTGGCAGAAATAAACTAAACTGTTACTTCAAAGGTGTTTTTGATGTTTCATTTTCCTGCCCTACACCTGCCAAGCTGTTTCCTCCTCATGCCTGCTTCTCTTCAGCTGCGAGACATTTCTTGCCTCTTTGAAAACTCGATTTCCTTTTGTTTGTCATGTTTTAGGAGGTTTGCCTTCCTATTACGGAGGCTTTTGTGTCATATGTGTCAAACGATTTAAAAGTAGAACTCAGAACAGACATCATTTTCTTTGTTTAGATGGCAAACATCAGGTTGGTTGTGTCGGTGTGCAGTCAGTATGTTCATGGTTTAGGTGGTCTTGGTTTTTTAGAGGTCAATAAAGCAGAATTTGGACAGTACAAATCATGTATGTAATACTTGTGAGGGAGCATTCAGTTCCAGGATAAAAGGATTTAATTCTGGTTGAATGATGAGTGTGTATCTTACATACTTTTATGCATGAGAGTTTATGTCACGTTACAGATCTGTAGCCCAAGAAAAAACATAAATCGTTTCAGGACGTGCACAAAATAGACCTATTTTTAGTAAGCAAATGAGAAGGGTTGATGTGTTTATAGAGTGACACAGTCGTTATAGGGTACAGATCGGAGTAGATGAATCAACAACACATGAAACAACAGTGGCTAGCTAAGGCCTTGTTAACAGTTTGTCATCTCAAAGGCGTTTACAGGCCCAAGTTAACAAAGACAACAGGAGAGAGATTCTATCTAGTGATTAAGGCTCAGGATTATGTTTGGAATGGATGACTAGTACTTGTACAGGTTACTCCATTAAGCGTATGATGGAGAGAGGATAGCTTCATGTCATTTCTAATTTTGCTGTTTCCAGAAAATAGCCTTGCCTTGGTTACCTCTTGAATTTAATGTGCAGTAATGTTTTAGAGGATATTTTGCCCAATGATACCAAAAATAGTGTTTACGGAACTATAGTTATATATATTTTTTGTTAATACCAAAAAATCTCCTTGATCTTCATAGTTGCTATATGCAGCAATTGTAAGGTAGAAGTCAAAACGTTATCCTTATAGTGTATTTTTTAATATGGGTAGTCTTGACCTCGCAATACAGTGCGTCTTTAAAGTGTGTACGATTGGTTAACTACTTGCCGATAGTGTGTCAGCTGTTAAAGCCACATGTTTTTATTTTCAGCAACAAGGTGGAGCCTCAACAGATGTGGGTTGAGATTCCTTCACACACACCTCTTAATACATTTATATAAAAGGTTTAACCATCTCACAATAAAGAATCAACTTTTAACTTTGAATGGAATGAACAACAAGTGGTTATGGGAAATGTAGTCTTACCGACCCAACATTATTTTGGAATGTTCCAGATATAGTGTCAATCTATGAAATGCTACAAAGAACTATTTAATGATATTGAGTTGGTTTTCACATTATCACAATGAGCTAAGTACTTTGAGTCATCGCTGTTTGAAAGTTAGAAACAAAAACGTTTAGAGCTTTGAGAGAACAGAGGTAAAAAGAAAAAAAAGAAAACCCATGAGCTCATTAGAGATAAAGCGGTGGTGACACCCATCTTCATCACCCCCCCCTCCCCCTCCTCTCTGCCCTCAACCACCCTTTCCCACCAGATCCATACAGGCTGCAATTAACCACAACAGAGAAGCCATTAACTGTCCTAATTACTGCTTGTTCCTTCCATAGCCGCTCTATATGTGTGGGCGAGAGTTGTGTGAGTGAATGTGTGTGTATGTGTGTGTGTGTAAGGTACAAGTATTAGTTTTGCTCATAGTGTCCTTTGCTTTTTCAATTTATTTTTCACATACTGTACGTGTTGTATTTGTTAATGGTGAGGGGGAAACATGGTTCATGTGTTATGTTTTCCTCTTTTGTGTGTGTGTGTGTGTGTGTGTGTGTGTGTGTGTGTGTGTGTGAGTATGGCTATGTGTGCCAGCGTGGTCGCAAACAATAGCTAATTACACATCTTCACTGCCTTCAGCATCATAATGACCGCAATCAGATGCCTTGGCATTCAGAAACTCTGTGTGTGTGTGTGTGTGTGTGTGTGTGTGTGTGTGTGTGTGTGTGTGTGTGTGTGTGTGTGTGTGTGTGTGTGTTGCATTGGTTTTCTGTGCACGAGTACTGTGTGATCAACATGTCCTCATGCTTAAATGATGCTTAAATAGGTCATGTGTCTAATGACTCCATGAGTGTTTTCTCATCTGTTAATAAACACATGAATTGTAAATATGAAATGGTATCAATATCATACATGTTGTCAGCAAGCAGGAAGACATTTGAAATGTGATGTATGGGAGTCAATAATAGGGCTAAACACCCTTTCTTGGTTTTGACATTTAATGGATTTGGCGTGTTTAGTGATCTGTCTTATTGTCACTAAATCAAATGTGAAGTATGTAAAAAACTAAACTAACACTGTGTTAGTTTATTTCACATCTCTTAGTATAAAGGCTTAACAGCTTGGAATTGTAGTTTTTCGACATTGTACATTGAAGAAAGAAACATTTTGCATTGTCAGTTTTTCTCAAATGTTCTGCCTCCCCAGACAGAAGATTATTTCCAATTGAACAGTGGAGCTTTTTATCTAACACCAGTCTTGAGGGTTAGTCTGATCCCAACTCTCTATGAAATCCATGTGATCAGGCCCGTGCACAAAGGCCTATTGCCCTGCAAATATAGAAGTGTCTTTTTCAAATGTAGTTATTTAATCAATAACATGTGCAGACACAAAGCAAAAAACAAAACCTCTGTCTAATACACCTTATCTTTTATAAATGTGTGTCTTAGTATTTTAAACTTATCTGATGGCAGATAGAAATAGTTTATGCCATACATTATCAGCTTCTTCTTATTGCCTGTTATTACTGAAGCATTATCCCATAATACCTTTATTACAAGTGTTGTATTTTAGTTCCTGTTTGAATAACAGGAATAAAAAGTAAGCCATGCAGAACTTTTTGTGAAAATAAAGATTGATAATATGCACAATTTGATACGTTTTCTGATGGAATAAGGTTGGTTTGGAACAGGAGGATTCTCACACCTGTAGTTCTGCCGATCTCTCTGTATTGTCGCAGTAGATAAACAGGTGTTTGCTCCTTTATCTCTTCAGCGTGTTGCATTGTGACGCCTACCTGCAGCTTCCCTGAATAGTTGGTTGATTATAATTGCGTGTCGGCTTAAATGCCTTATTTAACTAAATGAAACAGGGAGAGTGCATTACTTCTCTCAATTCAACTCCTTTCAATGGCATCTTCTGTTTCCTTTCATGTACGCAGATAAGACTGGCTGAGTGTTGCCGATGTTTTTTCCAGCCGCTTCACTTTTAATACAGACAATAGCAGCTGTCAGCTGCACGATACCCACACACACACACACACACACACACACACACACACACACACACTCCTGTAGCTTCAGCTGTACCAGTGCTTATTACATCTGACAACAAAACATCATACATAGTCAGCATTATTATGTTAATATCCTCTATTGTGTACAGAGCTAGTACCTTCTGGACATGTTGTTGCAGCCTGGCAAACACATTGTTATTTGGAGATTTTCATTTAGTACTTTCTGTTTTCACAATATGAAGAATCCTGCGTCATATTGAAACTAGACCGAGTCATGATTTGCTCAGAGATAAAACTCACTTTCAATTCTCAGACAGTAGGGACAGAGTGCTGCTGTTGTTATAATAATGCATCAATATTTGTTGGAGGAAGACACTGAAAATATGCACTTATTTTTAATCCATTTGTTTATCACAATTTGGTTCATTTTAAAGCAAGATATCTCTCAAAATGTCTTCCGTTATATCTAAAATTCTCTTTGACTTTCAAAATGTAAAGGCTTGATTGTCCTATGCAAATTGTATTAAGGGTACATTTGGCTTTATACGTCTTAAGGCTTTTGTTCCTCCAACAATGCAACATACAATATATTTAAAGAGGCCCTATTGTGCTTTTTGGGGTTTTCTTCTATTGGCTTGCGCTCCAGCACATTGTATGTGATAAGCTAAGGGGCGGGACATCTCTACAAATCACAACAGAGCCAGTCTGCTAACCAATCAGAGCAGACTGGGCTCTGACAGAGGGTGACAAATAAAGCACTTCTTTGAACATTGGAAACATGTGACAGTAAAGATCATAAATACAAATATGAACCTGAGAATGAGCATATTAGGGCCCCTTTCAGGACATAAAAAGAAAGTAGGGTCAGAGAAATGTATGCAATGAGAATAGGTAAACTACATGCTTGTAAGATAAGATAAAAACAGGATGTTATTTAAATGCTGCACAGGATAGTAAAATACTGTATATTGTAATAATGTGTAAATAGATACTGTAAAAACAAGTGAGTGTTCCATACGTTCTTTATATAACTAAGTGGTCGTGTTGCTGAATCATTTTTACACTATCACAAGTAGAAAGGTACTCATAGTAAGCTACAGAATAGTTTGAACATTTGCTTAAGTGTGTGTGGGAGTAGTGGTGTATACATTTATTGATCCATCACAGCAGTAATGAATAAATGAGGGGGAAGACTTTATATGTGAAGGTAAACCGATTGTTTTCTACCATAAGAGCTTTAATAACACTACATGGTCTTAAAGGTAGGGTAGGTAAGAATGGAGAAACCAGCTCGAGTGCGCTAGAATTTGAAAGTACACAACCGGAAAAAATCTGCCCCTTCCTTCAGACTTCCTTACAGAGCCCCTCCTCCAATACACACGAACGCGCACATGACCAATGAGGGCACGAGATAAGTTTGTGCACAGATGGAAGGCTGACAGGCAGGTAGGCCATCCAGTTATTTTAGCCGGGCCGGCTCAGATGATTGGTCGTGCTTTTTACAGCGCCACGGCTTCCACAGATGACATTTTTTTATGGATTTATTGTCAAAGCATTTAATTTATTCATTGCTATCGGAATGTTAAGAGCATTCCATGGAATATAACAAGTGTTTCTGAAGTGAATTACCTACCCCACCTTTAATATTGACTGGTAGAAAATAATGGAAATTAGGGGGGGGGGGGGGAAAGGATTTAAAAATATCTTCAACAATTAGATTACATTGATTGGTTCTTCTGAAGCAAGACAACCACCTCAGGGTGTCTCAGTCAGAGAAAACAAGCACACCCTGAAGAAACTGAGACTATTATTATTCCTAATCCTATACCTAGTCTTTTTAATAAAGACCAACAGTTTCATATAAGTTGAATAACCAACCCAAAACTTTCTGTAGCATTTACTAAAGGGTATCATATGTTGAATTAGCCTTTTTTTGTATTGGGAATATAAAAGTTTAAAGACAATTTATTTGGGTGTATTTCAAAGCATTTTACAGAAGGAGTTTTCAGAGCCCAAAGGCTTGACGTTGTTGTTGTTGTTGTTGTTGTTAGTTGGATGGTGGGAGATTCTAGCGAGAGATATGGATACAAAAAAAGGTGTTTTAAACAGCAAGCCAAGCACCCAGCTGATGCTGACAGCCCCGCTTAGGACTGCTGCTCGCTTGCGGCAGACCACGCTTGAAAGTTTGCCGGGGAGACGCCTGGACAACAACAGCGATAGCTAAATGGGTGGCTACAGCTTAACATTGTGGAGGACGAGGGGCTGCGTTAAATAATTCGGATCGCATCCAACGTGTTGACTGCACATCACAGCGCATTATTTTGACCCACAGTGGGAACTTCAGTCTCATGCTTTGACTGTTATGAAGACAGGGGAGCGGCATTTCGCCGACAACTGTAAACAGGCTTGTCTGTTTGAGCAACTGTTGAATAAGGCTAACACAGCTACAGCCCGTGTGGAGTGCGCACAAATCCCCGTGGGGCAGGCTCTCCCTGCCTGTCCGTAGGCATGTGCAATGCACTCGCAGAGCCAGCCTGCCAGGCGTTTCTTGGACAGAGCTTTCCCGATGACCCCGCCCCCGAAGCACACAAACAGCTGTTCGGTGCGTCTAAGGGCAGCCGTGTGCTCCGCATAACATGCTAGCGCACGCACCGGGCAGAGGAGGTGCAGTTTAGCCTCCCTGGGTTTAGGGTTCGGTCTAAGTGTCGCGCCGCTCTGGTCACCCCGAATTAGTAAACAACTCTGGTGCACCGACAGAGCAGTTAACTCGGACACTCTTTTGGCTGACGTTAAGGCAAGAAGCAAAGCTGTTTTCCACGACAATGCTTTCAGAGGGGAGAGCTCCAGAGGCTCAATGGTCCCGAGGCCAGAGCTTCGAGCACTTGGGGCAGGTCCCACTGCGGGGTGGAGACGTGCACTACAGGGCGCAGTCTCCTAACCCCCTGTAAAAACCGCGACATCAGTGGTTGATTAAAGGCTGACCTGCCACCAAATCCCTCACGACAGGACGAGATGGCTGCTGCATACACTTTCACCGTGGAATGCGCCAGCCCTCTGTCCACCAGTAAGTGTAAGAAGGATAAAATAGAGCCCAACTCACAAGATAGGGGGCTCTATTCCCCGCTCCTCACACCAATGCTGGAATATCAGCCACTTTGGCCTGTAACAGGCTGTGGTGGATTCTGCTCTAGCTGCCTGGATAGACTGAATAACGCTGTCAGACAATCCACCCTGTCTCAGCCTGTCCCTCTCAGGAGCCAAGCCTGAAGAGGACGGCCCAGAGTGGGTAACGCCCCGATTGCACCTGCCCCTTGAGACATCGCCCCCCAGAACTGGGGGATCGCCCAGGGCTGGCCCACCTTCATCTGTGTCATTTCTGAGTACCACGGAGCCCCGACGCGATCCGGTGCCACTAGAATGACTGCCAGACGTTCTCGCCTCACTCTCCCCAGGAGAGGGAGAATGAGACGCAGCGGTGGAAAGGCGTATAGCAGCTTCCTTGGCCATGGCTCGTGTGCAAACGCGTCCACCCCCAAGGGCGGGTCGTCGCTCAGGGCCATGGAGAACCACAGGGCACAGTGGCTGTTGCGCCGGCTGGCGAACAGGTCCACTTCCGCTCTCCCGAACTGGGCCCAGATCTGCTTCACCACCTCCGGGTGAAGCACTCGCCTGGCAGGGGGCCGCCCCTCGACATGAGGTCGGCCCCTCTGTTCTCCAGTCCCGGGACATGGAGGGCTCTCAGAGATAACACCACCTCTGAGGCCCATAACCACAGCTCCTCCGCTGTGGTCAACAAGGAGGCGGAGCGGACTCCGCCCTGCCTGTTGATATAAGCCACTGTGGTGCTGTTGTCGCTCCTGACCATTACATGTCTCCCCTGAATTAGGGGCATGAAATGCCGGAGGACTAACACTACTGCCCGTAGCTCTAGGAGGTTGCTGTGTTGAGACTCTGTCAGAGCCCAGCGCCCACCTATAGCCCTCTTCAGGCAGGTCCCTCCCCATCCTGTTCTGGAGGCGTCCGTGAACACTGTGATGTAGGAGGTCACCCGTCCCAGTGGAGACCCCCTCCGGAGGTGGTCCGGAGACCCCCAAAACCGGAGGTTGCCCTCCACTGAGGGGGGGGATGGTCACCAGCCGTTGTTTGTGCCTCTTGGGGTCCAAACGCAGGCTGGAGAACCACCTCTGCAGGCGGCGCATATGTAGTAACCGGCGGGACCACCATGTGAGCAGCCGCCAAGAGACCCAGAGTCTGCATGACAGTTAAAGCTGTCACTGTCGCCCCCTGTCGCAGCCTGTGCACCGCCCTGAGAAGGGACGCACGTCTGCTCTCTGACAGGGTGGCACGCAGCGCGTCTGCATTGAGCACCACACCCAAATACAACGCCTGTTGGTGAGGTATGGGGGTGCTCTTTTTCCAATTGATCGCAAAACCTAATTTGGTTAGGTGTGTGATCAACTGTGCTGTGCAAAACATTGCCTGTTCCCGGGACCCAGCCAGGACTATGAGGTCGTCTATGTAAAATAAAACTCTCATGCCGTGTGCGCGCAGCGGTTGAAGCGCTGTGGCCACACATTTGCTGAATGTGCGTGGGGATAGGGAATAACCGAACGGCAGCCTGTTGTACTCGTAGGCTGTTCCCTGGAAGGCAAAATGCAGATACTTTCTGTGCTCTGGAACAATTTCCACATGAAAGTACGCGTCTTTCAGGTCGATGGTGGTGAACCAATCGCCTGGCTGCACAAGCCCTAGTAACTGTTTCACAGTTAACATGCGGAATTTCCTGCTGGAAATATGACGATTCAGGCCCCGGAGATCTAGAATAGGTCTGAATTCCCCTGTTTTCTTGAGAACCAGGAAATACATGGAATAAAGACCCTTCTCTCTGTGCTGAGGCTGCACAACAGACACAGCCTGTTTCTGCACCAGAGCCTGAATCTCTGCTGAGAGGAAACCCATCTCCTCCTGGGAAGACAGATTTACCTCTCGCATGCCCATAAAAGGAGGTGGGATGCTGCAAAACTGGAGTGAATAGCCCCGTTTCAGCGTCCTGTCCATCCACCTTGTCAGTACACAGCTGAGTTTCCATTCCCCATAACATTGTGTTAATGGGCAAGCCCTCAGCTGTGGGGCCGCAGCTATGAAGCTGTGATACTCTCTGATGACCCGCTCCGCCGCAAAACTCCCCGTAAAGGCAATAGTATGAAGCTGCAGCCTCGGAGGCTGCACTCTCAGGACCGCACTCTCAGGACCCTAGTTGTTTTGCAACATCGCCACCTAGCGGATTGGATGACCGCAAAAGTACAACCAGCGAGTATTGAGTCTCATACACTGCGAGTCTCTTTAGACATTGTAATGCATGTTATTAACCATCTAAAAATGCATGAAAATATGTTTTTCTTACTGAAATTACATTATTATTATTATTAACAACAAGTTGTTGTTAATATGTTTTTGATTTTTAATAACAAATGTATTTTGTATGTCAGATGTAAAAAGATAGTCTTTTATATTTGTCTTATCAAATTTGACATACAACATAAATATATATATATATATATTGTAGTAATAATGATATAATCTATTTATAATTGTAAATGTATATTGTATGTAGACATACATTTAGATGTATATTTTGTTAAAAGAAAACAAAACTGTTAATTTAGTTTTTGGGAGAAGGGGTGGGGTTAAATAAGTGTAAACTCCTTTGAATCAATTTGATACTGCTTATGTTTCTACAGTATCATAATTCTCTTGTTTCATTTCATTATTATATATATATTTTTTATTGTATTACACGTTCGAAATAAATCAAATCAAATGTGTCTTTGAAGAGGTGCTAGATTACTCAAAAACAACTGTTAGTGTGTTTATGCACCAGGCTGCAAAAGATAAACATGCAATTTGACGAGAGGAATTTCAGTGCAGAATACATTTTTATTTATTGGGCACTGTGGATTCTTCACTGGGGTGAGGCGGGGTCTGCTGTTCCCTCAACCACCAGACAACAGCTCCAGCTGCAGTACCCCGGGAAGCCCTCTTCTGAGTAAAAACCCTGTAATGTTCCTCGCCGTCCACTTCCCCGGTAGCCTGTGCCAACGTCCTTATACAGGTTGTCGCACTGAAATACTTTCACAGACAGACATAAATTAGGCCTAATTGTTAGATTCTGACACGACAGATTCTAACCTACAGAATAGGCCGACATAATAACTGACTAAAACACCTCATGCAATATTACAAAACATGTCAAAATGATGAGACTGTCTGATAAACAGTAAACAGGCAGTCAGCACAGTTAAGATTATTTACAATGAATTCAAATAGTAATACAATGACTATTAAAGAAGCATTTACACTGAAGACAGAACTTATATTAGGCTACTGCTGATTTAATGTAGCGGACAGACAGATCATATTGACATGCTTTTGTCATCCTTTGAAGTTTAATTAATTAGCTGACTATAATTAATGATCAGGGTTGGGAAGTTTACTTTTTTTAAATGTAGGTTACAGATGACTAATTACCCTGTTAAAAATGTAATACGTAATGTAACTGACTATGTAACTATTTGTATTGATAATCTAATGTTAATTATGGTTCTTTTATGTTTTTTGTGAGTCACTTTGGATAAAAGCCTCTGCTAAATAACATAACCATAACATACGGTTTCATTAAACAAATAAACAAAAAGGCTAACAGTTGGTTTTGCAGCGAGTCATCATAGGCTAACAGATGACATTTAGCACGTGTTGCTTGTATTGCTGTCCAATTGAATACACCAGAATAGTTGTTAACTTTAAACAAACAACATGATTCACATTACTCACACTCTTACTGTAATTAGTGATTAAATCAACAATTAATGTAGGACACCTAGTTGGGCTTGCCAAAATCACGCTACAGTTTCATTAAACAAATAATCAAATATGCTAATGAAGCTAATGCTATTAGCATTACAAATAATTGTTTTTAGTGCCTTTAATACTGTTAGAAGCTATCATAAGCTAACAGATGTTTGTTTGTATTGCCTTAAGACTATCATAATTAATGTTAGCTAATCACACTTCATTTCAAGACACCGGAATTGTTATTAATGTTAAACAAATAAAACTTTAAAAGCACTTCACACTACTCACACTCTCTGCGTTGTCGTTCATATTCATGTCTCCTGCTCACTAGGTGGCGATGTTGCAAAACAACTAGGGTCCTGAGAGTGCGGTCCTGAGAGTGCAGCCTCCGAGGCTGCAGGTTCATACTACTCCGTAAAGGGGAGATTCGCCCGTGGGGGGTCGAAGCAGAAAGGGCCGATCTTCTACATTGTGTTAATGGGCAAGCCGTCAGCTGTGGGGCCGCAGCTATGAAGCTGTGATACTCTCTGGTGGCCCACTCCGCCGTCAAACCCTCCATAAAAGGAAGTTTGACCCATGGGGGGCTGACACAGGCCGTTTTTTTCTATAATGCAGTTTCCACTCAGAGAAAAAAACGGCAGATTTTCCACTGAGGTACCTGAACGCACCACGGCACGCTCCCGTGAGAGCGCGCGCTCCGCCATAATGCTGCTTCCTCTTAGAGAGAAAGAGGCATTAATCTGAGTTTCTTCTGTCCATGAACGCACCGCGGCCCGCTCTCGGGGGGGGGGGGGCGCGCGTCGTCCTAATGCTATTTTCCTCACTATGGAAAACGGCATTAACCGGAGTTCTTACAGGCGTAGTGTGTTTTACTAAGGCCCCTGAACGCACCGCCACGCGCCTCTTTACAAGTGCGGGCGTTGCTATAATGCAGCCCCTATCACTATAGTGAACAGCATTATTTGGAGTCTTAGTTTCAGGCATAGAATGTTTTCTAACAGAAAAACATCGGCCATAATGTCCCTGTACCCGCACCGCACTATAACAGTGCTGCCTGCGGTTTATCACTCTCATCTGCGCACTCCCACTAGCCTCCTCCCTAACGGGAGCTATTAGCTGGGGCAGCGAGTGGGGAATTTGTACAGTCATCAACATGTGCAAGTGTATTGTGGAAACAAAGGACACTCAGACTTGGATACAGATCAACACCATCTTTATTTTAAAAGTTTTGACAGAGATCTGGGCATGAAATAGGCAGTTAGCTCCGCGAAGATGGAGCTCCCCACCCGGGTGCTCTGCTGTTGCGGAGCCTGCCTCGGTTGGGCAGCCCCTCCCCGTGATTGCCGGTATGCCGGTGCCACGGGGTGGGCCGTAGAGGTGGAGGGCACTGCAGCTACGGGACCCCCGTGCCGGCACCTCTCCCTCCGCTTCACTGTCGTACTACGCTCCCTCCCCTGCATGGCAACGCGACGGGGGGCCCGTAGCGGGGCCTGAGGAGGAGCCAGCGATAGCATGCGGCTAAGCTGGACTCTCTCCTCCTCTATGCGGCTGACTGGGTGACCGAGGAGACCGACCCAAAGAGCCCCTCCGTAGACACGGGGGCTCCGAGGAGATCTTCTCGGTCCTTTTTAGATAGGGCCGTGAGCCCTGGCCACACGTGACGAGACGCCACTGTGGCCAGGGAAATCATCCGCCCTGCTGCGGTGGCCACGCCATAAATCAGATTACTCATCTGACTAACAGCGTGGTCCGAATAATCGCTCTCGTCCTGAGACGGGAGGGCGGGGGCGTCTGCCTGAGGGTGATCAGGAAGACGCCAACACGCCAAGATTATCGGGGCCTTCGTTTTAAATGGCTGCTGCCATGTCGCCTCCACACACCGCCATACCTCTGGCAGCTGGGGCGAAACGAAGGTCGGATGCACCGGGCCATAAACCCCCGATCTCAGGCGGTTTACAGGCCTCGGTGGCAGCGGTGGGGGGAGCGGTAAACCTACAAGCTCCGCCGCCAGAGTCATCACCGCTGGGAAATCCATCCGCGCAGAGCTGAGAGTTGGACCTTCGGATAGCGAGGCGTCCTCGTCGTCGATCATCGGAACCGGGGCCGTCTGGCCCCACGGCAGGGAGAACCGGAACGATGTCCCCTCGCTTCCCGAATTGCCCATGTCCACGACGTCGAGATCCAGCTCCTCCGACTCCTCCTGCGGGGCAATCTTCTCCAGGAAGTGCTGCCCACGATGCTCCTTCGTGCGCCGCGGGATCGCCTGGCAGGCCGAGCACGCCGGCGTCGAGCCCATACCGTTCATCGCGTGGTCGGGCCCCAAACACGTGAAGCAGAGGGGGTGCGGATCGACTCCTGAAATCAGGTTCGGACAATTCGTGCAGGTCCTATGGTCCAGCCATACTCTCTCTCTATTACTTTCACTTCAATACGTCTTACGTCTTCTGTGGAATCACTTCCGCTTAGCTGAAGAGAAAAAGGATGGCAGTCAGGAGGCGAGGCCTCCTTTCATACGGTGTGATGCGGTGCGCATTCAGGTAGGCCCGCCCTGGGCCGGCTACGTCTATAGAAGTCTCAGTGGGAGAATGCATGCGGGATAAGGTAGTACCCATAGAGTCCAGTAGAGGGCGGAGCCTGTGAGAGATATAACAATGCATTTTGTCTTGAGTGAAACTAAAGCTTATCTTAGAATTCATCATAGTTCAGAAACATGCTTTCACTGGTTAAAAATGTAACAATTTCCAATGGAGAAAAGATGAATGACAGTTAAATACTTTGTTATTGATACTTATTTGTAGTCCAATGCTTGGTATAGGAAGGCATACAGAGCAGAGGACACATTTGTGATACTAAATATCTTGGATTCTGTGTTACTAAGGTCACATTGTTCCGTTTTCTTACATATTACACTTACATAAAAAAGACATCCTATTGATATATCTCTTATTTTTCTGCATATTTGATTTTAAAGTATTCCATAGGTAACAGAAAGTAATCAGGTTAGGATACTCTAATGATGTGATACTGAGATTAGTTCACCGATATGTATTTTATATAACAAAATGTTCTAGTAACCCTCTCAACATTGACTGTTGTAGCTATTCATTTATTGAGTGGTGCAGTGATGACATATTTTTGGAAGTCAAACCGGAGGTTAGCTTCACAAGGGCTCCCTCAGCCATTTACTTTCATCACCAATAAAAAGCTGACATAATGCTATAACGAACTACACCACGGTCTCATGGCTGCACATCACCACGGCTAAGCTAAAGCTGACTCCGCATGATGGCGTCTAGGAGATATTAAGTCACATGTTAGCAACTGCCGTTTTCATGACACATAGAAGCTTCGGACGAATCTCTTTAGTTTGTGTTTTCCACAGACTTATGTCAGGCTTCTAACCACAAACACGTTCAAAGAACCATTGACTTCAAGATAAGGGAACCTGAAATGGTAAAATGCTAAGTCATTTGGGGGTTTTAAGACTCATTCCTGCACCACTAAATGTATATTATGAAATAGTTAAACATTTGTCCCATTCTTCTTTGTACTGTTGGTTTATTGAAACTCTTAGGAATAAACCAATCAAAACTGCATTATTTCCTGTGTAAGATTTGCTATCTGGTATGTTAGCAGAGGTTTGTTTGAAACGTGTGTCACTCCTCGTAGATAATGTAAGGTCACCACAACTAGCACAGCATCGCCCGCTGGCAAAGCTACGTGTGTGTTCGTGAGCGAGGGAGACAGAGAAACAGAGATTGTGTGTGTGAATGTGTCTGTTGTATCGCCCTGACAGAGCACGCTCACATTCCTCTTTTGTCTGTGTGAAATGATGTGTGTGTGTTCAGTTGCAGACTGCCTTGAGCTCAGTCTCTCTCTCTGTCTGTCTGGCACGCTGCCTGTCTAGTCAGTATCGCTGACCTCCAGGCAACATGTGAAATAACGTAATGCATACGTATGACCAGGGTTGGGAGGGTTACTGTATCAATGTATTCTGTTACAATTACCAGTTACAAAAAGTAATAAGTAGCAGTAGGTAAGTCAGTAGCAGGCATCCAACTACTGCTTTAAAAATACATATATTTAAAATATGGAAGAATACAAATGAAAAATAAATATGTCTACCTATCATGTATTTTAAATGTATTGGTACATCATATTCCTGTTTGTTATCCTTTTTTAAATATACCAGTAATCTTATTACATATTTTTTTAATGTACTTGTGTACTTTATGTAATACATTTAACTATAGCGAAAGTGCACAAGTTACATTTATACAATGGTGGAATGTAAAGTAAAGTAAATTAACTTGTCATGTGTAAAGTATGCATCTGCTAACATATCTATATTACAATAAGCCAAATATGATTTGATCACTGTACAGTATTGTATTTGATCTTATTCTATATAACATGTATAACATATAGTTAACTTATTTCTATACATATATTACATATATGTATCTGGTCCCATTCTTCTCGCTTTGTGTCTCTACTGCTTTTGTAACACCTTTATTATCTTCTCCATACTCTCGATGAACTTCCTGCTCAGGTTAATCTCGCCCTAGCCTCCGACGTGACCCTCTGACGTAGTTGGTGGAAAGGGGGTAACTCATCCATCTCAAATGATTTTTCTGCAGATTTTAACAAAACAAGTTCAAACTTAGAAGCATTTTGCTAAAAAACATTAGACTTTTCTAAAACTTTTGTCATTTGGACATGTAATGTGATCTTATCTGCAGGGCATATTGTTGTGAAGTTTGTTGAAGAGAACCTCAAACTGCTGCAAGATAATGAAGATCTTTGCAGAAAAATAACATCTCATCCAGCCTCCAGTGTCAGCATTTTGCCTCCTCCTCAACATCCTGCACAAGGAAATGTGTGTGTGTGTGTGTGTGTGTGTGTGTGTGTGTGTGTGTGTGTGTGTGTGTGTGTGTGTGTGTGTGGTGTGTGGTGTGTGGTGTGTGGTGTGTGTAAAGGTTTGCTTGAAGCTTGAGGGAGTCCTGCAAGATACTACAGAGCAGTGTCTGTTAGTATTCACTTCATGCATGCATGCACACAGACTGAGATACACTTACACACAGGCCTAGCAGGTGTTTCTGTGTCGAGCTGGATGATTTTAATCTTAAAATTGGATTTCTTCAACTACAACCATGTACAACAAGCTGAGATATTGCACACTGGGATCATACTTAAACTGTATTTGTGTGTGATTGTGTGTTTGTCAGAAGGTTAATTGTTTGTTCTGTAACAAAAGTATTCAGGTTAAAATATTTCATTGATGTGCCTACGGATCCACTGTCACACATCTCCTTTTCAACAAAGCGGCATAATATGGCTCTGTGGTCTTTCGTAAAAAATAAATGTGTTGTGTTTAAACTTAGCCATTAGCAGGAATGGTTTTTAACATGCACACTGAGGGTGCCTCTGTGTGCATTACATGTGTAACTAGAGAATGCCATTCCTGAAGAAATTGCAAGTGGGAATGCTTTATGCTGAAAATCTGATGCTAAACTGCTATGCTGAAATGTAATGTGTAAGAAGAAAGTGAAGAATTTAGATTGAAATGATACATGAACACTGGGGGCTTGAATGTGTGATGAGAGAAGAAAAGAAAGTAAAAAGGCTTGGAAAAGCAGCAGAATATTTGAACTGCAAACTTTTGAACTAACTTGATGGTGAATGATCTGTCGCCATGCCAACGGCATTTGATGACATCCCATAATACGCTTAGATGCGTTGATGGCTGCATCGTTACCAAACCTGTGAAGTTTTGGGCCATTTGGAGCATTTTCACTGAAGTTATGAGAAAACCGTGTTTCATGGCTGGCATTGTGTTGCCATGGCAACGGCATGTCCCGTAGATGTCTTCACGGCTGGACTGTTAGCACACATGTGAAGTTTGAGCACTTTTTGAACATTTTCATAGGAGTTATAGCGACATCGTGTTTTATGGCGAGGGATGCGTTTCCATGGAAACGGCATATGGTGAGATCTCAGATTTGGCGTAGAGCTGTTGGACCGGTGATATACAAGTGAAGATTGGGGGACGATTGGACCGTGTCCATTGGACTACAGCGACATCGTGTTTCATGGCGAGTGGTCTGTCGCCATGGCAACGGCATTTGATGACACCCCATAATACGCTTAGATGCGTTGATGGCTGCATCGTTACCAAACCTGTGAAGTTTTGGGCCGTTTGGAGCATTTTCACTGAAGTTATGAGAAAACCGTGTTTCATGGCGAGCATTGTGTTGCCATGGCAACGGCATTTGAAGAAATCTCAAAACTGTCCCGTAGATGTCTTCACGGCTGGACTGTTAGCACACATGTGAAGTTTGAGCACTTTTTGAACATTTTCATAGGAGTTAATGTATAGCGACATCGTCTTTTATGGCGAGGGATACGCATCCCATGGAAACGGCATATGATGACACCCCATAATTGACGTAGAGCTGTTGAGGGCAGGACCATTAACCATTATCTGAAGTCTGCTGCTCTGAGCATGTCAGTTGGAGTTATGACATCATCGTGTTCCATGACACAGGTGTTTATATTTGAGCTAACGAGGTGTGCAGAGATCAAAGGTTTCCATTGTTCTGAATGAGAGATAAACCTCTTACATGTGAACGTTTTGTTGAAGAACCGTAACAGATATCGGTGAAATTTCAAAGCGTGAAGCATCTCAAGGACCTTGAGTATCTGAAGTGTGCTTTTTGTGTACTTTCGGGTCAATAATGTGGCCTTTTTGGCAGATTAACTAAAGGTGTGCGGCTGCTGCTGTGAGGAAATATCAGCCTGAAATTACAATGGGCTTTAATGGAGACATGTTGAAAGTTTTTGTCACTTCATGCCCTCAAGAGGCATTTTGTTTATTTAATATATAATAATTTTTAGAATTTTTGCTTAATTATTTGTCATTTTTCAAGCTACGAGATGTTTTCCTACGTTTGTCATGAAAAATGATGTCTCAGAAATGTAGGGTTTGGGAAATATGGCAGTTTAAAAAAAATATATGAAGGCAAATTTCAAGATTTCCTCCACTCTAGCTGTGACATCACGCACTCTAGTTAATGTTAAAATCTGAAGAAGGCCTCTGTACCAAGGTCTGAACAATGTTTAATATCTCTAAAAGTAAGAATCAGATTTAAAAGTGTCAGAAAGATGTGTAACATTTTAAAGTTGGAATTAGGTTTCTGAGTGAAAGTATGAATGAACAGTTAGCAGTTGAAGTCGCATGAAGATTTGTTGAAGTCTGAATAATTTCTCCATTGACTTCAATGGTTAAAAATGTGATGAATTATGGGATGTATCTCTGGAATTATGAAAGTTATGAATGATAAAAGTAATAGCCATCGATTCCCAACCGAGCTGAACGTTTTGATGTTTGAACGGAGTTTCTGCGATGTTCAATGCGGGAGGAGAAGGCCGGCAAAATAACGGGCGGAATAATAAGAATAAAGAATTTCGTGCGTAGAAGAACAGATAGTTGGAATGCTGTTAACAGCAAAAAAGAATATTGATTAATTGCTTAAAAACAGGCAGTTAGAAGACAGAGTAACCAAATGTTATTATTTATCGTGAAAATAAACCTTCAGCTATGCCTTTAATGCATGTGTTAAATGTGAAAGAATTGTTGTGAAAACACTCACTCTGCAACAACAGATTATTGCTCTTTCGATTGCTTTAGTTCACCTAATGTCGTTCTCTTTGAACATTTGAACAGTGTGTGTATTTTGACCAGGAAGAATTGTCATAAATCCTGAATCCTCCTAAATCCCTCACCAGCTCAATTTATTATCCTGCTAGCTGGTAAACGATAAGCAAATAATAACGTTGCTTGCTAACTTGCTATAGCTAGCTAGCTAGCTAATTTATCTTGTGCAGTAACAAATCATTTCAAACTGCTGAATTAACCCAAAAAAATAAACTGTTGCATCTTTTCGACACTAGTATGGTGGTAGATGTATCAAAATTAAGAACCCACATGTATAGCAGTCATTTGTTTAGTGCATTGTAACCAGAGCAAACGTAACTACGACTAGTTGCCCAACTTCTGTTAGGTAGCAAAGATGGCGGTTTGGAGAAGTGTTCAGCATTCCAGACTCAATTTCTCTAACATGTTCTATATTGAGTGCATAAGTGCGTTCCCATGCGAAATGTGGAAAAATGCACTGTGATAACCTGTATGGTGCCCTCATGTACGGTGGCCCTGAAGTGCAAATCAAAACAACATTTCACAAAACACTAACGCATTTCAGAAAACACTACAGCATTTCACAAGTCGAGGATAACATCATATGTATATCCTTTGTTAAAATATTCCCTCAAGATTTCCATATCTTCTTCCATTCTTTTCACCTCAGTTTATATTCGTGCAGAAACAGCTGAATAGTACCAAACAGAAAATACGTGGCGCTGTCGGGTGCTGACCAATCACAAAGCGTAATTTCTTGACTGGCAGCGAAACAACCAATCACAGCAGTGCTTCTCCGGCTGGCTCTGTCCAATCACAAACAATAAGTGTTCTCCCTAAAGGAATACCCTTTCCGTAATGTTTGAAATGCTGTAGCATTTTGTGAAATGCTGTAGTGTTTTGTGAAATGCGTTAGTGTTTTGTGAAATGCTGTAGTGTTTTGTGAAATGTTGTTATATCTCTCACAGGCTCCGCCCTCTACTGGACTCTATGGGTACTACCTTATCCCACGTGCATTCCCCCACTGAGACTTCTATAGACGTAGCCGGCCCAGGGCGGGCCTACCTGAATGCGCGCGCATCACACCGTATAAAAGGAGGCCTCGCCTCCTGACTATCATCCTTTTTCTCTTCAGCAGCGGAAGTGATTCCACGAGCTTCGAGACGATTGAGAAAAAGAGAGTAAAGTGTAGGACCTACCCGAAATGCCCGAATCTAATTACCCTTCTGCTTCACGTCCTTGGGGCCTGACCACGCGGTGGGTAATATGGGCCCGACGCTGACATGCCCAGACTGCCAGATGATCCCGTGGCTCACACAAGAGCATCGTGGGCAGCACTTCCTGGCGAGGGCTACCCCGCAGGAGGAGTCGGTGGATCTGGAGCTCAACGTCGTGGACGTAGGCGATTCGGGGAGCGAGGTGACGTCTCAGCCACTGTGCCCTGTGGTTCTCCATGGCCCTGAGCGACGACCCGCCCTTGGGGGTGGACGCGTTTGCACACGAGCCATGGCCAAGGAAGCTGCTATATGCCTTTCCACCGCTGCGTCTCATTCTCCCTCTCCTGGGGAGAGTGAGGCGAGAACGTCTGGCAGTCATTCTGGTAGCACCGAATCGCGTCGGGGCTCCGTGGTACTCAGAAATGACACAGATGAAGGTGGGCCAGCCCTGGGCGATCCCCCAGTTCTGGGGGACGATGTCTCAAGGGACAGGTGCAATCGGGGCGTTACCCACTCTGGGCCGTCCTCTTCAGGCTTGGCTCCTGAGAGGGACAGGCTGAGACAGGGTGGATTGTCTGACAGCGTTATTCAGTCTATCCAGGCAGCTAGAGCAGAATCCACCACAGCCTGTTACAGGCCAAAGTGGCTGAGATTCCAGCATTGGTGTGAGGAGCGGGGAATAGAGCCCCATCTTGTGAGTTGGGCTCTATTTTATCCTTCTTACACTTACTGGTGGACAGAGGGCTGGCGCGTTCCACGGTGAAAGTGTATGCAGCAGCCATCTCGTCCTGTCATGAGGGATTTTGGTGGCAGGTCAGCCTTTAATCAACCACTGATGTCGCGGTTTTTACAGGGGGTTAGAAGACTGCGCCCTGTAGTGCACGTCTCCACCCCGCAGTGGGACCTGCCCCAAGTGCTCGAGGCTCTGGCCTAGGGACCATTGAGCCTCTGGAGCTCTCCCCTCTGAAAGCATTGTCGTGGAAAACAGCTTTGCTTCTTGCCTTAACGTCAGCCAAAAGAGTGTCCGAGTTGACTGCTCTGTCGGTGCACCCGAGTTGTTTACTAGTTCGGGGTGGCCGGAGCGGCGCGACACCTAGACCGAACCCCTCCTTTGTGCCTAAAGACCTAAGGAGTGCGTTCAGGTCGAGGGCTATTCAGTTAGGGGGTTTTAGTCTCCCCCCCATGGGGGGCCAGGGAGGCTAAACTGCACCTCCTCTGCCCGGTGCGTGCGCTAGCATGTTATGTGGAGCTCACGGCTGCCCTTAGACGCACCGAACAGCTGTTCGTGTGCTTCGGGGGCGGGGTGATCGGGAAAGCTCTGTCCAAGAAACGCCTGGCAGGCTGGCTCTGCGAGTGCATTGCACATGCCTACGGACAGGCAGGGAGAGCCTGCCCCACGGGGCTGTAGCTGTGTCAACAGCCTTATTCAACAGTGTGGAGGATTTATGCACAGCGGCGTCTTGGTCGACGCCAGGCCCCTTTATAAGGTTTTATCTCTTGGACATGTCTGGCTCTTTCTCCTCGTCTGTGCTTGCTGGGGCAACACAGGATTTGTAGGGGGGGGGGGGGGGTTGTGGGTCAGTTGGCATCTGACCCCCTCCCCGGACGTGATGCGCCTTCACCTTTCCTGGGCCCGGGATAGGCAAGGGGGCGCGCTGGCCCATTACGGGCGGAGGGGCTAGCCCCCCCACATTTTTAGTCCTCTCACACTCTGCACGGGGTCAGTGCTTGAGTGTGAGGCATGGGCGCTGGCGCTCTCCCTGTTATCCTTAGGGATTCAGGAAGGCAGGTGCGTAGCAAGCCCATACGGGGCAGAGGGGGCTCTCCCCACCCGTCTATGGGCGGGGGGGGGGGGGGGGGGGGGGGGGGGGGTCGTTTGAATTCTCTAAATGATAGGAAAGGAGGTTTCAAACTTCCTTTATAACCTCCTTTAGCTTAGGAACCACTGGACCTCCCTAACCGAAAGGAGAGGAGAAAATGCTGCCCCACAATGCCTTGCGGCCGCGGCATTTGCGTCACACAACAGTCGGCCGTTCACGGAAACAACCGATTATGACCGAGAAATGATATCATGAAAGTTACGGTGCTTATTAAGCATTTTAAAACGTATGTGGTAACTTGCCAAAGTGCTTTGTTTTGAACGTTCATCAGTATTATAATCAAAAAGAGAAATATGAATGTTAGTTTTTACTGAAATGATCAAATAAAGTCAACATTTCACAGTGTTTACTGAGCTGTGTGGGGTTTGTTCAACTTTTAAAAGATGTTTGAATGGTGATATACACAGTGATAGATGTTAAGGACTAACGTTTATAATACATACATTTGTATTTATTTTAAGACCTTTTCATACAATAATACGTATTGGGATCATTTGTATTAATGTGGACCGGAGGGTGACGAGCATAAGTTTCACTTTCCTTTTTTATTTCAATTCCAACTTTGGTCATGAAGAATATGTTTCTCTGTTGTCCATGTTCATAAAGCATAAAACAACAGCATCAGAGCATGGTGCAGAGTCTCTAGATGAGTTTACAGTAGTCCCTCGTTCTTATTATACATCCATATTGTAGTCCGCTGTATAGAAAACTGTAGTTTCCATAGTTTCCCCACAGCAGCAGACGCACATTTATGACGTCCGCTGGCGCATCATAAACACGTCGGATAGTGAAAGTGCAGTCGGATTCTCTAAAGTACCGCAGTCTCTCCCTTTTGAATTCTCCTATCCACTATCCCTTAACCCCGTGACGTTTCACTCAGAGGTTAAGGAATAGACGATAGGGTTAGAACGTAGGAGCTGATTTTTGGATTATTCTACCGCAACCCATATAGGACTCCAGTTTACAGCTTACTGCCTAAGACCTGCCTAAAACCAGCATCTGGGAATGTTAAACCCTCCCACTATTTTCCAAGAGGGCGTTGCCAGATTTTCAATTTCAGGATTTAACCAGGAGATGGCGCTTCATTCACAAATACAGAAAGACAACTTTTCATGGACTTTCAGTTGTGTTTAGAAGAGCATTTGAACACATCAATATTTTAGATCAAATAAAGTATATCTAATCTTGTAATTCAATAATATATAGTCTTTATATATTAAATAATAATAATAATGTAAATGTTTACATTACACTTCTTTATTTGTCATGCGGTCTACCTACGCTGTAAAATGTATTATCTCTTCGATTTACACACGGCATCTATTGCACTTCTGTCCATCCTGGGAGAGGGATCCCTCCTCTGTTGCTCTCCCCGAGGTTTCTCCCATTTTTCCCTTTGAAATGTGGGTTTTTCTCTGGAAGTTTTTCCTTGTACGATGTGAGGGTCTAAGGACAGAGGGTGTCGTTTTCTCATACTGATATTCTGAACAAACTGTGCTGTTGTATTTGCTGTAAAGTGTCTTTACTGTAGGGTATTTTTATTATATGTACAGCACTTTGGCTCGACCAAAAATCGTTTAAAAATGTGCTATATAAATAAAACTTGATTTGATTTGATTTGATGCTCATACATACTTTTACCTTTACAATCGTTTGCTTTAATATGCAGTATATTTTTTGTATATTTTTGTGTTTGCTTCCTCCTGCTCCCTTTCGGACACATACTGTATGATTTATTATTATTATTAATATGAAGATATTATTAAGATAAGATAAGATAAGATGTTACTTTATTGATTGAACATTTTAGTTTAGAATGTGCTATCCCACGGTAATTCAGAAGGCTCACAGGTCACATTCCGACCATTATTTAAAACAATAGGTGTTTTCATAATAATGATGAGAAACTATTAAATAAGAAATTAATCAAATTAAAATGCAATTATCATATCATATATTATATAGTGTATTGTATTATTAAGTAATATCATGCATTAACCCCATTATAGCAGATGCCACATTGAATGGATGAACACATTTATGCATCAATAATTACAACAGAGTATTTCTAAATACAAGTTGGAAAAATACTTATATGTATTTAATACTAATGACATAATGATTAATTTCAGATGATAATACTTTTCAGGGTTAGGGTTAGGTCCGGTCTGACAGCGCTTAGCTCTCTGCTGCAGAGAGGAAGATAATTCACTGCTCTAAACAAAGTCAAAAATCAAAATACAGTAGGGGGGTGGGGGATGGTGAACGGTATGGTCAATGTTTGTAAACACAATCCCCAGGATGTGTCCTAATCAAACCAAAAGAGAAAATGCAGATATTACACTCATAAAAGAAATGGTAGACATATCAGTACTCTTAGTGCCAAGTTGTCTCAGACAATCTGCATTTCCTAATGTGGGACAGTTCTGTGCAAAATGTGGGACACTGAAAAGTCTATGTTAAAAAGCCTCAGTCACCTTAATTCATGTAATAAAAACATCTCAGGTCAGTAACACTCAAAGCTAAATGTGCAATACCATGTTCAGCTATGTTACTATTTATAATGTTATTGTTGTTACAACAGAAGATGTTTTTCTTTATATTGAAGTTAAATGCATCCATCTGGTGCACTTTGAGGGCAAAATTAAGAGATTTATGGATACCGCTGGAAAAAGCTGCAGTACATATGCCGAGCCTGTACATAGCGCTGTAACTTCCTCCACAAAAGCACCGAAGAAGCATGGTTGTCATGGTTGGCCCTCTGTTTATTCACCGTGGTGGGGACCGAGGGAACCGGGCAGAGTTTATAAAAATTATAAAAGTGCCGGTCAAAGGTCTTCTTTGTTATTTATTGAGCTTTAAAACAAATGAATAACGACTATATAATAATAAAATACACAAGCCTGTCCTCTCTTTTTCCTCCCTCTCTTCTGACGGCGTCAGTGTCTGTCTCATGCAGCAGCTGATCCAGTAATGAGTGAACCGGCCGACAGTAAAAATAAACATTTATAACTAGTTTAGGTAGTTTGAGAGGTAATTAAAATAGCTAAGGGTGATGATCTGACTTGAAGTGTGTGTTTTGCTCCTTCCGCTGCATCACAGCATATACTGTGTATATCACCATTCTTTAATTAAATGTTTGATAAGTGCATGCAGATCACAGTACAGTAAAACACGTACACAGATACATTATTATTGTCTGAGACAACTTGGCACTAAGAGTACTGATATGTCTACCATTTCTTTTATGAGTGTAATATCTGCATTTTCTCTTTTGGTTTGATTAGGACACATCCTGGGGATTTCAGAATGGTACTGGGTGTTGATTTATTCTATTGGCTTCATATCACAATATATTCCAGAAGTCTGAAATGCAAAAAATGTCCCACATTAGGGCAATTCACCCTACTTAACCCTAAATAAAAGAACCCAATAAAAAGAGTTGTTAAATAATAGTGAAGTCACGTTGTAATAACAATAACTCATCTCTCGGTTTGAGTGTTCTTTTTCTGCTTTGCCAAAAGCCACTGTGTCAAGTGTCTAGTGACTATTTTTCTTAGCGGATGCATGTCAATTTAAATCAATACATACAACTATTTTTTAAATCAATAAAAACATTTTCTAAATCCATAAAAGCATTTAAATTAATATTGGAAGTCATGTCGTTACTTTGTTGAGAATGTGGCCATGTAATAAGCGGGATAATATGCAGCGACTTGGTCATTATGGGGAAAATAACACCCGTCGGGATCCTGATCTGCCTGACAAGGCTCCATTAAAATATAAATATTTTTAGTGAATTACTGAGTTTAGGCACGTTAATAACGTTTTAATGAAGTTGAATACAGTATATTCATATTTGTCAGTGATTTCATGTCCATTCGGCGAACATAAACATAAATGATCGTGGTGAAGATGATTAAATTAGGATTAAAAATCGAAAGCCGGCTGCATTTCCTGTCGTTCGTTTTTTTCGACTAAACAACATTATTTTGTTAAATAACAACATGGTGATGTTTTGTAAATGATTACATGTCTCTTATTTAGCACAGACTATGATCCTATCCGTGACATATGGATCTTAACAAAGATCCGCTATACAGTAGTACCAGACATACTGTACATCCAGCGTACTGTATCGAAGTTGATTTCACATGAGCTCCAGTGTGGAACCCCACTGCACCCCCTGGTGGATCAATGAACCATTGCAGCTGGCTTCATTATAATTAAATGTATTTATCACGGGGGCGGTCTCAAGTCAAGCTGGAGGTTGTCTCTTGATCGAGGGCAGACCCCGTGCTGACCACGGCCCTCGCGTTTCAAACTGTCCTAAATTAGGTGCTACATCTGTATGCACTCAATATAGAACATGTTAGAACAGAAGTATGCAAATTGAGACACAGCAACAAATCTGAACATTTGAAAAAAGTGTTTTACAAACTGTGTTAGTCTATCGACCTGCCTTTCACGTGCTTACAACATCTCTGTCACTGTTTTAAAAGATGCTCTCTATCACTGTTGCTCCCGCTGTAAGCATTATGCTGGTGCTTCTACTGCAGGGGAAAATCTGGCCTGATGCCTCGTCTATAACTCAACCTGTTCAGTAAGCTGACAGCGCCAGCACTCATTAGCCTAATCACATTCAAATTATTCACCAGGAGACACTAATTTATCAGGCAGAGTTGGAGAATTGAGAGAAAAGACGCATCAAGAGAAACCAAAATATGTTCGCGGATCTGTACATCCTCTGAAGAAAAATCTTTTAGCCCTAACATCATATGTTCTGCTTCCAGAAGCCTGTTGCTGAGACATCGGCCATGAAAAGTGTGCGTGTTTGTAGGATGAGAGATGAGGATTCATACTGCTGCAGGGGAGGGGCAAGTTGTGACTAAAACAGTTTGTCTTACATCCAGTTACAGAGATAGAGATGGCCAAGTTGCCTTAAGCGATGGATCTCTCACTCTGTGTACTGTTTATATAAGAGTGTTTGTAGGACTTGTACTTGTACACACACTGTTTCTATTTTGTGTGTTGTGGTGCCCACATGCAGGTGTACGTTGGCTGCTTAAATCCTTTTGGGTATGCATCAGTCTGTGCTGCCAGAGGCGGTGCATGTTAGTGTGTGTGCATGTGTTTGTGTGTGTGTTGATGAGCAGCCTCCAGGGGCCATTATGCCTGTGACAGACCCACAGCAGGAAAGCAGCCAGCCAGATAACTTATGAAAACGGTTTAAAGCGAAATTGAATCCGCAACTTATGAATTATTAAAGTCATTACACCTCTGTGAGGATCGCTAAACTACGACACGCAACAACAATGGCCTCCTTTCCACTGTCTGCTGGGAGGAGGACTGATTTCTAAGCATTACCAGGGGGAAAGTGCTGCATGTTTAGCATGGGTTGTCAGGAAAATGTGTCACGTATAGAAATTATTAAAAGGGGAAAACACTTTAATGCGACAGAATACATTGAGAAGGCACATTTTAACTTGAACTTCAGGTTCTTTGATCAATTTCACATGTTCTAAGTCAACCAGCTAACTAACTAAACTGACTGAGTGGATTGTCTTTGCTTCAAATAACACTTTAGGAAATGTATGAAAGTATCACACAGACTTACGACTAAACCCTACAGTGTCCTTCACTTTAGAGGAGCGTTTTACTGTCCTTTGTGGCCTGCTCTGATTCCCAATCAATAACAAGGTATTACTATACAACTCAAAATGCCTTTGTAGTGATTGTAATGTGTGTCTGTTACCTTACTTCAGAAACATCTATAGCCTGGCTTTATTTAACTGAACTCCTAAAAATCTGAGGTTCTTTTGGGAGATGATATTGCTTTTTTGTTAGGTGTTGCATTTGCAAAAGTTAGTATGAAAGCCATAGTAAAGGGGTTGCAACAGTATTTTTAGAACAGCATCCAACAGCCTTTATAGAACATGGGATGAAAGACTGTCGGCTAGATACGATGACAAAAGAATAAAGGAGAAGCATGGTACTGATGTATAGAGCATACAAAGTTCCATTATACAACTCCAAAAACCTCTTTGTAAACCTCTTATCATTGTTAAATCTGATCTAAATGAGCTGCTTGGTTTTGCAACAGTCCCTGTAAAAATACACAACTTTATATTCAAAATGCACAACTGTTTTCTTGACTGGACATGAGTATACGTGATCTAAAGTAAAAAAAAAGTAAAAAACAATGTAATGTGAAATGTCTACCTTATTTTGCGCAGTTACTAGGAGGAGGTTGAAGGAGTCGGTTTGCAATTGAACCATATTCTTTTACGTTCAGGTTGCCCTGCGTGTGTTTGGACGGTCGGTGGAAACCCACAAAGTCTCAGGGTGAATAAGCACGTGATTTACAACTTAAGATTCAAGTTTTCTGCTTTAGTAAATTGCAAAAAGCAAACTAACTTCTGCAGGTTATTCGTCACAGTGAAATTTAGACTTGAAGGCACTCTGGCGAAATAGAGTGTGAATATAATTTAAAGAGGAATTAAAAGCACAACTGAGGCACTTTAAAAATCCTTTCTAACTCTATGGATGATATTAAGCTGCTTTAAAATGCCACTTCAGGTGCTGAAAGTATTACAAATACATATTTATTCTGCAAGCCACGGTAAAATTGTCCGTGATTAAAATGCAACTTAATGACACTTCTGGAGTAGGGTAATAAAGTATTTGCGAATTGGCTTATGAATTGTTAAACTCATCCCACCCTGTGAGGAAGCAGAGGTTGTAAAGTAGGACACTTCCTCTCCCCTCAGAGCCACAACAACACTGCACTGTCACAGCAGCTGTCACACTGAGCAAAATACTTAATATCCTATTATACATCATAGATGAGATCTTAAAATATGTCATTTGAAATCTAAAAGTGCTCAAGAATAAAAGCTGATGACACTCTAATATCTAAAAGTAAAATATCTTAATCAGAAGAAAATAAATTCCCTTAATTAAAAATCCAGATCTGTCTTACACATATAAGCCTGCGCTTATAAAAAAGTGATATCAGCACATTCCCAAAAAGTGATAAACATTTATTGTAACATCTGTTTGCTAAATTGGAATATCAATATTTATCCTGGTCATTTCGGATTTTCTCCAATGTAATCTTTTAGGTATTTTTTGGCACTTCCTTTTGTTATTATAATTTTTCACAGTGGATACCAAAAGTGTATACAACAAACATAATACTAATAACATTATACATAACAAAGCCAAATAGAAAAATACATTAAAAGAAGGAGGAAAAAGTATATTGTGCTATGTTGTGATTTTGAATTGTTTCATTGTTGTGGGGAGTGTCTGGCCAAGCTGGTGCAACATTTTAGTTGTGACTTATTTGTCAATAGATGGCCTGGATCTACAGTTCCACATCTGCAAAACTAAACCTCCAGCCCTGTTTGTAGATCATACTTTTGACCTGATTACAGCTTATTACAGTAACATCCACTACTTGGTGCCCCTGAAGCTCTTGTGCCAAAAAACATGCCAACATACACCAGCTGTAGGAAATCAAAATGCTAACAGCAGTTGGACTAGGACATGGTGATATGTTTTTACATTAAAGGGGACCTATCATGCAAAATGCACTTTTGTATGTCTTTTATACATAAAGATGTCTCCCCGGTGTGTTAGGGAACTCACAAAGTGTCAAAGTGTCCAAAATCTCTAAAAACGGGGGAACAACGCAGCTGATCCAGATTTGCTTACGTCATATCGGAAAATGTGGACCCACGGCACTATCAGAAAGTTGCTATCAGAAAACAATGCCTGACATGTTTTGGACGTAATATGGTCTTTGTTTACATTAGCAAGCATCGCTAACACTCAAAGCTAACCTGTACTGGAGAGAGTATGTGTAAAAATGCAGGAAATAAAAAAGGAACTCACCTTGTGGTAAACCCGCACGAGAAAAAGCATTTGAGCTCCATACTGTATCAGAAATAATCCTTGATGTGGTTTGGAACATGATATAGCATTTAATCACGGCAGCATTTAACTGTATCTCATGGGTAATTCTGAGCAGGCATTAGCTCCCCTTCCTCTTTTTTTTTTTGTCAAGCTAACCCCTAGATTCCACCGGGTCCGTCTGCGCCGCGTTACGGCTGCGCCGCGGTTTTGGTCCGGCCTCCTCCGGCGTCATACCCTACCAGGCGCGTTTCAGAAGCATTTCAGAAGCGGAGCGTCTTGCCTGCCGGCTCGCAGTTTTTGTTGATTTGGGCATATTTCCTGGACAGGCTACTTTGTACAGACAAAGTTAATAATAACTGTAATATTCCAGTTATAAACGACATGAATCAAAGATGTGTTGCTGTATTTTAGTGGTAAAAAAATGCATTCATCATCATAATTATTCTATATATATAATTTACACAGTGCCTGTAAACCGGAGGAGAACGCTGGCATTTCTCCTCCTACTTGAAAGACTACGGAGGGATAGGGTCTGCAAAATTAGTTTGTGTGTGTGTGTGTATATATATATATATATATATATATATATATATGCTATACATGCTCTGAACGTTCCACTTCCTGCCTGCCCGACATTACGTTACGGCTGCGTCGCGTCAAAAATAGGATTCATCCTAATTTTAGAGGAAAATCATACTTTATTCAGCTAGTACTTGCTTTACTCTTTGAAAGTCATCACATAAATGCATTGTAATAAATGGTCGGCTGTATTAAATATTACACATCTGGCTTAAGCCCCTGACACACCAACCCGATTTTGGGAGTCAGAGGCCGTCAGAGGCAGTTGGGCATTCGCGGCGCCCTACTTAGGTTGGTGTGTCCCGCACCGTTGTCTCTTTACGGCAAATTTTCACACCTCCCGCGGCCGATTCAACTTGTGAGGGATCCAAACAAACTATTAAGAAGGCAAATCTGAGATTTCATTTAACTCCAGCTCTCGACACAGGTTCTGGAAAGCCCCATGAGCTTCTCGCTGTAGAGTGAAAATGGAACGCACACGCTATTTGTTGTTTGTTTATATCACGCAGTCTGTTCTTCTTCTCTCGGTGTATAACGCAGTCTGTCTTCCGGTTGTTGCCTCTTTTGAATGACGAATACACACTACCGCTGCCTGCTGGTAAGGACAGTTATTGTCACTCGTCGACTGAAGTCTTTGCGGTGTGTTCGTAGGCGGGCGGCGTAGCCGACGCAGGCGACGCAGGCAACGTAGCGGACGTAAAAGTCGGGACGCCTTCGGCACGCGTTCTTTGGTCTCAGGTTGGTGCGGCCTTTAGTTCTTTATTTATCTACAGAGATTGGGCCTCAGAATAGACCGGTAACTATTCTTTTACCATTCTGTTTTAATTTCACAATAAAGTTAAAAGTAATATTTTGTTTGATATTATTCTTATTTATTAACTAGACCGCTAGTTCATGTTAAGACCATCTTTTCTGTGTTGCTGTGGGTTTTTTCCATCGCTTTTGTGTTACAAATATCAAAACAATATATATAATATATCTTCGTCATTTTAGGCGCAAGGCCATTTGGCCTTTGGTGTCACACATTTTTTCAGGGTGGAAAGGCCACATGCCAGGGCACCAAAAATTACGAAAATCCAAGCCTGACCTCAACTGTCATATTCTGCACATGTCTTATTCTATCTACATATATCTTATAAGAGTATAATAAATATGTATAATATTTATTATACCATTGAGGGAAAATTAGGATTTGTAGCTTACAAATAAATAACTTCACTTTCTGATAAGAAAAACACACGAATGACATGGAAAACAAATCACTTTTTTAATATCAATAATGTCAAACATTATATCATCATATAGGCCTATGCCTCCTTAGTATTACAGTACGTGTCTGCAGAAAGAAAGAAAGAAAGGGACCTGGATATGCGTGTGCGTGTGCGTGTGTACGAGAGTGTCTTTAATCAACTCCTCACAGCTCCTCATATCTGTTCAGAAACTGGACAAAAGTTAAACATGAACAAACCGCAGACTGTCTGTGTCATGGCGAATACAGTCGCTGCTTTAATTCTGTCTTTAGGACGTTGTTGTGAGTTTGGACGGAGCAGCTACAACGTTAATTTAGCCTGATCGATCCGAGGCCTGTACTACGAAGCCGGATTTTCGCTTAGCGAGCTAACTTCAGGGAAAACTCGGGGTTTCCGGTCCTACGACGCTGGTTCTCTTTTTAGCGGGCTAGATCTCCATGGTAACTTATGCTGAGCGGCTAACTTGCTCCGGAGCAGGTTGAGTTGCAGGCTAAGAGATCAACTCTGTGAAAGCACTGCCTGCTGACCAATCAGAGCTCAGTGTGCGGAGTTTAAAGCGATCAATTCATATTACAGGAGAAAGGAAATACAGAAAGACGGCCGGCAAAAATCAACTGACTGTGTGAAAGTGAAAATTAATAGAATATCCCCTCCCATCTTCAGAGCAATCTGACTATTATAACATTAGCGTTAAGAAAGCTTACTTAAATATCTGCCACAACATAAGTAACCGGATCAGAGTAACATTAAGTACAGTCTGCGGCACTGTGAGTGCAGACGTAGATGTGTCCCATTATCATTCATATCATATCATAATGTATCATAGGCTATATTTCCTCAGCTTCTTGAGCCGTATCTGGCCGTGCAACACTCACAGTGTCACATACTGTATGCAGAAGTATTATTTTAAGCAACACATTAAGTTGACGAAACACTCGAGTCAAATGTAATTAAAGTCAGATCCACTCGTGTCTTAGACGGGGCAGTGATATCATAAACCTGTTAATGTACGCATTCAAACGCTTTTTCTTTTACCAGCTGTATTCACCTTGCAGGTGCAGCTATGTGGCTTTTATCCTGGATAAAGTGTTTAAGTCATGGATGTTTAAAGTTTAACTTCTTCATATTTGACTAATATTAAAGTTCACTTTTCATTCAGGAAGTATGACGCTGCGCTGTCAGTACGCTTGGCCATGTTTGTGATTGGTCGAATGCTCCAAATACCACCCCTTTCATGTGAACGCGCACCTAACTAGATAGGACACGGCTGGCTTGAGCGATCCACTTGATAACCAGCGTCGTAGTACAGTTTAGCGAGAGCGCGTATGTTTTGGATTAGGCCAACCGGCTAACTCCAACATATCCAGGTTAAGTTGAACCGGCTTCGTAGTACAGGCCTCCGATCTCCATTCAGAAAACACTCATTTTAAAAGGTTTTTCGCCTGCCGTCTTGTCTGCACACTTGTCAAAGCATTAAAGCATGGTTTGTACTAACCGTTATCAGTATTTAGTTACTTCGGCATCATTTTGAAACGTGTATTACAATTAAATCACGGTAAAATAGGTTCATTTTGTCGTAGTTGGTTTCCACCACAGTATTTACATGGATATAAGCCCCGCCCCCTCTCCAGCGTGTCCTGTTTGAATGACAGAAGTAAACACAGCTGACAGCCACGGTGAAACTCCAGAGGTTAGAGCAATGCGAATATTCGCATCGCGTCCGTTGTGAACGCAGCCTTATGCAGTTCAGAAACCTACTTTTAAGCAACTTCAAGATTTTAACAGTATGAGGGGCCCAAAGGCCATGGTGGCCGTAGGACGTACAATTATTTGTGGGGCATAACGGCCAGATCGAGGGGCATGGCCGTCATGGCCGCCGTGAAAATCCCACCCTGGTGGAGGTACACACATATTGATAGATGTCTTGTAATGCTCTAAAGTCTGATTTAAGGGTTGTTTATATTTCACATCATTAATCCAAAATCTGTAAAGTAACAAAAATAAATGTAGTGGAGTAAAAATACCAGGTTAACCTTAAAGGTAGGGTATGTAAGATTGAGAAACCGGCTCGAGATACACTTTTTGTTATATTCCATGGAATGCTCATCCCGATAGCAATGAATATCTTAAGTGCTTTGACAAAAAATCCATACAAAAATGTCATCTGTGGAAGCCGTAGTACTGTAAAAAGCACGACCAATCATTTTAGCCGGCCCGGCTAAAATAACTGGATGGCCTACCTGCCTGTCAGCCTTCCATCTGTGCACAAACTTATCTCGTGCCCTCATTGGTCATGTGCGCGTTCGTGTGTGTTGGAGGAGGGGCTCTATAAGGAAGTGGCAGATTTTCTCCGGTCGTGTATTTTCAAATTCTAGCGATCTCGAGCCGGTTTCTCAAACTTACATACCCTACCTTTAAAGAAAGCCCTCAGGATTATAAAAGACCCCCATCACCCCAGCCACAAACTGTTCTGTCTGCTGCCGTCTGGCAGGCGGTACCGCAACATCAGGACTAAAACCACCAGACTCAGGGACAGTTTCTTCCCACAGGCAATAAGACTATTAAACACCTGAACTTTGAACAACATCCATTACATTCATCTGGCTGCAACTTAGAAATTATTTATCTTATATATCATATAGAGAACCGCAGTCCTAAAACCCTGAAGTAAGTTAGCATTTTTACCACTTCCGGTTCCTTCGACAAAAAGCAATGCAATTTCTCCATAGGATTTAGGAAAATAGCTGGAAATAAGGTCTGTGTTTGACACAAATTGAAGAGACAGATCACGTTTTGTTCTACGACATTAAATACATCAGCAGTGACCCCGCTGGTGATTTTTGAAGAGTTTACGTGTCTGAAAAACGATGGTTGTTAACAAGTGGCTGAATAGGACTACAGAAGTTGTCGAGGACGTTGTACGTCATTACACCGAACACGTAAACACTCCCGCTAAGTTTGTTTGCCCTGTTCTGCTTGAAAGCAAGTACCTGCGCTCTTGCAAACTGTTAAAACAAACGCTTCAACTTGAACAATTTTGAATCTGTAGTTTTGAATATGGATCTTAAGTTGCGTGACGTTGAAGCAGCGACCCTGCTGTAGTTCGTGTATAGCATAACGTTAGCATTTTGCTTCTGGCGACTAGATTTATGATTAGAAAATTATAAAAGTATAGGGTAGACATGTGGATATTATCCGGCTGAACAAAACGTGATCCGTCTCTTAAATGTGTCTCAACCACAGACCTTATTTCGAGCTATTTTCCAAAATCCTATGGAGAAATTGCATTGGTTTTTGACGAAGGAACCGGAAGGAGTTTACTTCCGGGTTTTAGGACGCGTCACTGCGGTTCTCTATTCCAATCACTTGTATAGAGTCTTATTGCACTATTTCACTATTTCACTAATTTACTATTGTTCTTTTTGTATTTACTTGCACTATTTTTTCTGTTTATCTGTTTTATTGTGTTGCTCTGTTGGAGGAGCTGTGACTTAAGATTTTCATCGTCATAACTACACTGTAGCTATGTGCGTATGACCAATAAAAGCCTTGAACCTTGAGTAGAATTACAAAGTAACAATAAATTGCATGTTTTACATGCTGCTGTAACAAAAACATTTCCCAACTTGGGATCAATAAAGTATGTCTTATCTTATCTTATCTTAAGATGATCGATGGCTACTGCCATATTTGCAAAATGTGCCTCTGAACCTTGACAAGTGCATGTTTCAGGCTTATCAATGAACAACAGGAGGGGTCACAGACATAAGACCAGCTATAAAATAAAACTCTTCTGACCTGAGCTGTCATGTTAATGCTGCCCATTATGGACACAAGCAATTTCCCCCCATTTATAGATGATATTTTTTAAATGTGATAACACCAATGTGTTTCCTATCCCCTAAACCTCCAGGGATGTACACAGTTTAATACTGGCAACTTCTAATTATGGGAAATACGAAAACGTCTTTTAAAACTACAATTCCCAGTAGAGACGCGCCATAGAACATGTTGCGAAACACACATATAGCCAGCATGTGTAGTTCTGGCGGGTGGGGGTGGACTAGTTTGAATCCTGTTTTGGATAATGTGCCGTCGATGGGCTTCATTCCGTTTCAAAGTGCTGTTTGAAGCTCGGCGTAACCTTGGCGCACTGCCACTCCAACATCCAATCACAGAGCTTGAGGACTAATCACGGGGTTTGTCAAGCAAAGCGGCTAGTGTAGTCCCAAACGATAGTTGAAGATTATGGGTAGTGTAGTGTCTTCTGCCATCCTAAACTCCGAAAAAATATTTGTTTCTCCGAATCGAAGGGGGAAAACACAAAAGCATTGTACATAATTTAAACCAATCAATGTTGTGTAATTAACAAGGATAATCTGGTGTTTGTGAGTTGATGAGTAGTGCAGATATCACTGTAAAATCAATCGACAGTAAGGAGAATACTTACTTCCGGGTGTAAAATTCTCCGTTATCCAATGGACGCTCACATTGCCTTTAACTGCCGCCGACATGGACCGATGCGGTGCTTCCCTGTGCGTCAAATACCGCCGCCGATGGGAATACATTGCAATCAGTTGAAAGCTCTTTGCGTACGTTTATGAAGCTGAAGGAGACTCGGTGCATCAAAACTGCCAAGCGTCGCTCTTTGACGATCAGGGAGTGAGACTGTGTTGCCTAAGGACCCAAAATCAGCGTTTCTCCAACAGGGCTGAAATAGAGGGATATGAGGGATGTCTAAAATGCATGATCTGTTTGGTATTTTGAGCAAAACACATCATAGACATGTTTTTATATATCTGAGAGCCATAATATATGCCTAAAAATTGCATAATAGGAGACCTTTAAAGTAATTCGATCACAACTATCATTGTTTCTTTAATGTAACATTTGGGGAAATAGATAGTAATACTTACATTCCATGACTATATTGTTGTTTTCTGTATTGATTTAATTTGTCCTACCCTTCCCAGGCTCTGTTTTTGTTTCTTGTACTGTCATCTTAGCCTCTTCAAGATTACCTGTAGGCCTATGGCTCATTAATAATTTATATATAAATGTTCTGGCTGATTGATTGGTTGGTTATTCAGCATTGGAGTTGAACAATGACTTCTCGCAGGCCTCTAGCATGTGCCGTTTATTGAGTATATTAAAAGTCCAGTTGCATACACCTTTAAAGACCCGAGGAGAACTGGATTTATAGCTTTTTTAAATATTACAATCCTCATACGATTATTCCAGTCTCTGCCAGACCATAAAACAGGACATCTGTTCCCCCATGTGATATTTTACAGTGATGGCCAAGCATAGATGAGACTGATCAACCCTTCAAAAATGGCCTTACTGTGTATTTACCAACGTGTCGAACTATTAAAGAGCAGCAACTGTGTCTAAAACTACATTTCACTTCAAGTTCCTGCAAATGTTTCCTTGTACATAATCAGTTTACAAGGTTGTACATACAGAGTAGATGTAACTGTGATGGTGCTAAGTAGATTACATGTGAGGTAGGTTTTTCAGTATTCACACAGCATGTACGGAGAGCAGCTCTTTATGCATTGAGATCCAGTGCGGCTGGATCTGTTCAAGTTGTTTTGGAGATTACAAAAAAATGTATAAAAATTTTCAGATGTCTAACCTTGTCACATTTTAATACCAGACAAGAGGAAATTCTGTGGCAATATATGAAACATGACAGGCTCACCAATGTCATTTTGACTAATTTTCTGGACATTTCTGGATGTTTGTACAGCATGTGATTCAAGATATTTCACTTTTGGGCCGAATGTTGGACCAACTGAACAATGGACGGATGTTGTCCTCCCTACAGCCATGCCACTAGTTTGGCTATTATTTGGAAGAACCTGCCAGAAAGCTTTTCAGTAAATACAGAAAAACATAAGAGCACGTAAAGGAGAGTATCTTTTGTCTTCTTTTTTGCTCATCAGTGGAATGCTTGGGGGATACTCTAATTTATGATGAAATGCGAGGCAAAGATGGGGTGTTTATTATCTTATGGAACTAAATGTGCATTATTAAAGCACAATATGATTGACCCAAATCAGTCTATGATGTACAATGTGAATCTTAAAGAGAGTGAGGTTAAGAGTTTTTTGTTTTAGTTTTGTAAATGCATTGGTGTTTCTGCAACTTTATCAAGACAATGCTCCCAATGTTGCCTCATTCAGTGTATACATACAAATGCAGTACAGAACATATTCAAATGAAATACTAGGCTATATGACAGTTAAACAAGAATACAGTTTAAAAGGGGAATGATTAGTAACATATCCACAAAGAAAAAGTAAATCTGTTTACAGTTCTGTTTTATATGGGTGTTGAGAGATGTATCCATAGATCTCTTCATGTTGCTCTCAAAGTGCACCGGATTAATGCATTTAACTTCAATAATAAAAACAAAATCTTCCCGGGGGAGCGTGCCCCCGGACCCCCCTAGAGGATGTCAGGTCCACCCCCCACTTATAAAAAATAGCACTTTACCCCTGCTTACACCTATATGCCGTGAGCTGACTATCGAGCCTTCATTGTAACAGTCGCGGGTGTACTGTGTATGTGCGTGTGGGGAGTGTTGCAGTAGAAAATTCCTCTGTAGCGACCGGTACATTAATGGGAAACCCTAAATGTTTGAGCACCCTCTATTAAACGTCAAGCTACCCCACAGCACCCCCAAAAGAAAATCTCTGGCGCCGCCCATGATGAGCATAGAGGTACAATTTATCTGTAGGCTACAAGGGTGGTCCGCACGCGTAGGCCGGTGAGGGCCGGTGCGTCTGAACGTCCCGGGCTGAATTTGTGTCCCAGTCCTCCCCTGCCAGTCTGAGATAAATTAAAGAAGTGCATCAGTACCTCTAAAGCTTTTCTGTTTGTCTCTGTTTTTTTGTAGATGACGGACCATATGGAAAAACGAAAGATATCTCCGGACCAGAACAGACCATGGCCTCCAGAAGACACAGTATACCAGGTAAAGCCATCTATCTATCCCCATCTATCCTTCTATCCATCCAATGCTTAGTAAACTACTGTGAACTCTATAATACAGACTTTGTCACACACTGAATCATCATAAGGATCTTATCATGATTTGGCTCAGACAAATGCCTAAGTGGTATAATTTGATGACAGCGATTTGCTCAAAGAGTTTGAAGCATTTAAAAAAATGTGCTGTGCAAACAAGATCATGTTGACTCTAGTTCACTATCTTATTCTGATCTACTTTGTATTTTGATGACAGTGTGACCTTATGTCTGCAGATACAGTGTGATAACACCAAGGTCTCACGTTGTCTATTATCTACTAAATGTGCCTGTTCTGAAAGGTTCCCTAAATGCATTCTGATCATTCTTGCCATAGCCCTCGAGACGTTTACCATTATTTATGTTATGTATTTATTTATGATATCCCATTTATTTTACTTTACAAAAACAATATATCCTTTAATGGTAAACTAATGGTCAGCCAGTCATTGTGAAACAGTGGAGAGGAGACAGTGCTTCTCCTCATATCAACTTAAATGGGCCTAAAATGGGAATGGGCCTAACCCTAGCCCTGCAGTACAGTATGGCATAACCCAACATCCAATGCAAACAGGAAATATACCACAATAAAAGAGCATGATTATTCTTACACTATTCATTGCGCTGCTTTCATTGCCAACCATCAAGCAGACACATGGCTTAAAGAGAGCCAACAGTACAAGCTCAAAAAATGTCTGTATTATTTGAGAATTGTGTTTAAATGTTCGTATTCATATTTCTGAATGATACATTTATGCTCTGTATCAAATTGTGCTTTTTAAAATCTGTAATCATTATTACTTTCTTTCTCATCAGAATTTCTTTAAAGAGGCCTTATTATGCATTTGATGTGTTCCCTTTCCTGTAGTGTGTTTGTAGATTTGTGTGCATGTAAATGGTCTGCAAAGGCTAAAATCCCAAATTTCCCTCCACTATTACCTGTATACGCTTTCTTTTTCCCTTATGAATTTGTTCAAATGCCTCCATTGAGTCCACCATCCTATTTCTCTATTTCTTCTTTCTTTCTATTTATTCTTTGCTGTTTTCCTCATATTTTCTGTACCAATCTTTATGCATGTATAGTTTCAAGCATCACTTTGCTTTAATAGCTTACAATGTTGTCTAAATGTGTGTCATTCCCCCCCCCCCATACCTTCATGTGTGTTTGAGAGAGATAACATCTTTCCATTTCCCGGATCATCATTAGATGTGAAATAACTTTCCTCGGTTCTCTGTTTTGATAATAAAAACCATTTCATGAGTTACTGTCTGTGTTGTATAATCTTCTCCTGTGTATTCCTAAGCATCAAAATGAAATGGTAGATAAAACGTTATGAATCCCAACACACTCACTCCTGCATCTGTTGATAAAATAACTCATTTTGAGAGGGATTCGGTTCAGAAGAACCCATCGGCATCAAACTACACGTGTAAAAGCTTTAATACTTTTATGCAAATATGAACAGTACAGGCACTAATGAATGATTAAGTGCCTTTTGCAGGTAATGTGTGTTTGTGTGAATATGTGTGTGTTGTAACCCCCAGATATAGCTGTGGTATGAAGCACCTCACTGATCCTCAGAGCACCTCAGGGATTGAACTAATCTAACCATCTATTACACCAAAGCTTCATCTCACCTGTGCACGTGTGTGCGTGGTTGTGTGTCAAGGTTTACTTTCTACTTTTTACATCAATGCTTTTCTCCTTTTACCTGCTAATGTTCTCCTGGCTGCTTTGAATCAAAATGCATTATTGTATTAAAAATGTCAATAAAAATAATCTATCTGCAAAATACTGCTGCTATATTACCTATATTGAGATATTATATTACTTACACATAAATTATTTGTAATGTAATATATTATATGTTGTAGAAAAGTGTGGACATTTTGACAACAAATGTAAGTTTATAAACATATCTTAGTATTATATTGTACTTTAGCTTAAAGGTAGGGTAGGTAAGTTTGAGAAACCGGCTCGAGATACACTTTTTGTTATATTCCATGGAATGCTCTTAACATCCCGATAGCAATAAATATCTTAAGTGCTTTGACAAAAAATCCATAAAAAAATGTCATCTGTGGAAGCAGTAATACTGTAAAAAGCACGACCAATCATTTTAGCCGGCCCAGCTAAAATAACTGGATGGCCTACCTGCCTGTCAGCCTTCCATCTGTGCACAAACTTATCTCGTGCCCTCATTGGTCATGTGCGCGTTCGTGTGTGTTGGAGGAGGGGCTCTGTAAGGAAGTGGCAGATTTCCTCCAGTTGTGTATTTTCAAATTCTAGCGATCTCGAGCCGGTTTCTCAAACTGACCTACCCTACCTTTAATGTGTTTTTCTAAAACTTCCTTATTTACTTGTTATTTGTATTGTACACTCTAACTTAATTTGTTTATATACATATATACAATTGTTTATATAAATATCTTATTAATCTTTTTTGTATGTATATTTTAATTTATTTCAAAATTCAGTGGAGCAACTGTCACAAAACACACCTTCCCCCAGGATAACATTAAGAATTCAGATTATCATTCTGATTAATATTGCCTTTTACTTTAACATGATAAGCATGATCTTTAGAACATCTTTCAATAAAGGATGTGACATATTGAAAGTGGCTGCTTTTTGTGATACACCTACAGATACTTATCATGAAAACTGCAACTCAACCCGGGACATACATCTACAGTTCTGATTCATACACACTTCTTATTTTTCGCTGCACACAGCATCTGTTTTCTCAGTGATTTAGCTCTTAAAACCCGCTGTACACTTCCTGCTCAGCACCAAACTGTGGGCATGTGCATTCAGAGAGGTGGTGAACAAAGAGGAGTATATAGCAGCTAAAGAGACACATTACTATTTCAGTAGTTGGGAGAAAATCAGTTTTTTTCTTCCGTTTTTTTGTTCTCTGTATTTGCTTACAGTTTGGTGTTCAGTACCTTCTTCAAAGGCTTGCGGATGATATGCAGCCAAACTCATTATATTTTGTAGATGTTTGATATCACAATGTAACAAGTCTTTCTTCATGAACTTTTAACCTCAAAACCAAAACGATTTTGAAGGTAAACTCGAGTTTCATTCCCAATTCAACCCATCGAGTTGTTTACTTCATGAAGCCTTGACTCCGCCCGAGAGTAGTTGCAGTCTAGACGTTGTGATCCTTTGTTCGTACAGTAGTTTAATTGAGTGTTGAGGGAATATTGCACTGTACAGAAGTTTATTGTCCTTCTGTTGTTATAAATCAGAACAATCCACCATTCTTTGATCCTTGTTTCCACTCAATAAAAGTCCTTGTAGCCACTGGGACAGAGTGTCACAGGAACAGTAAAGAAGAAGGATGTCCTCCACAGCCCAAGGACCTTCTGATGACTCACGGTGAAGACATGATGAAGACTCAGACTCATGGTGAAGACATGATGAAGACTCCGGCTCATGATGAAGACTCAGACTCATGGTGAAGACATGGTGAAGACTCAGACTCATGGTGAAGACATGATGAAGACTCAGACTCATGGTGAAGACATGATGAAGACTCAAACTCATGATGAAGACATGATGAAGACTCAGACTCATGGTGAAGACATGATGAAGACATGACGAAGACTCAGGCTCATGATGAACACATGATCAAGACGCAGACTCATGATGAAGACGCAGACTCATGGTGAAGACATGATGAAGACTCAGACTCATGGTGAAGACATGGTGAAGACTCAGACTCATGGTGAAGACATGATGAAGACTCAGACTCATGGTGAAGACATGATGAAGACTCAAACTCATGAAGACATGATGAAGACTCAGACTCATGGTGAAGACATGATGAAGACTCAAACTCATGGTGAAGACATGATGAAGACTCAGGCTCATGGTGAAGACATGACGAAGACTCAGGCTCATGATGAAGACATGATGAAGACTCAAACTCATGAAGACATGATCAAGACGCAGACTCATGGTGAAGACATGATATAGACTCAGATTCATGATGAAGACATGATGAAGACACAGACTCATGGTGAAGACATGATGAAGACTCAGACTCATGATGAAGACATGATGAAGATATGATGAAGACGCAGACTCATGGTGAAGACATGATGAAGACTCAGGCTCTTGGTGAAGACTCAGACTCATGATGAAGACATGATGAAGACTCATGCTCATGATGAAGACTCAGGATCATGGTGAAGACATGATGAAGACTCATGCTCATGGTGAAGACATGACGAAGACTCAGGCTCATGATGAAGACATGATGAAGACTCAAACTCATGAAGACATGATGAAGACTCAAACTCATGAAGACATGATGAAGACTCAGACTCATGGTGAAGACATGATGAAGACTCAGGCTCATGGTGAAGACATGACTAAGACTCAGGCTCATGATGAAGACTCAGACTCATGATGAAGACATGATGAAGACGCAGACTCATGGTGAAGACATGATGAAGACTCAGACTCATGATGAAGACATGATGAAGACATGATGAAGACGCAGACTCATGGTGAAGACATGATGAAGACTCAGGCTCTTGGTGAAGACTCAGACTCATGATGAAGACATGATGAAGACTCATGCTCATGATGAAGACTCAGGATCATGGTGAAGACATGATGAAGACTCATGCTCATGATGAAGACTCAGGCTCATGATGAAGACTCAGGCTCATGGTGAAGACACAATGAAGACTCAGGCTCATGATGAAGACTCAGGCTCATGATGAAGACTCAGGCTCATGAAGAAGACTTAGGCTCATGATGAAGACTCATGCTCATGATGAAGACTCAGGCTCATGGTGAAGACATGATGAAGACTCATGCTCATGATGAAGACTCAGGCTCATGGTGAAGACACGATGAAGACTCAGGCTCATGATGAAGACTCAGGCTCATGATGAAGACATGGTGAAACTCTCAATGCAATCCTTGTCAACCCAAACAGTCCTGAAAGACGATGGAAACGTTGTTGTGAGATATATCAGACATGTTTCTGTAAAGCACATTAAACTACACTCCAGATACTTAATCTGACTCCTAGCTAACACTGTTAGCTTGTCCATTCCCTTAGACAGTGATCTTATGTTGCCCATGCTAACAGGGGGGAGAAACTACTTATTTGTCTCCTTAAATCTGGACCCAGCTCTCCTCCTTCGTCTCTTTGGTTTACCTACTGTATCCTTCTCCAGATTGCAGTAGGGATAGTATATTTTCCGACCGCCATGCTAACCGGCTTAAGCACAATTAGCTTATCGCTGATGTAAACAAGGCATGCAAGCAACAGCGGCATGGATGCACAACAACAACTCAACGGCAAAAACACTTTTCATGTAAATATGATCACATTTTCCCTTATAGAGACTCTCACTGTAAAACAGGTCAAGTACCCATCTATGGTTGTCAATGCACTGGTATATAATCAGGTATTTAACAAGGAGAATTAAGTGTGATACAGGCCACACTATAACAACTGTGAAAACAAATCTCTACAGGAACATGCCTTTCCTTAGGGTTAGAGTTAGGGCTATGTATTTTGTTGTGTCATAAAAAATATCTTATGAAGTACACATAATTTACTGTGAAGAGTGACTGTTGTAATTTGCTGTTACCGATGATGTGCTTTAACCTTTCAAGGCCTTTCCATCCCTGCCAGGAACTTTGCAAGCGGAGAAAGAGCATGAAACACGAGGCTTTGTTATTTCTCATTAACTGATGCTTATCTTATCTGATCTTCACATTTACATTTTAGTCCTTTCAGCTGACTCTCATATTGAGCAGACGGGGGATCTCACTCAAGGACACACGGCAGCAAACAGCTTTCCATTTATCTTTCCTGTAACTCAGCTTCCTTTTAATCCGCCAATCAGAATGGACAGAGAGAAGCCGCTAACCACTTTCCACCTCTCTGCTGTATCTGTTTGTTTGAATGTGTGTGTGTGTTTCTGTTTGCACATCTGTGTGTGTGGGTGCGTCCATTTCCGTCCCTGTTTGTGTGTTTGTATTTGTCTTTATGTGTATGTGTGTTTTTGGTTAGAAGCTCTGCGGGGGGTGACTATGGTGGAGCTGGTGAAGAAGGAAGGCAGCACGCTGGGCCTCACCATCTCCGGAGGAACAGACAAGGATGGGAAACCCCGGGTGTCGAACCTGCGGCCTGGAGGGCTGGCAGCCAGGTGGGGGCAACACCAGAGAATCAGATTCAGAATACTTTTGTTTTGGGTTCTGTGTCATCCGTTCCATAGAAGGATATCAATAAAAATTATATAATTTCAAATATTTATATAAAAATGTATGCCATACTAAGATATAAAAAAAAAATGAAATAAAGATGTATATAAACTTAAGAAGTTAAAGTGAAATGTCCAAAGAAATATCAAATCCAATACAAAAAATATGTATATAAACTTTAACTACTATATAACCTGTACAATAAAATAAATACAGTGATGTATAAATTATATAAGTAATAGAATATCTCCAGGGTTTCCCACACATAGACTATACTTGGGCGGGCCGCCCAGGTATATTAACGGCCGCCCAAGTATATTTCGCGACCCATTTAGTTTTTTTTTTAATTTTTTTTTAATATATATATATATATATATATATATTTTTTTTTTATTCGTCCGCGACCACGACGCCATCTGCTATCGATTAACTTGTGGACAATGATCCCTCGCTCTACGCCTCCTGTACCCAGTCCCGGACTGGCCATCGGGAGGACCAGGGGGTTTCCCGATGGCCAGGCCTGTTAAGTGGCCTGCCTCACACAGGGTGACTGGCTGTCTACATGATGTGGCCTGCCTCACACAGGGTGACTGGCTGTCTACATGATGTGGCCTGCCGACATGGCCACTGTCATACAGATCATAAATCAAAGCCCTTGATTGGTCTCTGTGTGTCATTCAAGCTCAGGATAACCTCAGCTCAGGTGAGGTAAAGGACTCTCTGAGTGTTTAGATAGTTAACTTAGTCTAAGTTCTCAGTGGGTCTCAAACGGTTTGATTTCCATTTGAGGGGGTAGTGATTAGTAAAATATGCATGAATAAAAAATAAAAAAGTGAACTAGGTGAAAAAAGGTAAGATACACTTTTAAAACTTGTTGAGAGCTAAAACTAGTCTTTGCTGCTGCCTCAAAGAGGAGAGGAGAGGAGAGGAGGGAGAGAGACAGGAGAGGCTGATTCAGGAGCACAGACACACTCACAACTATAAATGAACCAAAAATAAATAAATAAACAAGTTTCAGTGTATTTTCATATTGGATATGGTATGTTATTGGTTATGGCCATGATTTTATGATTATTGAAATGTATACAGTTCTGTTTCATATAGGTGTTCCCATAGGTCTAGTCTCTTTATTTGCCCCTCAAAATGCACCAGATTGATGCATTTAACTCCAAAATAAATAAATAAATCTTAACGGGGGAGCATGCCCCCGGACCCCTAGAGGATTTGAGGTCCACCCCCAATTAAAATCACATTGATAGGTTCCTAAATACATTTACCATTTTTTTAAAATAGTAACCCATGTCCATATGTTTATTTGTGGGTAGTATATTTGAACTATAGGGCTATCACTATGGGCCCTGGCTGTACCTGTTCGCTCTGCCATGGTGTGAAGGGTCTACTAACAAGCGACCAGCAGAAAGGTTCATGTTAATGTTGTTGCACGTCACAAAGGCACGTCATCTCAACCCCCAGATTTTTATCTGACATTAAAAAGCTAAAGTGAAAACGATGAGTGAAAGAAGAATGCCTATTGGAAAATATGCTGTACCTGCAACATTTTAATGTATCTCTGATTGTTTCATTAAAATGTGATTAAATCCAAAGTCATTCATACCCACTTGTCCATGCTTTGTTCCTTTTCTTTTGTGCAGGAGTGACCAGCTCAATGTGGGTGACTACATAAAGTCTGTGAATGGCATCAATCTGACCAAACTGCGGCACGAAGAGATCATCAGTTTACTGAAGAACGTCGGGGAGAGAGTCCTGCTGGAGGTGGAGTACGAACTGCCCCCTACAGGTACATCACTTCAGCTCCACACACACATGTACTGAAGATGTGCTTGCGGAAAAAAATATATATAATGGTGCATATATCAACACAATAAGAGGAAATACGTTGTGAAAAAAAGAAGCAAATATCATACTATTAAAATCACTATTTTCAAAAAAATGAAACAAAAAATGACAAATGATTACAATATGCACAGTTTTTCAGAACTTCAATGGAAAAAGCTCTGCTCTTTTTAAAGAGATAGCAATGACCACACATGTGTAAGGTTTACAGTATGAGGAATGATGTGAGGATGGGGAAATTCAAAACCTTTGTGTCTTCTGGGGGGAGGGGTTGACCAGAGTCTTTCCTGAAATATAATGTTTACAGCACTGAATGTTGGTGTTTTATAGAGCTGTGAAATTATGGTGGCTGACAAGAGCATACACGCCAAAACGGGCCAAAACATTTCCATTCGGATGAAAATAAAAACGCTGAAAATACAAAATGCTGCAAATGAGAAAACGCTGCAAGACGTAAAAAAACTAATGGAAACGAGGACAGTTAACACTAGAACCGCCAATCGGGTCAATTTGACCCAGAGCTGTTTTTTATTGTGTGTAACTTTTTTTCAATAAAATATTAAAGTCTTCCAGTCCGTGACTTTTCCTGAAAGTGTGTTATGTAGCACCCTATGTTGTTAAAAATGGTCAATATGAAGTCAGATTGAAGAAATCGCCCAAAAAATTGCCATTTATACCTATTTCCGCCCAGCGGGTCATATTGACCCCACCCCTTTTCATATAAACATGACGTGTTACTATAGCAACGCCTTTTGTCTACTGCGGTTCCTTATAGATTGAGAGATAGATTGAGAGAGAGAGAGATAGATGGATAGATATATTGACAAATAGTTATAGATAGAGAGAGAGAGAGAGATAGAGACAGTCTGTAGTGAAGGAGTGCGCTCCCGCTCATGGGAGACTGCTCGCGCTGCGCTCCGCAGCAAACAGCTGTGGGGCAAGTTGAAAGTACGTTATGCTGGCCGCGGTGTCTAAATAATGCTTCCGGGCCAGCGGGCCATTTATAATGTCGAGCCCTGAGAGTCCACAGATTATATTGGTATACGTCTCATCCCTGTGCGATCAAAACTCACTGTTCAATAAAAGAACATTTTGCCTTGAAAATCAATGCATTCTAATAGCGGGTCAATTTGACCCAGGTGGCGGTTTTAGGTATAAAAAATCTCTGGCGGTTCTAGTGTTAAAAGTGATGAAAACAGCTGGGGCCGGAGAACATGTTGAAATTTGGGGGATTATAATTGTCACTGTTGGTGGAAAGTTACCTAAAATATATGTTTTATTGGCTTATTTTAACAATGTGATCCAACGATTCCTGCTGACATTACTAGGTTAGCTAGGTTTGTTACAAGATCTGTAATTATTTCTGACTTGTCATTATAATTTGCAACTTTTTTGAAACTCACACTGGGAGTGGGAATGTTTTTGGCCACTGTAATGCGTTTGCACCTCTCGGCCACCGTAGTATGTTTCACTATGAACATCTTACACTAGGATACGGGGCACGAAAATAAAGTCTACTCATTAATTTCAATGAAAAATAATGTCGGTACAGGTTTGTCAGACGCAATATGCTCTTGAGGATAGAATGATTGTCACTCTCTATTTTGTATGTTATTAAAGTGCAATTTGAGATAATATGATTGTAATATAAGTCGCCACAGTAAAAGCAATAAAGAAGAATATAGGCATCATCAATCAACATCTGTTCCTTTTTTTGGTATTAAACTTTTCATTAGCAAGATGTTAAACTTTGTGTAGGAGAACAAAAACCTTAATTGCTCACAATAATGGAGCAATAGAAGTAAATTATGCTTAGAAATACTTAACAGCTAGCAGCAAATTATTTTTCTCTTTACCTTCTCTCACAGCTCCAGACAGCACCTCAGGGGTTATATCAAAGACAATCGACATCTGTTTGCACAAGGAGGGGAACAGCTTTGGATTCGTGATGAGAGGTAACCATCCAGCAATACAAAAACGGTCTTTGAACTATGTGAAAAAATGAAGATGACTCAATGAGAAGTATTTTATAGTTCCACTGTTAATGTCAGTGATATGCAACACAATTATGATTACAATGCATTATTTATTATTAAAAAAGGAAAATGTAGCTGTAAAAGTCTATTTTCTCTGATATAATTTAGTAAACGTGGCACACTTAGATTATTAATGGGTAACAACAATATCTTCTTTTTTTTAATGAGACGTTAATTTATTACAAATTGTGTACTTTATATTTCTGATGACATTAAAAAAAAAAAAAGTTGACCTGATTCGCGTTTAGAAAACCATTAATTTCTCCTATTTGTCCTGTTGGTGTATACATCCATTTGTGAGGTTTTCATTTTTAGAAATAGGTAGCTTAACCCCTTACTGCCAACAATTAGTTGAACTTATTTTTTGACACAGACATGTTTTGACAAGTACTCATACTTCACAGTATTTAGGATTGAAAGGTTTCAGAAGAATTAATGAAATGTTGAAATAAATATAGAAGGTGCAGTTGTTTTGTGTCAACAGCTTCAACCTTTGCTTTTCTTGCAGGTGGTTCACATGAAGACTGGCACAAGTCGCGCCCCCTAGTGGTCACCTACATCAGGCCAGGAGGGCCTGCAGACAGGTACTATCGGCACAAACACACTGACACACACGGTGAAGACGAACATCCTCTTCTCAAATAAAAATAGAAATAATAAGGTGTCTGAATACTCCGTTACAAGAAAAAGTCCTGAATTCAAAATGAATACAAGTATAAGTTGTTCAATAGGCAGAATACCCAGGCCCGCCCCTCCCTACACGCAGACCACGCAGACTGCGTGGGGCCTGCGGCGTTAGCCTTATGCGGCGCAATCACTGCGGGGGGGGGGATGGTGCTATTTTTCAAATACCTCTTTCAAAGTATTAGAATATTACTATGCTGTTTTATGAAATATAAGTAATAGGGTTTTAATACTTTTTTCGTTTGTCAATAATGAGCTGAAGAACAATATTTAGTTGTTAAAATCCTGAATAGATTAGAATTATAGTATACATCATATTGGCACATCATTGTTTTTATATGTGCAAAATAGCTACTAACTCTGAGTGTTGATTAAAATATGTGGAGTAAACATAAAATGTTTTAGTCTGAAATGTAGAAGTTTAAAGTAGTGTTACATGGAAATACTCAAGTCAAATATGTGACAATAGTACTAAAGTATAATACTTAAGTAAATGACTAACATTCCACCACTGACAACGCTGATATTGAGTTATTCATTTTGTCTTGTACACATGTTTGTCAATAGCTTTTAAGGCTTGACCTGTATTTGCTTATGTTCTGGTTGTCTTGTTATTTGCCATAGCACTGTGAGTTGCATCATGTGTATGAAAATTAAAATGAGAAAAAGCAAAGCAAACACTGAAAGAGGAATCGTGTTATTTTGAGCAAATACCCGAAAAAAAGGGATGTCTAGGAATCATTAAACCAAGCACCCAATGACCTCATTGAGTTTACACTAACAGCGGAATGGAGTCAGGAGTGTAGGAGATTTGTCTTCATGCAAATAAACCCTGAGGATAATAATGTCACTTCCTATCATCATCACTGTTATGTTGACAGTTATGTGTTACTCATACAGCAGCAGCATGAATCACCTCGTATCCCTTTAATGTCGCCATCATGTGTCTGTCTCTGTCTCCATGTTTAAGTTATAATCCCTAACACTTCCATATTAATGTCAGCTTTGTGACTTTTCAACTGATGCGCAAGAGTGATTCAACCTTGTGTACATCCAGGCCGGGAATTCTTTGACATTTACATCATTTGAAATTCTGCTATAGGGAAAAAAGATGCCTTGTTAATTTCCATTTTGGATAAATTAACAATAAAACAGGTTGTATATATGTGACCCGCTCTATCGAAATCAGTCGGAAGTCGCAACGGCTCATTTCAAAATAAACGTGGATTTCCGTATTCGGGTGTTTTGTTTGATTTTAAATAAACAAAGTGTTGGTTTTCAGAATATGAAACTTTTATTTCCAAAATCACACGATAAATACATGTTTGAAGCTTATAAAGGGAAGATGACAGCTCTCACTCGCCACTCTGCTGTTCCGCAGCGCCTCTTCCCCTCCCTCCGGCTGAAATTATGAATGTAAGGCGTATAGTAATCATAGATAACACGGCAGGGTCCGTTACAGTTTGTTTTCATCTGATTTCAAATAAACAAAGTCTTGGCTTTCAGAATATTAAACTTGTTTCGGCAAATTCAGATGATAAATACAACTTTGAAGCTTGTAACGGCATAATTACAAGCGGAGAACGGAGTAATTTAAAGTCACAGCAGGCATAACAACAGCCGGTGTTTCTCGTGAGTGTTTTCCCCGGGAAACAAACACAATACACACAAACGCAAAATTACACAAACACACACACACGTATACACACACACACTCGCGAGCTTCCCCCAGACCAGTAATCCAAACGAAAATATCTTCCCTCCGTAGTATTTTGATCATTTGCTCCGCTAATAATCAATCAGATCGATGGATTCCAGAGAAGAGGAAACTTTGAAGGCCTTTTTCTCAAAATGATGACTCGGTGACAGTCATTATATAATGTGACATATTTTGCTTAATATTTGGAGTACAACAACAATCCTGATACCATTAGAAAGCTAGGAATCTCCTCTTTCCAACAGTGTATACAACTCAAAATGTGTCTTCGGGTCAATGCGACTGATTTCGATGGAGCAGGTCACATAATTTTTTGTTGTGTTTTTTTTCCCCTTTAAATTGTCACCAATCTGTATTGTACAGTGGCCGACAACAGCCCGAAACATTAGGAGAAACACACTTTGCAATGTAGAATGCAAAAAATGAAAACACAAATGTGCTAAATCATGCAAATGAAGAAACAAATGTACTAACTTGACAACACATGTGCAGCAATATATTAACCGATTTGACGAAACATGCAAAGAGTTTATTAAAAGCGCTGTAGAAACGAAACAAACGCTTGTAAGTGTTTTGTCAGTGTATTTGAAAGGACTAGCTTAGCCAGGTTAGCTAGCCAGCTTACAGCTGATCTGCAATAATATGTGAAGGAGTAATGCAATAACAATTAAAAAAATAAGCAGATAAAACGTTAATTTTTGGTACGTTTCCGGTGACAGTTGGCCAACTTTATAATCCCTGAACTTCAACAAACACTCTGGCCCCAGCTATGTGCGTCACTTTTTAATGACCCCTGGTTTCCGTTTTGTATTTACAGCAATTCATTTAGTTAAACTATTAGTAAACGCTGCACAAATCTCATCAAGTTGATGAAGATGTTTCTTCATTAGAGGTGTTTTGGCACATTTGTGTTTTTATATGTATATTCTTTAAGTGCAGCGCTTTTCTCCTAATGGAAGTGTTTTGGGATGATGTTGCGCTTGCCCCTGTCAGCCATCATAGTATTGCCATTAGACAAATATATATCGTTTTTTTAAAGTGCCAGCATTCTTTATTGAGCTGTGTCTCTGCTGTTATTCCAGCTGAGATACAGGAAAATATACAAAATATAAAGTGTAACCCCTCCTCTGATCACTCACAGCTTCAATCATTCGATGCTAGACTTTGAAAACTGTCAGATGCTATTTTTATTCTAGTAGCAACTATCTGTGAAATAATTGTATGCAGGAAGAAATTAGGACGCATGCTGCAAAAAACTGCAGTTATTTTGTTTAATGTTCAATCAGATACACAAATGAATGCATGCTTGAGGCAATCTAAAGTTGTCAAAATTGATTGCAGATCAATCATTGCTTCACACACAGTGACAGTCTTGGCCAAGTATAAATCATACTTTTGCGTTATTTTGCCCGAAGCTCATCTAACTCTCAAAAGAAAATCTGCTTCAAAATGTGGGTCAGACCAGGGGTAACGAATGCGATATTCATGCTGCTTTATATCCCATTTTTATGCCAATTGGAGAAAAGTTAATCCGCAGCACCATGCAGTCCCAGGAGTGCCTTCATTATTCAGCATTTCCCAGAGGGAATTAAAACGGCAACTCTGGAAGTTGTAGAGACATGCTGTTTTATGTAGGACCTGGAATAAATGCTTAGGAACAGCATTTTAAAAAGTTGCATCTCCTAAAACAGTTATAATACATTTAACAAATGAACACAAGATACTGACTCTGTGTCATTCACGCATTAAAAAGATTATTTTAATTTACATTACTTGCCGCTGATTATTTAAAAAACCTCTTCAGACTGCATGCTACTTTCAAATGTGGAAATGACATCAGCAGTTCTTCACATGCTATCCAAAGATGGCAGAGTGATACAAGAAGGATTTTTCTCAGACCAGTGAAAAGTATAAAGACATTGAAAAATTGTTTTTATTTACTTGTAAATCAAAATAATATATTGAGATATTATTTTTGCAATTTGCAGATGTTATATACTCTGTTGCCTGTAGAGTTGGAATAATTTAGTTTTCAGATACATTGCTCTTTTAATTGTGGTTTAATTTTCACTGTGACATGTTTGGAAGACATTGATCAATAACGTTTCGAGATGATATACACTTCAATGACATTGTCACAATCATTTCATGAAAAGAGGTCAAATAAATGTTATTCCAACTGTATGGGCAACAGTGTATATATGCACTTTTTTCTGCACAGATTGTTGATCTGTTCACATACATAATAATGACACAAATCTAACTATCTCCATATATATAATCATTTTTTAATTTGACCAGATAAAAGGACGTCAGACATTAGATCAGTGTAAGAAAATATTCACATTCAACAGATTTTTTTATTGAGGAAAAACAACACCGCCATTATTGCTCTCCCTACCTGTTGGCTGGAACATCCAAACGCTTTTTGCATCAATTGTGTTGCCTATTTTTTTTATTGCAAAGAATTCTATTTGACCCCATATTTCTTGTAAAACATTCCTAAAATACATCTATCACACATCCTTATCCCAGCCTTAATAAAGCCTCTGGGTCTGAGCTTAGTGTGCATCATGTTGTTGGAAAGCTTCAGGGCGAGTATCATACTTTACAACTCCTGGCTGCTCTGATGACAGCTCGGCATTACTCACACTACGGCATCATGCATAAAACATCCACCAGCTCTTTAATGCATGAACCCTTTTGCATGAAAAAAAAACCAAAATGCGGCAGAAATAAATGAATAAATAATAGCCTGAAATGTGCCATTAAGTGCTTTCAGAATATTGAGAAACTATTGTTTTTGGGAGGGGATTGACATAATTAAATGGTAAATGGTAAAACTAGATAACATGGTGTTTGTTAAATCCTCATATTTTAAATACTGTAAACCAGAGCGGGATAATCTGTCATCTGACTGCGGGTTCCACTGTCTGTCCTCCATTTGAACTGGAAGATAAATGATAAGTCTCAGACAGATGAGAGGAGGAGGCTAGTTAAGGTGGGAGAAGAGAGAAGCTTGGAACAAGTAGGACAGCAAGGAAGTTAGACCAAAAATAAGAGAGATGTTAAAAGATAAAATATGTTTGAAAGTCAGGCTTGGAGAAAAAGTTGTGAGAGGAATGAAACTTCCACAGAAAGATATGAGAGGAGGACATAAGAGGAAGTCAGAGATGATAAGAAAAGTAATTCATTTTGTCATGGTTTTTCCTTGTTTTCAAACAGTAGTGTTCGGATATCTTTTAGGAGCCCAAAGCAGAGACTGACACTAGCAGTGGCGAGCCGTCAGGGCCCTCTAGGCCCTCTGTGAGGGCCTAAGATATTTTAAAAAATTATATTTAAAAACATTTAAAAAAAATATATTTTTTTTAAATATATATTTTTTTAATATTATTTTTGTTATATTTTTCATTAGATTTACCGAAAAAAACTTGATTTAATTGTATTTAAAATAACATTTCCAAATAAATAAATCCTTCGAATCTGCCTGTTCAGTCTCTGTTGAATGTGAAGGGTTACATGAAAGAAGCTCGTCTGGCCCTCTCTGCGATTCACAGAGGGCCCGCTATAGTAACTGAACGAGAGAGTAATGTCAAATGACAGTACAATTGACCAATCATATCTTCCCTCTAAATGGGTGGGTTTTATTATCGCGGACTTTATGACAAGTTCCGCCCGCTGTGAAACTTTTCTTGTTTCCATAGCAACAACAACTTCCTGTCAACAGCGGGAACTCGCCTTCAAAATAAAAGCATGCCAAATTACACTTAAGACATACAACTGCAACGAAAGTAACAAACACAATGCAATATCATTTTCAATGTCAAAGAACACAAATTGGGTTCACAGGTGTTGTTTTGTGTGGTAGAGGGTCGCTGTCATTGATGCGTTTTGCACCCTGGGCCGTTGTTTTGATATTCCGCTGAAGTATACGCTGTGACGTAATAACTATTTTTTTTTCTTTTTTTCGAGGGAATTGGTGGGGGTCAGAGGGCCTAGGTATAAAGCTCACGGCTCGCCACTGGACACTAGTAACGTTTAAGGTGTTTAATAAAGAAAGCAAGGAAAAGGCATGTAATGAAGGCAGGGAGCTGGCTGGTTGCAGAAAAGGTCCCCACAAAGCAGAGAGAGACGTCCCAGGCAAAAATACAAAAAGTGGCACAAAAAACTGCAATCTGGAAAAACAAGGCTTAGGCTGCAGAGAGGCACTCTGGATCGTCCAACAGCATTTTATTATCTGGCAGAGTAGTGGAGTGAGGGCCAGGCTCTTTGGTTGCGCTTCCACTAGGCCTAGTTACGGCCCGGCCCGGCCCGGGGCCACTTTTTCACCTCTTTTCTGGCCCGACAAAATTGTGGTTCTATCGGGGCCAACAAACAGGGCTGAGTCGGGCTGAGTATGCTAAACTAGAGAGAGGAGCGCTGGCAAGAGGGCTAAAACTACAACAAGATGGACATATTTGACCGTGATTTAATTGTAATACACGTTTCAAAATGATGCCGAAGTAACAACATACTGATACCGGTTAGTAAAAACCATGAATTAATGCTTTGTCAAGTCTGCAGACAGACGGCAGGCGAAAAACCTTTTAAAATTCGTGTTTTTCTAGATGGAAATTGGCTAAGCTAACGCAGTATATGCTCCGACCGTCCACACTCACAACAACGGCCTATACAGACATAAATAAAGCAGCGACTGTATTCACCATGACACAGGCAGTCTGTGGTGTGTACTTGTTTAACTTTTGTCGAGTTTCTGAACATATATAAGGAGCTGTTTTCTGGAGTTCTCATTGAAGATGACGTCACGGCTCCGCCTACACTGCGTTACTATAGTAACTACCCCAGTTCCTAAACTGTAATGGAAGCGCAGCATGAAGTGAGTCGGCCCAACGCGGCCAAGCCGTACCGAGCCGTACCGAGCGTGGCCGAGGCCGACCGTGTAGTGGAACTGCGGCATTAGAGAGAAGGTTGATAAGGTGAGTGGGAACAGGTGTGCCTCATCTGCAGCCAGGAGAGTACCAGCCCCGCCCCCTGTCACTCAGCAGCCCTGCAGAGAAGGAGAAACAGAAGCCCTTTCTCAATTCTAATTTCCCCTCCTCGACTCCTAAGCTGCAGTCGAACAGTCCAAATATCAGCTACTATCGTCTATTCCTATCGTCTATTCCTTGACCTCTGTGTGAAACGTCACGGGGTTAAGGGATAGTGGATAGGAGAATTCAAAAGGATTTAGGAGAAGAGACTGCGGTGCTTTGAGAATCCGACTGCACTTTGACTATCCGACGTATTTATGATGCGCCAGCGGACGTCATGAATGTGCGTCTGCTGCTTTGGGGAAACTAGTTTTTTATACAGCGGACTACATGGATGTATAATAAGAACGGCGGACTACTGTAACCGCATCAAGAGACTTTGCACCGTGCTCTTATGGTGTTGTGTTATGCTTTATGAACGTGGACAACAGAGAAACAAATATGTTTCATGAACGAGGTTGTAATTGAAATAAAAAAGGAAAGTGAAACGTATGCTCGTCACCCTCACCCTCCGGTCCACATTAAAGGGGACCTATCATGCAAAATGCACTTTTTTATGTCTTTTATACATAAATACGTGTTCCCGGTGTGTCAGGGAACTCACGCAGCATCAGAAAATAAGACCCTCTCTCTTTTCCTCCGTACCCAAATCTCTAAAAATGGGGGTACAACGGAGCTGATCCAGATTTGCGTCCTATATGACGTCATATCGGCAATGCAGACCCACAGCACTATCAGAAACGTTGCTATCAGAAACAATACCCGACTGTTTTGGACGTAATATGGTCGGTGTTTACATTAGCATCGCTAACACTCAGAGCTAACCTGTACTGCACAGAGCATGTGTGTGAAGAAGCTGGATATAAAAAGGAACTCACCTTGTGGTATAACCGGCAAGAGAGAAAGCCTTTCAGCTCCATACTGTTTCAGAAATAATCCTTGATAATCCATGATATGGCGTTTCATCACCGCAGTATCTGCCGGAAGAATCTCCTGCCCCTCTTTTTTATCAATTTTTTTTTTTTTAAAGCTTTATACCCAGAATCAGCACCTTTGAAACAGGAAGTGAAATAGAGGGATATGAGGCATGGCTAGAATGGGTGACCTGTTTGGTATTTTGAGCAAAACACTTCATAGACATGTTTTTAATATCTGAGACCTATGCTATTGCCTAAAAAAAGCATGATAGGTGACCTTTAATACAAATGATCCCAATACCTATGATTGTATGAAAATATCTTAAAATAAATACAAATGTATTTATTATAAACGTTAGTCCTTAACATCTATCACTGTGTATATATCACCATTCAAACATCTTTTAAAAGTTTAACAAACCCCACACAGCTCAGTAAACACTGTGAAATGTTGACTTTATTTGATCATTTCAGTAAAAACAAACGTTCATATTTCTTTTCTTTTTTGATTATAACACTGATGAACGTTCAAAACAAAGCACTTTGGCAACTTACCACATACGTTTTAAAATGCTTAATACGTACCGTAACTTTCATGATATCATTTCTTGGTCATAATCGGTTGTTTCCGTGAACGGCCGAATGTTGTGTCACGGTAAAGGTATCGTGGGACAGCATTTTCTCCTTTTCTTTCGTAAAGCAATGTCCAGTGCAGAGGTCGCGTTAACCGAATATTTTCTGTCTATGACAACATTTTTTTAACAATGACGGAGAAATCTGAAAGCAGTCCGTCATTTTTACAGATTAGAACAAACTCAGAACAGCGCCAAAGCTTCCCCGCAGCGAGGCTCCGGTGTTATGCCGTGTTATTATGCATGCCCGGCAAAAAGGAAATGATATCGTTTCCAAACCTAACTTTGCCGTACAATCATTGAAATGTCTGGGTGTGAGGTATGGGCTCAGAACAGTCTCATAATACACACATGCACACAGAAGGATTCACACTTGTATTTCATGATCCGCAAAAGGATTCACACTTGTATTTCCGGATCCACACTTGTGTTTTTCAATGCACACACAAATGTGTTCCGTTTCATATACATGTAAATAAAATCCAAATACAGAAAAAAGTTTTACATATGTATTTTTGATCCTCACATATTTGTTTTCCGTTTAAAACCGCTGCACCTGCAAACACAAACCGCTTTCTGTGCATGGATCGCTCTGCATTCGTGTGTGGGTTTTTTGAGACTCCCCTGACGGTGACCCGATTCGTACTTGTAATTTTTTCTATCTATAGCCAATCAGATGTCTCCTCAATTCTAAGCCAATCACATGAGCGCGCCCCCACAAGGGTAGATTTCTTGCGTTCATGACGTAGCGCTTCATGTACGCATTTTGCGCTGTCCGGAGCTGACAGGTCCATGGAGCCTGCCTGCAGGCGCTAATCTCAGGACACCTCCACTCTCAGTACATTACCACTTTCCGATCAGGAAATGCACGCAAATACAAGCCTTTATATTATTAAGGTACAGTGCCACTTTCCGAACCATTAATGAATGCTTGTGTACACAAAAACGGCAGGCAAAACTGTTTTAAATGTGTGTTTCCTGTATGGCGATCAGCTGCTTTATTTATGTCTGTATGAAGTTGTTGTGAGTGTGGAGGGAGCAGCTACAGGTTAGCTTAGCCTAATCGATCAGTGCACTACGAAGCCAGTGCTAGACAGTGAACTGTCAACGGGGGGAGCCCCGCCGGTCATTATCGGCCGATATTCACTCTTAATAGTTTGATCGGTGCTCTCTATAAAGGCCGATCAGGAGAGCTGGATCTGATCGATATGGACATAAACGCGAGTGAAGTTTTAGCGAGCTGCATGAGAAACTGACGGGCTGTCAGGAGAGAGGGAGGGAGAGAGGAAAAGAGATGATCCTTACTCCCGTGTTATTATCCGGTCATAGTCCGGTAATTACCTAACGGAAACGCTGCTACACAATTCTTATTATTATTATTATTGAAACATGACCGGTAAGTTTCAAATTTGTCCGGTAAAATTAAATTCTGTCCGCGGAAACCCTGCTCCGGACTACGCAAAATGCGTATATGAAGTGACATGAACGCAAGAAATCTACCCTCGTGGGGGCGCGCTCATGTGATTGGCTTAGAATTGAGGAGACATCTGATTGGCTATAGATAGAAAAAATTACAAGTACGAATCGGGTGACCGTCAGGGGAGTCTCAAAAAACCCACACACGAATGCAGAGCAATCCATGCACAGAAAGCGGTTTGTGTTTGCAGGTTCAGGGGATTTAAACGGAAAACAAATATGTGAGGATCAAAAATACATATGTAAAACTTTTTTCTGTATTTGGATTTTATTTACATGTATATGAAACGGAACACATTTGTGTGTGCATTGAAAAACACAAGTGTGGATCCGGAAATACAAGTGTGAATCCTTTTGTGGATCATGAAATACAAGTGTGAATCCTTCTGTGTGCATGTGTGTATTATGAGACTGTTCTGAGCCCATAGTGAGGGGCCGTGTAGGCCAAAATTCAAACTAACCTCGCACACACACTACTGAAAACATCTGGCCTTGCACACATACTACTGAAATAATCTCACATTCACTAGTGAACACCTCACACACACACAACTGAAAATTAAACCTCACGCACATACTACTAAAAATTAACCTCACACAAACATAACTGAAAATTAACCACACACACACACTATTGAAATACTCTCACATTCACTACTGAACACCTCGCATACACAACTGAAAATTAAACTCACACACATACTACTGAACAGTGGTCGTGTTAACCGAATATTATCCGTCTATGACGGATTCTTTTTAACAATGACGGAAAAACCTGAAAGCAGTCCGTCATTTTGACAGATTAGAACAAACTCTGAACAGCGCCAAAGTTTCCCCACAGCGAGGCTCCGGTGATATGCATGCCCGCCAAAAAGGAAATTATATTGTTTCCAAACCGTACTTTGCCGTACAAATTAGGGCTGCACGATATATCGTGTCGTGACAATAATCGCGTTATGCGCATGCGCGATATTGACATCGCAGGACGTGCGATTTAAAAAAATAATGCATAACACGGCGCTAACAGTTCACGAGCGTGCGCCTCCCCTCCCTCCGTTGACAGTTCACAACATTGCTTAAGGTAAGTGAACATGAAACTATTCAGCAAAACTTTCAATAATAATCTAAGGTATTGAGTTTTTGGGATAATACTTGCATACAAATCTATAAATGCCTTCAGGTTTCTAAAATATATACTATGTGGTAAATTCAACAGAGGACCCAGCAAAGATTCACATTTTTGCATGATTTTAGTTATTGATTTTTTGCTGTCACTTAATTATACTTTTAATAAATTCAAGTCAAGCTTAGTAACATGTGATGGTAGCTAGTTAGTGCTCTTACCTGTGGGCCTCCTCTGCAACCAGACTGTATTACAACTCTTAAGTACCAGTTCTATCTACTTTACTTTAAACAATTAAAAAGACAAAATCAACTACATTTGATATGCCAATCTTTATTTGTGGGGCCTCTTCTTTTAAATTAAACTTTCAGATGTGAGATATTAAAATACAGTAATAGTATTGTTTATTTAAAAAAAACTGAGCCACTCCTAACAGTTAACTTCATATTTCTTATTGTCTAAAGCATTTATTACACACATTTTCCCCTCTCATATTCACAGTGTGGATCAATTGAGACATCGTGGTGTCCAGAGAGCTGCAGGAACTTTGGGAGAAACCTCAGTGTGACGGATGTCCTGTCTGTGGGTTTGGCCGGAGAAGACTGAGGTAGAGAGGTCTTTCTCTGGGAGGAGGACCAGGCCTGGTGAAGAAACCAACAAACTGCATCTGTGAGCCATACTGGGAACAGCTGTCACAAACAAATGATGGGCCTGTTTGACTACACACTATTCAGTGTGCAGATCTTTGTGTTCACAATAAAAGTGTAGTTTCTTAGTGAATGTCCTGTATTGGTCTTTAATCTCATATCAGCTTTTCATTTTCTTCTTGCCCCTTGGAGAAAACGATATATATATATATATATGTAAAGTAACATGTGTTGGTCACAGACCTTTTTACATGCAAACGTCATGTCATAATGTTTTTGTTATCCTTATAAAAAGTGCTGGATATCACAGCCCTTACTGTATTTTATCAGTTGGATTGTGTATTATTGTATAGTTAGGGTCCTTTTTATTTTACTGTTATTTTGGAATCGTTTTTCATGAGACAGTCAAATTAAATATGTGTCCTATGCCATATTCACATTCTTTTGTAACACACACGTAAGGGTAAAAGACAAACATCTTTAACAAATGTAATGCAATGAATAAGCTTAATTGTCACAGAAGCACACATAACGTCATATCTAATATTTCAACAAATCATTTCCTTGTCCCTAAAGCATTGACTACGCTATCGTCTTTAAATGCAGGCATTAAGTTACATGTTCACGTTCTGCTGCCATAATAAGTCGGTTTCTCCAGTGTAATGATAATAAAATGCTAAGTAAGTATTGGTAATAATATGAATAAAAACAACAAGGTTTGGGTTCGTTCGTTTATGTGATGAACGTTAACCAGTAAGCTTCAATAATTAACTCCAGCTCAACAAACCATATTGCAATATCTACGTTAACGTTATTTCTGGAACCAACTGCAAATGTGAGATTCATATTTTTAAAATACACAGATCTTATAGTGAGGTTAATCTGATATACGGGCCATTCTACCGAATTGGTGCAAAGTCAGGTTGGAAATGTTTTGAAATGTTGTATGTTTTTTCCCCAAAACTTTGTCCATATATATTTTGTACCATATCTAAATTACACATATCTAGTAAAAGAACCATACATTTTTATATCGTATTTTCAGACTGTATTGGAATGTTCTTCCTCAACCAAAAATGGTCACTACCGAAACATAGTAAATACACTGTAGTAAAAAAGTATTATATTAACCTGTTAAGATTGTTTTACCTTCCCTTCTCTAAATAGTATTTTAACAAATATTTCTTGAGGGTTTTCACAATTAAATTAATATAAGTGAATTTTTAATCAAATTTCAAAGTTCAATTTATACAATTCATCAAAAATCATAATGAAAACTTTCTTTGTAAAATGCATCATATTAATTCCAGAGTTGATGATTGTTGAAATTGAACATACATTAAACCAATCAGTATCATATCATTTTAGTTGATAACTCAATATACTTAATTCTTTACAAAACATCCACTGTTTCGGTAGTGACCACAGTATTTTGTTCTCAAGGTTGTATCATATTCCCCAACACAGTCTCACGGCATTTTGTGTTATAGTCACGAAATTAATCTATTGATTCGTGTTCACCAACATGATTTTCCCATTTCTTTTTTTTTAAAGCAATGTAAATAATAACAAATTAGAAGGAAAACAGATTTTAAAAAATACAGATTTCAGTATTCTGACACAGAACGATTTTAGAAGCAATGTATTTATATTGGTAGTATGTTTCGTGCCTGCACCAAAATAATAACAAATTAGAAGGAAAAAGAAATGACAAAAAATACAGATTTCAGTATTTTGAGGCTCTGAGCCCCATTTCTTTTCCTCACGGACGGCAAAAAAACTCAGACATTATACAAGTTAAAATAAAAGGGATAGGGTTAGGCTTAGGGTAAGATATTGAGTAAGAAAATGTGTTTATGAACCACACAGCTTCTGGTATTCCAAGACCCGACCGGACAAAAAGACATGGTGCAGGCACGAAACATACTACCAATAGAAATACATTGTTTTTAAAATGGTTCTGTGTGACACGAAAAAAATGCGAAAATCATGTTGGTGAACACGAATCAATAGATTAAATTAATTTTGTGACTATAACACGAAATGGCGTGAGACTGGGTACCTCAACCTTATTGCTTAATCTTAACTCATAACATGCCTTATGTTGAAGTGTGAATGTTTGAAGCTAGTACTGACCCATAATCAGCAGTTTAGTAACAGGCTGACATAGAGGGGAATGAGGCTAGAATGCATGATCTGTTTGGTATTTTGAGCAAAATACTTCATAGACATGTTTTTTATATATCTGAGACCTATAATATATGCCTAACAATAGTATAATAAGAGACCTTTAAAGTAACACACTGATTTTCAGACTTTAAAACACATTTATTTCAAAACTATGGGATTTACCTGCTTACCATTCCATTTTGTCACTACCGAAACGATCATGTCAATTACCGAAACTTAACCATATGTTTCGGTAGTGACTGTTTCGGTAGTGACTGTTTCGGTAGTGACGATTCTGAGCATAACTAAAGAATGCTAGCAAGTACATGGCTAGCATACACGTCTTTGAAGAGGTTTACACACATAAAAACCTAATACTTTGCATAAAACCCAGAAAAAGTTTACTTAAAGGGGACCTATCATGCAAAATGCACTTTTGTACGTCTTTTATACATGAATATGTGTCCCCGGTGTTCCAGGGAACTCACCAAGGGTCAGAAAACACAACCCTCTCTATTTTCCTCCATACCCAAATCTCTAAAAAAGGGGCTGCAACGGATCTGATAAAAACTGATCCAGATTTGAACACTGTCCTGACGTCAGGACGGTGGCGCTACGGCTATTGGGCCAACTCTCCACCTATCAGGGGAATGTGGGGTTGGGCCACGGCCGGCCATTGCCGCTCGAAAGCGCTGGAGACGCTGTAGTACATATGCCAGGCCTGTAAGTGGCGCTGTAGTCTGCCACAAAAGCAGCGAAGAAGACTTCCCGCGCATGATAGGTGTCCTTTAAATAGACCATAACATATTCTTAGTAGAGATGGGTGAGTCCTGATTCATCCGGATCATTAACCCGGATCCTAGAAATGAGCTGGTCGTGACGAGTCTCCCCTCTCCATTAACCCGAGTCCTTTGAGTCCCACACTTGGTGTGACGTACAAATTAAAACTATAAATTGCGTCACTTGCTACTCTCTTTATAACATGTAAAATCACAATACAACGTACCCCAGTCCATCTGCCTACCCTTTAGCAAGTAGGATAGCTGCCAGAAGTGATCGTTTGGCTCAGGCGAGGAGACGCGGATCAGTGAAACTTCCTGCAGACTCGTGGGGACTCAGAGGAGCCGACGGCTCCTAACCGTAATAGCATAGCAGATCCAGAGATCCATACTCGTCATGTGCACGAGCATAGCCCCTCCTCCAGCGGCTATATTATGCACGAGTCAACAGCAGACTCGCAGATTCGCAAATCCTGACTCACTGTGCAAAACATAGCAGACTCGTGCGGACTCAGAGCCGTAACCGTATAGCAGCAGATCCAGAGATCCAGCAGACTCGTCATCATGCACGATTCAACAGCAGACTCAGATTCGCTAAATCGCAAAATGACCTTTTTTTTGTGATCAATATGTTTTATTAAAGCAAAAGACACCACTTTACACACATTTAACACATACAAACACCAGTATTGCAATGATTACGCAGTCCATGAGAAAATATGGGGGGCATATGATTAGATATAATTATATGTTTAATAATAATAATTGTATAATTAAGACATTTTATATATTCTAACTGTTTTGCAATTTTCTATCATTTGTCATTGTTTGTTTCTTTTTGTGTGCTATGTTCAAAATAAACGTTTTGCCAAGTAAGATCCTTATTGGAAATGCAGCTATTACACGCAGGAGACTGTTGCACAACATGACAATTTTGTTAGAAGTCTAGACTGAAACTTCATTTCGAGCCGGAAACATAATGGACTTAATCAAAATCGCGGGATCCGTGAATCCAGGTCAATGATCGAGAGAGACCAGTAGCCTACGAGTTAGTCAGCGGAACTTCACAGACTCAGATTCGCAAATCCTGACTCACTGTGCAAAACACAGCAGACTCGTGCGGACTCAGAGCCGTAACCATATAGCAGCAGATCCAGAGATCCAGCAGACTCGTCCTCATGCACGAGTCAACAGCAGACTCAGATTTGCCAAATCGCAAAATAACCCTTTTTTTTGTGATCAACATTTTTTATTAAAGCAAAATACACTGTGTAGCGGAGGTTAATATAACGTCAGTTTAATATGCTCGTGAAATGCAACAACTTTTCGGTTTCACCGATAGGATTTCTACGGTCTTGGTGATGCTGACTCATATGACTCAAATGACTCGTATGATCCGGATCTCTTCAATGACTGACTCAGAAGACCCTGAGTCCGTAAAAGGATCCGGATTTGCCATCTCTAATTCTTAGTAAATATCTATGTCTGAATACTTAATTGTTTTGTTAAATAGTTTTTCTTGTTGTGGGACCGCACTTTGCACTAATTCGGTAGAATGCCCCATACAGTACGCTTGTCTTCAACACTACTGTGACGCTAGCTGTCTGCATCGTCGAGCATAGCTAATTTAAATTAACAATAACAATGGATACAGTTACCTAACTAGCAAACTAACTATCTAATGTACGAGGATGACCTTATTTTACCAACACACAGAAGCCTTTTGTTCTACAGTATAATCCTTCTTAATGTTTTACACTCCTCTATTATGTACTTCTCTATTATAACTTGGATGCTACGGATAGCATCATTAGCACAGATGTAGCTTAGCTGAATAAAAACACCAGTAAGAAATAAAGTGCTTGAATTTCACTTACCGAAGGAACTGCATTCATAGACGGTCTGTTGTAACCGCAGAGCCATAAGATAAGTCCGATATTTCAATGAAGAATACTGCACCAGGCATCAACACAACAAACACGACCGAGTTCAAGTTGTGTTCTCCGGATCAGCAAAGCAGCTGAGCCCCTGTAGCACCCTGGAGCTAACGGAGCTAGCAGAGCGACCACTAGCAGTTTGGTACTTCCGTTTCATTACAATGACTTCCGTTACAGCAAGAATCCCCCTCACACACATAGGTGAAACACATGCACATTCCCTACTGAGAACCTTTCAGTAAAATGATTTCAGGAGTGTGTGTGTGTGTGTGTAAGGTTTTCAGTAGTGAATGTGAGAGTATTTTAGTAGTATGTGTGTGAGGTTAATTTTCAGTTGCGTGTGTGTGAGGTTTAATTTTCAGTTGTATATCCGAGGTGTTCACTAGTGAATGTGAGAGTATTTCAATAGTGTGTGTTTGAGGTTAATTTTCAGTTGTGTGTGTGTGAGGTTAATTTTCAGTAGTATGTGCGTGAGGTTTAATTTTCAGTTGTGTGTGTGTGAGCAGGGCCGTATCCACCATTGAGGTCACCGAGGTCCGGACCTCGGTAATAATTTCCGAGCTGTGTATATAACAAAACGTGTGAAATAACTGCACTAAACGGGGTTCTTTGTAGTACTTCCATTTACTGCCGATGGGGGCGCTGCATAACTACGTAGCCTCGATTGAAGCAAACAGAAGAAGACGACATGTATCAACAAACCACCGCAGCTCGGACTTGTATCGGAGCAGCGGAGGAGTGATGAGGTATCTAGAGATCTGAGTTCAGCGGGCTGCTTGTGTTTCTGTTCCTCACAGGATCATATGACCAGCAGATCCTGTGTGAACGCACTACGTTAGTCAGTGGAAGTCCGACAACATGCTCACTAACTTATGTTGCAGCTATAGGCTATACTTTGGTTTAAATTGCGTGAATAAACTAGCTAGAGCTACAGTTAATTACATTCATCCAATGTCAGAAGGATTACCTTTTAACAAACGTTGTAATGCTTTTCTTTCATTTCAATTTGAGTAAAACATTGAAGATATAACATTGTATTGTTTTCTTTTTACACTGACTCAGATATAATGAAAAGACTACGTCAGTCGAAGCTCAGCTTTGGTAAGGAAGAGACAGGACAGGCAGAGAGAAAGAGAGAGAGAGAAAGTGATGGAAGTCAGGGAGGAACTGCAGGTACAGTCACACAAAAGAATATAGGCTTAATAACCCCATCTGATCTATTTATCTATCTATCTATCTATCTATCTATCTATCTATCTATAACAATAGTCTTCATTTACACTATAGACAATAGGCATAATTTTAAAACAACATATATCTATTGCAGTTATGATGTCATAATAACATACAATTGTATAAAACCACACAATTTGCTTACATCTTTGTTCTCTTTTGAGAATCAAACAAAACAGATTTAAATTAAAAAAATAATGCAAACAAACAAGTGAAATGAACTAAATTGCTGAATTGCTTTTAATTCACTGGCAGGAGCGACAAGTGAGGAGGAGCAACAAGTGAACAACGAGGGAGAGATTGAACAAAGAGAAAGAGTAGAGGACAGAGAGAGTAATGAACAGGAAGAAGACAGAGAGACTAAAGAAGATGGAAGAGAGGGTGCAGGTTATGGAAAGGAGAGAGACATGGAAAATGAATGTTGACAATGTTTTGTGATCATTTTAGCCTCTTCTGCATGTCCAGATCATTAATAGTAACAATCAACTGATTCTTATGTATTACACTTTCAAAAATAATTTATACTGCAGCCCACTGACATGGTTTGAAATCAATATATTATCCAATTTGTGACCCCCCACAGGACTTAAAAAGCACCTAACTAGATCATGAAAATCCCAAAAATCTCAAGGGGGGTATACCCCCGAACCCCCTTATCATGTTTGGACCTCGGTATTTATGAAATCCTGGATACGGCCCTGTGTGTGAGGTGTTCACTAGTCAATGTGAGAGTATTTCAGTAGTGTGTGTACAAGGCCAGATGTTTTCAGTAGTGTGTGTGCGAGGTTAGTTTGAATTTTGGCCTACATGGCCCTTCATATCTGGGAGTTTTTGTGCGCGCTCCCGCGAGGTGCAGTCGGCATGCATAACACAGCATAACACCGGTGCTAACGGCCCGTCCACACGGCGGCGTGCGTTGAAGCTTCAACGCTTCTGCCCATTCACTTTGAATGGGGTGACGTCACGCTTTGCCGAACTGCATTGTGGGAGCGTTGTTTCGCTTTGCTCGCGTTGCTTGCTTCAAAAGTTGAGCAATGTTCAACTTTTGAAGCTTCGGCGGAAGCGTCAGCCAATCAAATCAGATGCCAGTACAAGCTCTAGCCAATCAAACCGCGTGCTTGTGTGTCCGGGGCGGGAGATTCATGTGATTGGTTGTTGGTCGAGTTTCAGACAAGCTCACCGGCAAGCTTCAACGCACGCCGCCCTGTGGACGCTGCGTAACAGTTTGCGAACGTGCGTCCCCCGTCCCCCCCCCTCCGTTGACAGTTCACGAGCGTGCTCTCTCTCTCTCTCTCTCTCTCTCTCTCTCTCTCTCTCTCTCTCTCTCTCTCTCTCTCTCTCTCTCTCTCTCTCCTCCCCCCCCCCCCCCCCCCCCATTAGAGTTGTGTACAATTTTTTTCATAATGTTACATGAAGAAATGTACTTTGTAATTGTATAAGATCTGTTACGGAATCATACAAATAAGATGCATTCAACCCATATACAGTGGAGATAGCAATGAGTGAAAAAGCGGAGAAAACAAAAACAAATTGATGAATCACTAAAAGGGGAAATACAAAAGTTCAAATGTAGGACTCCACAAAGTTTGTTTATGTGTGCTAAAATGATCAATTGTGTTGGTGTTATATTGACAGAAGAGGTTTAGGTTAATTTTTTTTATGGGATCTGACCAAAAGTACATTTAGAAATTCTGAGGAAAAAGTCAGAATTTTGACTTAAAAATACTCACTTTAACGACCTCACAATTTAGACTAGTTTTCCCTCAGAATTCTTACTTTAATTTCAAATTCAGATTGTTTTTTCTCAGAATTCATAAAAAACTAAATCACTTTTCGTCAGATCTCAGAAAAATCTGCCCTAATATTCAAATCGCAGGAGGCGCAATATTTGTTTTGTGGTGCTGCAGAGATGTCCCTGCCTACAAATTGTGTTCTACAGATTTAAGAAAATGTTGGATAATTTAAAATATATCTTTCAATGATAATGAAAAATTATCCATCTTTTCAGTATCGTAATTTTTTTATCCAAATCGTGCAGCTCTAATTTGCTAGAATATTTTGAGTTTGTCTGTGTTTCTAAGTTCTTGTCTTTTAACTGTTTTTTCATTAAATATTGTATTTTACCTTCAGATACATGTTGATTGTCTGTGTGTTCAGGGAGGGAACTCTGCGCCCCGGGGATCGTCTCCTCAGTGTGGACGGCGTCCCGCTGCACAACGCCAACCACTGCGACGCCCTTAGCGTGTTGGCTCAGTGTGGCCAGGAAGCCCTGTTCCAGATAGAGTATGACATCACCATCATGGGTGAGACTCTCTCTCTCTCTCTCTCTCTCTCTCTCTCTCTCTCTCTCTCTCTCTCTCTCTCTCTCTCTCTCTCTCTCTCTCTCTCACACTGCCTCAAGCTGGTGTACTATTAATGTTGGTGATACAGAATGTAATTCTGTCATATTACAGGAGCATCAGATCAGAGTTAAGCGCATAATGATTAATTTTGATTCTCCCACTCAGACACAGTAACGAATGCCTCCGGGCCGCTGTTGGTGGAAATAGTGAAGTCGCCGGGAGCAACGCTGGGCATCACGCTGACATCGGCCAATCATCGGAACAAGCAGGTCATCGTCATCGACCGGGTTAAACCTGGCAGCGTGGTGGACAGGTACACACACACACACACACACACACACACACACACACACACACTCAGACACTCAAACAAACACACACACAAACACACACAAACACGCACACACACAGACACACACTCACTCAAACAAACACACACACACACACAAACACACACACACACACAGAGACACACACACACACACACACACACACACACACACACACACACACACAAACACACACACACAGAGACACACACACACAGACACACACTCAGACACTCAAACAAACACACACACACACACACACACACACACAAACACACACACACAGAGACACACATATTTTCACCCCTGCAGTTTGACCTTGATGTATTCAAGATTAGATAAATCCCAAGTTGTTAAGAGTCAATGTTCAAGATTTGAACATAGTTTTTATTCTGCTTCTGGTTTTTAATTCTCAGGCTACAGGCAGGCTGAATGTGGTGAAGGTCACATGAAGCCAGAAAGAAACTCCAAATATTTTTCAGGGAAAATGTCATTACCATATTTTCCTGAAACCACATTTTACATCAAACAACGCTAAAGTAGTAGAGGACAGCACTTTATGAAAGTAAATGTGATTGAAATGAGGGTTAATGCATTCATATTAAGTCAATCTGCCTTATTTATTCATGTTAATCTTATATCATATATAGTTGTGTTAAGCTTGATTAGAGGCAGAGGGCCTGACAAAAAGCTCTGTAACAAAGAGGAATGTGTGATATAAAAATTTGATATAAATATGTTTTACTACAGCAAGTAGCATTTTTTTGTTCAAGAAGCTCATGTCTTGCTTATGACCCTTCCCAATTCTGAAACCTGTGCAGTAGTCTTACATACTGTTTATGCATCAATTGCATATGTATGCAATGTATTCTCCCTCTCTCTAACACACTTGCACGCACAGACAGACAAACACATAGCCTGTTCTTTCAGCCTAATAACTAATACAGACAGTAGCAGACAGGGTATTTCCCAACGCCTCAGTCTGGCTCTAAAATATACATGAAGCACTTGAACTCTGTGTCAGTGATGCACAAGCTCTAAAATAACCAACTGAACAGGTATACTGCATACAGAAAGGTATTCAAACAGAACCAAAACGAGGCGAAGTATTCCTGGAATGGCAAATCAACGGTATTTCCTTCTCCTGTGTTTTGTTGTGATAAGATACCGTAGTCCTTATTGTCCCTGCGTCTGTGTTGTTCCAGATGTGGAGCGTTGCATGCTGGGGATCATCTGCTCTCCATAGACGGGACGTTGACAGAACACTGTACGGTCCTGGAGGCAACACAGCTCATAGCAAGCACATCAGAACTGGTGAAACTGGAAATCCTCCCCTCCTATCAAACAAGACTGAATGGGAAACAGCACGACACAGGTGGGTCAAAAGTCTTCCAACTTTATTTATTGATGTGGGACCTTGGGTCTCCTCAAGTTTTTCGAAAAGTAATTAGCGAATGAGTTAACATCTACAATTATAATACATAAGAATAGCATCAAACCAGTTGTGTGAGCAATGGTATACCAATCGTCACAATTTCTAAAAATAACAGTTATAATAATAAAACTACTTTATTAATCCCCAAACTTCCAATCCAATCCAAACAACTTCTATGTTGTGAAAATAGGCGATTAGCAGTACAGAACTACCTGGTAAGGTTAAAGGTCCCATGACATGGCCATTTCTACTGATCATAATTCCATTGTTGAGGTCTACTAGAATAGATTTACATTTTTCAATGTTCCAAACTCACATTGGTTTTCTCATACAGCATCTCTGTATAGTATGTGTATTCACTCTCTGTCCTAAACGGCTTGTTGGAGCTCCTGCCCCCACCCCTCCCTATGAGCCCACTGTGCTCTGATTGGTCAGCTCGCCCACTCTGTTCTGATGAGTCCACCACCGTTACAGCGGAACATCAGTGTTTATGTGTTACAATGGCGTTTGTTAGCAACCAGAAAATGACACCAGTAATGACAAACAGATGAGAATGTTGCGTGGGGTCTGGGTGCCGTGTTGGCAGGACACTGCGGGGCTCGCTGCTGCGCCCTTTGAGGCTCGCGGAGCGGACAGTGTGAGCTGGCTTACTGGTGTCATTTCCTGGTTGCGACACCACGAAACTCAGCCTGAATTCAGCCTGAGCACACACAAACACTCACAGCCGAAGTAAAAACAATAAGTGTGGCTTGATATTGAGTAAGAAAAAGGTTGATAAACGCTCTGAGAATGGGTCTGCTGAGAGCATTTATCCGCGATCCCAACTCGTCTATTACCAACGTTCAGGGAGCTCTATGCAAGTCAATGGGACTCCCTGATAGTTGAAAATTGACGCTAAAGGGCCCCCACTGCGTTTGATAGTGACGCCAAGGGATCCTGGTGTGTGAGGAGCTCCACGTGTGAGGAGCTCCACGGATTGGTCCATTTGGACCAATCCGCGGAGCCGTCACTATACCCGTTACGTCACTATACCAAGGAAGAAGAAATTGAAAAAGAAAAATGTCCAACGAGGCGTTCTGGGGCAGTATAGACAGGTCTTTTCTGTGTTAGAGTTGTACTCGCTACAGGGTGTACTTTGAGGGTTTGTGACTTTGCAGACCGTTTACATGCAGAAAAAGCTACATAACACACAAGGGGACGGGTAATAACCAGAAAAGCATGACATGGGACCTTTAATTGTGGTTTGGATAAAACAAATCTATTTGTGACATTGCCAGGCATAACACAAGCACGTTAACATATACGAAAATGTATACACTTACTGCCATTTGAACGTCATGTGTTTTTTGACACATGCACCCTCACCTCCCGCTGCCATACGCATCATTTCTGCCATCGTCTGCTGAATAATTTGCTATCATCATAATTACTACTGCTACTAGAGGTTGTGAATAATTCAAGCGTAAATATGGGTCGTAATATGCTGCTGATAAAAACGCACAACTTTTGGCCCCTTTTAAAAGGCTCACATCAGGTCACAGTGTTGATGTGGATACAGTACATTGGCTTTCTTACATTTTTTCCTTGGGATATTAACCCTTTCATCAGCTAAGGCAACCTGTTGCACATATTGGACTTGTTTTCTAAGGTCAACACTGAAAGCTACATTTTAACTTTTTACTTTCATTATCACTCATGCATCATTACTTAGTCTCATCCACTACAGCATTCATGTAATATGAGAGAACAACTCATTACTAATTAGTGAAACAAAGTAAGAGCCGCAGCAGATGGCTGTTGTCTCTGGTGAACTAGCAAACACACAATGCTGTCCATCTATCATCCTCACCGTCGTCTCACATCGGCTCGTTGTTTAATATTTCAGCAGCCATTTGTTGATTTTGTGGCACTTTAATTCGTTTTTTTACAATAGTAGATGGATTTTGCACACAAATGTGTCATGAATCATAAAGGCATGAATAACAAAAACAAGAACATTTGGATCTGGGAATCCGCAAAAGATTATTCTTGGCATAAACAATTTTTCCACTTTTTTCAGGGTGTGGTAATTTGTTGAGTTATATCTTAACTGCATTTTGTAATGAGTCTGTACTGAACCCATCTGTTTATATGTTTAGAGTTAGTCAAACTTTAAGTTAAAGCCATTTTATTTATATGCTTCGTCAAAATGTTGTCCTGAAGTGACTTTTAAAAACTAATTGTAATAATTGTTGAATTTTGCCTGCGGTTTCGCAACCTGGCAGTCTAAATCTTTTCATACTGTAGGTATAAATACTCTGAGAAATGACCTGCAAGTGACAATAAGGAATTTTAAAGTTGTATTACAGGAATGTCGAGGAGATTTCCAAGTGTTCCTGTGGTGATCAGGTGTTCAATGCAGACCTGACATGATCAACTGAATGAAACAAGAAATCAGAGAGCCATCATGGCATGAATAAAAAAAGTGATTATCCTTCAATCACTCACAAACACATTAGAGTCTGGACCGCTGTCAAACAGATGGTGTGTGTTTAGTCATGTTGCCAAATTCAAATTGATGTTGATGTTGTTCTTTTACACCTTGTGTTGTCCTCCACCACAGCTGTTTGATGCTGCTGTGTCAGACGTGTGATGGAGCAGTTCTGTGGTGACTACTTTTACACTCTGCTATGTATCTGAAATATCTGAAATGATTTAGAAGAACGCTGTGTGAATGTGTGTGGGTCATATTCATTGTTCCACCTCCTGTCAAGAAGTCAGCCTTGTGTGAAAGACAGCATCCGATTAATATTAAAATTGCATTGTTTGTTCCGCAGTTGGTAGAGCAACATAAAGTTTGTAAAGCTTGTGTTTTCTCGCACCATATAGTGGACACAGGAAGTTGCGCAAGATGGGCAATATGTCAATTTCAGCCCTACACACTCTATTCAATTAGTAATGTTCACTTTTCATCCGGTCAACCACAGCAAAACCAGCATCCGGCCATTACCCCTAATTGCATGCAAGGTTGGGAGGGTCACTTTAAATATGTATTGCTAGTGAGCTGTAAAAAAAAAAGAGTAATCAATAACCGAATCTGAGTATCATAATATAAAAGTAAATCAACCCCATTCATTTCTGTTATTTATGGATTACCTCAATGTCAAATGCAATGCAAAATAAATACAATAGAAAATAAATATAAATAAGATGTATTGTGTTAAACAACAGAACAATGTTACCATAGAAAAGAAGAATATTTAATATTTAAAGCAGGATCAAGAATGGTTTTATTGATAGGAAAACCTGCCTTTCATTCAGCATATCCAGGCACTATGTAAATGTAACCTGTAAATATAATGTATGATGTCCTTTATTGTTTTATGTTTCATGTGGAACCTATATGCTGCAGGTCTCCCTTGAAAAAGAGATCTATGATCTCAATGGGACCAATCTGGTTAAATAAAGGTTTGAAATTAAATGAAATGAGTATACTGTATACACCAACACTGAAACTCATGAGCACATACTACAGTTTAAAAAAGCAGAAATAAAATCTGAGCTGACAGAAAATGCTCCGTTTTAGTTTAATACACACAGTTAAGATCACACACACTATTTTATGAAAATAATATAGGTTCACCTACTGAATTAAAAACAGAATAAATGGCCCAAAGAAAGAGAAAACCATAAAGCAGATTCAGGCAGTAGGCGTATAGATTCACACTTAGAGTATGAGCCTACAGAACAGTACAGCTTATGCTTAGTTTATGTCTGTAACAGTTCTCAAGTAACATAACACCTTTCTCCCAGTCGTTTTGGATAAACATGGACCCACAAATAGGGCATTAGAGTAAAAACCACAACAAAGACGTTCACCATTTTAAGTCAACCTACGCACATTTAACAGATCACAAAAGAAGAGAAGCGACACACCCAAGTGACATTCTATCCACCCCTCTCTCACTAAACAGTTTTTGCGTTATTAGTTGAAGGAGTGTTTCTTCACCCGTAGCCAAGTGTCGGCTTTTCATCTGCAGGAGAATTAGTGCCAGTGGATTTATAAGGAAATGCTGATTATCCCAGGTTACCGCCTCACAGCTGAGGGGTTTAAGTTTGACACACATACAGTGACATCAGTACACACATACAAACACACATACTGTACATATCTTCACCCACATGTAGAACCTGTGATGAAGCCGCCAGTATTGTAGAAACGTTCGTCAGACAAATGTAAATGAATCCCTTTATTCTTTCTCTTTTGCACACCTTTTACCTTTAGTTTCAATGTTAGTGAGAACATCTGTGTGTTTCTTAACTGACACTTGTGAGCGGTTGAAAAAGAGAGATTGATATACATGTAGAGATGTTGAATTCTAGACAGAAATAAACTTGAAACCTCTGACTGAGCTCGACTTTCTATAGATTTTTAGTGGGGCAGCGTTTCATCTCAGCATGAAAACGGCAGGAAGAGAGCAAGTTGAAAGGAGAAGTGACGGATGTGTGTGACAGGGAGAGTAAAGGCAGGATGGTTTTTAATCAAAGTCATTGCACCTCTCCTGCATGCTGTCAGATGCTGCTTACAACATCCTCTCATGGTTTCCTCTCTTCCTCTACTCTTTTTTGTCTTCCTTCTACCTCCTTTCATCTTATCTTCTGTTTATCTCCTAATTGTTCCTCTTTTCTCAACTTCCCCCCATTTAATTTACTAATTTTTCCTCTTTTTATCTCCTACCAATTTATTTCATTTTATTCTACGTTAAAGCAACACAAAACTTTACAAAGTACTAGAAGCTAGACATTATGGGACATCACACACACACACACACACACACACACACACACACACACACACACACACACACACACACACACACACACACACACACACACACACACACACACACACACACACACACACACACACACGAAAGGTCACCATCTCATCTCGCACCCCTTCATTTATCTCTACGAAGCAAAATTCAATCCTTTTTCTAATCATGATTGTGACCTCCTTCGTGTGTATATGTGTGTAAGAGAGTATTTGCGTGTGTGTGTGTGTGTGTGTGTGTGTGTTAGGAAGTGAACACAGCTCATTAAGATACTGATGGCCTTGCAGGAGACCTTGCGGCCAGCCAGCCACTGCTTTATTAATAGACACTGATTAAAGGTTTGGCCGTGTGTGTGTGTGTGTGTGTGTGTGTGTGTGTGTGTGTGTGTGTGTGTGTGTGTGTGTGTGTGTGTGTGTGTGTGTGTGTGTGTGTGTCAAAAGTGTGTGCATTCGCTTAATCTTGTGGAGGTGTTTGTATCTTCCATTAAAGGTGTGTAAGTTAGCATAAGTGTTTATGCAGAGGTGGAAGAAGTTAGCTGAAGTAAAAGTTGCAGTATTGTAAACAAATAAAAGTCATGTATTCACAAAGAGAACATATTCTGCTCATTTTCAGGTTCACATTTATATCTTTATATTAGGGCTGTCAGTCGATTAAAATATTTAATCGCGATTAATCGCATGATTGTCCATAGTTAATCGCGATTAATCACAAATTAATCGCACATTTTTTATCTGTTCTAAATGTACCTTAGAGGGATATTTTTCAAGTTTGTAATACTCTTATCAACATATGAGTGGACAAATATGCTTTATATGTTTGTTTATTATCATTTGAACAATGACAAATATTCTCATGAATATTAAACACAACAACCTCTGAACATTACAAATATTCGCCTCAATTCAACCTGGAACCTCTCTCATACAATAATACAATACAAAGTGTGTGTGTGTGTGTGTGTGTGTGTGTGTGTGTGTGTGTGTGTGTGTGTGTGTGTGTGTGTGTGTGTGTGTGTGTGTGTGTGTGTGTGTGTGTGTGTGTGTGTGTGTGTGTGTGTGTGTGAGGAGACACTGTGATGGATCATTGGAGCTATGTGCAGCTCAAGGCATATATGCTCGAACGGGAGCTGCCTGGACGCTGCAATCATGTTGCGCGCACTATCCGTGCTGAGTGTGCTGACTTTTCGTACAATGTCCCACTGTCTGGCGACATGCATAAAGTCAAGTGCTCGGCGCAGTTGTCGGCGAAATGTCGCTCCTCTGTTTTCATTGAAACAGCTCCTTATATCCGTTAGCGCAGCTAGCTAGCACCAGATGCTAACAACAACATGTAAGGTGTGCCTTGCTCGCTCCACACATACACACACCCTCCCGGTCCTCCCGATGGCCAGTCCGGGCCTGCCGTTGAGCGTGGAAGTGCGGTCTGCCACAAGCGGGCGGCAGGAGCGGGGCTGTCAGCATCAGCTTGTAGATGGTATTTTAAACTCGATGCGCTCTGAAACTACGGGGCGGCCGAGGACAAAAAATACACATGTGTTAATCGCGTTAAAATAATTAGTGGCGTTAATTTTTTTTTGCGTTAACTTGACAGCCCTACTTGATAGGTCAAATCCACCCAAATGACCCCAGAAGTGTTTTTTTGTGCTAAATCTCTCTAAAAGGTCAAATGTCACTTGTTTTGCATCAATCTTGATACAGGGTACTTATTATATGTTGTACTTTGGATTCCTAAAGCTTTTAGTCTACTATCCCATCATCCAAGGGTAGTTTTCACTATAAGTAAAAAAAAATTTTGGACGGACACTATAATTTACAGTTTTTTACTATGTTCAATCTGAATTTTCTTTCAAATAAAAAACATCTATATTGATTCTGACTTTTCTACATCCAACTCACAGGTTTATCATTACTTTGAGAAAAAAGATTATTAATTTTCCCCTTTTAGAAGTGTAGTTATGGTCATTTGTTCTGGAAATGTCATTTTCGAGCCTGAGACCTGGAAAACAGGCTCGGGGTTGAACAGGTTAACATTTAAAAACGTATTAATGTGTCATACCCACTTAACGGGAAGAAACTCAGCTATCAGACAATATTAACCATTTTTAGCAAAACGAAACATAAGGGTAATAACAAAGGCTCTGAATTAGCCCTGAGCGAAAAAAGGCTAACACACTTAGCACAGAACTCACGTTAAAATACCCTTATTACGTATCGTATCTGCACAAACAATATATCGATTAGCAAGCTGAGATTACACAGATTCGACAGGTATTAGTATCATTACTGACCAATCCGAACTCGCGACTTGAGAAGCTAACAAAGACATCACACCACGAAGCATTAGGTAGCCAACACGGCAATATGTCTTACCTTTGTTGTTTTCTGATCAAAAGTGGTCTTCAATGGCATTAAAACGATAAAAACGCTGCTGAAGGTTAATCCATAGGTTAATCCAATGTGTCTGTGTCACTTTGAAATGATTTCTGATAATCCATCAGCAATAAATCTAGTTTTCAGTTTTCAGATTTCAGAGCGTAAGATAGGTTTCGCTTTGGGCAAACTGCGTGTGCATAGCTCTCATTTCTCAATGGTAACGTGTATGTTCAATCTGAATTGACTTTAAAATAAAAAAAATCTATATTGATTCTGACTTTTCTACATCCAACTCACAGGTTTATCATTGCTTTGAGAAAAAAGATTATTAATATACCCCTTTTAGAAGGGAAGTTATTGTCATTTGTTCTGGGAATGTCATTTTCGAGCCTGAGACCTGAAAAACAGGCTTGGGGCTTAACAGGTTAATTAGAACAGTCACTGGGCACATTTACAAGTTACCTAACATTAGAAAGTTAGCAAAAGTAAGTTAAAGTTTGACAGTTTGGATAGTTTAACCTATAATGATATGCCAATGTTTATTTATCAGTTTATTTATATGTATTTTGGAAATAACTAGACATTTGAAATAAAGGTAGTGGAGTCAAAATTAAAATACTGGCTTCTAAAATAAAGTGAACCAAAAGTATAAAGTAGCATGAAATGAAATACTCAGCTAAGGCAAGATTACCTCAATATTGTACATCACTATATTCCAGGACTGTGTGTATGTGCAGCCATTTCCTGTGAGCAGATATGTCTCTACAGTGTGTTTGGCTGCACTTAAAGACATTATTTCTTCCCTGTGAGGAGAATGTTTTAACATTTCTCAGATCTCACCCAGAAACAACCCAAGGCTTCTGCTCCTCAGACCTCCTGCCAAACGATTGCTTTAGATAAGATGACTGTCACATGGAGGAAACAAAGGCTCTGTGACAGCACAGGGCAGCTTAGGATCTACTTCAGAGCGGAGATATGTGTGATGTGAGGAATTACACATGAAGTTGTGTAGGTTGCCAGAGTTTAGCTTTAATTGTATGCAAATGCTCACAGTGGGAGTTTCCCAAGAATATACTCTCCCAGAGATCTGAGGAAAAGGGACTTCAGCAGATGGTACCAGCATTTCTGTTTGATTTAATTTCTTTATCAGCTTGCATTTTGTAGACACTGTGTTGTTAATCTAATTATCGTACCACAGAAGTAGACGATTCCATATGCTAATTAACAACAGACTTCCAGTTGGTATTTTTTGGGAAATACTGGCAGGCGTTGAATATACTTACTTGCTCTCTTCACTGAACTGGCGTCTGTGAGAGTATGTGTTACAGGTGTCTTTATTTTTCTTAGAACATTTGGGGTAAATAAATAACTATGAACACAGCCTGTCACACCATACATAGTATGATCCTACCTCTGTCCTAGGCTAATGTAAATTAGCATATCAATTACTTCTTATCAAAAACATTCCAAGTGTCAACATTCTTGAAAAGCTCTTAGGCCTTACAGCACCACCATGGAAATTAATCAAGGTGTGTTTTACTTAAAGAGAAGGAACATAACCTTATCTATCTCAAATCAGTCACAGTACCATTTGCCTCCTTAGCTGACGCTTAGCATACAGATGTAGCACCTCATTTCGGACGCCCCTACCGATGTGGGCCCGTGATCGGCACGGGGTGGGCCCTCGTTGAAAGGAAAACCCTCCGCATGACTTGATACGCCCCCTTGATAAATAAATAAAATGATAATGAAACCAGCTGCAATGGATCATGGATCCACCAGGGGGAGCAGTGAATAAAAAGCTGCCACATTGAACTCATGTGAAATAAACAGCTGATAGATCTACAGGTATCTGATCCAGCGGATCTTTGTTAAGATCCATATGTCACGGATAGGATCATATTCTGTGCTAAATAAGAGACATGTAATCATTTACAAAACATCACCATGTTTTTATTTAACAAAATAATGTTGTTTAATCCACGTTGGCGTACTACAAAACCATCGGTTAGTTTTTTCATCAGGAAATGCAGCCCGGTTCAGACAAACGATTTTTAATCATCATCCTCACGATCATTTAATGTATCATATATGTTCGCCGAATTTACATGAAAGCACTAATAAATGTGGTTTAATCCACGTGAGTTTACAACTACAAAAATAATCGGTTTGTCATATATATCACATCCGACGGGAGGAAATGCAGCACGGCTCTCACTACCGATTTTTAATCATAATTGAATCATCATCTTCACGATCATTTATGTTTATGTTCGCCGAATTGACATGAAAGCACTGACAAATATGAATATACTGTAGTCAACTTCATTAAAACGTTATTAACTTGCCCAAACTCAGTAATTCACTAAAAAGAGGTTAATTTTTAATGGAGCCTCGTCATCTCACCATGGGCAAACGGGCTATAATATTATACTATTGTTAATAGTTTACTGTATTATTAGTATTTAATATTACTGCTATAACCATCACACATTGAGTTCATTGTTGTACAATGTTAAAATCAGACCGTTTTTTTTTTTTAAATAGTCTGAATGAAACAGCAGCTCTCAGGTGATCAACTGTGTGTGACTCTTTGTTTACACACCTAATGGCCCATCAGCCACAGCTCTCCCCCCCACCCCCCTGATCTCTCTTCTCCAGCAGTAAAGTCAACTGTAGGTTTGCATATTTATGCAGTGATCTGTCTCTTCCTCTCTCCCGCAGACAGCTGATCGCTGTCAGACCGGACCATGACTGTAAAGGACTAGGGGTGTCTAGTTCCCCCTCGACACATAGACTGATCCTTTTTTTTGTCCATGTCTGATTGGCTTAGACCTTTTGCGACTGCAAACATTTTTAAACAAACAAACATTGACCATACCGTTCACCAGCCCCCACCCCCCTCTGAGTGACACGCTTACAGTTAGCTGCCTTTGTGTATTGCAACCAGGGAGAGCCGTGATGGACGCTGCCACAATGAAACTCATATGAAATAAACAGCTGATTCCTCACACACACAGTAGCCTGTTGTTTCTATGCATAAAATAGTGAGAAACATGCCTCTGGTTAATTATTATATAACTTATTTTCTCCATAAAAGCTGGTGGGTTGAAAGCAATACGGGAGGTGAAAATAACTATATTGTAGAATACAGAAGAATTGTGATGCCGTGGCTTTATCTGAAAACTGACAGCATAATTGCATTTATGGCCCGGGACACACATATTTATTTAGATATGTTTTAAACAAGTTTAAATAAAAGGCTGGAGTGTTTCTTGCTCTGCCAGGTACAACAAGTGGGAGCGCGGTGCAAAGTATCTAGATAGAATACGGCGCTGGGTTTACAGTAGTTGTTGTTCTTATTATACATCAATGTAGTCCGCTGTATAGAAAACTGTAGTTTCCCCACAGCAGCAGATGCACATTCATGACGTCCGCTGGTGCATCATAAATACGTTGATAGTGTAAGTGCAGTCGGATTCTCAAAGCACTGCAGTCTCTTCTCCTAAATCCTTTTGAATTCTCCTATCCACTATTCATTAACCCTGAAAGGGTCTGTCGGCCATCATCGGTGTGACAAAGCTGTACCATCCCCCCTCTGTTAACAAGAGATAGTAGCCTATGTTGCGGACTCTCTTTGTTTCAAATAATTGCCCATCGGAATGTGACTAAAGTCTCCCATGGGGGATGGGAGACTTTTGACTTTTGTCACATTCCGATGGACAATCGGAATTACGTGCAGGGCAGCATTGCCGGTCTGAAAGGCTCTCTGGAAATATCAAACATTTAATTAAAGTTTTAAAAACAGTGACAGGTTCAAATCAGAGGTGGAAGAAGTATTCCGATTATTTACCTAGGTAAAAATACGTGTTAGAAGTAAATGTCCTGCATTCAACATTTTCAATTGCCCAAGTGAAAAGTATTATCATCTGAAAGTTAAATGAATCATTATGTTATTAGTATTAAATACATATAAGTATGTGTACAACTTATATTTAGAAATACTCCGTTGTAATTATTGATGCATAAATGTGTTAATCCATTCAATGTGGCATCTGCTATAATGGGGTTAATGTATGATATTACTTAATAATACAACACATTACTGTATAATACGTGATAATGTATGAGTTGATTTACTTCGATCTACTGTACTGTGTACACCACAACAATATTACAAAAAAGATACTGCATATTAAAGCAAACTATTGTAAAGGTAAAAGTATGAGCATAAAAAATAAAGAAGTGTAAACATTTACATTATTATTATGATTATTTAATATATAAAGACTATATATTATTGAATTACAATTAAGATAATAAGATTAGATATACTTTATTTGATCTAAAATATTGATGTTTTTTCGTTATAGCAGCCTGTGAAAACCATAACAAATAAGTGATTAAATGCTACTGTATTCAGCAAACACAACTGCAGAGCTGCAAACATTGCAAACAAACTAAGGTCTACAACACCCAGTTGTCTTTGTGTATTTGTGAATGAAGCGCCATCTCATGGTTAAATCCTGAAATTGAACAAATGGGGAAATTTGGCAACGCCCTCTTAGGAAATAGTGGGAGGGCTTTAATCTCCCAGCCAATGGGATCCGCTGGGTTTTTGGTTGGAATCCGCTGGGTGGAGTCCTATCTGGAGTGCTACATCTGTAATTAGCTTGTTACTGCTGTCCCAGGCATTGGTTTATATGCTTTTGCATGGAAGTAGAAGCCAAAGTTGTGATCACATTATATTATTTAAAGAAAGCTCAGCTTTCATGCCTAAAGTGACACACCAAACATGTTTGTAACTAACATGTTATGATTGACACAGTTTACAGTAGTGTTAAGCTGTCCTACTGATCGGCAGGTAATGGCAGTAAGGCACAAAAACCAATTGGGCAAGACTACACTTGCAACAATGATGTTAGCTAAACAATACAGGAATGGGTATTCATTCAGCATTATTATTATTATTCACAGGATTTACAATAGCCTATGATTTGGTGAGAAACTCCTGATGTAAAACATATGTTTTTTGTCAACAAAATAGAAAACTGGGCACCTTCAAAGTTTTAACACCAAGGTTCAAGGTTGGTGTCCAGGGAATTATTGTCCTCACAAGTAACCAAATCATTTTTGTGTGATCCAGTGAAGGTTCAGAAGTCGGACCACCCCCACTCCTGGGACCCCTGTGTGAACTTCGGTCATACTTTAAACTCCAGTCTCTGCAACACAAGTGCTACCCTCAACAAGTCGTGGACCGCCTCGAATAATAACACCATCAACAGCCTCGACTACTGCAAGTGTAAGAACGCAGGCAAAGTTAATAAGCCAACATCCCTGTTTCTCAAATATATATATTATATAGTATATTTGGTACTGGTTTTATTTAACTTTAGCTACTTCTAGCTAAAGTTGTTACTTATCTAAAGAAACCTACTTATATTATGCCAAATATTTAGATTTAGCAACCTTGCTTGCTAAGCCAAGATGTTATATGGAAGAATACTGAAGTAACTGCTTTACATGATAATGGGCTGAAACCCTTGAAGTTGCCTCAACACATTTCTATTTCAGAGAGGTTATAGCCTTTTTTTTTTCCTTTTTTTTTCAGCTCTAGTATCAGCCAGTTTCTCTCCCGGCTCTACGACAACATCGGGCCCCAGTAGCCAGAGCTCCAGCACCCTGCCAAGGCCTACAGTTCCCATGAGTCCACGTAACTCGCTGCTTAAACGACGGCAGAGAAAGAAAGAGCACAAAAGCTCCTGTGAGTCCTTTTGTCTCTGTCTTTACAATAATATCATTTTCTGAAGGGAAATGAATATAAAATATCACTGTTGTGTGTGTTCAGTGTCCCTGGCGTCCAGTTCAGTGGGTCCCGGTGGTCAGGTGGTTCATGTGGAGACCAGTGAGGTTGTCCTAACAGGCGACCCACTCAACGGCTTCGGTGTCCAGCTGCAGGGAGGAATATTTGCCACCGAAACGCTTTCTGCACCCCCACTCATCCGATTCATAGAGCCCGACAGCTCTGCAGAGAGGTGAGCACAAATGCGTTCATGCATGTGTAACAGGCCCCGCTATGCAGGGCGCGATGACAGATAATATTTCCTGCAAAACAGGAACAAATAGGATATAAACCCAGAAAATATGTAAGTACAAAATGTACAGGAGCTGTAAACAATTACATTTACTTGCATTCACTTTGATCAAAGAGCTCAGTTATGCTACAATAAAATAGCGACCGCCATTACACACGCGCACACAGCAACCACGAGGCAGTCTCCTACGCAGCATTGAAGACAATAAACAACGTCCAAACACCACTTCAAACATTAGGACATTGTGACACAACACTACCGTGGATATTTATATCACTTGTGACAATATGTACACAAAACTGACCTGCAAAACAGGAGAAATGATGAACAACCAAATTCTTAGCTGCTCGTTTGGCGAGCCAACGGCAGCTCCGTCTCCACATCAGTCCGTTTACGGCAGGCGCAAATCACAACAAACCCCTTTACGGCAGTGTTACCCTGCCATCTACTGCCCCCTGCTGTCCATTGTTAAACAGGTCATATAAAATCATATTAAATATAAACATATAATTGTGATTACACACTTTGTGTGGGTCACACATGACTAAACAAATGTGTGTAGTCTGTGATGTACAGCATTCCGGACACAAATATCTAAGTCAAGTTATTCTGCCCTAAAGGCACTGACACACCAGGCCGATTATCGGCGTCGGTGGGCGTCAGGCCGACGATGAGCGTCGACACGCCCTACTCAGATTGGTGTGTCCCGCACCGTCGGGTCTTTTCAGCCGGGCCGACGCCTTTTCGGCCGAAAACCAGCAGTCGGCCAAAGGCAGTCGGCAAAAAGAAATCACTCTGAGTGGCTGTTCAGCTAGCGAATCAGTGCATGAGAAGCGAAACGGAAGTGAGGGACCCAAACAAACTATTAAGAAGGCAAATCTGAGATTTAATTTAACTCCAGCTCTCGACACAGGTTCGGGAAAGCCCCATGAGCTTTTCGTTGTAGAGTGAAAATGGAACGCACACGCTATTTGTTGTTTGTTTATATCACGCAGTCTGTTCTTCTTCTCTCGGTTATCACGCAGTCTGTCTTCCGGTTGTTGCCTCTTTTGAATGACGAATACACACTACCGCCGCCTGCTGGTAAGGAGAGTTATTGCCACTCACGCATGCACAGTTAGTACAGATGTAGCACTCCAGATAGGACTCCAATGGGTGTGTCCCAACCAAAAACCCAGCAGATCCCAGTGGCTGGGGGCGTTGCCAAATTGCTAGAGGGCGTTGCCAAATTTCCCCATTTGTTCAATTACAGGATTTAACCATGAGATGGCGCTTCATTCACAAATACACACAGACAACTTGGTGTTGTAGAACTTAGTCTGTTTCCAATGTTGCAGCTCTGCAGTTGTGTTTTCTGAATACTGTAGCATTTAATCACTTATTTGTTATGGTTTTCACAGGCTGCTATAACGAAAAAACATCAATATTTTAGATCAAATAAAGTATATCTAATCTTATTATCTTAATTGTAATTCAATAATATATAGTCTTTATATATTAAATAATCATAATAATGTAAATGTTTACACTTTATTTTTTATGCTCATACTTTTACCTTTACAATAGTTTGCTTTATGCAGTATATTTTTTGTAATATTGTTGTGGTGTTTTTACACAGTACAGTAGATCGAAGTAAATCAACTTATACATTAAGATAAGATAAGATAAGATGGACCTTTATTAATCCCCGTGGGGAAATTCAGTAGTTCAAACAACAACAGGGTGAGAGTGAAAAACAGGACAGCACAGATTCACACAAAAATAAGATCAGCGATACAAATAAAAATAATAATAATGAGAAACTATGAAATAAGAAATGAATAAAATTAAAATGTAATTATCATATCATATATTATAATGTATTGTATTATTAAGTAATATCATACATCAACCCCATTATAGCAGATGCCACATTGAATGGATGAACACATTTATGCATCAATAATTACAACAGAGTATTTCTAAATACAAGTTGTAAAAATACTTATATGTATTTAATACTAATAACATAATGATTAATTTCAGATGATAATACTTTTCAGGGTTAGGGTTAGGTCCGGTCTGACAGCGCTTAGCTCTCTGCTGCAGAGAGGAAGAGAAGATCACTGCTCTAAACAAAGTCAAAAATCAAGATACAGTAGGCAACATAGGGGGGTGGGGGCTGGTGAACGGTATGGTCAATGTTTGTAAACACTGTGAAATGTTGACTTTATTTGATCATTTCAGTTAAAAACTAACGTTCATATTTCTCTTTTTGAGAAGAGAAATATGAATATGTTAGTGGCTGACCCAGCCCCATGGTCTGTCACAGTAGTGCGGGAAAGAGAAGTGCACTGTTTTGCCTAAGTCACTTACTCCAGAAGTAATAAGGCGTAAGTCAGGTTTCAAATTGCCTAAGTCACAACAACATGTTCGTAAATTGGCCTAAGTAATCTAATCCTCTTATTTTACACAATTGACAGACAGTGTTATTTGTACGTCAATAGTCATATATTGTCATAACCTTTTTGTGTGAAATAATTAATATTATTATTATTTCCGCCCACTGTTTGGCGAGCTGCATGAGAAACTGACGGGCTGTCAGGAGAGAGAGAGAGGGAGAGAGGAAAAGAGAGGATCCGTTTCTCCCGTGTTATTATCCAAAGTTAATGTAAACTTTTGAATAATGTACTTCATCTACTACATTATTTGATCGTGGTGAAGATGATGATTAAATTAGGATTATCGGTAGTGAGAGCCGTGCAGCATTTTCCTCCGGTCTGATGTGATATAAAAACAAACCGATTATTTTTGTAGTTGTAAACTCACGTGGATTAAACTACATGTATTAGTGCATTCATGTCAATTCGGCGAACATACATTAAATGATCGTGAGGATGATGATTAAAAAATAGTTTGTATGAGCCGGTCTGCATTTCCTGACAAAAAAACATAGCGATGGTTTTGTACTTACGCCAACGTGGATTAAACAACATTATTTTGTTAAATAAAAACATGGTGATGTTTTGTTAATGATTACATGTCTCTTATTTAGCACAGAATATGATCCTATCCGTGACATATGGATCTTAACAAATATCCGCTATATCAGATACCTCTACTGTTGATCTATCAGCTGTTTATTTTTTATTTCACAAGAGTTCCACTGTGGCAGCTTTTTAATCACTGCACCCCCTGGTGGATCCATGATCCATTGCAGGTTTCATTATAATTAAATGTATTTATCAAGGGGGCGTATCAAGTCCTGCGGGGGGTTTTCCTTTTCAGCAGGGGCCGACCCCGTGCAGATCACGGACCCACACGGGTAGGCGTCTGAAATGAAGTGCTACATCTGTACGTGCTTCTTGGCCGTCGGCTGAAGTCTTTGCGGTGTGTTCCAGTGCAACACATGGCCAAAACGCAGAGACGCGAGGCGACGCAACAGTCGGGGTCTGTCTGTGTCAGTTATTTGTTGTCAGATTGGTGTGTCCGGGCCTTTACAGTGCGTATCCTTTTGCTTAGCTATACAGTTAGCTAACATTCAAAAGTCCTCCAATAAAGATCCAAGGTTTGCTTTCTTGACTTTACTCTAGATTTATTTTACTTTGTAAAACTGTAACAATACAGAAATAAAACACATATAAGTATGCAGGCCTTACATAACATATAAGTAGCACTGTACAAACGACACACATACTACTATTAAAGGAATTAGCTATCATTAGCATCACTATTAGCTAGAAATAGCACAGATCACCATTAGCTAAATTAGCACACATTAAACTAGCTTCAGACCAAAAGGTACAAACTTCAAACATTCTGCACATAACACATCCAAATTGCACATTAATAACTCACAGACAAATAGTCTCCTAGGCTCAAGCATCACAGACACGAACACAGTTTACATGACATCTCTGCTCCATGTGTTGATCCGTTTACAAAGATCCTCGCAAAGTAGAGAGCGCTCATTCTGACACGCCCCGAGCAAACCAACAAAACCAAGGAGCGCTCACTCTGAGCCAAAAAACATGTCCCAACTCTATAAACATAGAAATAGGCAGCACACAAGTTAATTTTAATGTCATAGTCCAACAGAGATTTGCAGGAATTAGTCCTTAACCTGTTAAGCCCTGAGCCTGTTTTTCAGGTCTCAGGCTCGAAAATGACATTCCCAGAACAAATGACCATATCTTCCCTTCTAAAAGGGTTAAATTAATAATCTTTTTTCTCAAAGTAATGATAAACCTGTGAGATGGATGTAGAAAAGTCAGAATCAATATAGATGTTTTTTATTTTAAAGAAATTCAGATTTCACATAGTAAAAAACTGTAAATTATAGTGTCCGTCCAAAAATAATTTTGTACTTATAGTGAAAACTACTCTTGGATGATGGTAAGGTAGACTAAAAGCTTTAGGAATCCAAAGTACAACATATAATAAGTACCCTGTATTAAGATTGATGCAAAACAAGTGACATTTGACCTTTATAGAGAGATTTAGCAAAAAGAAACCACTTCTGGGGTCATTTGGGTGGATTTTCCATATCTCTGGCCCCCCTTGCTCGATTTTGATGGTTGACACCTCTTTCTGACCGTTTGAGCCAATAGAATCGAAGGTGGAGTCCCCCACACACACTCATTGTGAAACGAAAAGGTGGGGGCTTCGCGCATGTAATTTTGCATCAGAGTGAACCGATCTCTAGCTTTGACATCTGGAAACGGAAAAGCAGTTTTAATGCTTATGGATTATCAGAAATCATTTCAAAGGGACACAGACACATTGGATAAACCTATGGATTAACTTCAGCAGCGTTTTTATCGTTTTAATGCCATTGAAGACCACTTTGGAGAGACTACAGAGCCAAGGTAAACATGTTAGCATTTTTAGCTACCTAGCGTCAAATGTTTTGAGGTCTGTTTTTGCTTATAACATCGCCATTTCGTATAATTCAGTGATAATGTGGCTACCCATCGATTCTGTGTCACCTCACGATGTGAAACGATGTCATGGATGTAGAGAAGAGTGTTAGCATTTTTCACTCGTTGCTAATTCAGAGGCTCAGTGTTAGCATTGTGGGTTTTATTTTATTTTTATTTTTTTTAAATGATCAGTTAGATGAGTTTCTTCCCGTTACATGGATATAAAACATTCATAGTTTATTAAATGAACATGCCCTCAGACACTGTTTCCTGCAAGATGTTGCGGCAGTGCCCCGGTACCGGGGTCTCTCGGGCTTAACAGGTTAATAAGTGTCTAAATAAGACGACTAAACGTCATCACGCTGAACATTAGCCACCTTTAGCTTAGCGAAGGGGGCCGTGAAGTCATGTGACCCTGATTCCTTTATAGCCAGATGTTAGCTTTAGTTTTATACTTTTATAAAGAGTTAATATGAGGAGACTATCCTGCTGGATAAAAAGTGTAAGCATCATAAACGCGTGTCTGCAACAGATGTTGTTTTCTTTGGTGACACTTTAATTCATCTGTTTGTGCTCATGACTTGATTGAACTCTCTCTGTATGGTTCCTCAATTATGTCTGCATTGCGTGTGTGTGTGTGTGTGTGTGTGTGTGTGTGTGTGTGTGTGTGTGTGTGTGTGGGTGGTGGTGTGTGTGTGTGTGTGTGTGTGTGTGTGTATGTTTACTGATTGATGTTCCCGTTGTATTACCAGCTTCTCTAAGTGCGGGGTGTGTTTCTTCACCCTGAGGCTGCACTCCCTCCATTAGTGCCCACGCTAACAACACTAATTAGTTAGCTTCGTTTCACCCACGCTGGAGGAATCAATAAGTCCCTTCCTTTCTGCCTGACAGGATAAAGCCCCTTCACAGGATAAAGCCCCTTCAAACCTCCCTGAATTACGCTTAACCTTAATTAATAGTCTTTAATACCACCAGTCTTTTCAGCGGTGACCAACGAGGGCAGCCGTTTTGGATAATTTGCATTCTGATCCTCACCACCAAAGGTTTCTGTTTAAGCCAAAACTACCAGAAGACATTTGTGAGGAATCTGCAACTAATAGTGAGCATTGTGTAACACCATAATCACATGTTGCTCTTACTATAAAACTGCTGTCAGTGCTATACAAAAAGTATGACTCAAAATGTATAGTTAACAATAAGATAGGAGTTTTGGACTGGAAAGACAAAATATCAGTCAAAACAACATTTCACAAAACACTACAGCATTTCAGAAAACGCTATAACATTTCAGAAAACACCACAGCATTTCAGAAAACGCTACAGCATTTCAGAAAACACTTCAACATTTCAGAAAACACTACAGCATTTCACAACACGCTACAGCATTTCGCAAAACGCAACAGCATTTCAGAAAACACCACAGCATATCACAAAACACTTCAACATTTCAACTTTTACGGAAAGGGTATTCCTTTAGGGAGAACACTTCTTGTTTGTGATTCGACAGAGCCAGCCAGAGAAGGACTGCTGTGATTGGTTGTTTTTGCTGCCAGTCAATAAATGACGCTTCGTGATTGGTCAGCACCCGACAGCGCAACGTGTCCCAAAAACATCAGCCGTTAGCTGTTGGCACACAGAGCTCACAGCTCCTCATATCTGTTCAGAAACTGGACATGTACAAAACACAGACTGTCTGACACAGACAGTCTGTGTTTTGTACATGTTTAGACTGTCTGTGTCATGGCGAATACAGTCGCTGCTTTATTTCTGTCTGTATGACGTTGTTGTGAGTTTTGGATGGAGCAGCTACATTTATGGCGCGTTTCCACTACAGCGCGGAGCACGGTTTAAGAGGGCTGTGACGTCAGCGGCCCGTCTTTGGTTGCGTTTCCACTTGGCCTAGTACCGGCCGGCGGGTCCTAATTCACAGTTTTTCTGGCCTCATAAAATCGTGGGTCTAGGGCCAGAGACAACAAGGCTGAGTCGGGCTGAGTATGCTAAACTAGAGAGAGCATAGCTGGCAAGGGGGCTACAACTACAACAAGATGGACATATTTGACCGTGATTTAATTGTAATACACGTTTCAAAATGATGCCGAAGTAACAACATACTGATACCGGTTAGTAAAAACCATGAATTAATGCTTTGTCAAGTCTGCAGACAGACGGCAGGCGAAAAACCTTTTAAAATGCGTGTTTTCTAAATGGAGATTGGCTAAGCTAACGCAGTACACTCACAACAACGGCCTATACAGACATAAATAAAGCAGCGACTGTATTCTCCATGACACAGGCAGTCTGTGGTTTGTACTTGTTTAACTTTTGTCTAGTTTCTGAACATATATGAGGAGCTCTGAGTGCTAACAGCTAACGGCTGTGTTGTTTTTCTGGGGTTCTCATTGAAGATGACGTCACGGCTCCGCCTACACTGCGTTACTATAGATACTACCCCAGTTCCTAAACTGTAATGGAAATGCGCCATAAAGTGAGCCAGTCCTAACGAGGCCTAGCCATACCGAGCGAGGCCATGCGAGGCCGTGTAGTGGAAACGCGCCATTAGCCTGATCGATCCGATCTCCATTCAGAAAACATGCATTTTAAAAGGTTTTTCGCCTGCTGTCTTGTCTGCACACTTGTCAAAGCATTAATTCATGGTTTTTACTAACCGGTATCAGTATGTTGTTACTTCAGCATCATTTTGAAACGTGTATTACAATTAAATCACGGTAAAATATGTTCATTGTTATCTACCATAGTATTTGCATGGATATAAGCCCCGCCCCCCCTAAAAAAAGCAACTCACCTTGTGGTAAACCCGCAACAAAAAAATTATTTGAGCTCCATACTGTTTCAGAAATAATCCTTGATGTGGTTTAGAACAGGATGGCGTTTTATCACAGCAGAATTTAACTTTATCTCCGGTAGAATTCTGATCAGGCATTAGCTCCGCCTCCTCTTTTTTTTTTTTCAAGCTAAGGACCCAAAATCCGCGTTTCTCTAAACAGGGCTGGAATAGAGGGATATGAGGGATGTCTAAAATGCATGATCTGTTTGTATTTTGAGAAAAACACATCATAGACATGTTTTTATATATTTGTATATATCTGAGACCCATAATATATGCCTAAAAATAGCATGATAGGTGCACTTTAACAAATATGATCTATTCTTATGTAACAAGACATGAAACTACTGTATAAGTGTTAATTGTGTCTAAATAACAAGAAATTAGGTATTTCTATCTAAGAATATGTTTTGGGGTATTGACAGTTCAGCTACCAATAGCAAGGTGATATTGACCAGTATGTTTCATCTTTGCACATTTATATTTTTGTAAAATTTGTACTGAAGGTTAGACAGGAAACCGGGTACAGGAAGTAGGAGAAAGTGAACTGAATAGCATGGCTGCGTTTCACTTCTCTTATTTTTCATTTCCTCGCTCCTCGGTCTCGGTCTTACCGGAAGTTGATTTGTCTGCGCCATCTTGAGTAGCGTCCCAATGGCCTTATTTTTGCCGGAGGACCGAGGAGCGAGGAGCGAGGAGCGATAATAGAGGAGCTATAACCGAGGAACCACCAGACCATCCTTCGATGAAATCCTCAGACACTCGCCCCGCCCCCTTACTGTGTATCGCTCACTGATTGGACGATGCAGCGCATGCACTGATCTGTTGCTTCTTGACATGAGAGCAGTTTCCCAGCGGAGTGAAGAAAACACATGAAACTCACGGGACTCACTCCTCAGTTCATACTGTGTTTTGTTTCAATGAATGCATCATTCAGTTACAAATATGTGATATATCTGAACAACAAAGTGGTCAAAAATCATTTTATTCATTTATTGGAAACATTTTCATGATCGCTTTTTTCGTTGTACATTTTCATTTATTGTCATTTCCATTCAGTCAGTCATTAAGTGCTATTTAACATGATCATTTGCTACATATCCACACAAACAAACACAGTGTGCAATCCAATGAATGTTAATCTAACTGGGTTTTGATAGATAACATATCTCTTTTTCTTCTCTGAATTATTTTATTTCTATTGTGCACTCTAATCAATATTAATCCAACTATTGTTCGTTTATACATTTTAAGAATGGCGTGTAGTGCCGAGAGATAGGAGTTGGAGGCGGTGCATCGAAGGTGAAAAGTGGTGCTTTAATGAGCAGCAGAGACGGACATGTTGTCGGGTCGCAGCCCGGGAAGAAGAGAAAGAAGCCAGGAGGGCACACAATAAATACTGTCAGCAACACATATGTCCGTGCGGAAACAATACCCCTAACCTGTAGTTCCATGCGTGAATTATGTCAATCAGTGATCACTACAGACGTTTATCTTTTTTGAGAATGAGTTCTTATTTTATTTAATGTATTTGGGTCTACAACAGATGATACAAATGTTTGTGTCAGTAAATGTGTACTAACAGAGGCGGGGGTGTTTGTGAAAACAACGGGGACAGAGCTGGCTGCTGTCAGACGATCAGCTGTGCAGCGTCATCACAAACGGACGTCGCTTCACGTGACGCTCCGGAGGAAAGGACGTCCCATTGCTCTTAAAACTCATTTCCCTGCTTCTCGTGGTTTCCTTGCGTCTCTCCATGCTTCCCTGGTGGGAGGGACTAGTCGCAGGGAAACAACGCAAGTGAGGGACGCAAGGAATCCATTTAACCGAAGTAAAACGCAGCCCATGGCAGTAGACTACTATTCATTTTCCCTATGCAACCTGAAGAGTAAAAGGGTCAAGTCCGTCAGAAAGCAATGACTGTAAGTGTAAGCCTTACACTTACACTGTAAGGATTAGTAACATGTATTGTGTTTATATGATGACATTTGGAGATATTTAAACTCAATGAGAAAATACGTTAGCATACACGCTAGCGTTAGCCATACTAGCCTGTATACATGCTTATTGCACAGCTAGCATTAGCTATATTTACCTTGTTTACACTTAGCAGTCCTATGTGTTAATCTGTGCATGTTACACTTGCATGTATGAGATCATTAAGTGCCTTGTAACTTCTTTTTTTATAGTTTCACTCCGTTTGAATGTCAGTGGACTGCAAATAAGTCAATAAAGGAGCATGGCTGCTCATTCCCTGGCTCTCAAAAGAGTTTGGCTGGCTGTTTAATCTATGTTCACACTGAGACAGTACAACACATAGAGAGAACATTACACCTATTGTGTAAGTGCATACAAGCAGGTCACACAGTATGATCACAAATACATAAACTCTGATAAAAATCAGTTTTTATTAAAAAGTACAGGCTGCATATGTGTTCTCAGCCTTGGTGAAACTTGTCATGTGTCTGAACCTCTCTTTAGCCTGTTACGGGGTACCGGGCGTATAAACGCGTCATTTGCAGGAAACAACGTCTAAGGAATCTTAATATTTAATAAACTATGAATGTTTTATATCCATGTAACGGGAAGAAACTCAGCTAACTGATCTTTTTAAAAATGTTTTCCAAAAAAAAAACACAATGCTAACACTCAGCCTCTGAATTAGCCACGAGCGAAAAAATGTAACCTAAAACGGCACTTAAACTCACAATAACTCCCTTATTACTTATCCTAGATGCACAGCCAACCACTCGTTTTTGGTGTCCTGGAGACACTGAATCTAGGGGTGCCCACCTCAACACTCAGTGATAAACATTTGCGACGCTATAAACGAAAGCGTACATCATAACATGTGGAGCTAGGTAGCTAGAAACGCTAACATGGCTTACCTTGGTCAAAACTGGTCTTCAATGGCATTAAAACAATAAAAAAACGATGCTGCAGTTAATCCATAGGTTCATCCAATGTATCTGTGCCCTCTTTGAAATTATTTCTGATAATCCATAAGCAATAAAACTGCTTTTTCGTTTCCAAATGTCAGAGCTAGAGATCGCTTCACTCTGCTGCATATTTACATGCGCGCAGCCCCCACATTTTCTCTTCACAACGTGTGTGTTTGGGGGCCTCCCCCTTCGATTCTATTGGCTCTACCGGTCAGAAAGAGGTGTCAACCATCCAAATCGACCAAGGGGGGCCAGAGATATGGAAAAGAAACAATTTTCACCCAAATCACCTCAGAGGTGGAGTGGTTTTGGCTAAACCTCTCTAAAAAGGTAAAATGTCACTTGTTTTGCATCAATCTTGATACAGGGTACTTATTATATGTTGTACTTTGGATTCCTAAAGCTTTTAGTCTACTAACCCATCATCCAAGGGTAGTTTTCACTATCTGTAAAAAAGAATATTTGGACGGACACTATAATTTACAGTTTTTTACTATGTAAAATCTGAATTTTCTTTAAAATAAAAAACATTTATATTGATTCTGACACTTCTACATCCAACTCACAGATGTAACCTTGCTTTGATAAAAGAAATTATTCATATAACCCTTTTAGAAGTTAAGTTGTAGTCATTTGTTTTGGGCATGTCATTTTCGAGCCTGAAACATGAAAAACAGGCTTGGTGCTTAACAGGTTAGTGGTTCATTAATAAAACAGATATTTCAACGTGTGCCTACTTTGTTCATGTACTGTTGAGGTTAATTTCAGTAGTTGTGTGCTATAATGTATTTACAAAGTGTGAAGAGGAGGCAACTTTAGAATAGAGAACCTGTTCAGGTCAATTAGAGTCAAACTACTAGCTTATTGGTTATGAACAAGACTTCACTTTAAAATAGGGAAGATATTCTTAGATAGAAATACCTAATTTTGAGTTATTTAGACTTAATTAACACTAATAGTTTCATGTCTTGTTACATAAGAATAGATCATATTTGTTATCAGTGGCGAACCGTCAGGACCTTCAAGGTATTCAGAGAATACCCAACACTCAGATAAAACAAACAAAAAATCGATTTAATTATATAAATAAAATGTATGCAAATGTATGTAAAATTAATAAATGAGAATCGCATCTGTGTTGTTGATCTGTAATATTACAGTGTTACGTTGATTTGTTTGTCCTTCTCGGTCCATGCACTACGCATTTCAGTGGTTTTGTGTTATAAAAAAAAAAGCAACCAATCAGATCTTGTTCTGGGTCTCTGGGTAGAATATCCTTCAACCAAGGTATTCTATATCCTTGATAGAATACCCTGGCCGTTGCACTGAATGAGAGCGTACCTTTGGATTGACAGTTTGATCAACCAATCATATATTCATTTGTAGCCAATGGGCGTATTCTTTCAGAGTTCCCCTCGGTTCTAGGGGTATTCTAGAAGGCCCGGTAGTTCACTGGCTCGAGACAGAGGATCTAGATAAATGCCACGAAGTAATTCATATGCTGTTTTAAGTGGGTTTGGTGACAGAGCAGTAAATGCTGCTGTATACATGCCCTCAATTGTATCACTCAGGGACACAGTCAAACGTTGAGTACAGTATTCACAAACAGTTATTTATTTACTTATTTTGCAGGTCTCCCTTGAAAAAGAGATCTATGATCTCAATGGGACCAATCTGGTTAAATAAAGGTTTGAAATTAAATGACTCCAGATATTCCCTCTGACTCGGATAACAGGGCGTTAACTCGTCCATTCCATTGGCCAGTGATCTTATGTTGCCCATGATGAGAGGGGGGAGACGCAGTTTATAACTCCTTTTCCTTATGAATCTGGACCTATCCCCCTGCATCCTCTGTGTTGTTCTCCTGTGGGGATAGCCATTGTTAGGACCACCATGCTAGCCGGCTTCAGCGCGATTAGCTTTTCCCTGGTGTAAACAAGGCGGCCATGCGGTTGCTGAGGTGTGGATGCACAACACAAACAAACAAACAAAATCAAACAAAATCTCTCTCTGCAAGAGTTTAGAGAGGGCACAGAGTAATACAAGTAACTAATGTTAAAAAGTAAGATCAAATAAGAAAGGTTAAAGTTGAAAATAGTACAAATCTACAAGTCTGGCTTCCTCTTCAGTGTGCAACTGCAACAGGCTGCATGCCTATTAACATATTGAAGAGATATATATATATATCAGTGGCGAACCGTGTCTATCACAACTGGACCTTCTGTAGACACACACACACACCCCACGCCCCCCCCCCCCGCCGTTATAATGTCCGTTTTTTCACTAAATTGTCGTCTTGAAAAGGGCACTCACAACAATTCCGCAACAACATCATCTTCACCTGTTGCACTTGCCATTTCAACGTTAAAAACAATAAAACAGCATATGAATTGCTTCGTGGCATTTATCTAGATCCTCTGTCTCGAGCCAGTGAACTACCGGGCCTTCTAGAATACCCCGGAACCGAGGGAAACTCTGAAAGAATACGTCCATTGGCTACAAATGAATATATGATTGGTTGATCAAACTGTCAATCCAAAGGTACGCTCTCATTCAGTGCAACGGCCAGGGTATTCTATCAAGGATATAGAATACCTTGGTTGAAGGATATTCTACCCAGAGACCCAGAACAAGATCTGATTGGTTGCTTTTTTTTTCTAACACAAAACCAGTGGACCGAGAAGGACAAACAAATCAACGTAACACTGTAATATTACAGATCAACAACACAGATACGATTCTCATTTATTAATTTTACATACATTTTATTTATATAATTAAATCGATTTTTTGTTTGTTTTATCTCAGTGTTCCAGGGTATTCTCTGAATACCTTGAAGGCCCTGTTGCTAGATACAAAAATGGCATTGTTCGAAATGCAGATTGAGAATAGATTATTTAAAAAAGGACTCAAGATAGATTATTTAAAAAAAAGGACTCAACAAGAATAATATCTAATAAACACTTTTGCTGGACAATGATTAATAAAAAACAATGGAAAAATGGGAAAATGAGACAGAGAAAAAGAGGAAAGAATTGAAGGGCACAAAAAAAGGAAAACAGAGTAGTCATTGAGACCAAGCGATAGTCTTGGCAAGCTATTAAATCCTCAGTAGATCATAATGAATATGTCTGACTGCATATTAATACCGGTCACCCACTCATGGCTTTATTGGAGGATATATCAAATGTGTGTATCTGTGTGTGTGTGACATTCAGACAAGGGACCATCCTAAGTACCCTGTGAATCCAAAGGGCAGTAACTGCCTGAATGTGTAGCCCTTAAAGTGAGACAAATCACTTCATCATCATATTATCCAGTGAGAAGTCACCTCGGGCCAGAAACGGATTCCCTAATCATTCAGAAGCATTTAATAATATGGTTCTTATTTCAGTTGAGTGCACCAATTCCAAATCGCACTCATGACTTCTGACCCTTTGGCAGTACAGATGGAACTGAAGGTTCTCTAGCTGTGAGAACAGTGAAGGTGTAGTTTAAACGTCAGGTCTCCCTTGAAAAAGAGATCTATGATCTCAATGGGACCAATCTGGTTAAATAAAGGTTTGAAATGAAATGAAACGTCACTTTGTGCGATTTCCCCCAGTTTAAATCACGTTCAACCACACTATAATCTTCCTGCCAAACTTGCGGTATGATCTAACATGTAGTGGAGCAGTTCTGACACACAGGCAATGAGATTTCTAACCACCAAGGGGTGCCTTTAGGTCATCAAAAACCAAGGTCAAAGTTTAAATAGTTTAACTGTAAGTGCAGCGAAGAGGCATAAAATCCAAGGTAGCAATACGGTGAGGTTCTTCAATTTATGTTGGAAATAAATAAAAGAATGTTTGCAAATGAACGCTGCTGATGATGTGTAGAGAGCCTAAGTCAAAGTTGTACAAAGTTGTTGGGTTTAGGCCCAAAATACATGTCTGACCTACTGCTAAATTATGAACCATCCAGAACTGTCAGGTCTTCAGGGACTGGTCAGCTTTCTGTCCCCAGAGTCAGAACTAAACATGGTAAAGCAGCGTTCAGTTATTATGCTCCAAATATCTGGAACAAACTTCCGGAAACCTGCAGGTCCGCTGCAACTCTTACTACTTTTAAATCCAGGCTGAAGACTTTTCTTTTTGCCGCTGCTTTTAATTGAACTATTCATATCTTAAACTGCACTGTAACTTTTATCCATGTATTTTTTCTTTTAATGTTTATTTTATTATCTTTTCTTTTTAATGACTGATTTTAAATGCCATTTTCTTAATGTCTTCCATTTTTGTAAAGCACTTTGAATTGCCTTGTGTTGAAAGGTGCTATATAAATAAACTTGCCTTGCCTTGCCTTGCCTTACCCATGTCATACATTTAGCATTTATAATGTGGTCGAAGATCTGATTATTTGACCTTAACGGCTAACTTTAAATTAGGCCCTATAACAACTGCTCCATTATCAAATGCAGACATTGATGCCACCAAATGACACAATAAAAAACAACATACAACCGTCTTTTTAATAGTAACATTAAACTGGAATTAATTTACATCTTAAATTTAAAACTTTTTTTTTACAAATATCCTACCTTCAAATTGCCATTTTAAATCAACATTTCTCTGCACACTTACTAAAGAACCTTTGTGTGGAAATCTCAGTTCATTTCTAGGGCTGTATGTATGCTGTCATTCTCACTGTAAACTATTTAATCATCACCAATTTCGGTGTTATTGTGACCGATCATAACTCATCTTTATGCACATACTTTTGGCACGGTTTAAGTCAACACATATCGACCCTAAATATAGTCTATATTAAGAACGAGAAAAAGTTTTAACATATCGTTTTTTGTAAACATATGACAAACGTGCGAGGGTGATGACATCAGAGCATCGTCCTATGTGCCGGGGCTGTGCCCCTGACAGCCCCAGCCCAATTTAACCCCTGCTGCTCCATCGAAATCAGTCGCATTGACCCGAAGACACATTTTGAGTTGTATACACTGTTGGAAAGAGGAGATTCCTAGCTTTCTAATGATATCAGGATTGTTTTTGTACTCCAAATATTAAGCAAAATATGTCACATTATATAATGACTGTCACCGAGTCATCATTTTGAGAAAAAGACCTTTAAAGTGTCCTCTTCTCTGGAATCCATCGATCTGATTGATTATTAGCGGAGCAAATGATCAACATACTGCGGAGGGAAGATATTTTCGTTTGGATTACTGGTCTGGGGGGAAGCTCGCGAGTGTGTGTATACGTGTGTGTGTGTTTGTGTAATTTTGCATTTGTGTATAGGTCTATTGTTTGTTTCCCGGGGAAAACACTCACGAGAAACACTGGCTGTTGTTATGCCTGCTGTGACGTCAAGTTACTCCGTTCTCCGCTTGTAATTATGCCGTTACAAGCTTCAAAGTTGTATTTATCATCTGAATTTGCCGAAACAAGTTTAATATTCTGAAAGCCAAGACTTTGTTTAATTGAAATCAGATGAAAACAAACTGTAACGGACCCTGCCGTGTTATCTATGATTACTATACGCCTTACATTCATAATTTCAGCCGGAGGGAGGGGAAGCAGCGCTGCGGAACAGCAGAGTGGCGAGTGAGAGGTGCCTGTCATCTTCCCTTTACAAGCTTCAAAAATGTATTTATCGTGTGATTTTGGAAATAAAAGTTTCATATTCTGAAAGCCAAGACTTTGTTTATTTAAAATCAAACAAAACACCCGAACCCTGAAAAACTATTTTTTTACGCACATTTTGAAATGAGCCGTTGCGACTTCCGACTGATTTCGATAGAGCGGGTCACATATGTGTAAGGCTGGGACACTTCCTGTCTCACTGTCACTCACTGCTGCTTTTTCCTCCAATTATGAGAACAACAAACCTTTTAAGGGATCGAGCTCCGTGTTTTGCAAAGAGGCCTGCTTTTGATAAGATGTGCTCCGTTAGCGTGGATGTGGAAGGAGCTGCGGAGTTGGCATGTCACCTTGGGCTTATCCTTTACACGTTCAAAATGATCCCTTACTTTGGATTTACTAACCACATTTTTTTTACCATTAGGACCAGGCTCAAATCCCGTATGAAGTTTGAGGGATTTTGTGGATGAGGACAAAAAAATAAAAATAAAGTTTCAATAAGCTGGCTTTGCTGCCATCTATTGGCCAACGGTAGATACAGAATAGCTGTGGAAAATGTAAGATGGCCGCCCAATAGTTATTCACTATGAAATAATCACACATACACAACTATGACCAAATACAGTCTGTGTAGTGACCACGATATCCATTTGTTTTTTGTCCTTTGTTTGTGATTCACTCGTGGGGCTGACCGAGGAATAGACGCTTGTAGTTTGAGAGAAAAAATATAGAAATGTCCAGATGCGATTGAAAAGTAAGATAGTTTATTCCAAAAAAGGCAAAAATAAATAAACGTTTTTAAACAATCTATTTCTCATATAAACTGATACTTCAATATTAAAGGCACAATAAAGAACCAAGCTGTGACGCTCCCAACCAGCAAGGTCTAAAAACTGTTTGCTTCAGTCACCTCTGCACCTCTCGTTTTATGCTGCAGCACCTCGACCTGCAGGAGTAACGCACTCAAATTAAATAATAAATAATATACACCACAGAATCTCAGGCTATGTACTCTAAAAAGATAAAATAATATAAACTAAGGAAATGGCTCCTACAGTCTGTATAATGACTATAATATTATACATGACACAAAGTAGTCCCGTTCGTATTGCAACAGAATGTTTAGACCAGCGGAGTAATACAGCCAGACTAACACAGTCTCACTCCCTGATAATCCAATAGTGACGCTTGGACAGGGTCCTTTGGTGTGCAGTTGTGACGCACCGAGTCTCCTTCAGCTTCATAAACGGACGCAAAGAGCTTTCAACTGATTGCAATGTATTCCCATCGGCGGCGGTATTTGACGCTCAGGGAAGCACCGCATCGGTCCATGTCAGCGGCAGTTAAAGGCAATGTGAGCGTCCATTCCCATTGGATAACGGAGAATTTTACACCCGGAAATAAGTATTCTCCTTACTGTCGATTGATTTTACAGTGATATCTGCACTACTCATCAACTCAAAAACACTAGATTATCCTTGTTAATTACACAACATTGATTGGTTTAGATTGTGTGCAATGCTTTTGTGTTTTTCCCCTTCGATTCTGAGAAACAAATAGTTTTTTGGGAGTTTAGGATGGCAGAAGACACTACACTACCCATAATCCTCAGCTATCATTTGAGACTACACCATGCGCTTTGCTCGACAAACCCCGTGATTAGTCCTCAAGCTCTGTGATTGGTTGACCTCCGACTGCATTCCATATGAAAAAAAACGTTTCGTAAAAGATAAAATCATACTTTATTCAGCAGTGCTTGCTTTACTCTTTGAAAGTCATCACATACATGCATTGTAATGAATGGTTTGGCTGCATTAAATATTACACATCTGGCTTAGTTCTTTATTTATCTACAGAGATTGGGCCTCAGAATATACCGGAAACTATTCTTTTACCGTTCTGTTTTAATTTCACAATAAAGTTAATAGTAATATTTTGTTTGATATTATTATTTTTTATTAACTAGACCGCTGGGTCATGTTAAGACCATCTTTTCTGTGTTGCTGTGGGTTTTTCCATCGCTTTTGTGTTACAAATATCAAAACAATAATTATATGTGTGGTCGTCTGTGCATAACACAATATATCCGTCGTAAACTAAACTGGAAACAGCAGTATATTTTATTGTGTTAACTTGACAGCTTTTTAACCCGAACCACCTACTGGTTAAAGCACGTTATTACATGTTTAGAGTAATTGCAATGCAGGTAGATTGTGTTGCTTTTTAATGACTGTTTTTAAATGCCTTTTTCTTAATGTCTTTCATTTTTGTAAAGCACTTTGAATTGCCTTGTGTTGAAAGGTGCTGTATAAATAAACTTGCCTTGCCTAAGGTGTGCTGCATGTTTTGTTGAATGTGTTATATTTGATGAAAACATTTAAATATTAAGAGTACATAGGGGGAACGTAGAAGGTCAATGATAGAAATATAGAATAGAAAATATCAAGAAGATACTGTAAATGATCTCTACAATAAAACAATTTAGTGCCGGATGTACAAAGATATTAATAGGAGGATGTGCAAAACAGAAAAACTAATTAGGCTTTATTAAAACATGAAATATTACTTTAGGTTAAGGCAGTGGCTCTCAAACCTTTTCTGTCAGGCCCCCCCTTTGGAGAGAAAAAAAAGTCGGGCCCCCCCAACACAAATAGTCAGTCTCAGTGGCGGCGCCAGAGATTTATTTTGGGGGTGCTGTGGGGTAAATTGACGTTTCATAGAGGGTGCTCAAACATTTAGGGTTTCCCATTAATGTACTGGTCGCTACAGTGGAATGTTCTACTGCAACACTCCCCACGCATATACACAGCGTGACAGTTACAATGAAGGCTCGAGGCATATAGGTGTAAGCAGGGGTAAAGTGCTATTTTTATAGGTGGTGTGTGGACCTCACATAGGGGGGTCCGGGGGCATGCTCCCCCGGGAAGATTTATTTTTAAATATTGAAGTTAAAAGCATCAATCTGGTGCACTTTGAGAGCAAAATGAAGAGATCTATGGATACATCTCTCAACACCCATATAAAACAGAACTGTAAACAGATTGACTTTTTCTTTATGGATATTTTACAAATCACCCTTTTAAACTTTATTCTTTTTTTACTGTCATATAGTATTTCATACCTGTTTTTCATGTATTCTCTTATTTTTTTATAACTATAATGATCATATAAACGTGTGCCTCGGAAATAATTGTTTACATTAATGGTGACCAAAACGTTTGAGACCCACTAAGATAACTTAGACTAAAGTTAACTATCTAAACACTGAGATAGTCCTTTAGCTCACTGAGCCTCTCAGTCTGACAGGAGAGGACTCGCCTCCACTTTGTTGTTGAAAAAACTCCTTATATCTGTTAGCGTAGCTCGCTAGCACCAGAAGCTAACAACAACGATCTCCGGTACCGGTGCGCTCTCTCTCTCTCGCTCGCGCACGCACACAAAATGGCTCGTTCCACACACACACACAGAGCCGAGCTTTAATGAAACACAGAGACCCAGACGTACTTGTACTGTACTGTAGCATATTATTTTCCAATCAATAATTTTTTGAGAACCACTGGGTTAAGGTCTTCTTTTAAATACATGTAAGCAAAAAGCTTTGGGGGTATCTACAGATAAATATTAAGCCTGACAAAGTACTTAACGTCTAATATATTGCATGGTTTGTTTTGGGACTTGACAATCAACTTTCCTGCAATGTTAACTATGGGTTATTTTAACCGATATTATACATATTAATTATACTCTTATAAGATGTATGTAGATAGTATAAGAAATGCAGAATATGATAGTTTAATGGTGGAGGTATACACACATATTGATAGATGTCTTGTAATGCACTGTTGACGAACCTGCGACCCAAGTCTTTCATTCATTGCATAACTACACCGTAGTTGTGTATATGATATGTCAATAAACCTTTGAAAATCTTGAAATCTTGAAAGGGATGTGCAAAATAGCCATTATATACAGTTTTTAATGAACGATTAGAGAATAACGAGTAATGAATATGCTTTATAGGGATCTGCAGATAAATATTTAGTCTTCTCAAGCACCAACTATCAAATATCTCTCCTGATTGTTTGCACTTGACAATCACCTTCCCTGAATTTGACTCAGGTGTAACTAAAGTCTGATTTAAGGGTTGTTCATATTTCACATCATTAATCCAAATCTGCAAAGTAACTAAAATAAATGTAGTGGAGTAAAAATACCAGGTTAACCTTAAAGAAAGCCCTCAGGATTATAAAAGACCCCCATCACCAACTGTTCTGTCTGCTGCCGTCTAGCAGGCGGTACCGCAGCATCCGGACTAAAACCACCAGACTCAGGGACAGTTTCATCCCACAGGCCAGAAGACTATTAAACACCTGAACTGTTGAAACAACATCCACAACATTAATCTGGCTGCAATTTACAAATTATTTATCTAATATATCATATTCCAATCACTTGTATATAGACACCAACGTGTTTCCCATCCCCTAAACCTCCAGGGATGTATACAGTTTAATACTGGCAACTTCTAATTATGGGAAATACGAAAACGTCTTTTAAAACTACAATTCCCAGTAGAGACGTGCCATAGAACATGTTTCGAAACACAATTAGCCAGCATGTGTACTTCTGGGGGGGGACACACGTTCGACTAATCACAGGGTTTGTCAAGCAAAGCGGCTGGTGTAGTCCTAAACGATAGCTGAGGATTATGGGTAGTGTACACTAGTGTAGTGTCTTCGGCCATCCTAAACTCCCAAAAAACAATTTGTTTCTCCGAATCGAAGGGGAAAAACACAAAAGCATTGTACACAATTTAAACCAATCAATGTTGTGTAATTAACAAGGATAATCTGCTGTTTTTGAGTTGATGAGTAGTGCAGATATCACTGTGAAATCAATCGACATTAAGGAGAATACTTACATCCGGGTTTAAAATTCTCCGTTATCCAATGGGAATGGACGCTCACATTGCCTTTAACTGCCGCCGACATGGACCGATGCGGTGCTTCCCTGAGCGTCAAATACCGCCGCCGATGGGAATACATTGCAATCAATTGAAAGCTCTTTGCGTCCGTTTATGAAGCTGAAGGAGAGTCGGTGCGTCACAACTGCACGCCACGGGACCCTGACCAAGCGTCGCTATTGGACTATCAGGGAGTGAGACTGTGTTGGCCAGACATGTGGAGACATGCCCGGGCCCTAAGAAGCCTTGTGGTATGCAGAGCTAGCTTACACATGCTTGATGATGCTAACTGCCTTCTGTTGCGCAGATAGTGCTGTGTTTTGGGAGGTAAACACAACTACAATTTGAATGTGTAAAACGTACATTTTCACGAACGCACACATGTCCGCAACAAACAAAACAAGCCAAAGACAGTCAGTAGTTCAGATAATGCGATCCTGCCTGTACTGTGGTCAGGTGTGCCATGGGTGAGTCCATTAATAAAGGGAGATGATATGGAATAGTTCAAGTAGCTTAGGACATTTTTGTTTAAATACAATTAAAATGTTTGAGTTTCATTAAATTGATTACATTGAAATAACCTAACCTTGAGGATATAGCAGTACTTGATAGCTAACTTAGTCATGCAAAGAAGAAGTCATTGCTACATCATGAACACACATTATACCAGTAGGACAGTATACATGTATTAATAGTGTATTATTTTCTAATAGATTCTAAGCCAGTTAGCAGCAGTGCCTAGCATAGCTGGAATACCTTGAAATATACTCAAATTTACAAATAGTGTTTACATGCTTTTCTTCCACAATTGCTTGATTTCCCAGGCCAATGCGTCAAAAGACTGAATGACTACTTGTAATACATCTTTTGCCAAGGAAAGGTATTTACATAATTAATGAGATTTATAGTCAGCGCTAATGAGCTTTATTTTCATTGCAGAGCTGATATATGCCAGCTTCAATCTAAATGATGGATGTTATAAAAACAGAAATCTTAAACATCCAAACAGCAGAAGCTACTGTAGCCAAAAATAATGTGGTGTTACACAGCAGGGTGTCTGAAGCGGCTTCTGGCTTCATCTGTCTTTATTATTTATTATTATTAAAGGAAACTACATTCCAGATAGGGGCCATGATGACGGTACACCTACGTAATTGCGTTTTTCTTAACCCTTAGGGAGCATTTTAAACCTGGAAGGAATCATATCCAAGTCATAAAAATAGCTCACTCTGCTTTGAGGAACCTTCATGGGCATTTCAGACTGAAATGACAGTAGAACCTTCTCATATAAACTCGGGACAATGTCCAGGGAATCTGGTCTGGTAATTTTCCAGAGTTTCCCTTTCATAAATAGTACATAACAGAAGACTGTCTGTGTCATATTTTAATTTGTTCTCACTTTCTCGAAACATTCCATTTGGTTTAATCTTCAGGTGGTGCCTGGGTAGAGCGAAAAGAAGCGAAAAGAAGGCACCTTTCTCCTGCCTAATTCCAGCCCCAGTCACTGTAAATTCTCTGGACAATATCAGCTCTATTCACACAGGAGATAACACAAATGTTGTACTAGCAAGATGAAGGGGTAATGTCAAATGATTGTCCAAATGATTCGGGCATTTGCATTCTCACATGCAACTATACCAGATACTGTTAAGATAATTTCAAGTTGGAGTGACTGTTTGTCAGGATCTAGACAAAAGCATATGTTGTATTAACCCAAAATGTTGTAAAAAAAAAACTTGTCTTGTAACAAGATCTCAAATTCTGCCTATGGAGAAGAGCCACAATGAAACAATAACTTCCTTCAAAATAACTTTCATTATTTTTACATTATATTTAATTCAATTTTTTTAATTGTTTTAAAATTAGTTCTATACTGTACATTCCTTATTTGATTACCTTATTTCTCTTAAATTACTTTTTTATCTGTAATCTTACTTGTCAATTAACCTGATTCTGAATAATAATATAATTATTACTGGTAAAACCAAATGGGAATGGTAGTTTTTAAACTACTACTTCTTTACTAGGTGATATTCAGGTCATATCAGGGAAGGTAACTTTCTGTTGTATCAAATCTTGCTGACATCACCATGGTAACTCCTTCTGTAGGTGTGGCCTGCTGCAGGTTGGAGACCGCCTCCTGTCAATTAACGGGATCCCCACAGAGGACGGAACACTAGAAGAGGCCAATCAGCTTCTCCGAGACGCGGCACTGACCAATAAGGTCTCCTTGGATATTGAGTTCGATGTAGCAGGTTTGTGAAGTCATCCCCAGTTTTATGATTCCATTACACCAAGATATATTTCCTCTTTACTAGATGTATTGTTACGTTTACAGTGTCACTTTATTTAAGCTCGAGTCAACTTTGGATTATTGTCAAACATCCAACATCCTTAAAACTATTGGGATTCTTTGTCCATCTACAAGGGTTTAAACCATTTTTGTATAGGGAAATTAGAGAGCAAATGTTATACACTGCTTTCTTTTTTAGCAAGCATTTAGCAGTTTTGTTGGAGGATGTTTAAATAGACAAATTTGCACAGATCACTGGTCTCCTTTGCTGAGAGCTTTGTGGACAGATTGTAATTACAGCTCTTCACTGCAGGGCTCAGCCTTATCTGCATGCTTTTAACCCGATGAAAGTGAAACAACCACACATACACTTCAGCTGTGTCATTAACTCGGATTTCATTTTGAAAAAAAGTCATTCAATTGCATTGCAGGCGTTTCTGAACTCACAGACAAAGAGTCGATCAATCCAAGTTTTTGAAAGGGGATTTTGATAGCAAATATTTACTTACAACAAGTATTTTATAAGTAGGATCTGTAGGGAAAATGAATCTGCGGCTTTTCCACAACTTGGCTTGACCTTCTTGTTTTGATAAGTAGCATTTAAAGGTGACCTGTGGAATTTAGCATTATCCCCCAAGATGCATCATGTATATCCTTGAGCATTATTTATATGCATGTTTACTTGCGTCAAGTCTGCTTTTTTGCTGTTTTATTCTGTCATATTGCAGCAAGTCAGAAGGTGTCGCCAGCACCTGTAGATCAGTGGAATAGATACCATTGGCACGGCGTGTATCACTTTACCCACCTTAGCATGCATGCATGTGTGATTGCATTAGATAAAACAAAACGTTGACCCATTCAGAGAAACTGCTCAACAAACTGGACCCAATTTAAATTAACAGAAGATATTAGGAAGGCCCACAGCATAAACATGGCCCTATAGAATGAAGCATGTGCATGAGAAAAAATGTCATAAACAGTTTTCACAATACATATCAGAAAATAAAACTCATCCATCCTTTAGATTACTCTAATTTTACTCATTTTAAATGTTTATTCAGGAATATGTCTCTTATGTACGGAGCCCCTAAGGGGACATGAAAAAAGAGAGAGAGAAAAAAAGTTGAGAACGTTACCGGTGCGCCATGGAGGAAGTGGAGCACACAGGAGACAACCATTTAATTGCAGACTGTTATGTTTATGAGGGGAAATGACAGTGCATACATTATTTGAGATATATTTCGAACTCAGACTTAATTTTAAGGACACAAAAGTTACCGGTACGAGAAAATAACCCGTTATCCCAACTTGTTTTTTCTCTCTCTCTTTTAAAAAAAAAATGTCCATGTCCCTTTTAGGGACTCCGTACTTATGGTATGCTTCAGCACACACTTTCATTTATATATTTTTTTAAGGTTATTTTAAGGGGCCCTATTATACTTTTTGAGGTTATCCCTTTCCTGGTCTGCAACAATAAAATCCCTGTGTTCCCTTCAGAGGGAGTTTCACTCCCACACAAACATGTAACAGTAGAGGCACAACATAAAAATATGAACCTGAAAGGAGCATAATTAGTCCTCTTTAAAACATGAGGATGAGCTGTTATTTTTGAGTCGCTGAGTAGCTCTATGACATTATACATATTTTTCTGCTGTTTTGGCAACATTTGTTGTAATGAGTAAACATAACCAATGAGTAATTAATAAATGAACATTTATCCTGTCAGTGAATGATAAGAGCTTCTTGGCAAGGTTACATGAAGCTGAAGTGACTCAATGGCTTGGTTAAAACAGTCTAAGTGTTGGCCTATAACTGGTGATGTTTGTGCCTGGATGTAGAGTTGTTTTACTGCTGGAATTAGCATTTTGACTCATGCTTGCAAACAGTGAGGATTTGGAGTCTCTGTTTGCCCCAAAGGAGAGCAATTCAGAGGAGATAAGAGCAAGAGCTAAAAGCCTTGTAATTACAAATGTTAAGCGGGTTGAAAAGACTTATTTGTTGCTTCTTTATTATAATGGCTTTTCTGCATGTGTTTGTATTTCAGAGTCGGTGGTGCCTAGCAGTGGTACATTCCACGTCAAACTGCCGAAGAAAAGAGGAGTGGAGCTGGGGCTCACCATCAGTGGTGGGCACACGCACGCACGCACGCACGCACGCACGCACGCACGCACGCACGCACGCACGCACGCACGCACGCACGCACGCACACACGCACACACACACACACACACACACACACACACACACACACACACACACAGGGCCACACACAAAGTCTGTGGTTTTTTCTGATGGCACATCACAAAAAATACTAGCTCTATACCATATGGCCAACATTTTGTCATCACATTGTACTTTTTAGATTTTTTGGTCTGTTTGTAATGGTGTCCGACAGGTAATAACGCGCTAAAACAGCAGATAACACTACCATTAAGAGTAACGTGCTGCAGTTTAAAATGCGAATATATAAACACAAATGTGCCACAACACATGCATCTTGAAAACACATGTGCAGCATCTGGAAAACACCAACCAACCGGGGCGCTTGTTGACGTTCGGGGATTATCAAGTTGGTCAATTGTCACTGTTGGCAGAGTTAGCCTGATTCATAATTGTAAGTGTTTCTGTCAGTATAGTTGAAATGACCAAGTTAGCTACATTATCCAGCTAGCTTACAGCAGATCTGCAAAGATATTGGAAGGAATCATGTGATCACATTGTCAAAATAAGTCAATAAAACGTATATTTTATGTTTGTTTACAGTGACAGTGATTGTTGGCAAACTTTATAATCCCCAAACGTCAACAAGCGCTCCGGTCCCAGCTGTGTGCGTCACTTTTTAGTGTCCCCATTCCCATTTAGTTTTGAGCTTGCGGCAGCGTTGTTTTTTTTGCAGCATTTCATTTATGCAGCGCTTTCAGTAAAAACTGTGCATGTTTCGTCAAGTTGGTAAGTGTTTTTTAAATGCTGCTCATGTTTCGTCAAGTTTCTAAAGATGTTTCTTCATTTGCATGTGTTTATGAAACTTTTCTCCTTCGCACATTTGCAGCTGTCGGCCACCATAGTTTTTCAAGGTTTAATACAGGCCACTCGTAATGCTTCTGAATAAGAATGACTCTTCAAAACAGAACTTTGCTGCAACAGTTCTCCCTGTTATCTACATATACGCAGAGAGAGAGGTCTGTATAAATAGTGTTCCCAGTTTGGAGTGGAAGAATTTGACTGGTCTGCACAGAGCTCTGACCTTAATCCCATCACGAGTCAGGTCTTATCACCAGACTTCACTAAAGCCCGTCTGAAAGTTAGCAAATCCCTGTGGCCGGGGTCCAAAGTCTTTCAAGGACTCTTCCCAGAAAAGTGGAGGCAGCAGAGCAGGACGTTAACACCCATATTTCTGTAATGTGTGGGGCATCAATATGCCTTTACCCTTGTTGTGTTTCGAACCGACATGTTATTTGGATGCAGTTACCAACCAACACAGATGTGTACACTCAATTCAATGTGTCTGAAACTCTTTTTATGTTCTGCTAGTGAGGGACTTTATTATAATTAGTGATGAAGTCATTACTCAAACACTTCACTGTGAAGCTTTAGGCCTGATCTCCTACAGTGTTAATGCTAATCATTAGTCTCTGGAATGTGTGTTTATTTAAGTCTGCCAACATAAACTGTTATGTTTGAAGTAGCATGAACTGAGTGGCAGGTAAACTGTTGAACTCTGCACTTTTGTAAATATTTGGAGAAAAAATATATATAAATACATGTGCAAGTATTTTTTTTAAATGTGTAGAATGTATCAACAGAAAACGATACAAAATATTCCTCTGACTGATCCGTTTTTTATTTATTAACCATCTGTAATGAAATACTGTGTTTCGAGTAAAGCGTAAAATAAAAGTACAAAAGTATTAGAGTTTAAATACAGTATATAGTACCACAGGTATAATTACTTATACCTGTAGCACAACCCATTTCAGACTAAAGATATATATTATAGTATTTCTTTGTAATTAGTGTTAAGCTGACAGAATAATGTGCTTCCGTAAAAAGTCGAAATGTTTGCTTTAAAGATGTAGAATTGTAAAGTACAAGTAACTCAGACTTATTCTTCAGCGTAAATGTGCAAATGAAGGAGAAAACGGCATCAGAATATGGTTATGTTCTGTATGCATCAAAATAAAAATGACGTTGGTGAATGAGGTTTGATTGGAGTCCGACACCTTTGCAGTTTCACTTCATAATGTACAAATATCCGGCTGTGCTGTGGCTGCCTCTGAGACAGAGAACGGTGCAATACTGCCATCTTCTGAAATAAAGTGTTCACAGCTGACATGAGAAGGATCTTACACACACATTAACTCATTTTACACATTTTACACCCAATTTAAACAATTTGTATCCTAAAAAAGAAAAATGTATATAACCTGACAATACCAATCCTATCGAAACAATTTCAGCCTTCCTCAGTGTCAGAGTGCAACTGAAGAGTTTGACATTTTGAAAAGTTTAGATTATATTTAATTAACATTATTTTTGTCCATCCTTTACTGAATAAAAGTATCAATACAATCTCAAAATACTCTTATGAAAATAAAAGTCTTACATACAAAATCTCACAGAAGTAATATTAGCAAATTGTACTTAAGGTATCAAATGTAAAAGAACTGCAGGAAAAAGAGGCTCCATATGGGATGTATAAATGTATCAATGACACAGACGGTTAATAGCGTTGTACCAAGTAGACAAACACAGTTGTGATGGACACATTACTGATGTTGAGGACTTTCTCTATAGGATTTGACCTATTTGTACCACCAATATTTCACTGTTTCATCTTTAGAATTATAATTTGGTTTAAAGTTTAGCAGTATGTTACTTTTAAATGCAGTGGTAGCATTACATTGAAATACTCAAGTAAAGTACAAGTATTTCAAGATTGTATATAAATACAGTCCTTGAGTAAATGTATTTAGTTAAATTCCATCGCTGCATATTTGACAGAAATGTTATAAACACTTTCTTATGTTGTTTTTGTCTCCACAGTCAGTAAGAAGCAAGGAGAGCCCCTCATCATCTCTGACATCAAGAAGGGCAGCATGGCCCACAGGTATCTGTTATATTATATTATATTATATTTTACAATATAATATTTTATTATATTGTACTATATTAGATTATTTTATATTATATTGTATTATATTAACTGTAATTATTATATTGTATTATTTTATATAGCATTATATTATATTGTATATAATTATATCATATCATAATACATGATGTAACCTTGTATTATATCATATTAAAGTATGTGATAGTATTTATTTTATTTTATTTTATATAACATTATATTTTACATTCTATTCTATTCTATTACATTATTTTATTTTATATTGCATTGTTTTATATCAGATTGTATCCTTTTATATTCTATTATATTACATTCTATTATATTTTATTATGATAAGTTATATCATATTATATGATCTTTTAATTATATTACAATATATGATATGATATTCTTCTGGAGACATCACACCTGTTGTTCTCTTGCCTCAATGTATCTCACTGTCCTTATCACACCTGTACTCTTTTCACAGACATCTGATAGGCTGCTGCAGTTAAAGCATTATGAATGAAACTTTCTGGTTCCACATTTGTCTTCCTGTCTCTGTCTCTCCTCAGAACGGGGACCCTGGAGCCTGGGGACAAGCTGCTGGCCATCGACAACATCCGGCTGGAGAACTGCTCCAAAGACGAGGCGGAGCAGATCCTGCAGCAGTGTGAGGAGCTGGTCAAACTGAAGATACGCAAGGACGAAGACAACTCAGGTACAAAGACGAGGCTGGTCCTGGTGGGTAGCATAACATGAAGGAAGGATCACACACACATTTTCAGATGTGTTTTATTTGATTACAGTTTTTCCCAGTCTTAAAACTCTCCAAAGTGCAATTAACAAACCGATTTGTTGGACAACATTGCTCCTGTAAATGTCCATAAAAGGCAGCTAATCACCCAAAACATTTGATCAATGCTTCAATAGTTATTGTTTCAGTAAATTGGTGGAACAATTGTTGTTGTTGTTATTCTTATTGTCAAGAGGACTAGATGTTTTAGGCTGTTCCAAGTCAATACTGTCCAAACAAGATGGTGGAGTAAGGATTTGCACATTTGTATATTCACAGTATTTCTGGGGCACATGTGTTTTCAAGTGCCAAAACAAAGAACCTAAGCCAAATTGGAAAAGACTGCAGTAGTTTAGTTGTAGTTCTCATCTCTCGTCTCTCCTTTGTTAACTTCCTTTCACTCGTGTCACTCGAGCATTACGTCTGCATCAGACCTCAGCCAGTTTAAAACATTCAATGTCTCAGATATTTATGAGAAATACCTTATGCCTGCTTTTGATTATTGAATGGGCAATATGACATACTATGGCTCAAAGGATGAAAGAATGACAGCAAGCTTTGTACAAGAAGCAGAGGTGGGAAGTAACTAAGTACATTTACTCAAGTAGTGTACTTAAGTACAATTTTGAGATACTTGTACTTGACTTGAGTATTTCAATGTTTTGCTACTTTGTTCTTCTACTCCACTAAAGTTCAGAGGTAAATGATGTACTTTTACTCCATTACAGTACCTTTAGTTACTTTCCAGATGTGGATGAATGATGTGAAATATAATCAAGTGTTAAATAAGACTTTAGTTCCACCTGGAGTAAATTCACAAGCTACTCTGCAGTATACAAAGTCATTCAAACTAGCTGCACCTTTACCAGCTTTGAGAACACTTTCATGATCAATCATTATAAAACATATCATATATTATTCTGAAATGGACCAATCTGCACAATGACTACTTCTACTGTCGCTACTTTAATACTTTTCTACTTTTCCTAGAGTAACATTTTGAATGCAGGACTTTTGACTTGTATCAGAGTATTCCTACACTCTGGTACTTCTACTTTTACTCAAGAACAAGATCTGAGTACTTCTTCCAACTCTGGCAAGAAGTTGACAATTGTCATTGTTTATAAAGATGTTTTAAAACAAACACATCCAAATCTCCCAAAAAATGAATGACACATTTCAAATCTGTCGTGAAATAATTGTTTAAAGATTTTATATGTTTGCTGAAAATAGTTTTAATTCAAGAATTTAGCCGAAGCAAATGACAAAATCATATCGTTTACAAATCATCAGCTCATCAAGTTTAAAGAAAATGCACTGACAGTGTTTGACCACCAGGTGGTGCTGTTGTCCACAACTCAAGCACTCCTGATGTCATTTTTAAATGATCATGTACTGTAGAATTCATCTTTATTCAGTGGGGAAACTTATGTAAAACAATTTAATCCAGGATGAACCAATTAAAATAAAACATTAAGAACACAAACAAATATATATAAGGGATAAAAGTAAGAACGTGTGTAGAAAATTGATATCCTGGTGATCTAATGGTACATTCTAATTCAGCGTAGGACAGTTATGCTTCATCTTAGTCATGTGCGTGTTACTGACCTTACACCCAACCTCTTGAAAACTGTGTTAGCTAAAGGTTTATTTACTCCAGGATGTTACAGAGAGATGTTTTTACATAAAAAAAAAGAACACAAATGAATTCCCAATGGTGAAAAAAATACTCACATCCTTTAAGGTCTTCAAGTAAAAGTATTAATACCACAGTCCTAAAATACTCCATTACAAGTATGAATTCAACATTATACTTAATATAAAGTACAGTATGTTTATTTTTATTTTTTTATAAATGGTAGTCAAGTTCTTGCTCTTTGTTGTATTTGTTGTGTTATCATACAAATATTATATTATTCTGTTTTTAAATACATTTAAGAGTGTTGTTGTGTTTTAATTTGTAAATGTGGTGCACATTTTGTGTACTTTGTGTCCTGTAGTGTAAACACATTATGTAATTTATTTAAAAAGTAACTACAGCCGTAAAGTAATTGTAGTAATATCACAATGTTTCGCAAAGTAGCAACAATTTAAAATAAGTAAAGTACAAGTACCCGGAAATTATACTATACTTGAGTAAATGTACTTAGTGTCATCCCGACACAGTGGACACCGGAAGGGATTGTGTGATCATGCCAGATTATCACTTGGAGGATGGATCACACATAGACACACACACGGACACACACACGGACACACACACGTGTTAAACTGCAGAGATTATGTGTTTCTGCTACATGATGACAAGGCAGTCTTTTCCAGTTACCATGGAAACTGCCTCTTCCTCACCAGTGTTGGTTCGGGAACAGTTTGACCTACTTCTGGAAAGAGAGCATTTGTGTATGCATGCGTGTGTGTGTGTGTGTGTGTGTGTGTGTGTGTGTGTGTGTGTGTGTGTGTGTGTGTGTGTGTGTGTGTGTGTGTGTGTGTGTGTGTGTGTGTGTGTGTGTGTGTGTGTGTGTGTGTGTGTGTCAGGCTGCATCATCTACTCAATGGAGTTGAAACATTATAGAGTAACGTGTGTGTGTGTGTGTGTGTGTGTGTGTGTGTGTGTGTGTGTGTGTGTGTGTGTGTGTGTGTGTGTGTGTGTGTGTGTGTGTGTGTGTGTGTGTGTGTGTGTGTGTGTGTGTGTGTGTCTCAGATGAGCAGGAGACCTCGGGCAGCATCATCTACACAGTGGAGCTGAAGAGGTACGGGGGCCCTCTGGGCATCACCATCTCAGGCACCGAGGAGCCCTTCGACCCCATCACTATATCCGGCCTGACCAAGAGAGGCCTGGCCGAGAGGTACACACACACACACACACACACACACACACACACACACACACACACACACACACACACACACACACACACACACACAATGTCTCCTCTTAGAAATCTAGGTTACCAGTTAGAACTCGTGCACAGCAGTAAAGCAGCTGGAGGTCATTGTTTTGTTCCTACATTTTTCAACATTGCTTCAGTACCACTACATAACAAAAATGAAATTAAAATTAGTGCTACTGAACTATTATAACAACTATATTAAAATGATTTGACATTTAAAAAATGTAAATAAATGACTAAATGAAACAAATACCTTATTTTAACTTCATTTGATTCCAACACTTAGTACGGTAAACACATCTTATCAGGCACCATGTGAAGTCTTACACAACTATTAGTACTATGGAACTATATTTGTATTACTTTTCTTGAACAATAATGCACAATTGGATGTTGTAACAACAAAGGCACGAAAGCAGATTGTATAGACTAATTAAACACAGATGTAAACAAATTACATTTGAATGACTGTTGCTCAATTTTAGAATGAAATAAAATAAAAGATAAATAGAACAAAAATATTCAAATAAAGAAAAAGCTCAATTAACAATGTGCAAAAAAGGAAAGCACAAAATAAAATAAAGATATGTATATAAACAATTGAAGTTAAAGTAAAATGTCTAATAAAATGAATAAAAATATAATAAGTGCAAATTCTGTGTGGCTCATGAAAAGTGTTCACACATATGTCTCCACACATCTGCTGACCCCCAGAAATGAACTGTAGACAGATTAAAGACAGCTTCCTCCATCCTCAGTCAGAATAACAATTATCCGCTTTGGTGTCAAAGGTCCTAACAGTAAAGTTAGGGTCACGACCTTTTGACTCTCAAGCGCGGTTGCTGATTTAGTCAGAATTGTCCCATTTCCATTATCTGCTGTGAACATTTTAATTTGGATCATTCCGGCACTTAAGAAAACTTTAGCCAAGACCTGTGCCGCCTTATTTAGGCTTCATGAAGCAGTGGGGTAAAACCTTATTAGGAGAAATAACAGGAGATGCCTTGGGCAATAAATAGAGGGATTCCCCGGCAGCAGCTGAGTGTGCAGCAGGCTCCACGTGACGAGGCGCTGACGGATGAGATAATGAGGAGCATGATGCAGTGGAGAGGTGGCAGGGCAGCCAGTGTGCACAGCAACAGGCTCAACATGACGTAATGGCTCTGAGTCATAATCATCCACTGGCAAATACAGCTTATATAAACTTCAAAATAAAATGCTTTCATAACAGGCTCACGCTTTATTCCACCAAAACACACCCAAAGAGATCGTTTATTGGAGTTTGTGATGTCATTTTCCTATTTGCTGTCTTCGTCGATGAAACAGACCTGATGGCTAAAAGCACTCTACAAATAGACTCATTTTCACACAGTAAGACTACGTCAACATTTCTGCTTTAAATATTTATATAAAGTTATTGTGTTTATATTTTTATTCAATATGATTTTTCTCTTTTATTTAAAATACAATCATACAGGATTACACAGGATGCAGCTAAAAAATAAAATAAAATATACATTTAAATATAAAACAACACAAAATCATTCAATAAAACGGGGATGTTGCTGATGAGGAAAAGAGAAAAAAATCCCTTTTTATTTAATGTTTTATACATTTTTTATTGGATATTTTACTTTAACTACCATTTACTATTGTTTATACTGTAAAAGTATTTATTTTATTTTTATTTTCAATTTTCTTTGTATCGCACATTTTTTTGGTTTATATGAATATTTTCATTCTATTTTTTTTTTTATTGTATCTTATTTTATTGCATCCTAAAATCAGGGAACTGTCATCAAAACCGATTTCCCCCAAATAAAGTATTCTGTTGCACATGGAACATGTTCGCACTGACCTAGTTTGACTTTTAGCCAATTGTGAGCCTTGGTATTGGTTGACCAGATTAGGTAAATAGAAACTCAAGATATCAAAAGGAAACCTTCACAAAAACGCTTCTCTGGCTTTAACCAGTGCATTAACTGTGTGTTTTAGGCATGTACATGTGATATATTTGTCTATGACCATGGGTGAGATTAGTGATCTAAAGCATTAATATCTGTATCAAAGTAGGCCGCAGGATAAAGGATTGGTTTGCTTTAACTCTGGTTTCATGCGGTGGCCGGCGATAATGGGACTAAAGGTCGACAGAGTCACCTTGCTGTGACCCTTCACTAGTCATGCAGTTGTTAAAGGGCCCATGTCATGGCCATTTCCACTGATCATAATTACATTGTTGAGGTATACTAAAATAGATTTATACTGTGCAATTTTCCAAACTCACATTGGTTTCGCATACAGCATCTCTGTAAAGTATGTGTATTCAGCAGTATTCACTTTCTCCACTAAACGACTCGTTGGAGCTCTTGCCCCCCCCTCCCTGTGAGCCTAGTGTGCTCCGATTGGTCAGCTCGGCCACTCGTTCTGATTAGTCAACCACCAGAGAGGCTGCGCCCATGTCTAACAGTGCTTTTCCCGGCTGCTCTCAGCGTAACATCAGTCTTATCATGGCGTCGGCACAGCCGTATATTTTATATACATATATATTTTTAACTGTTGTTATAGAAGAGTATGACGGCCCCAGGGCCTTTGTCTTACGATGGGGTGGAGCTGAAGAGGCTAATCAGCACGATCACGGACACCTCCGGACACGACGGCCCCAGTCTCTCTCCAAAGCGGCTGCAGGAAGACTAACTCTGCGATCCTCTCAACCACCTATCTCTGCATTTACCACAATAAATGTGCCGTGGTTTTGTAAACTTGTGTATGTCTCCTTGTCTTTCCGTTGTGGCTCATAACAAAGAGTAAGTTATTTTTACCCGTTATAAACTACTACTGTTTGATGAGAAATCAAATCATGGTTTGCTATATATGAATTCAGGGAAGAAAGGATAGGCCTACTAAGTATTTCCATTAAACTTTATTTTTAGAAATGTACAAAATGAACATAAATATACATATATACACACGGTATATCATCCATTCCTCCTCCTCGCATCTTGCCTGCGCACAGTCGGTGCGGTGCCTTTTAGCACGAGGCCTCAGTAGTAGTAGAAGTCATGGATTGTCCGCCAGGATCTGGCTGGACGAAATCAAATGCAAATCACAAAATATTAGAGAAACTTAGTTGTTTTAGATTCGTTAGTAGTAGTTGTGTAATGAACAGCTTGCCTGCTAATATGCTAACCTAGCTTTGTTTACCTTGGTAGCTAACACGATATGAACGTTAGCTTGGAGGAAAGGCAACTATAATGCAGTGTAATAAAACTACTATGAACAAAAGCTAGTGGTTCATATTAGGCTAGCAATAACGTGTTTATAATTGCAATCGTATACGGGTATTCTGCTACCATACAATGTAACTTGCATGAATACATTGTTTTGCGCTAGCATACAGCTAGCCTCGTTAGCTACATGCAGTATATGTACGGTCACAATGTACGGTAAATCACCCGGAGTATACTGTATGAGTATTCCGTGTGTGTGACTGCAGACATTCTCCTGCCATGACAAACATGTAAGGCCATCTGCTGACATTGTAGTTGATATATTTAAACGCTAGCAACGTAGCATCACAAAAATGTTTTTCCAACCAAAACTAGCTCTAGCTCCGTGTGTTAGATCGGTTGCATACACGCTACGCCAGCTATAATGTAATTACGTTTCGCGACTGACCGCACGACAAATCACCCGGAGTATACTGTCAATAGGTATTTTGTGTGTGAATGCAGACATTCTCCTGCTATGAGATACATGTATGCAAGGCCATCTGCTGATATTAGAGTTGATATATGGAAACTCTAGCAAGTTAGTTAGCACAGTTAGCACTGTGTCAATGGCTTAGCAGTCCAACACAGTTTACACATTTAAACAGTCTTGTTTGATAAATACACAAATAACAATGCAAACTTACAGGTTGTATACCCAGATCTTCCCCTGCTCCAAACGGTCCAAACAAGCTGTGCATATCCGGCCTCAAACTGGGCAATGTTTTTGGAAGCTTTCGTCTGTGAAATGCCGGTTCTTCGAACCTCTGGAGGAGGAACACGCCGCTGCTGGTGTGGCCATAGCTCTTCGGGATTGGTCCATTTCGTTCCGGGTACCGCATGACATCAGGCGGTACCCGGAAGAATCAAATGGGCAGTGACGTATCTCCAACGAGGCGTTTTGGGGAGGTATTTTCTGTGTTAGAGTTTTACTCGCTACAGGGTGTACTTTGAGGGTTTTGACTCTGCACACCGTTTACATGCATAAAAACCTTCATAACACACAAGGGGATGGGTAATAACCGGAAAAGCATGACATGGGAGCTTTAACATAAATCAAGTTGAAACACTCATAACTTAAAAATAAATTCCTAAATCCGCTACAGCCTTGTGTTTCTGCTTTGTATATACTGTGTCCTATAAATAACATGTGTATACAGCTTGCACATACAGTATGTTTTGGAACAAGTCTGTACAAAGTCATGGTCTTTTTTTTAATTTAAAATTATCTAATTAAATTACTCTTGACTTCCCGTTCATGAAAATGAATCATTATCTTAATTACCTACGAGGTATCTCAACCTCACGTGTGATAGTCATCTGTTGATGTGAGCATAGAACATAATTGTGCATTCTTTTGTGTGTTTCCTCTTGGGTGTGTGACTGTGTGATGTTTTCATGTGTGTGCAGGACAGGGGCTATTCATGTAGGGGACCGGATCCTGGCGATCAACAGCATCAGTCTGAAAGGGAAGCCCCTGAGTGAGGCCATCCACCTGCTGCAGATGGCTGGGGAGACCGTAACTCTCAAGATCAAAAAACAACTGGACAGTATGTATGAAAAGTGTTTCTAATAAATAAACAGGATGCAGCTCAAAAACAAGTTGGCACACAACACAAACAAAAAATCATTCAAGTAGGTAAAACATATTCACACACATGCAGCATAGTACATGAGTAAAATAGCCAAGATAATAAATTAAATTAAATTATCCAAAAGTATCCACTCAGTATAAAAGTAAGATGAAAAAGTCCCAAATATATAAAAAAAATATATATATTAAGACAACATTTAAAATGTAATAAAGTAATAAATAAATGAACAATAATAAGAATATATGTATGTGTATGAATTATATATATATATATATATATATATATATATATATATATATATATATATATATATATATATATTCTTTTTAAAGACACAATTTAAAATTAATAAATATTAAGTAAATGATAAATACATATTTATTTATTAATATAAATATACAAATATATATATATATATATTTATATATTTATATATATATATATATATATATATTTAAATATATGTATTTATATGCATCATAAACTAATTACAAAAAAATATTAATAATAACGCGCTAACCCAATTTTATTTTGGGGAACTTTTGGAATAATAAAAAAGCGTGCTGTTGAGAACCTTAGTGCATTGGACATCAAACAAAGGAGAAGTGATGATATAAGAGGTTGCAGAACCATTAAGAGCTTTTTATACTATTAGAAGGTCTTTAATATACATTTTAAAATATAGAAATTAAACCGTGAAGTTGCAATGAAACAACTTTTTTATTTGCTTTATCTTTATAAATATTTCCAAGCTTCTTAATTGAACTCAGTGTTTCGGGAATCAGCCTTTTAGTACACACTAATTTTATAAAGCCCCTTTTTAAAAAAAAAACGTTCATAAATGTTTGAGTTTTTACACAATGTGAACAGTTTTACGTATCATATCAACATTAGCTTCTGACTTGCAATCAACATGGTCTTTGTTGTTTGATGATAATTTATTGGATCAACTTTATTCCGTTCTTTTCTCTCAAAGATATAGAGGATAGGAAGGCAGCAGAGGCAGAGGACACAACGGAAAACGAGATCAGTGACACTGAGGAGGATGATTTGACGGACAGCCAACAGACCAATAAGCTCTCAGAGCTTTACTCCACAACCATACCCAGCGTGGACTCTGCCATGGAGTCATGGGACGGCTCAGGGATGGACGCTGGATATGGCAGCCAGGGTAAGCTTTAGAGGAAGAGCAAATGTATTAATCCCACAGGGGGAAGGAAGCCCAAACAGTGTCTCCATCTGCCCTACATCACTAGATAAATCCCACAAGAGGAAACTCACTGACAGACAGAAAAGACAGAGGTGTCAGAGCAAATGTTGGTCCTTGTGGGACTCAAACAAGTTCCCATTCGGTTCCAAAGCTAAATCCCTAGAGACTGAGAAACTGCCGCCCCAGATAAAAAAAAAAGATGGTTAAAGTTCAAAATTGCCTTACACTGCAAAACAAATAAAAAAAAACTCTTTAGGACTGCTGAATTGGAACGGGAACATTTGTCGCATGTCAACCGTGGTGGCAGTGGCTCTTAAAAATGCTCAAGAGGACATAACAAATTGCAGACCCTTATAGTTTCTATAGCAAGGAAACATCCCGAATCCAAATGGTTATATTTATAATACGAAATTTGTATTTATCTGTACAGAAGTAACTGAGCACTCTTTAAAAATGGTCAGCCCCCTAACAATGGTGTAAATATATGCAGAAGTAGATTGAACAAATAGATGGTAGAGGATAGACTACATTTATTAATACAGATTTCCTCACAAAATTACAGAATCCTTGTTGTGTCGCCTACCGAGCCTGTTTATAGCCTGTAGGCTACGGACATCATCCTTTTCGGTTAATCTATTCTGTTTAACTGACCATAGCAGTGTAAACTGTACAGTGATGCTGTATTATGTCCTTTTTGTTGTTCTGTTTATGTTTTTATGTTTCATGTGGAACCTACTTGAGCAGGTCTCCCTTGAAAAAGAGATCAATGATCTCAATGGGATACACCTGGATAAATAAAGGTTTGAAATGAAATGAAACTAGAGAATGCAATTCCTGAAGAAATTGCTAGTGGGAATGCTTTATGCTGAAAAGCTGACGCTGAATTGCTATGCTGAAATGTAATGTGTAAGAAGAAAGTGAAGAATTCAGATTGAAATGATACATGAACACTGGGGGCTTGAATGTGATGTAGTGGAGTACAGAGCTTCATGACTGCGGAGCGTGTGAACGTTGTGATCAGCTGTTTTAGCACAGGGCTGCTGTACAGACCGACGTTAACAGCAGCCCTGTCTGTGCACACGGAGACCGACTCTGTCGTCCGGTGATCTAACCGCCTTCTGGAAAAGCTTCACAAGTACGTCGGTACGCAAATGCGCTTTGTGACACAAGTGACGGTAGGCATTTCAGATTGTTGCCGCGCATGCGTACCTGCGTACCAGTTATGTGCACCCCTGATTATAACTAAAGACTACAAGGTGATTACTGTCTTCTGAACAAACCACAGACACTTGTCTCATTCATGGACTGACGGTGGCGCTACGATGCAGTTAACAGTAGTCAGCCAAAAAACTATCTACGGTAGAAAAAAAAATGGATCGAGATTAGGAATACATTTTCCAATTAAAGATATACTTACGTTGTTACCTGTTGGTTCCCGTTTGCCTTGAAGTTGTAGTTGTACAGTAACACTGATTTTGTCAGTGTTGTTGAGTCAAGTTAAGCTAGCTAACTTTGCCACACAACTGACCGGTAATTCATGTAATGACTCACGTTTAATTTGAGTAAAATCCAGAGATTATAATCTTCCTTAGAGCAGGGTTGCCAATTTTGGGTACCTGGCTGGAGTGAGATTTTGATATCATGGGTTTAATTACACATATGCGCACTAAATGACTGCTATCGTGTCAGTAGCGGGACCTTAGCATATATATAGGATATATATACAATATATACAAATACACAATATTGGACACAGACTATAAAGGGCACAAAGTTTAATTCACTAATGAAAGTCAAACACATGTTTGTTTCCACTGTTTTATTGTGTGCATAGGCCTGTCGCGATAAGCAAATAATTGACTTATCGTACGATAAATAAAAATGAACTCGATAAATTGCCATTTACATGAGGATGTGACTAGCAGTTTGAAAGGATGCACTTGAATTATTATTATATATTATCCTTATGTCAGTGGTCTAAAATGGTCATACAACGGTGCCGACAATATTATCGTTTATCGCAATAATTTCCGGGAAAATGTATCCAACAAAATTAATTATCGTGAGAGGCCAAACACACACAAACAAACAAATCTACAGACTTACTCCAAACTGCCAAATATATTAATTAACACACTCTCACTCTCATATACTCTTTGACTCTATTTTGGCCTAGTGGAACAATAAGCAGCAGACTTTTACTTTTTATCATTTCTACTGGATCTTAGATCTGCGCATGCGCAATAAGGGTCTGTTAACGTTGTTAAGAGTGGTGGGGGCGGATCGACAGCTTGAGCAGCTGTCAACTCAACATTGTAAATAACCAACCTAAAACGATTGCCGGTTCATCTTGTTTTTGGCGTGAGAATAGTTTGGGCAGCGTGAGAGTGTGAGATTGAGAGTGAAAGCGTGTGTCACACGCCAGATGCGTGAGAGTTGGCAACCCTGCCTTAAGGCCCGGACACACCAGCCCGATTTTGGGAGTCAGAGGCCGCCAGAGGCCGTCAGAGGAAGTCGGGCATTCGCGGCGCCCTACTCAGGTTTGTGTGTCCCGCACCGTCGTCTCTTTACGGCACCATTTCACACCTCCCGACTCCTCCCGCGGCCGATTCAACATGTTGTCGGGACAAGCAATCACTCTGATTGGCTGTTCACACTACCGCTGCCTGCTAGTAAGGACAGTTATTGCCACTCGTCGACTGAAGTATTTGCGGTGTGTTCGTAGGCGGGCGGCTTAGCCGACGCAGGCGACGTAGCTGACGGAAAAGTCGGGAAAAGTCGGGAAAAGTCGGTACGCGTTCTTTGGTCTCAGGTGGGTGTGTAGCGGCCTTTAGAGTGTGGGTTTATCACCTTTAAATGGATTAGTTATTGGTAATGTATCTGTGAGTCACAATAGCTCCCCTTGCCCACACGCTGCTTTGCCAGCGCGGTATGTTGCGTGATTAGCATGTAGCTTAGCCATCAGTGCTCTGAGCCCGAACGTTTCTTTACAGTAATCGGTTTCTCCTACAATGGCAAACTATAAATGAACACTTTATGTCGTTTTTGTATTCCTTCTGCAGGTACATACAACCACCAGGCCGCTGGTATTGCCCTCCACCCCCACGAGTGGCGTAGCGCCAAGCAGCAGCGCAGCACCACACCTCCACCCGGACGCCGGAAGAACTACCCGTTCAGTGACGGAGGCTTCAGTGAGGATGACTGGGACAAACCACCAGGGTAGGACTGAACTTAGCTTGCTCTTTTTAACTATCATTTTTGTAACCTTAATGCTTTAGCTCACAATTTTTTTGTTCATGCTAACACGATTTCAGATATTTTTGTTTAGCAGGATATTAATTTCCGTTCAATCTTGCATCATACAGAACATTCAGGTCTGCACTGATTTCGATTTTTGCCGAAGAAAATATGAACCAAAGTTGAAGCAAATGGGCACTGTTATGGTCTTTTTAAGCCTTTTTTTCTAAACCTCCAGATCGGCAGAATCAATTATTAATTCATTTCATTACAAAATTAAATGTATTTTATTTTTAGGGATGATTTCATTCCAATTGATTGCACACCGCCTTTCACTGTCCCGCTGCTCACAACATTAAGGATGAGAAAAAGGGTTCTTACACTGTTCCACAAAAAAAAAAAAAGCACATTATTATTAGATATTGAATAATTATGAATCTAATGTGTTGGTACAGAGCCAAAACAATGTAAATGTATCCCAATTTGCAATCTCTGAAATTAATCCATAGTTAAAATGATATTATTATGTAATGTTCAAATAATCCATTAACATTAACATTGTACAACTAAGATTGCGCTCTGTTTTGTCTTGTTTTGTGCGTTAATTCAGTGTTTACATACAGTACACCGAACTCTTTCACCAGGGAAGAGCTCCTAAACATTACAGAAACAACTTCAGCGGATTACTTTCCTACTTTTCTCTGCTCTTCCGTGGAATTATTGGACATTCTTGTAAAAGGTACCCTCACGTGCATTCGAGCACTGAAACGCCACAGGAGTGGGAAACGGGCCGGGACACTCGTGCGCCTCCGGAGCCGCGGAGTTCACACGCCGCTACCCGGAATATTCCTCTGCAACGTGCGTTCCATAAGCAATAAACTGGACGAGCTTCAGCTACTGGTTAGTAGAAACAGAGACTTTTCTTCATCTTGTGTTTTGTGCTTCACTGAGACCTGGCTGTGTAGATCGATTCCGGACTTGGCGCTGCAGCTGGGAGGCTTCCAGCTGTTCAGAGCGGATCGTGACACGGAGCTCTCTGGCAAATCAAAAGGTGGAGGAATATGTTTTTACACAAACAGTGGCTGGTGCAACGATGTGACAGTGATTCTGCAGCACTGTTCTCCCACTCTGGAAACTTTTATCATCAACTGCAAGCCCTTTTATTCCCCCCGCGAGTTCTCTTCATTCATACTGGTCGGTGTTTACACGCACACTCGCCGACCAGATACTGTGTGTGGAGAGGACTTACCCGGACTGCCTAGTTATTGTTCTTGGTGACTTTAACAAAGGCAACCTCAGCCACGAACTCCCAAAATACAAACAGTTTATTAAATGCCCCACCAGAGAGGGGAATATTTTGGATCACTGTTACACTGGGCTACTCTGACCACACCATGGTCCACCTGATTCCTGCATACAGGCAGAAACTCAAACTGTTTAAACCTATAGTGAGGACATTCAGGCAGTGGAGCACTAAAGCTATGGAGGAACTTCAGGCGTGTTTGGACTGTACTGACTGGGACATGTTTAGGACTGCCACTCAAAGTCTGGATGAATATACAGAGGCTGTGACGTCATACATCAGCTTCTGTGAGGACAGCTGTGTAACAACACGCACCAGGGTGAGTTTCAACAACAACAAGCCCTGGTTCACACCTAAACTGAAACAGCTAAAGGCCCTGACACACCAAGCAGTCACCAGAGAACTCGCCGACGGCGACTGTTGCGTCGCCGTGTTCTCCTGCGTCTTGGCCATGTGTCTCACTGGAACACACCGCAAAGACTTCAGCCGAGCACGTACGAACTGCGCATGCGTGAGTGGCAATAACTCTCCTTACCAGCAGGCGGCGGTAGTGTGTATTCGTCATTCAAATGAGGCAACAACCGGAAGACAGAGAAGAAGAACAGACTGCGTGATCTAAACAAACAACAAATAGCGTGTGCGTTCCATTTTCACTCTCGTCCATCGTAAACATGTTTCGTGCGGTACTGGAGCTATCAGCCATTGGAGTGTTGCTTGTGGAAGACATTCTCAAGCAACCGTTTTGCTTCTCATGCACTGATTCGCTAGCTGAACAGCCAATCAGAGTGGTTTCTTGGTCCGACTGCCTGTGTCCGACGCATGGCCGATTCAACATGTTCTGGCCGTGAAAGGCCAAATAAGGCGTGTCACGGCCGACGGTTCGGGACACACCAAATTGAGTTTGGGCGACAGGACACGCTTCGTCGTCCGACTAACGAAGACGGCCGATTTCGGCCTGGTGTGTCTGGGCCTTAAGATTGCAAAAGGAGGAGGCGTTTAGGAGTGGCAATAAGGCACGTTTTAGAGAGTCGAAGTACGTCTTTGGCAAGGCGGTGAGAGATGCTAAACGACAATACCCTGAGAAACTCCAACATCAGGTCTCAGCAAACGACTCTGCTTCTGTCTGGCGTGGTCTAAAGGTCCTTACACACCGAGCCGATTTTCGACGTCTCGACACAGGTTCGGGAAAGCCCCATGAGCTTCTCGTTGTAGAGTGAAAATGGAACGCACACGCTATTTGTTGTTTGTTTATATCACGCAGTCTGTTCTTCTTCTCTCGGTGTATCACACAGTCTGTCTTCCGGTTGTTTCCTCTTTTGAATGACGAATACACACTACCGACGCCTGCTTGTAAAGAGAGTTATTGCCACTCACGCATGCGCAGTTCGTACGTGCAACTTGGCGGCCGGCTGAAGTCTTTGCGGTGTAACAGCCAGATGCAATGTTTGCAAGGCGGAGGTTCCGCGTGGTGGAAAGAACAGAGCTACGTTCAACACGACCAATCTAATACGCCACCTGAGAAACAAACACCAACAACAACACGATGAGTACACAGCGGCCACTCAGGTAACGGCACTGAAACAACCAACACTTTCAGAGACTTTTAAAAGGAAAGAGAAACTGCCCCAGAACAGTGAAAAGGCCAAAAAAATAACAGCCAAGATAGCTGAATTCATCGCGTTGGATGACCAGCCGTTATCTGTTACTTTTTTTTCTCTTAATGCATTGCATAAAGATCGGATCGGGAAAAATCGGTATCGGCAGATTGTCAAAATCAAATGATCGGAATCGGATCGGGAGCAAAAAAAGGTGATCGGGACATCCCTAACGCAAACGGTTGTATCCGCTACTTTTCTCTTTCGTATAGCCCGTTCGTTCACACAAGGCCGTAACGGAAACGCGGAAACGGACCCCGCAAATGATAACGGGTCCCAAGGTGGATAGATCTGCAAACGGAACACTCTGGGGGGGCAAACGGCTCTGTGTGTACGCCCTATACGATCATTTCCTGATAACGTTGAAGCCATAGCCCCACCTCTCCCCACCTCTGCTGCTCACTGCTGTAGCATGGTCAGTAGCTACTCTCAGTAGCTACTGTCAGTAGCTACTGCTACTGCTACTGACCATGCTACAGATGTTAGTGCAACATCTACAGCTCCTCTACCACAACCATCAGCAACAAGTAGACATGGAGAATTACATGAACTACATGTTGCTAAATCCACCGCGGGGCATAAACAGAAGGGCAACCATGGCAACCATGCTCGGGGGTCTTCTTCGCTGCTTTTGGTGTATTTTGTGGCGAAAGTACAGCGCCACTTACAGGCCCGGCATATGTACTACAGCGTCTCCAGCACTCCCGAGCGGTCTCGTGTGAACGGAAGACTTTTGATCTCGTATTCGGTTCGTTTGCGTTTCGTATGCGTTTGCGTGTAAATGGGGTCTTAGGCCCTAGCACTTTTCTAATTTTGTCCGGAAAATTTAAACTTTAACGGACATTAACGGACATTAACGAACTTTAACGAACTTTAACGGACATGTTTAACGGAAGGCTGTGGCTCAGTGGGTTATTGCTCAGTGGGTTAGTGTGCTGATCTTCGAATCAGAGGATAGCAAGTTCGAGTCCCACTGCAGTCAGCATGTCGTTGTGTCCCTGGGCAAGACACTTCACCCCAAATTGCTCCTGTGGGGATTGTCCACAGTACTGAATGTGTGTAAGTAACTCCAGCGAAACGGAAGTGAGGGACCCAAACAAACTATTAAGAAGGCAAATCTGAGATTTAATTTAACTCTAGCTCTCGACACAGGTTCGGGAAAGCCCCATGAGCTTCTCGTTGTAGAGTGAAAATGGAACGCACACGCTATTTGTTGTTTGTTTATATCACGCAGTATGTTCTTCTTCTCTCGGTTATCACGCAGTCTGTCTTCCGGTTGTTTCCTCTTTTGAATGACGAATACACACTACCGCCGCCTGCTGGTAAGGAGAGTTATTGCCACTCACGCATGCGCAGTTCGTACGTGCTTCTTGGCCGTCGGCTGAAGTCTCTGCGGTGTGTTCCAGTACGACACATGGCCAAGACGCAGAGACGCGAGGCGACACAACAGTCGGGGGTCCATCTGTGTCAGTTCTTTGGTGTCAGCTTGGTGTGTCCGGGCCTTTAGACAGATCACAAACTACAAGCCAAAAGCCTCACTCTCCATGAACGACCAACGCCTTGCAAACGATCTGAATCAGTTCTACTGTAGATTGGAAGACAAAGAGTTCAGTCCTGACCCCATCCCCCATGACACCTCCCAACAGCTTCAGTCTCACATGTGGGTTCATTGATCATTGTACGCCTCCTATGTGGATGTCTTATTGTTTTGTCAAGCACTTTGTGACTTTGTCTGTGAAAAGCGCTTTATAAATAAACTTTACTGACTTACCTCCACGTCCCCCTCCCCTTCAGTGTCCCACTCTCCTACACCACTGACCTCCCCCGACACAACACATTCTCTCTCAATCAATGAAAGGGATGTAAACAGACTTTTCAAAAAACTCAATAGCAGAAAAGCGGCTGGCCCTGACAATGTCTCCCCCTCCACCCTGAAGCTCTGTGCTGATCAGTTGTCTCCTGTGTTTACCGACATCTTTAACACCTCACTGGAGACATGCCACGTCCCAGCATGCTTCAAAACCTCAACAATCATCCCGGTTCCCAAGAAAACAAGGATCACAGGATTAAATGACTACAGACCCGTCGCCCTGACCTCTGTGGTTATGAAGTCCTTTGAGCGCCTTATAATAATAATAATAATAATGGGTTCCATTTATAAAGCACTTCATATTTGATTTCAAATCCCGAAGTGCTACAAGCAGTGAGCATGAACAGTATAAATAGACATTACATTATTAGAAATAATAAAAAGCAATAAAAAAAAAAAAAATAAAATAAAAGGGTGGTAAAAAGGTCTAGGCAAAGGCTCTTTTGAAGAGATGGGTTTTGAGGCCTTTTTTAAAAGCCTCCACGGTCTGTGGTGCTCTCATGTGGTCGGGGAGAGCATTCCACAGACTGGGGGCAGCCGAGCAGAAGGCCCGGTCTCCCATAGTACGGAGCTTAGTCCTGGGGGGTTTGAGCAAGTTGGAGTTGCTGGAGCGGGCGGTCCGCAAGGAGGTATGGGTGGTGAGGAGTTCCTTGAGGTAGGGAGGAGCAGTTCCATGGATACACTGGTGGGTGAGGACGGAGACCTTGAATTCGATCCTCAGTTCCACGGGGAGCCAGTGTAGTGCTTTAAGGATGGGGGTGATGTGATCATATTTGCGCACCCTCATCAGGATCCTAGCAGCGCTGTTCTGAATGTATTGGAGCTTCTGGATGCTTTTGTTAGGGATCCCGATGAGGAGTGCATTGCAGTAGTCCAGCCTGGAGGAGACAGAGTGAGTGTGAGGCGGAGTTTGGCGATGTTCCTGAGGTGATAAAAGGAGTTCTTGCACAGCTGTTTAATGTGGGCCTCAAAGGTCAGATGGGCGTCCATTTTAACACCCAGGTTGGTGACTATTGAGGAGAGGGTAATGTCCTGGCCGGAGAAGGTGATGGTGGTGATGGTGGATGACTGAACCTGGTGTGGGGTGCCAACTATAATGGCTTCGGTCTTGGAGCTGTTGAGTTTCAGGAAGTTTTGCTTCATCCACGCCTGTATCTCCTCCAGGCAGGCAGTGAGTGTGGGTGAAGGCAGGGCTGCAGAGGAGGTAGGGTTGATCCTGAGGTACAGTTGGGTGTCATCAGCGTAGCAATGGAATGATACTCCATGTCGGCTGATGATAGAGCCAAGGGGGAGCATGTAGAGTGTGAAGAGGGTGGGGCCGAGAACTGATCCTTGAGGGACACCACAGGTGACGTTGTGGGTACCCGACTCTGCCTCGCCCAAGGAGACGTACTCTGTTCTCCCGGTGAGGTATGATCAGAACCAGTCAAGGGGGGAGTCAGAGAGTCCGATGGTGGAGTGCAGACGATGGAGGAGAATGCCGTGATCGACGGTGTCGAAAGCTGCAGTGAGATCGAGGTGGATGAGGAGAGAGGGAGAGCCAGCATCAGCCGTCATCAGCAGGTCGTTGGTGACCCTGACCAGGGCAGTTTCTGCCTTGTCCTGTCCCACCTAAAATCCATCACAGACCCACTCCTGGACCCCCTGCAGTTCGCCTACAGAGCCAACAGGTCTGTGGACGACGCTGTCAACATGGCCCTTCACTTCCTCCTCCAACACCTGGACACACCAGGAACCTACGCCAGGATCCTGTTTTTGGACTTCAGCTCTGCCTTCAACACGATCATCCCGGCTCTGCTGCAAGACAAGCTCTCCCAGCTGCACGTGCCCGACTCCACCTGCAGGTGGATCACAGACTTCCTGTCTGACAGGAAGCAGCACGTGAGGCTGGGGAAACACGTCTCTGACCCCCGGACCATCAGCACCGGTTCCCCTCAAGGCTGCGTTCTTTCCCCTCTGCTCTTCTCCCTGTACACCAACAGCTGCACCTCCAGTCACCAGTCTGTCAAGCTCCTGAAGTTCACAGACGACACCACGCTCATCGGACTCATCTCTGGTGGGGACGAGTCTGCCTACAGGTGGGAGATGGACCATCTGGTGACCTGGTGTGGGGAAAACCACCTGGAGCTCAACGCCCTAAAAACAGTGGAGATGGTTGTGGACTTCAGGAAGAACGCAGCCCCACCCGCCCCCATCACTCTGTGTGACTCCCCATTAACTGCTGTGGAGTCTTTCCACTTCCTGGGCACCATCATCGCCCAGGACCTCAAATGGGAGCAGAACATCTGCTCCCTCATCAAAAAAGCACAGCAGAGGATGTTCTTCCTGAGGCAGCTGAAGAAATTCAACCGGCCAAAGACAATGATGGTGAACTTCTACACCTCCATCATCGAGTCCATCCTCACCTCCTCCATCACCATCTGGTATGCCGCAGCCACAGCCAAGGAAAAGGGCAGGCTGCAGCGGGTCATCCGCTCTGCAGAGAAGGTGATCGGCTGCAATCTGCCATCCCTCCACAACCTGCACGCCTCCAGAACCCTGAGGCGTGCAGGGAAGATAGTGGCCGACCCCTCCCACCCTGGACACAAACTGTTCACCCCCCTCCCCTCTGGCAGGAGGCTGTGCTCCATCAGGACCAAAACCTCTCGCCACATGAACAGTTCCTTCCCCTCCGCTACCGGCCTCTTAAACAAGGCCCGGCCCCCCCACTGACACTTTACCTCAGCCACAACGTAGACTCTATATGCATTACATTAATGCACACAATGTTCATACTGCTTACTGCACATATTTCTTGTTTCATATTTCATATTTGATATCCTATAATTCATTCATAGCATTCTATTTCCATGTAAATTACTGCTTTATTGTATTGTTATTTTACTATATTTTATTACGGTTTTATATTAGATTTCTTGTTTTATATTTTATGTCTGCATCATGACATCAAGTCAAATTCCTCGTATGTGTGAACCTACCTGGCAATAAACCTGTTTCTGATTCTGATTCTGATTCTGAACTGTAATGGTATTACTCAAATAATTGTTTTGTTTATCCAAAAGTAAAAAATGGCCGGCATAAGTTCTGGGCAAAAGGTGGTGTTTTCAAATTCCAAAACCAAAAGATGATCAATGTTTAATGATATATTGATATAAACAAATGAAAGAAATTGGGCATTTTTTTTGTAATGTATTAAATAACTGCATAATCTTCATCACTCTGGTGTCTACATTTTATAATCCAGTAATTCAGACTTCATTTCTTGTGCTAGTGTCAGCACAGTGTTTGTGGTGAAGTGGACATTTCAGTGTGGAATTGGAGTCATGTGGCCGGTGAAACTGACAGAGCAGTGTTTGTGTCAGTGTGATGAGTCAGGAGGTTAATCCTTGTGAAGATAGCAACATTCACCCGGGGTTATATAACACTAATGGGGGTGGAGAGACAGAGAGTGAGGATGAGGTGAGACAAATATCAGCTGCACAGTGAAAGTGAATTAATGCTGTCAGCCGAGGACGCTCAGTGTTGAAACATTACTCATGATGCAGTTAACCAGAACAAATAGCCTTAACACTGCTCTGTCTTCACATACCACGTTCATTTCTGCCTTTATGTGCAGACTCAATTCCACACCATTCCACCATTTGATTATTACAATGACTCATGTTTAGTTACATTATCCTAGTGTTCAAGCAGTGGTGGAATGTAGACAAGTATCTTAACTCAAGTGTTGTTCTTTACATGAGTATTTTTCCTCTACTACCACTCCTTCACATTTATTTGACAGCACTGGTTACCAATCACTTTATAGATGCTTTATCAGATGAATAGCTTATAGAGAGAACAAATCAACTAATAAATAAACAGTGACATATCATTTTAGGTTAAGATATCAAGTTGCTGTATATATAGTAATTGCAAATAGCCCCACCTTTACCAGCTGTGAAGAACACATTAATGCATCAATAATAACAATTCAGTCATTTAATATATATATATCATTCGGAAATGTTCCAGTATGCAATACTTTGGTACTTTAAGTAGGCCCTATTATGCGTTTTGGGGTTTTCCCTTTCCTCTGTTCTATGGGTTTTCGTGCATGTAAAAGGTTTCTCTCGCACCCACCTGCCTAAAACACCTCCATTGGACTCCTTTGTCAGTGACATCACTATATCACAATTGTGCTTCTATTGGTTAGTAGCCAACGGCTAAGACCTTTGTTTGAGCATGTTAACATGTCACATTAGAAGCACAAAATACAAATATGAACCTAAGAAAAGAGCATAATATGTCCTCTTTAAGACCTTTTTCATGGCAATACCTTTTTACTTTACAATTTGGCTTTGGAGTACTTCCACCACTTTTCAAGGTAAGATAAAAAGCTACAAGTAAAGAGAAAAGCACATTTTACATTTTAAACAAGTCATGACCATGAAGCACATCTACCAAGACTTAGCACAAAAAGTGTTTTTGACCAGCTCGGTACAAGTGACCCTGACAGTAACTTGCTTTCAAAGCAGCTTATTTAACTTCATTTTTGTTTGTGTGTGACAGATTTATCGGCCAACAACCAGATGGTATAATGTTGGATCCAGATGACAGTTTCTGGTGTCAGGCGCTTGAGGATCTGGAGACGTGCGGCCAATCAGAACTGCTCCGAGAGATTGAGGTCAAGCAGCATGCAAGCATCCACCACCAACTTAGATTAACAAGTCATAAGCTTTATTCAGCAAAATGCTTGAACCCTAAAGATACCACATACAAATTAGCTGTTGGTTACAATAGCATGTTAGCATTAGCATCAAACATGAACAAGACTCTCCCCAAATTATACACTCACACACAATCCAGCTGGATTTAAACGTTATTTTTTAAATCAGTATTGCTAACAAATTAGCAATAGTTTCAGCTGACATTTAATTGTGTATGTTTTGGTGTGTGCAGGCGTCAATAATGACAGGAACAGCCATCAGTCTGGGTGTAGAAGGTGCTAACAAGCCTCAAGCTGAGCCCATACTGACCCACAGCAGGATGAGCCCGCTGCGGAGAAATTCCCTCCTGCACCAGGGAAACCTGTTCCACCAGGGGACACACCTGCACGAGCATGCTCACCTGCATGAGGAGGCCCAACTCCACCAAGGTATATAAACAGCAGATGTGACAGCCGCAAGGTTGCCTCCCCAAGCTCATAATATATCATTCAGTGGCGGCTGGCCAATAGGGGGCGATAGGGTGCCGCCCTTATTAATAATAATAATATTAATTAATTATATAAATTGTAAATATTTGTGTGTTTAAAATATGGAATGCAGCCATAAATATGTGTAAATATGATTTTAAAATAATTTGCGCAAAATATATGCGCAAACTTCAGTCATACACTGTATGACTGAATTTCATTTCTGGGGCGATGGAGAAATTGCCCCACGGAGGCGGGTCTCTGTAGCAGGTTAACCAATTGCTGATTCAAGATAACGTGTGTCATAAAATGTACCCAATCAGCGTCCTCAAAACTAATACCAGAGGGGTGATTATTTTATCGCCCCAAGTAAGCAACTGCAATGCAGCTGGGCGACGGCCACAGGATTGCGGTGAGGAAACACAATGAGGAGGTGGATAAAAACAGGCATATTTTATCCAAAATAATGAAGTTTTGTGGGGCTTTTGAGTTGGCTTTGCGTGGGCATGTCAAGACTGACTCTTCAGTCAACCCTGGCATTTTCAGGGGATTGATGGATTTTGTTTCCTCCCTACATATATACATATATTATATATATATATATATATATATATCATAAATATATATATATATATTTCCATACATATATATATATATATTATATATACATATATGTATGCAAGTATTGCTAATGCCATTGTATTTAAGTTTTTGTACATAGTCCTCAGTCTCAAATGCTTAAATTGTTTATGGAGGCATTAAAATGTAAGACTGGTAAATTAACACTGAAAACTCCTGTTTGTTTTGCATTAAGTCATACTGGAATGTTTGCTGAAATTGATTGCATGTGGCACAGCCCTACCTAGAAAAAATTCCACCAGCCGCCACTGATATCATTACCTAATAAAAATGTTTTCTAATTTGGGAGAAATGTTAAAAATGAACTGATATAATCTTTCTTAAATTGTTTTTATTAACTTTATAATCCCAGACGCCCACCTGCTCCAGGAGGCCCATTTCAACCATGAGGCCCACCTGCAGCATGAGGCCCACCTGCACCAGGGGGCCTACATCCACCAAGATAACCAATCCCTCCTGCACCATGATTCCAAGCCTAAAGCCTCCCTGAGAGTGTCAGAGAGGACGTGGGAGTCTCGTCGGATCAAAGAGGAGATGCAGGGCATTCTGTCCCCAACGCCTCTGGAGCTGCACAAAGTGAGTCCAAACCGTCTGGAGACAGGATGTGGGGTCTGTTCTGGGTTAGGTCTTGTGATATACAGTATGTTGATCTGAGGGATCTAGTGTAGGTTGAAAACTAAGAACAAGGACAGGTATTGAGAGTCTGATGTGTTGATAGCAAGAGTTTTATTTTATAGTCTAGTTTAAATATGTTTCACTGCAGAGATTTAGCTCAGATTAAAGATTTGAATTTTAATAAATATGATTATTTGCTTTCTCTTTCACAGTTAAACACTACGATCGATAGTATAATCATGTCTGTGGACATTATGGATAGTGGATGTCAAAATGTACCAATTCTGAAATAATGATACTTGATTCAAAGTTTACATTGTTTTTCTTTGATATGACAACTTGACATTAACCAACCCAACATATCTACAATCTAAAACTGTCATAGATGGCATACTGCTCAAACCTAAAGAAAATCACAAAAGTTATTCATGACAGCCAATGTCAATACCAACCACATATGACAGTCAATTGTTGAATATCCGGCCTGTTATGACATGTTTATTACAGGTTATGCTATTTTTGTTCTACTTACTGTTGCATTTAATATGTATGTAATAAATGTTTAATAATTTACAGAATCGCACTCAATCATAACATATGCAGCAGTAACTTAATCCTTAGGCATTAGGGTAGGAAACCAGTGGTTCAAGTCCCCAAACAAATGGTTTAGTGTAACATTTTAAAGAGAACATTACATTTTTAGAGTGCAGGATATCATGTTACAGTAAAGAATGTATAGTGTAGCGGCCCTACCCCCTTTGGCAGCAGTTTTGCAGGCAGCTACATGTCTTCACCCTCTGGGGATTCACAATTATGACCATATACATATATGTGAGGGTCTGCCCAGACGTGTACAGCCGAGGGCTAGAGTGAAAAACACGTTTGTTTTCCATAGTAAGAACTTGTTGCTTGTTGGCCATGAGCCAAAATGGAGCCTTTAAATGGTGTCTCAACAAAAGAGCCTACACTATTCTAAAATCATACAATACTGCCTTTCTTTTAATCTATAGTTCTTAGCAAAACATCTGACTTCCATTATCCTGCAATTCTACAGTACTGAGAAGTGGTCTTTAGTTTGAGTGGCCTGTCGAACATGTATCCTGTTAAAGTATGCAAGCTTTGCTTTTAAATTAGTTTATACCAATCCCCATCACATCTGTGAAGAGCACAATACAAAAACCCAATAATCTGTAACCAAGGGGACTCGTTATAAATTAAGAAAAATGTAGGATCTTTGTAAATGTTCTTTAAAAATAGGAGAAAAACAACACCTTGCTAAGTGTTAAATAAAGGGCTGAAACTTAATTTTAGATTGACTTTAAGGGCTCTAACACTTTTGACTAACTCTCAGTGTCAGTTGGATAGGGTTAGGGTGACCATTACCATTAAGTGCAGTGTCTCCTTATATATAGGCTTCCCTTTTTCCTCCAAAAGTAAAACCAACAGCAACTTTACAGTAGCTATTTTTCTGTCAGGCATATTGTCAATTAACTTTTGGAGCATATGATGAGACATATGAATGGGCGGCTAATTTGTTGTGTCACTGACCAATCATTTCCTGACCAAGCCTTTCTCTCTAAGCTAATCGCACAGTGATGCTACTTATACCTCTAGAATCTGTGGAATCTCAGCTTTCATATGATATCTTGTTTGTGCAGATCCGATAAGTAATACAGTATTTCTACCGTGAGTTCTGTGCTAAGTGCGTTAGCATTTTTCGCTCAGGGCTAATTCAGAGGCTTGGTATTACCCTTGTGTTTCGTTTTGGTAAAAATTGTTCATATCGTCAGTTAGCTGAGTTTCTTCCCGTTAAGTGGGTATGACACATTAATACAGCATTTCTCAAAGTGTGGGGCCCGCACATCAGAGATGTGATACATTTTTTGGACCTCAGGCCGGAATCGAACCTGGGTCCTCGCGGGCGGTAGTGGACTGTAACAGCCGGAGACTCACAACGGCGGTGAACTTTCACAGCGCCGGAGCCGCCGGAGCCTTGCAACGGCGGGTGTTTGCGGCTGTGGATGCGGTACCGGCGCAGCGGCGCTGTGAAAGTCCACGGCCCACCTATGCCAGAGCCAGCGGCCCACCGAAGGCAGCAGCCCACCGAAGGCAGCAGCCCACCAACGGCAGCGGCCCACCGCGAAAAGTCTTAAATCTCCCGGTGGCCAAATCCGAGCCTGCTCACACACACATAACTGAAACCAAATGAACGTGAATTCTGGCTTGGAGTGGAGAGGGTGTATCCAGTAATTGGGCAGAGAGCTGTGCACATTCTTCTTCGCTTCGCCACATCTTATCTCTGTGAAATGGGCTTTTCAGCTGTTGCAACACTGAAAACAAAATACAGATCTAGGCTCAACATTGAGCACGACTTGAGAGTGGCATTATCAAGCCTGCAACCGCGTTTTGAAAAGATGTGTAGTGCAAGACAGGCTCATTGCAGTCACTAATAATCCAGTGATGAGACTCATGCATTCAATTGGTCATTTGCTTTGCTGAATGTATTTCCTGAATGTATGAATGTATTGATTTGTTATTGATTTTCTCTATTTTGAACTGATGTTATTTGTTATCGATGATATTTGTTATTTAGTGGGAATGCTACGGACAAAATTCGTATTATTATTCCATCCAATTATTTTGGCCCTCTTCTCCTCCCACATTCAACATCGCAGAAACGTCAAACATCAAAACGTTCAGCTCGGTCGGGAATCGATGGCTATTACTTTTATCATTCATAACTTTCATAATTTCAGAGATACATCCCATAATTCATCCCATTTTTAACCATTGAAGTCAATGGAGAAATTCTTCAGACTTCAACAAATCTTCATGCGACTTCAACTGCTAACTGTTCATTCATACTTTCACTCAGAAACCTCATTCCAACTTTAAAATGTTACACATCTTTCTGACATTATTCGTGTAACACAACTTTTAAATCTGATTCTTACTTTTAGAGATATTAAACATTGTTCAGACCTTGGTAAAGAGGCTTTCTTCAGATTTTAACATTAACTAGAGTGCGTGATGTCACAGCTAGAGTGGGGGAAATCTTGAAATTTGCCTTCATATTTCTTTTTAAAACTGCCATAATTCCCAAACCCTACATTCCTGAGACATAATTTTTCATGACAAATGTAGGAAAACATCTCGTAGCTTGAAGAATGACAAATAATTAAGCAAAATAATTAAACAAAATGCCTCTTGAGGGCATGAAGTGACAAAAACTTTCAACATGCCTCCATTAAAGCTCATTGTAATTTCAGGCTGATATTTCCTCACGGTATCAGCCGCACACCTTTAGTTAAACTGCCAAAAAGGCCACATTATTAACCCGAAAGTACACAAAAACTGCACTTCAGATACTCAACTTCCTTGACATGCTTCACGCTTTGAAATTTCAGAGATATCTGTTACGGTTCTTCGACAAAACGTTCACATGTAAGAGGTTTATCTCTCATTTAGAACAATGGAAACCTTTGATCTCTGCACACCTCGTTAGCTTAAATATAAACACCTGTGTCATGGAACACGATGATGTCATAACACACAGGTGTTCGTGTTTGAGCTAACGACGTGGTCACTGGAGTTTAACAGACTGTCTGAGCCTATTCTTTTCTGTCTGATGGAGACTTCATACTAACTTCAACATGTTCCACCTATTTTATACATTATTGGTGACACACAGCTGTCGTCGTTAGCTCAAATATAAACACCTGTGTCATGGAACACGATGATGTCACATTGACAGGTTTGGTAACGATGCAGCCATCAACGCATCTAAGCGTATTATGGGGTGTCATCAAATGCCGTTGCCATGGCGACAGACCACTCGCCATGAAGCACGATGTCGCTGTAAGTCCAATGGACACGGTCCGATCGTCCCCCAAACTTCGCTTGTATATCACCGGTCCAGCCCTCAACAGCTATACGTCAATTATGGGGTTTCTTCAAATGCCGTTGCCATGGCAACACAATACTCGCCATGAAACACGGTTTTCTCATAACTTCAGTGAAAATGCTCCAAACGGCCCAAAACTTCACAGGTTTGGTAACGATGCAGCCATCAATGCATCTAACCGTATTATGGGGTGTCATCAAATGCCGTTGCCATGGCGACAGACCACTCGCCATGAAGCACGATGTCGCTGTAAGTCCAATGGACACGGTCCGATCGTCCCCCAATCTTCACTTGTATATCACCGGTCCATGCCTCAACAGCTCTACGCCAAATCTGAGGTCTCACCATATGCCGTTTCCATGGAAACCCATCCCTCGCCATAAAAGACAATGTCGCTATAACTCCTATGAACATTTTCAAAAAGTGCTCAAACTTCACATGTGTGCTAACAGTCCAGCCCTGAAGACATCTACGGGACATGCCGTTGCCATGGCAACACAATGCCCGCCATGAAACACGGTTTTCTCATAACTTCAGTGAAAATGCCCCAAATGGCCCAAAACTTCACAGGTTTGGTAACGATGCAGCCATCAACGCATCTAAGCTTATTATGGGATGTCATCAAATGCCGTTGGCATGGCGACAGATCATTCACCATCAAGTTAGTTCAAAGGTTTGCAGTTCAAATATTCTGCTGCTTTTCCAAGCCTTTTTACACATTCAAGCCCCCAGTGTTCATGTATCATTTCAATCTAAATTCTTCACTTTCTTCTTACATATTACATTTCAGCATAGCAGTTTAGCGTCAGATTTTCAGCATAAAGCATTCCCACTAGCAATTTCTTCAGGAATTGCATTCTCTAGTTTGTTATTGATTTTCTCTGTTTTTGAACTGATGTTATTTGTTATAGATATATTGTTATATTGTTATAGAACGATACATTTGACCATTTTAAGCTTGGTCTACCATTTTATTGGAGCGATGAGTTCAAAGTGGGGAAGGACAGAAAAAGTTTGAGAACCACTGCATTAATAGGTTGTTAAATGTTAAGAAGCCCTGAGACACAGTTTTGTGGAAAAAAAGCCTGCAGCCCCTGCTTTACTTTAAGTCAGCCAATGCTTTCCAGATCAATCTCCCATCCTTGTGTTGTTTCCTGTAGGTAACTGTGATAAAGGATCCAGAGATCGACGACTTTGGCTTCAGCGTGTCCGACGGCTTCTTGGAGAAAGGAGTTTATGTCAACATGATCAGACCTGACGGGCCAGCTGACCGAGCGGGCCTCCGACCCTACGACAGGATCCTGCAGGTAACATAAAGGGAATCCATTTGATATTATTAATATCCAGGCAACAGCTGTAGAACCCAATGCCCATGAATACAACGTTCCAAGAATATCACATAGCAGCTGGACCATGTTTATGGAGAGTGGCAGATTCTTAACAGGATAAGACACATGTAAGCTTTACCGCCTTCAGGCTCGTTAGTTGGGTCAACTGAGATGCCGCGTTTGAAGATCTCCTATTATACTATTTTGAGGCATATATTATAGGTCTCAGATATATAAAAATGTATCAAAAACATGTCTATGAAGTGTTTTCCTCAGAATACCAAACAGATCATGCATTTTAGCCATGCTTCATATCCCTCTATTTCAGCCCTATTACTAAAGTGCTGATTCTGGGTCAGTAGGTTTAAAAAAAAAAAGAAATTGAAAAGAAAAATAGAAAAGAGGAGGGGGAGCTTGTGCCTGCTCAGAATTCTACCGAGAGATACGCCATATCATGTTCCAAACCACATCAAGGATTATTTCTGAAACAGTATGGAGCTCAAACGCTTTTTCTCTTGCGGGTTTACCACAAGGTGAGTTCCTTTTTATATCTTGCTTTTTTACACATACTCTCCAGTGGCGGCTGGTGCATTTTTCTCCAAAATGTAAGCAAACTTATACACAAACTCAAAACATATGTCATATTACAACGCAGGGCTAGCTCAAAGGCACACAGCACTTGATACAGTCTATTATTTTAGTGCCTGTTTTTGTCATCCTCCTTATTATGCTTACAGATCCCTATCCTGTAGCCCTCATTGGACAGCCGTGTTTACTTTCCTAAACATGGCTAGTCGCATAGCATCATCCATGTGGACTCTAGTTTGTTCATGCTTTTTAGTTTTTTATTATTTGTGCTTTAAGTCACTCACATCTGTCTGGATCCATGCTGGGTCTGGTCCACAGACGGGTCTGATCCTGACGTTTGAAAAGGGAGGCAGGGGAAGCTAAATATAGCACTGGTGTTGCTACAGGTAGTTAGCCAAGCCTTCTTGCTAAACCAGCTCCTTGAAAAAGAGCACGTATACTGCCTTCCTCTGTCCTTAACTCCTGCCTATGTCAGGCTGATCAGGACTGAGCTCTTTTACTTTCAGCTTTCCCTCCAGTGTCCTCCTCTCAAAGGGTGTTTCTTTAAGTGATTTAACATCATTTTCCTTCTCCATATTCGCTATCTAGTTTTGTTTACACTCCGTTTCCGTCTAACTCTCTCTCATTCAAACGTCAATCACTCACTCTGGTGCTCCTGCTGCCCCCTAGTTGTTGGTGGTGTCAACAGCTGCTTTGGGCGCAGCTTGGTGCACCCCGAGCTGCTCCTATCTGTTGTATTGAAGAGCTGCTCCTATCTGTTGCATTGAAGAGGTGCGGACTGCGCATGCACCACTTATAACGAGAGTCAATGGGCAAAGATTTCTGCGCCCCAAGCAGGAAACATGTGACTTATCAGTAACTTTAGACATCGTAAAACAATTTATATCGATATTTTATCGTAGATTATGCATTTAACTGACACCAACTATATAATATGTATCTTGTTCATTAAAAAAAAAGTGTATACAATTAATAACATTTAAATATTTTGTAATGACAATCTAGATAGTGGGAAGAGGTGGGGCGGCGCCCCTAGTGCCCCTATGGGCCGGCCGCCACTGATACTCTCTCCAGTAGAGGTTAGCTCTGAGGGTTAGCGATGCTTGCTAATGTAAACAAAGACCATATTACGTCCAAAACACGCTGCGCATTGTTTCTGATACAGCAACGTTTCTGATAGGGCTGTGCGCGTAAAGCCAGCCCACATTTCTGATATTACGTCATATCAGACGCAAATCTGGATCAGCTCCGTTGTTCCCCCGTTTTTAGAGATTTGGGTACGGAGGAAAAGAGAGAGGGACACTTTGTGAGTTCCCTGACACACCGGGGACACATATTTATGTATAAAAGACATCAATAAGTGCATTTTGCATGATAGGATACCTTTAAGGCAAACAGATTACCATTGTCTTCAATTTAGACATGCTGCAGGCGTGGTCAAACGAGGGAGTGGGCACAAGATGGCGCGCCAGCTTTCACAAGCTACTATTTTCAAGGCATGACAAGGGCCTGACAGCTGCTCAGAACTAAAAGAAGTTCAACATTTGGAACGCAGCAGTAATACTCAGAGCTTAAAGATCTATACATAGACATACATACTGTATAGACCTATATTCATTTCATGTGCATCTCTGCTAAAATGTTTCATGATCATTAATATCTTCTGTTATTATTTCCGAAGTGTTAGTGGGCAGCACGCACACACACCTAAACAGGAGCGGGACAGAACTGAGACCGAAACAGGTGTCTCATTGGCAGGTTTCATTATATATAAATAAAAAAAGACTAGGAAGAACACATGTTGATAGGGGAAGATGGTCATGGTCGCTTATCGATGGCGGCGCAACCTTCCTCAGTGGCCGTGAAAACATCTGACCAAAAGTCGGCATCTACAGCCCAATCAAAGCTCCTCAAGTCTTTCAGATGTTAAAGACGCTGCATGTTTACGGTCCCTTCGTGAGTAAACTAACCTCTATCTCTTTATTTAAATTGCTAAAATCAAAAAGCCGCTCCAACAAGCAAGAAGTGAAGATAAATGCAGTAAAGGCCTGGCAGAATGTCACCAGTATAATTAACAAAAGCAGCCCTTTTCTGCCGCTCCCCGTCTTTGTCCAGGTGAACCACGTGAGGACCAGGGACTTTGACTGCTGCCTGGCGGTGCCCCTGATCACAGAGGCCGGGGACAGACTGGAGCTGGTCATCAGTCGTAACCCACTGGCCAATGACGACGACGACGCAGAGGACAATAACAACACGTTTGACCATCATCTAGACCTGTAACACACAAACACACACAGCAAAGACAGTCAGATAGATCTCTCCACATACTGTACATGCACATGCACATACTCTGCCACACCGGCAGGGGATGTACAATAACTGGTGATTAAGTTGCAACTGAAACTGGCCCAAACCCACACCACACTCCACCGGCTTGCAATAGTTCTACTGAAACACAGAGACTCCTTCAGGAACAAACACACACTGTGAATTGCATGCTCACACAACCACCCCTTCCCATTCACACCGGGTTGAACTGCTGTCATACCATATTATTCTCTATGGAAGCACTGGGATCTTGCAGAGAAACCACCAGGGACACTCTCATTAAGGCTGGCTGGGGTTCAGCGTTGTTCCAACATAAACAACCACTTCTCTGGCACTTTAACCAGCCATTAACTGATTTTGACTCTTTAAATATTATTTTTACTTTAAAAAATCATAAAAACCTGCAATTTGGATGAGGTAATTCTAGCAGTTTTTAATGCAAGGTTTATAAAAATATCTAGTGCTCAAACTGCCTAGCTCAGTTGGCAGATTCTATTTGTTTTTAGAAAAGCTATTACTACTCATGATTAAGATTGAACCAACAGTTTCTACAATGTAGCCGTTGTGAGAGTCCATATTGCTGCTAAGAATCTGCTCAATTTTAAGAGTTATTTTGTGGAAAGGTCAAGATGAGCTCTCAGCTGTCGCATGGAGTTTGAGTATATTAGATACCTCTGCACATAATAGGGTCACAGTGATATATATATTCATGTGTGCCATAGTTACAAGGTCAAGACACTGATGTCATCACAACTGCCAATTTCCTTTTTTTTATCCAATCATCTAAGGGAACAGAATAAAAGGGATGGATTTTTTTCTTGATTGCTTCAACATTTTCAACAATGGGGCAGCTGTGCTCATGGAAATGCGTGGGAAAATATTTTTCTCTCTGCACCATTTATTAGATTATTGACCTTTTTTTGTTTTTTTGCTAGAAGAGTTGCCAATCTACATTGCCAAATCTTTCATGACAGTTGTCTTGGAGCACTGGGTTGGTATCGCTACAAAGTCAAAGAGCAGTAGCTACCATGTATGCAATTTAGATAGCATTGCTCATGGTCAGGGGTCACAATAATCAGAGAAAAACACATGTATGTCATCAAAGGAGCTCTGTGGAGCACCTTTGATGAGAAATCTGGTACCTCTTTAATTTTAAGACATTGGTTTAATGCCATTAACAGCATGGAGAACAAGTCACAGCATCACTGTTGTTTACACTGTGAACCATAGGAGGGGGTTTCGGAGATAATAACAAAACAGAAATAAAGCTATGTTCCTTAACAACAAACAGAAAACATGATTTGAGTTGCAAGTAAACAAAATGGTAGAAAATGTAAAGGCCAATGGGAAAATATGTACTTAATTTATCTTTAAGAATACAGACAAACTATTGGGTCAATTTGTAATTTCCCCTTACATACATACAAATATGACCAGGCACTCACAGCCCAACATACAGTACATGTCTTAACAGCAGATAAGATGATTTTTTAAAGACTTCACATTTTCCCCTGCATGGTTTGATATAGTGTTTATGCTTTACACGCTGATGTCATTTGAATCCAGCACGTACTGCTGCTTACATATGAATGATTGTAAAAATTACAAGCATAACAAAGAGTATTTTCTGCTATTTGGTTTAAATGATTATTTATCAAGATTCTTAGATAGGTAGATGCTCCACTTGTGCTGCCTATGTAACAGATTAAGAGCTACAGTGTGAACAGCAAGCTAATTAAAAAATAAAAAAATAAATACCAAGTTGTGGCAACAATGCTTCACTTAGCACCTACATATGACATCTACAGTATAGATCAACCATGAACATTAACATGTTACTGCTGTTTGACTTTGTAGGAAGAACGGACCTTTTTGTGGCCCAACTATCATGATCGGAGTAAACTGCATCGTCTGCATTCAGGTTGAATTTATTATGATGCTGAAGAGTGTGGGTGCTGTTTAGATTTAGGTCACACACACTAACAAGCATATTGTCTTACTAAACAGTGCCCTTATGCACAGATAACACAAGGTAGTTTTGCTTGATTGTCTTATGTTTGTTCATGTTTCTGTGTGTTTGGCTGTGACGAATCCTGCATCTCTGTTTCAAATGTACATGTGTATGAGTTTGTCTGCACATTTCTTTCTTACTGGGTATATCTGAAAAGATGCAACTCAATTTGGGATGAACTTTAGATTGCATTTTGCACTGTGACCTGGTATTTGTCCCCCATATATTATAAGTGCGTTTGCAGATTGCAGCGAGTTTAAATAAAAAAAATGCAACTAATTTTTTTCAACAGAGTTTCAGAATAGTAGGAGCAACACCTTACTCAAGTATTGCCATTGTGTTAACTTAATGATGTCTTCATTGTCATTGAAAAAAAAGATTCCTGAAATGTTTCCATATACTACAATGATCCTTTAGGTTCTAATCATTCCCGCTACTTTTAAATATTTCAGATTTATTTCAGATGTATTTCTTATTTCAATCATGTTTGGCCCATCAGTTTGGCATGGCGTATGGGATCTACAATACCCATAAGATTTGGCTGCTCTGCAGATAAAGCAAGTAAGAGGTGCAAATTCAAAAAACGATTTAAATCAGTACTGTTGAAAACAAAACACGGTATCATACTTATTGAATCCCTCCAAAATGGAGAAAAATAAATAAAAAACATGCACTTCCTCAAGCTGTTATGATGATTCAAATGGATCAGAAGAGCTCCAACTGTCACTGTGCCTAATATAGCTCCAACGCTGCTAGTTTACTACAATACCAATATGCCGAACTGATACAAGCCTGAACCTTTTAAGACTTTTTCTTTAACCCTCTAATCTTTCCTCAACACTTATTTTTGTTCCGTTTGATAACAGCGGGGATTCTTTCCACCTTCATTCTCATTCCTGTCTTCATGTCTTCTCTTATTTCTGCAAAAACTCACTCCGCCCTTATTATCTGTGGATTACAGAAGTGAGACTGGCTGTCACCCTACTACTGCACATGGCAGAGTGTGTGTGTCAGAAGGAAAGAGTGTACGGTAATATTTGTATATATGTGTTCCTGTATGTAAGCACAATAGAGAGAACTAATGTTGTGAGTGCACAAAATGTTTGAGCGACAATAAACACAACACAAAGACACACAGGAATACTACAGTAATCAGAATGTGTGTTAAAGAGAGAAGAGACAGAGAATAGCCTTTGCCCTCTGAAGGATTGGATATTTTTCAACAGGAACAATCACAGCCTCTGTTCTCCCTCTCTTTTTTTTGCATGTCTCCCTCTATGTTACATAATACTGTTACAATCCAGCTGCCCCTCTTTGAGAACACCAGTGTGTGTTGTGAGAATGATGTGTATATGACTTTATTCAATCCAGTCTCACGGCATTCCGTGTTATAGTCACGAAATTAATTTAATCTATTGATTCGTGTTCACCAACACGATTTTCCCCTTTTTTTCGTGTCACACAGAACGATTTTAAATGCAATGTATTTCTATTGGTAGTATGTTTCGTGCCTGCAACACGTCTTTTTGTCCGGTCGGGTCTTGGAAGACCGGAAGCTGTGTGGTTCATAAAAACATTTTCTTACTCAATATCTTACCCTAAGCCTAACCCTATCCCTTTTATTTTAAATTGTATAATGTCGGAGTTTTGTTGCCGTCCAGGAGGAAAAGAAATGGCTCAGAGCCTCAGAATACTGAAATCTGTATTTTTTTATCGTATTTTTTGTCATATTTTTTTCCTTCTGATTTGTTATTATTTGGTGCAGGCACGAAACATACTACCAATAGAAATACATTGCTTCTAAAATCGTTCTGTGTCAGAATACTGAAATCTGTATTTTTTTTATCTGTTTTTCCTTCTAATTTGTTATTATTTACAATGCTTTTAAAATCGTTCTTTGACACGAAAAAAATGGCGAAATCGTGTTGGTGAACACGAATCAATAGATTAATTTTGTGACTATAACACGAAATGCCGTGAGACTGGGTTGCTTTATTGGTACGCTAACAACAGTTTCTGTTGCGGTTTATATGTGTGTACAATATACACGTGTGTTTACATGTACGTATCCAAGAATGTCAGTGTTTCTCTTTTCTTTTACGCATGTATGAATTTTTGAGCATGTTTGTGTGAATATGTGTGCGTGTGAATCTTTGAGTGTTTCAGAGAAAGAGAGCTAGGCGGTGTACATCTCATTGTACAGTGGTGAAACCTTTCAGGGCTGTGGGGCACTCTGAAACCCCCACGAGACTGAAAACAGTGTAAAGAGAGACAACTTTTTCATACATATTAGGAAAAAAAGGGTCTCCAAGCACTTACTACAAAAGAAGCACACTGTTAAATACCATGCACTGTAAGTAATCTCATTTACGAACATGTCTGAGTATTTTTACGAAATGTCAAGTGGCCAAAAAAATAAAGGTTTTGTAAAGCAACAAAAAAAATGAAAAAAGTGGTGAGAAAAGCCTTTCAAACTTTTTTGTTTGTTTTAATGTATGTATGTACGTATGTGTGGTCATCCATACTCCCTATGCATTTCTGGGTCAAAGGTCAGTTTAAGCCCAATCCGGAATCGTAATAAATGTGATGAGTGAAGTTAAGAAGAAATATACAACCTCATCACATTTGTATGATGTAAATCACACATGTATAGTTAAGTGGTTGAAATGACAACAAAACATGCTTGGACAATATAGGACTGATACTGCAAAACTTAAAAAATTACAAATGATTTAGTTACTAATGTATTTCATTTGGGTGGAGAATATGTTGCAATGAATGTCAGAAGATTTATGACAGTATAACATGTAACCTATCCTAGCCTGTTGTCATTACCCCTGATACCGTGAAAAGATGTCATTAAATGTCACAAGGTGTTATATAATCTAACATTTATCCCATCATCGTCTGCAGAATTTCAAATGCTTACTATTCCACGCTGACTCCTTAAGCACACATTCACACAAAATATGTTGGTTTTATTTTGACCTAACTGGGCTAACCCACTTTCTTACCAAGAGGATGCTAGCTCAAATCCCTTTGACCAGTACTGAAACCAGGCTGTGGAAGTGGAGTGAGTTGCCTTCCTCTTTTTCTTATTGACAGCTTTTGCAGCAAGTCATTACTTGTTGTTTCCTGTTTGAGATGGAGCACGTGTTGGGGTTTCTACTGCATGATTCGTAACTGTGAAATGTAAGACAGTCATGTGTTCAGTGTTTTAATGTGGATACAAGTGGAACAAAGACTGCTGTTTATGTCAAGTCACAACTTTCTGTTTGTACTGTGTGAGAAAAGAGGTGAAGTTTTCAACCCTACAGTGGAGGGGATTGGAGGTTCTTATCTGCTAGCTAACAGTGTGTAGCGTGGCTGAACACCACCTAGCATACTTCGATCTGTTCAACAATAGATAACTATTGATTATGCTTAGCTAAAAATCATTTTTGATCCTTACATTAATTCCGATTATCCTTGTTAATGATTTATGAAGGCTTTAAGTTTTATTTTAAAAAGGGCTGGTAATCATATAGCTATCCAAGAAGTCCCCTTTGGCTACGAGACAGAGCTATCTAGCTAAATATTGCTGATGTCTTGCTAGCTTAACTATAAGCCATTAACTTAATGTTCAATACAGTTACAGTTAGGGCAGTAATAACTATAAAACATACTTAGCTAACTTTAACCATCAGCTTTCTGCACAGAAAAATCTAGTTAACTTAGTAGTTTTAGTATCTGTTAGCTAGTCAATAGCATTTTGCCCAGAGAACTACAGTTAAGTAAATAACTATAATGAGCTGACCAGTCTTGCCATAACTGTAAAAATGAACACAAACGTACTCACTGTGGCTGTACACTTTGAAGGTCCTTTCAATTAAATATGTGTTGACAAGTCGCATCAAAGCTTAATGCGATTCCGGATTGGGCCAATAATAATGTATGCGTTGATATTGTGTATTTTTTTCAAATTGTGTAAAATTCTATTCTATGTAATATAGTATTTTTCTATGACAATACTACTCTTCCAAAATATGGGAGGAAATACAAAACAAGAATTATGAAGGAGAAAATAAAATGTATTACGTTGTTGTTGTTGTTGTTTTGTTTTTTTCTATGAAACAAGTGTATTGCTATACTTCTCTTTTCGAGAAGACATGAGATGAGATCCCAAGTAAAAACAATAAAAATGTCTAATTTTATGTTGGGTTACTGGTCTGTCATTATTTTGGTCTGTTTTGTCTGAAAGGGCCATATTATGCATTTTGGGATTTTCCCTTTCCTGTAGTGTGTTAGGTTTGTGTGCATGTGAATGGTCTGTGTTAGGAAAATATCACTCGACACCAGGTTGAGAATCAATAATCAGGTTCTAATTTATTCTTGCAAGAAGGAGCAGAGTTAAATCACATACAAAGGATATGGGTTAACGTCTCAACGGAGCAGCAAAAAACATCAGGCTTATATAGTCCAAAATACAGAGATAACAACAAAGTCGTAAATCGAGGTGGCGCTAATATCATCAGCAAGTGTCGGAAAGGTGACGGGGACATCTGCAACGTCTTCTGGAAAGAGTCACGTACTTCCTTCACGCCTCATAGAAGTGGGATATTTCGGAGACAACAAGTATGTGTCTTCACATAAATATCAACAACCTGAAATGCCCTGCCTCCTCCTATCACAAGAATAGGCAGCTGCAAGGTCATACCAGAGATGGAGTACTCGAGTCCTGGACTCGGACTCGAGTGCCGATTTTCGGGACTCGTGACTCGACTCGGACTCGCGCACTGATTGACGCGACTCGGACTTGGACTCGTGAATTCTCGCGCACGATGACTTGGACTCGGACTCGACTCGGACACTCCTTGGGTGACTCGGACTTGGACTCGGACTCGACTACGACTCTCCCTTGGTGACTCGGACTGGGACTTGGACTTGGACTTGGACTCGGACTCGAAGAGTGGTGACTCGAGAGTGACTTGGACTCGTGAATTGGTGACTTGACTACAACACTGGGTCATACACAGTGCAGAGTCACACATAGTATCAGTGCATTATACCCATAAAGAGGAGACAACAGTATTTTCTCAAATCAAATCAAATCAAATCAAGTTTTATTTATAAAGCACATTTAAAAGCGATTTTTGGTCGAGCCAAAGTGCTGTACATGTAATAAAAACACATTACTACAATCACAATAAAAGACAATAAATTACAACAGATATACATAAAAAATAAAAATAAAACACAAGGAAAAGTCAGGAGTCGTACTCCGCTCTGACTAGAAGGCCAGAGAGAAGAAGTGTGTTTTTAGTGTAGATTTAAAAACCCCTAGGGTCTGGGCCGACCTCACATGGAGGGGCAGAGTGTTCCAGAGCCTAGGGCCAGCTGCTGCGAAGGCTCGGTGCCCTCGGGTTTTAAGCCTGGTCTTGGGCACTACCAGCAGCAGCTGGTCAGCAGACCTTAAAGCTCTGGCTGGGGTGTAGCGCTGGAGGAGTTCAGCTATATAGGCCGGAGCCAGCCCATTTAGTGCTTTAAAAACAAATAAAAGGATTTTAAAATCAATTCTGAACCGAACTGGAAGCCAGTGTAGTGAGGCCAGAATTGGGGTGATGTGGTCACGCTTTTTGTGGCCAGTCAGCAAACGTGCAGCTGCGTTTTGGACTAGCTGCAGGCGTTTAATTGAGGCCTGGTCCAACATATCTCCAACATATCCCTCCTGTTTATACTTTGTATAACATAGAATTTGGAAAATACAAATGATTAAATCCAGAGGGAGTCTCTCTCTCACACACACTCAGCTTTTTCAACATTAAAGCATGGAAACATGCCACAGAAGAGGCACAAAATACAAAGAAGAACTTGAGAATTAGCATAGTTGTGCCTCTTGAAATGTAAACAGAATACTTGTGTGACAATAAGACAGTCTGTTTGAATCGCTCCTTTTCTTAAATGCAAACTTTTCAACCGAAATTCTAGAACTTGTCCAGAAATAATATCACAACTAAAAATGAACATGGGTTTGATGTTTGTTTTTTCCAATTAAAGTCACTGAAGTGGAGTTAATACTTCTGAGTGAAGGCTATCGGAGTATCACATCACAAGCTGCATGCTGCATGCATATCATCTAATGGTTGTTCACTTGCACAAGGATCATTTGCTAAATGTTTTAGTTCCTGAACTAGCCATGTGTGTGTGAAGTAGGAGTTATATTGGGTAGGGGGCCAGCATATACACATTTATATGTGTATAATGAACTGTGTGTAAGTGTTGTCTGTGTGTGGCTGTTTATGTTGAAACGAGTGCGTTCCCATGTAAGTAATTGAGCCTCTTTTTAAGTATTTATTTTCCTGTCCATGGGTAAAGTGTGACACGTGATCTTTTTTTTTTAGTCTGCTGAATAAAATGGTTTATTTTACAGTATGTGTGTATACTTTTCTGTTCATCACACACACACACACACACACACACACACACACACACACACACACACACACACACACACACACACACACACACACACACACACACACACACACACACACACACACTTCTACCCCACAATTCCAATGATATGCACGCAGCCTTATGATAAGAAACTCTGTCTCTGCTCTGTGTCACACGTCTTCATTAGGTTTTATACTTCCACCTCCTCTGGCATATGCATTAATCATATATAGTATAGTATAGTAATTATTCTAGTACATCTTGTATTTGAACTACATCCTTTGCTTGGTGCGAATGTGCCTAAAGTAAACCCAGGAGCTTCCCTGTTTCTATAGTGGTGAAAGTAACTAAACCTCAGCTGAAAAAATACCTGAAAACCATCTGAAAAGAAAACTGAATCCTTTTGGAAATGTTTTAAAACAAACTATATTGTGATTTTTTTCAAATGTTTTATTTCATGACTAATGACTCGTTTTCATGGTCCTACTTCTTCTCTGACTTTTAATATAATATAAGATTGTATATGACATAATATACTAAATCATGAACTTTTTCAATCATACATACATTGGCCTTTTTTCAATCTTACTAAAAGATGTTCGTTTTTATGATATTTCAGGTTTTTAATTACACAAACTATAATAATAATAATTCAAATTCAGCTTTATTTATAGCACCTTTCAAAACAGTGTAACAAAGTGCTTTCACATAAAGCGGAACACCGTAAAAAATATGAAAATGAAAGAAACAATTTATTAAACCAAAGCATCTAAACACATAAAAGAGTAAAACAAATAGAAAATAATAACACATAAAAGCAATTCTCAAAAAGTTATTTAGATAATTATTTTGCAGTAACTGGTATACATTGAGGAGGGGGAATGGACCTGCCAATGGGAGGAAACCTGGTTCATATCTGCAAAAGTGCATTATTGTCCCTGTGGCCTGCACCAAGTAACCATAACATCCTGGGATCCAAATCAAACTTGATAAGGCCTTCTTTGATCTTCACATCATCCCTTACTCCCTTTCTATTTTTCACAGTACAAAAAAACCCCATGAAAGCACCATGAAACACTGATCTTAAAAACACACAGATTTGTTTTTGCTTGCTGCTTGGTGTGAAGGCCAAAAAACTGTCATGAGAAAATGAAAAAAGAGTTTCTGAGCAGTGAAGTCTATTCCTGGAGCCGGCAGGCGCTGAATGGAAATGTCAACTTTGTGTTTCTTTCCTTGGAGTGATGGTTATTTAAAGTTCAAGCTTCTGAAAAACAACTGCAACATTTATATTAGGATGTTTCAAGCTACCAACATCCTCTTTTTTCTGCTCACATGGGAGCAATGCACATTAATAACATGGTGTTATTTGTGTACCATGTTTCCAGGCAACATTATAATCAAGACAATAAAAGGAACAAAGCCTTGTGACTGTGCCCAAAAGAGCCTTATGTCTTTAGGGGTTACTTACTGTTAGGCATAAACAGGCCATTTTATGTTAGAATTTCATGTAGCATGTAAACACTCTCTTGGGAGTCCGTTATTTGGTTTTGAAGATAAAAATATGTGACCCTACCGAGGGAAAGTTACGGTCTGGGAAAATGGTCTGTTTCTAGTAGCCGGCTTTCCATTAATCTCCATTATGTCTGAGCCTTTATTTCCCCGTTGTGAAATGGATGTTTGGGTGGAAATATCCCATAATCCGAAGCTGTTTACAGAGCTACTAACTGCAGTTCTTTCAGAACATGCAGCCACATTCATGAGGGGGGGAGGCCGTTTGTGTTGTTCAGTAGTTAGCTTAGCTTATGAGCACAGGTGGGGTTGTTAAGCTCACTTGTCACCATGAAGACAAATCCCTTACTTTGGAAAAATACAGAACACATTTACTCACACTTACAGTTCCCACGGCTGCAAAGGTTTTTGCATCAGATAATTTACTTCAAAACACAATAAGAGTTGATTTTAAAGTCATGTTGTCCGCCTTATTTCCCCAAAGTGTTGCTATAAAGAAACAATCAACAATCAAAAGCACATTGATTTAACCCAGTCAATGACACGTGCCATAGTATACACAACTCATACATGTTAAGTTAGGGATGTAAAAGATGAGACATTTAATGTTAAGTATGAATGTAATTGAAGTTTAATTTGTAGTTCTTTGTTTTGGTTGAATTATGAAAGGATTTTTGTAGTTATAAGACAAGTGAAAGCCTTACATCCAGTCTGTATGTAGTATGTAGTCTATTGTATTGAAAATGTCATAAAAAAAAGTCTATAATATAGTTAGTATACATACATACATATCCTCCTGGGACCCAGCCCATTGTAGTGGACATTTTGTTAACATGCATCTCCTTTTACTCTTTTGAACTACACTATCAATCCCTGATGTACTGTACAGAGGACATCCTGGTCTTTCCAGTGATATGTCATTGGGTAAAATTGCATGCTGGGAAGTTCCTCTTTCTTTTCATCCAAAATGGCTGGCATACCAAAAACAAAATGTTATAGAAGCAGGAGGAAAAGTCAAATATTGTTGAATAATTGTAATTTTTACCATGAAAATCATTTATGTTCTTGTTTATTAACATGTGAGGAACTATATAATTAGTTCTGAAAGCAATTAAATAATTCAAGTTTTCAAATAACAGCTCTTTTATTCAGGACCATCTTCATGGACTTATAGACTCAATATTGTTGCAGGAGACGGAACTGAAGCAGACATTTTCTGCACCAGATAGTTAAGGGAGATTCAGATTTGGAGCTCTCAGATGATAAGAGAGATGAGGATTTCACACCTGGGATAGAAGAGGGTCAAGAAGAAGGGGGGAAAGATGCAGGAGGCTCCATGAGCGCACAGATGCAGACATAGAGACAGATAGGGACGAGCGGGAAAGACATGGCCCTCTGTGGGCCAAGAGTAGCACGTGTGTCTTATTGTTGTTTTTATTTTAAGTGGAAAAATGAGAATTGCCTAAGGAATGCCAAGTTTGTTTCTATGAGCATGGTCAAATGGAGACCACATCCATAAAACTAGTAAAGATGACCCTCCAGCCTGTGCCGACTGGAGTCCAATGAGGTACTTTTCCCAGTACATTGACTACAAAGTCTTTGAAGATCTGGAAAGATTCACCAAAAGCCAAACTAGTTTTATAATGACCAAATAAACAGCAATGTTCAGATCAATTACTTATTTATGTTTTAAATAAAGGTGAATGTATTCTTGTATTAATATCACTCTATAACCATAATACGTTACATAGTCTATCTGTTAATTTTGGCTGTCTGTTCAAACTAAAATGGTCCTGACGTCCTCTACAGTGGACATACTGTAACATTTACAAATAAAATAAAATAAAAAAAGTCTAAATTGCAAGATGTTTTTTTAACCCTAAATAGGTGGGAAATAAAAAATAAAGAAGATTGGAAAACATTTTTTTTCCTCGGTTCATATACATGGGATAGTATGTTGAAAATATTGTGAAAAATTCATAATATTGTATCAAGGAAAAAGTCATAGTTTCGGGACATTTCGGGACCCCCTTGAAAACGAGATGGTGCATCTCAAGGGGTTTATCCCAATAAATAAAATGTCTATATATAGTATAGTATGTTGACAAAAGTCCTAACAGTATGTCGGAAAAAATCAAAATGTCAAAGTAATTAACTCTATAAACTATCAAATAATATAGTATCAAGTAAAAAGTCACAGTGTAGTATGACAGAATATATATATTTTTGTAAAGGTCCCAATAGAGTATGTAAAATATATGGAAAAAATCTAAGTACAGAATCTCCAAAAATATGAAAAAGTCAAAGTATGTGATGTCGAAAAAAGTTATAGACACCAGCCAGCCAGTGTTAGCGGTGTTTTGTGACCCTCTAGGATCATTCATAAATTGTTAATGCGGACCAGACTGGAGCATTCATTTTTTAAATTAAAATTAAAATTCAATGGAAATTGAAAAATGTTAAGTATACAATGCTAATGTGTGCATTTACTGTTGACAACAAACCCTCCGAGGAACTTAAGACAATTGGGTATAGATACTTGGCATTATACAAATAAACACAACAAATTATCAGGTGCCAGATATAATACATCATAGGTTGATGACATACAGGTTACAGTACCTGCATTTGCCACAAATCAGTTTCCAGCCCGTTGTACTACTTTCACATTAAAGGAAAACTGGCAGCAATGACTGTGGTGGAATGGAGCCTCCTGCATTGGCTTGAAAACCTTAAATCTTGTATTACAGGATTTGTAGGATTACCGTTTATTATGCTGTCGAGGGGATTTGGGTACATAACTCCCACGAGTTGGGAAATTGAACTTGAATGGAATGATGTTTGTGTGCAAAAATGTCTCAACTGTGGGTGTCTATGTGCCGTTTTAACTGTGTTTCTTTTGTTGTGTACGCGTTGTAACGATATACAATCTGAACATACAAATACAAATATTATGAGCAATCATGCAGGGACATAAAACTCATGAGTTCATTTTCTGAAGACACATTTTTTATTAAGAAATAAAAAAAGTTTTACACCTTTTGTAAAACCTGTTCAAACACTTTCTTTTTTACCTAGCTTACAGGTTGGCCATAGAAATAAAAAATAAAACCTTTCAAATTCTTTAAAAAAATGTTTTTTTCTTCACTAAGAATTAAAAAACATTTTCTCATTTACATTCTCAAAAAGGAGGGCTGGCAAGTATAATGCAGGAAAGACTGAGGCATTGTCATTGGAGACCATGATCAAAATGGAGGATGATTGGGACTCCATTTCCCAGAGGGCTTAGCGCTGAGAATACCAGCATTTAAGTAAGGACAACAGCCTTTTGTGTCATTGTTAACCTCTTGAGTCAGAACATGATCAAAGTTAAAATGCCAAATATGTATTTAGGTCAAATATTTATCAGACTTCAAACCAAACATCATATTTGTTTTAAGGAAATGAAGTCCTGTTTATCTTCTAACCTCTACAGAGCCCGAAGATTCATCACAGAAACAGCCAATGAGATTATGAATCCTGCAGATATGTTGGCGCTTTCATAACAGAGATGAACATGATGTAGGCAACATGGGATTTATATTCTGCTCCCGTAGATGTAATTTGGTTCTCCACTTTTTTTTATAAAGCACTGAGGTTGCAGGGTTTGGCGAAGTGGGGTTGGATTAAAATAGAAATGTTGGAATAAGCAGAATGTAAAAATTGCATACAAAGTTCTAAAAGAAAAGCCCACATTTGATATGGTTAAATTGTCATTATATATACTGCTATTGTTACTAAGAGGCAGGCCTTTCCAAAGCAGCCAAAACTACTCCAAGGTATTTGTTCTATCACAAGCAAGACACCTACAACCCTTATAGAGGGAACTGGTTCACTTTTTTCAGATATCGTTAATCTTTTTGCATGTTTTTTGCTCATTTTAAAAATTATGCAAGCTTTTGGAATTGTCTGATATTAGCAAAAATGCAGTACTGAAATAAAAAAAGTACAAATATGGTGGGCTTAGTGGCAGTGTTACTGTGTTTTATACCTCTTACAAACTCACTTAGCGGTCTGTCACAAAAATAAAAAATAGCATTTCACTAGGAAATTCAGTTTTGATGTGACAAAGTTTTAGTCTCAGTGCATTTCAAACCACAAGATCTTTGATGGAATAGTGGATTTGTTTGGTTTCCACACATTTTGTGGCAGGATTTAATTTTACTGGACCCTGAAGATTCAAATTTTCTTCATCAAGAATTCACAGGCTAGCGTCACCTACCTTTGAGGAAAACAGCAAGAAAAATAAAAGTATTCTACAAAGTATTGCACGTAACAAATCGTAGCTTTTTTTTTTTGTTGATTGATAGTTGTACATGTTACTCCAATGACAGAGGTTAAAATACACTATTTGGAATACAAAAGGCAAATGTGACAGAAACACAATCAAAAATAAAACTGCTGAATTCAATAAAACAAGATCAACAAAAATAAACAAAAAAGATCTATTTTTTTCTTTTTTACCCTAAAAAATAAATCTTCAGAAACTTTTACATTCACCCGCAGGTGACTTTCACATTTCCACATTCGGCGGTAAAAACTTGTGCATTGCTAATGCTTCGATTCTCTTGCAAATTCATCAACTCTGATAAAAAAAAACGGTTAGCTTAGCTTAACATAAGGTTTACACAGGCTAACTGAAGGGGAGTGCAAGAAGGCAGAGGGACTGGTACATACCGTAAATACACACAGAGGCAACAGATAAATGACTGCATTAAAGTATTATCTCTGGCCCGTGTTTCCCAACCAAAAGAAGGATCTTAGCACTAGGGAACGTTTTATTCAGGTTTTTTGCCTGTGTTTGAATTATTTGTCAAAACGTTGCAGGTTCTTAAAGTTCCCTAAATAAAAAATGTCTTTCTTTCCATTTTGTGCATCTTAGAAATGCTGAATCCAGAAAAGTAGTAATTTCTTGGCTTAACCTAGACAAAATTAAAGAAAAGACAGCATATTTAACAGTCCATTTTTGTTTTCAAATTCATTTTTTATATATTCTAAAAATGATCTTTTATTTCATTATGTCCATTTTTCTTATTTTTTTTTAGCCACAGTGCAAAGACCTTTCAGGGGAATCAAGAGCCAGATCTGTACAAAAGTTTAAGAATACAATGAAGCTTTGTATCCGTATTAAAATGGGAGGTCTGCAGTGGGAGCTTAGCTGTACAAAGACGACTTATATAGGAAACATTTGTTACTGTATGAAAATAGATGTCTGCTGCGGATTTGGTTTCACAAATCCCTTTTAACGATATGAGCTACTTTATCTAGTCGAAAGAAATTAAATAAAGTGACAAAAACAATTATCAAAGCTTATGACACACAATAATGAGGCCATGGTCTCAAGAATCACTTCTGATGTGATGTTGTAGGTCAAATTCCTGCAATGCATATGTACTGTGTAACTGTATAATGCATGTGAATGAATAGTTTAACATTTTTATCTATTTTAAAATGATGGCAGTGTTTAGTTTTTTGACCTCATAATTTGATATGAAAGCCAGATTTGACAAATAAGGTGCAATAAAAAGTCGCATTGACTCACTCTTTCATTATTGTTGCCCAGGTTTGTTGATAAAGAAAGTATGGTAAATGCATGATTTTCTAATCTGTGTGGCTTTTAAGACAGAAACATTAATTTTGATTGATTTTAATTGAGTATTCCTCACCCAGAATGCAAAAATGTTGGACTTTACAAGGGAATGTAAATGTCATACTTCTCAAATAGTTTAAGTTGATAATGGCTCACAACTACAGTATTCTGGAGTTCTAAAGACAGTTTCAATGAGCTTAGGCTGTAAATGCATTATTCTATTTAAAGTAAAGGTTTTACCGGTGTCAGATACAACTTCCCGGTATCATTATCTTGTACAGTGTCTAAGTTCACAGCTTTTATTAACTAAATCAGAAGTAAATGTATTCTGACTTGACACCCAATTCCCTGTATGGAGGTTTGAATGAGTGCATGGTTAGCTAGATTTTCATTTGCTCTTTCGAACATTTGGGGTGTGAAATCATTCCTTTTAACTCGTTTTAAATAAGATGAGCAACAACATGACTAATCTCATTCATTGTCATTCACTGGCTCTGATTTGTCTGCAGCCAGCTGCCACATTTCAGTGTCTGGAAAGTATATTGACCCTCAGATGATCGGACAGTCTGACCCTGGGGTGACATGTTGTATTACCGTGTTGTTTAGCCGAATGTATCCTAATGGAATACTGTCCCGATATTTACAGTAAAAGCTATAAACCCCCGACACCAGGAACTCACAGATGGAGCCATTGTAGAATTCTCTTGTTTCACAGTACATTGAACTGCTCACTGAATGTTTGACCCACACTACCACAGGAGAAAATATTTGGGATAAATCAGTTGCATTGTTTGGTTTTTTTTGATAATAAAAAGACGGAATAGTTGGCAGGAAATCAACAAAGAGGATTATCACTACAATGGCTGCCACTGTATATGTAAGATTTGTAGCTTGAAATGTTCGCCCGATAAAAGACGTTTTCCTTTCTCTATGTATAACTACAGCGATTATCATCAATAGTGAATACCAATAACATTATAGTCATAATAAAAAAAAATCTAAACAATGACAGAGGAACAACTAATAACAATGTAACTTCCCCTGTAAAATAAAAAATAATCCAATCCAAAAATTGTAAGCCAAGAGCGCCTAGTGCAGTCACTAATGTACTGTAAACTGGTCTAGGACAGAGAAAGATAGATAGAGAGATAGATATAGATAGACTGATTAGCTACTACTGTACAGTACGCCACAGACAACACACTCAAGGGTTCAACCTCCACACTTCAAATCCTTTCAGATACCTCTGTCTTTGAGCAGGAGCGGGTTTCCTGATGCGTTCAGTGCTAGTTTCTGTTTGACCCATAGTTCATTGCTATGGAAGATGGGGATAAAATGGGTGCAAAAACCAGAATGCTGGATTGTTTGGGGTTGTTGGCAATCATGGCTGTGACAATTCTACATTTTGATTTTTAACAGGGAATTCTGTGTAGTGGTATAATCTATTGTAGCACAGAAACAAATCTAGAGGATGTATGAGATTGAGACACTTCAAAGCCACATTTTGAAATTTAGGTTGGTCATAGTTCTCACAAAATGTTGTTTCAAGAACTGCTGATTTCAAAAGGGAAACATGTGACTTCATAGATGTCTATATTTAATTGTGCATTGGGTTAAACAGATGTTTTTTAATTAATGATGCTGTACCCACTCCATGTTCTACTTCATCTCAACTGGATAAATAAACCAGAATAAATCAAAATTACCCAATGGCACTTGCCCTCAGATAAGTGCACCCAGTTCATTGTATCACAGTCACACAATTTTCAAAGAACATGAAAAAAAAAATACGTTTTTTGGTTATCTGTGATCTCTTTTTTCATTCGGTAGTTACAAAAAGCTGTTTGATTCAAATACTCAATGACCACTTTTGTCAATTTTTAGATCCGATTTTCTGCAAAAATGTGCGTAAACAAATGTATGACCAGAGGCTGGTGGTAATTTGCCACTCTGCCTTTGAACAAGTTAAGAGTGGGACATTTAGTCACATGGATATTATAAAGAGGGGAAAAAAGACCAGCACCATTAATTGTTTCAGAAATAGATTTGAAATGTGATTGCTACCCTCTTAAGAAAACCCACCAAGAGAAAACTACTTGCAAAGTATTCCTAGAAGATTTGAAACCGGGCGATTTTTTTTTTCTCCTTAAAACCCTTATCAGTCCACCAGACAGACAGATAGACAGATAGACAGAAAACTAGCTAGCTTTAGAAGCATTTCAGAGGAGAGGAGAGCGTTCTCATAGAGAGCCTCCGCCTCATTCCTTTACATCATGGTCTCTACGATGGTGTGGGTGGGAGCCTTCATCAACAGGCCCTTGTTCCCATTGGGGTCCAGAGGGTAGGAGAGCTCCTTGAGGCCACGGTGGTCTGCGGGGCGGGAGCTGGCCCCCCCGCGAATCGGGGCTGCCACCGCTTTGATCCTCTGCAGAGAAGAAGGGAGAAGAAAGGAAGGAGGGATGAAGTACAGATATGTGAAGGAAGGGCTTTCTTTTTTAAGGTTTGTACCTACAAATAAAGAATTCACAGGTGTTGTGTCAAATTATCATATCATCATTTATTATCATATTATCACAGATAAGCATATATTATGTTTTTTACTCTGTTAAGTTGTATTTTTTGTCTTGTATGTGTGTAACAGACATATGTTAAGGACTGACATTCCACCGGGGGTAAAAGAGATTTGCAAATGGTTAAAGGACTGGGGGTTTTATGGTTTAATGGTGGGGGTGTTTAGAAAAGCCTAAGGCCCCGGCTCCACGAGGACAAATACGGGTTGAATCCGCATATTTCTCATGCGTATAGCCCTCTAAGCTCGACGACACCGTAAGGGAAACGTAGAAACAGACCCCGCAAACGACAACGGGTCCAAAGGTGGATAGATCTGGGAACGGAGCGCTCTGGGGGGTCCAACGGGGCCGTGGAGTCGCCTATACGGTCATTCGTTTTCATAGCCCCGCCTCTCCCCACCAGATTCAGATTCAGATTATTTATCTTTATCTCGATATGAACATAAACGCGAGTGAAGTCTAATCTGACAGGACGGAGACACGCAGCTCCTCCGGCTGTGATGCAGCGGGAGCAAAACACACACTTCAAGTCAGATCACCACCCTTAGCTATTTTAATTACCTCTCAAACTAAACTAGTTATAAATATGTTTATTTTTACTGTCGGGTTTACTTACTGGATCAGCTGCTGCATGAGGAAGCATGAAGATTTAAACTTTAACACACATTGACCGGCGAAAAACTCTGCCCGGTTCCCTCCGCCCCCACCGCGGAGAAAAAACAGAAGTGCAGCCATGACAACCATTCTTCTTCGCTGCTTTTGTGGAGGAAGTTGCTGCTTTTGTGGAGGAAGTTACAGCGCCACGTACAGGTTCGGCATATGTACTGCAGCTTTTCCAGCGGTTGGATGTAAACGGAGCCGTCTCGTGGAGCTTGACACAATCCGGTGTATATTGCGTGTGGGCGGAAGGTTTTTTGCGGTTGCGTTTGCGTTACTCCGATGCGTTTTGCCGTATTTGTCCTCGTGGAGCCGGGGCCTAAGGTAGTTTATGGGTGGGACCAGTTGGCTGCTTCCTTTCATTAATTTATAGTGTGACTGTTACTGTATTCTGCGTACAGAACCTCTTTATCCTCTGAAGATTAAGTTGTTCTGTCCCTGCATTTGAGATCGATTTCACTTGTGTTTTGACTTTCTTTATTACTTTATTAAATATAACATGCGTGTGGCGCAGTGGATAGAGCCTTGGTATGGGGATCAGGAGGTCACAGGTTCAAACCCCACTGCAGTCAGCATGTCGTTGTGTCCCTGAGACACTTCACCCCAAATTGCTCCTGTGGGGATTGCCCACAGTATTGAGTATGTAAGTCGCTTTGGATAAAAGCGTCTAACAAGTGACATGTCATGTAATGTAATGTAATAACAAAAGACAAACTTTGTCAAAGAATCATTTATCAGTTTCTCTCAAGGGAATTTGAATTTCCTCCACAACAGGAATGAGCATCTATGATCTAAAATAACCTACAAAACAAAACTGAACCATAAGGTTACTCCACCCACCTCGATGAGCGGCCCGTCAGAACGGAGGATCTTGATCACAACCACCATGGGGATGCAGATCATGGAGGTCAAGGCCAGAGTCCAACCAATTCCAATGGCCCAATCAGGATACTCGTAGACCTTGTTGTACGTCAGTGGCTTGTATTTGACCAAGGAGAAGATCAAGCAGCCCTGGAGAGGAAAAGGAACAAATGTTCAAATACAAATAGTTTCAGATAGGAGAGGAACAGAACAGACATTACCATTTACAAATGACTATGTATTTATTTGACAACCCCTTTATACAGGAATTTAACTTAAAAATATTCTGTTACTGCTTCTTTCTTTATCCTTATTTTTGTTTTTTTATTAACGTTTGCTTGTCTCTATAATTTTCATGTGAGATTGCTCTTTACATTTTTGCCTCTGTCACTTCTGCTGTAACGCAGCGTCCACACGGCGGCGTGCGCTGAAGCTTGCCGGTGGGCGTGTCTGAAACTCGACCAACAACCAATCACATGAATCTCCCGCCCCGGACACACAAGCACGCAGTTTGATTGGCTAGAGCTTGTACTGGCATATGAATTGATTGGCTGACGTCGAAGCTTCAAAAGTTGAACTTTTCTCAACTTTTGAAGCGAGCAACGCGAAGCGACGGAACCACAATGCAGTTTGGCAAAGCGTAAAGAAACGTATTCTCACCATAGAAACTTGCAACCGCCATTTTCTTTTTTAACTAGTCAAATGACCATTGAAAACAGTTCAATGTCTGCTTTACAAAAGTTCAAAGTTTATTTATTCTTTGGTTTCTTATTATTCTAATTGATCAGAAACCTAAATGTGTTGTACCCCAAAGAGACATAACAACAGCCTAGTTGAGTGTATATTAACTCGTAATATATACTAAAGGGTGCCAATGGAGTATATATATAATTACTCAATTATTTCATTATATATTTTTTCACCTTCTTTCAAGACATTTTGATGAAACATATGCAGAAGGTTGAAGCGGATGGAGATTGTATTTCAAGAAAATTGACCAATTTGAAATGGCGAAATGTGTTTTTAAGAAACATGCCAACATCATGATGACACGAGCACGAGATAGAGGAAGCAGAATAATGGTGGTTAAAAAAAGAGGAAGAAGAAGTCAAACTCTTTCTAAAAGGTCTTTGGCAGACCAAACAGCTGATACTTACAATAACAACTATCTTACCATGCACAGTGTAGGAGTGATATAACTCCAGCTATATTTCATCCAAGCATTTGGTCTGTAGCCCAGCATGTCCTCAAGTGCATCATAGTAATTATCAGCGCCTATGAAAACAGTAAAACACCTTCTTATTAGTTTTTGCAATTCAATTCTTACTGAGTCACAGAATGCACCACAAAAATACAAGATTATGTTCGGGCGCAGAGGCAATTCAAAATGCTTAACACAAAACATAAAACATGAGGGAATAATAGGGCCCCTTTAAGTTGAGGTTGTTATGTATGTCAACCAGTCAGAAAAATGTTGACCTAAAGGTTAGTTTCTCCTTTGTAGGCACACAGTACAATACAGCTTTATTTATCCATCCCAAAGTGGATGCTCTTAGAGAGAGTGCAAAGACAAGCAGACGTCTGATTCAGTGCACGCAGACATTATAAAACAATACATGAGAGCCAATCATTTCCTGTGCACTTAAATCAACTAGTTATTTATTTAGTAAACATCCTACAGGCTCACAATATTTTGCTATATATATATATATTTCCAAATGCTACTCACCATAAACCCAGGCAACAGCTATACATTCAAAGAATGCCACCCACAGAAGGCACACACCACTAGCTGCATAGTAATCAAACAGCTGGAAAACATACATGCCACCCTGCGGAGAAACACAAATACAGGATGTAATAACACACTTTTCCAAGAGTACATTTCAGGCAATATTTTATATTGTTCAATCTCATTATCAATAGAAAACATGCTCAGGGTCCATATTGTTGTGTCTTGCGTTACATACAGTTTAAATACAGCTTTATTTAGCCTTTCTGACATAAAGGCATAACAACTGAATTTTTAAATGGATTTTATGCAAGTTAATTGATGTTTTATTACTTTTTATTTGTTTGTCTGTCTTTGTTTTATAATGTGTTTAATGGCTCAGATTATTAGTGTTTTATCACATTCGATTTGTTGGACCCTCTGTGTTTTATAATGTGTTAAGTAGTGTTTTTATGTGTTGATTTTAGTGTCAGTGCATTTTAAAAAGGTGTTTTGTTTTTATGTAAAGCACTTTGTAACTCTGTTTAGAAGGTGCTATATAAATAACATTTATATTTATCTTAACTAAATGTGAGTCTGCTACTGTTTCTGAGTGTGTATGTGCACATCTGTCTTTGCTCGTGTGTGTGTGTGTGTGTGTGTGTGTGTGTGTGTGTGTGTGTGTGTGTGTGTGTGTGTGTGTGTGTGTGTGTGTGTGTGTGTGTGTGTGTGTGTGTGTGTGTGTGTGAACGATCATGGGAATCCTAAAGTTGAACCAGGCCACCGGAGCCATAAAAAGATGTTGTCATGGGAATAACAGAGGGAGCGAGGGAGGCAGGAAATAGAATGACAGTGTGAGAGGGAGGATGAGGACGATAAAGGCCTTTCAATAAAGGTCATAATATTAACATTTCAGCAGCCTGAATAGATGTTTTGATATGCTTCAGTATGACTGGCCAGAAAAAACTCAAATGTAACAACTGACTGGGACTCTGTTGGGTTTTCCGTAGATGTCTTGCTAAGCCTCAGTGAGCCAGGCAGAATAGCAAAGCTTTGGGAGATAATGACAGTTACATTTGTATTTGGCGAGTCAAAATGTCTGGAGTGAAAAGGGTCTTTTGCTACAGGGCAAGTGTTAGGAGGATCATCCATAACAATGGTGTGACTGTATACTTAATGGGGGAGGAAATGTGGAATGTTCAAGACAGAGATAAGGTTGAAAAACAGAGAAGGAACATGAGTGATGCAAAGAGGAAGAATATCAGAACAGAGAAAATTAACTATAGAGAAAGAGTAGATGCGAATGAGAGGACATGAAGGAAAGACATGATGAGAAAAATAGACATGAATAGGAAAAAGATATTTGGAAAAGCTGGGTCTAATAATACAGGAAGGGAAGTTCTCATGACTTGGCAGTATAAATAGCCCTCTGTCACCCCCCCGGGGACTGACACTAATAGCTGTATGAACGCTGTTGTTCCTGGTGTATTCATCAGGGGTTAGAGCTCGGAATAAAGTCAGCAGCCATAGTGTTTATATACGATTCTCAAAATGTGCCGTGTGCATGTTTAAACTTGATAATTACTGTGAGTGTGGTGGACAAATGTATCCAAAATAGCCATTTCCCTAACTGTTGATTGACTTTTGCACTGTTACATACATTCTGGTCTCTTTTGTTGGCAGTTTTTTTTACCTTGGTAACCATGGTGAGTCCAAACAGGTAGCTGATGCTGCAGATGATAGCGATGAAGATCTCTCTGCGGTAACCCTTCCTTAGGAAGGACGGATACAGATCCACCAGTGATGTGATCTGCCCTTCCACCTCCACAAACTGCAGGGAATACAAAAAGAGTTCTTAAAAAAGATAGCATGATTAACCTTACGCATATTTATTACCCATCCTTTTAAAAGCATCACTTGTGTCTCATTTCTGCATCTATTGAATTGGTTAAAGCTGATTAAATTGATGTATTCCTTTTTTGTACATTTTATTTTATGCAATACACAGTATTTATTTTTTCTTTCGATACAATGTACTTTTTTCTTGTTAGCAAATATAACATGTTAGCGCCCCCCCTGTTTTTAGGTTCCCCTCAGAATTTTCCATTATCATTAAGCAAACCCACATTCGGTAATTCACGTTTTGTTGGTAAAGTGTATGTTGGTTTCCTCACCCATGTCAATTAGACACCATTTATTGTTTGCCTACAAATATCTATGGAAAATGATTAGGGCCACATACATTTTTCTTTTGAGATTTGACCAAGTCAAGTCAGAATTATGACTTTAAACTCTGAATTCTGAGAAAAGGTCTGAGTTCTGAGATTAAAGTTCATTTATCTTCATATATATTTTTGCTAACCTGACTGTCGAGGCCAAGCAGCAGCAGCATAACGAAGAAGAGCACTGCCCACACTGTAGGGAAAGGCATCATGGATACAGCCTTGGGATAGGCTATGAACGCCAGGCCTGGACCTGCAGAGGAGGGGGGTTGGGGTAAGAGCAAAGAGAGAGGGATGGGGGGGAGGGAACATTAGTATTACGATAAGCTCATCTGATCTGCCTCTCTGTGGGAAAGAAAAAACCCAAACAAAGGAGATGCAAAACCAGATTTGAATTTATGATCTAACCTGTGCTACCATTTTGCATTTACACGGTTCTGTGTTATGTTTTGGTATTTAGCGTTAGGTGTTGTGAATAAACAGGTATTAAGAATGTCTTATACACATCTTTACTTACCCGTATCTTCATTTTTTATAAATATTACGTACAAGATCCCTAACCTTGTGCACTTAACACATTAAACTATGTATTACTATTTACGATGACTTCTTACCATTAAAAACATAAAGTATTATAACAAAGTTAAACAGAACAATTATAAAGAACAGGTTAAGTATAGTAAGTAAAGTACACTGTTCTGAGAAGTGTTTTATTGCATCTCTGTGGAAATAAATAAGAGAGAAGTTGTGAAGGATAATATAAATAATATATACAAGTACATAATGTAGAGGATTGTATATGTGTGTTGAGTTACCTAAAGGACCAAAGATCCAACATTGCAGGTACTTTATGAAATATTTAACCTACTTGTGCTTGATTCACCTTTCCAGGCAGCTGGAAGACAGTTAACTCCTGGAAAAGGTTAATCAAGGCTTGGCTTTTCTCAATTAATATAGTTTTTAAATAACACCTACATCACTGTAGCCATTTTGCATCCCTGACTGAACTAAGAAATAGTGTCTCTATGAGGAATGCAAAACAGCCCAAACAAAACAGCAGCTGATGTTAACTGGGTTGTCAAATAAAAAGCAAAAGGCTTTTTTTTCCCTTTTTTTTTTAAAACCAGAGGTCTAATTTGACGTAGATGCTAACTTGGAAACTGTGAAAACAGAAGTTAAAAAACAAGAAAGCAGCCATAACAGCAAAACAGCATCGCAGCTGATAGCATCATACAGTATGTAAGTATGTTCAGCTTTTGTTGCAAATAATGACAAGGCATCCAACCAAACACCGCGTTGACTAACAACTAACAACTTCTATTCCCTGAGATGCTAACAGAACGCTAATCAAGTATATCAAAATCGTAAAATAAAATCACCATCAAACAGTGTGATATCATTACTGTACAACTTTACAAAACACAAATTACTACATATTTAAACCTATTTTGTATATATTTATCTTTTCCTTTTTAGCACAGACTTGTTCGTAGTAGCTATAGCATGATATACGAGTTCTGTATATTTACTCAGCTGAGTCTCTGAATTGATAACATTCATATACAAAGTACGAGGAAATCAAGTAATCGCAGTTAAGGCAGACTTACTTGAGATTTCCCTACACTTTCAAATAACTCTATTGTTCAACCTAAAGGACAAAATTACCTTTTCTTTAACAACTGAGTTCCCTGTTGCTCTGCCTAGTTCCTTTTAATGCTTTGCTAACCTGTGAGGCATCAACCCACTCACCAAACACAACGTTGATATTGGATAAGTCTGCTAAAATTGGGGCTTTGCCCATCGTTCTGAAAGCCCGTTATTCCAAAACTCAAAAAGTCTGATACATTTCCAATTGGAGCCAAACCCCATTGTTCCAAAGGTCGATTGCTCCAGAATTACTTGTCTAATTAATTGTCTCTGCATAAAACATGTCTATTTATTATGCAGAATGTATTAATCAGACCTGTAATCTTTGCCTTTATTGGTTGGGCTGGTCATGTTTAGGCATTGGCAGGAAACCAGTAAGGCAAATCCAACCAGAGCCAGTAGGGCGAGTCATGCCTCCGCCATCTGTTTTTTGGATAGAGTGTATTTTTGGAACAATGGGCCTTTGGTTTTTGGGATAACGGGCTGTCGGACAAATGGGCCATCCAAAAGAATGGCATGGCAATGCAAATAGGAGACCACAGAATTGTCCAATATTCGTATCGACTGGGTTGGCAGCATAGTCAGTGTTTGGAGTAAGCGGAATGCACTAATCTAAATTTGCGCTGTCAACCTAGATGATCTTCGGGAAATACTTAAAGCCTGGGTTTCACAAAAGCATTTTACAGTAACAACATCATTGCTATGTTATCAGCAAACATGAAAAGTTGCAAATTTGTGTCTCATTTGATTTCAAACAGAATGCCTTATATCTTAAGCATGTAAAGGAAGTGAGTTAAATCAAGAAAAGACGAGATTCAAACTTTCCAAACAAACCCAATAGTTGTTCTAGATAAAAACAGAGAACACCTTTCTTAAAGTGTAATCTTAAGTATATATTTTTAAAACAAGCCAACATTCATATTTTCTTTGCTTTGGGATGTGAAAAACAAGCATTAATAAAATCCTTAGTCTGATTGTATCAGAAAACCAGGCATGGCTCCTGGCTTGAATTGAGCTAACTTTGTTAAATCACAAAAGATGACATCATGAAAGATTGCCAATTCTAAAAAACCTTTTGTAGAAACAACTTATAACACCATATGTGTCAGTCAACCAGATAGGAACCACATCAATGGTCACATCAGTTTGTAACATGAAGGTAGAAAAGGAACCTCTCAGGACCAAAACTCTTGTGCATGTTTAGGCTAGCACACTGGCACAGGATACATTGTATGTCCCCACATCGCTTGTTCTGTGTAAACTCTAGCTTGTTCTTTATGCCTTTTAGGGTTAGGCTTGGGTCTAACTCTTGCTCTTTTTGAAAACTAAATACATTTTCCAACATCTCTCTCTTAGTCCAAATCCATCCAACTTTCTTCACTCGAATGATGCGCTAATAAACCGATCAGATATTTTCTCACATTCTGCTTTTGTCAAGTAGTGTTTGATTGCGGAAACTTCCATATACCGATGCCGTCATTTGTAATTAATCCAGGAATCCTTTTAATACCAAGTTACCATTCATTTGGCCGAAAATAAACATATTGGCTAATTCTCTTTAGGGATTCGTTGCTGTTTTTCTTTGTCATTACTGTCGTTTATTTTGTTAACCAGGAAAGCAGCGCCCACCATCACTGCCACCTTTACAGAACCCTCGTACCTGACTCTGCCACATCAGCAATGTCCACCCCTTGCTCTTGTGCCATGAAGCCCAGGACGGAAAATATTGCGAAGCCAGACACAAAACTGGTACCACTGTTGAGGGCTCCCAGCAGCAAACAGTCCCTATGTCACACATATGTCATGAGGAGGATTTGTTAATGAACACACAACGATCCCGTCTCCCCCTCTCTCCACTACCGCTAACCCCTCACTGAAAACTGATGCCTCACCTGTAGCAGTTGTATTTGTACTTGTTGTAGCTCCCCAAGGAGGTCATGGCGCCCAAACAGATGGCATAGGAAAAGAAGATTTGGGTACCGGCGTCAATCCACACCTGTAAGTAGGAGGAGAGAGCGCATACAAAAAGGCTGAGGCCTGCTGATGAGGGGAATAACAAGGCATGGGTAATATCTAGCGAAGCTAGCTGGGTGGATAATTAGTTAATGTATGTAATGATTTTACCCTAAAATGCCAGCTTTAAAATCATTTTGAGGCTAGACTGACTTATAATAGTGAGAATTAGTGTAAATGCTGGCGGTTAGCAACGCCGGTGTCTTGCCAGAATTGAACACTTATATGGACTAGGGAATTCAGGGTCTGTAGAAATCTAGTCTAAGTATTCTGTTCAGACTAAACAGTACCAAAAGTTAGCGATGACACCTTGATAACAATTATTTTAAATGACATTTCTCACATTTTATTTGCAACCAGAAAGACGTTTCACTTCTTCAACAGTAAGCAACGTGCGTAGATGTTTGGCTAGACACAGTGACTCTAAAAGGAGACCTATGTTGAGGGTTTCTCACTCGGGCAGTACAACGGCACCTACCTCTGGGTCCTGCAGACGAGCCAGGTCGGGGTACAGGTAGAATTTGATGCCGGCAGAAGCTCCCGGCAGGGTCACACCACGGATCAACAGAACGATGAGCATGACGAAAGGGAACGTTGCTGTGACGTAGACCACCTGATGGAGAACACAATACAGAAAATAAAGGCACATTTAGGAAAAGCTCTTTAAAATATGTTACAGTTTGTCATTTTCTACAGAGGAAAACTACAACTAAATGTTTACAGTGTAAAAAATGGTCCGCCTTGGCCATGAAGTAATTGCTAATGTGTTTGGTTCACTTGCTAATATCTTAGGTTTCGTTACAGGGAATATGGTCTGATAAATGTGTGAAGATATTTTTGGATGGTGACCATGATAGACCAGAGAGAGTCCCTTAAATCAATAGCAGTGTATCATAAGCTGTTATTTGGAAAGCCCTGACCACACATGGCCTTGTAGGAGTGACTTTATTACCAGAATTACAATTTAGAGCAACCAGAGAGCATCCATCAGGCCCGTCTAATCAATGCATAGTGTTGAGATTATAAAAAGAGCAGTCTGGGATTGATTGAGCTTTCTGGTCTATGGAAAGTGGTTGTTGTTGTTGTTGTAGCAGCTATTAACCAAAGTCTGATATGTTCTCTTTATCAATCCATTCAAAACAATATCATATTTGCTACGGTAATTTTGTCTGTCTTACAATTAGTTGAATGCATGGGGTCAAAAAAGATTATACCACTTTTTCTTTTTTAACAGGATGAAAAATAATATTGAAAGCAAATGTACTTTGCTTTCTCAGCCCAACCAGGCATTGAGAACAACTTGCACTCCGTTTGAACATAGCCCCTATTGTTCTCTTAAGACCAAATCAAAAAAGTAATATGAGCATCAGCATGTCATGGTTTGTGGCAGTCATTATGATGCAGCAAAGATAAAAGCGGACAAGTCAGTTCTTGCCTTTCTGTAAAGTTCATCAAGTTCAGGAGAAACAAAAGATTGTTTCTCTGTATTAACAGTGGAAGACAAAATAAAATCAGCTTTAAACCAGAAAGTAAAGGTTCACAGAAACATTTGTTTACCTTGCCAGTAGTCTTGACTCCCTTCCAGATGCAGAAGAAGCAGATGACCCAGACCAGCAGTAGACACAGAGCCAGATCCCATTTAACAGGACCTATATCCTCGATCCCATTGCTGATGCCCAGCACATTATGTCTGGAACACAGAAAGGAAAGCTTCGTAAGCGTGTGGGTCCATCTGTTCAACTTAAGACATTATGTAACAGTGACAAAAAGCTACAGTGGATTTCATCAAATTTAAGTTAATCAAGTGGGCGAGTCACATGTCTGTAAGTGTTTATGTGTATTAATCAAATAACTGTGTAATCTAATCTACTATTTTTCTTTTGAACAGTTGAATTTATGGTCTTTGACTGGGGTGACAAACCACACTGCCAGCTCAATATTCTAGAAAATAAAAGCATGCCGCCATTCATTCTAGTTTTTCTAATGTGTCCAGGTCGAGCAGCCACCCTTCAGCTCTGAAAACTGAAGCCAAGTGGGAAGTGCCTTTTAATCCGTATTTTTTCGAATGACCAGCAGGGCGGAACTTCAAAGTCAGATTGCATAGAAGTCAATGAAAATTAACATACAACTTGATTTTCTACCTCGTTAACATATTTATAATGTGTCTTCAATACAGCATTAGGTTAATTTAGTAAATGATGGTTCCATTTAGAGTAAAATGGATAATAGGTGATAGAAGGGTATGCTTAGGGGCATTGGTAGAACTAGTACTTTACACTTTGCCCCCTTCATTTAGCTGTGGAAAGTTAATCATACTTTGGTAGAATAATATTTATTCTTCAACATTCAACAGTTTTTCTAAGCGCTACCCTTTAGTGTCAACTGTAGATAATAAAAAGAACAAGATGGCTAAGGCCAAAACGGCAAACGAGAGGCTTCAAAAGATTAGTCCAGAAAACTATACTAGACTACATCCACCTCTTTTCTCCTTTAGAACTGTAGATTAATTGATACGATCTTGCCGTATTTTGCTACGTTTTTATATCAATGGACGCCATGAAACTTCCCAAACACAGCAAAATGAGAAAAATAAAAGCCGAGGGCAGGGTCTCTGTTGATAAAGACACCATCTAACATGTGCAGTTAATCATAGTCAAGTGATGATTCAGATGGACTATTGTTGAAGGAGTCAATACACTGTCTTTATGGGACATTCTACTCACTTATCCTTTAGTTGAACACGACACATCACATTCGATGACATGAAAACATTACAGGTTATGTAAACGAGCATGTAAACGAGCATGTATGTGTGCTCTTATGTAACTCACTCCCAGAACTCGGTGACGGGGGAGGTGAAGTTAGAGAAGTTGGTGATGTTGGCACCCAGCAAAAGGGATTTGTTCTTGCGGAAGGTGTCCTCGATGCATCGATCCGTGTTCCAGGGCTGATTGCACTTGGCCCAGGGCAGCTCCGGCTGAAAACACTGAAAGGAATAAAGAAGCAGGTTAGAGGACAATTTAGCTTAACCTGTTAAGCACCAAGCCTGTTTTTCATGTTTCAGGCTCGAAAATGACATGCTCAAAACAACTTAACTTCTAAAAGGGTTATATGAATAATTTCTTTTATCAAAGCAAGGTTACATCTGTGAGTTGGATGTAGAAGTGTCAGAATCAATATAGATGTTTTTTATTTTAAAGAAAATTCAGATTTTACATAGTAAAAAACTGTAAATTATAGTGTCCGTCCAAAAATTATTTTTTACTTATAGTGAAAACTACCCTTGGATGATGGGTTAGTAGACTAAAAGCTTTAGGAATCCAAAGTACAACATATAATAAGTACCCTGTATCAAGATTGATGCAAAACAAGTGACATTTGACCTTTTTAGAGAGGTTTAGCCAAAACCACCCCACCTCTGAGGTGATTTGGGTGAAAATGTTTTTTTTCCATATCTCTGGCCCCCCTTGGTCGATTTTGATGGTTGACACCTCTTTCTGACCGTTAGAGCCAATAGAATGGAAGGGGGGGCCCCCACACACACACACGTTGTGAAGAGAAAAGGTGGGGGCTGCGCGCATGTAAATTTGCAGCAGAGTGGACCTATCTCTAGCTCTGGCATTTAGAAACGAAAAAGCAGTTTTATTGCTTATGGATTATCAGAAATCATTTCAAAGAGGACACAGACACATTGGATTAACCTATGGATTAACTGCAGCATCGTTCTTTTATCGTTTTAATGCCATTGAAGACCAGTTTTGACCAAGGTAAGCCATGTTAGCGTTTCTAGCTACCTAGCGCCACATGTAGCATTATAGCGTCGCAAATGTTTATCACTGAGTGTTGAGGTGGGCACCAAATGATTCTGTGTCTCCAGCTGAAGCAAAACGAGGGGTTGGCTGTGCATCTAGGATAAGTAATAAGGGAGTTAGGAGTGAGTTTAGGTGCAGAGATAGGTTACATTTTTTCGCTCGTGGCTAATTCAGAGGCTGAGTGTTAGCTTTGTGGTTTTTTTTTGGATTTTTTTTTTTAAAAAGATCAGTTAGCCGAGTTTCTTCCCGTTACATGGATATAAAACATTCATAGTTTATTAAATATTAAGATTCCTTAGACGTTGTTTCCTGCAAATGACGCGTTTATCCGCCCGGTACCGGGGGGGCCGTGCGTAACAGGTTAAGGACAGCCTTTCTTCTGATTGGTGTCATAATTATGGACCTGAATAGGTGACATTTCTAAACACAGCTTCTCTTTTCTATGGTAGGTGGTCATGGCCTAAGTGTGACAAATTAATACACTCTTAGATGTTCTGGTATGGAAAATAATAAACAGGACATGTTAAACTGTCTAGAAGCAAATAACGCATTTCTTTCAAGTCAAACACGTCACTTTTTTGTGGAGTTTAGAAGACAGGCACTAAAGTGCGTTAGGGTTAGAAAGACACATATTATGATGTCTGAGGCAAGTGTTTCAGACAAAGGGTTGAAATATATACATTTAGGCAGACAATATAAGAAACGGATATGTGATTACATTTATGTGATGCTTGATTTGCTCTGCTCTTTTGTTCTCGTCATATATACATTATAAACTATAACAAATAACAATTGTCATTTGGCGGTCTACTGTACGCAGAATGAAGAATGAGATGCAGTATGATGTGAAGTTCTTGCTTTGACCTCATACACAAATGCAAACCCATAAATATATTATGCATACACAAACACATACACAACATTACTCCCTTCTGTGTATACATAAGAAAGAAAAACACAGGATAAAAAAAGATTTCCCCAATAAGTACATTATTCTGAACCAACCATGGCTCTGGTGGCCCCTTTTACTTATCCTGAAACATTTTCCTAGAGTGTTTCTATAAAAAAGGCTGACATTCCAGCTAACAAGTACAGACAAAAAAGACAAACATATTTTGTCGAGCAAAATATGTTTGTCTTTTTTGTTTGCCTGCAATGATGGTACTTCAGGACTGCTTCTTAAACTCTAATCACACTCTCGCAGACTTTTCCAGTGATTCTAAAGTAGATGACAATGTATGTGTGTCGCTTAAGAGGAAAAGATGCCTGTTTTTTGTTGTTGTTGTTATTACTGTCAGGAAATGTACAACCTAACCCTGGACCGCCCAGTAGTAGTAGTCAGATCGCTACTTCTGCTGATTTTAAAGCTAGGTCTGGGTTGGGTTTCATCCACTTGAATGTGCGCAGTCTGTTAGGTAAAACTAGATTTTGTCCGCATTTGGGCAAGCTCGACTGACGCTGACGTCATTGTGTTATCAGAAACATGGCTAAATAAAACTATTTTGGCCTCTGACATATCCTTAAATGGTTATAATGTGTATCGTACTGACCGGCCTAATAAAGGTGGTGGCGTTGCCATTTATGTTAAGAATAAGTTCAGTGTAACCACATTGGTTTCCAAATCTATCAGTAAGCAATTCGAATTTTTAGCCTTAAATATAGAAGTGGCAAAGGGTCAACTGGTCATGGTGGTGGGCTGTTACAGACCCCCCTCAGCTGTCAAGGACTCCTTGTCTTCACTAGCAAATCTTTTATCGCAACTAGACTATAAGGAAATAGTGCTACTTGGAGATTTTAACTGGGACTGGTTAACTGCAGTATCAGAGGATTTTAAAAACCTTTGTATCTCTTTGAATGTTACTCAGATTGTTGACAGTCCTACTCGCCCTAACATTAAGTCCCCTAATAAATCCTCCCTAATTGATCTCATTCTAACTTTCTCATTCTTGATTCTGTGACTAACTCTGCTTCTGTGAACACCACAGTCTGTGACTCTGAACAATGTGGTCTGGAAAACCCTTTCAGTTTTACTCCTTTTACTGTAAATGTTGTTCATGAAGCTTTAACCAAGTTAGATCCTAAGAAACCGGCTGGCCCGGACAACGTAGAACCTTTCTTTTTAAAGATAGCTGCAGATTTTATTGCTCCACCTACACCTACTACCTCTCTGAAAGGTCCCAATGTGTTCACTTTGATGGGCTGTCTTCTGAGTGGTTGAACATTGCTAATGGTGTTCCTCAAGGTTCTGTTTTAGGTCCACTTTTATTCTCCATCTACATCAATAGTTTAGGTGAAAATGTGGATGAAGCTACTTTATATTTTTATGCGGATGATACCGTGATGTACTGTGCAGGTCCCTCGATTAAGGAGGCGGTTGTTAAATTACAGGCTGTTTTTAACATTATTCAGACTCAGCTCGCTGAGCTTAAGCTTCTTTTAAATGTTGAGAAAACCAAGGTAATGCTCTTTTCTAAAGCTAAAAAGACTCCAGAGACTGCTTTGGATATTGTTACTATGCAAGGACAAGTACTCGAAGTGGTTACCTGTTATAAATACCTTGGTATCTGGCTTGATGATTGTCTTACTTTTAAACTTCAGGTCATTAATCTGCTTAAAAAGCTGAGGGTTAGACTAGGTTTCTTTTTTAGAAACAAGTCCTGTTTCTCTTTTGAAGCCAGGAAAAGGCTAGTCACTGTGACCTTTTTACCTGTGCTAGACTATGGTGATTTGATCTATATGAATGCACCTGCCCATTGCCTGGAAAGGTTAGATGCCGCCTATCACAGTGCTCTGAGATTTGTTACTAACTGTAAAGCACTTACTCATCACTGTACCCTGTATGCCAAGGCAGGTCTGCCTTCACTTACTGGTCGGAGGCTCAGTCATTGGTACATATTCATATATACAGCCATGCTGGGTAAACTACCGACTTATATATGCTCTTTGATCTCACGGAGAGTGGCAAGTAGCTATTGCCTGAGATCCCAGGATGTGTTCTTATTACATGTGCCAAGTGCTAGGACTGTTTTAGGTACTAAAGCTTTTATGTGCGCTGCTCCTCTAGCTTGGAACACCATGCAAAACACATTGAAACTGAGCATTTTGGTTCCCTTGCATCATTTTAAAGCACGGCTGGATTAAATGTTATTAGATACCTGTCATTGTGAATAGGTTGCTAATTTATACCCCTGTAATTATGTTGTGATGTCCTTTTTGTTTTCTGTTGTTTTTATGTGTAACTAATGTACCGCAGGTCTCCCTTGAAAAAGAGATCGTTGATCTCAATGGGATTTTTCACCTGGTTAAATAAAGGCTACAAACAAACAGACGGGTCGAGTATCAGAAGTCAAACTGTCTTGATAAAAATCCAGTTTTATTCCTACAATGTTAGTTATTTGTGATGGAGGTGACAGAAAGAGAAATGAGAGAAAGTTAGAGAAACGTTTTTTCTTGCCATCAGTTTCTCAAACCTACCTGGAACAGATAGTAGAGACCCCAGGCCAGGATGACGATGTAGTAGACATTCAGCAGAGACACGATCACAACGGAGGCGTAACCAATACCTGGAGAGAGAAGAGAGCTCAGGTTGAGGATACCAAATATTCCATCAACAGTCCAATAAATGGTCATCAAGATTAAAGGTCACAATGTGAGCAAACTCTCTGTTGAACAGGATTTGTATGGTAGTAAAAGAAAGAGCAACAGGCATTTTTTATCAAAGTGAATAAAGGCTTGAATGGTACCTTCTTTCAAATACATTGTGGAATGTAAAGAAAACAACCTGATTGGAGGCTTGAGCGTATTGCCCTTGTAAATAAATGAAGGATATTTTCATCAAAATACCCACAATTTACAACATAAAAGTTCTGGTAATGTTACATTTTGAGAAAAAAAGACAGTTGTTAGTGCTGAGTATTGTCGGGCCAAAAACAGGATGTACCTTAACAGTTGAGTGTTCATGACAAAACAAGCAACATTTCATAAAATAGGAACCAACACACTTAGTTTTGATTTAATGTCCTCACAATAAATAAGTTATGCTGAAAATGTGCACATTTGTTTGTACATTTTCCTCAAGAAATAACCCGACCAGCCTTGGTTTTATGCTTTTGTGTTGACCTCTTGGTCTTTCTTTTTTAAGTTGCCGGAGCCACTTCCAGAACATGAGAAAAATAAAGAACTTTTTGAAAATTAAAGCATGGAAACATGTCACAGTAGAAGCACTTAATACAAAAACTGAAACCTGAAAAAGAGCATGTTAGGTCCTCTTTAGTAAATAAATAATACAAACTCAAATGTCAGATTAAAAGACTATATTTGTATACAGATGTTTCTGTTAGCGAACTACACATAGTAGCCTACTCAAGATCTACAGCAATATTGTTTTCGTTTTGTTAACCTTCAGTGTTGTCGTTAACCTAAACTAAGTGATGTTTGGAAGGCCGATGAGATTAACTTCATTGCGACAATCCTGGCCTTGAGACAGAACTGATGGTAAACAGAGGGTCAAGGCTTTGTCTGTGTGTTCCCACTACACAAGGACACAGATAAGATTAAGTAATGATCGCGGTCAGTGGGGGTGCTCAAGTATATTAGTACTTATATGTGTGTACCCTCATTCTGGAAAACACCACCGACAGAGGGCACTTATCCCAATGAAATGTCCTTTAACGTCATAGGCCATCTGTATGTTTGCGTGTGTGTAAACATTAGTCTCCGTACATTTTCCTGAATTGTACAGTTTGCTTTATGTGTGTGAACTATTTCACCATCGCATCATGTCCTTTTGATCACCCACACACACACACACACACACACACACACACACACACACACACACACACACACACACACACACACACACACACACACACACACACACACACACACACACACACACACACACACACACACACACACACACACACACACACACACACACACACACACACACACACACACACACACACACACACACACACACACACACACACACACACACACACACACACACACACACACACACACACACACACACACACACACACACACACACGATTAAACAAACAGATGCGTCCTCCTCCATGATGTCACTTCTTGTGCTCATCTGCTGACCTCGGCTGACCTCGCTCTGACTGTTTACATTAACAACTGATCCTTTAACACACAAAAACTGTTCATCATTGGTTAAGCTACCAAGATAACTGAAGAGATAAACAACTTAAATCTGTTAATAGTCATAATACAGTAATTCATGATATACTATTCCAAAAAGGGCCATACTCTATATCGAGTGGACTACTTTTATTTTTGGTACAAGTACTAAAACTTTTAAGAAATAATGAAAAACGTATCAATAAATAACAATATAAACCACCTAATATTAAACTGATAGACTGGTGTTATGTAAACCACTTTTTCAGCTTTCCATTAAATATAAAATCCAAATGTAACATTTCTCTTTTTAACCTTTATTCTATCTGGATGGCAGGGTTAAGTCAAACAGTTTTTGATGAATGGCTTGTTTCTGTTTTGGTGAGAGAACATGCCGAGAGTGTGTCAGTTGCCAAGCAACACAAGTCTAATAATAGTCTACCTGTCGCCCCGTGTGTTTCTATGCATTTACTCAGTGATTGAATATGTGCCTCTTCCTGGATGTCAGTGGAAACAGTTGTTATGTGTTGGGTGTATTCTCTTTGTACATGTCAATAATCTTTAAGCCTGTTCCCAGCTAGAGGAGATCAGCCTAATCACACTGAGTTTGGTTTCCCCTTGATAACTCAGTCTGACATTGTGTTTGGGACAGGGGTTATTTTAACCACTCCGTAATGACTGGTGTACAGTATCTAACAGTGTTTTCTTAGTCTGAACATAAGCTAAGAGCAGTAACATTTTCAGGTTCAGATAACTTCATTGTCCATTACATTTGCATGAAATGGGAATGTGTCTTTGGCACCGTCATATAAAACAACAATCACCATAGAGTGGTGCAGGAATGAGTGCTAAAACCCTGAAAAGACGTAGCATTTTAGTACTTCCGAAACGTTCCATTTAAAGTGTTAGTTAGAAGCCTGAATTAAGGTCTGTTTAACACAGGCTGAAGAGATTTAAATGTTGTGTTCTATGACATAAAGTATATCAGTAAATACACCACTGGTGAATGTCCAAAGCTTCTACAGTACGTGTCGGTGGTTACTAACAAATGACTAAATTAACTACTAAACGTCATCACGCTGACACGAGTCCGCCTTTAGCTTAGCGGTGGTGACTTTAAGTCATGTGACCGTTCTGTAGTCTGATTATAGCCTAACATTAGTTTTTTACTTCTGGTGTTTACATTTGCTTCAAATATCACAAAGTGGTGTTAATATGTGGAGACTATCCTGCTGACAAAATGTGTTAAGCAGTGGCGAGCCGTCAGGGCCCTCTAGGCCCTCTCTGAGGGCCTAAGGTATTCTAAAAAATAATATTTGAAAACATTAAATATTTTAGTTATATTTTTCATTAGTTTTACCAAAAATAATTGTATTTAATTGTATTTAAAATAACATTTCCAAAGAAATAAATCTGCCTGTTCAGTTTCTGTTGGAATGTGAAGGGTTAAATGAAAGAAGCTCGTCTGGCCCTCTCTGCGAGTTACTGTCCTGCTGTAAATTCACATAGGGCCCGCTATAGTAACTCAATGAGAGAGTAATGTCAAATGACAGTACAATTGACCAATCATATCTTCCCTCTAAATGGGTGGGCTTTATGAGAAGTTCCGCCCGCTGTGAAGTTTATGCATGTGTATAAAGTGGTGCAGTGACGCGTCCTAAAACCCGGAAGTAAGCTGCGCATGGGTTCCCTCGACAAAAAAAGCAATGGGATTTCTCCATAGGGTTTTGGAAAATAGCTCGAAATAAGATCTGTGGAACGAACCGGTTAGATAAATGCACGTTTTGTTCAGCCGGATAATATCCACATGTCTACCCTACTTTTATAATTTTCTAATCATAAATCTAATCAATAAATGTATGATCGATAGATTTATGATTAGCATAAGTTCGTTCATGATGGCTCATGTCAGTGATAGTGATGACATCGTTGCGAAAGGATTAACAGAGTCATTTTCAAGATTGAGTTACAATGATGTGGCAAAGGATCAGCTGCATGACCCCGCCATCAAGTGCTTCATCCAAAAGGACAGGAGGATGGACTTTGTGTTTAAGTGATTTGATCATCAAAGGTGGGGGGGGTCAGAGGGCCTAGGTATAAAAGTCACGGCTCGCCACTGGTGTTAAGTATGATAAATGTGTGTTTGCCGAAATGTGTTATTTTCTGCAATATTCCAACATCCAATTGAAGAATTCCCTTGCTTCTTGTGGAGGGAATCCTTGCGATGCTAACTTCCGGGTCGGCCTACAGACATTGATGCTTGTCAATTTCTACAAGTGACTAAATGGTAGTCATTATGAAGCTGGATTGTACTTCCACTGGCTTGTAGTCTTTCACGACACAGCATGATACTCAGTAGTATTAATAATACATTAATTAATAAGGAATTGTAATGAGCGGTGGTGTTGGTTACAGAATGTTCCGATTTTAATGTATATCAAAGAAAAACATTGAATTACAGAAGTAAAGACTTCAGGTATTTGGTCCACAGTATCCTGGAGCACATAGATAATGTTGATTGTTGTTGTTATTTCTGTATCTCGACTTTTACTTGTACAGCTGCTCTTATTTAGTCACAGTTTGCTGTCATTTTTTTTCTTTTAACTGACAGGCAGAGCTGCAACTGGTTCGGTTGTTTTCAATGATCATCATTCGCGACATGTTTTAATCTCTTGAAAATCAGACACGTGGGCAGAATCGTGGAGCACGTCTCGATTCTCCTCTCGTTCTTATTCCAGGTCAGAGCCATAATGTTACATTAGCATGAACGGTTATACCTTTATATTTCCCAATCATGTTTACAAAAACATAAGGCATAAAGAGGGCTCTCTTTCATATATCTCCTATTTTCTGGTTCTCTCTGATCTTGCTTTAATTCTTTTTATTTCCTTTTCTCTTAGACTCATGTCCTCCATTCTCGTCTCTTTCCTTTACAGTCTCCTCTTCTCCCTCCATTTTTCTTTGCCTCTACCTCCTTTCCTTCCTCCCTCCTCTCCTGTTTTCCACCCTTCATCTCTCTCTGCCTTTATTTCCCTCCCCCCTTTTGTCTTGTCTTTATCAATCCATCTCCCAGCTCCTCAGATCTCGCTGCTCTGCTTCCTTTCTTTCTCTCTCTTCATCTCTCTGATGTGTTGCCTCACTGTTGCCGTAGCAACGTGTGATTTGGGACACTGTGTGTGTGTGTGTGTGTGTGTGTGTGTGTGTGTGTGTGTGTGTGTGTGTGTGTGTGTGTGTGTGTGTGTGTGTGTGTGTGACGGCGGAGGGATAATGTCTGAAACAAAGAAAGAACGTGTGTAATGTGAAAGTGAAAACCGCAACATGAGTAAATAATTAAATGGAGTTAAAGAAACAATGATCGGTTACGGTTGTCATCAGTAACGATAAAATTACTAGACTAAATTCAACAGTCATGAGAAGAACCAGAGAGAAGGTTTATGTATGTTTAATCATAGCGAATCAGCATGAATATTAAAAAGATAAAACTGAGTAAATACCCACTGAGAGATAAATAAACAGTGATGAATACATTAACCTTAATGATTAGTGAGCAGGAGGAGAGGGGGAGGTGAGAAGAGCTGAGGAGGAAGAGGAGAGGCTTGGAGTGAAGCAAATGAAATATTAAAATGTTATTATCCATCTGCCTTTCTAGAAAAAAAAATGTCATACCTGCCAATTTGCAGTGCTATGCATGTGTAAAACATGTGGTACTTGTTCTCCACCTGGATATTTTATTTGTTATAATTAGTTGTATTTCTATTTATTTATAAAAATATTTATATTTTCATTTTCAGTTTTTCATATTATGCTACTTTATACAATACTTCACTATGATTTTTGGCAACACAAATATTATGTGTAATGCACTTTATTTATTTCAGCATTTTAGATAGCAGCCACTTTGCAGATTTAGGTTAATACAAAACAAACAAACCGATAAACTATTATATTATCTTTATTAGTATTTGCATTATTATAGATTATTATTAAAAACTACTTTATGTATTTGATCCTTTTATAATAATATTATTATTACAAACTACTTAATATTGTATTATTAATAATAATACTACTTTATATATATTTCAATTTCTTTCTTTAATTCACGTATAAAAAATTAAAAAAATATTTTGAATTTTAGGCATACCATGAACCATGTTAGTTTGTTGTTGTTTTATTATATAAATATATATTATTATTATTATATATTATATGGCCTGTAAAGACATGGGTTAGTATTTGGGCATGGTACATGCAAGGACAAACGAGTCATTAAATAAATATATATACACTGTATACAAACATATCTAGAAAAAAGAAAGGAATATGTGGTAGAAAAGTTAAAAATAGAGCTTAGACTCAAGAAAGAAAAGTCTGGCTTGGCAAACATTTAAAAAACTATCTCTGTTTGATACCTGTAATCAGGGAATACATCTAGGAACTGTGAATGTGCTTTCCTTGAAGAGAGGGGGTTTTCACCGGAGACGAGGTGAGAGCTGGGGAAGGTTAACGCAGAATAGAGGCCTCAGTGTGTTGGTGTACCAGAGCAAACCTGGTTGCCTGGAAACGGTTGCACAGTACAGTCTCAGCGCTCTGGTTGGAGGAGACTCTGGCGTGACTCAGCCTTATGTTGCACAGTCATTCCTCTGTGAAAACCAACAGAGGTCTGGAAAAATTCAAACCCTTTGAGTTGGGCAGGAAAAGGTTTGTGACGCCATGTTGGATTTTCAAGTAGGCCCTCAGTAGGATAATGTGAGAACAGTAAATGTGATATGTCACAAAAAAATCTTCCTTATTTGTCCTACTAATGTCCAACAACACAGGTTTCATCTAAGTCTTAAGAGGATAAATGCTCATTCTCAGGTTCATATTTGTATTTTGTTCCTCTACTGTGACATGTCTCCATGCTTTAATGTTCAAAAAGCTCTTTATTTTTCTCCTACTGCAGCACCTCTTTTCACCCTCTGTCTGAAACCAGAGCCCAGTCTGCTCTGATTGGTTAGCTGGCCGGCTCGGTTGTGATTGGTCAACTGCTTAGAGATGTGTCGGAAATGTCCCAGCCCTTAGCCTTTAGCGTACAATATGTTGGAGCGCTAGCCAATAGAAGCGCCAGTATTAGATAGTGATGTCACAATTTAACGGAAGTCAACAAAGGAGACCATTGGAGGAGTTTCAGGCAGGGGGGAGGTGGGGGATGTGTGTCTTAGCCTTGTAGACCATTTACAAGCACAAACACATATATAACACACTACAGGAAAGGACCTCAGCTTTTCCATTGTGTATGTAAACTACAATTTTAAAACATTAGACTGTGTGTCCATGATGTTATGTGTGGGGTTTCCATGTGCAGGGTCAACACCCACCTGCCCACCTCCTTTCTCCTACTCTTTACAACCATTCATGTCAAAAACCACATTGTGTGCTGAAATGCAACCCCACCCGATAATCTAATCATAAGTAATGAGCTACATACCAGTAAAGATGGGGCAGAGCTTCTCCCAGCAGGTGATGCCACCCTCGGAGGTGAACTGACCCAGGGAAACCTCCAGGAAGAAGACTGGTAGACCGCCGCCAAACAGGAAAATGAAGTAGGGGATGAGAAATGCACCTGGGTGGAGTGAAAACATAATCAGCATGATTTCAAAGAAGACCAATATGGAAAATCAGAGCACGTTTGATAAGACTGAGATCAAAGGCCTCACCTCCACCATTCTTGTAGCAGAGGTACGGGAAACGCCAGACGTTCCCTAAACCAACAAAGCCGCCAGCCACGGACAGAACAAAGTCCAGTTTGCTCGCCCACTTCTCACGCTGGGGGTGTTTGCCCTCTGCTTCATCTTCAGGCCGGGTGCCAGGGCTTTTACCTGGAGATGGTTTCAGAGTGTCCTTATGGAAGTCCTTCAGGCACTGGAGTTTCTCTTTTTGAGCCATTCTGTAGAAACAGGAAACAGAGGAAGAATCCAGTGAGAATTGGTCTGAACTTGTTTCAGAGCAGCTTTTAAAAACAGTTGTCAAGGTATGTTTTTCTAGATTTTACCAGAACCAATCAATAACACAACTTTAGTTGCACTGGGCATCAAACGTGTGGTCTTTAAGTTACAGAAGCAGTTGCAGAATCAATTTCTCTTGAATATTCAGCAGATGTGGCAGTAGTACTACTTGTTTGGAGCAAGGAGTATAATGGTAACTTTGTGACTTCCAAGAGCATTAGAATAGCTTGTGTTTCACTCCTTTGAAGCAATTATGTTTTAAAGTGTTGATTAATAACTAACTAATGCTTCCAAGCTGCCAGAAGTCTGCCTCATGAGTTATAGGATAACTCATTTAGTTAAACTTTTACAGCATGGAGCCTAAATGGATTAAAGATAGCCTCCACTATCAATCCCATGTTTGGCACACATGTTATAACCTTTTCTCCACCACAAGCCACCCATTATTAAACAGTAGTCTTCAGGGGTCTGGGTACAGGCTGATTCTTGTGGCCTGGCTTCTCTGCTCGTCTCAGGTTTATACTGGCGAGGTTTGTGTATTTAAGCGGCAACACACACACAATGAGGCTTCCTTCAACCATGTAAGCCATGAACACGCCTCAACAATATCATTACCTAACCACAAAGACACACTCTTGCCTTCACTGGTGAAATTCTAAGTTAGCCTGAAAATTATTATCATTGCCACTTTGATTTCATTATAATACAAGTCCACCATATATTCCACTTTATCTTCAGTTGACGACACTGAGGATGCAATTACCTACTGTGGAGTTCTTCTTTATTGCATTAGAGAAGCCTACTTGATTAATGTTTGTATTAAAGTCATTCATGATGTACTGCCAGTGGTGTAAAGAAACTAAGTATATTTGCCAAAGTACTGTACTTAAGTATGACTTTGAGGTACTTGTACTTGAGTGGAATATTTCCATTTTATGCTACTTTGTACTTCACTACATTTAGGTAGTACCTTTAATTAATATGCAGATATGGATCAATGATAAACAAAATATGAACACTTAAAAAGGGACTTTAGTTACATCTGGATTAAATTCACAAGCTACCCAGCGATAAATATCGTAATTCAATTCTGCATAATGACTACTTTTGATACTTAAGTATATTTAGATAGCAATATTTTTGAACTTTTACTTGAGTAATACTTTGAATATTCCTACACTTTGGTAGTTCTACTTGTACAAGATACAAGTACAAGATCTGAGTACTTCTTCCAACTCTATGTACTGCTCAGTGGGGTTATTGTATGGCAGCCCAGATAAAATTGTGTTTGTGATCTGGCCAAATTATTAAACTGAAGAAAGGACACAACAACAATATTACTGAGTACTTGTTGAGATTTAGTAGCCATTGATAGCCATTTCCATTTTTGATGAGATTCTAAGTTAAGCAAAACATTGCTAAAAGAGTCAGAGTTACGAAGTGTACACCATGTTGTTTTTTGTACCTGCACTGAATCTACAGCTACAGCTAACTTTAAGTAAGACCCCCTCAGTCTTGTGTGTGTATAAGTGCAAGAAAATTAGAATGAAGTACTAAACTCTTCCTCCCTTTCTCAATTAAAACTATTACATGTGGAAATGTGATTAGTCAGAATGTCTAAGCAGTGGGATCAGGGCGACAATGACACAACCAGAGCTTGTACATTTCCACTCGACAATGGCCATGAGAGAGGCAGTCAGAGGGAGAGACAGACATACTTAGTAGTCAGCAGATGTCTGTCATTGTGGAAAATGTCATGTCTTAATCTCTTCCATCTGCCACACTGCTGTGCCATGAGCTTCTCTGTCTATGTCGCTCTCATTCATTCAATCTCTATTTGACTTTCTGAAAGATATTTACACATGAAAATTACACATATTGACCCTACAACATTAATCTGTAAAGAAGGATGAATAAATACAGAGAGATTAAATAAAACCTTTCTCTCTTTCAGTGAGAAAAAATGTCCATACAAATCTGCTTGTAAACTGTAGATCTGAACAAAGATAGAGTTGTTAAAAGAACAACTGTCACATTTCTGGTTTTAACAGCTCAAACCCATTATTCTTGTCTTTGTGTTAGAAAATGTAACGTATGTGCCAAATATCTCAAAGTGCACCTAAGGACCCCTAAAGCTAGTTAACCTGTTAAACCCCAAGCCTGTTTTTCAGGTCTCAGGCTCAAAAATGACATGCCCAGAACAAATGACTATATCTTCACTTCTAAAAGGGGTAAATTAATAATCTTTTTTCTCAAAGCAATGATACACCTGTGAGTTGGAAGTAGAAAAGTCAGAATCAATATAGATGTTTGTATTTTAAAGTAAATTCAGATTGAACATAGTAAAAAAATGTAAATTATAGTTTCCGTCCAAAGAAAATACATTACTTATAGTGAAATAATATATAATTTTCATTATAGAAGCAGGCTGCCATATTGGGGTAAATAAGTAAACCTTTTGGGAAATTATTTTAAAATATTTAAAGTTGGAATAAAGTATAAACTACACAACACAAGTATAATGCACAGCAATCCATAAGATAAGTCCGATATTTTCATGAAAACTCCCCAGGAGACACCAACACTAACGTGGCCGAGTGGACTCCGGAGTTTGCTGCATGAGTTGCACTGTACGATCTGTGGTGTAGTGGGCTGTCACTCAAAAACTGAGTAGCCAATGGGGACGCAACCCTGAAAGTCCCGCCTCCCTGGGACGTTTGTGTCAGAATCACAAACAAAAAATGAGGGAGCGCAAACGAGAGAGCTGCAGCGAGAGCAAAAGTCTGATCATTGAGAAAGAAGCAAACAAAAATATATGTTAAAACAAAGACAAAAGCCTTATAGTTTACATAATTACACAAATTATTTGTTTGCAACTTATAGTTTTATTTTTGAAATTAAATTTATTTTGCTTGACTCAGTTTTTTTTTCTCTTAAAACTCTTAGTTTTGCTTGATTCTGAGAAAGTGTTGCTTTATCTTTATGAAACAAAACTAATCCCACACAATGATAGCAATAAAAAAAGGCAACAAATGCAAAGAAATTAAAAGAAAAATCTGTATTTTGAAAAGGTTTCCAGGATTTTATCCTTACTTTAGGCCATTTACAACACGTAACGATTTTCATTTTGCTAAACAAAATGAAGAAGGGGGAGAAAGGATGATGAAAGTAAATGAGATCCACAATCAATAGTGATGCACAATAATATAAATTATTAAAGAAGTTATCCGAATGGTTTAATAGATGTTTGGTTTGCTTCTTAACGTTTTTGTATCTTGGAATCTGTCAACTTCATGAAAGCCTTTGCAATTGTGTAAAGAAAATGGCCCATCTGGTAGTGCTTCACAACCTGGAAATCCTCAGCTGCTGTACATTAAGTGGTTCATTTTGTATTACCAATTCTTATGGAAAACGCTAATGGGGTTCTTCCGGCCAACAGTGTTCTCCATAGTTATTCACACCCTCTCAACACCTAATTAGCCATTATGGATGTTAGAGGGAAAGCATAATGATGACATACATATGTAATCTAGCGTCTTGTCTTTGAAGCTAAAACAAATTAGACATCGGGCTGCAATGCTTCTTCCACATAAATAAATGTAAAACACTGTGCCATGTGGTTGCGTGGCTTTTAACAAAGCTGACAATAATCCGTTGCAAGAAAAAAAAAAAAGTGAGTGACACCATGAACATAAAATAAAAATCTTCTAAAAAGCCCATATCATTGACATTGACAATACATAGCATGATTTGCTTGGGTTCAATTGGGGCTTGTTCAAACAATTAGACTTTGGTCTAGGGCTGCTCGATTATGGCAAAAATCATAATCTCGATTATTTGGGTCAATAATTGATATCACGATTATTAAAAACGATTATCCATTTACTTTGAAAACATCAATTTATTGGAGAAAACATTTGAACAGTATGTTTTTAACAGTTGATTACCCTGAACTTTAAGTTTAATTCAACTGAAAAACCAATAAAAAAATTAATTTGAAAAAAAAGAAGTAATAATAATAATAAAAAAATAATCGTTTTATTTAGATTACGTTGTTTTCGTAATCGTTGCAAGCCATAATCGTAATTGCGATTAAAATACGATTAATTGAGCAGCCCTACTTACTAAATATATGAAGGCAAATTTCAAGATTTGCTCCACTCTAGCTGTGACATCACGCACTCTAGTTAATGTTAAAATCTGAAGGAAACCTCTTTAACAAGGTCTGAACAATGTTTAATATCTCTAAAAGTAAGAATCAGATTTAAAAGTTGTATTACATGAATAATGTCAGAAAGATGTGTAACATTTTAAAGTTGGAATGAGGTTTCTGAGTGAAAGTATGAATGAACAGTTAGCAGTTGAAGTCGCATGAAGATTGTTCAAGTCTGAAGATTTTCTCCATTGACTTCAATGGTTAAAAATGTGATGAATTATGAAAGTTATGAATGATAAAAGTAATAGCCTGCGATTCCCGACCGAGCTGAACGATTTGATGTTTGAACGGAGTTTCTGCGATGTTGAATGTGGGAGGAGAAGAGGGCCAAAATAAGTCGGCGGAATAATAAAAATGTTGTCCGTAGCATAACATATAGTTACTAAATAAGATCATGGATAAAAGAGACTTTGCATAGTTGCTGCTCCTTTGCATAAAAAAAGTCAGCTGAGGTGGTTCTGGCATCTGATTTGAATGTTTCCTGAATGCTTTCTTGTGGAGGTGTTCCACGCCAACCGATTGGGTGGAGACTGTGACATGCCGTGACTCTAGGTGAGAAAGAGATGCAACTGTCTGCCACCAGGAACCAAGAGAGAACGGATGGAACATATTTGTGATAATGACCACAAGTAGCTTCCATGGCTTATTCTTAACCCGTTAAGCCCCGAGCCTGTTTTTCAGGTGTCAGGCTCGAAAATGACATTCCCAGAACAAATGACCATATCTTCCCTTCTAAAAGGGTTAAATTAATAATCCTTTTTCTCAAAGTAATGATAAACCTGTGAGTTGGATGTAGAAAAGTCAGAACAATATAGATGTTTTTTATTTTAAAGAAAATTCAGATTTTACATAGTAAAAAACTGTAAATTATAGTGTCCGTCCAAAAATTATTTTTTACTTATAGTGAAAACTACCCTTGGATGATGGTAAGGTAGATTATAAGCTTTAGGAATCCAAAGTACAACATATAATAAGTACCCTATATCAAGATTGATGCAAAACAAGTGACATTTGACCTTTTTAGAGAGGTTTAGCCAAAAAAACTCCACCTCTGAGGTGATTTGGGTGGAAATGGTTTTTTTCCCATATCTCTGGCCCCCCTTTGTCGATTTTGATGGTTGACACCTCTTTCTGACCGTTAGAGCCAATAGAATCGAAGGGGGATTCCCCCACACACACACACGTTGTAAAACAAAAAGGTGGGGGCTTTGCGCATGTACTTTTGCATGAGAGTGAACCTATCTCTCGCTCTGACATCTAGAAACGGAAAAGCAGTCTTGTTGCTCATGGATTATCAGAAATAATTTCAAAGGGACACAGACACATTGGATTAACCTATGGATTAACTTCAGCAGCGTGTTTATCGTTTTAATGCCATTGAAGACCACTTTGGACCACTACAGAGACAAGGTAACCATGTTAGCATTTTTAGCTACCTAGCGCCACATGTTTTGATGTCTGTTTTTGTTTATAACGTCGCGATTTCGTATAATTGAGTGATAATGAGGGTACCCTTCAATTCTGTGTCACCTCACGATGTGAAACGATGTCATGGATGTGGAGAAAAGATAAATAATAAGGTTTTGTGAGGGATTTTCGGTGCAGTAATCTGTTAGCATTTTTCGCTCGTTGCTAATTCAGAGGCTCAGCATTAGCATTGTGGGTTTTTTTTTGAAAATAAAATTAAAATGATCAGTTAGATGAGTTTCTTCCCGTTACATGGATATAAAACATTCATAGTTTATTAAATGAACATGCCCTCAGACACTGTTTCCTGCAAGATGTTGCAGCAGTGCCCCGGTACCGGGGTCTCTCGGGCTTAACAGGTTAAGGAAAGATTGCCATCCAGAGAAGCTCCATCAGAAGAGCCAAAGTAGAAGATGTCATCATGTGGATTTAAAGTTTGATTGACGGATGAGGAATTTGCAGAATCATATTTAAAAAGGCATATTTCATAGTTATGATCGCAGAGATAGTCATCAGAGTTAAGAAATTCTCAGATGACAGCAGTGATACATTTGCACGAATGTTTGTGTTGGACGGTCGCCTACCAAACGACCTCTAGAGAGCAAAGCCTGCTGTGGCAAGAGCAATTAACAGTGAGATGATTTAAAGCTGAAACCAAAAGCTTGCTGTAAAACATAGAGACTCATTGTCTGGTGTCTGTGTGTGTTTGATTTCTGAGCCAAGACTCATGTAGTGACTCCAGTACCCAGCCAGCATTACATACACACACGCACGCTTTCAAACCACTTACATAACACACTCTCCTATTTTAAGACCATGTACATTTCCACTGGGCTGACCACCTATTAAATCACTCCTCTCCCCTCCTCTTCCTCCTTTGCTCCACATTTCTTTCACTCCATCTCCTCATCCTTTTTCTCCTCGTTCTCCTATCATCTTCTATCTCTCGTTGTAGTAATCATCTTTTCCCCTCCCCATCTTTTTCTCTTCCTAACCACCATCCTCTTGAACCTCCCCTCTTAATTTTACTCCCTATTCTCCTCATGTCCTCCACCTGAGTTGTTTCCATTATCTCTTTCATCCCCCCTTTTTACCCTTTGAACTCTTTTTGACCTCCATCTTCAACTTTTCATCAACTCCCTAATGACTCTGTTTGCATTATCATTTTATTCCTTGTTCATTAGGTATCACTATGATTTTTGAGTATAAGAAATTAGACGGACCGTGTATAAATGTGTGAGAGTAAGGATGGATCATGAAGAGAGGAGAAAAGACAGACACAAGGGAAGGGAAGCAAGAGTGAGAGATGGGTGAGGGGCAGTTGGACAAAGTGAAACAAAGAGCTGTTCAAAGTTAACCGAGAAAGAAAGGGGAGTTAAAAATAAACAGGGGACGGGTATACAGATACAGACAGGGGTTAGTAAGAACAGAGAGAAAAAGAAAAGTAAGTCACACGTATATACTGACAAAAAATAGATAAAAAGAAATAGAGCATGATTAGATACAAGATGACGTGTAACAAAGAGATTTAAAAGAAAGAGGAAAAAAATGTATAGCAGGAAGTATAAAAGGTTACTGAAAACGCATTCCTCCGAGTCTTATCTAACCAAAGTCAACAGTTTTCTTTGTCAGGTCAACTGGCTTCAGTTCTGTTTACATACAATGTATCCATCTCATTATCACAACTCTGGGTTGTAACCTGTTAAACCCCAAGCCTATTTTTCAGGTCTCAGGCTCGAAAATGACATTCCCAGGTAAATTAATAATCTTTTTTCTCAAAGCAATGATACACCTGTGAGTTGGATGTAGAAAAGTCAGAATCAATATAGATGTTTTTATTTTAAAGTAAATTCAGATTGAACATAGTAAAAAAATGTAAATTATAGTTTCCGTCCAAAATAAAACCATTACTTATAGTGAAAACCACCCTTGAATGATGGGATAGTAGACTAAAAGCTTTAGGAATCCAAACTATAGCATATAATAAGTACCCTGTATCAAGATTGATGCAAAACAAGTGCATTTTGACAATTTTAGAGAGGTTTAGAAAAAAAAAAACCTACCTCTGGGGTCATTTGGGTGTATTTGCCATATCTCTGGAACCCATTGGTCGATTTTGGTGATTGACACCTCCTTTGAACCGTTAGAGCCAATAGAATCGAGGGGGGGTTCCTAAATCCATCTAAACATTACCATTGAGGATTGAGAGTGATGCGCACACAGTTTTCCCAAACCGAAAGCTATGTTACACTCTATATGAAAACTAGGTTTATTGCCATAAATGTTATGATGGATTATCAGTAATCATTTCAAAGTGACACAGAGACATTGGATTAACCTTCAGCAGCGTTTATATGAGTTTTAATGCCCTTGAACACAACTTTTGATCAGAAAACAGCAAAGGTAAGACGTATTTGCCATTTTGGCCCCATAAAGTGAAGTTGTGTGTTGTCTTTCCTGGCTTTCGCTGCCGCGAGTTTTGGTTGTGCAGATTGCATGAAGTATAAAATATTGCTACCGTGAGTTATGTGCTAAGTGCGTTAGCACTCTTTCGCTTAGTGCTAATTCATAGGCTTGGTATTACCCTTGTGTTTCGTTTAGCTAAAAATTGTTAATATTGTCTGATAGCTGAGTTTCTTCCCATTAAGTGGGTATGATACATGAATAGGTTGTTAAATGTTAAGAAGCCCTGAGACACAGTTTTGTGAATATTGTTGTGTTTTGCCCCTGCCGGCGGGGGCATGGGGTTTAACAGGTTTTAAACTAAGATTTAAGATATCTAAACTGAGTCAGAATACAACAATTCATTTATGACATTATCTGAAACCAAAAGATCAGTTTGTAGTATCAATATCACTCTCAAAGGTTCAACTCTTCCAATGGGTAATGTCGACAGGACGTTTGACTTGACAGAGATCCCTGCTCTTATCTCAGTTTAGTACCAAGATAGGGATTATAATCCGCTGGTTGCAGGAATGTACATGCTTTTATCATCCGAACATAGATCATATGATATGATCTGCAGGAAGTACAGACTAACTTGCGAAATTTCACATTACACTGTGTGAACGAGTCAGATCACAAACTAATTTGATGTTGGTAAATCTGAGTCATCAGGTTCTAGAAAATAGAGGAACTTCCCTTAATTTACCATGTAGATAAATGACACTTCATCTGTGAGCTACCCGCAGTGATCCAGGTTTGAAATCGTTGGTTTTCTTCACAAGTCGCTCGTTTTATACACTCTGTCCTTCACCTTCCATAAGATTAATTGACTTCAATCCTCTTGCCTGAAGATGTACACTTGGCATTCCTTTAATAACATTACGCCTGACCTTCCCATGAGAAGTGGCTGTAAATCAACAGCTTTCACCTTCCGCTGTCAAGGTCAATCTCATCTTTCAAAGCTACAAACCATGATTATTTGCGGTTCAAAGAACATAAATAGACATAATCATACAAGATTAAACAGGGGCAATTGAATTAGGAATGTCATGATATCAGAAATGTAGACGTTTATACCAATACCAGGGAAATTCCACGATTCTCTATACCAAGGTCAACATGCAATCCTTTACTATCGCTTCCAGTTTGGTTTTCAAAAGGAATTTAAACAAGTCATAGTTATCTCTCTAGAATATGTCAGTGAAAATATCTCAAACAACAATATTTTCCAAAAGATTTCTGAACAATGACTACATTTCACGCCCAATTTACTGAATATATCTTTAACAATTTGAAAGCATCACTAAGCGGTCCTACGACGCTGGTTATCAACTCGGTAAATCAACCCAGGGTTTCTCTGTCCGGCTGAGAGCGCGTTCACATGAAAGGGGCGGGGTTAGAAACATTTGACCAATCACAAACATGGACAAGCGTACTGACAGCGCAGCGTCATACTTCCTGAATGAAAAGTAAACTATAATATTAGACAAATATGAAGAAGTTCAACTTTAAACATCCATGACTTAAACACTTTATCCAGGATAAAAGCAACATAGTTGCACCTGCAAGGTGCAGGAAGAACAGCTGGTAAAAAAAAATGTTTGAATTCGTACATTAACAGTTTTATGATATCACTGCGACGTCTAAGACACGAGTGGATCTGACTTTAATTACATTTGACTCGAGTGTTTCGTCAACTTAATGGGAGTATGTGACACTAAGTGTTGCACGGCCAGATACGGCTCAAGAAGCTGACTCAGATAAGGAAATATATGATACATTATGATGTGATATGATATGAATGATAATGGGACACATCGACGTCTGCACTCAGTGCCGCGGACTGTACGTAATGTTACTTTGATCCGGTTACTTATGTTGTGGCAGATATTTAAGTAAGCTTTCTTAACGCTAATGTTATATTAGTCAGATTGCTCTCAAGATGGGAGGTGATATTCTATTAATTTTCACGTTCACACAGTCGGTGATTTTTGCCGGCCGTCTTTCCTGCATACGGCAGTTTAAACTGTATTTCCTTTATCCTGTAAAGCCCCTTACACACCAAGCCGATTATCTGCGTCGATAGATGTCGGGCCGTCGAGTCGCCCTACTCAGATTGGTGTGTACTGCACCGTTGTGCACCGTCGTGTCTTTTCGGCCGTGCCGACACCTTCCGCCGCCGATTCGACATGTTGAATGGGGAGGCCGTCGGCCAAAGAAATCACTCTGATTGGCTGTTCAGCTTAGCGAATCAGTGCATGAGAAGCGAAACGGAAGTGAGGGACCCAAACAAACGATTAAGAAGGCAAATCTGAGATTTCCTTTAACTCCAGCTCTCGACACAGGTTCGGGAAAGCCCCACGAGCTTCTCGTTGTAGAGTGAAAATGGAATGCACACGCTATTTGTTGTTTGTTTATATCACGCAGTCTGTTCTTCTTCTCTCAGTGTATCACGCAGTCTGTCTTCCGGTTGTTGCCTCTTTTGAATGATGAATACACACTACCGCCGCCTGCTGGTAAAGAGAGTTATTGCCACTCACGCATGCGCAGTTCGTACGTGCAACTTGGCTGTCGGCTGAAGTCTTTGCGGTGTGTTCCAGTCCGAAACATGGCCAAGACGCAGGAGACGTGAAGCGACATGAGGCGACGTTCCGTCGGGACGTGTTCTTTGGTGTCAGTTTGGTGTGTAAGAGGCTTAATACGACGTGATAGCTCCGGAGCAGGTTTGGTGTTCAGCATAAGTTACCATGGAGATCTACCCCGGTAAGAAGTGAACCAGCGTCATAGGACCCGAAACCTAGAGTTAACCCTGAAGTTACCTCGCTAACCGAAAATCCTGCTTCGTAGTACAGGGCACAGATCAGATGCTAGCTCACCAAAATGCACAAACAACCAGAGGGCACAAAGGGACCAACGTCAACCCTTAGGTGAGTCTCTGGGTTCAATATATCCGATTAAATTCCAAATTACAGAGGCCAATTCAAAAGACTTTCACACATCAGCGTGGTGTTGACTCTACAGCAGCCGATGTTAGATAAAACTCAAGACAAGACCACACACACACACACACACACACACACACACACACACACACACACACACACACACACACACACACACACACACACACACACACACACACACACACACACACACACACACACACACACACACACACACACACACACACACACACACACACACACACACACACACACACACACACACACACACACACACACACACACACACACACACACACACACACACACACACACACACACACACACGTCACAATACAATAACAGCTAGTTGACCAAATCTGATGAGTATGGGCAAAGACTACATTTCTGGACTCCAGGAAAGTCTTATAACTGACAGCGGTACATACAAATGAAAAGTATCACCTATGAAAAGCCTATCCTGCAAGGTTATCAGTGTAACCTTGCAGGGTGTTACTTTCACACCAAACATGGTCATCCCCAAGAACCTTGGTTGGAGTGTGATAACATTGCATTGACTCTAATTCAAATTTAAAAACAGCTTATCAAAACCATCAAGGCTCAGCTTTTAGATATTTAGACTTTAAATGGTCAAAATAAAATCGCCTAAATTCAAAATATGATGAAATGTAGCTATGTCTATTACATCTGTCTATCGACACCTGGCTGCCCGGATGTTTTGTACACTGCTTTTTGCTTTTCAGAAAAAATCCCTAATAAAGTTGTTCTGAGCGATAACAACTGTGGGTAATTTTCCAGCATTGAAACGGATCCAAAAACGGACTGCTATCAGCACCCAACCCTACTCAAGACATTTTGAAGCCATTATCAAACAATTTTCTCTATCAGACATTGCAAGGCATTCACCAAGCAATTTATAAACAATCCCACGATTGACCTTAAAAATCCTGATCCTGTACAGCAACCAATACTCATTTTTTAAATAAAATCGATGTTTCAAAGCATGCATTTGACATTTAAGGTGTACTAGATGTTGGAAACTGACAATAATGCACGACTTATAGCCTAGATGCAGCTCTAAATATATTCCGAATTCTCTTTTTCATGGTCCCAAGTGGTTAATAACCTATTATGATCAAATAAACTAAGAGATCCGACAAAGAGGGGAAGGGTGAAGTGAGCGCACGCGCGAGAAAGAGAGAGAGGCATGTGGCGAGGCCGCGCGCGATGTGAAACGTGCGACTCGCGAGCATCTCCGCCTCCTCACCCTCTAAAGAGCGTGACTTACTTCCCTTTTCTGGTATAGTTTACCCAATAAAACAACACGAATAAATGAAATACTTAAGTGTAAAAAGCTAACAAATCTATGCTGACGGGAAAATTAGACAAATACTGTATGACTGTGGAGAAAAAAGATTTGAAAAGCTCCAAAAAATGGTCCGCTCGACAAACAAGACGGAAAATAAAGAAATAATAAGGAAATAGAAAATGCAATATCCCATAAAAGCGTTTAACTCAAGCATGTGGGCATTAGACATCACTTAACATACAGAATACGTTAAATAAAAGTAAAAGCAAAATAAGGTTTAATTTATTAAGAAATCCATAGAGAGCAGGTATCTAAATGCACATCGGAGCTTCCCCACCTTTATTCACCACCTGCGCACACACTGCCACCAGTGAAAACATCCATAAATACAATCGAATTAATAACACTGCTAATTGAATTGTCAGTCCACATATGCAAATATCTCCCTAAACCATTATTTGCCAAAAATATGTAATTCAAACTCAACACAGACACAAATAAACGCATTTAAATTCTAATCATAATACAAAATATAATAAAATGAATAAGAACCCGGCTTGAGAGGTGTTCAACGAGGATGTAATGTGTTTACGTTACCTGCTCTGTTTGTTATTTTGTCCTTTTAATGTCCTTTGAGCAGTCCCTTGTAGGTTTCGTCTTGTCCGTGTCCTCCTGTGTCTCTGAGAGCGACTGAGGGCTGAGCGTGTCGGGAGCCTATATGTTAGCGTGTTTATAAGCCTCTCTTTCTGACCTTTGTCTCTCCAAACGGGGGGACATGAGACAGTGGAAAAACACCGGCCTGCCTCCTCTCAGAGCAACAGGAGAGCAGTGTGACGCTGTTAGGACCCGCCTCTGAGTCCTATCAAGTGCGCCGTTACACGAGCGGAGCAGCGAGTTGGGTTGAAAGTGATGCGAACCACCGGGCATCTCTCCGAATCACCGGACCAACTCTTAAATGCATCCGCGCACCGTTTCTCTTCCTCATTCTTCCACAGAGCAGCTCTGTATCCGGTTCCATTTATCATAAACTGCCTACCATAGGCAATTAAAGGCTCCGCCAAGTGATACAGCAGTGTTTTCAGATTCAAAAGTATGAAGGGGAGATTTACGAGAAGCACCTGAAGGCAGCACTAAGGGGTAGTCCCCCCCCCAAACCCATTTCACGATGGTTGGTTTGCTTAACTGACTCTCAAGGCACACACTCGTTTTCTCAGCGGCGCTCATGCTACCTTACACCCGCCCATCCACACTACGCGCGTGCCTGTGAGCATGCGCTGGTGCGCACGCGGCCCAGGAAATAAAGGAACACAGTTTGAGGCCATGCTGCTGATCGACCATGCTGAGAAACAGCAGTAGCTGAGCCTCACTCAACATTTGAAGTGAAAGAATACACGTTTAAATCGATACAGTATGCAGGAACAGCTTAAACACCATGTGTTTATTAACTTTCATTCCACCATAATATATTTTAGATGGGCCTAATAAATGTAGGAACACCCTACAGTGTAATGCTATCCATTTTAATGCAATGAACACATGTACAATTCATTGTCTGTCTGCCACAGTCTGGAATAGCCTACTGTTTATTTCAGTGTTATTCTATGAGTGTTTCTATTATTATGTCTATAAGGGCTTAAGGCACTATTCATACTCGTTCCATGGAGCTATAAGGTTTAATATAATGGTGCAGGAATGAGTCCAAAAACACAAGCTGAAGAGATGTTTGCATTTTGTTCTAGGTCCTAAAATACAACACCCCACTGGTTAATGTGAACTTACTATAAATGGCGGTTTCTAACCCCTAGATTCCACCGGGTCCGTCTGCGGCGCGTTACGGCCGCGTTACGGCCGCAATACGGCCGTGTTACGGCCGCGTTACGGCTGCGCCGCGGCGCTCACAGCTGCGCCGCGGCGCTCACGGCGATCTCGGCCACTCTAGTCAATAGGTGCTATTCCACCACACGCGGCGCGTTACGGCTCAGAAGCGTCCCAGAAGCGTCTCGGCGCAGGGCTCCTCTAAAATTAGGATGAATCCTATTTTTGATGCGACGCAGCCGTAACATAATGTCGGGCAGGCAGGAAGTGGAACGTTCAGAGCATATATAGCACACACACAAACTAATTTTGCAGACCCTATCCCTCCGTAGTCTTTCAAGTAGGAGGAGAAATGCCAGCGTTCTCCTCCGGTTTACAGGCACTGTGTAAATTATATATATAGAATAATTATGATGATGAATGCATTTTTTTACCACTAAAATACAGCAACACATCTTTGATTCATGTTGTTTATAACTGGAATATTACAGTTATTATTAACTTTGTCTGTACAAAGTAGCCTGTCCAGGAAATATGCCCAAATCAACAAAAACTGCGAGCCGGCAGGCAAGACACTCCGCTTCTGAAATGCTTCTGAAACGCGCCTGGTAGGGTATGACGCCGGAGGAGGCCGGACCAAAACCGCGGCGCAGCCGTAACGCGACGCAGACGGACCCGGTGGAATCTAGGGGTAACAAGCACCTAAATGAGACTACTAAACGTCATGATGAAGAACATTAGCCACCTTTAGCTTAGTGATGTCATGTGACTAACATTAGCTTTTTTTAGCTTTTCCACCATAGTACATCTTTCCAAATGTATATGACTCTATATGGTATAATTTATTTAATGTTATCACCACTTACTGTGTTGCCTTATGTGAAGTTTCAGTCCTGTTTCTCTCCTACATTACCATACATTTTTTCTGTGGAAAGTGAAGTATTATGGTGATATTTTCCCTGTTTATTCGCGATTTATTGCAGGTACACAACTTTTGTAATGGTTCACAGAGGATAGTTTTGTTGACCCTGTGACCATTACTCCAGCATCTATTCTACTGTCTACTACACTATATTCTTTCTATGACTAACAATTTCTCCATAAAAAAATATCCTGAAAATGAAAAATTGAATTGACATTAAAAATACAAAATTAGTGATAGTAATCCTGAGAGGTCAATTTGGTTTGGTGAATTTCCTCATGTTTCCTTTTGCACTGCAGTACGGGCAAACAATTATAATTCACACACACACACACACACACACACACACACACACACACACACACACACACACACACACACACACACACACACACACACACACACACACACACACAGTTAGTTCAAAGACCTGCCTTTATTCTGACATGCTGTTATATTATCTCACGTTCACACACATTACGTTTATTTTCTTCACATCTGCTTACATTTGAAATAGGTCCTCTAAATATACATCTATGGCCTGCCAATAATGACGCTGATTTCCTCTGGGGGGGCCCAAATCCTGGATGGCCTTCACATCTGGGCTGCACTCATGCGTTTGGCAGGGTGCTCCTATTGCTCTGGAAGCTTGAGGTCCACAACTCCTTTATTATTATTATTTAGTTTTTCTTTAATTGTTTTTCCGTTACATTGGAGTATGACAGGTGAGGCTCTGCCTCCCCTGCCTCCACTGACTGCACGTCGCTGCTACACACTACCCTTCCGTTTGCGTGTTCGCGCGGAGGGTCCGCCACATTAAGTGCTGTTCCAAACCAACGAGTGTGGAGGGGGAGTGGGTTATTAAGCCCTCAAACAGCGAGTCTGCATCAGTCCTGACTTCACCTGCTGCCCTACCTGACCGGACTCAACGCTGTGTGTGTCCGTCATGAAACAAGCTGTTTACTAACAGTTCCGTGGAAACATTAATTGATAAACTGCACAACAAGAGCTATTTAATATCTTCATACAGATGTTAACAACTTCATGGTTACCTCGTATTTGTTTGAATTTAGGATAATTTACTCATGTCCAGTCTAGAAAACGGTAGAAGTTGTGTATATTTACATGGACTTTTGCTAAAACTAAGCAGCTTATAAACATCAGATTTTAAAACGAAAATATGTTTACAAAAAATATATGCCATAAAAGATTTTTAGAGTTTTATTTTTGTTATTTTTAATCCAAGAGATGCTGATTTTAAACCGTTGTTAAGAAAATTATGGCATTTCCTGTTTCTGCCGGAGAGAGGGGAGTTCGTCCCAAAGCTTGCTGCTGTATTTACACCCTCCACCTGTAAGAAGGGAGCCTCGTTAAGCTGCGAGTGTGACTACAGACGGAGTTCACTCCATCACGGAGGGGGAGTGGGTAGGGTGTGGTTTGAAATTGGGCCAGAGTTACCCAGGAAACTGGTAGATGAGTTTCACAGGCCAAAGCAGCAGAGCGGCTGCTGTCAGTTTCAATGCATTGTGAAACTGTAATAATATCTCATATTAAGTAGAGAAAGGGGCAAAACAGACATATGGTTTGATAAACCTTTCAATATAATGAACTGAAGCGGTATTTGTTTAATCTTGTTTAGTCTTTTATACATAAATATGTGTCCCCGGTGTGTCAGGGAACTCACAAAGTGTCAAAAAATACAACCCTCTGTCTTTTCCTCCGTACCCAAATCTCTAAAAACCGGCGAACAACGGAGCTGATCCAGATTTTTCAGTGGCAGTTGTATGAACTTGTCGTATCGTACACAAGGCAAGTCAAAGTGTCCGTCATTTACTCAAACAAAGCGACACCTCAGTGGTTTAAAGTGTTGGCACAGCCAATACAATTTGTACTTTTGCACCTCTGAAGTATTCATATAAACAGAAAAGTGACGCCACCAGCGCTTTTTTGAAAAGTTGAAATATTTTTCTATTTAATCCACTTGCAGCGGTTGCACAAAAAAGACGCTGGGAGCTGCGCTTTTTGTCAAGGTGACTGCAAAAGACTCTGCTCTCTGTTCTCTCACTAAAACGAATTGAAAACAGAAAGAAGCGCTATGTTGACACAGCCTTACGTTGCCCAACATGCTGCTGCACTCTTCCCATTCCAGCATTCAATCCATTTTTGAAAACCACACCACAAGCAAGAGTTCAACTTTTTTTCTCATTAAAAAGAAAAAGTATATTTTATTTCTTCCAAATACAACCCATTCGCTGTTTATCAAAAAATGTTACGACCATGACATTTTTTATGACCCAGGATTCAAATAGTCCATTCCAAAATGTGTTTGATTCTCCCAGTGGTTGGCATACGTGTCATTCCAAAAGTACTTGTTTGAAATGACACGTTAAGACTGGAATTATTAAAGCACATGCTATTGCCTCCAATAATTAAAAAAGCGTTCCATCATTAATGGATCACTGTCATATAAAATCCCAGGGTCCACTCTTGAACTCTTTCAACAACATGTGAATGTTCTGATAAATGAATGAAGTGTTATTGTTTTAAAGGGCCCATGTCATGCTTTTCCGGTTATTACCCGTCCCCTTGTGTGTTATGAAGGTTTTTATGCATGTAAACGGTGTGCAGAGTTAAAACCCTCAAAGTACACCATGTAGCGAGTAAAACTCTAACACAGAAAATACCTCCCCAAAACGCCTCGTTGGAGATACGTCACTGCCCATTTGAGTCTTCCATTTAGTTCCGGGTACGGCATGATGTCATGCGGTACCCGGAACGAAATGGACCAATCCCGAAGAGCTATGGCCACACCCAGCGGCGCTGGCCGCACCCTCTGCCAGCCTAACATTTACTGTTGGAAGCTCTGGTTCAGTTCACAATCGATCCAGTCATGCCAATGCCAAGGACCTATTTCCTGAAATGTGAGGAGAAATCTGAGCTGTTTGTCCTACCGACGGAAGAACCACGACGAAGTCAGTGGTTGAAATGTCTTTTTAACACTGTTCCTTCAGAGGTTCGAAGAACGTTACTGTGTGCGCGGCATTTCACAGACGAAAGCTTCCAAAACATTGCCCAGTTTGAGGCCGGATATGCACAGCATTTGAAACTGAAGGACGATGCTATTCCTAGTTTGTTTGGATCGTTTGGAGCAGGGGAAGATTTGGGTATACAACCTGTAAGTTTGCATTGTTATTTGTGTATTTATCAAACAAGGTATCTACCACGACTGTTTAAATGTGTAAACATGTTTCGGACTGCAAAGCCAGTGCTAACTGTGCTAACTAAGTTGCTAGCGTTTCCATATCAACTCTAATATCAGCAGATGGCCTTACATACATGTATCTCATAGCAGGAGAATGTCTGCATTCACACACGAAATACTCATAGACAGTATACTCCATTATAGCTGGCGTTCCGAGCGTGTATGCTACCGAGCTAAACAACAAGGCTACTAAGAGCTAGACATGAGTTTGCTCGGAAAAACATTGTTTTTATGCCAGCTACATTGAATGTAGCAGACTACCCATATAAGATTGCAATTGTAAACATGTGCTTGATAGCCTAATATGAACCACTATCTGTTGTTCATAGTATAGTATAGCATATTGAACAACTGAACAACTAGCATTGTAATCCAGCTGGCAAGCTGACGAATATCAAACAACTACGTTTATTTCACACTTCCAGCAGAGACAACGGGGAAATCCCCTCTCTTTGCCCGCTTACAGACCCCCAAAGGACGGCCTAGAGACCTCCAAGAGGTGTCCCTGAAATGGGGACTCTGTTTATTTCACACTTCCAGCAGAGACAACGGGGAAATCCCCTCTCTTTGCCCGCTCACAGACCCCCAAAGGACGGTACATTACAGTTGGCTTTCCTCCGACGCTGATAGCATGTATAGCTAACGAGGCTAGCTATACATGCTAGCGGGAAACATTGTATTCATGCCAGTTACAATGAATGACCGAACGTAGCAGACTACCCGTATAAGATTGCAATTATAAACACGTTATTGCTAGCCTAATATGAACCACTAGCTTTTGTTCATAGTAGTTTTATTACACTCCATTATAGTTGCCGTTCCTCCGAGCTAACGTTCATATCGTGTTTGCTAACAAGGTAAACAAGATAGCTAGGTTAGCATATTAGCTGGCAAGCTTACTGTGTTGATTAGATAGATCGATTAGATAGATCCACACTCCTACCACAACTACTACTAATGAATCTAAAACAACTAAGTTTCTCAAATATTTTGTGATTTGCATTTGATTTCGTCCAGCCAGATCCTGGCGGAAAATACATGACGGGGACGGGACTACCACACTGAGGCCTCGTCCTAAAAAGCCCCTGCTGCGATAGGCAAGATGCCGACAACGGGGAGGAATGGATGATATACCGTGTATATATGTATATTTATGTTCATTTTGTACATTTCTAAAAATAAATTTGATGGAAATACTTAGTAGGCCTATCCTTTCTTCCCTGAATGATTTGCTCCTATAACATATCATTCATATATAGCAAACCATGATTTGATTTCTCATCAAACAGTAGTAGTTTATTACAGGTAAAAATAACGTACTCTTCTATAACAACAGTTGTAGGTACAGTTCGGTTAGTTAGCGTATAAAATATACGGCTGTACCGACGCCATTATAAGACTGATGTTCCGCTGAGAGCGAGCCGAAAAAAGCACTGTTAGACATGGGCGGAGCCTCTCTGGTGGTTGACTAATCAGAACAGAGTGGCCGAGCTGACCAATCGGAGCACACTAGGCTCACAGGGAGGGGGGGGCATGAGCTCCAACGAGTCGTTTAGTGGAGAGAGTGAATACTGCTGAATACACATACTTTACAGAGATGCTGTATGCGAAACCAATGTGAGTTTGGAAAATTGCACAGTATAAATCTATTTTAGTATACCTCAACAATGTAATTATGATCAGTGGAAATGGCCATGACATGGGCCCTTAAATTCTATTCACATTTAGGAGCATGTCACATACTTAAACCTTAGACACGCACACGCACACGCACACACACACGCACACACACACATCCCACAAATGAAAAACACAAAGCTAGTTCCTAAAACTAATTTGCATAATCAAATCCTGTTGAATGAGTGCTCCAGACATCCTGCTCACTTTCAAATGAAGTGGTCTGCTGGATGATAGAGTAACACTGGAGGTGAAACAAGAATTAGAAAGTAGTTTTATTGAATGGATCTGCAGAGTGATCTTCAACTTGGACATTTTTCCCATACATTTCAACATTGTCAAATGGAATATGAGGCCTTGGCAGCAAGAGTAAACTTTCTGTACCCTTTTGCCATGCATTGTTATAATATAACTATAATTTGTTTGATGTTTGTGGGACACATTTCCTAATAAAAATATTTTTCAAGTTCAATTTATTATTTATAAGTAATTTGAATTGATAAGTGTTATTATTTTTGACATGTCTCTTGATTGAGATGGATTCTTAACAGCCTGTCCTCCTCCAAAAAAAGACCAAATAGGTTGATTGTTCAGCAGCTTATTACGACCTATAGTCACGTTTGAAAGTTTAGCACCTCTAGTGGTCGTGTAAGAAACAACAATTTGCGGCATATGGGCTGATGCTCCCGTTGATTGCAAACGCTCCGGAGGGTCGTATATTCACAAATAACCCTCTCTGGAAAATCCTAAATTGTAGAATAGTTTGGCCATTAAAATGCTTTTTGATTAGATTTCTAGCGAGAAGTGTATATTGTACTTTTAAAATCCAGGTCCAGTGGATGTGTAGGAACTATAGTTTGATAGATATTACGAAGATGATTTGAGGTCTCGCCAGGAGAACGTGTATATACTACTGTGATGAAGCGCACACACTCCCTCACTAACATTTTGGCTTAACAATTTGTTTGTTAAGAAAGGTAGTACATGTTTCTTCAGAGTTGTCTTTATTTCAGTTAAAGTTATAAAAACAGTTTACATAGAAAAACTAGTAAAGGGCATCTAGATTAATTTGTCAGTCTGTAAAACACACAATCACAAAGTAATCACCATTTCCTTTGTTCAGACCTGGAAGCCATTTTGTGTCACTGCTCAAAGGGGGAGCACGCCTCCAAAGTACTCCTTATGTGTGCCGTATGAGTAGGCGGAGTCTTGGACGTGATTGGTCAGGAAATGAGTGATTTTATGAGTGTCAATTAGGTTAAAAACTATCCGTTTTAAGCAGAACTTGTTGTTTCTGAAGGTACAATGTTTATGTTGATGCAATTATGAATTTACTTAAGCCTTTAGGATTGTATTAAATGTAGACCACAGTGTTTAATTTTGTATTTAACCCTTCAGTCCGCTTTCAGAACCATGACCTGATTGGCCAGGTTGGATTGGGAAGGCGGGCAGTCTCCTATAAATGTGGTTGGGAAGAGAGGGGAGGGGGCATTTGGTGTTTGTTCCTTGCTGGTGAACGCAGCACCAGGCATGCAGTTTTTGTTTCTGTGGAATAATGTGGAAGGCTGAGAATAAAATGCCTGTCTATTTTTGCAAGAAAACCCTCTTTCCACGTATCGTTCTTTCACCTGCACCTCACTTTGTAACAATTGGTGGCAGTGGTGGGATCTTTTAAACGCCTGTGAGGAGTCTTTGAGGACAGACTGACTAAATGAAAGGTGTACGTGGAAAAGGTCGTCAGACAAGGGCCACAGCCTTGCCAGACACGGAGGAAGAAAAAAGACACGGGACAATGGAAGAAGAGGCACCACTTGAGGGAGCCGGGGCAACTGAAAGTGAAGAAGATGAGGAAGAGCCGGTGGTTCGCCCCAAAGTGTTTACAGCCCATACTGGAGGTGGGGAACTCTCTACAGTAAGCTTCATGGAAGAAATTAGAGAGTTTGTGCACAGGTCTAAGCAGACTGAGACAATACTTTTTGAACAGATTAAACAATTAAGAGGTGACATGGTTTCAAAGTCAATGCGGGACTCAGAAGTACACTATGAGCACCCTGTTCAACAGTATCCCTATTCAATACGTCCTGATAATCCAAGGCTACAAGCTGAAACCTCAACACACCTGCTAAAAGCTGGGCCACATGGAAAATTCAATCCACTGCAAACTAGCAGGCCTGTCTCCTTATCAGATTGGCCTATCCAGCCTCTGCAGGATAATGATCCACCAATCCGGACAGCAAGGCCCTATGTAAGTGAGCCAAGAATACCTGAGTTCAAAGAAGGTGAAGACCCAGAAAGTTTTTTTGTTCGGTTTGAACGGATGGCCAGAACATGGGGGTGGCAGCCATTTGAGTGGGCACCCAGAGTAGTAACCTTGTTGACAGGAAGAGCTCTTGAGGCCTATGCTGGAATGGATGAGGAACAGTCCGAGTCTTATGACGCCATTAAAGCAGCAGTGTTAATGAAGTTTAATGTTACTGAAGAGACTTACAGACAGCGATTCCGGAGCACCATTTTGCCGGTGGGAGAGACTGTAAGAGAAACCTACAACCGTATTAAGGGGCTTTACAAAAGATGGATGAGACCGAGCAGCCGTACTAAGGAGGAGATGGGAGAAACCATCGTTTTGGAGCAGTACCTCCGTGTGCTTCATCCAGACGTCCGCACCTGGGTCAAGGAGCACAATCCCCAGACAGGAGAAGAAGCAGCAGATCTGGCAGAACGGTATGCAGCGGCCCACAGGGAACCTTCAAAGAAAAGAGTGACTGTTGGGAAGCCAAGGTATGGGGAGGGCAAACCTCACAGTTGGCCAGCTGTTGAGAGCATGGACACTGGGGTTGGTAAGAAACCTGCATATGCAAACTTAAAAACAAACTTTATATGTTACTATTGTCAGCAACCTGGACACAAGGCTTCATTGTGTCCAGTAAGAAAGTCTAAGTCGGTTGAGCTGTGTTCAGTACCCCGTGCAGAAAGTGATGACCATGCTAATGTAACTGATAGTGGAATTGTTCCACATAGACATGTGGTAGTTGTCACCGTAAATGGTCAAGCAGTGAAAGCCCTAGCTGACACTGGTAGTTCACAAACCTTGGTGAAGTCCAGCTTACTTGGCAATGCAATAACTGATTGTGATGGCAGTGTAAATATCACCTGTGTTCATGGATGTAAAAAGGATTACCCAACTACGGATGTTACCATTGTGGTTGAAGGACAAGCCTTTGTGCTAACTGTTGGTGTGTTAGAGCACCTAGCTTATGACGTGATCCTTGGGGATGATTTGCCAATCTTAGACCACTTGGTACAGCAAAACTCACTCGCGTACTCCTATGTAGCTACGCGCTCTATGGCTAAGGGGTTAGAACCTTTACCAGATGCAGATGATGATTTATGTGAAGGGGGTGGTAAGCTTAAGAAAACAAGGCGGCAGCGCCGTCAAGAGAAAAACAGAAATCACGATAAGGCTAAATGCCCTGAGCATACTCTCCCTGTAACTCCCCTCATCGAGCCCCAATGGCAAATCCCAGATAACTTCAGAGAGTCAGGAGAATGACCCATCTCTAAAAACTCTATTTGCAAAAGCATGCAAAGTAGATGGGGATGAAGATGCAACCACAGGGGGGCTGAAAAATCTAATTGGGGATCCTTTCATCATAAAAGACAATCTTTTGTATTTGGCAGACAGAGAGAAACCTAGGCTAGTCATTCCAAAAGAGTTTCGCCAAATAATCCTGCATGTGGGTCATACTGTGCCATGGGCTGGGCATCTGGGACAGGCAAAAACTTATGATCGCATTGCTCAGCGTTTCTATTGGCCAGGATTATACAGAGAGGTAATTGATTACTGTAAAACGTGCCATGAGTGTCAGGTTGTAGCTCCTAACAAACTTTCAAACAGAGCCCCTCTACAAGCATTACCAATAATGAGTGTACCTTATGAAAGAATAGCCATGGATATAATTGGTCCTCTGCCAAAGAGTAGCAAGGGTCACAGGTTTGCCCTGGTTATTTGTGACTACGCCACCAGATATCCAGATGTCTATCCACTGCGTTCCATGCAGGTCAAACATATAGTGCGGTGTTTGGTAGAGCTATTCTCTAGAGTTGGCATCCCTAAAGAGATCTTAACAGATCAAGGTACAAACTTTATGTCCCATCTGATGAAGTCACTGTACTCACAACTTGGTGTTAAAGGGATCAGAACAACTCCATACCACCCTGAAACTGATGGTCTCGTAGAACGTTTTAATGGTACACTGAAACAAATGTTGAGAAAATGTATTGATGATACTGGCAAAGATTGGGATAAATGGTTGCCGTTCCTTTTGTTTGCATACAGAGAAGTGCCACAGGCTTCAACGGGTTTCTCCCCTTTTGAGTTATTATATGGCAGACAGGTCAGAGGCCCTTTGGACGTGCTGAAGGAGAACTGGGTGGCTGGTGAGGCAGTGGCAACAACAACCAACAGTATCATCTCCTACATTCTGCAGATGAGAGACAAACTGGACAGTTACAGAGAAACGGTCAAAGAACACATGCATGAAGCTCAACGTAAGCAGAAGGTGTGGTACGACAAACGTGCTCGTGAAAGAGAGCTGAAAGCTGGCCAGAAAGTCTTGATACTGCTCCCGACCGGCCCAAGTAAGTTACTAGCCAAGTGGCAAGGCCCTTATACAGTAACCCGAAAGGCAGGCCCTGTGACCTATGAAATTCTCTGTGCTGATAAAAGAAAGTGCAAACAGTTGTTGCATGTAAACCTTTTAAAAGAATATCATGACAGGAAAAACCAGAAGGCAGGTGGAGAACATGTTCTGATGATCCAAGATGTCCAGCTGGAAGAGGAGGATGTGTGGGAAGCAGAGGGGGCTGACATGGTGCCGCACAGAGAGAAGTGTAAACCCCAGGCCCCTCCGGAGCATCTGAGTTTGGATCAGTGGCATCAACTGGGTGAGCTTAAACAATCCTTCCCAGCATTGTTCTCAGAAAAACCTGGACGCACTGATGTGATAAAGCATAACATTGTACTGAAGGACACTAAACCTGTTCGCCTGAGGCCTTACAGAATTCCTGAAAGAATGATGGAACCACTGAGAAAGGAGGTAGAGTTGATGTTGGACATGGGAGTCATTGAACCATCTAGAAGTGAGTGGTCAAATCCTATAGTGCTTGTTCCTAAGAAAAACACCACTGAACCTCGGTTCTGCTCGGACATGAGGAAGCTGAACAGCATTTCCTGTTTTGATTCATACCCTATGCCACGGATTGACGAGCTACTGGAGAAGTTGGGGAAAGCTAAGTACATCACAGCTTTAGACCTCTGTAAAGGTTACTGGCAGGTGCCTCTTGAACCAGCCTGCAAAGAGTATACAGCTTTTCAGATTCCAGGAATGGGTTTGTTTCACTACACTGTACTACCCTTTGGTCTTCATGGAGCGCCTGCAACCTTTCAAAGGTTAATGGACCTTGTTCTTAATGATTGCACCAGGTTTGCAGCAGCCTACCTAGATGATGTGGTAATCTACAGTGAATCCTGGGAAGAACATCTGCAGCATCTTAAAGCTGTGTTGGGCAAGATACAGGAAGCCGGGCTAACCCTGAATGCCAACAAGTGTTCCTGGGCTCAAGAGGAGGTAAAATACCTTGGATACCTGGTTGGACGTGGGCAAATACGACCACAAGTTGAGAAGATAAAAGCCATACAGGTAATACCCAGACCCCAGACAAAGAAGCAAGTGAGGTCCTTTTTAGGCCTGGTGGGGTGGTACAGAAGGTTTGTTCCCCACTTTGCTACATTAGCTGCCCCACTTACTGATCTAACAAAAAAATCTCCCACAAAAGTTGTGTGGAATGATGAGTGTGAAAATGCCTTCCAGGCATTAAAGAGGCAGATCTGTCAAGCTCCTGTGTTGCAGAGCCCGGACTTCACAAAACAATTTCTTGTGCAAGTTGATGCCTCTGGTGTTGGACTAGGAGCAGTGCTAGCCCAAGGAGAGCCTGGCGAAGAGAAGCCTATACTGTTCCTGAGTAAGAAGTTGTTTGGCCGGGAAAAAAAATACTCTACCGTGGAGAAAGAGGGACTGGCTATAAAGTGGGCTATAGATTCATTGAAGTATTACCTTCTTGGAAGAGAGTTTGTGTTACAGACAGACCACAAACCGTTGAAGTGGATGCAATCTAAGCAGCATCAGAATGCAAGGATTCTACGTTGGTGCCTAGCCCTCCAGCCATACCACTTCACCATACAGTATTGTCCCGGTATGAATAACTTAATAGCTGACTATCTTTCTCGCTTGCCTGACCTGTGCAAGCCAGAGGGGGAGGAGGTGTGAAATGTGATGAAGCGCACACACTCCCTCACTAACATTTTGGCTTAACAATTTGTTTGTTAAGAAAGGTAGTACATGTTTCTTCAGAGTTGTCTTTATTTCAGTTAAAGTTATAAAAACAGTTTACATAGAAAAACTAGTAAAGGGCATCTAGATTAATTTGTCAGTCTGTAAAACACACAATCACAAAGTAATCACCATTTCCTTTGTTCAGACCTGGAAGCCATTTTGTGTCACTGCTCAAAGGGGGAGCACGCCTCCAAAGTACTCCTTATGTGTGCCGTATGAGTAGGCGGAGTCTTGGACGTGATTGGTCAGGAAATGAGTGATTTTATGAGTGTCAATTAGGTTAAAAACTATCCGTTTTAAGCAGAACTTGTTGTTTCTGAAGGTACAATGTTTATGTTGATGCAATTATGAATTTACTTAAGCCTTTAGGATTGTATTAAATGTAGACCACAGTGTTTAATTTTGTATTTAACCCTTCAGTCCGCTTTCAGAACCATGACCTGATTGGCCAGGTTGGATTGGGAAGGCGGGCAGTCTCCTATAAATGTGGTTGGGAAGAGAGGGGAGGGGGCATTTGGTGTTTGTTCCTTGCTGGTGAACGCAGCACCAGGCATACAGTTTTTGTTTCTGTGGAATAATGTGGAAGGCTGAGAATAAAATGCCTGTCTATTTTTGCAAGAAAACCCTCTTTCCACGTATCGTTCTTTCACCTGCACCTCACTTTGTAACAACTACGTCTTTCCCCTATTCGGGGGTTTCGACTATTTAAATCGGCTACAGTACATGTATATTTAAGGTCTGATGGAATTGTAAAAAACAGGTTAAGAATAGCTTTAATTGACCAACATTTATTTTTGTGCATTAAATACTGTCTATAAAAAAAGTAAAAGTCTCAATCTAACAACAAACCAATGAAGGGATCAATGTACTCTCACTTTCTTGATGTGGAACAGTGAAAATGTTTTTCCTAAAGTTTTTGTTCTTATGTTTTCTGCTGCAAACCTTTGTACTCTGTTCTTTAATGATGACTACCTTATCTGAAATCCTAAATATTTATATACAGTATTATATGAAATCCTCCCCATGCTAGTTTCAAAGTTCCTGTGCTCAGGGCTTATTGTCCTGGCAGCATGGCTAACTGAGCTAACAGCTAACTAGCTAACAGCTAAAAGCTAACTATCTAACAGCCGCTACAGTAAACAGTGATATAGCTTCTTTAGCAAAAAGTAAGCATTTATTATTGCAATTAATATTGTTTTTAATATGATCTTTTTTTGTAAATGGAACAAATACCACAAGACCTAATTTCCCCAGGGAATAATATATAATACTTCTAAATCTGACTGATTAAATCATTGAGAGTTGATGCAGTGCAGCCGGAGGTCATAACAGGTTAAACCAGAGAAGATTTTTCCCTATCATATATGTTATTAAACTAAAGTTATATAACATAATGTTGCCATATACTGGTCAATCTGGATACAGAAGGAATAATTGTTATTATAAAGTATATTATTTCTAATTTGAAGATAAACTGGTAGTTAAATGCTGACAATATAATGGAAAAATTCAATTCCTTCTGTAATTTTTGGCTGTACCCTGCTGAAAACTCACATTAAAATGAATTTCACATACTACCAGTCTGAAACACTGCTCTTGCTCTAAAAGTAACTGGGTGTGTTTTTCTTATCTTCCCTGTAGACTGAATCAATCTATACCTGTGGTCAGCTGCTCAGTGCTTGTTCAAACAAGTGCTTCCATGCAAAGTATGCTTGATGACTGTCCAATCACTAACCTTGATGCAAACTGTAAATATGGTGCATTGGGGCTGTGCGTGATTTAAAACATATAATTAATAAATGTTTTATTTTGTGTTGCCATAAGTTAGTCTCTCTGCGTTTGTGCGCTGGGCTAATTAATGCTAATGCTAATGCGAGGATAATAAAATGGCGGCTTCACAAAACTTTTTGGGAGTTTTACGGGGCGTGGTTTGCAATCTGCCCAGCCAATCAGATATAGGAACCTTTTTCTCCCACGAAAGTCCCTGCTCTCTAGCAGGGACGGAAAAGGGGGTAAAAAGGTTCTCATTAACTAATTTTAGTTACGGATTTTTTTGGTGTGAACGCAACATTTCGGAACTATATCGGAAATAAAGTGGGAAAAGTACTGCGGTGTGAACGCGCCTAAGGTCAGAATAGCTTTATTTAATAGCTGGTTTTATGTCTGTGACCCCTCCTGTTGTTAATTGATAAGCCTGAAACATGCACTTGTCAAGGTTCAGAGGCAAATTTTGCAAATATGGCAGTAGCCATCGATCATCTTAAGATAAGATATACTTTATTGATCCCAAGTTGGGAAATGTTTTTGTTACAGCAGCATGTACAACATGCAATTTATTGTTACTTTGTAATTCTACTCCACTACAATTCAGAGGTTAACCTAGTATTTTTACTCCACTACATTTATTTTAGTTACTTTGCAGATTCTGATTAATGATGTGAAATATAAACAACCCTTAAAGCAGACTTTAGTTACACCTGAGTCAAATTCAGGGAAGGTGATTGTCAAGTGCCAAAATAAACTATGCAATATATTAGACGTTAAGTACTTTTTCAGGCTTAATATTTATCTGTAGATACCCCCAAAAAAAATTCTTATTCAAAAGAAGACCTTAAAGTATTCTTTAATGTTTAAATAAAGCCTTATTATTTTATCTGTTTTGCACATCCTCCTATTAATATCTTTGGACGTCCTACACTAAACTGTTTTATTGTAGAGATCACTACAGTATCTTCCTGATATTTTCTATTCTATATTTCTATCATTGACCTTCTACTTTCCCCCTATTTCGTATGTAGGCTACTCTTAATATTTAATCTCAATTTTCATGAAATATAACATATTCAACAAAAAAATACAATAACATGCTTTAACCACTAGGCGGTGCGGGTTAAACACAATAAATTATACTTTCCAGTATAGAAAGGTATATCTGTCATTTTATGGTAAGCTATTGAAATTCTGATTCCATAGATGTGTCTCCCATCACCCAAAACCCCTGACTATTCTCTCAACTCAGTATTTACATTCTTTAATTAAAAAAAAATCAGTAATATATTTTCTAACAGCTGTGCACCGTTATGGTGTAAATATAGCCTATCTACCAATTGGATCAAATATAAAAGTCAACCGAATTACTATTGATACTGCAAGGAGACGTATTGTGTGAAAAGAAATGTAAGATGTTGTTTAATTGCTGATATATTTATGATCCACGTCACGTATTCAGTTTCTGCGGCATTTCTTCCAGTTTGTCCAAGGGTCTTCTAATCAGGGCTCTATAAATAAAGAACAATGGCAGATGTGTAATATTTAATGCAGCCGAAATGTGTATTACAATGCCGTTATGTGACGACTTCCAAAGAGAAAAGCAAGCACACTCGGAATAAAGTATTATTATTATTATTTTTTTTTTTTTCGGATTTCACATCGCATAAACATCCTATCCCAACGTGCATTGCGGCTAAAACATCCAATCACCGAGCTTCAACGATAGCTGAGGATTATGGGTAGTTCAATGTTTTAGCCTATCAAAACCTCTGAAAAAAGAAATGTCCATCCATCCATCCATCTTCTCCCGCTTATCCGTGGTCGGGTCGCGGGGTAGCAGTTCCAGCAGAGAGCCCCAAACTTGGTCCTAGGTCTACCCCTCGGTCTCTTCCCAGCTGGACGTGCCTGGAACACCTCCCTAGGGAGGCGCCTCGGTGGCATCCTTACTAGGTGCCCGAACCACCTCAACTGGCTCCTTTCGATGCGAAGGAGGAGCGGTTCAACTCCGAGTCCCTCCCGGATGACTGAACTTCTCACCTTAACCCTAAGGGAGACGCCAGCCACCCTGCGGAGAAAACCCATCTCGGCTGCTTGTAAAAATAAATGTGTCTCTCAGAATCGAAAGGGAAAGACCTATGGGAAAATAACAAAAGCATTGTACACCATTTAAACCCATTAATGTTGTGTAAGGATAAACTGATGTTTTTTAGTGGATGAGTACGGCAGATATCACTTTAAAATCATTTGACAGTGAGGGGAATACGGTTTTATTATGAAAACTTCAAGACCGGAAATACTGTTTTCACCCTGTGAGGGTTGACGCTAACTTGACATGGACGCTGCCGTCAATAGAAATGAATAGGGTAAAGACGTAGTATATACATGTTCTCCTGGCGAGACCTCAAATAATCTTCGTAATATCTATCAAACTATAGATCCTACACATCCACTGGACGTGGATTCTAAAAGTACAATATACACTTCTCGCTAGAAATCTAATCAAAAAGCATTTTAATGGCCAAACTATCCTACAATTTAGGATTTTCCAGAGAGGGTTATTTGTGAATATACTAGAGGTCGAAAACTTTAAAACGTGATTATAGGTCGTAATAAGCGCTTGAACAATCGACCTATTTGGTCGTATGAGTTGGAGGACTTGTTGATTCTTAAGCATCACCGGCAAAGCAAGTAGAGCACACAGTTTGTTGCTTTTACTTCAGACTTTAATGTGTTAATAAGGAAACCTGAAGAGTCACTTTTGTGGCATTTGGCCAACACGGTATTTTTGTTGTGTTTGACTTTGGTCACATGATGTTGTGCATGTTTTATATAAAGCTAACATGGTATGTATTAGTTCTTCAATAGTTTTGTTTTGGGGCAGCATAAGCTCAGTCTGCAGGGACTCGACGTGGGAACCGAAGGGTCGCCGGATCAAGTCCCAATTGGACCGAAAAATACCAAATGTGGACTGGTAGCTGGAGAGGATCCAGTTCACATGGGCACTGCTAACTGGAGCCGGAAAAACTGGCATCCTGTTTGCACTGACACCTCTACATATGAGAAATACATGTGTGTGTATATGTAAGTATGTGTATTCAGACCTGATGTGTTAACTGTATATAATAAGAAAGTGAACAACTGAATTTCTCCTTCGGTATAAATAAAGGGTCTTCTTCTTTTTTCATAGTCGTTTTGGAGAAGTGTCTTAACTAAAACAGAAAGCCAAATGTATCTCGCTCTACAGAGTTCCCCTCCTCCCAAAAACAAACCTACCAAGTAAGTAAAGTCGGTAAAAAACACTTGATGAGGTATTTTTGTACACATAACTGTATTAGGTTAGTTGGAAGCAATAATATTAAGTTGAACCAAATATATCTTATTTAAATTAAATATTATTGCTTTCAACGAACCTAATACAGTTATGTGAAATCTGTTGACATAATACATTTAATTTAAGTCAACATTTCAGTTTTTTCAATGGATTAAACACTATTGTCTCTCTTAAGGACAAAGGAGCTACAAGCTAAAGGCTCAGCTTGTTTCTCTAATAACATAAGATCCAGACTTCCAATGACCAATCTATTAAATGGTACATTTATATAAATAAAAACTGCCAAAATCCTCAAAGTAAATGTAAGACAGCTTCTGACTGAAAAGAACAACATGAAGCCGGGCAGAAGTCCTCACCTGATTATCTTTAAACAGAAGCCCAGTCTCGTTCATAAACCTTTGTTTGTCTGACTTTTTTGTAGAGTCATCACAATTCATATCTTTACAACCAATGGGTTCAAGATAACAATATTTTGTGCGGAAAATAGTTTGCAAGAGCAGAATGTTCTTCAGATTCTGCCTCTTAACTTAAGCACAACAGACTGATAAACTTGACTAGTCTCAGAAATTCATAAAAGCTGTTATGTATTGTAATATCAACTGAGCTTAATAATGCAAGTTTTTTTTGGGGGGGGGGGAGAATGAATGCTCTATATTGTTGGGACTGATAGCTTTCATTTACAAAAATCTAACCTGACTGAAATAAAAGTACACGTTTTTTTTCTCACAGTCCTGGTAAGTCATATCAGGTTTTACAACTATTTCAGATCAATTAGTCCTCTTGGAGCTCTTCTCACTGGAGAAGCCCTAAGTTTTATGAATGGAAATCTCCATTTCAGGCTCCTCCCTGACCTCAGGGAAAACATTTCAGAACTGTACCCGTAGAAAAGTAGGTTTCGACTATTTAAATCGGCTACAGTACATGTATGTTTAAGGTCTGATGGAATTGTAAAAAACAGGTTAAGAATAGCTTTAATTGACCAACATTTATTTTTGTGCATTAAATACTGTCTATAAAAAAAGTAAAAGTCTCAATCTAACAACAAACTAATGAAGGGATCAATGTAGTCTCAATTTCTTGATGTGGAACAGTGAAAATGTTTTTCCTAAAGTTTTTGTTCTTATGTTTTCTGCTGCAAACCTTTGTACTCTGTTCTTTAATGATGACTACCTTATCTGAAATCCTAAATATTTATATACGGTATTATATGAAATCCTCCCCATGCTAGTTTCAAAGTTCCTGTGCTCAGGGCTTATTGTCCTGGCAGCATGGCTAACTGAGCTAACAGCTAACTAGCTAACAGCTAAAAGCTAACTAGCTAACAGCCGCTACAGTAAACAGTGATATAGCTTCTTTAGCAAAAAGTAAGCATTTATTATTGCAATTAATATTGTTTTTAATATGATCTTTTTTTGTAAATGGAACAAATACCACAAGACCTCATTTCCCCCGGGAATAATATATAATACTTCTAAATCTGACTGATTAAATCATTGAGAGTTGATGCAGTGCAGCCGGAGGTCATAACAGGTTAAACCAGAGAAGATTTTTCCCTATCATATATGTTATTAAACTAAAGTTATATAACATAATGTTGCCATATACTGGTCAATCTGGATACAGAAGGAATAATTGTTATTATAAAGTATATTATTTCTAATTTGAAGATAAACTGGTAGTTAAATGCTGACAACATAATGGAAAAATTCAATTCCTTCTGTAATTTTTGGCTGTACCCTGCTGAAAACTCACATTAAAAATGAATTTCACATACTACCAGTCTGAAACACTGCTCTTGCTCTAAAGGTAACTGGGTGTGTTTTTCTTATCTTCCCTGTAGACTGAATACATCTATACCTGTGGTCAGCTGCTCAGTGCTTGTTCAAACAAGTGCTTCCATGCAAAGTATGCTTGATGACTGTCCAATCACTAACCTCGATGCAAACTGTAAATATGATGCATTGGGGCTGTGCGTGATTACTCTGTGCCCTTATGCAAATCAAGATGCAAGTATTGATATCAGAGAAGTGTAATATATTCAGGAATAATATTGAAAATTCCCAGTCATGTGAATCTTATCTATACTGTATGTGCCATCAAACTCAACTTCTTGTTTCTGAAAAAAGAAATTGACTAAAGCGTGAATAAAAAGCATTAAATAAAAAGCGCGAAAGACTCACTGTGTTGAGGCTCTGAATTGTGTGTAGCTTATGCAGTATTACAGATAGCAAAACTAACAAAACATCTCTGATCTCTTTAGCCTCTAAAACAGGTGCTGTGAATGTATCTATTGTTTGCCTTTTTTGGAGAGAAACATGACAAATTAGCATATCTATGAACAGCAGAGTCATATGACGAAATGTTTTGGTCTCAAGTATTAATATGTAACACTTTTCTAAATACTAAATTGGAATCTTTTTCTGAGTTTCTTTGCAGAGTGTTATTATCTCAGGGCCACATTGTCAAGATTTGTTTTCAATGAGAATGGATGCTGTCACATGAAGCTACGAAGCTTTTTTCTGAGCACTCCAACGTTTGTGTGCAGCTGCTTGGAGCGCATGAATTTGAAAAAATGTCAAATTGTCAGATATTTGCTGGTCACCTCACTGTAGAAATTGGAGGAGAAGCTGGTTTTGGCCATGCCTTTCAGATAGAAACTTGATAGAGAAACCATATTGTACAAACAAGGTGTGTTCAAAGGCAGTCACAGAGAGAAAGTGTGGCATTTAAAGACACACATCAGACAGTAACAGTCAGGAACAACAGGTGGTGACACACAAACCTCCACAAACAAAACTTGTTGCTGGTGGTCAATGATCAGCTGAATATTTCCCGAGCGGCCACACAGATTATACTTCAATATAAAACACCGCTGTTGTGCAACATGTTCTGCTAATGTATTATCACTACTGGCTGCTACTTCTTAGATTGTCAATTCCAACTGGAATCTGTATGTTATTATGTAATTATACCTTCATTTTGATTTACTACTGCAATGAACCCACCACCAAACACAGTATTCTACAATGTTACACTTATTTTATTTTATAAATACTGCTTACTTACTTATTTTCCCTGAATGTGTACTTTTGTAAATGTTTACTTTATTTTATTTTAAGTACTATGTGCATGCCTTCTTATCTATAAGTGTGTTATTTAAATGTTTCTTCTCTATCTATACTGCTGTAAATTCCCCCTCTAAAACTCAGTCATTATCAAGTCCATTCTAACTGCTGGGATTTTAAACTGCCTACAGCAAAGTGCAACACTTTTTCATGTCGCTTCTCCTGTTCCATAGTTACGTTTTTTATAACCAATAGATAACCCGTTTGTTTAATACCAGAGAAGAAGACAAAAGAAAGTAAGAAGAAATGGCTCTCAGCCACCCTGTCAGCGAACTCTTATGCCAATATTAATGATATCTATTGATATGACGCTCTGTGTGCAGATTGTAGGATGCTCACACTACAACATGAACGCTAAAGGAGCATAATGGGGCCATACATTCTCTGAGCAGGGTGTACTTATCTTTATCTTCATCTTATTCCTCCCAGGACAGAACCTGGCAGAGACACAAAGTCCACATCAAACTGTTCTTTAGATCGACGTGTTTACTTTGATAAGCCTATAAGAGCTTATATATGAAACTGTCCTTGTGTCAACATAATCGCATAATGTTGCCATGGATTAAAGGTACTTTAAATGTGCAGGTGTGTCAGCAGATGGGGACGAGTCATCTTCAGTGGGGAACACTTAATCCCGGGAACAATCAGGTCTATTCAGTACAATGTAAACTCACATTAGAGAATATTGACGTCCATAATATGTTCCTTTATACAGCATATGAGTGAAAGACTCACTGTGTTTGTTGCAGTTTGACAGTGAAAAAAAAACAAAGAACGTATCTAATCACTTCTGCAGCAAATATTGTTTCTCCACTGTTTATATTATTATTTTTCTTATCCATTTTAGGTCATATCAGACGCTATGTGAACAAGGGGCTATAGACGGCTGCATATATGAAAAAAAAACACAATTGCAACCAAAGCTTCTCAACAGTTTTGTGTAGTATTAGGTGTCCTTAATAACATACTAAAAGTCCAAAATCTGACCACAAGAAAGTTGTAATGTTCAAGATGGCGTCCAAGATGTCCAAAAATTCATAAAATACCCTCAATCCTTCATAGTTTATTCTAGACCAATATTTTCTCTGTCTTAACTTGTGTTTTTGGGGCCTAGAAATCCCTTGGACTTGTCCAAATTGCTATATTAAGATAACATAATTGTGAAATCCAATATTTTGGGTGATTGAATCTATTAAAACACTCTGAAAGGGCCACCGGATTCAAGTAAACTAAGTTCCTTAATATTTAATAAATACCATTTAGTTTGTTGTTACCGGAATGCTTTTACGAGACTATTTTCTGGCTTTTTTAGGGCTGCTAGGGCGTCTTAATAGCAGAGAAAAAGACAACAGTATCATTATTAAAGTCAATATGTTGGCAGTGATGGAGGTGGATGTTAGGAGTTTAGAGAGCAGTGGAACTGAGCATTTAGACCTGGGATTTACATCCTGGTTCTCATGTGTAGTTGGGTTATATGGCAACAAAAGCACATTGGTTCAACTGTAACATTTTCACTCATTTTGGCTCCGACCTTTATTTTGAATGAGCGAATTATGTAGAAACAAAATAAATACATTCTGAATGTTAGTCTTTCTAAAAGAGAAATCAGGTTTCTCTCATCAGGTTAAAGCTCTGTGAGCAGATGTCAGGCTGTAACATAAGGGGAGGTGTTTGCACAGCCACTGTCAGCTATCGGATGCAAGGTCATGTGACAGGAAACCCAGAGTAGAGGGTAGACTTCCTGAATGAGATAGAGAGAGAAAGTATAAAAGAACTGGCTGTGCAAAACATGTCGTCTGAATTCAGTTTCCAAAAAAGAGGAAGAGGTGCAATTTCTACTTACAATGAAACGGCAGTGGAGATAATGTCAATAATGTCAAGTATTGTCTGTAAAAATAGAGGATGAGTGTGTGAAACAGGTATATGTAAGAACTTATACACTAATGAGTTATTATTTACAGAATGAAAGGAAGTTGGGTTTAGATTGTTCAAAAGTCAGCTTTATAGGAAGCAGAGGTGCACTTTTTTTCCGTTTATACCCACTTCCTCAAAATGTTGAAACGCACCCTGCAAGAGTACCAAAATTACACAATAATGATACGCTTTTGGAAGGAAACCCAAAAACCTGAAACTGAACTCCCTGAAACAATATCACCCTAGAAGCACATATCTTTTGAGTTTTGTAGTGAAACTCATAGTTTCTCATCAAATCTCAAATCTCTTAAGTATTGGTTAGCATGTTATTACCTTCAGTGATTTTGTAAATGTGTATGCATTCATGGCGGTTGCAGAGAGGAAATCAAAGTGCACTGAAAACTGAAACATTGACTTGATTACATGTATTATGTCAATATATTTCAAACAACTATAGTTGAAAGCAATAACATTAAGTTGAACCTAATATTGTTTTATTTAAACTTAATATTATTGCTTTTAACTAACCTAATACAGTTGTGTGAAATCTGTTGATATAATACATTTAATTAAAGTCAACATTTCAGTTTTTTCAGTGTGGCAAGAAAAATGATTTATAAAGAGATGGGGCAGCATTATAGCTCACATGGTTGAACTGGCATGGGATATCCTAGGGCTCAAAGTGTTAGGGTTTGTTTCCGGCCTGGGACCAATTGCAGATTGTCGGGGGAAAAAAAGGGATGACACATCATCTGCCTTCAGTTTATCAGAGTCATCTCCCCTGGACCTTGTTGGGTTGAGAGTCTGCTTTGTGAGGGGGGGCGTGCTGATTTTTAATCCCACATTAGTGAGCAGGCAGCCCGGAGATTAGCGTCTGTCATCTGACCAGCCGGACGGCCAGGGATAGGGATTAAATTGAAATAAATGCATCACTTCCCCGTAAAACTAGCATCACAAGCAAGGGGGGTTCCTTTTTCTCTGAGCAGTTAAAACATGTTTTACATTTAGACAAGTTCTGAGTGAAAATACCTTTATTTTTTGTATCCTACTTGACGGTAAAATATTCTACTTTATTTTGTGAATACCTGCTACATTATCTGAGATTTTAGCTGCATTTTCTGCAAATTTAGATATGAAATTCTTCACCCATGAACACGTTAAAGCTCACAAACGAACAGAAACACAATGTTCTATCAGTTCCTCGAATATGGGCATTGAAAGTGGGTTTGTGCTCCTAAATAGAAACAATAGCTGGACTTCCCTCAGTGAAAACCCTTTGACAGTGCTTAAAGGTTGGGGCTTTTATCCCCTATGGAGCTAAACCCATCTCTCTCTACACAATTTAGCACACAATCTCATTAGTCGGCCCGTTTCTCTGTCTCCGTTCATGCGTGGTTTCATGCAGCTTTGAACTGTCAGTCAGCTACCGCTGGTCATGACATCAGGCTTATTTAAAGGACCATGCTATTGTTTCTTTCCCCCGGGACATTTAAGCTCAAACATGATGTTTTTGCAAAATGCAAGCCATTTCTTTAAGCAAATACATGTTCTTACATTGTTCTCTTACATTTCAAAGCAGCCATTTGCCTCAGACATTATAGTAATGGCCATCAGGGAACAAAATACAACTTTTTTTGTAAATAACCTGTACACCGTCTGCATTTCACTGAAAGAAACCAGCAAATGTCCACTTGCAATCCAACACCGACACACAAGGGCTTATTTCCGACAACCTATTTGGTTGATATAATGCTTTGATATCTCAATTGTAGTTCCTGTTGTTCAGAAATCCTTTATTCGTCCTTCAGTGGGGACATTTGTTGGAGTATTCTTAGATACAATAGCAGGAAGAGTTGGAAACAAGCAAAAGCTTCAAAGAATTCTGAACACTGGAGGGCAGAAAGACTTCGAAACAAAAAGCTAAGGGTTAGGGTTAGGCTGTTGAAGCTACTCAAACATCCATCAGACAAGGAGCACCATTAGCACAGGCATTTGTACTTGAAGGTCTCTTGTTATACTATTTTTAGGCATTTATTATAGGTCTCAGATATAAAAAACATGTCTATGAAGTGTTTTGCTCAAAATACAAAACAGATCACCCATTCTAGCCATGCCTCATATCCCTCTATTTCAGCCCTGTTAGAGAAGTGCTGATTCTGGGTCCCTAGGTTTCAAAAAGAGGAGGGGGAGCATGTGCCTGCTCATGCAGGAGAATTCTACCGGCAGATTGTCAGCTAAATGCTGCCGTGATTAAACGCCAAAATAGGTTTGAAACCACATCAAGCTTTATTTCTGAAACAGTATGGAGCTCAAATGCTTTTTCTCTTGCGGGCACCAGATTGATGCTTTTAACTTCAATATTTGAAAAGAAATCTTCTCGGCGGAGCATGCCCCCGGACCCCCCTAGAGGAGGTGAGGACCCCCCTAGAGGATGTTAGGTCCCTACCAGTGACGTGCGGTGAGGTTCATGGCTGGTGAGGCACTGACTCACTGAGTCAGATTTACAAATATTATATTTTGACCTTAATCGAAATATTCGGTTATTTTCAAAAGTTTTTTTAGTCTGATGCTTCGATTCATTTTAAACAGACCGTTCAACAAAAGGATACCCAAAATCTAAATATTGGATTTTGTAAGATACCATTTTCATTACAAATGTGGTCTTACCTTGACTTGAAGATGAAGTCCATGCTATCCTTCTGGACAACAATCTCTATTACTTTTTTGTAAAAGTCCTCCTTATCTTCCTGTAGTTTCAAAAGTCTAGTTTGTTGTTTGCGTCTACCGTCTCTGCGTAGAATTACAGTAGCAACAAGAACCTGTGGGCTCACGTGCGCCCCCTTCAGTGCAGCAGAGGTTATGGCTGCCTCCCCTGGTACTTTTTTCATTGCCGTTGTACAATGAGACCAGCGAGCCTAAATATCATATATACCTGAAATAAGTTATTTAGAGACTATGGATGGCGAGGATAAATGTAATAAAGGGATCTACAAACATTACATTGGTGACCTACAGTGAGATGGTAACAGGCATGCGCTTAGGGCCCACTTTCCAGCCAGTTTCTGTGGGGTGACGCATTCTGAGGTGAGGCAGATCTCATCTGTGCCTCACATTGGAGTATGACCTCCCCTGACTGCACGTCGCTGGTCCCTACATATAAAAAGATAGCACTTTACCCCTGCTTACACCTATATGCCGTGAGTTGTTATCGAGCCTTCATTTTAACAGTCGTGGGTGTACTGTGTATGTGCGTGTGGGGAGTGTTGCAGTAGAGAATTCCACTGTAGCGACTGGTACATTAATGGGAAACCCTACATGTTTGAGCAGCCTCTATGAAACGGCAAGCTACCCCACAGCACCCCCAAAAGAAAATCTCTGGCGCCGATACTGGCCGCGGCACATGACGGTTTTGTGTGCCCTCCCATGAAAATCATATGCCCTCTATAAAAGATATCAAAAAGTGCATTTTGCATGATAGGAGACCTTTAAAGTACTATGGTGTCAGAGGTGGAAACAGTAGGGCCATACCTATACAAAACATGTCTGTGAAGTTTATTGCTTAAAATACCAAACAGATCACTCATTGTAGCCATGCCTCATACCCCTCTATTCCAGCCCTGTTCCAAAAAGGCTGATTCTGTGACTGTAGCTTTCACGCAGCTTTCCCCTGCTAAGAGAGTTTTCTACCGGGAGAAACTCAGCTAAACGCTCCCGTGATTAAATGCCATATTATGTTCCCAACCACTTCAAGCATTATGTCTGAAACAGTATGGAGCTCAAACCTTTCTCTCTCGTAGGGTTTACCACAAGGACATTACGTTACATATATTCTCTCCAGTACAGCGTTAGCTCTGAGTGTTAGCATGCTTGCTAATGTAAACACAGACCATATTACTCCCAAAACACGCCGCGCATTGTTTCTGATACAGCACATAGCTTGACATGTTCTTTCTTAAGTGTTTACTGCTAGAACAGTGCCAGTATATGTATTATATATAACAACTTTACTCTAAGTGCCTCCTGCAGACATCCTGCTGAATACACAGACACACAGCTGCGAGAGGGAATTCAGCCAGACGACTGTATACGGAGACGATAGGTTGGGATGTGTCACGTGTGCCACATTTAGCCAATGACGTCATAGGAGCCAAATCCTGGATCTGCTCGTTTGCACCCCCGTTTATTTTTATTTTTTAGAGATGTGGTTAAGGAGGAAAAGAGAGAGGGTTGTATTTTCTGAAACTTTGTGAGTCTCCTTACACACCGGGGACACATATTTATGTATAAAAGACATCAAAAAGTGCATTTTGCATAATAGGTCCGCTTTAAGTAAAAGTACAAGAGTATTAGCATAAAAACATACCAAAACGTAAAGTGCTCATCATGCAAGTGGTATAGCGTAAATCTTACAATATAATTTATTAATAATAATTTAGCAAGTAGCATAACATGGAAATAATCTGGTTCAGTAACAAGTGCCTCAAAATTGTACTTAAGTAAAGTGCTTGAGTAACTGTACCTAGTTAATTTTCACCTGAGTAAACTCAGGCAACAGACTCAACAGCACGACTCAGAAACACAGGCTTTAGTTTGAAAAAAGACAGTCTTTACAGAGCAAAGATTGTTACACTGTGGATCGGTCAGACAGGCATCCAAAACAGACCAGGAGTTGTTGGAGTAGAACACTTCTGCTACGCGCCGTTCGTTGGATGAGGCTGGATCTCTATTAAATTAAGAAAGGAATTGAAAACACCGGAATCAAAAGTTATAACAATTTTCTGAGTTTACTGGTAGGAAATAGAACAAGTATACAAGTTATACAGAGTACTCCGGGTACTCCGGGCTTTCAGATTTGTGATGCGATTCGGATAAATGCATTGGGATCAAACCAACTCATCAAACCAAAAAGAAATTGGACTTCAGGTTTGTGATGCGATTCGGACACAGATATCAGGATCAAACCAACTCACCAAACCCAAAAGCATTTTCACACTCCAAAACATCAGTATTCATATCTGTCTTTGGGGCGGAGATGGGTCATCTCTTCCTTCCCACTTTTCTCCCAAGCGAATTAGAGAGCCCCTGGGGAGGAGCTGTTTAAACTGACCACCTCCCCCAAGTGCCCTGACTGGCTGGATTCGCTTCTGACCGGGTTCAATCAGAGGTCTGACCAGAGAGTGAGATCTCAAGCCACACCAGGTCAAAAGTCAATGTTTATCTTTACCTTATCTTACTCTACATTCCTTTCCCAGGGGATATTTTCACCTAAACTATCCTCCTTCAGACATTTAAACTCTTCTCCACCTATTTAACGATGTATTTTAACGACTTAAAAACAGCATCTGGCTTTTAGAGGTGATAAGAAGCGAGGTAATGTTGTCTTTAACGACCTTAATGACGACATCTGCTTTTAGGGGTAAAACAGATAAGGGAATGCTCTGGTTTTTGGACAAAATTAACATGGGATCACTCCCGTCACCGGACGTACTTCGTCTCACTGGAATAGTAACGGTCATAGTGAATATAAAATCGTCCCCATGTATCCGGCCAATGACGGGAGAGTTTTGAAAGAGACAAAACACTGTTCCATACATTTAAAAACACTTAAACAATTAAACAATGTTTACCCCAGGATTCTGGCCTCTTCCCTGGCTTGTAAAGTGCAGTTATGCGCCATGGAGGTATTCTGATATTTTCAAAATGTAGCACTTTCACACTTTCACAGGGAATAGCGGAGTTATGGCAGAGGGTCAGATTCTGAAAATACGATTTGAGAACAGGGCTCTGATCAGGGCTAAAGTCTTGTTAGAAACTGGTGAATCTGTTTAAATGCAGGCAGCATAGGCACTGCTTTTAGCAGGGTCTCAGAGAGCCATAGACCCAGGGTACAGCACATCGCTTTCTTACCCATAAAACAGGGCTCTGATCAGGGCTAAAGTAATGTTAGAAACTGGTGAATCTGTTTAAATGCAGGCACCTGCATTCACACCTCCAGGGCGGAGACCGGGAAAACCAACTCTCTTTGCCCGCTCACAGAGCCCCGAAGGACGGACTAGAGACCTCCAGCATGTCCCCATAACAGTGGGACTCTGTTTCTTTCACAGCTCCAGCAGAGACAAGGGGAAAATCACCTCTCTCTGCCCGCTCACAGAGCACCGAAGGACGGACTCGAGACCTCCAGCATGTCCCCATAACAGTGGGACTCTGTTTCTTTCACAGCTCCAGCAGAGACCAGGGGAAAATCACCTCTCTCTGCCCGCTCACAGAGCACCGAAGGACGGACTCGAGACCTCCAGCATGTCCCCATAACAGTGGGACTCTGTTTCTTTCACAGCTCCAGCAGAGACCAGGGGAAAATCACCTCTCTCTGCCCGCTCACAGAGCACCGAAGGACGGACTCGAGACCTCCAGCATGTCCCCATAACAGTGGGACTCTGTTTCTTTCACAGCTCCAGCAGAGACCAGGGGAAAATCACCTCTCTCTGCCCGCTCACAGAGCACCGAAGGACGGACTCGAGACCTCCAGCATGTCCCCATAACAGTGGGACTCTGTTTCTTTCACAGCTCCAGCAGAGACCAGGGGAAAATCACCTCTCTCTGCCCGCTCACAGAGCACCGAAGGACGGACTCGAGACCTCCAGCATGTCCCCATAACAGTGGGACTCTGTTTCTTTCACAGCTCCAGCAGAGACCAGGGGAAAATCACCTCTCTCTGCCCGCTCACAGAGCACCGAAGGACGGACTCGAGACCTCCAGCATGTCCCCATAACAGTGGGACTCTGTTTCTTTCACAGCTCCAGCAGAGACCAGGGGAAAATCACCTCTCTCTGCCCGCTCACAGAGCACCGAAGGACGGACTCGAGACCTCCAGCATGTCCCCATAACAGTGGGACTCTGTTTCTTTCACAGCTCCAGCAGAGACCAGGGGAAAATCACCTCTCTCTGCCCGCTCACAGAGCACCGAAGGACGGACTCGAGACCTCCAGCATGTCCCCATAACAGTGGGACTCTGTTTCTTTCACAGCTCCAGCAGAGACCAGGGGAAAATCACCTCTCTCTGCCCGCTCACAGAGCACCGAAGGACGGACTCGAGACCTCCAGCATGTCCCCATAACAGTGGGACCTCCATAACCTTGCACACCCTGAGTCCCCGGGCCCCCACAGTTAAGCACTCCCCCACGGACTAAACACAGGTATTCACACCCACCAGAACCTCGTGCCCCTGGTGACCTTACAAGGGGGTGGTTTTATGGTGCTTCTGTGTCCGCCCATCAGCATCCATATTCGGCCTTCTTCACGGCATCACCCCCTCTTCTGTGGAGGGTATTCTCGTGCCCCTGGTGACCTTACAAGGGGGTGGTTTTATGGTGCTTCTGTGTCCGCCCATCAGCATCCATATTCGGCCTTCTTCACGGCATCACCCCCCCCTTCTGTGGAGGGTATTCTCGTGCCCCTGGTGGTCTTACAAGGGGGTGGTTTTATGGTGCTTCTGTGTCCGCCCATCAGCATCCATATTCGGCCTTCTTCACGGCATCACCCCCCCTTCTGTGGAGGGTATTCTCGTGCCCCTGGTGGTCTTACAAGGGGGTGGTTTTATGGTGCTTCTGTGTCCGCCCATCAGCATCCATATTCGGCCTTCTTCACGGCATCACCCCCCCTTCTGTGGAGGGTATTCTCGTGCCCCTGGTGGTCTTACAAGGGGGTGGTTTTATGGTGCTTCTGTGTCCGCCCATCAGCATCCATATTCGGCCTTCTTCACGGCATCACCCCCCCTTCTGGGCTGGAGGTTCAAACACTTTAACTTTTGTTCACCCTCCTCTGGCTTACACCTCCTCCGCCAACACTTGAGCGCTCATCACAGGGTTCAGCACCAAGGAGAGTGCCTCCCCGGTGCTGATGGAAAGTGGCACTTTTTCTGCCCCTGGTAACCATCAAGGTTATTGTTTTTTTTTAATTTTTAATTTTATTTTAACAAAAACCACAGTACACAGAGCCTAAAACATAAACTATTTACACGTACTACTGCTGCTATAACAGTACTACTAAATTTCTTAACCTACGTTTTAAAGTGCAGTTATGCGCCCTGGAGGTGTTGCACTATTAACAAAATGTATGCCCAGGATTCTGGCACCTTCCCTGGCTTGTAAAGTGCAGTTATGCGCCCTGGAGATATTGTACTATTTACAAAATGTATACACAGGATTATAATAATAATTATATACACGGTATACATATTCACAATGTTTAGCGGGATTCAGGGGACCAAATTAGGCGTCTAATTCTTACGGTGCACCAGGGCAAACAGGTTGAGTCCACGGCCCCTGCCCCATCATCAGGAGTGTCAACCAGCCCCGGTCCCGACTTCATTGGCCTCTTTCCCTCCCGCTTCCGCTTCCGCTGCTGCTGCCGCTCCAATGACCCATCAGGTGAAGATGATGGAGCAGTACTGTTATAGCAGCCCTCTTCGGAGGTCTCCCCATCTGACAGCGGTAGACATCCTTCTGATGATGATGCAGCTGCTGCCGCATCTGATGACGCCCTGAACATGGAGCGGATTCTCAATGCCTCCTTTATTCCTGGCGCATTCGCGTAGAACCGGTCCGCCGTGGTTACGTCGTGACACATAAACCTGGCGAGAATCGACCGGCTTTCTGGATCTTGGTGATGCTTGATATTGTCAGCCAGGGCAATGCGCAGGATTGTGAAGGTGACGGCTGTTTCTAGCCCAGCATCAGCCCATGCCCTCTTCAAGTGAGCGTTCAGGTTCTTGGAGGCCCGATTTCCCCTTGTGAAAAGGAAGAATTCATTCTGAGGACCCAGCAATGCCTCTTTAATCCCCATCCACCGCATGACCCAGCTAAACTCCTCTACTGTAAGCGCCAGCTGTGCTTCGCCATATGTCTTGGCCGTCTTGTGATCCTGCACATGGATGATGTAGCCCTCAGCAGTTCCCCTTATGGCTGCCTCTAAGACCTCACTGTTTTTCATGTTTGCGTACACGCCCGTACGGTGGCCATACAGGAGGCTCCAATGGAGGGTGAGATAGCCATAGAGAAGCTTCTGGGTGGTTGAGGTCGGCGTGCCGGCCATCAGGTCGAGGAGCTCCGGGATGCGCTTCTCAGCGGCCGCCATGGCGGCGAGAAGCTCCGCCTGGCTCGGCAGACGATCCAGTTTGTTCCTCTTCACCTTAAACTGATGTAGAGTGACTGCCTTATTCAAGTGTTTCATGTTGGCTTTCACCTCTCTCATTATGTGGGTCATATCAGACTGGGTGAGCTTGCACTCCCGGGGCTTTGACTCAGACATGTACCCCATGAACTGGTGCACATTCTTCAGGAAGAACTCTGATGTTGTGACTGCCCGGCCCGGCTTTACAATATACTCGCTCCAGCCACGGATCATCTTCATGTTTCTTAGGAACAGCCAGTCTGACAGGCGGTTAACACCATGGGCCATGTATACTATGAAGTTCTTTATCCGGCTGATCTTCGACACAACATTGTCTTTCTGTTTTACTGTCGGAGCGACACCCAAACAGTGATCCAAGTATGTCTGAAGGTACGCCTCCATGCTTCTAGGCAACGTGATTTCACGCATGGTATTCCCCCGTCCACACCCAGTGGACCAGTAATTTGAGGGAGAGGGCAAGTCATTAGCCAGCTTAGAGGCACGGGTCTTCCGGCATACAGGGGTCTCGCTACCGGAGGCTACTGCAAACATGACAGTTTCCACCGGGGTCTTCACAGGGGTCTCGCTACCGGAGGCTACTGCAAACATGACAGTTTCCACCGGGGTCTTCACAGGGGTCTCGCTACCGGAGGCTACTGCAAACATGACAGTTTCCACCGGGGTCTTCACAGGGGTCTCGCTACCGGAGGCTACTGCAAACATGACAGTTTCCACCGGGGTCTTCACAGGGGTCTCGCTACCGGAGGCTACTGCAAACATGACAGTTTCCACCGGGGTCTTCACAGGGGTCTCGCTACCGGAGGCTACTGCAAACATGACAGTTTCCACCGGGGTCTTCACAGGGGTCTCGCTACCGGAGGCTACTGCAAACATGACAGTTTCCACCGGGGTCTTCACAGGGGTCTCGCTACCGGAGGCTACTGCAAACATGACAGTTTCCACCGGGGTCTTCACAGGGGTCTCGCTACCGGAGGCTACTGTAAACATGACAGTTTCCACCGGGGTCTTCACAGGGGTCTCGCTACCGGAGGCTACTGCAAACATGACAGTTTCCACCGGGGTCTTCACAGGGGTCTCGCTACCGGTGGCTACTGCAAACATGACAGTTTCCACCGGGGTCTTCACAGGGGTCTCGCTACCGGAGGCTACTGCAAACATGACAGTTTCCACCGGGGTCTTCACAGGGGTCTCGCTACCGGAGGCTACTGCAAACATGACAGTTTCCACCGGGGTCTTCACAGGGGTCTCGCTACCGGAGGCTACTGCAAACATGACAGTCTTCACCGGGCTTTTCACAGGGGTCTCGCTACCGGAGGCTACTGCAAACATGACAGTCTTCACCGGGCTCTTCCCAGGGGTCTCGCTACCGGAGGAAACTGGTAATATGACAGTCTTCACTGGGCTCTTCAAAGGTTTCATGACCGGTCTCTTTCCACCGGAGGCTACTGCAAGCATGACAGTCTTCACTGGGCTCTTCACAGGGTTCTTGACCGGTCTCTTCCCACCGGAGGCTACTGCAAGCATGACAGTCTTCACCGGGCTCCTCACAGGGGTCTCGCTACCGGAGGTTACTGGGGACTGCATGACAGTCTTCACCGGGCTCTTCACAGGGGTATTGCTGCCTGAGGCTACTGTGTTTATGCCGGAGGTACTTGGGATTGCCAGGCCCTTAAATCGTATACATTCGTCCTCTTCCTCAAGAACAGCAGCACTCTGCTTCCTGGGTTTTAGCTCCTTTTTCAGCCTGGAGCGCAGGGTCTTCACCTCATCATTGAGGGCATCCTTCTGAGCCCTCAATGCCACATTTTCCAGCATCACCTGCCTGCAGTCCTCGTTGTCACACTCGGTATGTGGGGAGAAGGGTGGAGGGTGCCCGGGGTATTCCTCCTCATTGTCTATATCCAATGATGTAGCCATTCCAATGATGGGGTTAGTCTCACGGAGGTCATGGAGCAACTGCAGTGCCACACTATGCTTCAGCCTTGCCATGACCTGCTGTGCCTCATGTCGGGACAACTCAGGGTGGTCATGTTTTACATGACGGTCCAGTCTCTTCCCAGCGTACGAACACCCAGCGATGGGACAGGGTTTGGTCCGAACATTTATCCTTCCACTGGCTATTTTCAGGAGGATTCCCCTCTCCTCCAAGTTCCGCACTGCATGCTTGTGCTTAAGGTGTTTGTTCAATGCCAGATAGAAGAGTCTGCACACCGGGCATTCAGATGACATCCTTACTGAAACACACATAATGAATTTGATCAAAATTATGTTATAGTTCTCCGTTTATATGCGTTAGCGTGAGCGGTGGTTGCGACACTGGGTCCGATGCATCAATTCATGGTGCATGGACGAAGGGAAGTATTGGGTTACCACCGGGTCAGATGGTCCCACTTCCGCACCAACGCGGGGCTGGTGATGGCAACATTGGGTCCGATGCATCAATACATGGTGCCACGACCATGAGAGGGTTTGGGGTACCCCGGAACCAGGCACCACCCCAGCAGGAAACGGGTTGTATGGTCAAAGGAGGAAAGAGTGATAGAACCGGGGTAAAGCAAAGAAAGTGTCCGACAATAGTGACTTGTGAGGCGGCCAGAGAGTCTGTCATATCTCGGTCCTATCCTCCAAGCAACGCTGTGGCCAAAACTGGGCTAAAAACTAAAAAAACTAAAAAATATTTCATCCAGGGAAATTTGGGTGAAAATGAAAAAAAAGTACCCGGAAATAGTGCTTCATTAGCCAGCAGCAGTCCCCTGTCGACTCATGTGACATTCCTCCAGGGTTACATAGAACCAGGGTGTGGGCTCCGAGCCATCTCCGAGACATCTCTAGTCCGTGTTGATAATGGGGGAAATGTACCCCAAAATAGTCCTTCATTAGCCAGCAGCAGTCCCCTGTCGACTCATGTGACATTCCTCCAGGGTTACATAGAACCAGGGTGTGGGCTCCGAGCCATCTCCGAGACATCTCTAGTCCGTGTTGATAATGGGGGAAATGTACCCCAAAATAGTCCTTCATTAGCCAGCAGCAGTCCCCTGTCGACTCATGTGACATTCCTCCAGGGTTACATAGAACCAGGGTGTGGGCTCCGAGCCATCTCCGAGACATCTCTAGTCCGTGTTGATAATGGGGGAAATGTACCCCAAAATAGTCCTTCATTAGCCAGCAGCAGTCCCCTGTCGACTCATGTGACATTCCTCCAGGGTTACATAGAACCAGGGTGTGGGCTCCGAGCCATCTCCGAGACATCTCTAGTCCGTGTTGATAATGGGGGAAATGTACCCCAAAATAGTCCTTCATTAGCCAGCAGCAGTCCCCTGTCGACTCATGTGACATTCCTCCAGGGTTACATAGAACCAGGGTGTGGGCTCCGAGCCATCTCCGAGACATCTCTAGTGCGTGTTGATAATGGGGGAAATGTACCCCAAAATAGTCCTTCATTAGCCAGCAGCAGTCCCCTGTCGACTCATGTGACATTCCTCCAGGGTTACATAGAACCAGGGTGTGGGCTCCGAGCCATCTCCGAGACATCTCTAGTCCGTGTTGATAATGGGGGAAATGTACCCCAAAATAGTCCTTCATTAGCCAGCAGCAGTCCCCTGTCGACTCATGTGACATTCCTCCAGGGTTACATAGAACCAGGGTGTGGGCTCCGAGCCATCTCCGAGACATCTCTAGTCCGTGTTGATAATGGGGGAAATGTACCCCAAAATAGTCCTTCATTAGCCAGCAGCAGTCCCCTGTCGACTCATGTGACATTCCTCCAGGGTTACATAGAACCAGGGTGTGGGTTCCGAGCCATCTCCGAGACATCTCTAGTCCGTGTTGATAATGGGGGAAATGTACCCCAAAATAGTCCTTCATTAGCCAGCAGCAGTCCCCTGTCGACTCATGTGACATTCCTCCAGGGTTACATAGAACCAGGGTGTGGGCTCCGAGCCATCTCCGAGACATCTCTAGTCCGTGTTGATAATGGGGGAAATGTACCCCAAAATAGTCCTTCATTAGCCAGCAGCAGTCCCCTGTCGACTCATGTGACATTCCTCCAGGGTTACATAGAACCAGGGTGTGGGCTCCGAGCCATCTCCGAGACATCTCTAGTCCGTGTTGATAATGGGGGAAATGTACCCCAAAATAGTCCTTCATTAGCCAGCAGCAGTCCCCTGTCGACTCATGTGACATTCCTCCAGGGTTACATAGAACCAGGGTGTGGGCTCCGAGCCATCTCCGAGACATCTCTAGTCCGTGTTGATAATGGGGGAAATGTACCCCAAAATAGTCCTTCATTAGCCAGCAGCAGTCCCCTGTCGACTCATGTGACATTCCTCCAGGGTTACATAGAACCAGGGTGTGGGCTCCGAGCCATCTCCGAGACATCTCTAGTCCGTGTTGATAATGGGGGAAATGTACCCCAAAAAAGTGCATCATGACTCAGCAATCATCACACTCAACTTTGGTGAGAACCGGGCAAAGGGGTCAAAATCCGTCAATGTGGGGGGTGAAACGGCTGTACGCGAGCCCTGGGGGGGCACCCGGGACCGGGCAGTGCCCCCGGCAGAAGGAACCGGGTCAAACGGGCCAAAACAGGAAAAAAAATAAAAATAAAAGAACCAGGCAAAAGGGGGGAAAATGGGAAAAAAGTGTCCGAAAATAGTGCCTCATGACCCCGCAGGAGTCCCCCGCGGACTCCCCTGACATTCCTCCATGGTCGAAATCATCCAATTCAACTTTGGTGAGAACCAGGCAAAGGGGTCAAAATCCGTCAATGTGGGGGGTGAAACGGCTGTACGCGAGCCCTGGGGGGGCACCCGGGACCGGGCAGTGCCCCCGGCAGAAGGAACCGGGTCAAACGGGCCAAAACAGGAAAAAAAATAAAAATAAAAAGAACCAGGCAAAAGGGGGGAAAATGGGAAAAAAGTGTCCGAAAATAGTGCCTCATGACCCCGCAGGAGTCCCCCGCGGACTCCCCTGACATTCCTCCATGGTCAAAATCAACAAACTCAACTTTTGTGAGAGCCGGCCAAAAATGGTCAAAATCCGTCAATGTGGGGGGTGAAACGGCTTTACGCGAGCCCTGGGGGGGCACCCGGGACCGGGCAGTGCCCCCGGCAGAAGGAACCGGGTCAAACGGGCCAAAACAGGAAAAAAAATAAAAATAAAAAATAATGAAAATCACCTCTCTCTGCCCGCTCACAGAGCACCGAAGGACGGACTCGAGACCTCCAGCATGTCCCCATAACAGTGGGACCTCCATAACCTTGCACACCCTGAGTCCCCGGGCCCCCACAGTTAAGCACTCCCCCACGGACTAAACACAGGTATTCACACCCACCAGAACCTCGTGCCCCTGGTGACCTTACAAGGGGGTGGTTTTATGGTGCTTCTGTGTCCGCCCATCAGCATCCATATTCGGCCTTCTTCACGGCATCACCCCCCCTTCTGTGGAGGGTATTCTCGTGCCCCTGGTGACCTTACAAGGGGGTGGTTTTATGGTGCTTCTGTGTCCGCCCATCAGCATCCATATTCGGCCTTCTTCACGGCATCACCCCCCCTTCTGTGGAGGGTATTCTCGTGCCCCTGGTGGTCTTACAAGGGGGTGGTTTTATGGTGCTTCTGTGTCCGCCCATCAGCATCCATATTCGGCCTTCTTCACGGCATCACCCCCCCTTCTGTGGAGGGTATTCTCGTGCCCCTGGTGGTCTTACAAGGGGGTGGTTTTATGGTGCTTCTGTGTCCGCCCATCAGCATCCATATTCGGCCTTCTTCACGGCATCACCCCCCCTTCTGTGGAGGGTATTCTCGTGCCCCTGGTGGTCTTACAAGGGGGTGGTTTTATGGTGCTTCTGTGTCCGCCCATCAACATCCATATTCGGCCTTCTTCACGGCATCACCCCCCCCTTCTGGGCTGGAGGTTCAAACACTTTAACTTTTGTTCACCCTCCTCTGGCTTACACCTCCTCCGCCAACACTTGAGCGCTCATCACAGGGTTCAGCACCAAGGAGAGTGCCTCCCCAGTGCTGATGGAAAGTGGCACTTTTTCTGCCCCTGGTAACCATCAAGGTTATTGTTTTTTTTTTTTTTTTTTTTTTATTTTAACAAAAACCACAGTACACAGAGCCTAAAACATAAACTATTTACACGTACTACTGCTGCTATAACAGTACTACTAAATTTCTTAACCTACGTTTTAAAGTGCAGTTATGCGCCCTGGAGGTGTTGCACTATTAACAAAATGTATGCCCAGGATTCTGGCACCTTCCCTGGCTTGTAAAGTGCAGTTATGCGCCCTGGAGATATTGTACTATTTACAAAATGTATACACAGGATTATAATAATAATTATATACACGGTATACATATTCACAATGTTTAGCGGGATTCAGGGGACCAAATTAGGCGTCTAATTCTTACGGTGCACCAGGGCAAACAGGTTGAGTCCACGGCCCCTGCCCCATCATCAGGAGTGTCAACCAGCCCCGGTCCCGACTTCATTGGCCTCTTTCCCTCCCGCTTCCGCTTCCGCTGCTGCTGCCGCTCCAATGACCCATCAGGTGAAGATGATGGAGCAGTACTGTTATAGCAGCCCTCTTCGGAGGTCTCCCCATCTGACAGCGGTAGACATCCTTCTGATGATGATGCAGCTGCTGCCGCATCTGATGACGCCCTGAACATGGAGCGGATTCTCAATGCCTCCTTTATTCCTGGCGCATTCGCGTAGAACCGGTCCGCCGTGGTTACGTCGTGACACATAAACCTGGCGAGAATCGACCGGCTTTCTGGATCTTGGTGATGCTTGATATTGTCAGCCAGGGCAGTGCGCAGGATTGTGAAGGTGACGGCTGTTTCTAGCCCAGCATCAGCCCATGCCCTCTTCAAGTGAGCGTTCAGGTTCTTGGAGGCCCGATTCCCCCTTGTGAAAAGGAAGAATTCATTCTGAGGACCCAGCAATGCCTCTTTAATCCCCATCCACCGCATGACCCAGCTAAACTCCTCTACTGTAAGCGCCAGCTGTGCTTCGCCATATGTCTTGGCCGTCTTGTGATCCTGCACATGGATGATGTAGCCCTCAGCAGTTCCCCTTATGGCTGCCTCTAAGACCTCACTGTTTTTCATGTTTGCGTACACGCCCGTACGGTGGACATACAGGAGGCTCCAATGGAGGGTGAGATAGCCATAGAGAAGCTTCTGGGTGGTTGAGGTCGGCGTGCCGGCCATCAGGTCGAGGAGCTCCGGGATGCGCTTCTCAGCGGCCGCCATGGCGGCGAGAAGCTCCGCCTGGCTCGGCAGACGATCCAGTTTGTTCCTCTTCACCTTAAACTGATGTAGAGTGACTGCCTTATTCAAGTGTTTCATGTTGGCTTTCACCTCTCTCATTATGTGGGTCATATCAGACTGGGTGAGCTTGCACCCCCGGGGCTTTGACTCAGACATGTACCCCATGAACTGGTGCACATTCTTCAGGAAGAACTCTGATGTTGTGACTGCCCGGCCCGGCTTTACAATATACTCGCTCCAGCCACGGATCATCTTCATGTTTCTTAGGAACAGCCAGTCTGACAGGCGGTTAACACCATGGGCCATGTATACTATGAAGTTCTTTATCCGGCTGATCTTCGACACAACATTGTCTTTCTGTTTTACTGTCGGAGCGACACCCAAACAGTGATCCAAGTATGTCTGAAGGTACGCCTCCATGCTTCTAGGCAACGTGATTTCACGCATGGTATTCCCCCGTCCACACCCAGTGGACCAGTAATTTGAGGGAGAGGGCAAGTCATTAGCCAGCTTAGAGGCACGGGTCTTCCGGCATACAGGGGTCTCGCTACCGGAGGCTACTGCAAACATGACAGTTTCCACCGGGGTCTTCACAGGGGTCTCGCTACCGGAGGCTACTGCAAACATGACAGTTTCCACCGGGGTCTTCACAGGGGTCTCGCTACCGGAGGCTACTGCAAACATGACAGTTTCCACCGGGGTCTTCACAGGGGTCTCGCTACCGGAGGCTACTGCAAACATGACAGTTTCCACCGGGGTCTTCACAGGGGTCTCGCTACCGGAGGCTACTGCAAACATGACAGTTTCCACCGGGGTCTTCACAGGGGTCTCGCTACCGGAGGCTACTGCAAACATGACAGTTTCCACCGGGGTCTTCACAGGGGTCTCGCTACCGGAGGCTACTGCAAACATGACAGTTTCCACCGGGGTCTTCACAGGGGTCTCGCTACCGGAGGCTACTGCAAACATGACAGTTTCCACCGGGGTCTTCACAGGGGTCTCGCTACCGGAGGCTACTGCAAACATGACAGTTTCCACCGGGGTCTTCACAGGGGTCTCGCTACCGGAGGCTACTGCAAACATGACAGTTTCCACCGGGGTCTTCACAGGGGTCTCGCTACCGGAGGCTACTGCAAACATGACAGTTTCCACCGGGGTCTTCACAGGGGTCTCGCTACCGGAGGCTACTGCAAACATGACAGTCTTCACCGGGCTTTTCACAGGGGTCTCGCTACCGGAGGCTACTGCAAACATGACAGTCTTCACCGGGCTCTTCCCAGGGGTCTCGCTACCGGAGGAAACTGGTAATATGACAGTCTTCACTGGGCTCTTCACAGGGTTCTTGACCGGTCTCTTTCCACCGGAGGCTACTGCAAGCATGACAGTCTTCACTGGGCTCTTCACAGGGTTCTTGACCGGTCTCTTCCCACCGGAGGCTACTGCAAGCATGACAGTCTTCACCGGGCTCCTCACAGGGGTCTCGCTACCGGAGGTTACTGGGGACTGCATGACAGTCTTCACCGGGCTCTTCACAGGGGTATTGCTGCCTGAGGCTACTGTGTTTATGCCGGAGGTACTTGGGATTGCCAGGCCCTTAAATCGTATACATTCGTCCTCTTCCTCAAGAACAGCAGCACTCTGCTTCCTGGGTTTTAGCTCCTTTTTCAGCCTGGAGCGCAGGGTCTTCACCTCATCATTGAGGGCATCCTTCTGAGCCCTCAATGCCACATTTTCCAGCATCACCTGCCTGCAGTCCTCGTTGTCACACTCGGTATGTGGGGAGAAGGGTGGAGGGTGCCCGGGGTATTCCTCCTCATTGTCTATATCCAATGATGTAGCCATTCCAATGATGGGGTTAGTCTCACGGAGGTCATGGAGCAACTGCAGTGCCACACTATGCTTCAGCCTTGCCATGACCTGCTGTGCCTCATGTCGGGACAACTCAGGGTGGTCATGTTTTACATGACGGTCCAGTCTCTTCCCAGCGTACGAACACCCAGCGATGGGACAGGGTTTGGTCCGAACATTTATCCTTCCACTGGCTATTTTCAGGAGGATTCCCCTCTCCTCCAAGTTCCGCACTGCATGCTTGTGCTTAAGGTGTTTGTTCAATGCCAGATAGAAGAGTCTGCACACCGGGCATTCAGATGACATCCTTACTGAAACACACATAATGAATTTGATCAAAATTATGTTATAGTTCTCCGTTTATATGCGTTAGCGTGAGCGGTGGTTGCGACACTGGGTCCGATGCATCAATTCATGGTGCATGGACGAAGGGAAGTATTGGGTTACCACCGGGTCAGATGGTCCCACTTCCGCACCAACGCGGGGCTGGTGATGGCAACATTGGGTCCGATGCATCAATACATGGTGCCCCGACCATGAGAGGGTTTGGGGTACCCCGGAACCAGGCACCACCCCAGCAGGAAACGGGTTGTATGGTCAAAGGAGGAAAGAGTGATAGAACCGGGGTAAAGCAAAGAAAGTGTCCGACAATAGTGACTTGTGAGGCGGCCAGAGAGTCTGTCATATCTCGGTCCTATCCTCCAGGCAACGCTGTGGCCAAAACTGGGCTAAAAACTAAAAAAACTAAAAAATATTTCATCCAGGGAAATTTGGGTGAAAATGAAAAAAAAGTACCCGGAAATAGTGCTTCATTAGCCAGCAGCAGTCCCCTGTCGACTCATGTGACATTCCTCCAGGGTTACATAGAACCAGGGTGTGGGCTCCGAGACATCTCCGAGACATCTCTAGTCCGTGTTGATAATGGGGGAAATGTACCTCAAAATAGTCCTTCATTAGCCAGCAGCAGTCCCCTGTCGACTCATGTGACATTCCTCCAGGGTTACATAGAACCAGGGTGTGGGCTCCGAGCCATCTCCGAGACATCTCTAGTCCGTGTTGATAATGGGGGAAATGTACCCCAAAATAGTCCTTCATTAGCCAGCAGCAGTCCCCTGTCGACTCATGTGACATTCCTCCAGGGTTACATAGAACCAGGGTGTGGGCTCCGAGCCATCTCCGAGACATCTCTAGTCCGTGTTGATAATGGGGGAAATGTACCCCAAAATAGTCCTTCATTAGCCAGCAGCAGTCCCCTGTCGACTCATGTGACATTCCTCCAGGGTTACATAGAACCAGGGTGTGGGCTCCGAGCCATCTCCGAGACATCTCTAGTCCGTGTTGATAATGGGGGAAATGTACCCCAAAATAGTCCTTCATTAGCCAGCAGCAGTCCCCTGTCGACTCATGTGACATTCCTCCAGGGTTACATAGAACCAGGGTGTGGGCTCCGAGCCATCTCCGAGACATCTCTAGTCCGTGTTGATAATGGGGGAAATGTACCCCAAAATAGTCCTTCATTAGCCAGCAGCAGTCCCCTGTCGACTCATGTGACATTCCTCCAGGGTTACATAGAACCAGGGTGTGGGCTCCGAGCCATCTCCGAGACATCTCTAGTCCGTGTTGATAATGGGGGAAATGTACCCCAAAATAGTCCTTCATTAGCCAGCAGCAGTCCCCTGTCGACTCATGTGACATTCCTCCAGGGTTACATAGAACCAGGGTGTGGGCTCCGAGCCATCTCCGAGACATCTCTAGTCCGTGTTGATAATGGGGGAAATGTACCCCAAAATAGTCCTTCATTAGCCAGCAGCAGTCCCCTGTCGACTCATGTGACATTCCTCCAGGGTTACATAGAACCAGGGTGTGGGCTCCGAGCCATCTCCGAGACATCTCTAGTCCGTGTTGATAATGGGGGAAATGTACCCCAAAATAGTCCTTCATTAGCCAGCAGCAGTCCCCTGTCGACTCATGTGACATTCCTCCAGGGTTACATAGAACCAGGGTGTGGGCTCCGAGCCATCTCCGAGACATCTCTAGTCCGTGTTGATAATGGGGGAAATGTACCCCAAAATAGTCCTTCATTAGCCAGCAGCAGTCCCCTGTCGACTCATGTGACATTCCTCCAGGGTTACATAGAACCAGGGTGTGGGCTCCGAGCCATCTCCGAGACATCTCTAGTCCGTGTTGATAATGGGGGAAATGTACCCCAAAATAGTCCTTCATTAGCCAGCAGCAGTCCCCTGTCGACTCATGTGACATTCCTCCAGGGTTACATAGAACCAGGGTGTGGGCTCCGAGCCATCTCCGAGACATCTCTAGTCCGTGTTGATAATGGGGGAAATGTACCCCAAAATAGTCCTTCATTAGCCAGCAGCAGTCCCCTGTCGACTCATGTGACATTCCTCCAGGGTTACATAGAACCAGGGTGTGGGCTCCGAGCCATCTCCGAGACATCTCTAGTCCGTGTTGATAATGGGGGAAATGTACCCCAAAAAAGTGCATCATGACTCAGCAATCATCACACTCAACTTTGGTGAGAACCGGGCAAAGGGGTCAAAATCCGTCAATGTGGGGGGTGAAACGGCTGTACGCGAGCCCTGGGGGGGCACCCGGGACCGGGCAGTGCCCCCGGCAGAAGGAACCGGGTCAAACGGGCCAAAACAGGAAAAAAAATAAAAATAAAAAGAACCAGGCAAAAGGGGGGAAAATGGGAAAAAAGTGTCCGAAAATAGTGCCTCATGACCCCGCAGGAGTCCCCCGCGGACTCCCCTGACATTCCTCCATGGTCGAAATCATCCAATTCAACTTTGGTGAGAACCAGGCAAAGGGGTCAAAATCCGTCAATGTGGGGGGTGAAACGGCTGTACGCGAGCCCTGGGGGGGCACCCGGGACCGGGCAGTGCCCCCGGCAGAAGGAACCGGGTCAAACGGGCCAAAACAGGAAAAAAAATAAAAATAAAAAGAACCAGGCAAAAGGGGGGAAAATGGGAAAAAAGTGTCCGAAAATAGTGCCTCATGACCCCGCAGGAGTCCCCCGCGGACTCCCCTGACATTCCTCCATGGTCAAAATCAACAAACTCAACTTTTGTGAGAGCCGGCCAAAAATGGTCAAAATCCGTCAATGTTGGGGGTGAAACGGCTTTACGCGAGCCCTGGGGGGGCACCCGGGACCGGGCAGTGCCCCCGGCAGAAGGAACCGGGTCAAACGGGCCAAAACAGGAAAAAAAATAAAAATAAAAAGAACCAGGCAAAAGGGGGGAAAATGGGAAAAAAGTGTCCGAAAATAGTGCCTCATGACCCCGCAGGAGTCCCCCGCGGACTCCCCTGACATTCCTCCATGGTCGAAATCATACAACTCAACTTTGGTGAGAACCGGGAAAAGGGGTCAAAATGTAAAAATTGTACCCCAAAATAGTGCCTCATGACCCCGCAGGAGTCCCCCGCGGACTCCCCTGACATTCCTCCATGGTCGAAATCATCCAACTCAACTTTGGTGATAACCGGGCAAAGGGGTCAAAATGTAAAAATTATACCCCAAAATAGTGCCTCATAATCAGGTAGAGTCACCTGGAAAGTGCCCTCGCATTCCTCCATGGCTCAAAATGTCAAACTTAAACTATTTTGAGAACCAGGAAAATGTAAAAAATACCCCCCAAAATAGTGTCTCATAATCGGGTAGAGTCACCTGGAAAGTGCCCTCGCATTCCTCCATGTCAAACTTAAAGTATTGAGAGAACCAGGCTGGGGGGTCCTTGCGCCACAAAATTAGGCCCACTCAGAGTGCTTGGTGAGCGGATACATTCTTCTATGATTTGCAACAGCCGTTTTTTTTCTGAGTGCACCCAAAAACTGGGTTTCCGATTTCGTGCGGAAGGTAGTTTGAAAAGTATGGATGAATCTTTTTGACAGAGAAGTGGAAATGAAGCCCAGGGACTTTTTCCCCTTCTCCGTTGTACCAACCATCGGAGAAGGGGAAAAATCGGCCCGAAGCGCCAACAGTCTGGCCCCTTCTCCCGTTGGCACTCAGAAAAATTTTGACAATTTTTCAAAACTTCATTTTTGATTATTTTAAGATATAATTAAGCGTTTTCTTCACTTTTTTTTGCTTTCCACGGGTGGGGGCGCCTGGCAGGCCGCCTATGAGCACCCAAATTCGGCCTGGATCATCCAGGATTTGTGGGCTAAGCTCCATAAACTGACTAAATCACCCAGAGAGGTCACCTTTCTAGCCCAAATATATATAATACAAATACATTTAAATAGTAAAAGGTGCACTTGTGCTCTGCATTACCCGGAATTTTATTTTCATAGCCCCATGATAGTGATTAAAAATCATTTTCATGGGAAAAAGTGTTAAAACGCCTGATTAAATTATATGCAGGACCCCAGTGAGCTCCAGACTATGTGCATTGTGTTGGGGAACCATATAAATGATAGAATAAATGCATTTAAATGCAAAAATAATGATTTTAAATCATTTTAGGGGGACAATTGTGGAGAGGAGCCTGAAAATGACTCTGCAGCAGGCCGCCTATGAGCACCCAAATTCGGCCTTCTTGACGCACCACCACCCCTTCTGTGGAGGGTATTCTCGTGCCCCTGGTGACTCTACAAGGGGGGTGGTTTTTATGGTGCTTCGATGTCCGCCCATCAGCATCCATATTCGGCCTTCTTGACGCACCACCACCCCTTCTGTGGAGGGTATTCTCGTGCCCCTGGTGACTCTACAAGGGGGGTGGTTTTTATGGTGCTTCGATGTCCGCCCATCAGCATCCATATTCGGCCTTCTTGACGCACCACCACCCCTTCTGTGGAGGGTATTCTCGTGCCACTGGTGACTCTACAAGGGGGGTGGTTTTTATGGTGCTTCGATGTCCGCCCATCAGCATCCATATTCGGCCTTCTTGACGCACCACCACCCCTTCTGTGGAGGGTATTCTCGTGCCCCTGGTGACTCTACAAGGGGGGTGGTTTTTATGGTGCTTCGATGTCCGCCTATGAGCACCCAAATTCGGCCTGGATCATCCAGGATTTGTGGGCTAAGCTCCATAAACTGACTAAATCACCCAGAGAGGTCACCTTTCTAGCCCGCTCACAGAGCCCCCAAGGACGGACTAGAGACCTCCAGCAGCAGTCCCCAACAGTGGGACTTCCATAACCTTGCACTCACTTCACTTGTCTCACACACACCCAGGGGGGTGAAAGAGGACACATTGGAGCACACATTGACCCAGCAGTAAGTGCTTGAAACGTGGCTAAAGGTGTGTCAAACAGTGGGGTAACATGTTTCAAATGACAGCACACTGCTGCTTGTTGGCAGGCTGACTCAGTTCACTTGTCTCACACACACCCAGGGGGGGAAAGATAACACTTGTACCCAGGAATAAGTGTTTGAAAGGTGGGGAAAAGTTGTTTGAAATAGTATAATATCTCCAGGGCGCATAACTGCACTTTACAAGCCAGAAATAATGTTTAAATGGTCTGGGAAAGTATTTTTAAATGTCTGGAAGAGAGTTTTAGACAGTCATTTTGCACGAAATCATTTAACATAGACGCTCTCCTGAAAATGCACAGAATATGTGCTTTTTCAGGAGACTGTCAATGTTAAATGATATCTCGCAAAATGACTGACTAAAACCCCGGAATAAGTGTTTGAAAGGCGGGGAAAAGTTGTTTAAAATAGGCTGATACCTCCAGGACGCATAACATGGGTAAAAAGTGTGTTAAAAGGTCGGGGAACATGTTTCAAATGACAGCACACTGCTGCTTGTTGGCAGGCTGACTCACTTCACTTGTCTCACACACACCCAGGGGGGTGAAAGAGCACACATTGACCCAGGAAAGAGTCCTCAAAACACAGGTAAAAGTGTGTTAAAAGGTCGGGGAACATGTTTCAAATGACAGCACACTGCTGCTTGTTGGCAGGCTGACTCACTTCACTTGTCTCACACACACCCAGGGGGGTGAAAGAGCACACATTGACCCAGGAAAGAGTCCTCAAAACACAGGTAAAAGTGTGTTAAACAGTGGGGTAACATGTTTGAAATGACAGCACACTGCTGCTTGTTGGCAGGCTGACTCACTTCACTTGTCTCACACACACCCAGGGGGGGTGAAAGAGCACACATTGACCCAGGAAAGAGTCCTCAAAACACAGGTAAAAGTGTGTTAAACAGTGGGGGTAACATGTTTGAAATGACAGCACACTGCTGCTTGTTGGCAGGCTGACTCACTTCACTTGTCTCACACACACCCAGGGGGGTGAAAGAGCACACATTGACCCAGGAAAGAGTCCTCAAAACACAGGTAAAAGTGTGTTAAACAGTGGGGTAACATGTTTGAAATGACAGCACACTGCTGCTTGTTGGCAGGCTGACTCACTTCACTTGTCTCACACACACCCAGGGGGGGTGAAAGAGCACACATTGACCCAGGAAAGAGTCCTCAAAACACAGGTAAAAGTGTGTTAAACAGTGGGGTAACATGTTTGAAATGACAGCACACTGCTGCTTGTTGGCAGGCTGACTCACTTCACTTGTCTCACACACACCCAGGGGGGTGAAAGAGCACACATTGACCCAGGAAAGAGTCCTCAAAACACAGGTAAAAGTGTGTTAAACAGTGGGGTAACATGTTTGAAATGACAGCACACTGCTGCTTGTTGGCAGGCTGACTCACTTCACTTGTCTCACACACACCCAGGGGGGAGAAAGAGGGCACATTGGAGCACACATTGACCCAGCAGTAAGTGCTTGAAACGTGGCTAAAGGTGTGTTAAACTGTGGGGGTAACATGTTTCAAATGACAGCACACTGCTGCTTGTTGACAGGCTGACTCACTTCACTTGTCTCACACACACCCAGGGGGAAGAAATATAACACTTGTACCCAGGAATAAGTGTTTGAAAGGAGGGGAAAAGTTGTTTGAAATAGTATAATATCTCCAGGGCGCATAACTGCACTTTACAAGCCAGAAATAATGTTTAAATGGTCGGGGAAAGTATTTTTAAATGTCTGGAAGAGAGTTTTAGACAGTCATTTTGCACGAAATCATTTAACATAGACGCTCTCCTGAAAATGCACAGAATATGTGCTTTTTCAGGAGACCGTCAATGTTAAATGATTTCGTGCAAAATGACTGGCTAAAACCCCGGAATAAGTGTTTGAAAGGCGGGGAAAAGTTGTTTAAAATAGTCTGATACCTCCAGGGCGCATCACCAAAAATGTACAAGCCAGGGAAGATGCCTGAATCCCGGATACTTTAGGTCTGTCACTTAGGGTGACCGCACCACTCCGACGCTCCCGAGAGCGGACGTCCATTGTTTGTAAGGCACCTAAGAGGGACAAGGTTGCTGTGTTGGAACACAGAATCTCTGGATCAGTGAGTTTGAAAGTAAGAATACCATTCCTATTCTATATATAATTACCCAAACCGTTGTGATTACATAAAACAGTTCAAACAATACATGTTTACTTCAATACAGTGTAGAATCATATCTTTTTACTTCAGAGTAGGCAAGAACTGGGTCAGGAAATGTAACAAGCTTGACACGGAGGTATGAAGACGAACTGGCAACAAGGACAATGGGGACATGCTGTATATACACAGGGGGGGATGACGATGTGGAACAGGTGAGAATAGTTGGGAGGATTACACAGGTGAGGAACAATCCAGAGAAGAGGGAAGTAACAAAATAAGACAGGAATTACAAAATGACATTAAAAAAGTGAACTAGCCGGAGAGGGACCAAATTGTTTGATTTGGTCACTCTAAAACCTGGGAAAAAAACACATTAAATGTTTCTTTAGCTAGATGTTTCACTTTTATCTTCGACCACCTCTTTCAACACTCGGTGCTGCAAGTAGTGTACATATATGATAGATAGATAGATAGATAGATAGATAGATAGATAGATAGATAGATAGATAGATAGATAGATAGATAGATAGATAGATAGATAGATAGATAGATAGATAGATAGTACTTTATTGATCCCAAATTGGGAAATTGCTTATACATGTGGGGGTTCTGTGAGAGCTGAGAGGCTCAAAATATGGCATGTGTGAGTTCAATTAAGCTATAGTTATTTGTGTATTGTGTCTATACAATGAATAACTCATAGACACGTATCATGTCAGCAGGTAATAAGGACACTGAACTGTTCAAAGGAGTGCCGTTCGCACTGTTGCTGACAGTTTAATGGGTAATTTTTTTTAAATGGGGCAGGCTGTCCTGTCATAATGTTGCTCTACCAGGACACATAGATAGCATGCCTGTTATCTTCATGAGTTATTGCAGGTGGCAAACAAAACAGTATTGTACAAATATTGCTTCATTCTAAATGTTATCTCTTCTCTTTCCCCTGTTGCTATTCACTTGCACATGAATGAATCAATCATGTCTGTGCATTATGTTTCACAACAGCCTGCGGTCTAACAAGCCTTTGCCTTAATAATTACAATGCAACATGAGATGTTAGACGTAATGTTAAACTGTGACGTTATCATTCTCTATAATAAAAATAAGAAAAGAAGGATAAGGAAAGGCTCGGTTCAGACCTGGCTTGCTTGCTCATGATTGTTGCCATGCAACTTTTGATAATGTTGCCATGGAAATAATCATTGCTGCAGGGCATATGACTATCTGTTACCATGGCAGAGGCCTTGTTTTGCAGAACATTCTGGAAAGGAGCTGTGTTCTCCAGTTATAGTTTCTCTTCCATGCATAAAACACACATTTTCTTGGGTATCAGTCACAGACCTATGAGGTGTGTGACAGAGATGGAGTACTCGAGTCCTGGACTCGGACTCGAGTCGGACTCCAGTGTCGATTTTCGGGACTCGTGACTTGACTCGGACTCGCGCACTGATTGACGCGACTCGGACTTGGACTCGTGAATTCTCGCGCACGATGACTTGGACTCGGACTCGGACTCGTGAATTCTGGCGTACGATGACTTGGACTCGGACTCGTGAATTTCTCCCCCCACGATGACTCGGACTCGACTTGTACATTGACGCTCCGACTTGGACTCGGACTCGAGCAAGTTTTCTCTGGAGTCTGATGTCCTCTATCCTGGCATGTGCACCTGCGAGGCGAGTTCACGTACTGGGCCCCGCTATTCCAGTCTAAAGATGTCTAGAGACACACCCCGCATCGTGCTGTATGCTTTCACACATTCTGCTTCCACATTGGAAAAGAGCAGCGCAAAATGCTCGTTATGTGGAAAAAATATTGAAGAGAAGGCTCCGTAACACATTACTCTAAGGATCGAGTTCAGACATAGGCTGTCTTGAACACTATCATCAGAGTAACGTGATCTAATCAATAAATAAAGATTCAGCCGATAACACGAAAACACATGGCTACTTAACATGCAGAATTACGTCATTTTGCATGCTAAGTAGCCATGTGCTTTCTGGGGCTAAATCTTCATCAGTAAACCGATTTAACCGGTAAAAGTTCTTTCAAAATAAGAGTCCCGATCTTATTACTATCAAAATAAAAGTGCAAAACGAAAACTTTACCATAGGAAAATATTGGCATACAAATATAATCACTTCTCTAAAAGGTAACTAATTTTAAATATAGTTAGACATATTATGGGTCATTTACAATAATAATAATAATAATAATATTAGTAATAAGCTTTATATTTGTATAGCACCTATTACAAGAATTGTAGGCAAACTGGCTTCACAGCAGTTCAATAGACAGATTAGTATAACATGACAGGATAAAAGCAATGTAGAGGAGCAGCTACATTACAACACATATATCCACGAAGATTAATACATGAAGACTTGTGACTCGGACTTGACTTGGACTCTTCTTAGGTGACTCGGAATTGGACTCGGACTCGAACACAGGTAATGATGACTCGGACTCGGACTCGACTCGGACACTCCTGGGTGACTCGGACTTGGACTCGGACTCGAACACAGGTAATGATGACTCGGACTCGGACTCGACTCGGACACTCCTTGGGTGACTCGGACTTGGACTTGGACTCGACTACGACTCTCCCTAGGTGACTCGGACTTGGACTCGGACTCGAAGAGTGGTGACTCGAGAGTGACTTGGACTCGTGAATTGGTGACTTGACTACAACACTGGTGTGTGACATGTTGATTTTAGTTGAGTAACATTTTATCTTTATATTCCTATGAGGCTACATCTTGTTTTAACAGGACATACTTAGCATATAGTCAGAAAGGCAAATAAATGTCCAGAGGATGGAAAATACATTTAGTGCAGAAAATGATATTTAAACTGAATGCAAATGGCTCTGTACAATGTGTCAAGAGTGACATTACAATCATGTGGTCCAATAGGAAAATGAAAAATATTTTAGAAACTTGTTGTGTATCTAAATGTACATCCTTTTTCTGAGAGCCAGCATCTTTTTTTATGGATTCCAATTAGAAGTGAGCAACACAATTCCTGATCAATTATTTAAATATGTTCTTATCCGAAAGTTCACAGCACAACCATTTTCAATAAGACATGTGGGGAAATATATTTATTTGCATTCTTGCCGAGAGTCAGATGAGAAGTTACTGCTCTTATTTGAAGTTTATATACAGTATGTTAAGAAAGGCACCATCACACCTCCAAATAAATGTTGTGTTAGCATTTTTTACTTGCAGTCATTAAACAGTAGAATGTTAAAGATTACGTGTCTAGAAGGTACGATGCACTCCTCATCCTCCTTTCCAAATTTGGCAAGAATTCATCTAGATATCCTAGGTGGTTTCAGCAATTGATTTTGGATTTTAATCAATCTATATGCATAGCCTGTTGAGATTAGAAAGGTCCTTCAGAGTGACTCAGTTACATTTCTACTTTCTACTTCACACTTAGTGCACACAGCTAGACAAAAGTGGTATCGATCTTTAAAATATGATTTTGACATAACTTTAGATCATCGGGTGATTAGTCACCAAACACCTCTGAGTTTTTGTAACTGTACTCCTGTTCACCTTTTATATTTTGCCCACATAATTTAAGTTGTGTTGAAACAAACAGAGAAAGTATTCCAATAACCACTTTATTCATAATGTCCACTATTATATATGTGTGTTATGTCTGCATGATTTCTAACTTTCTTAACAAAAGCCTTTGTTATTCTCATGCGTCTGGAGGAGGGTTTAGCCAGCCAATCAGCGTCTCCTTAACGAAGCATAATCCGCTCGGCTGAGCTCCTGTTCTGCTTCTCATTAAACGCTCTAATGGTGCATTTCCACTACAGCGCGGAGCTCGCTTTAAGCGTGCCGTGCCGTGCCCGCCCTGTTTTTGGTTGCGTTTCCACTTGGCGTAGTTCCGGCTAGCGGGTACTATTTCACCGTTTTTCTGGCCCCATAAAATCGAGGTTCTTTCCGGGCCAACAACCAGGCTGAGTCGGGTTGAGTATGCTAAACTAGAGAGAGAATCGCTGGCAAGGGGGCTACAACTACAACAAGATGAACATATTTGACCGTGATTTAATTGTAATACACGTTTCAAAATGATGCCGAAGTAACAACATACTGATACCGGTTAGTAAAAACCATGAATTAATGCTTTGACAAGTCTGCAGACAGACGGCAGGCGAAAAACCTTTTAAAATGCGTGTTTTCTAAATGGAGATCGGCTAAGCTAACGCAGTATATGCTCCGACCGTCCACACTCACAACAACGGCCTATACAGACATAAATAAACCAGCGACTGTACTCGCCATGACACAGACAGTCTGTGGTTTGTACTTGTTTAACTTTTGTCTAGTTTCTGAACAGATATGAGGAGCTGTGAGCTCTGAGGGCTAACAGCTAACGGCTGATGTTGGTTTTCTGTGGTTCTCATTGAAGATTACGTCACGGCTCCGCCTACACTGCGTTACTATAGTTACTGCCCCAGCTACTAATGGAATGGAAACGCAGCATAAAGTGAGACAGTCCTAACAAGGCCTAACGAGGCCTAGCCATGCCGAGCGAGGCCCTGTAGTGGAAATGCGCCATAAGTGACTTTATTTTGTTCTCCTTAGAAACAGATGTCAAATCCCCCTCATCACTTGATTCAAGGGATAAACGCATTCTCAAACTAATTCTCTCTGTCTTACACTAAACCACACACAATTGTACTCATAGTTTACCTTGAAGGCAATATGTTGGGTTTCCCTTTTGGTTTCCATCCATACCTTTTTTTAGTAACTCTCCTTTTGTCCTCTTTGATTACTGTTATCAGTTGCCCTCTCTCTTTTTTCTCTCCATTACTTCTCTTGTGATTAGAACCATTTGCTCCTTTTTCTTCTGTCGCCATCCATGTTTTCTTTGTATCCCAATGTGTTCTCAATCTCTTTTCTGCACTCTACCTTCATCTTTCTCATGGATAAACACATGCCCTCTGGAATGTGTTTATCCCAGCTCACCTCCTGGTTGTTGGGTCACTTCGCTTGACTGCTCTCCTCCTCCTCCTCCTCCTCCTGCAACTCAGGCTTCTCCCTTTTCTTGACCATACGGCCCACTGACATCTCATTCATCTCATTAATTTCAATGAAACCACTCTGTCTACTCAGCGGGCTTGAAAAAAGGTGCAAAGCTCAATGAGGGCAAACACAGTAATGCAACGTCATCCAACTGGGTCTGCAAACTGAATTCCTAATTGTACATTATTACATTACATTTCATTTAGCTGACGCTTTTATCTAAAACGACTTACAACAAGTGCAATCCACAATGAAAAAAACAAACAAACCACAATGCAAGAATCCTTCAGTAGAGTCATTGAAAGTGCAGTACCTTCAAATATGTTCAACCTTTTGAAGTGATACTGTTTTACTCGTTTTTCTTTTGGGCCATTTAACCGTTGCTGTCAGATCCTTGATGTTGAATGTTTATGTTGAGAGAGAAAGAGTATTTCTTTCTTTCGTCAACAGACAATAAAGCATTTTTCTACAAAGTAACCTTGGGTCCTAACTGCTCCGCTTGCAAGCCGTGACACATCCCACCTGAAGGAAGTGTTTATGCACCTTTAAAAACTCTAAAGTAAAGTTGTTTTACTTTATCAGTTGTCAGGACTTGTTGCATTATATTTCATAAGCCCCAAGCATTTATTTTTGCTATGCTGTTAATTTCTTTGATTTCACAACATTTCACACCACCTTTTTATTTTGAAATGTTTTCCTCCTTGTGTCTTGTCTGGTCCTGCTTTCTGGGTGTTTCTCAATGTCGAGGAAGGCTGCCCCAGAGCCACAAGGATAGTCATCGAGTGCCGCCGAAGGACTGTTCCAATGTCCAGTATACGTGGAATTCTACCGAGGCCGGCGTACTTCGTTGCGGGAAATTTCGAGGCTGCACATGTGTAGACTCCGCAGTCTTAAAATCCCCACAATGCTTTGCGCACGGACCAATTTCCAAAATCTTTGGCGGAAAATGTAAGGCGGGGCCTCTCATATGACGCACACCTGCACACTTGCTAGCCTGTTCCATTATTCGTTTTCCGAGGCTAGGAGGTATTCTTGCCTCGCTACTTAAGGAACTCACTCGGAGGTACATGTGCTATCAAGCAAGCCTCCTCGACATTGAGATACACCCCCTGTGTTTGCCTTCCTGTCTTTAGTTTCCCTGTTGTGTCTGATTGTGTTCACCTGTTGCCCTTGTGTTTCTGCCTCCCCTGCCCAGCTGTGTCTTCAAGGTTCAAGTTCAAGGTTCTTTATTGTCAATCTGACATAGCTACAGAGTAATTATGCAGTTGAAAATCTTATGTCACAGGCTTCTCCAACAATGCAACATAATAACATAATAACAATAACAATAAGAGCATGAGCAATACAAAAATAATAATAGTTATAAAAATGAAATAAAGTTATGATGTGGAATAGTGCAGTACGAGTCTATATACAAGTTATTGGAATGATATATATATATTAGGTATTAGATACATACTACTGAGTAGCAGATGAATGTTTGATGTTGTTTCAACAGTTCAATTTTTTAACAGTCTCACTGCCCGCGGGAAGAAACTGTCTCCGAATCTTCTTGTCCTTGCCAGGATGCTGCGGTAACGTCTGCCAGACGGCAACAGAAAGAACAGTTTGTGGCTGGGGTGATGGGGGTCTTTGATAATCCGTAGTGATTTCTTCCTGAGCCGCTGGGAGTAAAGGTCCTCCATGGATGGCAGCTCCGTCCTGGTGATGTGCTGTGCAGTTTTCACCACCCTCTGTAAAGCCTTACGATCGAGGTCGGTGCAGCTGCCGTACCAGGCCGTCATGCTGCCAGTCAGGATACTCTCTATCGTGCACCTGTAGAAGTTGCAGAGTATCCTGGAATCCATTTTGAACCTCCTCAACCTGCGGAGGAAGAAGAGCCGCTGTCGAGCTTTCTTGGTGATGGTGGTGGTGTGAAGAGACCATGTCAGGTCCTCAGTGATGTGGACCCCAAGGAACCTGAAGCTTTTGACTCTCTCCACCGTAGTCCCATTGATGGCGATGGGGGCGTGTCCCTCTCCCTGCTGCTTCCTGTAGTCCACAATCAGCTCCTTTGTTTTGCTGATGTTGAGATGGAGGTTGTTATCCTGGCACCAAGATGTCAGGTTTTCGACCTGCTCTCTGTACGCCGTCTCGTCATCGTCTGTGATCTGGCCGATGACGGTCGTGTCATCAGCAAACTTCACGATGGTGTTGGAGCTGTGTGTGGCCACGCAGTCGTGGGTGAACAGGGAGTAGAGGAGAGGGCTGAGCACGCAGCCTTGAGGGGCACCGGTGTTTAGAATCAGGGTGGAGGATGTGATGTTTCCCAACCGCACTGCCTGGGGTCTGCCCGTCAGGAAGTTCAGGATCCAGTCACAGAGGGCGCTGTTGAGCCAGAGATCTCTGAGCTTGATGGCCAGCTTGGAGAGCACAATGGTATTGAATGCTGAACTGTAGTCAATGAACAGCATTCTCACATATGTGTTCCTGTTCTTCGGGTCCAGGTGTGAGAGGGCAGTGTGGAGGGTGAGGGCTATGGCGTCGTCTGTGGACCTGTTTGCTCTGTAGGCAAACTGCAGGGGGTCCAGAGATTCAGGGAGGGAGGAGGTGATGAATAATTTGACTAACCGCTCAAAGCACTTCATTATGATGGAGGTGAGTGCTACTGGGCGGTAGTCGTTGGGGCAGGTGATGATTGTCTTTTTGGGGACAGGAATGATGGTGGAGTGTTTAAGACATGTGGGGACTACAGACTGCAGCAGGGACCTGTTGAAGATGTCTGTGAACACCTCTGCCAGCTGAACTGCACACACCCTGAGAACACGGCCAGGGATGCCATCAGGTCCAGGAGCCTTGTGTGGGTTAACCCTTTTAAAGGATTTACACACATCTGCCCTATTTAAAACAAAAGGGCAGTGTAGCTCCTGGTCCCTCTGTACCTCCACAGCCCGGCTGCTCTCAAAGCGTGCAAAAAAACTGTTTAGCTCATCTGGGAGAGATGCGCACGCAGACACTCCCGCAGCACCCCCCGCTGCTCCTTTGTAGTCAGTCATTGTCCTTAGTCCCGCCCACATATTCCTAGTGTTACAGCCTTTGAAGTCAGATTCCACCTTGTCTTTGTACTGTCTCTTTGCATTTTTAATTGCTCTCTGGAGATCATACCTAGACTTCCTGTACTCCTCCAAATCTCCCGCTGTGTCAGTGTTAATTTCGTCAACGAAAACTATGACGAAAAATGTTCGTCAACGACCTTTTTTACATGACTAAGACGAGACGATAACAAGCTAAAAATAGATTCTTGATAACGAAAATTTGACGAAATGTATATTTAGTTTTCGTTAACGAGACGAGACGGGACTAAGGTGTTAATGGTGGACTAGCGGACATTCAAAATGCAGCATATTTTCCCCCAATTGCCCGTCTTGTCTGTCAAAATGCATCTTACATTTCTAACTTGCAATATCATTATTTCCGCTCTCTTCACTCCAGAAGAGCGATCTCTCTCTGTCTCTCTGTGTGCGGGGGGCGGGGCCTAACAGACACGCTGCAGCGGCACACAGAGATCTGCCGGGGACGGAGCGTTCAGAAGTATAGAGACACTACAAGGCTCGATGTGGACAAAGCTCGTTTGCCATGTTTTCGCGTTAGCGCGTTGACACGAGTAGAGTAGTCTGTCCAAACAGCCGGCCAAAAGGCGTCATATTCAGTCGGAGAAATGCACAATTTTTGACTTCCTTAACTCGTAGCTCTGTTGCCCCAATTACGACATCAGGTGTGCAGAGGTGGGAGAAGTACTCAGATCTTGTCGCTAAGTAAAAAAATACCATAGTGTAGGAAGAGTTCCTCAAGTCAAAGTATGATCATCAAAATATAGTTAAAGTAGCGACAGTAGTAGTAGTAGTGATTGTGCAGATTGTTCCATTTCAGAATAATATATATGATATGTTTTATAATGATTGATCATTAAAGTGTTCTCAAAGCTGGTAAAGGTGCAGCTAGTTTGAATGATATATTATATATCTGTATACTGCAGGGTAGCTTGTGAATTTACTAAAGTCTGAGTTAACACTTGATTATATTTCACATCATTCATCCACATCTGTAAAGTAACTAAAGGTATTAAATACATGTAGTGGAGTAGAAGTACACCATTTAACTATGAACTGTAGTGGAGTAGAAGTACACAGTAGCAAAACATTTAAATACTCCAGTAAAGTACAAGTACCTCAACATTTTACTCAAGTACAGTACAATATTTTAACATAATTATATATATTTAATTTATTTCACATTTTAAATAAAGCAATTAATTCGGTTAACAATTTGTTAGTTTTTTCCTTTAAAAAATAACAAAAAGTAAATACAAGAATACCGTTAAAGTACCGGATCGATAAGCAGTATTGATAAGACTAGCAGTACCGTAGAAAACCTTAATGATACCCATCCCTAGATATTACACAAGTAAAGTGTTAAGAGAGTGAAATGTTGCTTTACGAATTTCAACACTTGATGCTGTCACCTTGATTACAATTTCAGATACCTGTATTTGCCTAACTGAATTGGTTTAAAGAGAGAAAACATTTTGACTAAAAGTTGACTAAAATGTAATTTTTCATCGACTAAAAGTAGACTAAAACGTTTTGAGTTTTCGTCGACTAAAACTAGACTAACACGTTTTGAGTTTTCGTCGACTAAAACTAGACTAAAACTATGAAGGATAGAAATGACTAAAATGTGACTAAAACTAATTACCATTTTCGTCTAAAGACTAAGACTAAGACTAAATCAAAAACAGCTGCCAAAATTAACACTGCGCTGTGTGCGCGCTTTCAGTTTGCCGCGCACCTCACCGTTTACCCAGGGCTTTTGATTTGGGAATGTCCGTACAGAAACCTTCGGTACCACGTCATCGATGCATTTCCCAATGTAGCAGATGACAGTGTCCGTGTGTGTGTTAATGTTATTGTCCTCAAACACACTCCAATCCGTGGATGCAAAGCAATCCTGCAGTGCCTCATCTGACTCCTCGCTCCATCGTTGTACTGTTCTTGTAATCGGTCTGTCCCTTTTAAGTTTCTGCTTGTAAGCAGGCAACAACAGTAGTGAGATATGGTCTGATTTGCCGAAGGGAGGGCGAGGGAGAGCCTTATATCCATTCCGGAAAGGGGAATAAACATGGTCCAGTATGTTTCCCCCGCGCGTCGGGAAGTTGATGTGTTGGTAATATTTTGGCAAAACCTTCTTCATGTTGGCGGTGTTGAAATCTCCGGCCACAACGAACGCCGCATCTGGCCGTGAAGTCTCGGTTTTATCAATAATCCCAAACAGCTGATCGAGTGCCGTGTTGTTGTCGGCGAGTGGCTGCGGCGGGATATACACTGCTGTTATCACAACAGATGTGAATTCCCTCGGCAGATGGAAGGTCCGACATGAGATGTCTTGTCCTGTGATTACCCTTCTGTGTATTTAGTCTTGTCTTGTCCTGTGCTCCATGTCTGTTTGTCGTCTCTTCTCATCATGTCCATGCTACCTGTCTATGCTTGTCCATGTCTCCTGCCTGTTCCCGCCTGTAAGTCTGTTCCTGTCTGTCGTGCTCCCCGGTTTTGTTAATGTTAATTAGTTTCTTGTTTTTCACACCACTGAAGAGCAATATTCCTTTTACTTTCATTCTCCTTTCTGCCTCCCATTCACCTCACATCTTCTTTATTTTCTCTTTTTCCACAATTTCTTGAGCAAGCAGGTGGGCGAAAAGCGATTAAAGGTTTATTTCCTAATTAAAGTTGGCTGCCAAAGCCACGCAGTTTAAAGGGGACCGATCATGCAAAATGCACTTTTGTACGTCTTTTATACATGAATATGTGTCCCCGGTGTTCCAGGGAACTCACCAAGTGTCAGAAAACACAACCCTCTCTATTTTCCTCCATACCCAAATCTCTAAAAAAGGGGCTGCAACGGATCTGATACAGACTGATCCAGATTTGAACACTTCTATGTCGTCACAGAAGTGGCGCTACGGCTATTGGGCCAACTCTCCACCAGGGAATGTGGGGTTGGGCCACAGCCGGCCATTGCTGCTCGAAAGCGCTGGATATGTAGTACATATGCCAGGCCTGTAAGTGGCGCTGTAGTCTGCCACAAAAGCAGCGAAGAAGACTTCCCGCCCATAGTTACCATGGTTACCCTTCTGTTTATTCTCCGCTGTGGCTTTTTTTCTCCCTCCCCGAGGCAAGCGTTTGCTCCCGCTGCTTTAATTCAATGCAATCCCTCCCCCTCGAGGCAAGCACTGTAATTCTCTCCGGTTAGTCCACCAGCAGATGACAAACACCCACCTCTCCGCCTCTTCCAAGGAACGAGGGGACCGTGCGGCAGAGTTTCAGTTTCAGTTTCTTTCGCCGGTCAAGATGTCCGTTAAAGTTTAAATCTTCCGGACAAAATTAGAAAAGTGCCGGTCAAAGGTCTTCTTTGTTATTTATTGAGTTTTAAAACAAATGAATAACGACTCTATAGGCCTATAATAATATAATAAAACCATAGACTGTATATATAAATAAAACACGGAGGACGGAGATCTTTTTTTCTCCCCCTCTTGACTTGATCAGAGCACGGCTTCCCTCTCCTGCAGGGGGGCGTGGTCAGCTGCAGCTCACAGAGATCAGCCCCGTAGACAGCAAACAGCACATAGAGCGAAATGAGGCATGGCTAAAATGCATGATCTGTTTGGTATTTTGAAAACAGAAACGTATAAATATACCTTATGTAGGCTACAATATATCATTTAAATATAGCATGATAGGTCCACTTTAAGTCATCCGGTGCCTTGCTCAAGGGCACCACGGCAGGGGAGGAGGTGAACTGGGACCTCTCCAAGGAGCAGTCCACACTCCATATTTTAGGTCTGGTCGGGGACTTGAACCGGCGACCCTACAGCTCAGAAAAAGAAAATAAAATCAGGCAGGCCAACACAAAGAAAGTTCAGAAAGAAACAGACAGTGAGTCACATTAACACAGTGAGATCAGTATATACGCACGCACGCACGCACGCACGCACGCACGCACACACACACACACACACACACTTGGTCCTGCTGTATGGACAGATTAACAGTGAGAGCGCAGCACTTCTCTTCCTGTTGTTGCAGTATTGAACTACAGAGGGACGTCATGCCCGGCCTGGTATTGATGGACAGTTAACTGGTAATGCTGTCTAATGTGTTCCCTGTTGGTCTTCCTGGAAGCTTTCCTAACTCTCTTACTAAAGCATTTATTTCCCCCTGAATGCTATTTGGTGGAGGCTTTTATCCAGACAGTCATGTGCCATGAGTGCATTCAGTTGTTTTGGTAAGAGCAGCCAACGTGTGAACCGGTGATGTAAATGAACTCATGGACCCAGGAAATACATAAAGCAGCCTGTGCCTTATGTTGTGCTAACAGCTGCCTAGATATATTGCCATCATTGCATTACTCTGTACTCAATATGTATACAATGCTAAAGTTAAATATTAAATCAATAAATTCCAGCTCATGTTTGATTACTTTTAAATGGGTTCATCTGGTTTAGAAGAATATTTGACTTGATTTGCTGGTTACCAGAGAAGAAGAAGTAGCACAAATACTGCACAATTTGTATGGCTGTATTGTCAAAATACAAGCTACTACAAAGCTGTAAAGAGTCCTGCACCCAAAAAAGGTATGAGCATTTAATCGTTTCCGGGTCCCCTCGTCTTCTAACCAATTGTTTTTTAATTAGTTTTTGATATGGTTCCTTAAATAAGGTCTGTGGTTGACACAAGCTTAAGACATTTTCACTGCATAAAATATATCAATAAGTACTCATAAATGTCTCTAAGGCCTCTATACGCCTGCCTTAACAACTTAGTTTACTGCCATTTGAAATGAAAAATGGTGATATAACAGTGTATTTGTATGATACTTTAATGTTTAAAAAATGTCAGAGGGGACAATTGGCCCCCGGGCATATTAACATTATCAAATCGAGCCCTCTTTGAAAAAGGTTTGGACACCCCTGGCCTAACTTTAGCTCTTTACCTATGGAAATTGCATCCATGCTTCTAGATCATAGAAGTTGTGTTAAAATGTGGAGATTATCCTGCTGAACAAAACATTAGCCGCATTTAGATTAGCAGTAGTGACGGAAAGTCATGAGACCGTGATACAGTACGTTGGCTTTATATTAATGGTGATCGAATTTACGCTTCAACAATGATTATGATATGTGGAGATTATTCTGATGAACAAAATGTACAAGAGACATAAGTGTGTGTTTGCCACAGATCTTATTTTCTGCAATATCCAAAAATTAAATGGAAAAATCCCATTGGCTTTTTGTGGATGGAGCCCTTGCGATGTTAATATCTGGGTCAGCCCACAAAAATACGACATCACTGGACCCCTTAATCGGATAAGCAGTTTACCCACTGTTACACTCTCATTTCCTTTTAAACCGGGATATCTAACAAGGCTGATTTTTGTTTTATTGTTTTTGTGTTCATAACTGTGTGCATGAATATCCCCTTTAACGTAAATGTCCCATTTAAGGGACATATAAAGGAATTCGGATTTAGAAAAAAATTAACGTTTTGGCAGTTGTCCAAAATGATATAACATTAGTGAGCCAGCAACTATGACCAAAGTCAAACCATGGCAAGACGTTAAAAACTGAACCTTGCTTCACAACAATGATGTCAACACACGTTCTGGGAGCCCTCTGAGACAGTTTCATAAGAGACGTCTGCATCAGATCAAATTGGATTTTCCGGAGAGGACAACAGTGAGATCAGGCTGAGGGATTTGAGTTAACAGATGGTTGGCATGGAAACAAGGCATCTTCAGGGCCCATGGAGACCCTCACTCCTACTCCTGACAGACAAGATCCCTGAGCTGACAGCCTGCATCATACTAACACACAGATGGGATGGGAGGCAGAGCACAGTGTTGTCTGTTATATCTCTCACAGGCTCCGCCCTCTACTGGACTCTATGGGTACTACCTTATCATGCAAGCATTCACCTACTGAGATTTCTATAGACGTAGCCGGCCCCGGGGCGGGCCTACCTGAATGCGCGCGCATCTCACCTCCGTATAAAAGGAGGCCTCGCCTCCTGACCATCATCCCTTTCTCTTCAGCGAGCGGAAGTGACACTGAGCTGTACTGATGTATGAGAGAAAGCAGAGAAGAAGTTATTGAAATGGAACCACTCCTGGAACACCGAACCTGTCCGTCGTGCCCTGGCCTGATTGCAGGGGCTGACCCGCACAGCCAGTGCTTCCAGTGCCTGGGGCCGAACCATGCCGAGCAGGGACTGGGCCAGACACCGGCCTGCGTTGCCTGTCGCTCGATTCCGCAGCTAAACCGCCGGCATCGTGTGGAGCACTTCCGGAGGAAGCTCGGCCTGCAGGTGCAGGTGGAGGTGGAGGTGGAAGATCCGGACCTCGAGGTGGTGGACATGGACGATCTGGACAACGTGCCGTTCGAGTTCGCCCTCCCGAGGGACCGGGTGGTCGACTTTGCGGAGGGGGAGGATGACGAGGACATCTCCTTATCCGACACCTTCGGTTCCGGTGGCCAGGAGGGTCCAGCACTCAGGTCTGCGCGGCTGGACTTCCCAGCGGTGATGACCCAGGCGGCGGAGCGTGTAGGCTTACCGCTCCCCCCCCACCGCTGCAGGGGTTTTACGGCCCGGTGCTTCCGGCGCAGCCGGCCTTTGTCTCGCCCCCGTTGCCAGATATCTGGCAGTGTGTGGAGGCGACGTGGCGGCGTCCACTGAGGACGAAGGGCCCAGTAGCAGCCATGTCGGGCATCATCAGGGTGCAGGGCCGCTCGGACACTGCGTGTCCCGGCGTGCCCCCTCGATGAGAGCCTGGCGGCCCATCTGTTGCCGCAGACAGCTGGTTGGGCGGAGGGGAAGAAACCTCTGCCCCCGCTGCCGCGGGACCGAGACACCCTGGAGTATTTGGACAAAATGTTCAGGCTCGGTGCACAGATGGCGGCTGAGGCCAATAATCTAGGCGTGTTGGGCGTCTCTTTGATTACTCCTCAAACAGACGCCCCCGCTCTCCCGCCTCAGGACGGGAGCGATTATCCGGACCGCTGCATAGGTCAGATAAACAATCTGATCCATGGAGTGGCCGCCGCAGCCGGGCGGGTGATGTCCTTGGCCACAGTGGTGTCTTAGGACTCACCGCGCTGTCAAAGAAGGACCGAGTGGATCTCCTTGGAGCCCCCGTTTCCACGGAGGGGCTCTTTGGATCGATATCCTCGGTCACCCAGCGTTTCAGTCGCCTAGAGGAGGAGAGGGTGCAGCTTAGCCGCATGCTACTGCTGGCTTCTCCTCAGGCACCGCAGCGCGCTCCTCCGCGGGTCTCTCCACCCGGGACGCTAGGGTGAATCCCACCTCCTCCCTATATAATGCACAGATCCCTGTTGTTTCCAATAAAAAGGTTGATCTGTATCCAAGTCTGAGTGTCATTTGTTTTCACAATTCTGCACTCACACACAATGTTGACCGTACATATTCCCCACTCGCTACCCCGGTTGTAGCTCCTGTAAAGGAGATAGCTAGTGGGCATGCGCAGATGAGAGAGATAAACCGCAGGAAGTGCTATCAAAGCGCTATGCGGGTACAAGGGCATTTTGGCCGGCGTATTACTGTCAGGGAACACACTACGCCTAGAATAAATACTCCTAGTAATGCGCTTTACCGTAGTGGTAAAGGGAACATTATGGTGGAGCGCGCGCTCACACAAGAGCGCGCAGGCGGTGCGTTCAGGGACCTCAGTAAATAATCGGCCCTTTCTGTGTCGACCCACCATGGGCAAATCTTCCCTTCACGGGGGTTTTTGCGGCGGAACGGGTCATCAGAGAGTATCACAGCTTCATAGCTGCGGCCCCACAGCTGAGGGCTTGCCCATTAACACAATGTTATGGGGAATGGAAACTCAGCTGTGTACTGACAAGGTGGATGGACAGGACGCTGAAACGGGGCTATTCACTCCAGTTTTGCAGCATCCCACCTCCATTCAGAGGCATGCGAGAGGTAAATCTGTCATCCCAGGAGGAGATGCGTTTCCTCTCAGCAGAGATTCAGGCTCTGGTGCAGAAACAGGCAGTGTCTGTTGTGCACCCTCAGCACAGAGAAAAGGGTCTTTATTCCATGTACTTCCTGGTTCTCAAGAAGACAGGGGAATTCAGACCTATTCTAGATCTGCGCAGCCTGAATCGCCACATTTCCTGCAGGAAATGTTGCATGTTAACCATAAAACAGTTAATGGGGCTGGTGCAGCCAGGCGATTGGTTCACCACCATCGACCTGAAAGACGCATACTTTCATGTGGAAATTGCTCCGGAGCACAGAAAGTATCTGCGTTTTGCCTTTCAGGGGATAGCCTACGAGTACAACAGACTACCGTTTGGCTACTCCCTATCCCCACGCACGTTCAGCAAATGTGTGGCCACTGCGCTCCAGCCGCTGCGCGCCCACGGCATGAGAGTTTTCTTTTACCTAGACGACCTCATAGTCATGGGTCCAGGGAACAGGCAATGTTTTTTAGGCTTTGCGATCAATTGGAAAAAGAGCACCCCAACAGGCGTTGTATTTGGGAGTGGTGCTTGAAGCACCCTGTCAGAGGTGGGGAGAGTGAGGCGAGAACGTCTGGCAGTCATCCTAGTAGCACCGGATCGCGTCGGGGCTCCGTGGTACTCAGAGATGACACAGATGAAGGTGGGCCAGCCCTGGGCAATCCCCCAGTTCTGAGGGGGCGATGTCTCAAGGGGCAGGTGCAATCGGGGCGTTACCCACTCTGGGCCGTCCTCTCCAGGCTTGGCTTCTAAGAGGGACAGGCTAAGACAGGGTGGATTGTCTGACAGCGTTATTCAGTCTATCCAGGCAGCTAGAGCGGGATCCACCACAGCCTGTTACAGGCCGAAATGGCTGGGATTCCAGCGATGGTGAGGAGCGGAGAATAGAGCCCCTATCTTGTGAGTTGGGCTCTATTTTATCCTTCTTACAGTTATTGGTGGACAGAGGGCGTGCTCATTCTACGGTAAAGGTGTATGCAGCAGCCATCTCGTCCTGCCATGAGGGATTTGACGGCAGGTCAGCCTTTTCTCATCCACTGATGTTGCGGTTTTTACAGGGGGTCAGGAGGCTGCGCCCAGTAGTGCACGCCTCCACCCCGCAGTGGGACCTGCCGCTGGTGCTCGGGGCTCTGGTCACAGAACCATTTGAGCCTCTGGAGCTCTCCTCCCTGAAAGCACTGTCATGGAAGACAGCATTGCTACTTGCCTTAACGTCAGCCAAGAGAGTGTCCGAGTTAACCGCTCTGTCGGTGCACCAGAGTTGCCTGTTGATTCGGGGTGACCGGAGCTTGGCGACACTCAGACCGAACCCCTCCTTTGTGCCCAAGAGCCTAAGGAGTGCGTTCAGGTCGAGGGTAGGTCGATAGGTCAAAATCTACTCTGAAAATGTTAAATTGTTTTTGAAATGTTTTATGAAATAAGTTATTTTTGTCTTCCACATTTATCTAATTCACTGTCACATTAACTTTTTTTGTATTATATTATATGTACCTTTATTTGCTAGATTTGTAGTTATGGTGCAAGCAAGTTATATTAAACGCCATTTTGGTGGTTAAATGTTGATGGGTAGCAGGGAATTTATGGAAAAAAACATGTAGCCTACTGTATGTGTACTTGTAACAGAGTATTTTTGCCCTTAGACACAGATATTGCTACATCCTAGTCGCTAAGATCCAAGTCTTCCACCTCAGGCTTTCATAAGTCTTTCATTTAGTTTGCTCTCACAACTCAGTGAGTGTGCAGGGCCCCTTTGACCAAGGCAGATTGGGGCCAGCATCCCCAGAATAACCAGCACAACCAGTATATCCAGTATATATAACCATCACTGTCACCTCTCCATCAACAACTGCAAATCCGCCTTTACTCATCCCATCCCCCATGGCTTTTTTTGTTCTGTTTTTGGAAAGCTCTACAAAAACTATTTCTGCAGCCAAACACTCCCAACTCACCAAATGGCTCTGTGCCATAATTATTTTTATTGCAAAACAACTTTCTCAAACAGAACCGTGAGAAACCTGAACTCATCATCATCGAGCCAAACTCCCTCACCCCCCTCCTCCTGGATGTCTTCACTTAGCATCGGGCTCCATTGTCAACCCCTCCTCTCACATCGTCACCTTGGCATCATCGTCGACTCCACCCTCCATTTCCTTCTTCACATAAAACAGGACACAAAAACTTTTTTCCACCTAAAGAACATCGCCAATATAACGTTCAAAGCCATCAACAACCTTGCCCCACACCTCTGTTTCACCAGCACACCCGCCCCTACCCATTGACTCAGGTCTGCTGAGGCTCAGCCCATGACTACGGTCCAGGAGCGACATGGCAAATTATTTCAAGAATGACCTGACTTGTAGCTGGATTTTATAGAATGTAGACGAGAGCATTATTTCATTTTATTTTCAGATTTATCTTGGCAATATTTGAATCTCAGGTGCTTCTAAATGTGCAAGTTTGATTCCACCATACACACAAATGCAAACAAACAATGTGTAATAGATTCATGCAGTTCTGATTCAAGCTCACACATTCACACTTGCTGACATGCCTTAAATTGAGCGTTCGTACTGGCATCGAATAAGAAATAAAGAGTCTTGAAAAGAAGAAATTGTTGAATTTCAAAAGTTTCATTTTGCAATGTTTGTTTTCTCCCTTATTTTGCAATGGAAGCTCATATGATGGTTTCCCGAAATTCAACTGACACACAGGACATCACAGGACCTTTTATTTCTCATGATGTCAGGCTAAGGAGTGAATAAGGGAGGTATCGGCTGGGTGTGGTTTGATGAAGGTGTTGAAATAACCGAGTGAATCTTACAGGAAGGAGTTCAGGGGAAGGTTGCATGATGTTTTTGTGTTGTTATTGCCACACTAGCAGTTGTGATGACCCTCATAAAGGAAGCGTGCCTCATGATGACTTGATCATGAAACAGTTCTGTTATCCAGCGTGGAAGAGACAGATGCAAAATCATCAAGTCCTTTCTATGATGAGCTCTTTTACCAAAGACACATGAGAACAACTGCAATACAAAAACGTTTAGTAACAAAAATGACTCACCAACCAATATCAGTGAGTGCAACTCTTTTTTTGTACTGTTCAAATAAATAATAAAGACAAAATATGCTCTAGTTACAAAAACTACACATTTTTACAAAAGAAAATATATATATCATTGAATATTAAAAAATTGGAAGTGACATCATTACAAAAATTCAGCATAAAACAGAACTTTGGCAATCTGTAGATTTATTTGTCAGCCAAAGATCGTCCCACCAGGTGAAAGGCTCTAACACTCCATATAGTATGAACACTGAAGGCTAAAGTCCCATGATGAATTGAAGATTATTGTGTGTTTACATGGGACTGGGTTTTTTTCCCAGGATACATAAAAGCATCCATGTTTCAACACAAACGGAGGGCTGGTGGTGCAGGTCAAGCATAGAAGAAAATACATCTCACCACAGTACATTTTACAGATTAATGTATCACTAATATAATTCATTATGAAATAACTAATTATACCTTATTTATATGATACATTTTATTCAAAAAGTGGCCATTTCGCATAATAAGTACTTTTAGTTTTGGTACTTAAAGTATATTTGGTTACTTTTACTTATGTAAGGTTTTGAATGCCAGACTTGTACTTGTTACAGAGTATTTCTACACTTTGGATTTACTACTTTTACTTAAGTAAAAATTCTGAGTATTTATTCTGGTATAGAGTAAATAGCTGAGGGATATATCCTGGAATCAGTGTCGGAATGTAACAAAGTATATTTACTAAAGCACTGTACTTGGGTACTATTTACTCCACTACATTAATCTGACACCTTTACTGTAGTAATTTACAGATTCAGATAATTTGCTCATACAACATATAAATTAACTAATAAATAAACTTGTTTATATAAATATAGGTTCAGATATCCAGCAGCAGTTTATAAAGTCATTGAAATTAGCTCCACCTTAAACCAGCTGTGATGAAAACATTAATGCATCAATAATCATATAGTCATTTAAAATATACATTTTCAAATAGGCCATTACACACAATCAATACTTTTACTTTTGGTACTTAACCCTCCTGTTGTGTTCGGGTCAAATCTGACCGATACTACTTTCATCAATCATAACTTTTTTGTTTTACATTCGACTGCATTAAGGCTTTATGATATCCTTCACAGTAGACATTTAAACATATGATTTAGTCAACTTTGTAACATCCATGGTGTTCCCGGTACATGACCGCCATAAAGAAAAGGAATTCGTAACCATCCGGATCAGATAAAACACCCCCACACACATACACTAGATGTGTTTCCCCCACTTATGTGCCCATCCCCCCATGTGAATCACACCTGGCACACACACACACACACACACACACACACACACACACACACACACACACACACACACACACACACACACACACACACACACACACACACACACACACACACACACACACACAGAACAATTTGATACATTTCCCGTATCAAAAAATGTGCAGGTTCACTCAGGAAACGACAGAGGTGGGAGAAGTACTCAGATACTGTACTTAAGTAAAAGTAGAAGTACCAGAGTGTAGGAATACTCTGTAACAAGTAAAAGTCCTGCATTCAAAATGTTACTCAAGTAAAAGGAAAAAAGTATTAGCATCAAAATATATTTAAAGTACCAAAAGTAAAAGTAGTCATTGAGCAGATTGGTCCATTTCAGAATAATATATATGATATGTTTTATAATGATTGATCATTAAAGTGTTCTCAAAGCTAGTAAAGGTGCAGCTAGTTTGAATGACTTTGTATACTGCAGGGTAGCTTGTGAATTTACTCCAGGTGGAACTAAAGTCTGATTTAAGAGTTGATTGTATTTATTTGATCATTAATCCACATCTGTAAAGTAACTAAAGGTATTAAATAAATGAAGTGGAGTAAAAGTATACCATTTACCTCTCAAATGTAGTGGACTAGAAGTACAAAGTAGCGCAAAATGGAAATACTCAAGTAAAGTACAAGTACCTCAAAATTGTACTTGAGTAAATATAGTTACTTTAGACGTCTGGGAAACGGGTACTAAGAAACCAACCCTCTGAAATAAACAACAAAATCCATTTTTGCAGACTGTTTCCAGCATAAAATACTGTGCGTCTCCTTTGCCTTCTTTGAACTGTTAGAAAAGAGAACAAGAATGTAACAAGCTCACTTTAACCTCCAGTGTCAACAACAGCCAACGGCAGGTATGCTGCGTGTTGATGGAAGCTTTAACGAGCTGTGGGAGGGAGGAAGAGGGGCGGAATCTGAGCCTGCTGATGCTTGCCGTGCTCTCTGTGTGGTGTCAGAGACAAATCTAGTGGGGAATGCCGCCGTGCCTCGGATTTAATTTTCCATCCTCGCATTCCTCAAAGCAGTGCTGGAAAGCTGCCCCCATTTCTGCTGTCACTGAGGGGGGGCTGAAGACAGACCGACTCTCATCCACACTGACACAGGGCTGTGGATTATGTCCACATTGATTTAAAACTTTATTCTATTTCTTAAAAATTTCACAAGAAATCTGAGGAGTGGGATCATTATTTTCCTTTCCCCAAAGCCTATTTTTTTATGAGATTGAACGCTTAGTATTACTTCACTACTTAAAGATGGGGTAGGTAAGTTTGAGAAACCGGCTCGAGATACACTTTTTGTTATATTCCATGGAATGCTCTTAACATCCCGATAACAATGAATATCTTAAGTGCTTTGACAAAAAATTCCATAAAAAAATGTCATCTGTGGAAGCCGTAATACTGTAAAAAGTATGACCAATCATTTTAGCCGGCCCGGCTAAAATAACTGGGGCCTACCTGCCTGTCAGCCTTCCATCTGTGCACAAACTTATCTCGTGCCCTCATTGGTCATGTGCGCGTTCGTGTGTGTTGGAGGAGGGGCTCTGTAAGGAAGTGGCAGATTTTTTCCGGCTGTGTATTTTCAAATTCTAGCGCACTCGAGCTGGTTTCTCCAAAATGACCTACCCCACCTTTAAGTCTGTAACAACACTGTGAAATAATACTATGCAACATGTACTGTACTCTTTATACTTTTGTTATGTTTGTACTAGCTGCTACTTATATGTTTACCTACTTTTATAATGTTGCTACTTGCTAAATGGATGTGTACTCATTTTATTTTATTAACACGTGATTGCCTTTTTATTAAATATGTTTTCGCTGTTTGTGCTGAAATGATATGTGATACATAATGGATTTCTGAAGCCAAATACCCAATAGTGTATCCTTTCACTCATAGAAGTTCTGAAAGGTTAAATGTATTTTAATACTGAATATTGAGGATGTTTGCAGTGCTGATAAATCCTGCCCACATAACAACAATAGTTTGCAGCTGTCCTCCAGAGCTCGTAGGACCTCTGATCCTGGGAATATCCACCCAGCTGAAGCAGCTCTGTGTAAATCACTGGTTTCTGAGCCATGAATTCAAATGTAGGTTTTCTTGTGACCCCAAATCCCAGAGTTCATGCCAAGAGTTCATTCATCATTCAATTGCATTGATATATTGAAGATGTAAAACCATCTAGCACATTACAAGACAAAAGTCTAAAAAATATATACATTTATGTCAATTGTCTCTTCAATTTCCTACTTGTGATCCTTTAGATTTATCTTGTGGGCGTCCCGACCCCTTGGTTAACACTGATCTAAATATTGCATCATAATTTGATAAATATAAACCGCTAAACCACTAATTCTAATGATTTTTTTTGTGGCAAGAAAAATGTATATATTTAGTGTTAAGTATCCCTGTCCGGGGAAGAAAGAGGCCCAAATCCCAAAGAGAGACTCTTTGTTTAAAGCTCTAAATGTTTTTTGCTCACAGAGCAGCGTATCATGGAGCTCTGTGCCACAACGGTCACATGAATTTCCTTGTACGTTTAAGTGCCCACTTTCCACTGGAATGTTAATCCTGTTCCAATGAGCGTTAAATCTGCAAATGCTGAAGTTTGCGGCACTGATTGCAAACTAATTGGAATGCATGCAATATTGAATGTCACAGCAGAGGGCTGTGATAGATTAGGAACATTTTCTGAGAAGCTTTGCGAGTCCTCAAGATATCAGTAACTGATTCTTGTCAGGGAAATTGTATTTATTCAAGTCAACCGACCCTCTCTTGCACATTTATACAAATTTCTTTGGATAAATCCATCCTTATCCTTTCTTGCATATTCGATGCAACATATCGAATACAAACTGCAACTAACATTCTAGCAAGTCAATCTTTCGGTCAGCATCACCTTTGGCCTTCTGACATTCACACAGAGACCCAGAAGTACTTGTACTGTAGCATATTATTCTCGAATCAATAATTTTCAATAACAAAAATTATGAATTTCTTCAAAAAAGACACATACATTTCTTGGGGGTGCTTAGGGGGTGCTATGGCTGTTGTGTCCCGTCAAATATGTTAGTTTTGTCATGTTGGTGATTGTCATGTTCATGTTAGTTTAGTTTATGTTCCACTTCCTGTTTTATTTTGTACTCACCATGTCTCATTCCAGGTCCTTTTACTTCCTGCCTTGGTTCTTTTTCCCGCCATCGTCAGCGGCTGCCCCGCCCCTGATTGTTTCTTCCTGTGCCCACTTACCTCATGTATAAATTGTCCTGTCTCCCCTTGTCAGTTGCCAGTTCGTCTTGTTCGTCATTCCAAGAAGCCAGATCCAAGCCATTGTTAAAGAGACTCAGTGTTTTGCCTTTTTATCTTCCATGTGAGCGCTTTACTTTTTTGACATTTTGTTATATCCTCTGAAAGAGTGATTTTCTTCCTTCAAGTAAAGATTATTTTCTTCACACCTTTTTTGTCTCTGGGTTGTGCATTTGAGTCCTCATACTATTGAGTCAAGGTTCCTAACCATGGCTATCCTAGGGGGAGCTGCAGCACCCCCTAGCGCCCCCCTGGCGCCGCCTATGTTAGCCCACCTTTAAAAACACTTGATTTTCCAAATAAATCATAAACTATCTCAAATTATTAGAAGTTGTTAGTAATTAGATTAAACAGAAAAAAGGGATGGAAGGAGGAAATAAGTTAATTGATTACATTTTTGTTTAATACATTTTAATCATCACAAGTAAATATGACTGCTAACATCATACCACCAAGGAGGATTAAGTGCCATAAATGGGTTCACTGAATACATTTGTCAATGAAGGGATTATGATATGTCTCCTCATTCTAACAAACTAATGAATGAATTAGTATAGCACATTTGAAAAGGATGTTGCACAAAAAACAAATTGCTCAAAATTAAAATAATAACTAGCTATAATCAAACCTCCTCACTTGCTGCTTCCCTCCTCACTTGCTGTTTCCCTCCTCACTTGCTGCTTTCCTCCTCCCTTGCTTGCTGCTTCCCTCCTCACTTGCTGCTTCCCTCCTCACTTGCTTTCCTTTCCTTCTCCTGTTCATCCTCTAGTCCAGTGGTTCTCAACTGGTGGGTCGTGACCCAAAAGTGGGTCGCGGACCCGTTTCGAGTGGGTCGCAGATGTGTGAGTGAAGAAAAAAAAAAAATAATGTTTTGTTTGTTTTTTGGGAAAAAAGTCAAACTTTTATTTTGAAGGCCCGATTTTCTAACGCTGTGCACGCAGTAGGCGTTGGACTGTAAGTACCATAATGGTTTTGAAAACTTCTGTCACGTAGTGATCATCTTCTCAATAAAACATCTTTGCTGATGTTTTTTCGAGTCTTCTGGCCAATCAGAATCAAGATTGTTGCCGGAAGTCCCCACGGAGAATAACTTTGCGGTAGAACAATGAAATATGACCCCCGGTTTGATGATTGACAGGTCACAGAACAATGGGGGCTATCTACCCTTACCCACAATGTAAAGTAATTCACACAGACTATCTCTTCTTTACTCTTCTCTGTGTAGAGCAGCAAGTTCAGCTGTCAGAACAAAGTGAAAAACAAACAATGGCATAACATATTATTAAAGGGCCCATGTCATGGCCATTTCCACTGATCATAATTACATTGTTGAGGTATACTAAAATAGATTTATACTGTGCAATTTTCCAAACTCACATTGGTTTCGCATACAGCATCTCTGTAAAGTATGTGTATTCAGCAGTATTCACTCTCTCCACTAAACGACTCGTTGGAGCTCTTGCCCCCCCCTCCCTGTGAGCCTAGTGTGCTCCGATTGGTCAGCTCGGCCACTCTGTTCTGATTAGTCAACCACCAGAGAGGCTCCGCCCATGTCTAACAGTGCTTTTTTCGGCTCGCTCTCGGAACATCAATCTTATAATGGCGTCGGTACAGCCGCATATTTTATACGCTAACTAACCGAACTGTACCTACAACTGTTGTTATAGAAGAGTGTGACGGCCCCAGGGCCTTTGTGCAGGTGTGTTGCAGGTCTTACGATGGGGTGGAGCTGAAGAGGCTAATCAGCGCGATCACGGACACCTGGCCGGAGCCGAGGTGCTATTAAGCCCAGCTGCCCGGAGTCACACGGCGGCCCCTGTCTCTCTCCAAAGCGGCTGCAGAAGGACGAACTCGGCGATCCTCTCCCCTCGACCACCTATCTCTGCATTTACCACAATAAATGTGCCGTGGTTTTGTAAACTCGTGTATGTCTCCTTGTCTTTCCGTTGTGGCCTACGAGCCGGTCATAACAAAGAGTAAGTTATTTTTACCTGTAATAAACTACTACTGTTTGATGAGAAATCAAATCATGGTTTGCTATATATGAATGATATGTTATAGGAGCAAATAATTCAGGGAAGAAAGGATAGGCCTACTAAGTATTTCCATTAAACTTTATTTTTAGAAATGTACAAAATGAACATAAATATACATATATACACGGTATATCATCAATTCCTCCCCGTTGTCGGCATCTTGCCTATCGCAGCCGGGGCTTTTTAGGACGATGCATCAGTGTGGTAGTCCCGTCATGTATTGTCCGGCAGGATCTGGCTGGACGAAATCAAATGCAAATCACAAAATATTAGAGAAACTTAGTTGTTTTAGATTCGTTAGTAGTAGTTGTGGTAGGAGTGTGGATCTATCTAATCCATCTAATGAACACAGTAAGCTTGCCAGCTAATATGCTAACCTAGCTTTCTTGTTTACTTTGGTAGCTAACACGATATGAACGCTAGCTCGGAGGAACGGCAACTATAATGTAGTGTAATAAAACTACTATGAACAAAAGCTAGTGGTTCATATTAGGCTAGCAATAACGTGTTTATAATTGCAATCTTATATGGGTAGTCTGCTACGTTCGGTCATTCATTGTAACTTGCATGAATACATTGTTTTGCGCTAGCATGTACATGTACTGTCACAATGTACGGTAAATCACCCGGAGTATACTGTATGAGTATTCCGTGTGTGACTGCAGACATTCTCCTGCCATGACAAACATGTAAGGCCATCTGCTGACATTGTAGTTGATATATTTAAACGCTAGCAACGTCGTTAGCTCAGTAAGCTGGGCTTGTTTAGTGTAATAAAATCACTATGAACAAAAGCTAGTGATTCATATTAGGCTAGCAAGAACGTGTTTACAATTGCAATCTTATACGGGTAGTCTGCTACATTCATTGTAGCTGGCATAACACAAATGTTTTTCCGAGCAAACCCATGTCTAGCTCCGTTGGTTAGCTCGGTAGCATACACGCTACGCCAGCTATAATGTAATTACGTTTCGCGACTGACCGTACGGCAAATCACCCGGAGTATACTGTCTATGAGTATTTCGTGTGTGAATGCACACATTCTCCTGCTATGAGATACATGTATGCAAGGCCATCTGCTGATATTAGAGTTTATATATGGAAACGCTAGCAACTTAGTTAGCACAGTTAGCACTGTGTCAATGGCTTAGCAGTCCGACACAGTTTACACATTTAAACAGTCTTGTTTGATAAATACACAAATAACAATGAAAACTTACAGGTTGTGTACCCAAATCTTCCCCTGCTCCAAACGGTCCAAACAAACTAGGAATAGCATCGTCCTTCAGTTTCAAATGCTGTGCATATCCGGCCTCAAACTGGGCAATGTTTTGGAAGCTTTCGTCGTGGTTCTTCCGTCCGGTAGGACAAACAGCTCAGATTTCTCCTCACATTTCAGGAAACAGGTCCTTGGCATTGGCATGACTGGATCGATTGTGAACTGAACCAGAGCTTCCAGTAAATGTTAGGCTGGCAGAGGGTGCGGCCAGCGCCGCTGGGTGTGGCCATAGCTCTTCGGGATTGGTCCATTTCGTTCCGGGTACCGCATGACATCATGCGGTACCCGGAACTAAATGGAAGACTCAAATGGGCAGTGACGTATCTCCAACGAGGCGTTTTGGGGAGGTATTTTCTGTGTTAGAGTTTTACTCGCTACAGGGTGTACTTTGAGGGTTTTGACTCTGCACACCGTTTACATGCATAAAAACCTTCATAACACACAAGGGGACGGGTAATAACCGGAAAAGCATGACATGGGAGCTTTAATATGTCGGGTAGTAATAGATTTATTTATTTTCTTCTCAGAGTTTACCAGAATGCGTCGTTTATATGTTAGTATTTCTAAAAATCTCCAGACCCCCCTTCTGGGGTTGGGTTTTCAGCATGTGTGCCTTTTTATGTTATACAGTTCAGCTTTGATTCCATCATCTCATAAAAACTTTTTTTAAAGCATACTTTAGTTCTGTGAAGGGATATAAGGGATATATGCACTGTACTTCACTTTAATTAATATTGTATGCTGTTGGAGTAGAATACCTCTGCTACGCGCCGTTCGTTGGATGAGACTGGATCTCTATTAAATTAAGAAAGGAATTGAAAACACCGGAATCAAAGTTATAACAAATTATCTGAGTTTACTTCTAGTAGGAAACCAAACACATATACAAGTTATACAGAGTACTCCGGGTACTCCGGGCTTTTAGATTTGTGATGCGATTCGGATAAATGCATCGGGATCAAACCAACTCATCAAACCAAAAAGAAATTGGACTTCAGGTCTGTGATGCGATTCGGACACAGATATCGGGATCAAACCAACTCACCAAACCCAAAAGCATTTTTACACACACAAACATCAGTATTTCTATCTACTTTTGGGGCGGAGATGGGTCATCTCTTCCTTCCCACTTTACTCCCAAGCGAATCAGAGAGCCCCTGGGGAGGAGCTGTTTAAACTGACCACCTCCCCCAAGTGCCCTGATTGGCTGGATTCGCTTCTGGCCGAGGTCAATTAGAGTTTCGAACAGAGTGAGACCCCAAACCACACTAGGTCAAAAGTCAATTCTTATCTCTACCTTATCTTACTCTACATTCCTCTCCCAGGGGATATTTTCACCTAAAGTATCCCTTTTCAGACATTTAAACTTTTCCTCACCTATTTAACGATGTGTCTTTAACGACTTGAAAACAACATCTGTTCTTAGGGATGATAAGAAGCAATGTAATGTTGTCTTTAACGACCTTAATGACGACATCTGCTTTTAGGGGTGAGCCCAGGCCAGGTTGGTGTATGAAACACAGAATCTCTGAGTCAGTGAGTTTGAAAGTGAGAATAACATTCCTATTCTATATATAATTACCCAAACCGTTGTGATTACATAAAACAGTTCAAACAATACATGTTTACTTCAATACAGTGTAGAATCATATCTTCTTACTTCAATCCCTCTTTTGATCTCACCTCACGAGATCAACATATACAGGGTTCCTGCAGGTTTCACCTACTCAAATTTAAGACTTTTTAAGACCTTTTTAAGACCACTTTGAATAGAATTTAAGACCTATTTCACGGCAAGAAAGTATGAAGGAAAATTGCTATGAAAGAAGAAATACGTCCCATAATTACTTACAAAGTAAATGTAAAGGCATAACAGAACTGTGTTAGCGTGTTAGACAAAAAGTGTATGTGTCTGTGTGTGCTTGTGTGTGTGTGTTAGGGGTGTGCAATTAATCGTATTTTAAATCGCAATTACGATTTTGGCCTGCCACAATTACGAAATTATTTAGCTTTGCTAGGTTGTGACAGTGCACTACAACATATTTGATCTAATTAATTTTAGTCTAATTTATTTGTATTTATCATATTTATATATGTTTAGTAGCTTGTGGAAGTGCGCTCCAAAATATTTGTTGATCTTGTTTATTGGTATTTATTATTTTGATATTATTTATTTAAATGTATAATTTATTTAATTTATTTTTGTATTGGTTTTGCAGTTGAATTATACGTTCAGGGTAATCAACAGTTTAAAAGATACTGTTCAAATTATTATTTGTTTTAAAGTTCAATAAATGGATGTTTTCAAAGTCAATGAATAATCGTATTTAATAATCTTGATATCAATTATTGACCAAAATAATCGTGATTATGATTTTTGCCATAATCGAGCAGCCCTAGTGTGTGTGTGTGTGTGTGAGAGAGAGAGAGAGAGAGAGAGAGAGAGAGAGAGAGAGAGAGAGAGAGAGAGAGAGAGAGAGAGAGAGAGAGAGAGAGAGAGAGAGAGAGAGAGAGAGAGAGAGAGAGAGAGTGACAAGAGCTATATTCAGAGCTCTGCTGCCTTGGCTACAATCTTTCATCGTTGCTGTTGTATGATTGGTGTTTAGCTACGGTATTTAGCGTCTACGGCACCTCCGCTTTTAGGGTTGACATACACCCAAACGTCGCCCAGAGGTCCGCCGGTGTTGTTGCAGGAGCTGCTGCACTAGCTAACGCTACATTAGCATACGCTACTTTCTTTTGCAAAAGGTGCAGCGGGCTTCAAACACGTTCCCCTCCACTGGTTTCAACCAAGCACTAAATTCGATGTTTTCCAACCAAATACGGTTGAACTTACACTTCCCCATATTTATTTTTAAGTAGATTCTAAGATACATGAGTTTCTGACTGCCGCTAGCTGAAGTTTGCTAGGTTACTAGCTGGGTGTTCTCCAATAAGGGGCCGGGGGAAACAAAGTTAGTGATTACTGGTTCCATGTTGATTTATTTCAATACAAATTGTTGGGGGGAACTGAAAGGCTCTTACCGTACTGGTTACTTTGCAGCCCGGACATTTCCCCCAAAACACATTTAGACGCGATCTCAACACAGAAGTACCTTTCAAATCCGATCATTTTTAAGACCTTCTAAATCATATTTAAGACCTTTCTTATTTTTTTGGTCATATTTAAGACCTTTTTAAGGCCTTAAATTCAGATTATCAAATTTAAGACTTTTTAAGACTTTTTAAGACCCCGCGGGAACCCTGATATAGCATTTGAAACATTACCACTGTCAATTTTCTTCTTACTGTGTCTGTCCCAACATTTATATAAACCCATCAGAAGTTGGGATATAGAGCACTTTAAACCTTTAGGAACAGTCCACAACAACAACTTATTATGACAGTGGAGGGAGAATAAAATATGTCTAAAAAGCAAAGTCCTTGTCAGCTGAGTCATCTTTACTCTTCCCTCAATGGTGGAACTGATGAGTCTTAACACACAATGAGCAGATACAAGGCACACAACAACAACCACATGTCACTAAAATGGCAATAAAAGTAGCCAAAGAAATTAGAAAAGACATTATCATACTTTTCCCTCTTTTGGTAACACATAGTTCTGTAGAATAAAAAATACCAATCCCTTATATTGTGGGATATAAAAATAAAGTTGAAAGTTCCTCAAAAAAAAATAAAAAATGGATTGTTCAGACAAAGTTCCACACCGGCTATATCAACCTGTTTCAGCGGGAAATGGAGTTCCCTGTGCCGTCTTGGTTTGCCATATCTTCGTCCCCCCAGCCCGCTGACGGCGGCTTCTGGGGTGCCTGCTAGAGAGATGTGGCCTGATTGTCTTCCGCCCGCCCGCTGATGGCGGCCTCCGGGTTGATGCTGGAGAGATGTCCCGATCCTCCTCCTCCGGCTCGCTGATGGCGCCTCCTGGGTCGACTGCCTTGACGAGAGCCAGATCTGTTCTGATGTCGTCTAGGGTCCTCGCGACGAGGGCCAACTTTGTCCTGATGTCGTCCAGGGTCCTCGCAGGTGTTTTTCCCGACCGCACACTGGCTCCAGTGGTACCAGTTGTCTCCCTTTCCATCTAGGCGAACGGCATGGGAGGTCCCCTCCAACCAGACGTAATCTGCTGTGTTGGCCTTGTGTTTGTCGGGTCCCCCTTTTGACGTCAGCAGCCTGTGTGGAGAAGTCTCATACCAAGCCCTTAAGTTGCTGGAAATATGGTTTTGAAATCATCTTTTCTACTTCTTTAGTGTTTATTGGCGGCACCAACTAGACTGGAGTGTGGACAAGAGACTATGCAGAAAATAATAAACAAAAATTAAAAAATTAAAAATTAAAATTAAAAATTAAAAATTAAAAATTAAAAATTAAAATTAAATTAAAAATAGAACAAAAATAAAAAATAAAACAAAAAGGAACAAACTAACAAAACAAAAAATAACCAAAGCTAGATTATTTTAACTGTATCAATTTCTCTTAAAAGCAACAAATTAAACAAAACAAAAAATACCATAACTAGTATTTTAAATTGATAAATTTCTCCTAAAAACGTAATAATCTCACATACATATTGTCTGATGTATATCCCATCCTTTTCCCCCTTTTACTGAAATAGAATGCCGTTAACGGTGTTCTTATTTTCAGAAACATCGAGCCTTATACATCAGTTATTTAATATCAGCTATATATTTATTATTACTATTACTTATATATGAGGCATTAAATGTCAGCCTTCTTCCACGATTGACCTCGTCTATATTATCTGACTTATATTGATACGTGTCCGTTTGTATTTATTTAATATACTGGGCAATTATTGATAACTTTCTGAATCTCCCTCTTTTCTTAACAACTTGAGGTATGGCTATTTTGAAATCTGACTTGGTTAAGAGATGATTCGTTTATTGGTGAGAGGCACACTCTTGCCCTCGTGATTGGGTGGGGGTGGATATTTAGGGAGAGTTCCTTACAATCTCCAGATCTTCCTCTCAGTGTAGAGGCCATAAAACCTTTTAATGGGCTCTGTGGTCTGTTCAGATTTAGATTTTCTTCCTCTCCAGAGGTCACGCCTGTCTTTGACCCTGTATGCTGCTTTGATTCTGCAGCACCTCAGGACAGAGAAAGGGGAGATCTCTTCCCAAAAGTGTAAGCTCCCTTTTGAGCAACATAGCAACACATTAAACTCTCCCTGACTCGTTTTTAAAGCGTTCTTTAAGGCCTGAATTGAGTCTTCTGTTGTGTAACGGAAAATCCCATTCCCAAAAAGGGTCAGTTTAATAGCCCTTATCATATTATCGCTCTGTGCTTGCATGCTAGGACCTATTGTCTTTGCCAGAGCTGCTGCTATTCTTTCTACATGTATTAGCTCCATATTAGCAGGGTTCACTAACATGGTTGGTTGATCCAGTTTAAGATTTTCAATATCTTCCATTACTATTCCCAACATTCCTTATCCCTGAATATCAGGTCTAACAATGTGTTTTCCTTTAGGAGTATTAGATGGGATACTCATAAGTGGCATTTGTGAGCCCTTATCTCCGTAGGGTGGAGGTAGGGTCTCAGACATTATACCACCTTCTTGTTGCTCTCTGTCTCTCAAGTATTACACAGATTTGACTTTAAAAAAAAATCACACAGAGCTTCTCATACCTTATCATATCACATTCAGGCAAATTATTATTGTGCGATGTTTATTTCAACAGATAGCGTGACTTCCAGAAGAAGGCTTCTACAATCTCCTCACGGTGATTGCGACTCCAGGTCAAGAGTTAAAAACTCAGTCAACAAAATCTCTTTATCGTCACGTTTAATGAGCCTGATTATCCCCACAACAGTTTTGTGATGAGATACGGTCGTTCCAAATAATTAGTTGGAGGTCGCGTCTCTCTCCTCCTCTATCACCCACCATATAACAATTACAGACATTTTATACATTTAAAGCACCACGAAAGGTAACCGCATTAATCAATCTTATCATGATCTGCGGGGAATGCAACCCTTTTTTACACCTTTTGTAGTCTTTAATTAATGCGCTGCAAGGTAACCGCATTAATCAATCTTATCATGATCTGCGGGGAATTTAACCCTCTTTTTCTAGCCTTGCAGCCTTCGTATTTAGTGAGTGAAGGGCTGGGATCTACCCGCCACACTCAAACACTATTTTTGCTCTAGATCCAGGACTGAATACCCTTCTCTAAGCACTTCCCCAATATCCCCAACTTGTAATATGTATTGTATTTCCCACCGTGACTAAGAACACTGAGAACGCTGCTGACAACTCTAATTTTTTTAGTATAATCAATCACAGATTTTCGATAATCAAAACAGGTGTCTGCTCACCTTTTGTATATGGCCATTGGTTTAGTTGTCACCAGTATCTCTGTGTCCTCCCCCTGGACTGGATTCTGTCCCCTGGCTGTCGGTGTCCCTTTCTAGAGATCAGCTCACACACGTCGGGGTCACCACTTGTTGGAGTAGAATACCTCTGCTACGCGCCGTTCGTTGGATGAGACTGGATCTCTATTAAATTAAGAAAGGAATTGAAAACACCGGAATCAAAGTTATAACAAATTATCTGAGTTTACTTCTAGTAGGAAACCAAACACATATACAAGTTATACAGAGTACTCCGGGTACTCTGGGCTTTTAGATTTGTGATGCGATTCGGATAAATGCATCGGGATCAAACCAACTCATCAAACCAAAAAGAAATTGGACTTCAGGTCTGTGATGCGATTCGGACACAGATATCGGGATCAAACCAACTCACCAAACCCAAAAGCATTTTTACACACACAAACATCAGTATTTCTATCTACTTTTGGGGCGGAGATGGGTCATCTCTTCCTTCCCACTTTACTCCCAAGCGAATCAGAGAGCCCCTGGGGAGGAGCTGTTTAAACTGACCACCTCCCCCAAGTGCCCTGATTGGCTGGATTCGCTTCTGGCCGAGGTCAATCAGAGTTTCGAACAGAGTGAGACCCCAAACCACACTAGGTCAAAAGTCAATTCTTATCTCTACCTTATCTTACTCTACATTCCTCTCCCAGGGGATATTTTCACCTAAAGTATCCCTTTTCAGACATTTAAACTTTTCCTCACCTATTTAACGATGTGTCTTTAACGACTTGAAAACAACATCTGTTCTTAGGGATGATAAGAAGCAATGTAATGTTGTCTTTAACGACCTTAATGACGACATCTGCTTTTAGGGGTGAGCCCAGGCCAGGTTGGTGTATGAAACACAGAATCTCTGAGTCAGTGAGTTTGAAAGTGAGAATAACATTCCTATTCTATATATAATTACCCAAACCGTTGTGATTACATAACACAGTTCAAACAATACATGTTTACTTCAATACAGTGTAGAATCATATCTTCTTACTTCAATGCTGAAAAGCGTATATTACAGCACGATTTATTTGTTGAATAGATTTGAGTGGTTCAAAATGTTGGGTCGCGATCAGAGTTGGGTGTAACGCGTTACTGTAATAATATTACTTTTGTCGGTAACGGAGTAGTGTAACGCGTTTTATAATTCAGTAATCACACTACAGTTACTAACATTGCCCCGACACGCGTTACTTCGTTTTATAAAATCAGTCATAATCACACTGACAGACAAGAGGGGTTTCCGCCGCAGGTTTATATGTACGTAATCTGCGCGACTTGCGTGTCCACATCTCCACGTGCAGTGCTGCATAAACATGGCTGAGTCAGCGATAACTTTCGAGGGGTGGAGGTATGCCCATTATTTTGAGTTCGTCCGAAGAATAGACAGGAATGTGACGGTGAGGTGCAAACTGTGTCCAGGCCAGAAGCTGTTATCCACGGCTGCAAACACCACGTCAAACCTCAACAAACACCTGCAAAGAACACATGCTAAGCTGTCTTGCAAGCTTGTTGTGGTAGGCTGGTAGCCTATTTTATTAAAGAGCATATCAAAAGAAAGACTTGTGTTATGTCTTCCTTATTGCAATAGTAATTGGGGGTGCAAGTGGAGTCTCGCAGAGGCAAAACTGTGGCGCGCTTACACTGTAGGTGCGCCGCAGTCTGCGTGATCTGCCTGTAGGGAGGGGCGGGCCGGCCCTGCGAGTAAAGTAACGAGTAAAGTAACGAGAAAAGTAACTAGTAAAGTAACGAGTTACTTTATGTAGAGAGTAACGAAGTAGTGTAATATATTACTTTTTTTTTTAAAGTAATATGTATTATGTAATATATTACTTTTATTTAGTAACGACCCCATCTCTGGTCGCGATTTATTGTCAAAGTAAAAAGTGGGTCCCGAGGCCTGACCAGTTGAGAACCACTGCTGTAGTCTGTTTGGCTCATCTGTGATGACTGTGTGAAAATGTGGACCCACGGCACTATCAGAAAGTTGCTATCAGAAGCAATGCCCGACTGTTTTGGACGTAATATGGTCGGTGTTTACATTAGCATCGCTAATACTCAGAGCTAACCTGTACTGGAGAGCATGTGTGTGAAGAAGCAGGAAATAAAAAGGAACTCACCTTGTGGTATAACCGGCAAGAGAGAAAGCCTTTGAGCTCCATACTGTTATAATCCTTGATAATCCATGATATGGCGTTTCATCACGGCAGTATTTAGTTTAGACAGTAGCTGCCGGTCCCGCATGAGCTCAGCCCCCTCCTTTTTAATTTGTTATCAATTATTTTATTTTTTAAAGCTTTATACCCAAAATCAGCACTTTTGAAACAGGAAGTGAAATAGAGGGATATGAGGCATGGCTAGAATGGGTGATCTGTTTGGTATTTTGAGCAAAACACTTCATAGACATGTTTTTTAGATATTTGTATATCTGAGACCTATGCTATTGCCTAAAAATAGCATGATACTAGGTGCACTTTAAGGGCGGCTGGCAAACAGCTTTTAGGCGCAATACCGCCCCCTGGATTATATATAGTGTAATGGATACTGCCCTGCAGGGCCGGCCCTAGACTTTTGGGAGCCCTAAGCGAGCTTTGGCTTGGGGGCCCCCCTCACTCTCGCGCATTCTCACTACACACAACACGGAACCAACTTTTGTCTTATGATGCTAGCATAAGCACACATATGTGACCTGCTCTATCGAAATCAGTCGCATTGACCCAAAGACACATTTTGAGTTGTATACACTGTTGGAAAGAGGAGATTCCTAGCTTTCTAATGATATTAGGATTGTTTTTGTACTCCAAATATTAACCTGTTAAGCACCAAGCCTGTTTTTCATGTTTCAGGCTCAAAAATGACATGCCCAAAACAAATGACTACAACTTAACTTCTAAAAGGGTTATATGAATAATTTATCAAAGCAAGGTTACATCTGTGAGTTGGATGTAGAAGTGTCAGAATCAATATAGATGTTTTTTATTTTAAAGAAAATTCAGATTTTACATAGTAAAAAACTGTAAATTATAGTGTCCGTCCAAATATTCTTTTGCACTTATAGTGAAAACTACCCTTGGATGATGGGTTAGTAGACTAAAAGCTTTAGGAATCCAAAGTACAACATATAATAAGTACCCTGTATCAAGATTGATGCAAAACAAGTGACATTTGACCTTTTTAGAGAGGTTTAGCCAAAACCACTCCACCTCTGAGGTGATTTGGGTGAAAATGTTTTTTTTCCCATATCTCTGGCCCCCCTTGGTCGATTTGGATGGTTGACACCTCTTTCTGACCGTTAGAGCCAATAGAATCGAAGGGGGAGGCCCCAAAACACACTCGTTGTGAAAACAAACGGTGGGGGCTTCCCGCATGCAGGTTTGCACCAGAGTGAAGCGATCTCTCGCTCTGACATTTGGAAACGAAAAAGCAGTTTTATTGCTTATGGATTATCAGAAATCATTTCAAAGAGGACACAGACACATTGGATTAACCGCAGTATCGTTCTTTTATCGTTTTAATGGCATTGAAGACCAGTTTTGACCAAGGTAAGCCATGTGTCTCCAGGAGATGCTAATCGAGGGGTTGGCTGTGCATCTAGGATAAGTAATAAGGGAGTTATGAGTGAGTTAAGTGCAGTGATAGGTTACATTTTTTTCGCTCGTGGCTAATTCAGAGGCTGAGTGTTAGCATTGTGGGTTTTTTTTGGAAAAAAAAATTAAAAAGATCAGTTAGCTGAGTTTCTTCCCGTTACATGGATATAAAACATTCATAGTTTATTAAATATTAAGATTCCTTAGACGTTGTTTCCTGCAAATGACGCGTTTATCCGCCAGGTACCGGCGGGGCGGTGCGTAACAGGTTAAGCAAAATATGTCACATTATATAATGACTGTCACCGAGTCATGATTTTGAGAAAAAGGCCTTCAAAGTTTCCTCTTCTCTGGAATCCATCGATCTGATTGATTATTAGCGGAGCAAATGATCAAAATAGTCCGGAGGGAAAATATTTCCGTTTGGATTACTGGTCTGGGGGAAGCTCGCGAGTGTGTGTGTGTGTATGTGTGTATTTTTGCGTAAGTGTATATTGTGTTTGTTTCCCGAGGAAAACACTCACGAGAAACACCGGCTGTTGTTATGCCTGCTGTGACGTTAAAGGTGGGGTAGGTAAGTTTGAGAAACCGGCTCGAGATTGCTAGAATTTGAAAATACACAACCGGAGAAAATCTGCCACTTCCTTATAGAGCCCCTCCTCCAACACACACGAACGCGCACATGACCAATGAGGGCACAAGATAAGTTTGTGCACAGATGGAAGGCTGACAGGCAGGTAGGCCATCCAGTTATTTTAGCCGGGCCGGCTAAAATGATTGGTCGTACTTTTTACAGTATTACGGCTTCCACAGATGACATTTTTTTATGGATTTTTTGTCAAAGCACTTAAGATATTCATTGCTATCGGGATGTTAAGAGCATTCCATGGAATATAACAAAAAGTGTATCTCGAGCCGGTTTCTCAAACTTACCTACCCCACCTTTAAGTTACTCCGTTCTCTGCTTGTAATTATGCCGTTACAAGCTTCATAGTTGTATTTATCATCTAAATTTGCCGAAACAAGTTTAATATTCTGAAAGTCAAGACTTTGTTTATTTGAAATCAGATGAAAACAAACTGTAACGGCCCTGCCGTGTTATCTATGATTACTATATGCCTTACATTCATAATTTCAGCCGGAGGGAGGGGGGCGGCGCTGCGGAAGAGCAGATTGCGAGTGAGAGGTGCCTGTCATCTTCCCTTTACAAGCTTCACAAATGTATTTATCGTGTGATTTTGGAAATAAAAGTTTCATATTCTGAAAGCCAAGACATTGTTTATTTAAAATCAAACAAAACACCCGAACCCCGAAAAAATAGTTTTTTACGCAAATCCACGTTTATTTTGAAATGAGCCGTTGCGTCTTCCGACTGATTTCGATAGAGCGGGTCACATATTGTATAAATAAGCATGTAAACACCGTGGATCTAACCTCCTCTAGGGGGGTCCTCACCTCCTCTAGGGGGGTCCGGGGGCATGCTCCCCCGGGAAGATTTTTTTTGGAATATTGAAGTTAAAAGCATCAATCTGGTGCACTTTGAGAGCAAAATTAAGAGATCTATGGATACATCTCTCAACACCCATATGAAACAGAACTGTAAACAGATTTTTCTTTATGGATATTTTACAAATCACTCCCCTTTTAAACTATTCTTGTTTTGTCATATAGTATTTCATAACTGTTTTTCATTCCATCTCATAATGTTCACATAGAAACTAGCTGTCAATAGGAATATCATTCAGAAGAATTATAATTTTATGCAAAAATCTGTCACAAAAAGAGGTTCCACATTTAAATTCAGGTGTTGTTATGGCAACGTCAGTGGCCAAACAGCCACATTTACTTCTGCAAATACTTTCAAACATGCTGTCGACACGTAAAGCAGTGGCAACTATGCCACCATTTCAGCTGACTTTTTCTCAGAAATACTGTCACATAACATCCATATATTTCAGTGCTAGGTTGATGTTTAGCTAAGCTAACTATGAAACACTTTAACTGACAGGACTCAGGATCAACTGTGTACTGTAAGGTAGCTTCTAGCTTCATGTCCAACAGTAAGTCAACATTTCCCAGAGAGTTTTCTTTGAAATCACCAGGTAACGCAAAACAAAATTACATTTAGATTGTATGACAAAGTGTTTATTTAATATATCTGGCTAGCTATAGCTACTTGCTAACAGTTTAGCTTACCCCCGCGATTCAAAGTAACGTCAACGTAGCTGTAATTTATGCTTTGCTTACATGTTCGCATAACTTGGAAGTTTACTGACATTTACATACCTTGTTTACCTGGCTCAAGTGGTGGCTCTGGGGTTGTTGTGTGAGCCACCACTTGAGAATTGTCGTCTTTTTTAAGAAAAAATGTTCTTATGTCCATCTTCAAAAACTCTGAGTCTGACTGACAGTTTATTTTAAACATTGTCACAGCTCACAGGATAGGTACCTGTCATCCAATAAGAAGGATGTTCATTTCCATTCAACTCTCTGGTTGGTCTGGTGTCTTGCCTCGGTTGCATTCACTGAACACGGGAAATTACAATCCTGCCGTCCTCTCTAGTGTCATGATGAGGTTCAGGTAAAGCACGGTTAATGTATTATTGACTCAATAATATAATACATGACTTTGAGAGTAGGCAATCTAGGCATATTAACAAAATTAATTAAACATACTTATCACCGCAACGGTGTACTGAGATTATTATTTTTCTTTTCATTTTTTTTTTTTTTGCTAGGGGGCCCTTAGTGGCTGCGGGGCTCTAAGCGGCCGCTTATGTCGCTTAATGGGTCAGGCCGGCTCTGCTGCCCTGAGTGACAGACTTTTTTCCCACTCGTAAAAAAAAGGCGTATTCGTCGTGTGACTGCATGTACCGAACCGTTACGTCCGAACCGTGACGGTACGGGACGAATACGGATATCGTTACACCCCTATGAAGCACCAATCAGATTAGTAAAATACTGAGTAGAACATTACATTACATTGCATTTAGCTGACGCTTTTATCCAAAGCGACTTACAATAAGTGCATTCGACCAAGAAGAAAACAACTAGAAGAAAACAGAATCATATAAGTACATCAGGTTTCATAGAGCCAAAACATTTCAAGTGCTACTCAACTGGCTTTAGATAAGCCAGTCCTTTGTTAGTATATCAATGCTTTGTTAGTCATTTTATTGCTCGAAGTGGAGTCGAAAGAGATGAGTTTTTTGTCTGCGCCGAAAGATGTGTAAGCTTTCTGCTGTCCTGATGTCAATGGGGAGCTCATTCCACCATTTTGGAGCCAGGATAGCAAACCAACGTGTTTTTGCTGATGGGAACTTGGGTCCCCCTCGTAGTGCGGGTGCAGCGAGCCGTTTGGCCGATGCAGAGTGGAGTGCACGTGCTGGGGTTTGTTTGTTTGTTTGTTTGTTTGTAGCCTTTATTTAACCAGGTTAAAAAATCCCATTGAGATCAACGATCTCTTTTTCAAGGCAGCTGGGGTGTATGGTTTAACCATGTCCTGGATGTAGGAAGGGCCAGATCCATTCACAGCATGGTACGCTAGTACCAGTGTCTTGAAGTGGATTCTAGCAGTTACTGGAAGCCAGTGAAGGGAGCAGAGGAGCAGTGTGGTGTGGGAGAATTTAGGAAGGTTGAAGACCAGACGAGCCGCTGCATTCTGGATGAGCTGCAAAGGTCGGATGGCACATGCAGGTAGACCAGCCAGGAGGGAGTTGCAGTAGTCTAGGCGTGAGATGACGAGAGCCTGGACCAGAAGTTGCGTCGCTTTCTGGGTCAAGAGGGGACATATCCTCCTGATGTTGTAAAGCGTGTATCTGCAGCAGCGGGTTGTGGCAGCGATGTTTGCAGTGAAGGACAGTTTGTTATCTAGGGTCACACCCAGATTCCTTGCAGTCTGATTCGGGGAAACAACAGAGGGGCCGATGTTGATTGTTAGGTCAAGAGTGGGACACTCTTTTCCCGGAAGAAAAAGCAGCTCAGTCTTGTCAAGGTTGAGCTTGAGGTGGTGAGCAGATATCCACCGAGAGATGTCTGCTAGACAAGCAGAGATGCGTGCGACGACCTGGGTTTCAGAACGGGGAAAAGACAGAATTAATTGGGTGTCGTCAGCGTCGCAATGGTATGAAAAACCATGCGGGCTAATGACCGATCCGAGCGAGTTTGTATACAGAGAGAAGAGGAGGGGACCAAGGACAGAGCTCTGAGGGACCCCTGTAGTTAATTGACAAGGGTCGGACTCGGACCCTCTCCAAGTTACCCTGTAGGTGCGGTCTTCGAGGTATGAGGTGAGGAGGGAAAGTGCAGAGCCCAAAACTCCAAGTTCTTGGAGAGTGCGAAGGAGGATCTGATGGTTCACCGTGTCGAATGCAGCAGACAGGTCCAAAAGGATGATGACAGAGGAGAGGGAGGCTGCTTTAGCAGTGTGCAGTTCCTCAGAGACAGCAAGGAGAGCAGTTTCTGTGGAGTGACCTGCCTTGAAACCAGACTGGTGCGGATCAAGAAGGTTGTTCTGATGGAGATAACAGGAGAGTTGTTTAAAGACAGCGCGTTCAAGTGTTTTAGACAGGAACGGGAGGAGAGAGACAGGCCTGTAGTTTATAACATTGGACGGGTTGAGAGTGGAACAAACCTTAACCCCTGTCTATAGAAAATGACGAACATAGCTAGACATTAAACGAGTCCATTGTGTTTAGTGTTGTCACATAATGTTCAGCTGTCAAGACATCACGTCTCAAGATTAACTTTCACACACTCTGGTCCAATCAGAGACAGCGGATATTTCTGTATGTAATCCACTTCTACACCAATGGTGTGCATGTTCATTTGTTATGAAAACATTACTTTTGAATTATACCAACTATCAAGTCAATAACTTGGCTTTTGTAAGAAATTAAAATCAATGTTTAATGATGTAATTTAGTTTAAACATAGAGTAATCTTAAAACTCTTTTATTGTGAAAAAAATTCCGGTTAGCACCAGCCTGTGGTTAACGTTGATTCTAAAGTTTATTTTGAAAAGCTATTCCGGAAGAAGTCATCCGGAATACCAACAGTAAGCTTGACTTCCGGTTTTACGCAAGTAACGTTTTGAGCCGTTAAAATGCATTAAATAAAAAGTCATGAAAGAGAGTATGAGGAGAAGAGGTGTGTGGAGTTATGCAATGAATGTACAACGTCTGAATCCTCTGTTATGCGCGATAACGGACATTGAAGACCGAGGTGGGAGGTCCCCCTGCAACGCCAACCGGCACGTGAGGAGGAGCCAACGGAGGAGATATAACCAGCTGACGAGCGTTGTCAGGTCTCTCTTCACCCCTGCACCCCGGCGAGGCAACAGCTGCTCTGTCTTCTCCTCGTACCTTCTGCTTGTTTTATCACCACGCCATTTAATAAAAGTACTAATTTGAACCTTTTCGGAGACTCCATTAGTCTCCTTATTCTAAGTTTCTCTCCTGGACGCCTGAACAACGAATACTTCTTACACTTTCAGATAAAAAATGTTGGCTAGTTCAACAATTGAAGACATAACAACATGTAATATTAAAAACCCGATTCCATTTTACCCAGCATTCACAGCGATACGCACACTGCGGATACTGTTTGTGCTTCACAGCTGGCTTAGGCATACACAAAAATCCAACAAGTAACGAAAACAATTCGACCTCGACCTCAGAGAACTTCAGCAGCACACAGAAACCACAAAGCCAAAAGTTACTTTCACTATGACACTGTCAGTATTTTCACACATAAAAGCAGCAGTAAGTATTTAAGGAACACAATCAGTGGAGAGAATGAAAAACCAGAAGTCAAATAAGGGAAATAAAACTGATCTTGTGACAAAAGGCGGAGTCTTGTTTAAATCATGAGGGCAATAGAAGATTAAACAATATCAATGTTAGAGAGGATTTCAACGGACCATTTGACAGGAAAAGTGCACAATTATAGGACACTTTCTGCAGTCCATGTGAACTTTAAGCAAAACTGGGAATAGAAGCACATTTAAACACATACAAATTACATAATATACTGACCTTTCATGCTACATCATAACATGAATAAACATGCGAGCAGGGGCAGAGGGAACGGTGGGTTCAGAGAGACTCGTTGCTCAATGAACCCTAGGCGTTGTGCACAACAAATGAAATGACTCATTCAGATTTCTGGCACGCTCACAGGACAGCGTTCTGCAGCAGAGTTTGATGTGTGTGTTTTGTCTCGAGCACGCACATGAGGACGCATACACGTGGGCTGGATGAACAATCCTGCCGACGGGTTCATGCTACTCCATGAGACAGTCAGTGAAGGTAACATAATAAATGCATCTAATAAGGCAAGAATAAAGAGGTTATCAATTTCTTTCCAATATTGTCTCTGGCTGTGTTTAACTTGCAAAATGTGAAATTAAGTGTGGTTTAACATGCAAAACTAAACTCAAGCAAGATAAATCACATTTCCTGAGCGGCGATTTTGTCACAACGCCAAAGACGATAAAGTTATTTAGATAATCTTACAACATATGTGACCTGCTCCATCGAAATCAGTCGCATTGACCCAAAGACACATTTTGAGTTGTATACACTGTTGGAAAGAGGAGATTCCTAGCTTTCTAATGATATCAGGATTGTTTTTGTACTCCAAATATTAAGCGAAATATGTCAAATTATATAATGACTGTCACCGAGTCATCATTTTGAGAAAAAGGCCTTTAAAGTTTCCTCTTCTCTGGAATCCATCGATCTGATTGATTATTAGCGGAGCAAATGATCAAAATACTACGGAGGGGAGATATTTTCGTTTGGATTACTGGTCTGGGGGAAGCTCGCGAGTGTGTGTGTGTATACGTGTGTGTGTGTTTGTGTATTTTTGCGTTTGTGTGTATTGTGTTTGTTTCCCGGGGAAAACACTCACGAGAAACACCGGCTGTTGTTATGCCTGCTGTGACGTCAAGTTACTCCGTTCTCCGCTTGTAATTATGCCGTTACAAGCTTCAAAGTTGTATTTATCATCTGAATTTGCCGAAACAAGTTTAATATTCTGAAAGCCAAGACTTTGTTTAATTGAAATCAGATGAAAACAAACTGTAACAGACCCTGCCGTGTTATCTATGATTACTATACGCCTTACATTCATAATTTTAGCCGGAGGGAGGGGAAGCAGCGCTGCGGAACGGCAGAGTGGCGAGGGAGAGCTGTCATCTTCCCTTTCCAAGCTTCAAAAATGTATTTATCGTGTGATTTTGGAAATAAAAGTTTCATATTCTGAAAGCCAAGACTTTGTTTATTTAAAATCAACAACACACCCGAACCCCGAAAAACTATTATTTTACACAAATCCACGTTTATTTTGAAATTAGCCGTTGCGACTTCCGACTAATTTCGATAGAGCGGGTCACATATTGGTAATCTTAGGTTATTTTTAATCTGAAATAAATATCAAAATTTGATAAAGTCTTCCAGCCTGATTTAAAATCTCAAATGTTTGACGGTCAGACTTAAAGAGGACATATTTTGCTTATTTTCAGGTTCTTATTTGTATTTGGTGTTTCTACTGTGACATGTCTCCATGCTTTAATGTTCAAAAAGCTCTTTATTTTTCTCATACTGCCTGTGCTGCACAGCACCTCCTTTCACCCTCTGTCTGAAACCAGAGCCCAGTCTGCTCTGATTGGTTAGCTGGCCGGCTCTGTTGTGATTGGTCAACTGCTTATATACAGTACACTGAAAATATATATAAATGCAAATCTTTAGTTTTTGCTCCCATTTTTCATGTGCTGAAATCTAAGATCTAAGAATTTTTCTATTTACACAAAAGGCCTCTTCCTCAAACATTTTTCACAAATGTGTCTAAATCTGTGTTAGTGAGCACTTCTCCTTTGCTGAGATAATCCATCCACCTCACAGGTGTGGCTTATCAAAATGCTGATTAGACAGTGTGATTATTGCACAGCTGTGCCTTAGGCTGCTCACAATAAAAGGCCACTCTGCATGGGATGTTGATCACTATTGGCTTAGGATGGGTGTTATCATGCATCTCAACCAATGAGAGCTTTTGGGGCGGGCCCAAGACTGCTGCAGAGCCCACATGAACTGGATCAGAAAAGAACTGGCAGGGACAGAAAGATGGAGAAAGGTACCAAACTCTTACATGGACATTTTACATCTCTTCAGACGGTGGAGCGGATAGAACCAGAGCTATTTGTAACCACTGCAAAGATCTTCTTTTTTTATCACTGGACTCTGAGGGTAACTTGTTGTTCTATAAAAACTAGATGAATGAATGAATGAATGAAAAACGTTAATGCCCTGGCAGTGGCAAATACCTTTGGTTTTATATTTGATTTGATAACATTAAATAATGTGGAAGTTGAGATTTACGAGAAATATTTTAACTGCTTCTGTGTAGAGGGAAAACTGCTGTTAAAAAGCACCTCATTTGTTTAAAGTGTTTGCAAACCAAATGTTGTTGCACTTTTGTTCATATAGCAGTACTTTTAAAATAAAAGTGTGCTTTTGATTTTAGTCCATATTGCTGCAGATTTGTCAGCTGCACATCCATGATAACAATCTCTTGTTCCACTACATCCCAAAGGTGCTCTATAGGATTTAGATCTGCTGACTGTGGAGGCCATTAGAGTACACTCATCATCCTGTTCAAGAAACCAGTTGGAGATGATTTGAGCTCTGTGACATGGGCGTTATCCTGCTGGAAGTGGCCATCAGAAGATGGGTACAGTGTGGTCATAAAGGGATGGACATGGTCAGCAACAATACTCAGGTAGGGTTAGGGTTTAAATTACGCTCGATTGGCACTAAGAAAATATCCCCCACACAATTACACCACCACCACCAGTCTGAACCATTGATACAAGCCAGGATGGATCCATGCTCTCATGTTGTTTACGCCAAATTCTGACCCTATACTGTCAGAATGTCTCAGCAGAAATATAGACTCATCAGACCAGGCAACATTTGTCCAATTTTGGTGAGGCTGTGCAAATTGTAGCCTCAGTTTCCTGTTCTTAGCTGATAGAAATGTCAGAAACAGGCAATTGAAATACACAAAAACCTATATAACATACGACAGGAAAGGAAAACCTCAAAAAGCACAATAGCGCCTCTACAATTCACCCAGACACAATGCATTGTGCATATGCTGCATATTCAGAGATTCCTGCTAATGTATCTGAGAACATCCACATACTGTGCAGAAAGCACAACATACTCACATACTACATACATCATTTGACATCATATTTAGTATGCAGTACATTAGTGTGCGGCTCTGAACACAGCCTCTACAAATGTTTCATGAGGAAGTTAATGCATTTTACACATATAAAAGGGTACACACACTGATTTTCAGAGAAAAAAACAGTGGCTCTAAACATAACTTTCTTTAAACGCAAAAAAACTGCACAGGGAAAACCTGCTCCCTACTCTGAATCAACAAATATAGAGTAACTTACAAGAATAACAGAAAGATCCATTCCTTGTCATAATGTTATTACTGTCTGTATATAAAGGAAAGGGCTTCTTCTCCTTCTCATCTGCTGTATTTGTGTTCCTCCTTTGCTCATCAAAGTGTCAATCGCCCCTTGACAATGTTTGTGTTCATATGTGATGGGCCATACACATATTTCTATCCTATAGCACTTAGTGCGACAACAATCCATTTCCACCAAGGTTGCGGTCAAATTGTCAGTTTAGCTAAGGAACCTTCCTAACGGAGTGAAATGACCCGGAAGAACCTCAGTCTCAGCCATGATAAGAGCTGTTCAAATTCTCTAGAGGATAGGAAAGGAGCTTTGAAACTTCCTTTATAATCTCCTTTAGTTTAAGAAATACTGGACCTTCGTTTATGAAAGGAAAGAAGAAAATGCTGTCCCAAAGCATAAGTTTCACTTTACTTTTTTATTTCAATTCCAACCTTGGTCATAAGGAATAAATGTTTCACAGTTGTCCACGTTCATAAAGCATAAAACAACACCATCAGAGCACGGTGCAAAGTGTATAGATGCGTTTACAGTAGTCCGCCATTCTTATTATACATCCATGTGTAGAAAACTGTAGTTTCCCCTAAGCAGACGCACATTTACAGTATGACGTCCGCTGGCGCATCATAAATACGTTGATAGTGTAAGTGCAGTCGGATTCTCAAAGCACCGCAGTCTCTTCTCCTAAATCCTTTTGAATTCTCCTATCCACTATTCCTTAACCCTGTGACGTTTCACACAGAGGTCAAGAAATAGTGGATAGGAAAAGACGATAGGAGCTGATTTTTGGACAATTCGACTGCAACCCAAGACACATATTCAAAACAATGGAATTATGCTCTAAGAGCAAAATGTCATGTCATTTTCTTACAGATGGTACATAACTCCCCCTTGCAAACATAAAAACTAAAACTAAACTCTCCGTTTTTTTAACCATGTGTACTGTGGAGGCTATTTTTATATAACATTAGAAAGACTGATTCTTATTATTACATTATAAGCTTATTGTGCTCATTTTATGTGGCTGTGACTTTGGAATAAATAGATGTCTTTAGCTTGCAATACTAATGTAGCAAGGTCAGGTGCAGACACTGGAAGAATACAAAGAGTTATTCATAAACAGGACATCACTCCAGCTTTGAGCTTTGGGTGAGCTCCACTCCCACACACAGCTAGGAAGCAGCCTTATGAAGATTCCACTTTTTCTGTAGAAACGTTAGCGAAAACAAATTACGTATGATGGTGCCAGAGTAGGGAGGGACTTCCACAGGCCGGCCCAATGCTGATTGGAGGATCGTGTTAACAAGAGACTTTTTTCTAAGTCTGCGCACCTACCAAAGAGAACCAAGTCTAAACCACGGTATCTCTTCAGCTAGTCTAGACCAATCATAAATGTACGGGCAACGCCCTGTGTAATACAAATGTATGCACGCACGAGGTTCGCGGCTCTTTACGGAAATAGTGGTTACAGATTACAGTTTTGCTGCCTGTAATTTCTATGACGTGACGGAGTCCTTGGCCAAGTGGAATATATATCTTTTGCTCTCTCATAATAAATAGTTAAACTTAGAAGTCGTCTGTCTTTCCTGGAATTTTGAACACAACAGTACCCATGCTGCAGTTTCATGAATCCAAGTCTTTGTGTAACAAGACACATACCCAGTTGTGGAAATGCCCCCTTATCAGCATATTGCATCAATGAATAAATAAAAGTCCTAAAAAGAAGCGTTATATATCCAATTGTGTCTCTTTGGTATGGTTCCAGCATGGGACTTTTATGCACAGCTGGTGCGATTTATGGTGCCAATGTGAAGAATTCATCACATATACCTGTTAACCATCATTGCTGGTGATTAAAAAAATCATTATTTTCTAACATCAGAAAGATGATCAGTTATAATATGATAGGACTCATATTAAAAACAACCTTGCAAAGTGCCTGAAGAAAAAATTAAAACAACAATAACCCAGGAAATTGATGGCTTTAATAAAACAATGCAATCAATACAAATGAATTGCAGAAAAAATCACTCATACAGGTGTCTTTAATATTTTGCAAATCAACTCAAGCAATACATATGGCAACCAAGTGAAAATCATCTAATTCTTTTCCACTTTATTCCTGCACATTCTTCTATGAGAAACATTTAAAGTTTGGGAAAATTGGTTTGTGTGCACACATACATCTGATCCTGGTGGATAATTGTATGATAGGACAGGCCATGAATGTCACGACCTGTTGGTGTGAACAAGTCCTCCCTGAGTCAGTCAAGCTGTAAAAACAACCCGAGACAGAATCAGAGCTGGGACCTGGGTCAAACTCTGCTTCACTTGGAGTCAAAGGCCATGTTCATTAATTATCATCATCTATTTTGCTAAACAGAGTTCAAAAACACAATTGTCTTTTTTTTGTCTTCTTTTCAGTGATTCTGACATAAAGTCAAAACAGGTAAGTGTTTACATGGGAAGGGAATCCAAAAATGGACATAGAAGCTTTTTGTTCTCATGTTTGACAGCAAGTTAAAAAAGTGTGTTGAAAGAGTTGTACTGAAACATGTACATGTTTTCCATACCTATTGATGCACTATTATTAAAGATTGTGTTTGCTTGAGAATATGGTTGTTATGGTATAATATTCCGTTTTGTATTTATGGTCATTAATATTCATCCTGAAACCTTTGTGTCGACCAAATCTTACTTTTTTATTAAAGATTGAATGCTGATGTTACCAACAGTGTAAAGTCATCTTAAAACAGTTGCCAACTAAGGCATACAGTAGTAATCAGAGTTAGTACTGCCTAATCTATTAATGATTCAATAAAACAAATTCTGATAACAGACCGGCCAGGTTCTGTAAAATGTAACTCATTAGGTTTAGGCGTTTATGTGAATATTACAAACAAAAATAAAGTTATAAAAAAATACATTGCTAAAAAAAAAGGCAATGTGGATTATCTGACTGGTTTGTAATAATGTACTATGATTTACAAGCAAACATAAACACAGCCTTCCTTATCTTCCTATTCGTTATCATTCGAACACTAACACTTTGGCAGCACCTTTGCAAGGTCACCACACCCACATAATCATAATGACATACTGTACATACACACGCATACCTTTTACTTTATATGATTGTCTTATCTGGAATCTCTTTTTGCCCTCGCTAGCTTTGTTATTGTCCTCTCACAAACACACAGTAGTTCATAGAAACACAAGGGTGTAGTATTTGCACACACAGGTTTGTTACGTTGGTTGTAGCTCTTTTGGGCTTTTTATGGCTCTGTCTGCAACTTCCAAATTGTATAATTTGGATTAGGAAGGAATACTCGACACCCGTTTTACACACACTTCAATTTTACAAGCTGGGCATAGCATTTGTGACGCCACTCCCAGGCTTCTAAGGAAATGCTTTGAGGCTCAGGTTTGTGGGTCACTGACAGTCCATGGGATCATTGGGTGGAGACAAGGTTGACTGATCTAGAGGCAGCTACCAAGTGTCAGTGCAATAGACTGAAACACCTGTACCCAAGCTGCGATCGATATTATTATGTTATTCATCTTCAAGCCCTTAAGGAACACTGATTCTATAATGGTACAAGAAGTAATTTGATGTGATTTTAACAAATCTGCCGTGTCAAATGCCATTTAGTTAAAGTCAACTTATATTTTCTTTTGTGTGTACAGACAGAGAGATCGAAATACCATTTCCCACAATCTCGAATACAAAAACAAATATATATAAAAATATGTACGCAAATATGTATATACATACAGTACTAGACTCCTGGTACTAGGACGGGTTAAAAGCAGAGAACAAATGTCACTGTGTGTGCTGTGTGCTCTGCATGTGTGACCATTAAAGAGGGTTATATCTCACACAGGCTCCGCCCTCTACTGGACTCTATGGGTACTACTCTCTATCATGCTGTGCGTGCTTTCACCTACTGAGTTACGTAAACGTAGCCGGCCAATCGGGGCGAGCCTACCTGAATGCGCGCGCAGGCCCACAGTATATAAGGCGGCTACGCCCTCCGACCGTCATCCTTTTTCTCTTCAGCGAGCAGACAACTGAACAGGAAGCTAAACGTCAAGAAGAAGAAGAAATGGACTCACCACTCCTGGAAGCTCGGCCTTGCCCTACCTGCCCTGGCTTGATCGCGGGCGCCGATCCTACGCTGTAGGCATGGAAACCAGGACGCTCCTGTGCGCTCCAGGGCTATCAGGACCGCTATAGACGCTTCTCCCGCACTCGGTCTGGGAACAGTGGGAAAAACGTATAACAGCACCCTGGGCCACTGCGAGCGCCGGGAATATACATTGCTCTGATGGAGAGTGTAGCTGACGCTCAAAGGTCCCTTATTTATTGTTTTGTCTTTTTTGAAAAGTGTTTAATGTATGCTTGAACTTTGTTTTATTTTGTTAAAAATGATAAAGAGTTGGGACTTCCGGTGGCGCCATGAGGTAATCCACCGAAAACTTGGTCTAAAGCCATTATATCTGTCCTACATAAGGAGGGCAAAGATCCGACTTCATGTGAGGGATATAGGCCAATTAGCTTGCTTTGTAACGATCTAAAAATATTGACGAACATACTGGCTCGGAGAATGCAAAGATGTATAACCAAACTTTTCAAACCGGATCAAACAGGTTTTATCCAAGGGGCTAATAATATTAGGAAAACATTAAATCTCATATCATGTACTAAAAACAATCCCCATGTTACTAAGCTTAGATGCACAAAAAGCTTTTGATCGGGTCAAGTGGATACAACACACTGGATGCTTTTGGGTTTCAATCGACCTTCATAGATTGGATAAAAAGTGTGTACAGCTGTCCAAAATCACGTATTAGAGTAAATGGTTGTTGCTCAGATTTTTTTAACCTTAAAAGAGGAGTTAGGCAAGGAGATTGTTTAAGTCCGTTACTATTTGCTGCAAGTATCGAACCGTTGGCCGAATGAATAAGACAAAAATAAAAAAATAAAAGGAATAAGAGACAAGGGGGGGGAAGAACACAAAATGTCATTATTCACGGACAATATATTAACATATATAAGTGAGCCTTCCTCATCTATTCCAGCTTTGTTGAACAATCTTAATGAATACGGGGAGATATCAGGTTATTTGACCAATGAAGCAAAATCTGTAGCTATGATGATCTCAGGTGACCGTCCAGCAGGGTTGGAGGGTCAGGTTAAATTTAAATGGGCCACAAAAGGAATCAAATATTTGGGTATTAATATTACTGTCACATCTCAGCTATTTGAGGCAAACTATGGGAAACTGATAAATGAGATAAAAAAAGATGTTGACAGGTGGGGAATTCTACCTCTTAATCTAATGGGGAGAATAGAAATGGTTAGGATGAATATACTGCCAAGACTTTTATTCCTGTTCCAGTCATTGCCTATTGTGATCCCTAAATCTATTTTTAAAGGGCCCATGTCATGTTTTTCAGGTTATTACCCGTCCCCTTGTGTGTTATGAAGGTTTTTATGCATGTAAACGGTGTGCAGAGTCAAAACCCTCAAAGTACACCCTGTAGCGAGTAAAACTCTAACACAGAAAATACCTCCCCAAAACGCCTCGTTGGAGATACGTCACTGCCCATTTGAGTCTTCCATTTAGAACGAAATGGACCAATCCGGAAGAGCTATGGCCACACCCAGCGGCGCTGGCCGCACCCTCTGCCAGCCTAACATTTACTGTTGGAAGCTCTGGTTCAGTTCACAATCGATCCAGTCATGCCAATGCCAAGGACCTGTTTCCTGAAATGTGAGGAGAAATCTGAGCTGTTTGTCCTACCGACGGAAGAACCACGACGAAGTCAGTGGTTGAAATTTCTGTTTAACACTGTTCCTTTAGAGGTTCGAAGAAGGTTACTGTGTGCGCGGCATTTCACAGACGAAAGCTTCCAAAACATTGGGCAGTTTGAGGCCGGATATGCACAGCATTTGAAACTGAAGGACGATGCTATTCCTAGTTTTGTCAGGGTTGAGTGTAGCAGGCAGCACCCAAATGCAGATTTCCAAGAATATTCCTTTAATCCAAGGTACCAAGTAGACAATAGAACACTACCCTGTGACACACAGTCAAATACAAACAAGGAACCAACAATGACAGACAGAAAAACCAGAACTAAAATACACACAAGACCAATCACACAAACAAGACACAGGTGAGGAGGGAGGAGAAAACACAGGGGCAACAGGTGAACACAATCAGACAAACCAGGGAAACTAACGACAGGAAGGCAAACACAGGAAGAAGGAACAGAGAAGACACAAGGAGGAAACATTTCAAAACAAAGGTGGAAAAAAGAAAACATAAATACAAAACCCTAACATAACCCCCCCTTCAAGGGACGGATTCCAGACGTCCCAAGAAAAACCCCCAAAAGTCCAAAACCTCTAGAAGGGTGGGCGGAGGGGGCCCGGAGGAGGGACGCACAACCAGGACCAACAGGGTGGGTGGAGGGGGTCCGGAGGGGGTCCGGAGGACGGGCCCGGAAGGGGTCCCGGGCGGACTGCCCGGGGGCAAGGCAGAGTCCAAAAAGGGGCGAAGGCCACAGCGGGCGAACTCAGGGGCCCGGGCATGAGAGCGAAGGCAGTGGTTGGAAGAGTCAGGAGGCCGGGCTAGAGGGCGAAGACCACGGCTGGGGAACTCAGGAGGCCGGGCTCGAGGGCGAAGACCACGGCTGGGGAACTCAGGAGGCCGGGCTCGAGGGCGAAGACCACGGCTGGGGAACTCAGGAGGCCGGGCTCGAGGGCGAAGACCACGGCTGGGGAACTCAGGAGGCCGGGCTCGAGGGCGAAGAAGAAGGCGTCGACGGGACAGCTCCGGAGGCCGGGCAGGAAGGCGCTGACGGGACAGCTCCGGAGGCCGGGCAGGAAGGCGCTGACGGGACAACTCCGGAGGACGGGCAGGAAGGCCATGACGGGACAGCTCCGGAGGACGGGCAGGAAGGCGCAGACGGGACAGCACCGGAGGCCGGGCAGGAAGGCGCCGACGGGACAGCTCCGGAGGACGGGCAGGAAGGCGCCGACGGGACAGCACCGGAGGACGGGCAGGAAGGCGCCGACGGGACAGCTCCGGAGGACGGGCAGGAAGGCGCCGACGGGACAGCTCCGGAGGCCGGGCAGGACCCGTTGTCGGCCAGACAGGAACCGGAGCCGACGGAACAGGCGCAGACGGGATCCTGGACATGACATGGACTGGTGTCAATGGGACCCCGGATGGAGCAAGGGCTGGTGTCGACTGGACCCCCAACGGAACAGGACACAGAGTTGGCAGGACCCCCGGTGGAACAGGTGTCGGCGGGACCCCCAACAGGACAGGATCTGGTGTTGGCAGGAAACCCGGCGGAGCAGTTGTCGGTGGGACCCCCAACGGGACAGGACAAGGGGTTGGCAGGACCCACAGCGGAACAGGTGTCCGCGGGACCCCCAACAGGACAGGATCTGGTGTTGGCAGGAAACCCGGCGGAGCAGTAGTCGGCGGGACCCCCAACGGGACAGGACATGGGGTAGGCAGGACCCACAGCGGAACAGGTGTCGGCAGGACCTCCAACGACACTGGACGTGGAGTTGGCAGGACCCTCGGCAGGAGAGTTGTCGGCGGGACCCCCAACGGGACAGGACATGGAGTTGGCAAGACGCCTGGCAGGAGAGTTGTCGGCGGGACCCCCAACGGGACAGGACAGAGGATTGGCAAGACCCCCGGCAGAAGAGTAGTCGGCGGGACCTCCAACAGCACTGGACATCGGGTTGGCAGGACCCCCGGCAGAAGAGTAGTCGGCAGGACCCCCAACGGGACAGGACATGGAGTTGGCAAGACCCCCGGCAGGAGAGTAGTCGGCGGGACCCCCAACGGAACAGGACATAGGATTGGCAAGACCCCCGGCAGAAGAGTAGTCGGCGGGACCTCCAACGGGACAGGACATAGGGTTGGCAGGACCCCCGGCAGAAGAGTAGTCGGCGGGACCTCCAACGGGACAGGACATGGGGTAGGCGTCGGCCGTAGAGCCAACAGGATACGGGGGGCTGGCGTCGGCCGGAGAGCCAACAGGTGACGAGATGCTGGAGTCGGCCGGACCACCGACAGGACACGAGGGGCTGAAGTGGAATCCACAGGTGGATTGGAGGAGGCAGGAAATGCAGCAGAAGACGTCCAAGTTGAGACCTGAGCAGCAAGGTTTGACATGTGTAGAGCCAAGGACTGATTGCTTTCAGCTAAGGCTCGCATCATCTGCTCATGTTGGCCCAGAAGATTTCCCTGAAGAGAAATGGTGTGCTGGACCGGAACAGAGGCCGGAACCATGGCTGCTGGGGCCAGAACTGGGGCTGGAACCATGGCTGCTGGGGCCAGAACTGGGGCTGGAACCATGGCTGTATGGGCCGGTTCTGGAGCCGGAACCATGGCTGTTGGGACCAGAACTGGGGCTGGAACCATGGCTGCTGGGGCCGGAACTGGAGCCCAAAGCATGGCTTCTGGGGCTCGGGCTGCTAGCCTGGACTTGCGATTCCTTCTCTTAGGAGCCTTTTGGAGGCTCCGTGGACCTCCAAAAGCCAGACGAGTGCCCGAGAACAGCTCCTGGACAGGAGCAGGAAATGGGGAAGAAGCAGGGGTTGACTCCAGACGGAACACACCGAGATGTATGGTGTCAGGTTGGGAGTTGGGAAGCAGGGGGCTAGCATGCCTGGGGCTAGCAGGCCGGGAATCACACGTCGAAAGGAAATCCAAAATCCAGTCAGGTAAGAACTTAACTAAAGATGGATCCACTGTTGCCACCTGGTGAGCCTCTGCCAGAGCAGCCTCTTTCTGCTGAACACTGGACGCTCCCCTCCACCTACCATAGCAGCAAGCCAAAGAAAAGGTAACATTTTGTAAATCCACCTCAAATGGATCTGCTGGGCCCATTTCTGGTTGGTTCCTTCTGTCAGGGTTGAGTGTAGCAGGCTGGACCCAAATGCAGATTTCCAAGAATATTCCTTTAATCCAAGGTACCAAGTAGACAATAGAACACTACCCTGTGACACACAGTCAAATACAAACAAGGAACCAACAATGACAGACAGAAAAACCAGAACTAAAATACACACAAGACCAATCACACAAACAAGACACAGGTGAGGAGGGAGGAGAAAACACAGGGGCAACAGGTGAACACAATCAGACAAACCAGGGAAACTAACGACAGGAAGGCAAACACAGGAAGAAGGAACAGAGAAGACACAAGGAGGAAACATTTCAAAACAAAGGTGGAAAAAAGAAAACATAAATACAAAACCCTAACAAGTTTGTTTGGACCGTTTGGGGCAGGGGAAGATTCGGGTACACAACCTGTAAGTTTGCATTGTTATTTGTGTATTTATCAAACAAGGTATCAACCACGACTGTTTAAATGTGTAAACGTGTGTCGGACTGCTAGCGTTTCCATATATCAACTCTAATATCAGCAGATGGCCTTACATACATGTATCTCATAGCAGGAGAATGTCTGCATTCACACACGAAATACTCATAGACAGTATACTCCGGGTGATTTACCGTACGGTCAGTCGCGAAACGTAATTACATTATAGCTGGCGTTCCTAGCGTGTATGCTACCGAGCTAAACAACGGAGCTAGACATGAGTTTGCTCGGGAAAATATTGTTGTTATGCCAGCTACAATGAATGTAGCAGACTACCCGTATAAGATTGCAATTGTAAACATGTTCTTGATAGCCTAATATGAACCACTATCTGTTGTTCATAGTATAGTAGCCTATAGCATATTACACTGAACAACTAGCAAACGTAGATTAGCATTGTAATCCAGCTGGCAAGCTGACGAACATAAAACGACTAAGTTTCAATAATATTTTGTGATTGGCACTTCATTTCGTTAGGAATGTCTCCCAAACAAGGTATCAACCACGACTGTTTAAATGTGTGTCGGACTGCTAAGCCATTGACACAGTGCTAACTGTGCTAACTAAGTTGCTAGCATTTCCATATATCAACTCTAATATCAGCAGATGGCCTTACATACATGTATCTCATAGCAGGAGAATGTCTGCATTCACACACGAAATACTCATAGACAGTATACTCCGGGTGATTTACCGTACGGTCAGTACATTATAGTTGGCGTTCCTGGCGTGTATGCTACCAAGCTACCGTTCATAGCGTGTATGCTACATAGCTAAACAACTAGGCTACCTAACTGTGTTGATTAGATAGATAGATTAGATAGATACACACTCCTACCACAACTACTACTAACGAATCTAAAACAAGTAAGTTTCTCTAATATTTTGTGATTTGCATTTGATTTCGTCCAGCCAGATCAGGAAACTCCTGGCGTATCTGGCGGACAACGCACACACGGGATGACCCACTCTGATGCCTCGTCCTAAAAAGCCCCGGCAGCCGCTTACAAAGCTGCGATAGGCAAGATGCCGAAAACGCCTATAAGGGGAGGAATGGATGATATACAGTGTATATATGTATATTTCTAAAAATAAAGTTTGATGGAAATACTTAGTAGGCCTATCCTTTCTTCCCTGAATTATTTGCTCCTATAACATATCATTCATATATAGCAAACCATGATTTGATTTCTCATCAAACAGTAGTAGTTTATTACAGGTAAAAATAACTTACTCTTCTATAACAACAGTTGTAGGTACAGTTCGGTTAGTTAGCGTATAAAATATACGGCTGTACCGAGGCCATTATAAGACTGTTGTTCCGCTGAGAGCGAGCCGAAAAAAGCACTGTTAGACATGTGCGGAGCCTCTCTGGTGGTTGACTAATCAGAACAGAGTGGCCGAGCTGACCAATCGGAGCACACTAGGCTCACAGGGAAGGGGGGGCAAGAGCTCCAACGAGCCGTTTAGTGGAGAGAGTGAATACTGCTGAATACACATACTTTACAGAGATGCTGTATGCGAAACCAATGTGAGTTTGGAAAATTGCACAGTATAAATCTATTTTAGTATACCTCAACAATGGAATTATGATCAGTGGAAATGGCCATGACACCTCTCCTTTAAATAAACATTTTTTACCCTGTTTCTCCAGTGGACTATATTGGGGGGCTGCGGCTTCAGCCACGAGACCGTTATCATTTTTTTCGCAATTAGAAGAAGAATTCTTAGTAAGAAAGCTACATTTCTGTCCATATCACTGGGCAGTATACCCAGTATATAAAGTGCTGGGTCCAAAGTAAAGGTAATGCCCAGCACCCGTTTAATCTACTTTTGAACATCCTTCCAGAAGCCCTGAATGTTTGGACAGTCCCAAAATATATGTGGGAAGTCTCCCACCCGTCCACAGCCCCTCCAGCACAAATTAGAGGTATTGCTATATTTTGAAGTGATAGATGGGGTGTTAAAATATCTCTTTTTCACCTTCCAATCAAATTCCCTCCATGTTGGACTGTTTGTTATTGTATGTCCCAACTTGAATGTTTCTTCCCAATCCTCGTCGCATATTATAATATTCGCTTCCAACTCCCATTTTTCTTTGACATCCTTATTGTTGCTGTTACATTCATAATGTAGTACCTTGTAAAGTTTTGATATAGCCCCTTTTTTTGTCTCGTCCCCTGTATATGTCATTAACAGTTCCTCTAGTTTAGATGGGGCTTTGCGAATGTTTTCCCATTACTTATGCTTCTGAAGGTAATGTCTCAGTTGCAGGAATCTATAAAAGTCACAGGATGGTACAGATGTAGCAGCTTATTTAGGACAGTTTGAAACGCGAGGGTCGTGGTTGGCCCGTGCACGGCCCGTGAACGGACCGTGAAAGGCCAGTGATGAAGAGCCTGCCCCCAGTCTGACATGAGACCGCCCCTGTGATAAATACATTAAATTATTGTGAAGCCAGCTGCAATGGATCATTGATCCACCAGGGGGTGCAGTGGGGTTCCACACTGGAGCTCATGTGAAATCAACTTCGATACAGTAAGGCAAGGCAAGGCAAGGCAAGTTTATTTATATAGCACCTTTCAACACAAGGTAATTCAAAGTGCTTTACAAAAATGGAAGACATTTTAAAAATGGCATTTAAAATCAGTCATTAAAAAGAAAAGATAATAAAATAAACATTAAAAGAAAAAATACATGGATAAAAGTTAAAAGTTACAGTGCAGTTTAAGATGTGAATAGTTCAATTAAAAGCAGCGGCAAAAAGAAAAGTCTTCAGCCTGGATTTAAAAGTAGTAAGAGTTGCAGCGGACCTGCAGGTTTCTGGGAGTTTGTTCCAGATATTTGGAGCATAATAACTGAATGCTGCTTTACCATGTTTAGTTCTGACTCTGGGGACAGAAAGCTGACCAGTCCCTGAAGACCTGAGAGTTCTGGATGGTTCATAATTTAGCAGTAGGTCAGACATGTATTTTGGGCCTAAACCATTCAAAGCTTTATAAACCAGCAACAATATTTTGAAATCTATTCTTTGACACACAGGAAGCCAGTGTAAGGACTTCAGAACAGGAGTGATGTGATCCACTTTCTTAGTGTTAGTGAGGACTCGAGCAGCGGCGTTCTGAATTAGCTGCAGCTTTCTAATAGATTTTTTAGTGAGGCCTGTAAAGACACCATTGCAGTAGTCGAGTCTACTGAAGATAAAAGCATGGACAAGTTTTTCCAAATCCTGCTGTGACATTAGTCCTTTAATCCTAGATATGTTCTTTAGGTGATAGTAGGCTGATTTAGTAACTGTTTTAATGTGACTGTTGAAACTCAGGTCAGAGTCCATGACTACACCTAGATTTCTGGCTGTATCTGTTGTTTTGAACATTGCAGACTGAAGCTCAGCGCTAACTTTTATACGTTCTGCCTTGGCTCCAAAAACCATTACCTCAGTTTTATCTTTGTTTAATTGGAGAAAGTTCTGACACATCCAGTCATTGATTTGTTCAATGCACTTACTCAGTGTTTGAATTGGAGCATAATCTCCTGGTGAAATTGTTACGTAAATTTGTGTGTCATCCGCATAGCTATGGTAACTTATTTTGTTGTTTTTCATTATCTGAGCCAGTGGTAGCATGTAGATGTTAAAGAGAAGAGGCCCCAAGATGGAGCCTTGAGGTACCCCACATGTCATATTTGTCAACTCAGATGTGTATTTACCTATAGAAACAAAGTTTTTTCTGTCCTTTAAGTAGGACTCAAACCAATTTAGAACTGTTGCCGAAAGTCCCACCCAGTTTTCTAGTCGGTCTAGTAATATGTTGTGGTCAACAGTGTCAAACGCAGCACTGAGATCTAATAATACTAACACTGAAGTTCTGCCACTGTCTGTGTTTAAGTGGATGTCATTGAAGACCTTTACAAGAGCAGTCTCAGTGCTGTGGTTTGGACGAAATCCTGACTGGAACACATCCAAACAGTTATTTAAATGCAAGAAGTTACTCAACTGTTGAAATACTACTTTTTCAATGATTTTACCTAGAAATGGCAGGTTTGATATTGGCCTGTAATTGTTCATTACTGAGGCATCTAGATTATTCTTTTTTAAGAGCGGTTTAATGACTGCAGTTTTCAGGGCCTCTGGAAAAATACCTGAGTGAAGAGATGTGTTTACTATATGAAGTAGATCTGAGGCCATGCAAGGAAAAACATCTTTGAAAAATCCTGTTGGAATAATATCAAGGCAGCAGGAGGAGGATTTCAGAAGTTGAATAATGTCCTCTAAGTTTTTACCATTAATCTGATGGAATTGTGTCATGGTGTTTGAATTGATATTAGGTGGACATAGGGACAAAACATTTGCTGTACCTGATGTAGAGGCACTGACTGCTTGTCTAATTTTCTGAATTTTGTCAGTGAAGAAGGAGGCAAAATTTTTGCACGCCCTGGTGGATAGAGATTCAGAGGCTACTGACACTGGGGGGTTAGTTAGTCTGTCGACGGTAGCAAACAAGGCACGTGCGTTGTTTTTGTTTTTGGTAATGATGTCAGAGAAGAAAGACTGTCGTGCGTTTTTCAATTCCAAATTATAAAGGCCAAGTCTCTCTTTATAGATTTCAAAGTGAACCTGGAGATTTGTTTTTCGCCACCTACGCTTACCTACGTAAGCTGGATGTACAGTATGTCTGGTACTACTGTATAGCGGATCTTTGTTAAGATCCATATGTCACGGATAGGATCATAGTCTGTGCTAAATAAGACATGTAATCATTTACAAAACATCACCATGTTGTTATTTAACAAAATAATGTTGTTTAGTCGAAAAAAACGAACGAGAGGAAATGCAGCCGGCTCTCGATTTTTAATCCTAATTTAATCATCATCTTCACCAGGATCATTTTATGTTTATGTTCGCCGAATTGACATGAAATCACTGACAAATATGAATATTCTGTATTCAACTTCATTAAAACGTTATTAACGTGCCTAAACTCAGTAATTCACTAAAAATATTTATATTTTAATGGAGCCTTGTCAGGCAGATCAGGATCCCGACGCGTAGCGTTATTTTTCCCCCCAATGAACAAGTCGCTGCAAATTATCCCGCTTATTACATGGCCACATTCTCAACAAAGTAACGACATGACTCCCAATATTAATTGAAATGCTTTTATGGATTTAGAAAATGTTTTTATTGATTTAAAAAATAGTTGTATGTATTGATTTAAATTGACATGCATCCGCAAAGAAAAATAGTCCGTTGTTACCGTCTGAATGCTGTGTGTTTACACACCTAATGGCCCATCAACCACAGCTCTCTCCCCCCCCCCCCCCTGATCTTTCTTCTCCAGCAGTTAAGTTAAATGTAGGTTACTCTGAGTGACAAGCTTACAGTTAGTGAAGTAACACTTTTTGTGAGTCACGACCTGGCTGTTTCATTCAAACATAACGCTCCAAATGCTACTGTTTCCACTCGGACTTCAATACAGCTACACCATTGTTTGGTTTCCATGGTAGCGCGTCTCTTTATATATACAGTCTATGCTCTTTAGTAGCGCGCACTCCTTTCCTGTAAATTACAGGTCCAGCTGCTGCATGAGACAGACACTGAAAAGTATTATCATCTGAAATTAATCATTATGTTATTAGTATTAAATACATATACGTATTTTTACAGCTTGTATTTAGAAATACTCTGTTGTTCAGAAAGAAATGTTCAGAAAGAGGTAACCACAAAGCGATATTTAACTGAAAATACTAGGGAAATGTTTACTCATAATTTCTCATCCACACTTGCCCCTGCTAACATCTCAGTAAATGAGCTAGTAGATCATTTTAATTCAAAAATTCAAAATGTTATAGATACCATTGCTCCAACTAAGGTAAAGGAAGTGATTAGCAAGAAAATATCTCCATGGAGAAAGGCCATGACCGTGAGAACAGAAAAAAGAGAGTGTCGAAAAGCTGAACGTAGGTGGCGAAAAACAAATCTCCAGGTTCACTTTGAAATCTATAAAGAGAGACTTGGCCTTTATAATTTGGAATTGAAAAACGCACGACAGTCTTTCTTCTCTGACATCATTACCAAAAACAAAAACAACGCACGTGCCTTGTTTGCTACCGTCGACAGACTAACTAACCCCCCAGTGTCAGTAGCCTCTGAATTTCTATCCACCAGGGCGTGCAATGATTTTGCCTCCTTCTTCACTGACAAAATTCAGAAAATTAGACAAGCAGTCAGTGCCTCTACATCAGGTACAACAAATGTTTTGTCCCTATGTCCACCTAATATCAATTCAAACACCATGACACAATTCCATCAGATTAATGGTAAAAACTTAGAGGACATTATTCAACTTCTGAAATCCTCCTCCTGCTGCCTTGATATTATTCCAACAGGATTTTTCAAAGATGTTTTTCCTTGCATGGCCTCAGATCTACTTCATATAGTAAACACATCTCTTCACTCAGGTATTTTTCCAGAGGCCCTGAAAACTGCAGTCATTAAACCGCTCTTAAAAAAGAATAATCTAGATGCCTCAGTAATGAACAATTACAGGCCAATATCAAACCTGCCATTTCTAGGTAAAATCATTGAAAAAGTAGTATTTCAACAGTTGAGTAACTTCTTGCATTTAAATAACTGTTTGGATGTGTTCCAGTCAGGATTTCGTCCAAACCACAGCACTGAGACTGCTCTTGTAAAGGTCTTCAATGACATCCACTTAAACACAGACAGTGGCAGAACTTCAGTGTTAGTATTATTAGATCTCAGTGCTGCATTTGACACTGTTGACCACAACATATTACTAGACCGACTAGAAAACTGGGTGGGACTTTCGGCAACAGTTCTAAATTGGTTTGAGTCCTACTTAAAGGACAGAAAAAACGTTATTTCTATAGGTAAATACACATCTAAGTTGACAAATATGACATGTGGGGTACCTCAAGGCTCCATCTTGGGGCCTCTTCTCTTTAACATCTACATGCTACCACTGGCTCAGATAATGAAAAACAACAAAATAAGTTACCATAGCTATGCGGATGACACACAAATTTACGTAACAATTTCACCAGGAGATTATGCTCCAATTCAAACACTGAGTAAGTGCATTGAACAAATCAATGACTGGATGTGTCAGAACTTTCTCCAATTAAACAAAGATAAAACTGAGGTAATGGTTTTTGGAGCCAAGGCAGAACGTATAAAAGTTAGCGCTGAGCTTCAGTCTGCAATGTTCAAAACAACAGATAAAGCCAGAAATCTAGGTGTAGTCATGGACTCTGACCTGAGTTTCAACAGTCACATTAAAACAGTTACTAAATCAGCCTACTATCACCTAAAGAACATATCTAGGATTAAAGGACTAATGTCACAGCAGGATTTGGAAAAACTTGTCCATGCTTTTATCTTCAGTAGACTCGACTACTGCAATGGTGTCTTTACAGGCCTCACTAAAAAATCTATTAGAAAGCTGCAGCTAATTCAGAACGCCGCTGCTCGAGTCCTCACTAACACTAAGAAAGTGGATCACATCACTCCTGTTCTGAAGTCTTTACACTGGCTTCCTGTGTGTCAAAGAATAGATTTCAAAATATTGTTGCTGGTTTATAAAGCTTTGAATGGTTTAGGCCCAAAATACATGTCTGACCTACTGCTAAATTATGAACCATCCAGAACCCTCAGGTCTTCAGGGACTGGTCAACTTTCTGTCCCCAGAGTCAGAACTAAACATGGTAAAGCAGCATTCAGTTATTATGCTCCGAATATCTGGAACAAACTCCCAGAAACCTGCAGGTCCGCTGCAACTCTTACTACGCAACGGCTCATTTAAAAATAAACGTGGATTTGCGTAAAAAACTATTTTTTCGGGGTTCGGGTGTTTTGTTTGATTATGAATAAACAAAGTCTTGGCTTTCAGAATATGAAACTTTTATTTCCAAAATCACACGATAAATACATTTGTGAAGCTTGTAAAGGGAAGATGACAGGCACCTCTCACTCGCAATCTGCTCTTCCGCAGCGCCGCCCCCCTCCCTCCGGCTGAAATTATGAATGTACAGTAAGGCATATAGTAATCATAGATAACACGGCAGGGTCCGTTACAGTTTGTTTTCATCTGATTTCAAATAAACAAAGTCTTGGCTTTCAGAATATTAAACTTGTTTCGGCAAATTTAGATGATAAATACAACTATGAAGCTTGTAACGGCATAATTACAAGCGGAGAACGGAGTCATTTAACGTTACAGCAGGCATAACAACAGCCGGTGTTTCTCGTGAGTGTTTTCCCCGGGAAACAAACACAATATACACTTACGCAAAAATACACAAACACACACACACACATACACTCGCGAGCTTCCCCCAGACCAGTAATCCAAACGGAAATATTTTCCCTCCGGACTATTTTGATCATTTGCTCCGCTAATAATCAATCAGATCGATGGATTCCAGAGAAGAGGAAACTTTGAAGGCCTTTTTCTCAAAATGATGACTCGGTGACAGTCATTATATAATGTGACATATTTTGCTTAATATTTGGAGTACAAAAACAATCCTGATACCATTAGAAAGCTAGGAATCTCCTCTTTCCAACAGTGTATACAACTCAAAATGTGTCACTCATTACTGGATCAGCTGCTGCATGAGACAGACACTGACGCTGTCAGAAGAGAGGGAGGACAAAGAGAGGCCAGGCTCCGTGTATTTTATTATTATATATAGTCGTTATTCATTAGTTTTAAAGCTCAATAAGGAAGATTTAAACTTTAACACACGTTGACCGGCGAAAAACTCTGCCCGGTTCCCTCGGCCCCCACAACGTTGAATAAACAGAAGGCTGCTTTTGTGGAGGAAGTTACAGCGCTACGTACAGGCTCGGCATATGTACTGCAGCTTTTTCCAGCGGTATCCATAAATCTCTTAATTTTGACCTCAAAGTGCACCAGATTGATGCATTTAACTTCAATATAAAGAAAAACATCTTCTGTTGTAACAACAATAACATTGTAAATAGTAACATAGCTGAACATGGTATTGCACATTTAGCTTTCAGTGTTACTGACCTGAGATGTTTTTATTACATGAATTAAGGTGACTGAGGCTTTTTAACATAGACTTTTCAGTGTCCCACATTTTGCACAGAACTGTCCCACATTAGGAAATGCAGATTGTCTGAGACAACTTGGCACTAAGAGTAGGCTACTGATATGTCTACCATTTATTTTATGAGTGTAATATCTGCATTTTCTATTTTGGTTTGATTAGGACACATCCTGGGGATTGTGTTTACAAACATTGACCATACCGTTCACCATCCCCCACCCCCCTACTGTATGTTGATTTTTGACTTTGTTTGCCTACATGTAAATGGGTGGCATTTGGTACCTACCCCCCTCTGAGTGAATACCTGTTGACTTCACATCTTGTCACAAACTTTTTGGAAGACAAGACTGAGGCTATTTTTCATCTGTAGTTATTCCCTGGACAGATTTTAAAAGTCAATCTAAAACACATTTCATTTTAAACAAGTAAATACAATACATTTAAAACATGCAACATACACTGTAAACAAAATCTGTAATCTAGGCAGTAAATTGCTGTATTACCCACAGTCATTTACTTTGAATTTGTAATACAGTGTGATACTGTACATTATGCTGCACTGTGGGAATATTATCCTTAGGCGGGAAATGTATGTAAGCTGGAGTCTGAAATAAGCTGCTCCATCTGTATGTGCAGTATCTGCAGTGTGACTAAGCATGAAATTCCTAACTCAGGGTAGCCGCCTATGGTTTGCACGCTACCTCGGCTCCTGCCGAGGTGTGGTGTCACAGCGCTGTATTTATGCTGATGTGCCATCTCCCAACGCCCCCGTGGAAAATGACCAAGAACTCAGAAAATACAGAATAACCTCGGAATGTTAGGCCTCATTCAGAAATGTACGAAAGGAATGACATTTTTTCCATTGTACGTCACAATGAATATGTGTTAACACCACTGGGTGTATTGGGTGAATGGGATCTCACCGAGGTTATAATAGCTTTTCAAAACAGAAGAACATGTTAAAACATGTTAAAACACAGGCAGTGAGTGGGTTGTAAGGAGCAGAAGATTGGGTCAGTGTTGGCACAGCGTCTCCCCATCCCATTCAAATTCTTGACTGAAAGAGCCTACAGTACATGTAAATGGGTAGCATTGCCTATATGCATTTGAAAAGAATTAATACCTCCCTCTGAGTGTTGAGTTCACATCACCATTCTCCCATATGCTACAAATGGCTGTCTAGCCCTGTTTGTTTTTTTGACCTTTCAGATGTTGTTGTATAGCCTCTGGAGCAGAAATGAAAGAGTTTTAAAAATGTTTACGTTTTGGTAAGTTTTTAGGGAAATGTTGTAATATTGCAACATTGGCCTTAGGTGGGAGCAGAATTTCTGTATTTCTACTCACATTGTCTGAATAAATATATTGAACAACTAAGGGTTAATTTGCAGGATTGATTGCTTACTTGGCCCTATATCAGTATATAGCATGAATAATAATCACACATCAGTCATATTTGTTATGAATAATCATTTATTAAATAGTAAGTCGCTTTGGATAAAAGCGTCAGCTAAATGCAATTTATGAAAGCCTCACTCAGGATTTTTTTTACCAAGTGTTTTTATTGCTCTTGGGGCATTAAAAACAAGATTTTAACTTTAGTTTTTTATATAATATCTGCATTTTCTCTTTTGAAAAACTAAGTCTTAGTTTGGCCATAGTTTGGACACTCATTTTTAATCACACACGTCTCCCCATCCCATTCAAATTCTTGACTGAGCCTATATGCATTTGAAAATAAATAGTAGCTACAGTACCCCCCTCTGAGTGAATACCTGTTGACTTCACATCTTGTACACATTTAATTAGGAGCAAAAACACACTTCAAGTCAGATCATCACCCTTACAGATGGAGCCTCTTATTTTGGACCCCAGCATACAGCTTCCTGCCGACTGCCAGCCAGTTGCCTGCCAAAGACCAGTATTCAGGAATGTTAGGCCCTCCCACTATTCTCCAATTTCAGGGTTTAACCAGGAGATGGCGCTATATATTAAATAACTAAGACTTAGTTTTTCACAATAGAAAATGCAGATATTATATAAAAAACTAAAGTTAAAATCTTGTTTTTAATGCCCCAAGAGCAATAACATCTTGTCACAAGCTTTTTGGAAGAAAAAGACTGACTCAAGAGACCTGTAGTTGACTAATTACAGGCCTCAATAAAGTTCTGCCATTGGTTGTGAAAAACAACGGTGGACATAGTGGAAAGTGAAATTGAGTGAGTGATATCTCTTTGTATCACTCCATAAATCAGAAAATACTGTCAACAGCCCTAAAATATCAATTTTCACCATGTTTTTAGGTATAAAATGTTATATAATTCAGGCTATGAATTATATATGACCAAACCCTTCTGTAAAAGCCTTCATAATATTGATAGGAATATAACTGGAAGGTTTGGTGTATGTAACTGCTGAGTGATTCTACAATTTAGGGTACATTCCATGTCCATTGATGTCCATTGATGATAATTATAATTATTCTAACTATTTTCTTCAAAAATATCATATTTTGCCTATTATTGGAAAGCATGTTATAATATCACACAAACATTATGTGCATCCTATGCTTTATTTAGCTTGAAATGTGTCATGATGTTCTTAAATTGTCAGTTTTTGCTATGTCCGTTTTTCAGTTGAGGGTGTCTTGGATTCAAAATAATGAATAAAAACCATTAAAGTAAATTTAAAAAATGATTCATTTATTTCAAAAGTCTAAATACTAAAGAATAATAACATATTTTTAATTGATTTCCCCCTTTAAATAATTTAAATATCTTAATATATGAATGTCCGCAAAAGTTCTGTCAACTATGTTACTAACAGAACTTCCCCCTTTAACTCAAAAATTGTTTGTCCCAATACCATGTCACCAGCATCACATGATGCCATGTTCCTCTTTGGCAGACATTTTGAACACACTGTGGTGATTGTCCTCTACATTTTTACAATATTTTATGTATAATAGCACATGGTCAATTAATATACTCATTGACAATCAACAATGTTACGTACATTGTTATGGTTTACAATTGTTTAATGATTTTAATTCAATTATATGTGCAAATGTGATGTTAACCTGTTCAAGAAAATGACATGTGGTCATCCAGGCAAGGCCTACCATTGAAATGATGGGTCAAAATAGGGAAATTGTCAACTAGGTTACCTGTCAACTGAGTTACCCAGTACTGTAATAACTGTAGTAACTTAGTTGACAGGTAACCTAGTTGACAATTTGTACGACATGTAGACGTCATTACACATCATTATCAATGGAATTTTGCACTTCTGCCTTGAAATTAACATAGTGCTGATGGTTAATAATGTGTCCAGTCAACTATGTTATTTGCGTCAAATGTTTGACTTTCATTGTCAACTATGTTGCACCTCATTTTTTCAAATTTAAAATATCTAAAATAGTGCTTCTGATATCCTTTATAGTATAATGTATATCTACACAGGTTGGAGTTTTACATGACATCTCTTAAAACTATCAAAATGACCTGTATGGTAGTTTTATAATACAAAATATCCCTAAACTTAATGACAGTGCTGAACATATCACATGAAAAAACAAAACTTTAATACAATTATTTTTTAAACTTTAAAAAATCTTTGGATATATGGTAGAATAGACTCAAGAGCCTTTCAAATTTGATTTTACTTGAAGTGCAGGACTTAATCAAATGATTGTAATGACATCAAGTTTGTCCGTAACATAGTTGACAAACTGAGTAGTGAAAACATCCTTTCCCTTAAAATAAAAAAATATATAAAAATGTTTAAGCTTTGCAACTAGTGGATATGTTACACTGAGGAATATACTAACTTGAACCACTGATTGTTCTATCTATACATTTTATTTGGCATTAGTAAATAATTATGCACATTTACAGATATTTTACATGATATGAGTGATAACACGTGTTATAAGGGCTATTTCGCACAATAGGTGTGCCTTGAGATTTTTACTTGTCCTTTGGTGTGCCTTGGGCACAAAAAGTTTGGGAACCACTGCTGTAGAGAAATGTAAACGTTCACCATCCCCCACCCGCCTACTGTATGTTGCTTTTTGACATGTAAATGGGTAACTACCCCCCTCTGAGTGAATACCTGTTGTACCTGTCCGGGGCTAAGCCCATAGGACGATGCTCTGATGTCATCACCCTCGCACATTGGTCATATGTTTACAAAAAACGATGTTAACACTTTCTCGTTCTTAATATATGCTATATTTAGGGTCGATATGTATTGAATTTACTTTAAAATAGCAGATCACTGTGATTCACTTCTCCGCGGCTCCTCCGTGCAGAGAGGCCCCCCCCCCCGTTGACAATTCACGAGCGTCTAACTCTCTCCCCCCTGTGAAGAGATATCACAGGGGGGGGTTGGGACACACACATTCCGATGGCCAATTCGTTTTAAACAAAGAGTGGGGTGGGGGCTGGTGAACGGTATGGTCAATGTTTGTAAACACTGTGACATTTTGACTTTATTTGATCATTTCAGTTAAAAACTAACGTTCATATTTCATATTACTGTTTTGCCTGGCTGGACCTGTAATTTACAGGAAAGGAGTGCACGCTACTAAAGAGACACGCTACCATGGAAACCAAACAATGGTGTTGCTGTATTGAAGTCCGAGTGGAAACAGTCATATTTGGAGCGTTATGTTAGAATGAAACAGCGAGGTCGTGACTCACAAAAAAAAAGTGTTACTTCACTAACTGTAAGCTTGTCACTCAGAGTAACCTACAGTTAACTTAACTGTTGGAAAAGAAAGATCAGAGTTAGGAGTGTGAACACACAGCTGAGAGCTGCCGTTTCATTCTGACTGTTTAAAAAACGGTAACAACGGACTATTTTTCTTCGCGGATGCATGTAAATTTAAATCAATACATAGAACTATGTTTTAAATCAATAAAAATATTTTCTAAATCCATAAAAGCATTTTAATTAATATTGGGAGTCATGTCGTTACTTTGTTGAGAATGTGGCCATGTAATAAGCGGGATAATTTGCAGCGACTTGGTCATTATGGGGAAAAATAACACCCAGGGATCAAGATCCCTCCGCGACGCGGAGGGATCAGTAATTTTTAGTGAATTACTGAGTTTAGGCACGTTAATAACATTTTAATGAAGTTGAATAAAGTATATTCATATTTGTCAGTGATTTCATGTCAATTCGGCGAACATAAACGATTAAATTAGGATTAAAAATCGAGAGCCGGCTGCTGTTCGTTACGGTAACCCAACTAGGACACTTGACACAGTGGCTTTTGGCAAAGCACACAAAGAAAACAAAAAAAACCGAGAGATGAGTTATTGTTATTACAACGTGACTTCACTATTATTTAACAACTATTTTTATTGGGTTCTTTTATTTGGGGTTAAGTACATTGTCAGAATAAGTGAGAAATGGATTTAACTTCTGTTAGACAGCTATCATACTGAATAAATATTTATGCAAAAATGTATGGCATTAATAATGTATATCTAATTACATTTAAAAATGTATGGCATTAATAATGTATATCTAATTACATTAACTGTGAATGTCTTTCATTTTATTTAAAATGAAATAAAATTACATAAACATTTTCCATAAAAAAGTTGATTCAAGAACAAATCAGTACTTTTCTTATATTACTATTATTGCTAAATTTGAAAGGTCTTTACCAGCTTTGGAATTATATATATATATATATATATATATATATATAGCACCTTCTGCCATCCCATCTCTACTGACATATGGATCTTAACAAAGATCCGCTATACATTAGTACCAGATATACTGTACACGGACATTTTAGTGAACCAGACCAGCTGTTTCCGCCGGGTCTTCGCTTCCCGGGCATCACGTTGTTTACAAGTGTGTTCAGATGCTAAATAAAAGTTTAGCTTGTACTTTTGATACCCCGCCTCTCGGCACCACAACATCCAGTTTACTGTATTTCACATGAGCGATGTCGAACATTGAAAAGTCCTTATAAAATCTCTGTTATTAGATCAGTACTTTTCTTATATGACTATTATTGACTTGAACACTGAGAATGTATTTATTAACTTCAGACATTTGAAATATTTGAAATCAGATGAAAACAAACTGTAACGGAGCCTGCCGTGTTATCTATGATTACTATGCCTTACTGTACATTCATAATTTCAGCCGGAGGTAGGTGGTAGGCGTTGCGGAGGAGCAGATTGCGAGTGAGGTGCCTGTTCTAAACGAACTATTCCAGCTGTTATAAAGCATTAAATAAAAAGTAAGCAAGGAATACAGAATGTTTCGTTACGTAACTTTGTTGAGAATGTGGCCATGTACATGTACATAATACATGGGATCATTTGCAGCGACTTGGTCATTGTGGGGAAAAATAACACCCATCCTGATCGTTTCAATGAAGTTGAATACAGAATATTCATATTTGTCAGTGATTTCATGTCAATTCGGCGAACATAAACATCAATGATGATGATTAAATTAGGATTAAAAATCGGGAGAGCTGGCTCGTTCGTTTTTTCCGACTAAACAACATTATTAACAACAGAGAAGTTGATTTCACATGACTCCAGTGTGGAACCCCACTGCACCCCCTGGTGGATCAATGATCCATTGCAGCTGGCTTCACAATAATTAAATGTATTTATCATGGGGGCGGTATCAAGTCTGACTGGGGGCCGGCCGGCCATCACGGAACGTGCACGAACCGATCACGACCCTCGCATTTTAAACTGTCCAAAATAAGACGCTTCATCTGTAGCTATTTTAATTACCTCTCAAACAACCTAAACTTTTTACTGTCGGCCGGGTCAGCTGCTGCATGAGACAGACACTGAAAAGTATTATCATCTGAAATTAATCATTATGTTATTAGTATTAAATACATATACGTATTTTTACAGCTTGTATTTTTTTACCAAGTGTTTTTATTGTTCTTGGGGCATTAAAAACAAGATTTTAACTTTAGTTTTTGATATAATATCTGCATTTTCTCTTTTGAAAAACTAAGTCTTAGTTTGGCCATAGTTATTTAATATATAAAGACTATATATTATTGAATTACAAGATTAGATATACTTTATTTGATCTAAAATATTGATGTGTTCAAATGCTCTTCTAAACAAAACTGAAAGTCCATGAAAGTTGTCTTCCTGTTTTTGTGAATGAAGCGCCATCTCCTGGTTAAATCCTGAAATTGAAAATCTGGCAACGCCCTCTTGGAAAATAGTGGGAGGGCTTAACATTCCCAGATACTGGTCTTTGGCAGGTCTTAGGCAGGTAGCTGGCAGGTAGCAGGCAGCCACCGAGAGCATCCTCAGCAGCTGCATCACGCTGTGGTTCGGAAGCTGCACCGCCGCCGACCGCAAGAGCCTGCAGCGCATAGTGAACTCTGCCCAGAGGATCATCGGTGCCTCACTCCCCTCACTACAGGACATATACAACACCCGCCTCACCCGCAAAGCACTCAGCATTGTGGGTGACTCCACCCACCCCTCCAACAGCCTCTTCAGCCTCCTGCCTTCAGGAAGAAGGTTCCTCAGCCTCAGCTCACGCACCTCCAGGCTGGGCAACAGCTTCCTCCACCAGGCGGTCAGGCTGCTGAACTCTCTCCCCTCCCTCCATCTCTTCCGCCCTCTGACATCTCTCCCCTGAACTCTCCACCCTGCCTCCGACCTTTCTCCCCTGCCCCAAATGGTCCTGGACTCTAACCCCCTAACTCACTTTTCTGCCCATCTCCCATGCTACTGCACTGAAACTGTACTTTGAACACTTAAATTATATTATTAACATTTTAAACTGTATACTCCGGTTATCTAGGCCCTTTGTTTTGTTTAATGTATACCATGTTTATCTAGGCCCTTTTTGTTTTTTGTTTTATGTATATATGTCACACTGTAGGACTGCGGGAAACGATATTTCGATATTTCTGGATGTACAACATAGCTGACTTTGACTTTGACTTTGACTTTGGAAGCAGTAAGCTGGAGTCTGAAATAAGCTGCTCCATCTGTAGGTAAAATTCCTGTTTCAGTTGTTCAAATTATTTAATGGTTTGTCCAGTAAAGAGTTGTGTAATATATATTAACCACTTATTTCCCCATGTTTTAAATCCTGAGTCCATAATAGATGGTAAAAGGTCTGGGTTTGTAGCTATTTTAGTGGCCCTGCTAATAGAGTTTGACAGTTTCAATTCCTTTCGCACCTCTGACCATATCTTCATCGTAGCCCTGATCCACTCATTGCAAGTCCCCAACCCTTTCTGTGCCTTTTCTGTCAAAAATGGAAGTGCTCCCACAGGTACATTATTACATGATTTTTGTTCCATATCAACCCAAATTGTTTCCGTGTCTTCAGTTATCCACATAATTATTGCTCTAATTTGTGCTGCCCAATAGTAATATTTTAAATTAGGTAGATTCAACCCTCCATTCTCTTTTGTACATAGAAGTGTCTTATATTTAATTCTCGGTTTTTTATTTTGCCACAGGAATTTTGATATGATTTTGTCCAGTAATTTAAAGGGCCCATGTCATGGCCATTTCCACTGATCATAATTCCATTGTTGAGGTATACTAAAATAGATTTATACTGTGCAATTTTCCAAACTCACATTGGTTTCGCATACAGCATCTCTGTAAAGTATATACTCTCTCCACTAAACGGCTCGTTGGAGCTCTTGCCCCCCCCTCCCTGTGAGCCTAGTGTGCTCCGATTGGTCAGCTCGGCCACTCTGTTCTGATTAGTCAACCACCAGAGAGGCTCCGCCCATGTCTAACAGTGCTTTTTTCGGCTCGCTCTCAGCGGAACAACAGTCTTATAATGGCCTCGGTACAGCCGTATATTTTATACGCTAACTAACCGAACTGGACCTACAACTGTTGTTATAGAAGAGTAAGTTATTTTTACCTGTAATAAACTACTACTGTTTGATGAGAAATCAAATCATGGTTTGCTATATATATATGCTATATATGTTATAGGAGCAAATAATTCAGGGAAGAAAGGATAGGCCTACTAAGTATTTCCATCAAACTTTATTTTTAGAAATGTACAAAATGAACATGCGTAAATATACATATATACACTGTATATCATCCATTCCTCCCCTTATAGGTGTTTTTGGCATCTTGCCTATCACAGCTTTGTAAGCGGCTGCCGGGGCTTTTTAGGACGAGGCCTCAGAGTGGGTCATCCCGTGTGTGCGTTGTCCGCCAGATACGCCAGGAGTTTCCTGATCTGGCTGGACGAAATCAAATGCAAATCACAAAATATTAGAGAAACTTACTTGTTTTAGATTCGTTAGTAGTAGTTGTGGTAGGAGTGTGTATCTATCTAATCTATCTATCTAATCACCACAGTTAGCTTGCCAGCTAATATGCTAACCTACGTTTGCTAGTTGTTCAGTGTAATATGCCAATCTACTATGAACAACAGCTAGTCTAGGCTAGCAAGAACATGTTTACAATTGCAATCTTATACGGGTAGTCTGCTACGTTCGGTCATTCATTGTAGCTGGCATGAAAACAATGTTTTCCCTCGCATGTCTAGCTCTAGGTAGCCTTGTTGTTTAGCTATGTAGCATACACGCTATGAACGGTAGCTTGGTAGCATACACGCCAGGAACGCCAACTATAATGTACTGACCGTACGGTAAATCACCCGGAGTATACGGTCTATGAGTATTTCGTGTGTGAATGCAGACATTCCCCTGCTATGAGATACATGTATGTAAGGCCATCTGCTGATATTGGAGTTGTTATATGGAAACGCTAGCAACTTAGTTAGCCCAGTTAGCACTGTGTCAATGGCTTAGCAGTCCGAAACACGTTTACACATTTAAACAGTCGTGGTAGATACCTTGTTTGGGAGACATTCCTAACGAAATGAAGTGCCAATCACAAAATATTATTGAAACAATGTCGTTTTATGTTCGTCAGCTTGCCAGCTGGATTACAATGCTAACCTACGTTTGCTAGTTGTTCAGTGTAATATGTTTATTTATATAGCCCAATATCACAAATGTTACATTTGTCTCAGTGGACTTCACAGTTTGTACAGAATATCAGTATGACAATACGACACCCTCTGTCCTTAGACCCTCACATCGTACAAGGAAAAACTTCCGGAAAAAACCCACAGTTTAAAGGGGAAAATGGGAGAAACCTCAGGGAGAGCAACAGAGGAGGGATCCCTCTCCCAGGACGGATAGACGTGCAATAGATGCCGTGTGTAAATTGAAAAGATAATACATTTGCAACCTAGGTAGTCCAAATGTTTGGAAATGCGTGTGTCTATAATACTAAGATTAATCCACGAGGATATCCATCCAGGACTTATGATCCAGGACCACAGCAGCAGGCACAGCCACGACTCGCGATCCAGGGCTCGCGATCCAGGACTCAGGACCACAGCAACACGATCAGCCATGACTCCGGATCCCGGCGTATATAGACACCAAAAAGACATTTGGGGAAGCTGGGTTATTCGGAACATGAGAGTACACAGGTACAGACAGAGAGAAGGAAGAAGTAAGGTGTCCCCCGACAAACTAAGCCTATAGCAGCAAAACTAGGGGCTGAATCTAATCAGCCCTAACTATAAGCTTTATCAAAAAGGAAGGTCTTAAGCGCACTCTTAAAAACGGATAGGGTGTCTGCCGGCCGAACACAAACTGGAAGCTGATTCCACAAATGTGGAGCTTGATAAGAAACGGCTCTGGCTCCCATTGTACTTATAGAGACTCTAGGAACAACCAACAACCCTGCATTCTTGGAACGCAATGCCCTAGTAGGACAGTAGGGTATAATGAGTTCTTTAACCTGTTAAGCACCAAGCCTGTTTTTCATGTTTCAGGCTCGAAAATGACATGCCCAAAACAAATGACTACAACTTCACTTCTAAAAGGGTTATATGAATAATTTCTTTTATCAAAGCAAGGTTACATCTGTGAGTTAGATGTAGAAGTGTCAGAATCAATATAGATGTTTTTTATTTTAAAGAAAATTCAGATTTTACATAGTAAAAAACTGTAAATTATAGTGTCCGTCCAAAAATTCTTTTTTACAGATAGTGAAAACTACCCTTGGATGATGGATTAGTAGACTAAAAGCTTTAGGAATCCAAAGTACAACATATAATAAGTACCCTGTATCAAGATTGATGCAAAACAAGTGACATTTGACCTTTTTAGAGAGGTTTAGCCAAAACCACCCCACCTCTGAGGTGATTTGGGTGAAAATGTTTTTTTTTCCATATCTCTGGCCCCCCTTGGTCGATTTTGATGGTTGACACCTCTTTCTGACCGTTAGAGCCAATAGAATCGAAGGGGGAGGCCCCCACACACACACGTTGTGAAGAGAAAAGGTGGGGGCTGCGCGCATGTACATTTGCAGCAGAGTGGACATATCTCTAGCTCTGGAATTTGGAAACGAAAAAGCAGTTTTATTGCTTATGGATTATCAGAAATAATTTCAAAGAGGACACAGACACATTGGATTAACCTATGGATTAACTGCAGCATCGTTTTTTTATCGTTTTAATGCCATTGAAGACTAGTTTTGACCAAGGTAAGCCATGTTAGCGTTTCTAGCTACCTAGCTCCACATGTTATGATGTACGCTTTCGTTTATAGCGTCGCAAATGTTTATCACTGAGTGTTGAGGTGGGCACCAAACGATTCTGTGTCTCCAGCTGATGCAAAACGAGTGGTTGGCTGTGCATCTAGGATAAGTAATAAGGGAGTTATTGTGAGTTTAGGTGCCGTTTTAGGTTACATTTGTTCGCTCGTGGATAATTCAGAGGCTGAGTGTTAGCATTGTGGGTTTTTTTTGGAGAAAAAAAATTAAAAAGATCAGTTAGCTGAGTTTCTTCCCGTTACATGGATATAAAACATTCATAGTTTATTAAATATTAAGATTCCTTAGACGTTGTTTCCTGCAAATGACGCGTTTATCCGCCCGGTACCGGGGGGGCCGTGCGTAACAGGTTAAGGTAAGATGGCGCCTGCCCATTAACCTGTTAAGCACCTAGCCTGTTTTTCATGTTTCAGGCTCGAAAATGACATGCCCAAAACAAATGACTACAACTTAACTTCTAAAAGGGTTATATGAATAATTTCTTTTATCAAAGCAAGGTTACATCTGTGAGTTGGATGTAGAAGTGTCAGAATCAATATAAATGTTTTTTATTTTAAAGAAAATTCAGATTTTACATAGTAAAAAACTGTAAATTATAGTGTCCGTCCAAAAATTATTTTTTACAGATAGTGAAAACTACCCTTGGATGATGGGTTAGTAGACTAAAAGCTTTAGGAATCCAAAGTACAACATATAATAAGTACCCTGTATCAAGATTGATGCAAAACAAGTGACATTTGACCTTTTTAGAGAGGTTTAGCCAAAACCACTCCACCTCTGAGGTGATTTGGGTGAAAATGTTTTTTTTTTCCATATCTCTGGCCCCCCTTGGTCGATTTGGATGGTTGACACCTCTTTCTGACCGTTAGAGCCAATATAATCGAAGGGGGAGGCCCCCACACACACACGTTGTGAAGAGAAAAGGTGGGGGCTGCGCGCATGTAATTTTGCGTCAGAGTGGACCTATCTCTAGCTCTGACATTTGGAAACGAAAAACCAGTTTTATTGCTTATGGATTATCAGAAATAATTTCAGGGGGCCGGGCTCGAGGGCGAAGGCCGCGGCTGGGGAACTCAGGGGGCCGGGCACAAGGACGGGCAAGAAGACGACGACGGCACAGCTCCGGAGGACGGGCAGGAAGGCGGGGTAGGCCGCGATGGGACCCCTCCAGTGTCAGCTGGATCGCCAGAGCACTGGGATCGAGAGCAGGAGCTGGTGGAACCCCTGGCGGGTCAGGCGTAGACGGGACCCTGGACGTAACATGGGCTGGTGTCGACGGGACCCCAAACAGGACAGGACAGGGAGTTAGCAGGACCCCCGGCGGAACAGGTGTCAGCGGGATAATCACCGGTGTTGCCGGGACAGGTGTTCCCAATGAAACAAGGGCTGGTGTCGGCAGGACCCTCGGCGTAGCACATGTCGGCGGAACCCCCAACAGGACAGGATATGGTGTTGGCAGGAAATCCAGCGGAGCACGTGTCGGTGGGACCCCCAACGAAACAGGTGTTTTGGCGGGACCCCAGGCGGAACCCCCAACGGAACAGGACATGGGGTTGGCAGGACCCCCGGCAGAACAGTAGTCGGCGGGACCCCCAACAGGACAGGACACAGAGTTGGCAGGACCCTCAGGGAACCCCCAACGAAACAGGACATGGAGTTGGCAGGACCCCCGGCAAGACAGGTGATGGCGGGACCCCCAACGGAACAGGACACAGAGTGGGCAGGACTCCCATCGGAACCCCCAACAGAACAGGACATGGGGTTTGCAGAACCCCCGGTGGAACAGTAGTCGGCGGGACCCCCAACAGGACAGGACACGGAGTTGGCAGGACCCTCAGCGGAACCCCCAACGAAACAGGACATGGAGTTGGCAGGACCCCCGGCAAGACAGGTGACAGCGGGAGCCCCAAGGGAACAGGACACAGAGTTGGCAGGACCCCCAGCGGAACCCCCAACGGACCAGGACATTGGGTTGGATGGACCCCCGGCAGAACAGTAGTCGGCGGGACCCCCAACAGGACAGGACACGGAGTTGGCAGGACTCTCAGCGGAACCCCCAACGAAACAGGACACAGAGTTGGCAGGACCCCCAGCGGAACCCCCAACGGACCAGGACATGGGGTTGGCAGGACCCCCGGCAGAACAGTAGTCGGCGGGACCCCCAACGGAACAGGACATGGGGTTGGCAGGACCCCCGGCAGAACAGTAGTCGGCGGGACCCCCAACGGCACAGGATATAGAGTAGAGACTCGAGTAGGGACTCGAGTAGGGACTAGAGAAGGGACCCGAGTTGGGACTGGAGAGGGGTCTTGAGATGGGACTTAAGAGGGAACTCGAGAGGTGACTTGAGAGGGGACTCGAGAGGGAACTCGAGAGGAAACTCGAGAGGGAACTCGAGAGGAGACTCGAAAGGGGACTCGAGAAGAGACTCGAGAGGGAACTTGAATCATTCTGTACATTTTCATTGTTATGCGGATGATACTCAACTATATTTATCAATCAAGCCTAATGACATGAATCATCTAAATAAAATTCAAGACTGCCTCAAGGACTTAAAAACGTGGATGACCTTAAACTTTTTGATGTTAAACACGGCCAAAACTGAAGTTATTGTACTCGGCCCAAAGAATCTACGAAACAAATTATCTAAAGATATACTACCTATGGATGGCATTCATTTGGCCTCCAGTGAGACTGTAAGGAATATTGGTGTTATATTTGATCAGGATTGATCCTTTAACGCCCACATAAAATCAATTTCAAGGACCGCCTACTTCCATCTACGTAACATTGCAAAAATCAGGCATATCTTGCCTCAAAACGATGCAGAGAAACTGGTCCATGCATTTGTTACTTCAAGGCTGGATTATTGTAACTCTTTATTATCAGAGTGTACCAAGAAGTCAGTTAACCTGTTAAGCACCAAGCCTGTTTTTCATGTTTCAGGCTCGAAAATGACATGCCCAAAACAAATGACTACAACTTAACTTCTAAAAGGGTTATATGAATAATTTCTTTTATCAAAGCAAGGTTACATCTGTGAGTTAGATGTAGAAGTGTCAGAATCAATATAGATGTTTTTTATTTTAAAGAAAATTCAGATTTTACATAGTAAAAAACTGTAAATTATAATGTCCGTCCAAAAATTCTTTTTTACAGATAGTGAAAACTACCCTTGGATGATGGGTTAGTAGACTAAAAGCTTTAGGAATCCAAAGTACAACATATAATAAGTACCCTGTATCAAGATTGATGCAAAACAAGTGACATTTGACCTTTTTAGAGAGGTTTAGCCAAAACCACCCCACCTCTGAGGTGATTTGGGTGAAAATGTTTTTTTTTCCATATCTCTGACCCCCCTTGGTCGATTTTGATGGTTGACACCTCTTTCTGACCGTTAGAGCCAACTTACAATAAGTGCAAAAACCATAAAGATTCAAACTTCCAACATCAAGGAAAGTGCAGATATATTCACTTCAAGCAAGATCATGGTTAGTGCTGGTGAATTAGATACAAGGCCTAAATTAACTCAACAAGTACTTATTTTTATTATGTCTCTGTCTCTATGAACTGCCTTCATGCCCACCCCCAGCTTTAAAAACATTCTGTAAATTGCATGGAGGACAGTGGAGCTGAGCATATGTGATGGGAGGCCAGTATCATGAGTAAGAGCTGCCAGAAGGAATTAAATGCCTAACTGATGGTATGTAGGGCCCACTCAATTTCACTTAAAGACTTTTTCTTAAAATGTTCTTATTTTAATTTTAATATGCACCTGATTTACTTTCTCTCCCTAACCCTCCCACCCCCAATACTTATTTGCAGATGCCACACGATGCTGTGCGTACACACTCATTTCCTTCCACCAGACTGAAGGGTAAATTCTGCTATTATTCTAGTTCTTGAATTGGTACTGGTATGTTTCATGAAATTCTTCAAAATTATAGTTAAATTGTGTGAATTATAATCAGTAGGTTAATTGAATTAACATGTCGAAACCTAGTTAGAATGAGCTAGTTTGGAACACTTTAACGCTTATCTGAACTTCAATAATATTTATATTTTTATATTCTGATTTTACCTAGAAAGTATCATTGAATCCCTCTACAATCCAGCACACAGCATTCAGCCACCACTGTGTGATATGAACATTTAAGAGGTGCGTCAGTAGTTTTATTGATGGTCTGCTTCTTGCCACTTTAAATAGGGAAACTGAAGCAAGTTTCTGACTTTGAGTTGATAGCTTTAGATGACGTTGCTGACCTCTCGATATAATGTCATAATGCACAAAGAAAATAGATTTTGACTTTATGGAAAACTACCAGATGATTTAAGTGTGGGTAAGGGGTTCACATGTCCCTCTCACATTCTTAAACACGCGTGTGTATGAGCATTTAAACTGTCATAACACATATACATGCACATGTAGCTTCCACATTCCTGTCATTGTTACTTTAGAGATAGCCAAGTGTCAGGGTTCTGGTATGAGGACCCAAACGCAGGAAGAAAAAAAAGGGGAACCAAGAAGTATTAACAAAAGGCGAGCTTTATTAAAACAACTAATCGGATGAAACAAGGAACAAGAACAAAACTCACGGACAAGCAGGGGACAAACTCACAGATAGCAGGGGACAAACTCACAGACAAGCAGGAGACAAACTCACAGACAGGCAGGAGACAAACACACAAGCATGGGCAGACAGTTAACCAGGACAAAAAGACTACGACCGAACATGGAGCAAAGGGGAAGACAAGACTAAATACACAGAAGGGTAATCACAGGACAAGACACAGCTGGGCAGGGGAGGCGGAAACACAAGGGCAACAGGTGAACACAATGAGACAATCAGGCACAGGAGGGAAACTAAAGACAGGAAGGCAAACACAGGAAGTAGGACCAGACACAGGGAGAACAGAATTTCAAAATAAAAGCAGAAAATGGCAACATAAGTCCAAAACCATGACTGCCAAAGACTCTATTAGGTCCCAAAACACAATTCTAAGCTTCCTGTGAATTTACACTGTAAGCAAAATAGCTGAAAACGTAACACTGCCCCCCCATAGCGTGGTGCAGGATAAAACCTGGTAATGAATTAGCATTTCACAACTTCCTGTTGCCGCGTCTCAAAGTTAGTGTTTTTAATGTGTTTTTGGTTAGACGCCAGAAATAAGGTCAAGGTTCAAGGTTCTTTATTGTCAAACTAACATAGCTACAGAGTAATTATGTCGTTGAAAATCTTAGGTCACAGGTTTCTCCAACAATGCAACACAATAATACAGATACAGATGTAGCACCTAATTTAGGACAGTTTGAAACGCGAGGGCCGTGGTCGGCACGGGGTCTGCCCTTGATCAAGGGAAAACCTCCAGCTTGACTTGAGACCGCCCCCGTGATAAATAAATGTAATTATAATGAAGCCAGCTGCAATGGATCATTGATCCACCAGGGGGTGCAGTGGGGTTCCACACTGGAGCTCATGTGAAATAAAGTCTGATACAGTACGGTAGATGTATGTCTGGTACTACTGTATAGCAGATCATCACCCTTAGCTATTTTAATTACCTCTCAAACTACCTAAACTAGTTATAAATGTTTATTTTTACTGTCGGCCGGGTCACTCATTACTGGATCAGCTGCTGCATGAGACAGACACTGACGCTGTCAGAAGAGAGGGAGGAAAAAGAGAGGCCAGGCTCCGTGTATTTTATTATTTTATAGTCGTTATTCATTTGTTTTAAAGCTCAATAAATAACAAAGAAGACCTTTGACCGGCACTTTTATAATTTTGTCCGGAAGATTTAAACTTTAACACACGTTGACCGGCGAAAAACTCTGCCCGGTTCCCTCGGCCCCCACCACGGTGAATAAACAGAAAGGCAACCATGACAACCATGCTTCTTCGCTGCTTTTGTGGAGGAAGTTACAGCGCTACGTACAGGCTCGGCATATGTACTGTAGCTTTTTCCAGCGGTTGGAGCTAAACGGAGCTGTCTCGTGTGAACACCATAAATCTCTTAATTTTGCCCTCAAAGTGCACCAGATTGATGCATTTAACTTCAATTTAAAGAAAAACATCTTCTGTTGTAACAACAACAACATTATAAATAGTAACATAGCTGAACATGGTATTGCACATTTAGCTTTGAGTGTTACTGACCTGAGATGTTTTTATTACATGAATTAAGGTGACTGAGGCTTTTTAACATAGACTTTTCAGTGTCCCACATTTTGCACAGAACTGTCCCACATTAGGAAATGCAGATTGTCTGAGACAACTTGGCACTAAGAGTACTGATGTCTACCATTTCTTTTATGAGTGTAATATCTGCATTTTCTCTTTTGAAAAACTAAGTCTTAGTTTGGCCACTCATTTTTAATCACACACGTCTCCCCATCCCATTCAAATTCAAATTATTGACGGGAAGAGCGGTGTAGCCTACATGTAAATGGGTGGCATAGCCTATATGCATTTGAAAAGAAATAGTACCACCCTCTGAGTGACTATCTGTTGACTTCACATCTTGTCACAAACCAGGGGACTTTACTTACTGATTTTTGGAAGACAAGACTGACCCAAGATACCTGTAGTCGACTAATTACAGGCCTCAATAAAGTTCTGCCATTGGTTGTGCAAAATAAAGGTGTACATAGTGGAAAGTGAAATTGACATTGTCAAATTTAATAAAAATACAAAATAATGTATCTGTGTACATGTTTTACTGTACTGTGATCTGCATGCACTTATCGAACATTTAATTAAAGAATGGTGATATACACAGTGATAGATGTTAAGGACTAACGTTTATAATAAATAGCCTAGTATTTATCCATATTCATAATAATATTTATATATTCAACAACCATTTTTAATGTAAAAGGTTCATCAAATAAAAACACAACACTGTCATTGCAAGTGACACTCAGTTAGTTGACTTTTATGTTCAACTGCTAAATTTGTTACTGATAAAAAAGGGCTTCTACCTAATTACCTTAAATAAACTCACTAATTAATGAAGCCAGTTCAATACGCATTATTCTTATTCTTATCATTCTTTATGAGCGCAGAAATAGTCTTAAAATCAGACCTGTTTTTTAAATGAAATCTGACGGCAGGCAGGCAGCTCTGATCACCTATTGATAAATGCGCCACACCTAATCGCCGGCCATTCAGCCACAGCTCTATACAAATCAAACTGTAGACGGTGTGAAAGAACCTATTGTTTTAAATAATGGTCGGAATGTGACCTGTGAGCCTTCTGAATTACCGTGGGATAGCACATTCTAAACTAAAATGTTCAATCAATAAAGTAACATCTTATCTTATCTTATCTTAATAATATCTTCATATTAATAATAATAATAAATCATACAGTATGTGTCCAAAAGGGAGCAGGAGGAAGCAAACACAAAAATATACAAAAAATATACTGCATATTAAAGCAAACGATTGTAAAGGTAAAAGTATGAGCATGACAAATAAAGAAGTGTAATGTAAACATTTACATTATTATTATGATTATTTAATATATAAAGACTATATATTATTGAATTACAAGATTAGATATACTTTATTTGATCTAAAATATTGATGTGTTCAAATGCTCTTCAAAACACAACTGAAAGTCCATGAAAAGTTGTCTTTCTGTATTTGTGAATGAAGCGCCATCTCCTGGTTAAATCCTGAAATTGAAAATCTGGCAATGCCCTCTTGGAAAATAGTGGGAGGGCTTAACATTCCCAGATACTGGTCTTTGGCAGGTCTTAGGCAGGTAACTGGCTGGTAGTAGGCAGGAAGCTCTATGCTGGAGTCTGAAATAAGATGCTCCATCTGTACATGTAATGGTATTCCTCACATAAAGCAACACACCCCCTCCTTTTCCCTTCAGTCTGTCCTTCCTAAACACATTATATCCTGACATAGATACAATAGTGGATAGTGACGACTGTTTTAGCCAAGATTCAGATATTCCCAAACAGTCAATATTGGACTCAAGGAAGAGATGTTCTAGCTGTTCATGTTTGTTGCAAATGCTGCGGAAATTTAAATGTCCACTGAATAGTCCCTTCGGCTTGCACCGAGGATCCCACACTATTTTTGGTTGATTCACTGTTTGAAATTTTTTTGTGTAACGGTGTTTTTTAAATACCGGATTTCTAGGCTTTACCTCGGTGCCGTTGTTGATAGTGGAGCAGACAGAGCTAGCTGTTGGTTTGTGGTTCTCTGTTGCTAGGCTGCTGGCCAGAGGTGGGAGTAAGTCCTACATGTGCAAGTCATGAGCAAGTCTCAAGTCTTGACCTACAAGTATCAAGCAAGTCCCAAGTCACTGTGGTGAGAGTCAAGCAAGTCAAGTCAAGTCATTGCTCAGGTCAAGTCAAGTCAAGTCAAGTCATACGAAATTCTGATGAATAAGCCCAGTTTCCGCATTTAAATCAGTTAAAAGACAGTGGTTATGAAAATGGATTTAACCCACACTATGATCTTCATTACATACACAGTTAATCATTTGAAATCTAATTTAGACCGATGACAATCATATTCGATTAATATTAACCCTAGAACTGCAGACAATATAGCTAGGACTCAATCAAAAAGTCTGTTCAAAAAGGCAGAATTCCAGGTAAGAAAATCATATATGGCATTTGCCATTACACATATTTAATTTAAATGTCTGTTAACACTAGAACCGCCAACAGCATCAGCACCTACATAGATATCATTTTCAAATCATTTAATTTGTTCCTCTTCATAATTTCCTTATAAACTAAGTAGGATGATTTAAAACTCACTTAATTGGGTTAATTTAGAAATTGCTTCAGTTTATCATCATAACAGATCAAAAAGTTCAGATTCATTTTACAATAAATCAAGGAATGATGCACTTCTACAAACAAAAACAACATAATTAAAACATTTAAACAAACTACTAAAAGTAGATGAACTACATTATTCAAAAGTTTACAGTAACTTCTGATAATAACACAGGGAAAATAAACGACGCATCTCTTTTCCTCTCTCTCTCTCCCTCTCCTGACAGCCCGTCAGTATCAGGGTTAGTCAAAATGAATCCCTTGGTGGTTCTAGTGTTCATTTACCGTTTTGTCTTCTCTTTGCAATGCTTAATCGATTTGAAACCAAGTCTAATGTAGCTTAAACTTAACGTTAGCTTTCTAGCTAACACAACACATTCACGCACCTTTCTCTGTGGGTTTTTTTGTAGTGACGAATGAAGTTGGATGTTTTGGTGGTCGTGTCACTGATCTTTATGCTGCAGACCCTTCATACCGCTGTTCTCTTCTTATTAGCGTCATCGACAACATAATCCTTGAATCCAAACTTCACTATTTGTGGAGTAACGCTAGCCGCTGCCATGTTAACTGACACTCCTGCCGTCTAGTGGGTTGCCAGGTTTGCGCGCATGGCGCTATAATCACCCAATCACGTTTTTCGAAAAAACTAAACGTAATATCTCACTACAAAAACAAACACAAATATTTAATTTTAAACAGACAAGTCCTTTCAAGTCATCTGTCTCAAGCTTAAGTCAAGTCTCAAGTCATGAATACCAAGTCAAAGTCAAGTCAAGCTTTTATCAATGTTAGTCAAGCAAGTCTCAAGTAAAAAAATATGCGACTCGAGTCTGACTCGAGTCAAGTCATGTGACTCGAGTCCCCACCTCTGCTGCTAGCCATCGGCGCGGACCCACAGTCCTCCGGCAGAGCTAGCTGTTCAGCTAGCTTGCCTCGTCTGAAGCCAGCCGGCGATGCGTGGATCTCCGCTGCTATGCCTTTAGCCTTCGGTGCGGGTCCCCAGTCCTCCGACGGTGTGGAGATGGATCCTGCTGCTAGGCCAGTAGCCGTCAGCGCGAGACCACAGAGACCCGTCGGCAGAGCCAGCTGTTCAGCTAGCTTGCCTCGTCTGAAGCCAGCCGGTGATGCGTGAATCTCCGCTGCAAGGCCGCTAGCCCCCGGCGCGGACCCGCAGTTCTCCGATGGTGTGGGTAGAGGTCCTGCTGCTAGGTCGGCAGCCGTCAGCGCGAGACCGCAGAGACCCGCTGGTGGTGCTAGCTGTTCAGCTAGCCAGCCTCTTCGGTAACCGGCCGGCGGCGTGTGGAGCTCAGCGGCCGGGCTGCCAGCTGTCAGGTCGATGGAAACGACGCCGGGACCCGGACACGGGTTTATATCTCCCGAGAGCAAGAGACACAGCAGAGCCAGTAGCCCAATATTCTCCTTTTTTCGTTTGTGTCCCTTTTTTGTGTTGGAGAGAGTATGCCAGGAGTGCCAGATGCATGTAGCCTACTGTAGATTACATGCCGACCATGGCCGAAGTGCTTGATATTCAGCCATGTTGCTGGTATCCCCCGCGTGTTGTTTTATCAAGGGGGCAAGATGAGTGGTGTAGCCAAACAGAGGTCCGAGATTCAGAACAACCATGCACAGATAGACCGCTGCCACTGCGCCCAAACTGCCCGCCGCCATCTTGCACTGCACGTCAGTGATTTCCCTCTTGACAAGAGATTCCAGTTATGACAAATGTTTGTGGTGAAAAAAAAGTCTTAAACTGCATAGACATCTTTGTTTGTGTTAGCAGTTTTTACTCAAACAGCTTCTGACTTTATTGTGTCAATTATACATAATATTATTATTTTAGGGTTGTTTAGATTATTTGAAAAGTGTGGGTGGTTGAATTGGTTGAAAAAAATGTACTTTTCCTTATACAAAGCCATGCATTCCTTGTGAAGCAGCTTATTATAATTTCCATATCAGGATTCTATATTTTGCTGAGAATATATTGTATTGTATTAATTTATAAAAGAGGAATTTGTTGTCAAAGTTATATGCTTGATAATTTACTCTTCATCAGTTTCTGAAAAAACACACTTGAGTCCAGTGGCCAGCTTCTGCATATGTTATTCTCATAAAATGATTTGACCTCTTTTCTGCAACCGTAAAACAAACAACATGTTATTGTAGGGGAAGTGTGGCTGTTTCATGGGGACTGAGCTGCTGAGAGTTGAGCAGTCTGGTTTTAACTCTAATAGTGGTGATTCTTATATGACTGTTTTGGGGATTTTCCATAAACTCGAACCAGAAACAAAATATTTAAGAGGTTTATGTTGTTGAGCACTGACAGCCTGTTTGCACCAAACAGCAGTGTGCAATAAGTCTCTTTGCACAGAAGTTTCCTAAATATAGATTTTAAACAAGTGCTAAAAAAATATTATTAGATAACACAGATTATTATATATATATAAGTAAAAGTGTCCTGAAATACTGTAATTCTCATGCATAGAAGCTTTTTAGTTGAAAATCTTTATGTTTATTTACGAGATTTAGTATTTCAACTCAGGATGAATGCCAGCTCAAAATGGCAGTAAAGCAGATTTAACCATGTAATTCTGAGAGATTAACGTCAAACTTGATTTTTACTGTTCAATGGTTTCCAAACTATAGTGCCAGGAAGGGATCAAACATTTCATCTTTACTAACTATGGGTTTGAGGGGAGAAAATCTTTCCAACCTTCCAACATTTATTTAGAACTTCTTCCTGACATCTTCCTTTCCTGCAAAGTAGAGCATTGAATATCTTTAGGCCTCTAAAATATAAAGTGAAAACAGCAAGTCTTTGGTCGAGAACAACAGAGCTAAACCCAAGGCCTATTTTTAAAGTGTGTTAATTGTATATGCACCAATCTCTCCATGTTCCAATCACAACTGTAAAACTCACCTTTTCAAAACTGCTTTTAATGTGTTATAAATATTGTGTTTTTATAATTAAAATATGTTCTTCTTTTTTAGATGTTCATGTTTTTTAACCTGCAAACATGTATTTACTAGTATTATTGTTATTATTTAATGTATTCTCTGTCTGCATTGTTGTACATGAGTGTATAACAGTATACATGTGAGTTTTGTTTTCCCCACACTTGTTACACATCATAATGAGCCGACTGATGAACAAACTTGTGGAACTAGAGCAAGCAATACACAATAAATAAGTATTTATTGTATATTTTTGCGTTGTATGTTTGTGCCAAGCTACTTTACTCACGACCAACCAGCTCAACACAACCAATAGAGTGGTGCAGGAATGAGTCCTAACCCGGAATTGAGTTAGCATTTTAGCACCCGAGTGCCCTAAATCAGACTGCTAAACCTCCTACTGCCGAACATTAGCCACCTTTAGCTTAGCTTTGGTAACGTGACGCCATGTGACCGTGAGGTATTTTGTATATAGCTATATGTTAAGCTTCTTATTTCTAGCAAAGAAGTCAAGCTTCAATAATGTGCTGCTGCAGTCCAATCGGAAAATCACATTGCTTGTTGTAGAGGGAGCCCTTGTGATGCTAATTTATTGGTCAGCCTACACAAATACATATGTCATCACTGCACCACTCTATTGTTCCAGAAATGTACTGATGTATGTCTATTATTTTGTAACTTTGTGAAAATGTCTGAAGAAATACCTAAACCACTAAACCACCACGCAAAATCACAGCTATCTTAATACTGCCAGCTGCATTACATTGTGCAATAAACTCAGTTTGCACTACAGCTTTCTGACAGCAAAGGTGAAATTGGGTTCAGATTGTGCACTTTCATGCACAACATAAATAACCTTTTCCTGCCGAGTTCAATGAACGCAGCTCGTATATTTCTACTCTGACCGTGTGTTGCTTAACACATGCTGCCGTCTGTCATCGCGGCATTCCACAGAAGATTTGCAGCAGCAGGCGGGAGGATCAGCCGACCTCACGCCCACCTGACATGCTTTAGATCTTCAGCAGTATCCAGCTACACGCCGATTATTAACGATGGAGTCAAGTTTCTATGACCTGTTGAAACCTGGAAAATCTAAAAATACCTACCTCTAAAAATCAACCTTGGTTTTGTTTATAGTTTTATTATTAGAAATGTATGTTGGTGGTGGCAGCTTTATCCTCAATGTTGTAATGTGACCCTCATCCTTAGATTAGAGATGGGTGAGTCCTGATTCATCCGGATCATTAACCCGGATCCTAGTAATGAGCTGGTCGTGACGAGTCTCCCCTCTCGATTAACCCGAGTCCTTTGAGTCCTACACCTGGTGACGTACAAATTAAAACTATAAATTGCGTCACTCGCTACTCTCCTTATAACATGTAAAATCACATTACTGGGTGTTATCAGACTATTTCTTCAGAGTCAAGCTAGCTGCTTCGCCCTGTTTCCAGTATTTTTGCTAAGCTAGGTTAGCCAGCTGCTGGTGGTATCTTTAATGTGCCAATGTTTTACAGGCTGGTGTGTCAATCATTAGGAACTCTTATTACATGGTTTAGTTGAATACTCGATTCTGATTGGTCAATTCAGAACACGTGACACGTTGTTAATCCAGAACAGACAGACCGCTGTCAAGGATTTATTGACCGTTGTTAAGGACGCTCACATCTGCACAAAGAAGTCCATTCGATTTAACTGTATACAGTTTTGGCCGAACTGACAAGACAAGAGCGACAAGGAAACAGCGGAGAAGTAACGGGCAGAAACCCTCCTTTTTACGCAGCGGTCCAGACATAGACATCAAACGGCGACACATATTCAGTTGCCAGTTACTTTTGCATTAGGGCAGGGATATCTAGATACTTTCCAAGGTTTGACATAATGAATTGTGCTACTTTTAAAGCAAGCAACGATGTTTTCAAATCTGTAATCAAAAAGCTCCTCAAAAACGCTATCGAAGCAGTTCCTGCCGTTGCTACGTTAGTTCAAACAGTAACAACGGACTATTTTTGTTAGCGGATGCATGTCAATTTAAATCAATACATACAACTATTTTTTAAATCAATAAAATCATTTTCTAAATCCATAAAAGCATTTCAATTAATATTGGGAGTCATATCATTACTTTGTTGGGAATGTAGCCATGTAATAAGCGGGATAATGTGCAGCGACTTGGTCATTATGGGGAAAAGAACACCTTCATGCCGATCTAGATCCCTCCGCTTCGCGTCGGGCTCCTGATCAGCCTGTCGGTGTTCTTTTCCCCATAATGACCGCGTCGCTGCACATTATCCCTTACATATTGCGCAGCAAACCTTTATTGCAACAGAGAACCAATGCAAACATATAGCTTCAATTGAGAGTTAAAGCAACTTAACCCTTATGTTGTGTTCGGGTCTCCCGTGACTCGTTTCAAGTTTAAAATTATACAATAACTACGCTCTAGTTTTATTTTATCGGAACAAGGCTTCATGATATCCTCCACAACAGCTATATAAACACTACAAAACTGATTTTGACAATCTTAGCCAAATCTGAAGGTCTCTAAAAAAAAAAGTGTATAATTTGGTGTTCGGGTCTGGGAAGACCCAGCATAATTGTTGTGGCTGTCTCGGAGTCAAATTTGGCCCAATCAAGATTCATCTTTGACTTTAGACACCCCTCCCCCACCCCCTTCACCCACTGTAACAATAATTTAAAACATTTTGGGGGGAAATTGTATTCTATTAGTCTATTATAGTCAGATAACGTTATGATCCACTGTCTTCACTATAGGAAATATAATGAGTGAATGTAATCACATGTTTTACTTAAATATGTGGTGTAATGTTTTTTGGGGCCATAAAATACAATTACAACAGGATTGTCATTTTAAAATGAGCTCAATAAATAAAACCTGATTTGATTTGATTTGTAAGGTTATGAATGCATAATAAGTTAGTTATGATGTAGTTAAAACAATATTGGACGATAGTCATTATTTTTGAGTGTTTTGGACTGAGATAAATCATGGGTCAAAATTGACCCGCGAACACCATGAACGGTAACAGCTTTCGAACACAACACAAGGGTTAAAACAATAAATATGGAAGTCAGGGATGGATAAGATATTTTTCCTAACGATGAAGCTAATTTCTAACCAACATGCAACTGCATATCTACTGTGACACACTTGAATAAAAAAACAAAACTGTATTACATTACTCTAGTGCTATGAGTTTAGAGTTAATTATGCTAAAGCTAATCCCTTCTGACATCATCATAAAATCTGCCCTTGATTCTCATAGAATATAAATACTTACTGCACTTGTCATGTGAAGGGGGACTGGATCACATGACCCCCAAATGACGGTGGCTTATTTCAAAGAGGTTACTCATGCCAACTAATTTAACAAGGTTATATATCATAACCATATAAGCTTTATATTGGTAAGTATAACACGTAATGTAGCCCTATGAGGAGAATGAATACATTCATGCAGACAAAATTAAAGTGGACCTATTATGCTATATTTGAAAAATATATTAAAAACATTTCTGTGAAGTTTTTTGCTTAAAATACCAAACAGATCACCCATTGTAGCCATGCCTCATACCCCTCTATTCCAGCCCTGTTCCAAAAAGGCTGATTCTGTGACTGTAGCTTTAAATGGAACAGCTGCTGCTAGCCACGCCCCTTTGTAGCGTCACGCAGCTTTCCCCTGCTAAGAGAGTTTTCTACCGGGAGAAACTCAGCTAAACGCTCCCGTGATTAAATGCCATATTATGTTCCAAACCACTTCAAGCATTATGTCTGAAACAGTATGGAGCTCAAACGTTTCTCTCGCAGGGTTTACCACAATGACATTACGTTACATATATTCTCTGCAGTACAGCGTTAGCTCTGAGTGTTCGCGATGCTTGCTAATGTAAACACAGACCATATTGCTCCCAAAACACGCCGCGCATTGTTTCTGATACAGCACATAGCTTGACATGTTCTTTCTTAAGTGTTTACTGCTAGAACAGTGCCAGTATATGTATTATATATAACAACTTTACTCTAAGTGCCTCCTGCAGACATCCTGCTGAATACACAGACACACAGCTGCGAGAGGGAATTCAGCTAGACGACTGTATACGGAGACGATAGGTTGGGACGTGTCACGTGTGCCACATTTCGCCAATGACGTCATAGGAGCCAAATCCTGGATCTGCTCGTTTGCACCCCTGTTTATTTTTATTTTTTTAGAGATGTGGTTAAGGAGGAAAAGAGAGAGGGTTGTATTTTCTGAAACTTTGTGAGTCTCCTTACACACCGGGGACACATATTTATGTATAAAAGACATCAAAAAGTGCATTTTGCATAATAGGTCCCCTTTAAGGTAGATCAAGTTTGAAACCAACTGGAAACATCTAGTGGCATCTCCAAATGGAATCTCTGCCATATTTAATGATAGTCAAAACAATTGATAAACTGTTTTCATATACCAAACTGTTTTCTTACATTTCAGTGTATAGCATGTCTAAATGACCATAACATGGTTCAGAAATAGAAACCAAATATGTCCAAACCAAACAGTGATTAAAATAAATGTTGTGATGTGAATGAATCGGGAAAATTATGTTTAAGATGCGTTAAGTTATGGTCCAAAATTGTAATATGGTAAACAATATAATTTGATCATCATTTTAAACACTTGAATGCTGCATAAATCAGATATGGCTCAATACAGTAAAATACACATTAACATTAACAATAATATATAGGGAAATGATATAATGCCGTGAAATTGAGAGAAAAACATCTGTATCCCAGTGCTGAAAGATTAATTTCAGCTCATAAAAAACAAGCTGGATTTAGTTCCTGAGTTACAGTAAACAGTTTATAAACAGGACTATTCAATATAAATGACATTACAATGATTTATTTGTGTGCAATAAACATATGATACAGAGGCACGGCTGCGGGCCAATAACAAGATAACTGACTGAACCATCTGAGCAGCAGCCAAGGAGATCATATGACTCGTTGCTACCGAGTGTGTGTGATAGTAACAGTCTCTGTATGGAATATGAGAAGGTATCATGACAGTCAGTTGGCTCACTCAGATAAACTGATACCAAACCACTCTCTCCATCTGTCTCTCCTGCTCTCTCAATCAGTTTCTTTCACACACACACACACACACACACACACACACACACACACACACACACACACACACACACACACACACACACACACACACACACACACACACACACACACACACACACACACACACACACACACACACACACACACACACACACACACACACACACACACACACACACAAAGCTGCAGTATAATTTAACACCCACTGAAGCCAGATCATGTTAGCTGGCACAGTACTGTATGTCCCTGTGTGCTTCCATATTTCTCAGACACAACCCCGTGATTAGTCCTCAGGCTCTGTGATTGGTTGACCTCCGGCTGTATTCCATATGAAAAAAAACATTTCGTAAAAGATGAGATCATACTTTACTCTTTGAAAGTCATCACATAAATGCATTGTAATAAATGGTTCGGCTGCATTAAATATTACACATCTGGTTTAGTTCTTTATTTATCTACAGAGATTGGGCCTCAGAATAGATCGGAAACTATTCTTTTACCGTTCTGTTTTAATTTCACAATAAAGTTAATAGTAATATTTTGTTTGATATTATTTTTGTTTATTAACTAGACCGCTAGTTCATGTTAAGACCATCTTTTCTGTGTTGCTGTGGGTTTTTCAATCGCTTTTGTGTTACAAATATCAAAACAATATATGTGTGGTCGTCTATGGATAATAAAATATATCCGTCGTAAACTAAACCGGAAACAGCAGTATAACCTATTGTGTTAACACTGTAAACTTGACAGCTTTTTAACCCGAACCACCTACACGTTATTACACGTTTAGAGTAATTGCAATGCAGGTAGATTGTGTTGCTTTTTAATGACTGTTTTTAAATGCCTTTTTCTTAATGTTTTTCATTTTTGTAAAGCACTTTGAATTGCCTTGTGTTGAAAGTTGCTATATAAATAAACTTGCCTTGCCTTGCCTAAGGTCTGCTGCATGTTTTGTTGAATGTGTTATATTTGATGAAAACATTTAAATATTAAGAGTACATTCAAATTAGGGGGAAAGTAGAAGGTCAATGATAGAAATATAGAATAGAAAATATCAAGAAGATACTGTAAATGATATCTAGAATAAAACAGTTTAGTGCCGGATGTACAAAGATATTAATAATAATATATTGCATGGTTGGTTTTGGGACTTGTCAATCAACTTGCAATGTTAACTATGTTGAAGCACTTATTTTAACCGATATTATACATATTAATTATACTCTTATAAGATGTATGTAGATAGTATAAGAAATGTGCAGAATATGACAGTTTAATGGTGGAGGGGTGGGCGATACCACAAAATCTGGATTCGATCCGATACCAAGTATTTCAGGGCCAGTATCGCCAATACCGATACCGATACTTTTTAAAATGAAAAGCTTCTTATGTACTTTCATATAGGGGAGAGCTGCATGACATGATTTTTGAGCTGAATGCATCATAAATAGACTAAATCTGAATTAATTTTCATGATTAAAGACAGGACAGTTTTTATAGACAAATAAACGTTTTACTTTTGCAAATTTAAAGTGCAAACATGAAAAATAACAATACAAAGTGGCCACAGTAGCGAACTGCCTTCTTGCACACATCAAAGTTCGCTAAGTTTTCATTGACAGTGTTGAAATAGCTCCACACAACGCTCCTCTTTCTCTCGGCCATCATGCGCGTGTGTCGCACTCGCGAGTCGCTGGCTGCTGCTGTCCTGCCGGCTGCTGCTGTCCTGCCGGCTGCTGTCAGTCAGCTTGATAATCGGCGTTCAGGCAGGGAGCGCGCTGCGCCTGCGCAAGCCTCGGGAGAGGAGGACAGCAGTGGAGAGAGAAGAAAAGAGCGTATATAGGCCTACTTGTGTTCGTCTGCACATAGTTTTTGATGAAATTGACGAGTAGAGGAGAGGGGGAAAAAAGTATAAAAGTATCGATCCTATTGGCTCTAGTATCGATATTTTGGGATCGATCCGCCCACCCCTAGTATACACACATATTGATAGATGTCTTGTAATGCACTTTTGAGGAACCGGTGACCCAAGTTTTTCATTCATTCCATAACTACACCGTAGTTGTGTGTATGATATGTCAATAAACCTTTGGAAATCTTGAAAGGAAGGGATGTGCAAAATAGCCATTATATACAGTTTTTAATGAACGATTAGAGAATAACGAGTAATGAATATGCTTTATAGGGATCTGCAGATAAATGTTTAGTCTTTTCAAGCACCCACTATCAAATATCTCGCCTGATTGTTGGCACTTGACAATCACCTTCACTGAATTTGACTCAGGTGTAACTAAAGTCTGATTTAAGGGTTGTTTATATTCCTCATCATTAATCCAAATCTGTAAAGTAACTAAAATAAATGTAGTAGAGTAAAAATACCAGGTTAACCTTAAAGAAAGCCCTCAGGATTATAAAAGACCCCCATCACCCCAGCCACAAACCGTTGTGTCTGCTGCCATCTGGCAGGCGGTACCGCAGCATCCGGACTAAAACCACCAGACTCAGGGACAGTTTCATCCCACAGGCCAGAAGACTATTAAACACCTGAACTTTGAAACAACATCGATAACATTCATCTGGCTGCTACTTAGACATTATTTATCTAATATATCATATTCCAATCACTTGTATATAGACTCTTATTGCACTATTTCACTATTTTTCTTTTTGTATTTACTTGCACAATTTTTTCTGTTTTTCTGTTTTATTGTGTTGCTCTGTTGGAGGAGCTGTGACCGAAGATTTTCATCGTCATAACTACACTGTAGCTATGTACGCATGACCAATAAAAGCCTTGAACCTTGAGTAGAATTACAAAGTAACAATAAATTGCATGTTTTACATGCTGCTGTAACAAAAACATTTCCCAACTTGGGATCAATAAAAGATGATTGAAAACTAGAATTCCCAGTAGAGACGCGCCATAGAACATGTTGCGAAACACACATATAGCCAGCATGTGTAGTTCTGGGGGGGAGGGTGGACACGTTCGAGTCCAGTTTTGGATAGTGTGCCGTGGTTTAATTCCATTTCAAAGTGCTGTTTGACGCTCGGCGTAAACTTTGCGCACTGTCACTCCAACATCCAATCACAGAGCTTGAGGACTAATCACGGGGTTTGTCAAGCAAAGCGGCTAGTGTAGTCCTAAACGATAGCTGAGGATTATGGGTAGTGTAGTGTCTTCGGCCATCCTAAACTCCGAAAAAATATTTGTTTCTCCGAATCGAAGGGGAAAAATACAAAAGCATTGTACACAATTTAAACCAATCAATGTTGTGTAATTAACAAGGATAATCTGCTGTTTTTGAGTTGATGAGTAGTGCAGATATCACTGTGAAATCAATCGACAGTAAGGAGAATACTTACTTCCGGGTGTAAAATTCTCCGTTATCCAATGGGAATGGATGGGAATCACATTGCCTTTAACTGCCGCCGACATGGACCGATGCGGTGCTTCGCTGAGCGTCAAATACCGCCGCCGATGGGAATACATTGCAATCAGTTGAAAGCTCTTTGCGTCTGTTTATGAAGCTGAAGGAGACTCGGTGTGTCACAACTGCACGCCAAAGGACCCTGACCAAGCGTCGCTATTGGACTATCAGGGAGTGAGACTGTGTTGCATAAGTGAAAACGTTTCCACTAAATGTTTTTTGTGTGAAATAAATCAGAAATAAAGAATACAAATAAAAAACACAGCCTGAAGTGTGCTCACTGCTGCTCGTTGATTGGTGTGTTGCTTGACCAATGACCCCCGACCTTTGTTTTGTTGTCATTACGTGGCTGACTGTTTAGTTGTAAGGCCAGTGGCGATCTGTTCATCTGTTATACTGATTATACAGTAAAGCCATCGAAAATAATACGATACAGTACAGTGCAAGTACTTCTGGGTCTCTGTGTTTCATTCAAGCTCGGCTCTGTGTATGTGTGGCACGAGCGCATTTTGTTGTTGTTAGCATCTGGTTAGCTAGCTATGCTAACGGATATAAAGAGCTGTTTCTACAACAAGTGTGGAGGAGAGTCCTCTCCTGTCAGACTGAGAGGCTCAGATAAATAAGGTAAGGTCAGGACTCTGCAGGGGCGGACTGGGACTAAAAATCGGCCCTGGAATCTGACCCAGTCCGGCCCCCATGAAATGTCAACGGGGGGGGTGCACTTGAATTAATACTTAATAAATGTTGACAAGTAATACACTTTTGTTTGATCTATCATTTTTTTTTAATATTAGATATTACACCTACCCTCATGTAACAATTGTTTTATTTATTGTATTGCTTGCATGAGCAACACACACTAACTGGAAAAACTAAGTTGAATATACTTGTCTTCTCTATAGTACTTACCACCTCTTGCCCTGAACTTGTATGTGCCAGTTGAGCTGGTTCTTCCACCAGCTCAACTCTCTGTCCCTCATCATGAACGCAGGCTGGCTGTATATCTGAACTCAGACTTGCGCCCTCATCATTCTCTTCATCATCTTGCACTTCTAAGCTGCTGATAGTGCTACTAGCACTATCAGCGCTGCTGCCAAAAAGGTCTGTCAATTTGCGACATTTAGATGCTTCACCTGCTAGTGACTTCACCTTTTTTTTTCTTGCCTTCACGGCCCCACCCTTTTCTTTTCGTTTTCTTAGATTTTTATCCATGTTTTTTCATTCTCCCTGTCTGCCGGCTAATCCCTTCTCTTCGTATGATACACCATCATCATATGTTCAGCTCTCTGACGGTCTTTTTTCTTCTTCGTGTGTGATTATTTGACAGATAAGAACCACACAACTGCATTAGCGGCCGCTGTCGCCCTCTGTCGGCCGTCAGCGCAACTTAAATGATGACATTAAACAATTGTTTTTAAAAGGGCCGTTCTGTGGTTCTCCAGATTCTACAGATGGCCAGTCCGCCCCTGGGACTCTGTCAGTGTTTAGATAGTTAACTTAAGTTATCTCAGTGGGTCTCAAACGGTTTGGTCACCATTTTTATTTTAACAAGTATTTCCGAGGAACACCTTTATATAATCATTATAGTTATTAAAAAATAAGAGAATAAATGAAAAACAGGTATGAAATACTATAGGACAGTAAAACAAGAATACAGTTTAAAAGGGGAGTGATTTGTAAAATAAAGAAAAAGTAAATCTGTTTACAGTTCTGTTTCATATGGGTGTTGACAGATGTATCCATAGATCTCTTAATTTTGCTCTCAAAGTGCACCAGATTGATGCATTTAACTTCAATATTTAAAAAAAATTAGGTCCACCCCCCACCTAAAACATGTTCACATGGATAGGATACTAAATACATTTGCACACTTTTTATATGGTGGTCTATGTCCATATGTTTCTGTTTGGGTGGTCGTGCCACAACCCTGCATGTATGCACAAGTCATAGGTGCGCGAAAAAATAGCACTACACCCCTGCAATGTGTGTGAAAACTAGAGACTTTACAGCATGCTTTGAAATTGAAGTTGCGTTGGTGTTTGTGTGTTGGTTGTGGACGGCAGTGTGTGCCCCCCCCGTGGTAAATGATTTCCCCCCCATTCGATTTGTTCTCGAGCGGACCCTGCATCTGATTCTGATTTTCACATACCTGCCCCTTAACTAGCTGCCTAGAGTGAGCCTAAATTGTTAGTGCTTACTGCTTAACTTTCAATTTGAAGAGGCCATATTCTGCTTTTTGGGTTTTGCCCAAAAGTGTGTTATATAAGTTTGTGTGCGTTTCCTCCAGAGGGAGTTTCATTCTACAGATAATCAATTTCAGACTGAAAACCCACCTGTTTCGACTGCACACACACAAAGAAATCTTGAAGTACTTCATATGGTTTGGCTTACTTGAAGCAAATGTACTTGCAGGATTTTTGCTGTATTGATTCTGTGTCTTCTAGATTGAATTAGTTATTGTAAATCGATCAAGGTAAAAACATTTAAACTGTCAGTTAAAGGTCTCCTATCATGCTATTTTTAGGCATATAGTATGTCTCAGATATATAAAAATATATAAAAAACATGTCTATGAAGTGTTTTGCTCAAAATACCAAACAGATCACTCATTCTGGCCATGCCTCATATCCCTCTATTTCAGCCATGTTACTAAAATGCTGATTCTGGGTATAAAGCAAGCGGCAAACTCTGGGGAAGAGCCGGGGCGCCAATACCGAAGTGCCACAAACTGCAGTTCATATATTGGCCGATAGGCGATGACTGCAGAAAGGAGCAATTTCCATAGACCCCCATGTTAAAATGCCCAATTTTACAGCAGAAAAAAACATGTTTCTAGCCCTGGATGCAATAAATATTATTATAGATATAGTTAGATTCCACCTTCATGATTATGAATCTGTGAGTGAATTGTTTTCTAACATGACCCTTTTATTTATATTAGGTCTTAAAGTTTTTGCATAAATTAGGGCGTGGTCACATTGAGTGACAGCTCTGTCAAGTCACTGCTGCTGTTAGCTTCTTGTCTCTCTGCTAGCTGCTCCGTGAAGCTACAGGGACTCTGCCTGCTCAGTTCATCCAGGGAACACAACTTGACCCCGGCCATGTTTGTTTGTTCTTCATGCTTATATATCGGACTATTGTGACTCGCTCTGCGGTTAAAACAGACGGTGCATGAATGCCGTTTTGCGGTAAGTGAAATTCGAGTACTTTATTTATGTGTTTATGATCAGCTACGTAATAAATGTTAAGGCTTGGGTTAGCGTGTAAGCGAGTGGTAGCTACATCTGTGCTAACTATGCTAATCGTAGACTCCAAGTTAACTTAAAACCATAGACCGTATATATAAAGGTTAAAACGAAATAGACAAGTGTTAAGCGTTAAGTGGGATAATACTGTAGAACAAACGGCTTCTGTTTGAGGTTGATAAAATAAGGTCATCCTTGTAACTTAGAGAGATATTTTATTATGTAGGTAGTAACTGTATGCATCGCTAAGGTTAATTTAAATTGGCTATGCTCAAGTTTGTAGACAAGCTAACGTCGAAGTAGTGTATGTGAAATCAACCTCACAATAAGATGTGTGTATATTACAATTATTAATGTCATATTTCAAGATGATTACTTAGATATTACAATATGGATGGTTGAGCTGGAGTTCATTATTGAGCTTACACGTTAACGTCAGTCATCTGAAGAACGAACCCAAACCTTGTTGTTTTTATTAATTGCATTACCAAATTGGTATCAAATAAACAGTAAGAATTGGTAACACAACTTCCAAAGTTACAGTAAAATAAAAAGGACCCTGACTCGGACAATACACAATCCAACATGTTCAACAGAAGAGAATAAGTTATATTGTTTGTACACATGGTTCTTTACATATATATCTGTTTGTTTAAAGTGTCTAGGTGATGCAGACAGGCTGGACCAGAGAGTGAGAGACAGCACTGGACTCCTCACAGCAGTGAACTTCAGCACAGGCACAAATACTCTTTTTTCATACTGTACAAAGAATCAAGAAAGATATTGGTTTAAATAAATGAAGTATTGACTTTAATACACTGCTATACATTCCATTAAACAATACTAAATACTAGATCACCTACACATCAGTGAAGTTGAGGGTTTTTTCCATGCAAAAGGTTACATTTAGATGTTAACAAGCAATATGACTTTGTCAGCTTTCTAATTTAATGTATTGAAGGCAAAGATATTTAACGCATAGTGAGAACTGCTACTATTTATCTCTCAATATTGTCTGTAAAAACGTGGTAAAAGTAAAAGATGTTTTAATAACAGTTAAATATTATTTTAATAATAAAATGCATTTCAATGTTGATGAATTTCATACTGTTCATTCATAATCTGATTGTCTTTGTAGCTCACTGTTGAAATAAAAAAAAACATTACAATTACAAAATAATTATATCTACAGCCCCTAAAAATACAAATACACCTCTTTCATAAATAACACACTTGTTCTGCAATAATATGTTTTATGTTTCCTGTAATTTTTGTTAGGAAAGGACATGCCTGAAAGACACGACTCATCATCTCCTCTTTCTCCGAGGGTCAAGAAAAACATCCAATAGGAAAATTAAAAGCTGATGTTATGAGATGTTAAGACCAGAGGCCTGTACTACGAAGCCGGATTTTCGCTTAGCCGGCTAACTTCAGGGAAAACTCGGGCTTTCCGGTCCTACGACGCTGGTTCTCTTTTTAGCGGGCTAGATCTCCATGGTAACTTATGCTGAGCGGCTAACCTCCTCGGGAGGAGGTTAGGTTGCAGGCTAAGAGATCAACTCAGTGAAAGCACCGCCTGCTGACCAATCAGAGCTCCGTGTGCGGAGTTTAAAGCTATCAAGTCATATTACAGGATAGAGGAAATACAGAAAAACTGCCGTTGCAGGAAAGACGGCCGGCAAAAATCAACTGACTGTGTGAACGTGAAAATTAATAGAATATCCCCTCCCATCTTCAGAGCAATCTGACTATTATAACATTAGCGTTAAGAAAGCTTACTTAAATATCTGCCACAACATAAGTGGTCTTATGCAGACATAAGTGAGTGCAGACGTCGATGTGTCCCATTATCATTCATATCATATCACATCATAATGTATCATATATTTCCTTATCTGAGTCAGTTTCTTGAGCCGTATCTGGCCGTGCAACACTCACAGTGTCACATACTGTATGCAGAAGTATTATTTTAAGCAACACATTAAGTTGACGAAACACTCGAGTCAAATGTAATTAAAGTCAGATCCACTCGTGTCTTGGACGGGGCAGTGATATCATAAACCTGTTAATGTACGCATTCAAACGCTTTTTCTTTTACCAGCTGTATTCACCTTGCAGGTGCAACTATGTGGCTTTTATCCTGGATAAAGTGTTTAAGTCATGGATGTTTAAAGTTTAACTTCTTCATATTTGACTAATATTAAAGTTCACTTTTCATTCAGGAAGTATGACGCTGCGCTGTCAGTACGCTTGTCCATGTTTGAGATTGGTCGAATGCTCCAAATACCACCCCTTTCATGTGAACGCGCACCTAACTAGATAGGACACGGCTGGCTTGAGCGATCCACTTGATAACCAGCGTCGTAGTACAGCTTAGCGAGAGCGCGTATGTTTTGGATTGGGCCAACCGGCTAACTCAAACATATCCAGGTTAGGTTGATCCAGCTTCGTAGTACAGGCCTCAGTACAGGACATTCACTAAGAAACTACTTTTATTGTGAAAACACAGTCAGCTGATCGGATGCACCTATTTCCACATCTACACTCCATCAGCTGATTATTTCTGTTTGCCTCACTTTATGAGCTTCACAACATGTACCTTGTACCGCAGAGTTTGCAACGTCACAAATAAATGGGGCCAATCTTCAGTCGGATGTGAATGTGTAATCTAACATTTTCAGTAAGAATAATGGACAAAAGGAGTGCAAATACAAATTCAATTTATTGAAATGTGAACCAAAAGTGAATCAAACATGTTTTAAATAAAAAGCACATATGGACAGAAGGTGTAAACCTATTAAATGTATAAGTAAACACATTTAGTCAAATAAAGTGACAGACTAGGCCTGTGCAGGTGGTATCAGCTATGCATGGGCTCCTCCATCAGGCCTGGTCCTCCTCACAGAGGAAAGACCCATACAGGACGTCCATCACACGGAGGTTTCTCCCTGAAGTCTCTGCAGCTCTCTGGACACCACGCTGTCTCAATCCATCCACACTGAATATGAGAGGGAGAAAATGAAAATAATAAATGCTTTAGACAATAAGAAATATAAAGTTGACTGTTGAGTTGCTCAGTTTTTTTAGATTGTCAATACTATTACTGTATAACTAATATCTCAGGTTAAGAGGCACCTTCAAATAAAGATTGGTCTTTAAATACATGTTGTCTTTTGAATTGTTTGTCTAAAGTCAAGGATCTAGAACTGGTACTTGTAGTTTTAATGGTACAGTCTGGTTATAATGCTGTTTGGAGGAGGCCTCACAGGTAAGAGCACTAACTAGCTACCATCACATGTACCTTAGCTTGACTTAAATGTATTAAACGTATAATTAAGTGATGGCAAAATATAAATAACTAATGTCCTGCAAACATATTAATATTTGCTTGATTCCAGTGTTGAATTTAGCACAATTGCATACAAACGTTAAGGGATTTTAAGATTCTGAAGTATTATGCTAAAAACTCAATAACTTAGATTATTATTTATAGTTTTGCTGAATAGTTTCATATCCGCTTACCTTAGAAACGTAAAATGCGACGGCAGTGTGCAGATGGTGAGCATGTTAGCTTAGCTTGGTAGCTTCAGCTAGCTCTGGAACTTCCAGCCCGGTGGCAGCAGGTCCCGCCTCGGCTCCGCCTCTTAGCCCTTATTTGGAGCAGGCGGGAGTGGAACTCTGACGTCACTGTCGAGCCGTTAGTGGCCGACTCCGCCTACTAAGGGCTTCTCGGCAACTCTGCAGAATCCTATGGGTGACGTCACGGACCCTACGTCCATTTATATATACAGTCTATGGTATAAAGCTTAAAAAAAAGAAAGAAGGGGCGGAGCTTATGCCTGCTCATGCGGGAGAATTCCACAGGCAGAAACTCAGCTAAATGCTGCCATGATGAAATGCCATATCATGTTCAAAACCACATCAAGGATAATTTCTCAAACAGTATGGAGCTCACTTTTTCTCTTGCGGGTTTACCACAAGGTGAGTACCTGTTTATATCCAGATCTTTTACAAATACTCTCTCTATTACAGGTTAGCTCTGAGTGTTAGCGATGCTTGTCAACACCTGATCCTGTCCTGTTGGAGGTCCCACCGACACCTGCTCCGCCGGGTTTCCTGCCAACACCATATCCTGTCCTGTTGGAGGTTCCGCCGACACCTGCTCCGCCGGATTTCCTGCCAACACCAGATCCTGTCCTGTTGGGGGTCCCGCCGACACGTGCTCCGCCGGGTTTCCTGTCAACACCATATCCTGTCCTGTTGGGGGTTCCGCCGACACCTGCTCCGCCGGATTTCCTGCCAACACCAGATCCTGTCCTGTTGGGGTTCCCGCCAACATGTGCTACGCCGAGGGTCCTGTTGACACCAGCCCATGTTCCATCCAGAGTCCCGTCTACGCCTGTCCCGCCAGGGGTCCCACCAGCTCCTGCTCTCGATCCCAGTGCTCCGGCGATCCAGCTGACACTGGAGGGGTCCCATTGCGGCGTACGTCGTCCTCCGGAGCTATCCCGTCACCGCCTTCCTGCTCGCCCTCCGGAGCTGTCCCGTCGCCGTCTTCTTGCCCGACCTTGTGCCCGGCATCCTGAGTTCCCCAACGGCCTTCGCCCTCGAGCCCGGCCTCCTGAGTTCTCCAGCCGTGGTCTTCGCCCTCGAGCCCGGCCCCCTGACTTTTCCAGCCGCTGCCTTCGCCCTCATGCCCGGCCCCCTGAGTTCGCCCGCTGTGGCCTTCGCCCCTTTTCGAACTCTGCCTTGCCCCCGGGCCGTCCGCCCGAGACCCCCACCATGAACTCTGCCTTGCCCCCGGGCCGTCCGCCCGAGAACCCCACCATGAACTCTGCCTTGCCCCCGGGCCGTCCGCCCGAGACCACCTCCTGTTCCTCTGCCTTGCCTCTGGGCTGTCGACCCGTGTTTGGGTATTGTATTTTCCTCGTGTTACCTCTGTGCTATCCATGCCATGCTATTTTGCTTATGTGTTATCCATGCCATGTTTCTTTTTGCTGATCGGCTTTGAAATAAAGTTCGCTTTTGTTTGCAGACCTTTGCCTTTTTTGTAATCTGCTTTTGGGTCCTGCCCTTTCCGCGATTCTTAACAGTAATCTTAACACTTGCTAATGTGAACAAAGACCATATTACTTCCAAAACACGCTATTGCATTGTTTCTGATAGCGACGTTTCTGATAGGGCCGTGGGTGTAAAGTCAGCCCACATTTCCAATATTACGTTATATCGGCAGCAAATCTGGATCAGCTCCGTTGTACTCCCGTTTTTAGAGATTTGGGTACGGAGGAAAAGAGAGAGGGTTTTGTTTTCTGACACTTTGTGAGTTCCCTGACACACCAGGGACACATATTTATGTATAAAATACTTCAAAAATGCATTTGACATGATTGGTCCCCTTTTAAGGAAATGTTTAACTAAATGTAAAAAAATATGCAACTATCTAAATGGTTGAAATGAGTGTCATTAAAACACTTTTGGTCTTGGTATGATTTGTAACTAGGCACCTTGCAATCAATATCAATCACGATATTTAACACAATAGCAACCATTCAGGCCCTTTCCTGTTTCAACATAATGCCCTGGTGCACAGGGCCACGTCCATAAATAATTTTATTTGTCACTTTGGTTCGGAAGTACCAACACCTTTGGGAAGAACTGAAACACCATCTGTGAGCCAGACCTTATCACTCAACATCAGTGTTGGACCTTACTAATGCTTGTTTGGGTTGATGGGATCAAATCCCTGCAGTCAGCCTCCAAAGCCCAGTGGAAGCCTTCCCAGAAGAGCGGATGCTGTTACAGAAGCAGATTAATGTATGTATGGGTGTGATGTCCAGATGTCAACTTGTAATAACAATAGATTACATTTGTATAGCGCCTTTCAAGGGACCCAAGGCCGCTTTACATGGTGAACAAACAAACAAACAAAAGTGGCAAATAATAAAGTAAAAAATTAAATGAATAGCAGTCGGAGTGGAAGCAGGGCGACTGTGATGGGTTAGGGTTCAAAGGCCAAGGTGAACAGGTGAGTTTTTAATGAAGACTTGAAGATGTCCAGGGAAGCAGCATTGCGGATCTCTGCAGGAAGTGCATTCCAGATGGTGGGGGCCGCAACACTGAACGCCCTGTCTCCAACAGTTCAGAGGCGAGAGCGGGGGATGGAGAGCAGTAGGGATGGAGGAGGTCCGATAAGTACTGGGGGGCGAGGGCATGGAGAGACTTGTAAGTGAGGAGGAGTGTTTTGTACTGAATCCGGGACTTGACCGGCAGCCAGTGAAGATGGATGAGGGTGGGGGTGATGTGTTGCCATGGCTTGGTGCGGGTGAGAAGCGTATTGGAGTTCTGGACGTATTGGAGCCTCTCCAGGGCATGGCTGGGAACCCCGGACAGGACTCCATTGCAATAGTCGAGGCGGGAGGTGATGAAAGCGTGTATTAACGTTTCTGCCACAGAGTCAGAGAGTGAAGGCCGGAGTCTGGAAATATTTTTGAGGTGGTAGAAAGCCGATTTGGTGACAGATTTGATGTGCGCCTGGAAGGAGAGGGTGGTGTCCAGGATGACTCCCAGGTTGCGGACTTCAGTGGACGGAGAGATGGAGCAGCCGTCAATGGAGAGGAGCAGATCTCCAACCTGCCGGAGCTGCGCCTTGGGAGCCACAATCATGAGCTCTGTTTTATTGCTGTGGTTTGGTTCCTGAGTTAAGATCTGGGTAAGTCACAAAATATCTAGTAAGATGTAGCATTTCACTACATTGTTGGACTCAAAACACTGTGCTTATATTACCCACAATGCAACTGAACCTTCCAAAGTTTAGTCGGTGGAACGGGTGCGTTATCTGCAATCATAGACTCGAGCCTTATGAGAAGTAGGGTATAAAGGTCTGGCAAGAAAATGTCTTTGTAACTCTACACCCAGATTTTCAAACTTTATAAATGTTTTTACAAAAATACACTTAAACACCCAAACACATGTAAACGGAATATGATGCTTAACATAGAGTTCCCTTTAACTTACGTCACTTGTGCTGATCATTCGCAGGGATCGGTGTTGTTTGTTGGTGAGAGAAAGGATACTAAAATGTGGTATTCCTCATTCAAGTCGGCTTAAAAGTAAATCATCAAATATCATTATGGATCTGACACATTGGACTCAATTACATTTTGACTGTTTCGTTGAGGGCCTTTTACCAGGTTGAGGCACTTTATGGTATTTTAAGTTCCTTAAAGTGCTGTTGATCATACAAGCTACTGAGGTTCAATGTCAAGTGATCCATCTTCTTGATACTTGAGCAAATAAAGGACCATTTGGTGAGGAAAAGCTCAGAAAGTTTGAGATACGTTTTTGTAAAAAGTTGATATTTCAATAACCAACCAATTTTTTCGTTTTCTAACACAGTGCAGTCATTTTTCAGAAGATGATGCTTGTTTGATTCAAGCTTTGGAACAAATGAACAATCCTGTAGTATTTGTAAACTATCGTTAAGAAATGCCAACAAGGCGCAGCAATATATTTAAAAAATGAACTACAAGCTCATTCTCAGTAATACGATTCTAAATGCCTGTGAAGATACACGTAAACAAGAATTGCAGCATCCTTTTGAAACTGCATGTCCCATTTTATGCGTCACATTTATTGAAAACAGATTATCGCTGGATATGCAAGGAATGTGGCATTTCAAGATTCTGCACTTGGAAGATCTGGAGGAAATGAGAACTTGCCTGGCTCTTGCAGAGGCAAAATAACAAGGGCAGACCCCTCAGAGTGAGACCATTAATCTTAATCTTGGAGACCGACAACAGAGTAACCTTTCATCCGAAACCTGACAGGGTGTCCCAGCTTAATGCCCTCAGGTTAATGCTGCCACCCAAGACTATTAACCCCAGTTTAGATCTCAGTTTAGACTATCTGTTCTAGAAATGTCTTTAAGTCATCTGGTCCACATTGCAGACTGAAACCTGCAGAACACACAAGACAAAATATTTTACTAAACTAAAGATATATGTCTTTTCGAAAAATATGTATCCCAAAAGACGAGATGCTAGGCTAAGGGATTCACCTCTGTCTTTGTGATATACTCAAAATAAAATGATTCATGATTCAGTGGGTCTACTCTTGTAAATGTTGTCAATTCTTTGTGTTTAATATGCAAATATGTTAGAATCAAATTTATTCTGTATATTTGAATTGTATATTCGATAGAGATACTCTTTAGATATATCTTTCACTGTCAATATGTATATAGTTTTGTTTTGTTTATTTTACTACTGTTGATATGTACAGTATATATTTACTGCTTATAATTGTTTTGTTTTTATTTCATATGCAATGCCTTGTTTACCTGCTGCACGAAAAGTTTCCCCAAATGTCCCAAATTGGGATCAATGAAGTGTATCTATAATCTACACTAACCTGTTCTGTTCGCAGTATAAATATGCAAGGTTTTGACTGTTAATTGTATACAGTTTTATATTGTGACACATTTATCATTTCGCAATGCTGCTTGATGAAAACTCTCAAGCTTGAAAGGCATTGCAATAAAAAGTCTAATCAAAATGCAACTCCCTCCCTTCTGTATTTCTGAGTGTTATACCCTACCCACGTGAGAAGCCTGTTTCTTACTATAGTTTTATGACACCAAGTTTAATTTAGCAAGGGGACCTCGAATGAAAACTGTTCTCTGAATCAGTTCTCTATTTCTGATCTTATAAACAAGGCAATGGCATTTTGAAAAGTGCCATTGATAATACAAAATAAGATTCCAAGATTCATTGATGGGTTTTTCTTTCTTTCACTTTTTTATATTTCTTCATGTGATTTACAATGTCAACCAGATGAGGCTGCATTGCGTTCAGCTTTTTGCTGCTGGTGTGCAGATGTCCACCAGACACTTGAGACACAATGCTACTTAAAATGCCTGCTCTAGTATTCCATGACCAGCTTTTGTCTTAATAAAGCACACAAAGAAATGATGAACACCAGATTTTCCGCATAGGTAGTAAAACATTTTTTTCTTCTTCGATTATGGCAACTTATCACAGCTGTAGTTTGTTATCTTCACCTTAAAGTTAACTTTATATGTTTTCACTATTATCATTCTTGGTGTTTCAGGAACAAATCTCACTCCTTACAAGTCTTTACAATGTCTCTTTCACCATTTTACCATGTCACTGTTTGGTTATTCCCCCAGTTATTAAACAAAACAAAAGATTATTTATTTACTATTGGGATCATCTATAACAATAGTGTTACTTAGCAATTCACTTATGGGACACCTAGCCAGAGGACAATAATGTATGAAAGTCAAGCGCAAAGCTCCTAGAGCTGGAAAGGTAACCGTCCACCAACTATTGTTCTTGGAACTGAAGAGAAATTGTAGCTCTTTTATCTCCTCCTGCACTTTATATGTCGTAGCTGCTACATTGTACTACCTTGTGGTAAATGCTTGTATGCTGCTCATGCTCTTTCTACATATCATGTATTTCTGTTTGCCATGTATATAAATGTTATGTTCATAAATGTTGTATGTGACGGGACTACGGATGGAAATTAGCTCAAAGCTAAAATCCGGCTCATTTACATTTCAAAGCATTATTTTGTTTAAAATGTTCATTAATGTGCATTGTCCCGGTTCAAATAAACGATTAAATGAAAAAAAGAAAAAATGGACAGATGTCAGTTTAAATTTGTATTTTTGAGTCATCCAGAAGACTTGAGTTAAGACTGAAGTGTGTGAATTGGTGAATTGTGTGAACTATAACAATGAAGGTTTGGCTGACAAATGTTCTCGTCATTAAACCTACTAATTCATGTCTGACATCTCTGGGTGTCTTGTATCAAGGCTCGGAAAATCCCTGAGGCCTTGTTTTGCTATAGTATGTCAGCCAGCAGCATTTAAAAGGCCAATAAACCCCTGCTAGGACAATAGTTTATATCAGGGGTGTCAAACTCAATTTCATCGCGGGCCACATCAGCATTAAGGTTGCACTCAAAGGGCCGGTTGTAACTTTAAGACTATATTAATATACATATATATATATAAAATAATGTTTTATATTACATTATTGTCTCTGCATTGGATTATTATCAGATAGGGTAATAACTTCATAATTAACTACGTCTGAGAGCAAATCATTTCAAATAATTGCAAGTCTCTTCAGTGCGCATGTCACAAAATGAGATGCATTGTGGGACATGTAGTTTATGGACATTGAGCTTCTGTAAAGTGGCATGAAACCTTATAATAAATGTATTATATTTTTTGCAAGCTCTTGCGGGCCAAATAAAATGAAGTCGGGGGCCGGATTTGACCCACATGCCTTGAGTTTGACACCCCTGGTTTAGTGTCAAGGCTTGTGACTGTGCAGTGTTAGTTTACATGTCTGAGGTCATACTGTAGGTGAGGGTCAATCCAAAAGTGTGTGTCTGTGCTTTATTTTCTGGCTTCTTTTTTCAGCATCTTTAAAAGTTTGACATGTGGCAACAGTTTGTGTGTGCCACTCACCAAGACACAAGTGAAATACAAGCTCTCTGCTGATCATTTGGATTGGAAGTTTCAGACGATTTAGTAATGGCCTGAACTGGCCTTATGGATCCAAGACTGCCAGCAGGTTTGGGCTGGAGCTCCATATGTGCTGAAACTACAACTAGTTTTCTATGTTTCTACTTTGCTGTGCTGCATGCTTGCAGGATCAACTCAAAGTCAGATTCAGCTGCCATAAAGGATCTGCTGCCATTTTAGTTGGCATGCAGATGTCCACCAGACACAATTCTACTTCAAATGTCCGCTCTTTTGTTGTGGAGTGTTGTAATCTTGTGTTTTAAAGCACAATTAAAGCACAATATATAAACGCCTAATGTTCTTCCCATGTAGCAAATCTCACTTTTTCTGTTAGCTTAGGCGCAGGAATAGTTTCAGAATCAGAATTCCTTTATACGCTCCACAGAGGGGAAATTTACGGACGAAAAATGTATATAAGACTCTATTCGGTAAAAAGCATGCACATAGTATTTTAAATTTAAAAAAGCAGTATTTATGAAATAAGTTCGTTTTTTACTTTGCTATTCACTTATCAGACACCTAGCCAGAAGACATGTTATGAAAGCCGAGCGCAGAGCACCTAAAGCTGGAAAGCTATCTCTCTCCAGCTATTGTTCTTGGAACTGAAGAGAAGTTGGATGGATGACAGTTTACATTTTTCATTTCATTGTGTATTTATCTGGAAGGCAAATGTTAAGAGTGAAGTGTGTGAATTGGTTGACTCTTAGTAGTCTTGAAGTGTACAAAATAAATCATAGACTGCCATCAGGTTTTGGCTTGAGCTCCAGATGTGCTGCTAACACATGAGCCAAGAGGCTGCATGCTGTTTTTGGCCATTAGCCGTATCACTGGGCAGTCACCAAATCACATTTAAAAAGAATAAAAGTGATCCACATTGTCAACCACTTGGAATAATATTTTCACATTGAGATGCAGGTGATCATGTCAACTGCATAATATGGGTGGATTTCCTGGATTACCTCATTTAAATTGCTGTGCTGCATGCTGCATTCAAAGTCAGATGTAGTTATCGTTCTGCAAAGTCCTGTTCTTATCAGCCTGATGCATACCTATTGTGTGTGAGCAGATATATGCTAATACCTTTATGGATATGGCTGTGCACATTTCAAAGATCAGACACATGCATATTGATGCTTCAATGGTTGGTTTTCCTTATGTGGGTGGGGTTGCTTATGCCATGACTGCATCTCAAATTTAAACTAGGCTAATGTTATTTACAATAATGCTACTCTCATCAGAATGCATGGGCAACTTTAAGAATATATTGTTGTGCTGATGATTATTGTTCACAGATTTAAAGCCATACACTTTACAGTTAATACGTATTAAATGATAGAAGGTGCATTTATGAAGGAAAATCCCTCACGAAGTTCCTTTGACATTACAGCTGAAATCATGCTCTATACTTTGGTTGCATGTTTGTTGGCTGCAGCCACTACATTTTTTTTTTGGTATTGTTCTGTTCATATGTGACTCATTTGAAGTGACATATTTTGATATGAGCAGAAAATAAATATGTCAGATCGCCTCAGAGCGACTGGAGATTTATTCCTGTTCCAGCGTGATTCATCCCTGCTGAGACGAAAATGATCTTGCTGCCTAAAAAATGCTCATACTGTGCATCAACAGCTAAACAGTAATTAAGGTTCTCATTCAAATGTTTGGTATTTCAGTGGAGCATTTCTATGACATATAAAAGACTAGATTTCAGGAAACCTCGCTCAGTGTTGCCGTCATTTTAAGCTACGTTGCTGTCACTGCAGTTCCAGCCGTTTGTCACGGGGTGGGTACGGACGCAGTACAAAAACAGGGGAGGCGGATATAGGGATATAAACAAAAGGCAAGATTTTATTAATATAAAAGCTGGTACAACACAAAAACGGCAGGAGCAGGCGAGGTTGAACAAAAGGAAACGTATCAAACAAAACTAGAACAAACCAGGAACACTTAGAGGACACAGGAGGGCAGGCGAGGGAAATCCAGAATTCAGACAAAGGCCCACGAGCAAAAACCAGGGAAAACAACGACGAACTCACAGAGAACACTATGGAAAGCAAGACTAAATACACAAGGGTAATCACAAGACACCACTGGGGAGGGGAGGTGAAACACAGGGGCAGCAGGTGGACACAATGAAACAATCAGACACAGGAGGGAAAACACAGGAAGTAAGGCTCAAGGATAAAATAAATGTCAAAATAAAACGGGAAGCTAAACGCAAAAACTAAGATCGTGACACCGTTGGTATGGCACCATTTTCTCCTAGCGGAAGCAATAGGATCCTTTTTCTGAACAATAACATTATGATAATCAATATTGTGAGTGAAGTTGTAATGTAGTTTTGTTTAGGTAAGTAGCAGTGTGATAAGCGGGATTATGTCCTATCTATGTAGTAGGGATGTAACGATACCAAAAACTCACGGTACGATAATATCGCAATAACAAGTCCACGGTACGGTATTTATCGCGATATTGAAAAATAAAGAATTTTTTTTTTATTTTTGTTTTAAAAATTTATTTTGAAATGTATTTATTTTTTACTTGAGAAAATGTTCTTTATTAAATAATAAATCTGATTTGTACAGCATTTTAGTAGGATAGTAGTATTTTAAAGTGTCAAAAACAAAGTGACAGTAACAGACTGGAACAAGAACAACCAGTGTTTTTTTAACTACTAGTACTACCAAACAAAGTAGGCATTTTCTTTGTGCCACTGCATCTCACAAATAAACAAGGACATTTAATAATCAGACCCTGCAATAAAATAAATCAAGTTTCACTTTAGTTTTTCAAGTAACTCAACTCAAACTCACTAACTCACTCACTCAGCATCATCAGACAGGTTTTTTTTTAGGAATATGGGGATGTTTAGGCGTTTACACAACCTGGTCTCACCAGAATGCGTGACTCCACCACGACTCCTTAACACCGCAGTGCGTGGTGGAGTCACGAACTCTGCTACATTACAACAACCCCAATGTAAAGTGAATGAGGCTCCTTTGTCGTGGTGCACACACGCATTTCTACAACGTCCAGCAGTGAGCTTTTATTCTATAAAACGTTTTTAAAATATACTTTATAGCTTGTAGTAACTCACGGGAGGCTTCTTTTATTTTATTTGTATTCATAATAATTTTTATTTTTCGTCAGAATGTATTATGGTGCATTAGTTACGAATTTTTGTTCTCAAAAAACAGTGCATCGTGTGTAATACAACTGTGATTTTTATTAAATTAGTTAGTTTTTAAGGAAGGCCAGAGCGTCAGCTGTGTCAAATAGATTGTTCCCTTTAGTTAACGTTATTTAAAAGATAATTATATTCCGATTTGATCATGTCCCCTTTATTGTATTACTGACGCAGAGAGCAATGTGAGCGTCCATTCCCATTGGATAACGGAGGATTTTACACCCGGAAGTAACTATTCTCCTTACTGTCGATTGATTTTACAGTGATATCTGCACTACTCATCAACTCAAAAACACCAGATTATCCTTGTTAATTACACAACATTGATCGGTTTAAATTGTGTACAATGCTTTTGTATTTTCCCCCTTCGATTCGGAGAAACAAATATTTGTTCAGAGTTTAGGATGGCAGAAGACACTACACTACCCAGAATCCTCAGCTATCGTTTGGGACTACACCATGTGCTTTGCTTGACAAACCCCGTGATTTGTCCTCAAGCTCTGTGATTGGATGTTGGAGTGGCAGTGCGCAAAGTTTACGCCGAGCGTCAAACAGCATTTTGAAATGGAATGAAACCCATCGACGGCACACTATGCAAAACAGGAATCGAACGCAATAAGAGTCTATATACAAGTGATTGGAATATGATATATTAGATAAATAATTTCTAAGTAGCAGCCAGATTAATGTTATGGATGTTGTTTCAAAGTTCAGGTGTTTAATAGTCTTATGGCCTGTGGGATGAAACTGTCCCTGAGTCTGGTGGTTTTAGTCCGGATGCTGCGGTAAGATAAGATAAGATAAGATGGTACTTTATTGATCCCAATTTGGGAAATTGTTTTTGTTGCAGCAGCATAAAAGACAAGGCATTTTACAATAAAACAAAACTACAAATAAACAAGAATAGAAATAAAATAAAATAAAATAGAAAATATACATGTTGAAATAGAAAATATACATGTAGATATTATATATGCAAATATATATATTCAAAAATATATGACATATGGAATATGGAATATTAAATATTGAACAGATTATATATGTGTAAAATGTACAGCGAGGTTTTATTCCAAGAGAAACTATGGAGCAGAGAGTTCTCTTCCAGCCAGAGGTGATTTATTGTACAGTGTTATTGCAGTGGGCAGGAATGTTTTCCTGTATCGGTCCTTGTGACAGCGGAGCTGCAGCAGTCTGTTGGAGAAGGAGCTCCGTTGACTGTCCAGCTGCAGGTGGAGAGGATGGGTGGGGTTATCCATGATGGACAACAGCCTGTTCAGTGTCCTCCTCTCCACCACAGCTTCAAAGGGGTCCAGCTTGATGCCGATGACAGACCCAGCTTTCCTGATCAGTTTATTGATCCTGCTGGTGTCACCGTCTCTTATGCTGCCCCCCCAGCAGACCGCAGCAAAGAAGAGTGCACTGGCCACAACAGACTGGTAGAAGATCTCCAGCATCTTGCTGCACACGTGGAAGGATCTCAGCTTCCTCAGAAAATAGAGTCTGCTCATCCCCTTCTTGTACACAGCGTCAGTGTTGATCCTCCAGTTCAGCCCATTGTCTAAGTGCACTCCCAGGTACTTGTAGTCCTCCACAACAGCCACATCCTCTCCTAGAATGCGGCTGTTGTGCCAGACGGCAGCAGACAGAACAGTTTGTGGCTGGGGTGATGGGGGTCTTTTATAATCCTGACATGCCCAAAACAAATGACTACAACTTAACTTCTAAAAGGGTTAAATTAATAATATTTTTTCTCAAAGTAATGATAAACCTGTGAGTTGGATGTAGAAAAGTCAGAATCAATATAGATGTTTTTTATTTTAAAGAAAATTCAGATTTTACATAGTAAAAAACTGTAAATTATAGTGTCCGTCCAAAAATTCTTTTTTACTTATAGTGAAAACTACCCTTGGATGATGGTAAGGTAGACTAAAAGCTTTAGGAATCCAAAGTACAACATATAATAAGTACCCTGTATCAAGATTGATGCAAAACAAGTGACATTTGACCTTTTTAGAGAGGTTTAGCCAAAAAAACTCCACCTCTGAGGTGATTTGGGTGAAAATGCTTTCTTTTTCATATCTCTGGAACCCATTGGTCGATTTTGATGGTTGACACCTCTTTCTGACCGTTAGAGCCAATATAATCGAAGGGGGAGTCCCCCACACACACTCATTGTGAAACAAAAAGGTGGGGGCTTTGCGCATGTAATTTTGCATTAGAGTGAAGCTACAGTCTAGCTCTGACATCTAGAAACGTAAAAACATGGATTATCCATTGTATTGCTCATGGATTATCAGAAATCATTTCAAAGGGACACAGGCACATTAGATTAACCTATGGATTAACTTCAGCAGCGTTTTTATCGTTTTAATGCCATTGAAGACCACTTTGGAGAGACTACAGAGCCAAGGTAACCATGTTAGCATTTTTAGCTACCTAGCATCACCTGTTTTGATGTCTGTTTTTGTTTATAACGTCGCAAATTCGTATAATTCAGTGATACTGAGGGTACCCATCGATTCTGTGTCACCTCACGATGTGAATCGATGTCATGGATGTGGAGAAAAGATGAATAATAAGGTTTTGTGAGTGATATTCGGTGCAGTAATCTGTTAGCATTTTTCGCTTGTTGCTAATTCAGAGGCTCAGTGTTAGCATTGTGGGTTTTCTTTTGAAAAAAAATAAAAATGATCAGTTAGATGAGTTTCTTCCCGTTACATGGATATAAAACATTCATAGTTTATTAAATGAACATGCCCTCAGACACTGTTTCCTGCAAGATGTTGCGGCAGTGCCCCGGTACCGGGGTCTCTCGGGCTTAACAGGTTAAGCAACGTAAAACGTGCAGACCGGGAGCAACAGATGTAGGTTAGCCGGCTAGCATCACAGAGCCGCACTGCTGAGCATGTTAGGTTAGCTTGGTAGCCTCAGCTAGCTCTGGAACTTCCAGCTCGGTGGCAGGAGGTCCCGCCTCGGCTCTGCCTCTTTGCCCTTATTTGGATCAGGCTGGAGCAGGCGGGAGTTAGACTCTGACGTCACTGTGGAGCCGTTAGTGGCTGACACCGCCTACTTTAGGCTTCTCTGCAACTCTGCAGAATCCTATGGGTGACGTCACGGACACTACGTCCATTTATATATACAGTCTATGAACAAGACACAGCTGGGCAGGGGAGGCAGAAAACACAAGGGCAACAGGTGAACACAATCAGACAATCAGACACAGGAGGGCAAACACAGGAAGGAAGACAAGACACAGGGAGAACAGAATTTCAAAATAAAACCATGACAAGACAGACAAAACTAAAATCGTGACAGTGTCTTCGGTGGGTCAGTGGTTCAATCTCTGGCTACTGCAGTCAACATGTAATTTCCTTGGGGGAGATAATTAAAAATTACTCTTGTATGCATGTCTACGGTTTATAATTGAATATTGGCCGCTATGGATAAATAATTCTGTATGACATGTAATGTATCTCTGTTAGTTTAACATTTCTCACGTTGTCTTTCGAGCCATTGCTCATGTTATTAAATCCCTGATCTGTCTTTTCCTTTCAATGTAGCTTTCACTTTGTGAACATGAGATGCCCCATTCTTGTCACTAATAGCAAAGCTTGCTCTTCCAAAACACCAGAGCAAACATCAACAAAACCCTGAAGCCATCACAACATGCTGAGAACACGAGACGGATCACCTGAGTACAATCAGTCCTCACTGGATACATTTGGAGTTTCAGTAGATGGTTCTCGTTTCTCTTTATGTTTAGATTTGGTGCCAATAAAGTGGTGTCGGAATCCCAAACCGGGAAATTATTTCCTATTTTAGCCCTTCTCAAATTCAATGTTCTTTTGAATGACTAAGGTCTGTGGTTAATACAAGCTTACAAGGTTTTCCCATTTGTTCTGCAACATGCAATAAGTAAGTAAAAACCCCACTCGTCAATATCTGAATTTCTATATATCCATATGTTTAAAATGGCGGTTTCTAACAAATGACTACTAAGCGTCATTACAGCAAACATTAGCAGCCATTAGCTTAGCGATGGTGACGTGAAATCATTTGACCATGCTGTAGTTCCTTTATAGCATAATGTTAGCCATTTACTTTTGGCTATTGCTTTTGGTGGTGTTAATATGTGGAGATTATCCTGCTGAACAAAATGTGTATCATAAACATTTGCCACAGAGCTTATTTTCTGCAATATTTAAAAATCCATTGGAAAATTATTGCTTTTTGTTGAGGGAGCCCTTGAAATGCTATCTTTTGAGTCGGACTACAAATATATCTGATCACTGCACCATTCCACTCCAACACCAGTTCTCAGCAAACGACTCTGCATCTGTCTGGCGCGGCCTCAGACAGGTCACAAACTATATACCTAAGGCCTCACACTTCATGAACGACTGACGCCTTGCAAACGATCTCAATCAGTTCTACTGTCACTTTGAAGACAAAGAGTACAGTCCTAATACCATCCCCCGTGACACCTCCCAACAGCACCAGTCTCACTCCCCCACCCCATCAGTGTCCCGCTTCCCCACACTACTGCCCTCCCCCGGCACATCAGAAACTCTCTATTGCCCCTTTCACACCAACGCAACTCCGGTTCAAGCTCCGTGCTAGAGCTTTTCAGGTTCAGAACCGGTTCTTCGGTTCAGCTCCCGCTCTTTTCACACCGCCCAGAGTCCGACTGGTGCTGCGTCATTGCGTCATCATTTGCGTCATGACGTAACCGTTTGCGTGCCTGCTTCATAAAGCCAAACCGCGCGGAAACCCCTCACATCGACAACAACAATGGCAGATTGTATTGAAGCGCTACTCGTTGTGGTTTTGCTCTGTCGAAACGAAATGGAACAAATGCTACAAATGGGACGACTTTACTACCAACTTCATAGTCGTTACATGTTACATTTAAGACTTCTTTACAATCATCATCATCATCAACTTCAACGACGATCCGTTAGGAGAAAGAAGGTAAATATACGTCCTATTCGATGGCGTTAGAGCTAGCTGTTGTTAGCCTCTGCATGCGCCAAGCTCAACATACCCAGCTTTGCAGCATTAATTACTATGGTATAACATTAAAACTGATTCTCAATGTTATTTCCACAGATCATGTTGAAGCTGGCGGAAAGGCGGATGTCGCGTGTTATTTGGACACAGCCCAGATCTTCCGACTGGTGGGACACCATTGCTTCAGACTTCTCCTCTCTGCAATTCATGCAGAATTTCCGCGTGTCCAGGGAGTCCTTTGACTACATCTGCAACCAGGTCAGCGGCGTTTTGGGGAGAAGAGACACAAATTACCGTCTGTGTATACCCAATAGAAAACGTGTTGCAATTGCCCTCTGGAAGCTGGCCACCGGAGGTGAATACAGGACCATCAGCCATCTTTTCGGGGTAGGCCTAAGCACCGTTTGCCTTTGTGTTCAGGATTTCTGCAGGGCAACCATGGAAGTTCTGCTTCCACTACACATCACATTTCCTGATGTGGAGAAGTTGGTGGAAATGGCCACTTTTTTCAACAGCCGTTGGAGAGCACCACAGTGTGTTGGTGCAATAGATGGAAGCCACATCCCTATTTTAGCACCACAAAAGTATCCCAAGGACTATTATAACAGAAAAGGATGGCATTCTGTTGTTCTACAGGCTGTTGTTGATGGCAGGGGGATGTTCTGGGATGTGTGTGTTGGCGACCCAGGTAGTGTACATGATGCTAGAGTGCTAAAACAATCCAATCTTTGGGTGGCTATCAGTGATGGAGTGTTGCTAGGCCAAAACAAAATGACCATCTCTGGCTGTGATGTGGGACATTACCTGATTGGTGACCCAGCCTATCCAATGCAAAGATGGCTGATGAAACCATTTTCGGACACTGGGAGACTGACCCCTGAACAGCACACCTACAACTACAGGCTGAGCAGTGCACGGTCGGTTGTTGAGATGGCTTTTGGAAGGCTAAAAGGAAGATGGAGGTGCCTCCTAAAAAGGAACGACTGCGAGCTGGAGCTCAGCAAATTAATGACAGTGACTTGCTGTGTACTACACAACATATGCGAGGCACATAGTGACAACTTCACTGAAGATTGCCATGAACGTGTTGTGTACAACCAACCCCCTTTACACCCCTTTCCAGATAATGGTAGACAAGAAGGAGCTGACGTTAGATCCGCATTGATGGACTATTTCAACATGGAGGACCACTAATATTACTGCAGTTAAACCTGATCTATTTTGTATCATGTCTCTTATTTTTTTTATTACAATAAAATCACTGGATCACACTTCAATTGTGTTTATTTTGTATACAAATCACAGAATCTAGATACAAACAGGTATGAACAATATTCTTATAGAAAAAGTGCATACCCAAAGTGTTTAGACTATATTCTTATAGAAAAAGTGCATACCCAAAGTGTTTAGACTATATTCTTATAGAAAAAGTGCATACCCAAACGGTTTAGACTATATTCTTAACTCAAATACACAGTGGGCCAAAATTAAAAAATCGGTACTAGTCGAGGGCCGGACTGGTTCAATGTTTATTGCAAAAGTCATTGCCCATATTAAACATGGAACTAATAAAGCTTAAATGATTGTAATAATGGATAACACTGGTAAAATGAGTTGATCTAATTGTATCATGCCTATCCTTTTTCCCAATAACATCAATGGATCAGACATGACTTTTGTTTATTTTATATACAAATCAAAGACAAGTATATTCGTATATAAACAAGATTTATTCCAAAAAATAAATAAGCAGTCAACTAGCCAACCCATGACTGCTCTCTGACCTTTGACCCTTCTATGAGGACATGACATCGCAGGATACAAGTATTAATACATTTTTCTGTTATGGCATTTTATTAATGGACATCATTCGAAAACCACCACCGGGTGGCTGAACACCGTATTTGAACATTAAGAAAAAGAGCATATTGACATTCTTTTCGTTTGTTAAGATGTTTTGGTATGCATTTTAAATATAAATTAGAGATGTTTAAATCTACTACTGTAACCTCTCCCAAAAATGAGTTTAGTATTTTTATGTGTATTTATGTGTGCAATACAGAAACATTTGGAACATCAAAATGTAAAAATTGAGCTTGCTTTAGTTCTGGTAATGTATATACATTGTGAAAAACAAAGTATTGAGTTTACGTAAAATCCAGTATATGAGCTACATTTGTTTGCTATGAGCTAAGTCATAATGTTTGAATTGTCCAATTTCAATCTATAATACTCATTTAAATGTAAAGAAAAGCAGAGCAGCTTACACTTTGCATCGAGATATGTTTGCCTTTTATATCATTGAAATAAGAAATAAGAGAATGTAGCATATATGTAATATATGAAAATTCAAGACTATTGTGTAGTGCATGGGGGGGATAATTGTAAGTAAGATTATATGAAACTATAATATCAGACATAGGACTTTTGTGTATTTTATATACAAATCAAAGACAAGTATGGACAATATTCGTATATAAACAAGATTTATTCAAAAAAAGTGTGGAGAATATACTTTATATACACTATAATAATGTGGAAAAAACAAGAATGTGTGTAAAAAAAAAGGTATGAACAAAAAAAAGTAGGAACTATTTACATAAAATTTTAAAAAAAAAAGTCAGCGCTTGTTGGTCTCCATCACCTTCACAATCCTGTCTACCAAGCCAAGCATTGAGTGGCTGTTCTCCTCAATTTTGCTGAACACCTTTAGGAAGTCAGCATTGGCAGTATTGGCAGTATGCACCTCCTGAAGCACCTCCTGAAGCATCGCCTGGCCCTGCTCCAGTAGCCTTTCATCCCTCACGTCACTTTTCTCCATATAACTCAGAAGGCCAGATGACGAATCCCGCTTCCTTTTAACTACAAAGGGAAAAATAATAAAGTCAACACAGTATTCATGACATTTTATGAGATGTATATTATATACTGTGTAATGAAATGTTGTATTGTTATTATGGCTGCAGTTGCATAACTTGAACAACTACTACAATGACTATGCCATGATAAATGCACATGGCAACAGGGAACAGTATTACTATAATGATCACTGTAAACCTTACCCTGTTTGTTTCGGCCCGCTGGCTGGATTAGGTTCACCAGACATTCCTGGGAAGAGCTGCTTGCCGTAAGAGGAGACCCTTCCATCCGCATGGGCGAGCTGCAGGCCGACGGTAGTGGCGTTTCCGACAGAGTACGCTCCAAACCAGATATTTCTGTAAACACAATATAAACACAATGAACAAAAGTAGCCCTTCAACAAATCATAACTCGTTAGTGAGAAGAAAGAAGATACATTGGAGGCGTTAGCTGTCTTTGCCATGGGGATACCTTTGTTTATTTTGTTAGCATTAGCATCCTAGCGCTATTATTGGTTTGGATGCACATCCGGTAGCTGTAGTAGCTAAACTTTAGCTTTATTGCCAGGTCTGTCGATAGCTAGATGGTTGTAAAACAAAAAGTCACAAATAAAACAAATTTTCAAGCACCAGCACCGAACCGGCCCCGAAACACCGTTGGTGTGAAAGGGGTATATCAGACCCCGGCTCCACGGGAACCCATACGGCAAAACGCATCGGAGTAACGCAAACGCAACCGCAAAAAACCTTCCGCCCACACGCAATATACACCGGATTGTGTCAAGCTCCACGAGACGGCTCCGTTTACATCCAACCGCTGGAAAAGCTGCAGTACATATGCCGAACCTGTACGTGGCGCTGTAGCTTCCTCCACAAAAAGCAGCAACTTCCTCCACAAAAGCAGCGAAGAAGAATGGTTGTCATGGTTGTCATGGCTGCACTTCTGTTTATTCTCCGCGGTGGGGGCCGAGGGAACCGCGCAGAGTTTTTCGCCGGTCAATGTGTGTTAAAGTTTAAATCTTCATGCTTCCTCATGCAGCAGCTGATCCAGTAAGTAAACCCGACAGTAAAAATAAACATATTTATAACTAGTTTAGGTAGTTTGAGAGGTAATTAAAATAGCTAAGGGTGGTGATCTGACTTGAAGTGTGTGTTTTGCTCCCGCTGCATCACAGCCGGAGGAGCTGCGTGTCTCCGTCCTGTCAGATTAGACTTCACTCGCGTTTATGTCCATATCGAGATAAAGATAAATAATCTGAATTCAGTGTGCAGTGTACTTTTGCGGGGGTGAGCAGCAGAGGTGGGGAGAGGCGGGGCTATTGAGTCGTCATTATCACAACCCACAATAATGGTGCAACCCTGCGATCCGCCATTGTTGTTGTTAACGAAACACATCAGCAATGATGCGGGGTACGCGGAGAGGTGGGAAGAGGCGGGGAGAGGCGGGGCTATGAAACGGATGACCGTATAGGCGACCCCACGGCCCCGTTGGACCCCCCAGAGCGCTCCGTTCCCAGATCTATCCACCTTTGGACCCGTTGTCGTTTGCGGGGTCTGTTTCTACGTTTCCGTTACGGCGTCGTCGAGCTTAAAGGGCTATACGCATGAGAAATATGCGGATTCAACCCGTTTTCGTCCCCGTGGAGCCTAGGCCTCAATGAGCGAGATGTAAACAGACTTTTCAAAAAACTCAGTACTAGAAAAGCTGCTGGCCCTGACAATGTCTCCCCCTCCACCCTGATGCACTGTGCCGATCAGCTGTCTCCGGTGTTTACTGACATCTTTATAACCTCACTGGAGACATGCCACGTTCCAGCATGCTTCAAAACCTCCATCATACCGGTTCCCAAGAAAACAAGGATCACAGGATTAAATGACTACAGACCCCTCGCCCTGACCTCTGTGGTTATGAAGTCCTTTGAGCGCATTGTCCTGTCCCACATCAAATCCATCACAGACCCCCTCCTGGACCCCCTGCAGTTTGCCTACAGAGCCAACAGGTCTGTAGATGATGCTGTCAACATGGCCCTTCACTTCCTGCTCCAGCACCTGGACACAGCAGGAACCTATGCCACAATCCTGTTTGTGGACTTCAGCTCTGCCTTCAATACGATCATCCCGGCTCTGCTGCAGGACAAGCTCTCCCAGCTGCACGTGCCCGACCCCACCTGCAGGTGGATCACAGACTTCCTGTCTGACAGGAAGCAGCACATAAGGCTGGGGAAACTTGTCTCTGACCCCCGGACCATCAGCACTTGTTCCCCTCAAGGTTGCGTTCTTTCCCGTCTGCTCTTCTCCCTGTACACCAACAGCTGCACCTCCAGTCACCAGTCTGTCAAGCTCCGGAAGTTCGCAGCCGACACCACCCTCATCGGACTCATCTCTGGTGGGGACGAGTCTGCCTACAGTTGGGAGATGGACCATCTGGTGACCTGGTGCAGGGACAACCACCTGCAGCTTCATGCTCTTAAGACAGTGGAGATGGTTGTGGACTTTAGGAAGAACGCAGTCCCACCCACAAAACCTCTCAACCTGAACAGTTTCTTCCCCTCCGCTAGCGGCCTCATCAACATGGCCCGGCCCCCCCACTGACACTTTACCTCAGCCACAACGCAGACTCTATGCATTACATTAATGCACACAATGTGGACAATATCTGGTTTGCTTACTGCACATATTTTCTATTTCTTTGTATTCTATTTCAATGTCAATACTGCTTTATTTATTTTCTATTTTACTATATTTTTTCTTATTTTTACGTAATGTTATTATAGTGTTCTAAAAATAATTTGTGTTTTACTTTTATGTATGCACCACAACACCAAGTCAAATTCCTCGTACATGTCAACCTACCTGGTAATAAACCTGATTCTGATTCTATAGCTGCTCATGACAGCATCTAAGTACTATTCCATAACCCATGCAATTAACATGAAGGGAAAACTATGTTCCTTCAAGACTTGTCTCAAAATAACACACCTGGTTGAACCACGAGTGATCATAATAATTTATGTCAAGTGACGACACACAGATTTAGCACAACACATTTCTTCACACACAATGTAAATGAGTGTTGCTTTCTAATACAAGGGCCGGAGTCATAACCCTGTAACTTCTACATGGTGCATGTAATCAGATCAGCGTTTTACTGGTTTCCTGATGCTCAATATCAGCTCATTTGTTTTCAAGGGATAATTTCCAACAGACATTTCCTGTTTGTCCTGTGGTTGGTATATATAGCTTACAGGAAACACTAATGGCACATTTCCACTGCAGCGCGTAGCACGGTTTAAGCGTGCCGTGCCAAACCCGGCCTGTTTTTTGTTGCGTTTCCACTAGGGGTAGTTCCGGCTAACGGGTACTGTTTCACAGTTTTTCTGGCCTTCCAAAATCCAGGTTCTTTCCGGGCCAACAACCGGGCTGAATATTAGTGATGTGTCGGTCGCGAACGAGCCGATTCTTTTGAACGGCTCTTTGGTACGAACGAGGGGAACCGAGTCCTACTTGGTGAGAGCCGTTCTTGTTATTGTTCAATCGTTGGTCCGCACTCACTGCCTGCCAAAATCCACTCGCCTTTTAAAAAGCTTGATTTTGTTCCCCAAACGTATTCTGTGAAGACCCGCCCCTACTCTGATTGGTAGGTTTCAGCACGAGGAGCGAGATGGGGTGGGTTTTAACGGAATACGCGAGAGAGAGAAGTCATAACAAGTGGTACAGGACAGGTAGACGACGTGTTTTTCGGATGGAAAATTAGCCAAACGCGAAAACGCAGCAGCATTTGGATGCACTTCAACCAAAACCCAGGCAGTGATAAAGCGCACCATTTGTAAAGGCAAAATATCCTTTAAAGCAGGGTCAACAAATAATCTCCATCGCCACTTAAAAACACAGTATCTAATATTAAGAGTTGAATGAATTTCATTCAAGGCAAGGCAACTTTATTTACTTAACACATACAGAGGGTAAATTCAAAGTATATTCACTGACATGATGACATGGATATGGTGCCGCCTTGTGTCATGTTTACAATGCCGATTATTGACATTAGGTCTGGCAATACAGTCAATCATTATCCTGGTGATTATTTTGCAGATAAACCTAGTAACCTTAAAAAAACGGCTCTTTTGAACGGCTCTTTTGAACGGCTCTTTGAAAGGAACGGAGCCATAAGATCCGGCTCCCTTCAAAGAGCCATAATTCCCATCACTACTGAATATGCTAAACTAGAGAGAGAATTGCTGGCAAGGGCACTACAACTAAAACAAAATGAACCTATTTTACAGTGATTTAATTGTAATACACGTTTCAAAATGATGCCGAAGTAACAACATACTGATACTGGTTAGTAAAAACCATGAATTAATGCTTTGACAAGTCTGCAGACAGACGGCAGGCGAAAAACCTTTTAAAATGCGTGTTTTCTGAATGGAGATCGGCTAAGCTAACGCAGTATATGCTCTGACCGTCCACACTCACAACAACGGCTTATACAGACATAAATAAACAAGTGACTGTATTCGCCATGACACAGGCAGTCTGTGGTTTGTACTTGTTTAACTTTTGTCTAGTTAGGAGCTGTGAGCTTGAGTGCTAACAGCTAACGGCTGATGTTGTTTTTCTGTGGTTCGCATTGAAGATGACGTCACGGCTCCGCCTACACTGCGTTACTATAGTTACTGCCCCAGCTACTAAACTGTAATGGAAACGCAGCATAAAGTGAGCCTGGCCTACCAAGACCTAACTATACCGTACGAGGCCCTGCAGTGGAAATGCGCCATAATTGGAGAGTATAGTGCTGCACTGATGTGAAAACTCTAACAGTCAGTGTTTGATCGAGAACAATACAGCTGTAACTTAAAAAAGATTAATTCAATTGGCAAAGTAAAAACATTTTGCAGCTTGTACTTGTGCATCTTTGTAGCTGACCTTTTGTCTGAAGGCTCTCCTCAGACTTCAAAGACAAACAAATAAATACAATCAAATTATCATTTCTTTAGTAGAAACCTTTCCTATTCTTTTTTAATAGTGCTTGGCCTTTTCTTTTAACTTCTCCTGACAGTTGACTTTATTTTGTTTAAGTGCAAAGAGTAAGGAACATACAGACGGAAGGAAGAAACTTGATATGATATGCACACATGTAACCCTTACAGGCATCGTTTTACATTCTCTACACCAGGGGTCGGCAACCCCTGGCACGCGTGCCACCATTGGCACGCGGGACCGTAACCAGTGGCACACTAGGAATAAGTGTGCAAAATATTTAAATTGTATTTTCGGATCCTGAACGAGACCGCCGGCAGAGCACGTCTCCCCCTGCAGAAGGAAGCCATGCACGCAACGCAGCGCAGAAGGATAACTTCTAGGCCCCGATCTCTTTAACTCTTGTCGACTTTCTGCTGCTTTCCTCCATGGTGAAACGATCAGGGGCGTAGCGCACTTCACACATTGCATTACCCATAAGGAGCTGTACATGCCGCAGTTTTTGCGTGGCTGTGTCTTTAGTTGAAAGCCCAGTGGCGATCTGCTCATCTGTCAACGAAAATAATATGCTACACAGGGGACTGGCCAACTGTGTGTTCTGGAGAATCACAGTACGTCCGGCTGTCAGCGAACCGAGCCGGTCGCCAGCGGGCCGTTGACAGCCGGGCTCGGTTCGCTGACGGCCGGCACCGCCCTTTATTTATTTAACTGTGTTTAAACTGCATCATGTAAGTTGCGCTGACAGGCGACAGAGGTCCACAGCTTCCCCGCAGCGAGGCTCCCCCGCCCTCCAGTTGACAGTTCACGAGCGCCCCCTCCCCCTCCCGCTGACAGTTAACGAGCGTCGAGCTCGTTAACGTTGACAGTTCACGGACGTCGGCACACTAATACAATTTTTTTTTTTAAATGGCACTTCATATCAAAAACGTTGCCGACCCCTGCTCTACACAGAGCTGCACGACAAAGACAAATGCAAATGTGTGTGGAATTTCAACACACACAGACACACTTTGTCTGATACTATTTCCAACCATGACAGAGCAAAAATAACTCAGTGTAAGGTCACTGTGTGTTCAGTTTTTCTGAAGCTGCAATATCACAAATCTTGCTAACAGGATACAATAAAACAGGATTGATAATGAAAAGGAACATCCTTGAATAAGCTAACATTACAAATTTCCTTTGAGCAGACCTGAAAGATGCATCAGTCGAATTAGTTAAATACTGCAACCTGTAAAAGGGCCCAACAGCATAAAATCAAAGAGACGCAAAAGATCGAAGTGCTCTTTTGTGCGCCAGTCAATCCTTATATGAAATACAGTGTTAAATCCCAGGTAAAATAATAGAGTAAGTTCGAGTCTTGAACATATTGTTTTCAGTGATTGCAATAGTATGTTAGATTTCAGTTTCCTTGTATCGTGTCTTGGTACTTATCCTTTTTTTTTTTACATAAATTAACTTCACAGTACAAACACTTGAAGGCGTGGCTTAAGGAAAACACAAGTGCGTTTTCTCCTTGGGCCGCATGGAGATGGAAAAGCGGCAGAAGATACAGGGAAGATTTGAGTATGTGTGTTCTCGATAGTCATTACATTTTGGCTTCTTTCATAGTAATGAACACGGCCACGCCTCTAACCATGTATCCAGTTCCCTTTTTTACATCCATGATGCTAACAGGCTGGCTTTGAGAGTTTTAATTACATTAGAAAATAACTTATTAAGGACTTTAATGAAAACCTACAGTAGGTCTACAAGTTGACATGCTAAAATGTTGTAAGTTATGCTTAGCATGTTTTACCAACAGCATGTTTGCGTGCAAATTCAGTGACAATGTATTTAGTAGTTGTTGAGATAGAAAGTGTGATTACTAACAGGTAACAACAGACCACAGACAATATAGTGTGCAAAATAAAATATTTGCACTCTTGTAGTTTTGCACATTTTTTGGGTGCAACAGAAGATATCGAATTACCTAAAAAAAAATTAAAAAAGAAGATGGCTTTAAGGAAATTGAGACAATCGCTTATTGAGTTTTGAAATAAAAGTTGCTCAAAGGCACCAATCTTTTGTGGTACAGTTGGTTTTGGTTTGAATACTGTGTGGTACCCTGAAGCATTGAAACAAAGCTTCTAATACATGTGGGAAAGAGAGTGAACAAATGTTGCAGGGCTTTACTTGTCTGACTTTATAAAAGGTAGAATAATCACTTTCAGTTTTATATAAACAGCTAATGAGTTTTTTTTGCAATGTCTAGCCTTCGAGAGCAATTCAGTTATTTGATACTGGGAGTCGAGACGAATGAAATGAGATAACCATGTGAAACAAAGAGAGACTTACTGTGTAAATAATTTAAAGGAAAACACTTCTTCAAAAAGGGATACATTCCAATTGGACATGCAGAGAACATAGATCTACATGTTTAATGTATAGGAAAACACTTCTGTATTCATAGCAAAAGGTACCGTTTTAATACAATGACCTACAATATAACTGAATCCTTGGCAACAGTTCATTTTAAAATAAATGCTTTTCCAAAAAGCCTATGCCGGGTGCTTCAGAAGTCCTCTCTTCAATGCCTTAAACTAAGATTCATCATCAGCACAGAGAACTCTATTCAGCAGACAACCCTGAAAACGTTTCTAGTGTCAAAATCTGCCGAAACATCACTCTGCAGTGAAGATCAGTCTTTGCCTGAACTTACATGCAACTATTTATTTTATTTAAACAGTTTGTACAATTTAAACTATGTTTACATATTGTGTTCAAACTAGCCCACCTTGTACACAGTGGTGGAAGAAGTATTCAGATCTTATAACGCAGTGAAAGGAATAATACAGCAGTGAAGCATACTCTGTAAAGTAAAAGTCCTGCATTTACAACATTACGTAAGCAAAAGTACACAAGTATTAGAAGCTAAATATACTACAGTACCAAATATAAAAATACCCATGATCCAAAGTGGCCTTAATAATGAATATATATTATTTAACTGGATTTGAATGAGTGATGTATTATTGTGTTTATCATTGTATCTTTTGTTAATGATGAAATATCTTCTATGGCTTTTTATACTGCCAGGTATCTGCATCAATAATAGTACACCATATTTCATTAGTCGATTCAATTGTTCTAATATAAAACTGCATATATAATACAAAACATACACTTGTATAAGGTTTGTAAATATCATCCTATATTTATATTTGTAGTCATAAGTTTGCTCTATTACAGTGTATTCTAGCTTTTTCTGTATTTCGTATATGTTGTATTCTATAGATATTTATATTTGTTATGTTCATATGTGTATATTTACTTTTTTATTGTACATTATTTTATTGTTAACATGCTGCTCTAAAAAAAACGTTCCCAATTTCTGGATGAATACAGTACATTTAATCTAAATCTAAATGTGTTTCTCTCTTCTAGTATTGTATAACTATTTCAGTCTGTAAAAGACAGTAATATTTGTTTATATTATAATATTTTGGTAACACTTTATATTAAGGTACACAAATTCACCATCAACTAGTTGTTAATTAACATGCATATTAGCAGTATATTGGCTCTTTATTAGTCATTATAAAATGACTATGACTATTGAGTTTTTCCTCAATAACCCTCTAATTAGTTCTTATTTATTGCAAGTAAGGAAGGTGTTGTACATGAGTTTTGGTCTTAATATGCTCTGCTCAATATGGGCCTAATAAGGCAGTAGTGATCCTTAGAGAGGTGAGCCAACACTCTCAACTCCAGCTGAGAATAATCAGCTGCCAATATCATCCCACCTACAGCACAGTACAGAGAGACACAGCTGGTAGAGCAGTCTGAGACAAGGTTGCAGACATTAAAGGTGACACAAAGCAACTATATCATTATAGTACCACACAAATAGTAATTCTCCCGTAATAACACTTAACAAATATCATCTATTCTACAAGACAAGACAAGACATGAAACTATAAGTGTTAATTAAGTCTAAATAACTAAAAATTAGGAATTTCTATCTAGGAACATGTTCCCTATTTTAAAGTGAAGTCTTGTTCATAACCAATAAGCTATTAGTTTCTCTAATTGACCTGAACAGGTTCCCTATTCTAAAGTTGCCTCCTATTCACACTTTGTAAATACATTATAGCACACAACTACTGAAATTAACCTCAACAGTACATGAACAAAGTAGGCACATGTTGAAATATCTGTTTTATTAAACCACTAAAGAGAGGTTCAGACACATACCAAAACATGGCTGATCGTGTTGCTGTGGTCCTGAGTCCTGGATCGCGAGCCCTGGATCTTGAGTCGTGGCTGTGCCTGTTGCTGTGGTCCTGGATCCTGAGTCCTGGATGGATATCCTCCTGGATTCATCTTCTTATTATAGACACACGCATTTCCAAACATTTGGACTACCTATGTTGTAAATGTATTATCTCTTCGATTTACACACGGCATCTATTGCACGTCTGTCCGTCCTGGGAGAGGGATCCCTCCTCTGTTGCTCTCCCTGAGGTTTCTCCCATTTTTCCCTTTAAACTGTGGGTTTTCTCTGGAAGTTTTTCCTTGTACGATGTGAGGGTCTAAGGACAGAGGGTGTCGTATTGTCATACTGATATTCTGTACAAACTGTGAAGTCCACTGAGACAAATGTAACATTTGTGATATTGGGCTATATAAATAAACATTGATTGATTGATTGAACATGTTAAGTTTCTCCAAGGCTGAGAACACATATGCAGCCGTTACTTTTTAATAAAAACTGATTTTTAACAGAGTTTATGTATTTGTGATTATACTGTGTGACCTGCTTGTATGTGCTTACACATTAGGTGTACTGTTCTCTCTATGTGTTGTACTGTCTCAGTGTGAACATAGATTAAACAGCCAGCCAGGGAATGAGCAGCCATGCTCCTTTATTGACTTATTTGCAGTCCACTGACATTCAAACGGAGTGAAACTATAAAAAAATAAGTTACAAGGCACTTAATGATCTCATACATGCAAGTGTAACATACACAGATTAACACAAAGGACCGCTAAGTGTAAACAAGTTAAATATAGCTAATGCTAGCTGTGCAATAAGCATGTATACAGGCTAGTATGGCTAACGCTAGCGTGTATGCTAACGCATTTTCTCATTGAGTTTAAACATCTCCAAATATCATCACATAAACACAATACATGTTACTAATCCTTACAGTGTAAGTGTAACCCCTCGATTCCACCGGGTCCGTCTGCGTCGCATCACGGCTGCGCCACGGTTTTGGTCCGGCCTCCTCCGGCGTGAAGTAAAAAGATATGATTCTACACTGTATTGAAGTAAACATGTATTATTTTGAATTGTATTTTAGTGAACATGTATTGTTTGAACTGTTTTATGTAATCACAACTCACTGATCCAGAGATTCTGTGTGTCACACACCAACATCGCTCCTTATCACCTCTAAAAGCCAGATGCTGTTTTTAAGTCGTTAAAGACATCGTTAAATAGGGGGAAACCCCGTGGGAAGGGAATGTGAGGTAGATAGGGTGGAGATAAACGTTGACTTTTGACCTGGTGTAACTTAGGATCTCACGTGCTGGTCAGACCTCTGATTGAACCCGGCCAGAAGCGAATCCAGCCAGTCAGGACACTTGGGGGAGGTGGTCAGCTTACACAGCTCCTCCCCAGGGGCTCTCTAATTCGCTTGGGAGGAAAATGGGAAGGAAGAGTCGACAAATCTCCGCCCCAACAATAGATATGAATACTGATGTTTTTGTATGTAAAAATGCTTCTGGTTTGTTGAAAGCTGGTGCTAGAAGACGGTAAACCGCATCACAAACCTGGAGTCCATACTTCTCGTTTTCTGAAAGCTGGTCTGTCTACCTGTAAAACCGCGTCACAAACCTGAAGCCCGGAGTGCTCGAGTACTCTGTATAATTTGTATATGTGTTTGGTTTCCTACTACAGATGGAGCCTCTTATTTTGGACCCCAGCATACAGCTTCCTGCCGACTGCCAGCCAGTTGCCTGCCAAAGACCAGTATTCAGGAATGTTAGGCCCTCCCACTATTCTCCAATTTCAGGGTTTAACAAGGAGATGGCGCTATATATTAAATAACTAAGACTTAGTTTTTCACAATAGAAAATGCAGATATTATATAAAAAACTAAAGTTAAAATCTTGTTTTTAATGCCCCAAGAGCAATAACATCTTGTCACAAGCTTTTTGGAAGAAAAAGACTGACCCAAGAGACCTGTAGTTGACTAATTACAGGCCTCAATAAAGTTCTGCCATTGGTTGTGAAAAACAACGGTGGACATAGTGGAAAGTGAAATTGACATTGTCGAATTTAATAAAAATACAAAATAATGTATCTGTGTACGTGTTTTACTATGTGATCTGCACTTATCAAACATCTAATTAAAGAATGGTAGCTGTACCTCTCAAACAACCTAAACTAGTTATAAATGTTTAAATGTTTAAAAACTCTGCCCGGTTCACCGACCCCCCTCTGAGTGAATACCCAAGATATCTTGGTTTGATTTGGAGAAGGCTTTTAAAGTATACTAACTCTAACTCTATTGTATACTAACTCTTCCCGTCAAGAATATGAATAGAACTTAGATAGATCACTTTACATTTCTGCAAATGAATAGCTTAGCTACTTGGCACTAAGAGTACAGATATGTCTACCCTTTCTTTTCAGAGTGTAATATCTGCATTTTCTCTTTTGGTTTGAATAGGAGAAGGGCAATGCTTATTATTGCAATATACAACTACACAAAAATAATAATTTTTAAATTTACTATATCAGTACTTTGTATGCACTCATTTCATAATACAGAGGCAAACTCTATACCTAAAAATAATTATTTAAAAAAAAATCCTCACAGAACCCCATATTTCGCTGTTAACGCAGTTGCAGGTGGGAATTATAAGACCGTGACACATCGAAGGCTGAAGGACAACACTAGAACTGTGTAACTTTTTTTCAATAAAATATTAAAGTCTTCCAGTCCGTGACTTTTCCTGAAAGTGTGTTATGTAGCACCCTATGTTGTTAAAAATTGTCAATTTATACCTATTTCCGCCCAGCGGGTCATATTGACCCCACCCCTTTTCATATAAACATGACGTGTTGCTATAGCAACGCCTTTTGTCTACTGCGGTTCCTTATAGATTGAGAGATAGATTGAGAGAGAGAGTGATAGATGGATAGATATATTGATAGATAGTTATAGAGAGAGAGAGAGAGAGAGAGAGAGAGAGAGACGAGAGAGAGAGAGAGAGAGAGAGAGAGAGAGAGAGAGAGAGAGAGAGAGAGAGAGAGAGAGAGAGAGAGAGAGAGAGAGGAGAGAGAGAGAGAGAGAGACAGTCTGTAGTGAAGGAGTGCGCTCCCGCTCACGGGAGACTGCTCGCGCTGCGCTCCGCAGCAAACAGAATAAATATTTATGCAAAAATTTATGGCATTAATAATGTATATCTAATTACATTTAAAAATGTATGGCATTAATAATGTATATCTAATTACATTAACTGTGAATGTCTTTCATTTTATTTAAAATGAAATAAAATTACATAAAACATTTTCCATAAAAAAGTTGATTCAAGAACAAATCAGTACTTTTCTTATATGACTATTATTGCTAAATTTGAAAGGTCTTTACCAGCTTTGGAATTATATATATATATATATATATATATATATATATATATATATATATATATATATATATATATAGCACCTTCTGCCATCCCATCTCTACTGACATATGGATCTTAACAAAGATCCGCTATACATTAGTACCAGATATACTGTACACGGACATTTTAGTGAACCAGACCAGCTGTTTCCGCCGGGTCTTCGCTTCCCGGGCATCACGTTGTTTACAAGTGTGTTCAGATGCTAAATAAAAGTTTAGCTTGTACTTTTGATACCCCGCCTCTCGGCACCACAACATCCAGTTTACTGTATTTCACATGAGCGATGTCGAACATTGAAAAGTCCTTATAAAATCTCTGTTATTAGATCAGTACTTTTCTTATATGACTATTATTGACTTGAACACTGAGAATGTATTTATTAACTTCAGACATTTGAAATATTTGAAATCAGATGAAAACAAACTGTAACGGAGCCTGCCGTGTTATCTATGATTACTATGCCTTACTGTACATTCATAATTTCAGCCGGAGGTAGGTGGTAGGCGTTGCGGAGGAGCAGATTGCGAGTGAGGTGCCTGTTCTAAACGAACTATTCCAGCTGTTATAAAGCATTAAATAAAAAGTAAGCAAGGAATACAGAATGTTTCGTTACGTAACTTTGTTGAGAATATGGTCATGTACATGTAATACATGGGATCATTTGCAGCGACTTGGTCATTGTGGGGAAAAATAACACCCATCCTGATCGTTTCAATGAAGTTGAATACAGAATATTCATATTTGTCAGTGATTTCATGTCAATTCGGCGAACATAAACATCAATGATGATGATTAAATTAGGATTAAAAATCGGGAGAGCCGGCTCGTTCGTTTTTTCCGACTAAACAACATTATTAACAACAAAGAAGTTGATTTCACATGACTCCAGTGTGGAACCCCACTGCACCCCCTGGTGGATCAATGATCCATTGCAGCTGGCTTCACAATAATTAAATGTATTTATCATGGGGGCGGTATCAAGTTAGACTGGGGGCCGGCCGGCCATCACGGAACGTGCACGAACCGATCACGACCCTCGCACTTTAAACTGTCCAAAATAAGACGCTTCATCTGTAGAAGTAAACTCAGATAATTTGTTATAACTTTGATTCCGGTGTTTTCAATTCCTTTCTTAATTTAATAGAGATCCAGCCTCATCCAACGAACGGTGCGTAGCAGAGGTGTTCTGCTCCAACAGGCGTCATACCCGTTTCAGGAGCATTTCAGAAGCGGAGCGTCTTGCCTGCCGGCTCGCAGTTTTTGTTGATTTGGGCATATTTCCTGGACAGGCTACTTTGTACAGACAAAGTTAATAATAATTGTAATATTCCAGTTATAAATGACATGAATCAAAGATGTGTTGCTGTATTTTAGTGGTAAAAAAATGCATTCATCATCATAATTATTCTATATATATAATTTACACAGTGCCTGTAAACCGGAGGAGAACGCTGGCATTTCTCCTCCTACTTGAAAGACTACGGAGGGATAGGGTCTGCAAAATTAGTTTATTTTGGGGATTGACTGGATGCTCTGACCGGTCCACTTCCTGCCCGACACCTCTGCAACGCCTCGCGTCGCGTCGAAAATAGACTTGCATCCTATTTTGAGCGGAGCCCAGCGCCGAGACGCTTCTGAGCCGTAACGCGGCGCGTCTGGTGGAATAGCACCCATTGACTAGAGTGGCCGCGATCTTTGCGAACGCCGCAGCGCAGCAGTAACGCGGCCCTAACGCGACGCAGACGGACCCGGTGGAATCTAGGGGTAAGGCTTACACTTTCACTTACAGTCATTGCTTTCTGACTGACTTGACCCTTTTACTATTCAGGTTGCATAGGGAAAATTAGTAGTAGTCTACTGCCATGCTATTCAGTTCACTTTCTCCTACTTCCTGTACCCGGTTTCCTGTCTAACCTTCAGCACATACACATTTTACAAAAATATAAATCTGCAAATATAAAACATACAGGTCAATATCACCTTGCTATTGGTAGCTGAACTGTCAATACCCCAAAACATATTCTTAGATAGAAATACCTAATTTTTTGTTATTTAGACACAATTAACACTTAGTTTCATGTCTTGTTACATAAGTTTAGATCATATTTGTTAAGTGTTATTATGGGAGAATTACTATTCTTGTGGTACTACTGCCTTATTAGTCCCATATTGAGCAGCGCATATTAAGACCAAAACTCATGTACAACAACTTCCTTACTTGCAATAAATAAGCACTAATTAGAGGGTTATTGAGGAAAAACTCTCAACTAATGGCCTATTACTTGTAGAATATGGTCATGTAGAATAAGGCATTAATAAGTGTTTTATAATGACTAATAAAGAGCAAATATACTGCTAATATGCATGTTAATTAACAACTTGTTGATGGTGAATTTGTGTACCTTAATATAAAGTGTTACCAATATTTTATTTTATTAAATATTTATTTTTGTAGTTGATTTGCCAAAATGTTTGAGGTCCTTGACCAAAAACTGTGAGATTGGAGGACTTGCGTGGGCTATTTCCTTTGTAAGTTAGCTTTTGCCTTCCCGTTCAACTCATTTTGTTTTATGTACCTTTTCTGTATACATATTGAATATGTTGGAAAAACTAGCTAAAACTAAAGTGTAAGTTGAAGGTCATTAATCCGTTTTTTTTAGAGACAGAGGCTCCAGTCTGTAACTCTGTTGTCACTTTGTCGGCCAAGGTCTTCAGTTACCTGCTCTCCTTCACCAGAGGTCGGGGGTCGGGATGGGAGACGGAGTGAGCCGGAGAAAGAGATCCGCAGTGTAACTACATGAATAAGAGAAGAGAGGACAGCAGTGTGTAAGGTACACCTGCAGGACGGGCCAGACAGCTGAGGTGAGAGGACATGTCGGAGAGATGCCCTCAGTACGGTGGCTGAGAAGTGCAATCGAAAATTACAAAGTGTGAAACACTTTAACAAAGCTTGAGACAAATTTACATTTTCTAAAACAAATTTACATTTTTAAAACAAATTTACATTTTCTAAAACAAATTTACATTTTCCAAAACAAATTTACATTTTCTAAAACAAAATTACATTTTCTAAAACACTTTTACCAAAGAAAAAACAATTTAACATTAACAAAAACAAATTAACAAGATGCGAAACACTTTTACAAAGCTAGAGACAAATTTACATTTTATAAAACAAAATTACATTTTATAAAAACAAGACAAATTTACAAGTGTCGAAAAACTTTAACATTTCCCGAAACACTTTAACATTTCCCGAAACACTTTAACCTGTTAAATCCCATCCGCCCGCCGGCGGGGGGGGAAAACGCATAATCTGCAGGAAACAGCGTCTGAGGGCTTCTTAATATTTAATAAACGATGAATGTTTTATATCCATGTAACGGGATAGGTCCCCTTTAAATCAATACATACAACTATTTTTTAAATCAATAAAAACATTTTCTAAATCCATAAAAGCATTTCAATTAATATTGGGAGTCATGTCGTACTTTGTTGAGAATGTGGCCATGTAATAACCGGGATAATGCAGTGACTTGGTCATTATGGGGAAAATAACATAATGGACATTAAGAGAACGGAATTTACAATTAAAAGGCTGATCATGGTTAACGTGGCGTTGCTAACTTTATCCGGTATCCTAGCCTAATCTGTTATCGTTCCCTAAATCTACTAATTTAGAGGGGGATAATCCACTAACATGCTTTAATTCACATGTTAATTTGATTCAGATGTGCTCATAATATCCGCAATATAAGTCTTTAAACGTCTTACCTTTAAAAGTCCATCACAAACGGTCTATTATGCTGCAACTCTACTGCGCTGCTAGCTTTGCCGCTAACTTCCGGGAACTATTGAGAGGCTCCACGATCCGCCATTGCTGTAAAAAAATGGTCCATTGGAGTGAACGGAGATGTCGCAACTCTTCTATTATAGGGCTCTGATTGAGTCCAACAGTACCAATTTTATTAAGAATGTAAAAAATCATTTTATATCTCAGCAAATATAGCAGAAGTGGCATGATTTTGTTCTCAGGAGGGGACTTTGAGAGAGTATTACCCAAAAAGTGCACAGTAAAAGTACTTCATTTTATTGTTGGTAGCGGTCAAACTAGGACTGAGTCAAACAGTGTCGGTTTTATTAAGAACTTATGGTACAAATTATTTGTGTCGCAAATAAAGCAGAAAAAACATGCATTATTTTACTCTTGTACTAGCGTCAATGCCGCTTCTTGGCGATTACCGTAAAGGCGCAATTAATCGCGCACTCAAAAATGTAGAGCTGCTGATTTGACCAAGCAAACGCGAGAGACGGCTGCGTTGACCGCATTACCGGAACGGACGACAGTATCTTAATATCTTCTGAAAATGTCACACACACACACACACACACCCTGGTGACCAGACATCTCTTTCATAAAACGAATAATAAGGCGTAATAATCGGGCAGTTCGATGTGTGTGTGTGTGTGTGTGTGTGTGTGTGTGTGTGTGTGTGTGTGTGTGTGTGTGTGTGTGTGTGTGTGTGTGTGTGTGTGTGTGTGTGTGTGTGTGGTTAAAACAAAGCAGCCTGCAGTCGCTCTTTAGCTGTCTAATGAAGGTAAAGACAGCGAAGGCTGTGTGTAAAAGAAAGTGAGAAAGTATATTGTGATTGGCAAAACCATGTCACTTGGCCCAGGTGGTTTCCACAGAACGGACAAAACATGTTTAACGACCATAAACACACTCGTACCGTCCATAGGTACCGGTGGTCTATCAGCCAAAACAAACTTAAGTTTGTGTCAATCACTTGCACGTCACTTCTGGTATGATGGGCATTCCCTTTCCGGTTTGATTCTCTAGTTTGTTAAAGTGTTTCGGCAAATGTTAAAGTGACACTTGTACATTTGTCTCAGTTTTGGTAAAAGTGTTTCGTTAATGTAAATTTGTTTTATAAAATGTAAATGTGTCTCTAGCTTTGTAAAAGTGTTTCGCATCTTGTTAATTTGTTTTTGTTAATGTTAAATAGTTTTTTCTTTGGTAAAAGTGTTTTTCTAATGTCATTTTGTTTTATAAAATGTAAATTTGTCTCAAACTTTGTTAAAGTGTTTCACACTTTGTAATTGTCGATTGCCCTTCTCAGCCACCGTACCTCAGCAGCGTGACTCACTGAAACCAACGTCATGGTTGAAGCGTCTGATTGTATTTTAGGAAACTATGGTTGGGTTTAATTATTTGTAGACATAACCTGTGCATTTCACATTTTCAACAGCATATCACTTAGGGCAGGGGTGTCAAACTCAAGGCCCCCACGACTTCATTTTATGTGGCCCGCAAGAGCCAGGGATGCAAACTCATCAGGTATGAAAAAGGTGACAAGGATCCGAGCCCCCCGACCCCACGGAATATCGGCTTTAAAATGAGGAATAACAGGATGTTAGCAGTCAGAACAACTAAAGCAGTTAATAATAACAGAAACGCCAAAGAGTCACATCTAATAGAAATGTATAAAAGCATTTATTTTAATTGTGTAGCAGTCAGTCTATAATTTTGGCAGCACTGTTGAGCATTTTGAAAATGTATTTTCATGCCTCTGTGCAAGGCTTAGTCTTTCTATCTTTATAGCCAGTGGTGTAAAGTAAGTTCATAAACTCAACAAGTACTATACTTGGGTACAATTTTGAGATACTTGTACTTTATTTAAGTATTTCAATGTGTTGCTACTTTGTTCTTCTACTCCACTACAGTTCAGAGGTAAATGGTGTACTTCTACTCCACTACATGTATTTAATAGCTTTAGTTACTTTACAGATGTGGATGAATGATGTGAAATATAATCAAGTGTTAAATCAGACTTTAGTTCCACCTGGAGTAAATTCACAAGCTACCCTGCAGTATACAAAGTCATTCAAACTAGCTGCACCTTTACCAGCTTTGAGAACACTTTCATGATCAATCATTATAAAACATATCATATATATTATTCTGAAATGGACCAATCTGCACAACGACTACTTTTACTGTCGCTACTTTAACTATATTTTGATGATAATACTTTTCTACTTTTACTTGAGGAACATTTTGAATGCAGGATTTCTACTTCTACTTTTACTCAAGTACAAGACCTGAGTACTTCTACTTTTACTCAAGTACAAGACCTGAGTACTTCTACTTTTACGAACAAGACCCGAGTACTTCTACTTTTACTCTAGTACAAGATCTGAGTGCTTCTACTTTTACTCAAGTACAAGAAATATACTTATACCACCTCCGTTTATAGCCTATGAAAAAAACTATTTGAAAACGAAGGCTAAAGCTAACGTTAGCAGATAGTGACAATGTATGCCAGTTAGCTAGCTCAACAATAATATTGCGACAGGAACACATTTCAGTGCACATCACGCTCTGCCGCTCCGACAGGGAGCTCTGATTTGAACACCTGAACGGCCCGTTCTAACAGCTGTTCACCAGCGGTGCAGTCTGTGCCACAGTGACTCCGGACCGCACAGTTAATATTAACGAACGCACCCGTAGGTAATGTAGCTGCTGAAGCTAGACCCTCATCCCGGAGCAGCAGAGCCTTATTATACATCCATGAGCAGAGCCGACAGGCAGGAAGACTCGAGCACACAGCTCGCGCTTCATTATAATATATAAAAAAAGAACACCATGCGTGTCATGATGGCACATAACAGCTCGCGGCCGCAGATTACTCCGGGTCCCAGACCCCCCCCATACCCCAAAAATATTTTTATTGCAGATCTACATGAATCACACAAACGACCTATTTTGGATTCAAAACGGCGAATTTCGCCGAAAGGTGACAAGTTTGCATCCCTGAAGAGCTTGCAAAGAATATAATATGTTTATTATACGGTTACATGCCGCTTTATAGAAGCGCGTTTCCCATAAACTAGATGTCCCACAATGCATCTCATTTTGTGACATGCACACTGAAGAGACTTGCAATTATGTTCAATTATTTTCCCTAGACTTCTGCTTTCAGACGTAGTTAATTATGAAGTTATTACCCTCTCCGATAATAATCCAATGCAGACGCAATCATGTAATATAAAACATTATTTTATACATATATATTTATATAGTCCTAAAATTGAAATCGGCCCTTTGAGTGCAACCATAATGCTAATGTGGCCCACGATGAAATTAAGTTTGACACCCCTGATTTAGGGTTATTACTTTATTGCACTGTAAAACACTGTATATATTATAATATACATGTTTTTTTGTTATATATATTGCTATATTGAAGTACAAAGTCCATACCTTTTACCTTACATCTTGTGTTTAAACAAATATGTTTACATTTTAATTTTAAGTAAGTAAGTAAGTAAAACTTTATTTATATAGCACCCTTCTCAACACGGATGTACAAAGTGCTTTACAGTACAGTACACAGGACACAATTCAAAGTACAACTATAAAATGTAGAATAAAAGGCATAAAACAGCAGCATAGGATAAAACATACGATAAAACACCAATAAAAGACAGCTACTAACTCACCTCCTCCGACGACCCAAAGGGCTGTCGGAAAAGGTTGGTCTTTAACTGCCCCTTAAAAATCTCTATTGAGGCAGAGGTTTTTATTATCTGGGGGAGTTTGTTCCAAAGCCCTTAGTCTTTAACCTGGTTCGGGGCACCCTTAGGAGGCCTTGCTCAGAGGACCTCAGGGCCCGGGTTGTGCTGTGAGGGTGGATCAGGTCATTGATGTAGGCTGGAGCTTGGCCATGGACAGCTCTATATGTGAAGACCAATACTTTGAATTGGGTTCTGAGATGGACAGGGAGCCAGTGCAGGGCAGAAAGAATCGGAGTGATGTGGCATGTTTTTTTGGACCGAGTGAGTAATCTGGCTGCAGAATTTTGGACCTGTTGTAACCGGTTTATTGATGTTTTGTTGAGGCAGGAGAACAGAGCATTACAATAATCAAGCCGGGATGAAATAAAGGCATGGATAGCCATCTCCATTTCTGCGTTTGATAGAACCCCCCTGAGCTTGGCAATGTTCCTGAGATGGAAAAAACAGGTACAGGTCAGAAGTTTTATGTGTTTGTCTAGTAGCATAGACTGATCGAAAGTTACACCAAGGTTTTTTATGTTTGCCCTTATGTTACCACTGAATGAACCCAGGTGGCTTGCTACCTTAGAGGCGATGTTATCAGCCGCTAAGATCAAGACTTCCGTTTTCGATGCATTGAGCTGTAGGAAGTTGCTTGACATCCACTACATTCAAATGTTCTTATTCCATCTTTTGCTTGTCATGTTTATACACATATATTTTATTCTATTACATTACATCTGATCTTTTTACCATTTTATTAGTAAAATATTTTGATTCTGATTATTCTGATTAGCATTGCTAAACCTGAAGCTATTTAAGGGTAAATAATTCATTCTTAAACATTGTTTTTGTACTAAAATTACAAAACAAATTATTTCTAACCTCTAGATGTGTCTAATCTTCTTATACATACTAATGCTTTTCTTTACTGAGGATATAAAGTATTCTGTGACATTTATGATGCCATATACAGTAGATATGGAGGAAATTCAATTTTTATTTAAAAGAAAATACATTATATATTCAGAGGCAAGCAACATATTTCCAGACATAATGTCAATGTCACTCTTAATAAACTATAACAAAGTGTAAAAAGTACCAACAAAAACTGTTGACCAAAAGGTCTGGCAAACCTTTGGGAAGATGTTTTAATGTGCAAACAGGGATTTATTTTTCCACAGGGGCAGCATTGTATCTAATGGCGCATTTCCAATACACGGCCTCGCTCGGTATGGCTAGGCCTCGTTAGGACTGGCTCACTTTATGGCGCATTTCCATTACAGTTTAGGAACTGGGGTAGTATCTATAGTAACGTAGTGTAGGCGGAGCCGTGACGTCATCTTCAATGAGAACCCCAGAAAAACAACACAGCCGTTAGCTGTTAGCACTCAGAGCTCACAGCTCCTCATATCTGTTCAGAAACTAGACAAAAGTTAAACAAGTACAAACCACAGACTGTCTGTGTCATGGCGAATACAGTCGCTGGTTTATTTATGTCTGTATAGGCCGTTGTTGTGAGTGTGGACGGTCGGAGCATATATTGCGTTAGCTTAGCCAATCTCCATTTAGAAAACACGCTTTTTAAAAGGTTTTTCGCCTGCCGTCTGTCTGCAGACTTGTCAAAGCATTAATTCATGGTTTTTACTAACCGGTATCAGTATGTTGTTACTTCGGCATCATTTTGAAACGTGTATTACAATTAAATCACGGTCAAATATGTTCATCTTGTTGTAGTTGTAGCCCCCTTGCCAGTGATTCTCTCTCTAGTTTAGCATACTCAGCCCGACTCAGCCTGGTTGTTCCTGGCCCTAGAACCACGATTTTATGGGGCCAGAAAAACTGTGAATTAGGACCCGCTAGCCGGTACTAGGCCAAGTGGAAACGCAACCAAAGACGGGCCGCTGACGTCACAGCTCTCTTAAACGGGGCTCCGCGCTGTAGTGGAAACGCGCCATAAGACTCCATGGACCCAGCACAAACCATGGTTTTATCTTACTATGAATGCATTGGGTTGTCCGGTGCCTTGCTCAAGTGCACCACGGCAGGGTCCAGGAGTTGAACTGGGACCTCTCCAAGTAGCTTTCCACACTCCATATTTTAGGTCTAGTCGGGGACTTGAACCGGTGACCCTAAGATTCCCAGCCCCTACTGACTAAGCCACTGCCGGACCAGACAGGGGAGCCTGGCCGTGCAAAGATGCTAACTTATTTTCGGGTTTCGGACTCATTCCTGCACCACCTTATTAAGGCCCTAGCTCATCTTGTCCTTTTGCTGTTAGAAGCTGGCTACTAACGTTACAACCAGAAGAGAATGAACTTCTATTGGCCAAGAAATTGGCCCGCTCACAATAAGTGTACAATAAGTCCAAAAAGTTATATAAATAGAATTATCATCCAACATTGAAATTACCTTTAGCTCGATAGAGCATTTTTTCAGTTTTTCTAAACTTTACTGTGTTGGGTTGACCCTTTTGATAATAAAAACTCTGTCACTGAATATGTTTTCTTTGAGGAGCTGACAGACTGTACAAACAATACACTATAAAAACATCTTAACCTGGAGAAGCTGAAATATGCAACAGCAATGGTAAATCTTAATATAAAGTGAAACATCACTCATGAAACATAAAGATTAAAATGTTCTGCATCCTCCCACGATATATTTTCCCTCCTGCAAAGTATTCTCTTTCTCTTCCATCTCGCTGCATTCCTGCACGCTCCGTGCTGTGAGGCAGAGATTATATTATATTAGACTCATCGTTTCAATATCATAGAGACAGGAGGAAGAGGTTAGATCCACAAAGCGCTCTGCAGGGAAGTCACGTTTAAAGTGTGTGTGTGTGTGTGTGTGTGTGTGTGTGTGTGTGTGTGTGTGTGTGTGTGTGTGTTTTTGTGTGAAATGAAGAGAGTAATGGAGACATTTGTGTGAGCTGAATGTGCATGCATGTGTATGCTTGGTCTGTATGCCTTGATTTAAAGAGAACTTTATTTTAATCATCGTTTCTTACCTTTTATTTTAGCCAAAGGTAGTGTTTGTGTGTGAATTGATGATAGGTTGTTTGTTTAAGTGGCTAAGCCTTCCCTACATTATTGTTCCTGTTCTGTTGTAAACACAGATGTTCCCTACACGTCTCATATAAAGGCTACTGCTATATTATTCCAAACTCCAAATATCAGCCTGTAGTTTAAGACTATGTTCTTTATATCAACAAATTCAGTCAACGATAAAACAATTATTAAAGGGGCCCTATTATGCCCATGTTCAGCTTCATATTCAGTATTCAATGCCTCTACTGTGACATGTCTCCATGCTTTAATGTTCAAAAAGCTCTTTATTTTTCTCATATGCCCCTTTCACACCAACGCGGTTCCCGTTCTAGCTCCGTGCTAGAGCTTTTCTGGTTCGGAACCGGTTTTTCTTTTCAGCCCCCGTTTTGTTCACACCGCCCAGAGCCTGGTGCTGCCGCGGCTGCGTCATGACGTCACCATTTACATCGCTGATTTTCTCCCCAACGGCGTCGGGTCGATGATCGTGTTGCTTTTAATCATACGAAGCCAGATTAAATTAAATAACTACTTCTCAACCCTTGTACTTTTCTCCAGAGTGCCGTGGTTCATTGTTTATTAATGTGTTTCAGCTGCAGTGCTGCCCGCTGTTTGGCATCACAACGCTGTTATGAAAGTTTCTCTGGTATAAAATGGGTGATGTTAGCATAGCAACCGAAGCTAAACTGACTATCTTGACTACTTGTTGCTATCCTATTGTGGCATAAGCCCGCATATTTTTCATTATGATTCTACTTGTGATAGTCGGACATGAGTCATGACAACCTGTGCAGCCCATGTATTGATTCCATCCGATAGCTGCTATAATACAAAACAAAATGTCTGCCTGCTCTCCACAATGATCAATGACAGCGAACGGATGGTCAAAGTAAGGTACAAATAAACAGAATCACACGAAGCCTGGTTAGTGTTGCCTGACTTTATAAAGTGTGTTTTTTTTAATAAGTGTGTGGTAGTCACTTTGCTCAGCACTACTGCTTTTTACAACTTTCATTTGCCGTACTCGCCATAAACTGTTATTGCTCAGGTTGATCCCGCCCCTGCCCCCGCCTCAGACGTAAGCGTGACGTATGCGGTTCTTGCTTCTCGACTGACAATTTTTTGGCTCCATAACATTTAACAAACTATGAATGTGTCATACCCACTTAACGGGAAGAAACTCAGCTATCAGACAATATTAACTATTTTTCGCTAAATGAAACACAAGGGTGTTTCGTTTAGCCTAGCCTTTAACCAAGCCTCTGAAAAATGCTAACGCACTTAGCACAGAACTCACGGTAGAAATACGTTATACTTCATCGGTTCTGCACAAATGAAGATATCAAATGAGATTCCAATGGTATAAGTATCATCACTCCACGACCAAAACTCAGGGCAGCGAAAGCGAAACCAGACAACACACAACTTAGCTTTACTGGGCCAAAACGGCAAATACGTCTTACCTTTGCTGTTGTCTGATCAAAAGTTGTGTTCAATGGCATTAAAGGTCCCATGTCATGCTTTTCCGGTTATTACCTGTCCCCTTGTGTGTTATGAAGGTTTTTATGCATGTAAACGGTCTGCAGAGTCAAAAACCCTCAAAGTACACCCTGTAGGGAGTAAAACTCTAACCCCTCGATTCCACCGGGTCCGTCTGCGTCACGTCACGGCTGCGCCGCGGTTTTGGTCCGGCCTCCTCCGGCGTCATACCCTATACGCGTTTCAGAAGCGGAGCGTCTTGCCTGCCGGCTCGCAGTTTTTGTTGATTTGGGCATATTTCCTGGACAGGCTACTTTGTACAGACAAAGTTAATAATAATTGTAATATTCCAGTTATAAATGACATGAATCAAAGATGTGTTGCTGTATTTTAGTGGTAAAAAAATGCATTCATCATCATCATTATTCTATATATATAATTTACACAGTGCCTGTAAACCGGAGGAGAACGCTGGCATTTCTCCTCCTACTTGAAAGACTACGGAGGGATAGGGTCTGCAAAATTAGTTTATTTTGGGGATGGGCCGGATGCTCTGACCGGTCCACTTCCTGCCTGGTGCCTCTGCAACGCCTCGCGTCGAAAAATAGACTTGAATCCTATTTTGAGCGGAGCCCAGCGGCGAGACGCTTCTGAGCCGTAAAGCGGCGCGTCTGGTGGAATAGCACCCATTGACTAGAGTGGCCGCGAACGCCACAGCGCAGCCGTAACGCGGCCGTAACGCGGCCGTAACGCGACGCAGACGGACCCGGTGGAATCTAGGGGTAACAAAACGCCTCGTTGGAGATTTCTCATTTTCCATTGTTTACTTCCTGGGTATCGCTACGTAGGGATACCCAGTAGCCATGCCCAGAGCTATGGCCGCACCCTCTGCCAGCATTTCACGAAACAAAGCTTCCCAAAGCTTCCCAAACCTTTCAGCGATTCATGCCGGATATGTACAGCGTAGGGCACTGAAGAACGATGCTGTTCCTACTTTGTTTGGACCAGCGGGAGATTCGGGTACACAACCTGTAAGTATTCATTGTTGTTTGTGTATTTATGATGTTTAAAACAAACAAGGTATCTACCACGACTGTTTAAATGGGTAAACGTTTTTCGGGCTACTACGTTGGGATCGCGGAGAAATGCTCTCCGCAGACCCATGCTCACAGCGTTATAAACCTTTTTCTTATGAGATATGGCAAATACACCCAAATGCCCCCAGAAGTGTTTTTTTTTTTCTAAATCTCTCTAAAAAGGTCAGATTTCACTTGTTTTGCATCAACCTTGATACAGGGTACTTATTATATGTTATAGTTTGGATTCCTAAAGCTTTTAGTCTACTATCCCATCATTCAAGGATGGTTTTCACTATATGTAATGGAGGTTCTATTTCGTCCCTACTGACCGCCAGAGGCGGTGCTTTTAGCACTGGATATGTCCATCGTGCGCATGCGCAGTACGAGTACCAATATCAACAAAGTCACCTGTGACCCACGTGACACCGGCTATATCAGCCGGTGTCATCAGAGGATCTGTTCCTTTCATCTTCTCGCTGCGCGAGAGTACCGTGGCTGCATTCTTGCAGCCTACAGCGTTCAGGTTTGAACGTTTGATCTGAGGGATTTCTCTGCATACAGCTGGCCGCGGGGAGCTTCGCGACTGGTAGTCGGAGCTACGGGTTGTTAACGCATCCTCCAGGAGCTGTGGCCGGCGGTGCGCCGTGCAGAGCCTCGACGGACAGGTTCGTGTCAACTTGTGGTGATGGCTGTGTTCCCGCACCCTCTCCCAGCTAAGTTGTCCTGATTGCTGTCTTGTTATTGTCGGGCTACTTTCTGGTGACGACAGTGTTCTCGCCTCCTCTCCCATAAAGTTGCCCTTATGATGCTCTTTCGAAAGTTCTGCTTGTGGCGTTGTGCCCGAGCTATCTTTAGCATTTGAGTTCCCAGCTTTCGCTGTGTCTCATTTAATTGTATGGAAAGCCCACAGTGCCATAATTTGCCTGTTTTTTGTTAGGTGCAGAGAGTAAGGTAAGTTCTGGCCAGAGTTACTACTGTAACTACGGTCCTAGGCCATGCAACTACGGCATGGTTACTGCTGTAACCATGGCCTATGGTTCTTGCGGGCTATTCCTTAGAAGCTAATTAGCTTCATTCTCAGCGACTGCAGTAGCGCTATATTGTTGTATTTACCACTCCTAGTGCTAGTCTCCTAGCACTAGGATGGGTAGATGCGGAGAACAATCTTCACTGTGTGTGCTGTGTGCTCCGCATGTGTGGCCATTCACCGGCCACGGTTACTTTTGCCATAGTTACTACTGTAGCTACGGTTCTAAGCCGTTTAAGTATTGGCCATAGTTACTACTGTAACTACGGGTTGAAGTAAGAAGATATGATTCTACACTGTATTGAAGTAAACATATATTGTTTGAACGGGTTTTGATAATCACTTAGAAAAAGAATGTTATTCTCACTTTTAAATTCACTGACTTAGAGATTCTGTGTTTCACACACCAACATTGATCCTTATCACCACTAAGAGCCAGATGCTGTTTCTAAGTCGTTAAAGACATCGTAAAATAGGAAAAGATCCCCTGGAAAAGGTAGGGAGGGGAGATCGGGACGGAGATAAGAATTGACTTTTGACCTTAGGGGACTTTGGAATTTCAAGTCCTGGAGAGAACTATTGAACCCGGCCAGAAGCGAATCCAGCCAGTCAGGGCACTTGGGGGAGGTGGTCAGTTTAAACAGCTCCTCCCCAGGGGTTCTCTGATTCGCTTGGGAGAAAAGTGGGAAGGAAGAATCGACAAATCTCCGCCCCAAAGACAGATAGAAATACTGACGTTTGTGTGTGTAAAATTGCTTTTGGGTTTGGTGAGTGGCAGGTCCTGAGAACTGTGTCCGTATCGCATCACAAACCTGAAGTCCAATTTCTTTTTGGTTTGATGAGTTGGCGGGTCCTGACGCATTTGTCCGCATCGCATCACAAATCTAAAAGCCCGGGGTACCCGGAGTACTCTGTATAACTTGTATATGTGTTTGGTTTCCTACTAGAAGTAAACTCAGATAATTTGTTATAACTTTGATTCCGGTGTTTTCAATTCCTTTCTTAATTTAATAGAGATCCAGCCTCATCCAACGAACGGCGCGTAGCAGAGGTATTCTACTCCTACAGGGTCTACGCCTTGTAAATACTGGCCGTAGTTACTACTGTAACTACGGTTCTAAGCCGCGTAAGTACTGGCCATAGTTACTACTGTAACTACGGTTCTAAGCCACGTAAGTACTGGCCATAGTTACTACTGTAACTACGGGTCTACGCCGTGTAAATACTGGCCATAGTTACTACTGTAACTACGGTTCTAAGCCGTGTAAGTACTGGCCATAGTTACTACTGTAACTACGGTTCTAAGCCGCGTAAGTACTGGCCATAGTTACTACTGTAACTACGGTTCTAAGCCGCGTAGGTACTGGCCATGGTTACTACTGTAACTACGGTTCTACGCCGCGTAAACACTGGCCATAGTTACTACTGTAACTACGGGTCTAAGCCGCGTAAGTACTGGCCATAGTTACTACTGTAACTACGGTTCTAAGCCGTGCAAGTACTGTCCATAGTTACTACTGTAACTACGGTTCTAGGCCGTGTAGGCTGGCCATGGTTACTACTGTAACTACAGCCCTGTGCTGTTCTCTTCTTTGGAAGCTAGTTATCTGGTCTTAAACATTGTGTTTTTTGACTTGATTTCGCTTGATTGTTAGCAGCAGCCGCTTGACTAACACCTTGCATGGACCGTTTAGCTTCATTATTTAACTCAGCTGGTGAAGGCAGTGCTCTCGCTCCCGCTCCCGGTAACGTTGCCCTGTAACGTATCACTCTGGCTATTAGCAGCGGCCACTTGGCTAACATCTGGCGTGTTCGGCGTGCTGCTTGATTCTTAGCAGCAGCTGCCTGGCTAAGCTGCCCTGTTAAGCTTCTTCGTTTAATCTACCCAGGTGTAGGCAGTGCTCTCGCTCCCGCTCCCTCTGCTAGTAACGTGGGTGTAGGTCATTCGCATCCCCCTCTGTGTTCGGCGAGTAGGAGCGCGCTCTACTCTTTCCGTTCAGCAGGTAGCCGGTGAAGGCGGTGTTACCGCACCCGCTCCCGGTTACGCTGCATCTGGCATTCGTCTCGGACTCAACCAGTGAAGGCAGTGTTCTCGCCCCCGCTCCTGGTAGACGTGTACTTGATTCTAGCAGCAGCCGCCCGGCTAAACTGTCCTGTTGAACTTCTTTATTTAATCCAGCTAGGTGAAGGCAGTGCTCTCGCTCCCGCTCCCTCTGCTGGTAGCTCCGTGCTTCGTTTACTCGGCTAGGTGAAGGCAGTGCTCTCGCTCCCCGCTCCCTCTGCTAGTAGCCTTGCACTTTCATTTACTCAGCTAGGTGAAGGCAGTGCTCTCGCTCCCCGCTCCCTCTGCTAGTAACGTGGGTGTAGGACATTACACCCCTCTCGTGTTCGGCGAGTAGGAGCATGGCTCTACTCTTTCCGTTCAGCAGGTAACTGGTGAAGGCTGTGTTCTCGCACCCCGCTCCCGGTTACGCTGCATCTGGCATTCGTCTCAAACTTAACCAGTGAAGGCAGTGCTCTCGCCCCCGCTCCTGGTAGACGCTAAAACTGCCTTGTTCGTTAATCCAGCTAGGTGAAGGCAGTGCTCTCGCTCCCTCTGCTGGTAACGTGGGTGTAGTTACATCCCTCTTTGTATTCGGCGAGTAGGAGCATTGCTCTACTCTTTCGGTTCAGCAGGTAGCTGGTGTAGGCTGTGTTCCCGCACCCGCTCCCGGCTACGCTGCATCTGGCTACCCACAGAATGGCTCATTCATGTGGGCTGTCTCCTAAGGTGGATCGGTTAGCTGCCATCATGGAGCAGATAAAGCCGCTCCTGTTGGCCCTTCAGCCAGGGGCCGGTGTGGGGGCTGCTAGCTTGCCGCCTGGCCCGCCTTCGGTTGCCACACCTCTGCTTGAGGATGCCATGTCGCTAGCAGCTCCGGCTGAACCTCTTCTTGAAAAGGGGGGGGGCGGGCCCCGCTCACCCCCGAAGAGGCTCCCCACTCCTCTGCTCAGAGCTCTTTGCAGTGCACGGAGGACGGCTCCATGGCGGCCATTATTCGTGCGGCCCTGGTACACTTGCAGCTTCAGGTTCCGCAGGCCAACCCAGGCTAGCGCCTTCTTCAGGCATAACCCTGCCCCCTTTCATTCCCACTGTTCCTCCTTTAGAGGAGTACCTGAGGGAGCTCCATGCATACTAGAGACACACCAGGGCCCTCTCCCACTCTGCTGCCATGCAGGATCCGGCGAGGGTGGGGCTGGGTCGCTTGCCATCCATTGAGCCTGCCATCGCCTCCCCGATTCTGGCCCCGGATGCCAGGCGCCCTTGGCCTCAGTGCAGGGTCACAAACGAGCTGCTCTGTAAGGCCTACGACACAGCGGCACGGGAACTCCCTCTCCCATCTGATACTGGCTGTCTCTACCTCTCTGCAGCAGGCTCCGGCTGAGCCTTCTTTGCTGGGCCTCAGTAATGCATCACTGCAAGCCTTTGCCCTAATGCTAGGGAATTGGGACGAGTCATGTCCTTTTGGTGCAGACTCGTCGCCAGGTTTGGCCTACTTAGTCACCACTGTCGGAGACATGTCCTCCGTAGTGTGCCAGTCGAGTCAGGGGAGCTGTTTGGGGCAGCTGCCCTGTAGGCAGTCACGACTGAAGTCTTTCTCCTCTGTCGGCAGTTAGCAGCTAGCGGTTAGAGAGAGAACATCCGGTTACGCGCACCCGGAAGATTCGGATGCAAGTTTTCAGCGCTTGTCCGTGCATCCATATGCTCGTTACTTTAAAACGTTTTGATGTGATTTAGGTGCCTTTTTCTGTACAGTAGTATTTGCCACGACGTTGTCTTTAGACTTTCTCGACGATGTTCGTCGCATGAATAAGCGGCAGCATTAGGGCAATATCTGTGAATTACTCTCACACCCTACACACTACTGAAACCACAATCAGGTCATCTACGATCTACGGAGGCCTGCTCCCACCTGTAGAGTGGCTCCACGCTGCGGGCTAGGGGCCTGCTTTCACCGGGCGTGTGCTGCCTGCGGAGGAGGATCTGCCGCGGCTGGGGCCTGCTCTCCACCTGTCCTGGTTTCTGCTGTTACGGAGGCCTGCTCCCACCTGTCGTGTGTTCCAGTGTCGTGTGCTGCTTGCTGAGGAGACCTCTTACCCCGGGGATACCACGGAGAGACCGGTGCGCTTCCTCGCTGCTGCTTTCGCCTGTCCTTTGCTGCTGTGAGGAGGAGGATTTTTGCCCCGGGAACATCGCGGATATTGTGTGCTGGTCTGGGAGGATGGCCCATATCGTGATTCTGCTGTGCCTGTTAACTGTTCTGGACTATGAGAAGATCTCTAGTCATCCTGAGAAGCCTACTGGATTCAGGTCTGTTCTGCCACCCGCAGTAGGCATCCCCTGCAAAGGGTCGGATGTGTTACACAAACAGTTACCAGTCACCTTGTCGCAGACAATCTGCTCGACAAAATATGTTTGTCTTTTTTGTTTGCCTGCGATGATGGTACTTCAGGACTGCTTCTTAAGCTCAAATCACACTCTCGCAGACTTTTCCGGTGATTCTAAAGTAGATGACAATGTGTGTGTGTCGATTAAGAGGAAAAGATGCCTGTTTTTTTTGTTGTTATTACTGTCAGGAAATGTTCAACCTAACCCTGGTCCGCCCAGTAGTAGTAGTCAGATCGCTACTCCTGCTGATTTTAAAGCTAGATCTGGGTTGGGTTTCATCCACTTGAATGTGCGCAGTCTGTTAGGTAAACTAGATTTTGTCCGCATTTGGGCAAGCTCGACTGACGCTGATGTCATTGTGTTATCAGAAACATGGCTAAATAAAACTATTTTGGCCTCTGACATATCCTTAAATGGCTATAATGTGTATCGTACCGACCGGCCTAATAAAGGTAGTGGAGTTGCCATTTATGTTAAAAATAAGTTCAGTGTAACCACATTGATCTCCAAATCTGTCAGTAAGCAATTCGAATTTTTAGCCTTAAATATAGAAGTGGCAAAGGGGCAACAAGTCATGGTGGTGGGGTGTTACAGACCCCCCTCAGCTGTCAAGGACTCCTTGTCTTCACTAGCAAAACTTATATCACAACTAGACTACAAGGAAATAGTGCTACTTGGAGATTTTAACTGGGACTGGTTAACTGCAGTATCAGAGGATTTTAAAAACCTTTGTATCTCTCTGAATGTTACTCAGATTGTTGACAGTCCTACTCGCCCTAACGTTAAGTCCCCTAATAAATCATCCCTAATTGATCTCATTCTAACTAATGTTCCCTATAAATACCCATCTGTGGGAGTATTTGCAAATGATGTGTGACCACTGTGTTGTAGCCACAATTAGGGACACTAAGGTCCAAAAGGCTAAACCCCGTATTATTATTAAGAGACACATAAAACATTTTGTGGAGCAGGGTTTTGTTCATGATCTGTTTGGATTTGATTGGGGAAAAATCGATCTGTGTGCTGATGTTGAAACTGCATGGTCTTATTTTTATCTTGGTTTTATGGAAATTATAGATAGACATGCACCCCTACGTACTTTTAGAGTAAAGGGACGAGACAATCCTTGGTTTTCTGCTGAACTGTCCAGTCTCCTACATGAGAGAAACAAGGCCTGGGCAAAGGCTAGGAAATCAGGCTCAGAGGTTGAATGGCTGCGTTTTAGGCAACTAAGAAATAGCTTCACTTCACATGTCAAAAGTGCTAAGTCGAAGTACTATTTGTCAGTTACTACAGAAAACCTAAATAATCCTAGGAAATTTTGGAAAGCCATAAAATCGCTATCCACCGGTGAGATCCGAAATGAGCTACCTCCGTGCATTACCACAGCATCTGGCTCTATATCGGACAGGGCTACTATGTTAAATTGTTTTAATGAGCATTTTGTGTCCTGCGGTTCTATGTTTGATTCTGTGACTAACTCTGCTTCTGTGAACACCACAGTCGGTGACTCTGAACAATGTGGTCTGGAAAACCCTTTCAGTTTTACTCCTTTTACTGTTGATGTTGTTCGTGAAGCTTTAACCAAGTTAGATCCTAAGAAACCGGCCGGCCCGGACAACGTGGAACCTTTCTTTTTAAAGATAGCTGCAGATTTTATTGCTCCACCTCTCACTACTCTTTTTAACCTCTCCTTCAGCACAAACACAATTCCAAAACTGTGGAAGTCAGCGTATGTCCTGCCTTTGCTGAAAGGAGGGGAGGCAACTGTTTTAAATAATTATAGGCCCATCTCTAAATTGTCAGTTCTGGCTAAGGTTCTTGAACGCCTAGTGAGTGAACAGGTAAAGGTGTTTTTATGTACAAATGACATCCTGTCTAAACATCAGTCAGGCTTCAGAAAACAACATAGCACCATCACTGCCACAATGAAAGTGGTGAATGATGTGGCAAGTTTTTTAGATAATAAGCAGAGTTGTGCAGCTCTATTTATTGACCTTTCCAAAGCGTTTGATACCGTCGATCATCGCATCTTAAAGCAGAGGCTACTCAGTATTGGCTTATCCAGCCATGCAGTGGGGTGGTTTGTGAACTACCTCTCTGAAAGGTCCCAATGTGTTCATTTTGATGGGCTGTCTTCTGAGTGGTTAAACATTACTAATGGTGTTCCTCAAGGTTCTGTTTTAGGTTCACTTTTATTCTCCATCTACATCAATAGTTTAGGTGAAAATGTCGATGGAGCAACCTTACATTTTTATGCGGACGATACCGTTATGTACTGTGCATGTCCCTCCATTAAGGAGGCTGTTGTTGAATTGCAAACTGCTTTTAACATTATTCAGACTCAGCTCTCTGAACTAAAGCTTCTTTTAAATGTGGATAAAACCAAGGTAATGCTCTTTTCAAAAGCCAAAAAGACACCAGAGCCTGTTTTAGATATTTTAACTACGCAAGGAATAAAACTTGAAGTGGTTGCCTGTTACAAATACCTTGGTATCTGGCTTGATGATTGTCTCACTTTTAAACGTCATGTCAATATTCTGCTTAAAAAACTGAGGGTTAGACTAGGTTTCTTCTACAGGAACAAGTCCTGTTTCTCGCTCGAGGCCAGAAAAAGGCTAGTCACTGTGACCTTTTTACCTGTGCTGGACTATGGTGATCTGATTTATATGAATGCACCTGCCAATTGCCTGGTCAAGTTAGATGCTGCGTATCACAGTGCACTGAGATTTGTGACAAACTGTAAAGCATTAACTCATCACTGTACCCTGTATGCAAGGGCTGGTCTGCCTTCACTAACTGTACGGAGGCTCAGTCACTGGTACATTTTTATATATAAAGCCATGTTAGGGAAACTTCCATCCTACATCTGCTCCCTGATCTCACGGCGAATTGTAAGTGGCTACTGCCTGAGATCGCATGCTGTGGTTTTATTAAATGTGCCAACTGCTAGGACTGTCTTAGGGAAAATAGCATTTAGATGCGCAGCTCCACTGTCCTGGAATAGTCTGCAATTAAAATGGAAACTGAGCAATCTGTTGCCACTAAATGTTTTTAAAGCTCGGTTAGATGCTACTGAATCGGAAGCTGTTGGTACCTGTGCATGTGGATAGTATGTAATTTGTAATCCCTGTAATGCTACTGTTTGATGTCCTTTTGTTGTTCTGTTTATGTTTTTAATGTTTCATGTGGAACCTACTTGAGCAGGTCTCCCTTGAAAAAGAGGTCAATGATCTCAATGGGATACAACCTGAATAAATAAAGGTTTGAAATGAAATGAAATGAAAGGCATTGGAGCGTGCTGCCCAAGCTAGGCAGACCAGGCAGCAGCTCTCGGGTCTTTATAGGCCTGTGCCCACTCCCAGCAGGCCCAGGGGCCCCTCTAGCAGCCGCACTCAGCCACCAGCTTACAGTGGTGGTCTGCGCAGGTCCCAGCGGCCCACTCATCCGTTGTGCCCCCGGCTGCCGGCCTTCTAGGCGGCCTCGTGCCTCAGAGCCTTACCGGCCTCCCCCCAGCAGCAGCTCAGCTACTGGGCTGTCTGTACTTCCGGCCCTTGGGTGGTTTTCACCTTAACCCAGGGGTACGAACCGCAGTTCCGGCCCCTAGCCTTCGGCCGGGCCAAAATGACAGTCGTCAGCGATCCGGCAGATGCCCTAGCTCTAGCCCAAGAGTTGTCCGTCCTTCTGCCCAAGGAGGCAATCGAGCCAGTAGACCCTCTGCTTAGCCCAGGGGGTTCTACTCTGCGTACTTTCTCGTGGCCAAGAAAGTCGGCGGATTTCACCTGCTCTTGGACCTCAGAGGAATCGACAGATTCCTCGAGGTGCTGCCATTCCATATGCTGACCGCAGCACATGCACAAGGGGAGTGGTTCGCAACCGTGGACTTTAGGGATGCCTACTTCCTCGCGGGCCGGGCAAGAGGGTGCCTGATATTCAGTTCCTCCGGCCCTTGGGCAGACTGACGGCTGCCTCAGCCGTTGGGCCCTTAGGCCCGCTGTCGTTGTGCCCCATGCAGATGTGGCTGATCAGCCTTCTCTTGGATGCCAAGTGGCACAGGCACAGGAAAGTCAGAGCGTTGCAGCGTTGTCTCCACTCTCTGTCACGCTGGAGGGGCAGGGTCTATCTCCTGATGGGCGTGCCCATGGGCGCCATCCCATCCCGCCAGGAGACCGTCACCATAGGTGCATGTCTCTTAGGGTGGGGTGCAGTGCGGCAGGGCAGGACCGCTCAGGGTCAGTGGTCTGCACGCCATGTCAATGTACTAGAGCTTCGGGCTGTGCAGCTTGCACTCACGTACTTTCTACCCCAACTGAGGGGCAAGAATATGCATGTTCCTTGGGACAGCAGGTACACTGTTGCCCAGATGGCAGTCCCTTCTAGAGAGTGGACGTTCTCACTCCACTCTGAATTATGTGGCTGCTATTTCTGCCCGACATGTTCGGGTCGACGGCGCCACGGCGGGGTGCCGCAGGTCGGTGTCCCTCTTCCTGAAGAGGGGCTTTACGGCAGCGTCCCCCTAGCACCCCGAGGGCTCCGGCTTGGGACCTGCCCCTGCTGCCGGATGCCCTATCATCTCCTCCCTTCGAGCCCCTGGCCCAGGTGGGGCTTTGGTGGCTGCCCACGAAGGCAGCATTTCTGCTTGCCATGGCCTCAGGGAGGCAAGTCGGGGAGTTACATGTCATCTCCATAAACGATACATGCCCGAGGTGGGACTCTCAGGTGTTGCCCTTGGCATTCCTGCCCAGGGTGCTTCCACAAACCCACTTCAATCAGCCTGCCCAGCTGGCACGCTTTGACATTCGGGAGAACGGCACGTCGAAGTTGCTGTGCCCTGTGGGTGCCCAAAGGGCGAATATCGAGGCTACTGCCTGTATACGGCAGTCGGAGCAACTCTTGTTTTTGCCATAGTGGCACTAAAGGAGGTGTGCCCTCTACCAGTGGCTGCCCCACTGGGTCGTCGATACCATCTCACATGCCTACGGGGCCAGTGGCCGCCCCCGGCCATCTGGGCTGAGATACCACTGCAAGGAGCATCTCAACATCTTGGGCTGCCCCGAGAGGGGCGCCCCTGGAGACCATCTGCGCCGCGGCGTCGCGGGCGTCTTCTGGCACATTCTCCAGTTATCGGGTTAATGTCGCCACTCCCCATTCTTTGGGCGTGGTCCTTTTGCCGAGCTCCGCTGCTTCCAGTAGTGAGCCAGGGCTTGGATTCTTCATGACATGGTTGGTATAAGTCATCCAGTGCTAAAAGCACCGCCTCTGGCGGTCAGTAGGGACGAAATAGAACGATAGTTACGGCTGTAACTACGGTTCTATGTGTTTTTTTTATAAATGTTTACATGGACTGGCCCCCCCTCCCTTAGGGGAATTCATCCACAGAAAAGACACTGGACGCTGCACTAGGTCAGAAACCAGAGGAGACTGTGAAGTCCACCACAGACGGACCACTTTTGGACAAAATGTCCTCTCCATTAAAGGCAGCTCATTGTGGAATAGCCTCCCAACTGAGATACGGGATTGTTTCACTCTCAATAGTTTTAAAGGTCAACTAAAAGAATGGTTAAGAGATGTGCACTCACCGCTAAATGCACTTTAACACAGGGGTATCTCCTCTTGCACTTTATGTAGCTCTTTTTTTGCACTTTATGTTATTTTTTTGTATTTTCTTTTTTGTATTTTTTTATAGAAGGACCATGCAGACAAAAACATTAATCTCAGCAAAGAGAAGAGATGCAATATGCCAGATTATAGCTAATAGCTCATTTCCATCTGTGGTCCTCAGGCAGGTTCATAACAATCAATAAACAAATAATAACATTGCATGATCTCTATCAGTCAAACAATTTTATCTCCTCCTGTACTTTATATGTCGTTGCTGCTACATTGTACTGCCTTGTGGCTTGTATGCTGCTCATGCTCTTTCTACATATCATGTATTTCTGTTTGCCATGTATATAAATGTTATGTTCATAAATGTTTTATGTGACGGGACTACGGATGGAAACTAGCTCAAAGCTAAAATCCGGCTCATTTACATTTAAAAGCATTATTTTGTTTAAAAATGTTCATTAATGTGCACTGTCCCGGTTCAAATAAACGATTAAATGAAATTAAATGAACGTCTGTCAATCATCCTAGTAGCGCCGGATCGCGTCAGTGCTCCGTGGTACTCAGAGATGACACAGATGAAGGTGGGCCAGCCCTGGGCGCTTCCCCAGTTCTGGGGGGCGATGTCTCAAGAGGCAGGTGCAATCGGGGCGTTACCCACTCTGGGCCAACCTCTCCAGGCTTGGCTCCTGAGAGGGACAGGCTAAGACAGGGTGGATTGTCTGATAGTGTTATTCAGTCTATCCAGGCAGCTAGAGCGGGATCCACCACAGCCTGTTACAGGCCGAAGTGGCTGGGATTCGAGCGATGGTGTGAGGAGCGGAAAATAGAGCCCCTATCTTGTGAGTTGGGATCTATTTTGTCGCTCATTCCACAGTGAAAGTGTATGCAGCAGCCATCTTGTCCTGCCATGAGGGATTTAACGGCAGGTCAGCCTTTAGTCAGCCACTAATGTTGCGGTTTTTACGGGGGGTCAGGAGGCTGCGCCCAGTAGTGCACGCCTCCGCCCCGCAGTGGGACCTGCCGCTGGTGCTCGAGGCTCTGGTCACAGAACCATTTGAGCCTCTGGAGCTCTCCTCCCTGAAAGCACTGTTGTGGAAGACAGCATTGCTACTTGCCTCAACGTCAGCCAAGAGAGTGTCTGAGTTAACCGCTCTATCGGTGCACCCGAGTTGCTTGTTGATCCGGGGTGACCGGAGTGGGGCGACACTCAGACCGAACCCCTCCTTTGTGCCCAAGAGCCTAAGGAATGCGTTCAGGTCGAGGGCTATTCAGTTGGGGGGCTTTAATCTTGCACCCCATAGGGAGGCTAAATTGCACCTCCTCTGCCCGGTGCGTGCGCTAGCATGTTATGTGGAGCGCACGGCTGCCCTTAGACGCACTGAACAGCTGTTCGTGTGCTTCGGGGGCGGGGTGACCGGGAAAGCCCTGTCCAAGAAACGCCTGGCAGGCTGGCTCTGCGAGTGCATTGCACATGCATTACATTACATTACATTGCATTTAGCTGACGCTTTTATCCAAAGCGACTTACAATAAGTGCATTCGACCAAGAAGATACAAACTAGAAGAAAACAGAATCATATAAGTACATCAGGTTTCATAGAGCCAAAACATTTCAAGTGCTACTCAACTAGCTTCAGATAAGCCAGTCCTTTGTTAGTATATCAGTGCTTTGTTTTTTTTGTTTTTTTTGTTTTTTTGTTTTATTTTAAACAATATGTTTATTCATTTTTCATTCTTTTAAACAAGACACACCATACCTTACAAATACTTACGACAACAAAACATTAAAATAAAACAAATAATGTGATAAACAGAGACAAAGGCAAGACAGGACATCATTACAAAAATTAATTGAAATATAAAATATATAATAAAAATAAGAGACATTAAATGAAAGTGTACACAGTCACTGCAGTTTAAGAAGTACTTTACTTTTCCATTCAACCAGATCGCTCTCATGGATTTCCATTGTTATTTCTTAGCATGTTTGACACATTAACATCACCTAACAGTTGAGTAAACGGGCCCCAACCCCTATCATACAGTAGGTTTCATTTTTCCTTTTCAGAATATACGTTATCTTCTCCATAGAACAGCAATTACTCATTTCCCTCAGCCATTGGCCCACATGTGGCCTCTGAGTGTTCTTCCATGACAAGGCAATTGAGCGTTTTGCTTGGAGTAAACACATGTTTATGAGATTCATTTTATTCTTTGTTATGACTGGGGTGGAGGGGTAAAGTCCCAAAATAAACAATTTAGGATCAAGAGGTATCTTAACATCTAGCATTTTGTGAATTATTTGTGAGATCTCGCACCAGAAAGTTGCAATCTCTTTGCACTCCCACATGCAGTGAAAAAGTGTCCCTTTAGACTGTTCACACTTAGTACATATATCTGGAATGTTATTATTAAACTGATGTAATCTCACAGGTGTTATGTACGTGCGCATCAGCCAGTTGTGTTGTAGCAATTTTAATCTGGTATTCGCAGTTTGTCTATGTGCCTCAGTACATATCACACCCCAGTCATCCAAGGAAATATCCTCCTGTATATCTACCTTCCAGGCGTTAAGCCGGTCGGTAGAGGATTCAGTGGAGTTAAAAACCAACAAGTTATATAGCACTGAAATAAGCCTTTTCCCATGACAATTATCAGAGATCAATCTTTCCAGTTCAGAAAGTGGTGGGGGAGTCACCAAGCTTCAACCATAGCTGAGGATCTTTAGGGGCTCCGTAGAATCTTGATCTACATTCCTAAAATTATTTAAGCTTAAGCTTCCTTTCACTTTATTTCTTTAGTTTGATCCAAATTCTGATAAGATGAGATGGTGTATATGATGTGATATGACACAAGAGCTCATTATGGCTTCTGTTACACAATAAAAAATGCTGCAGCTAATTAGCTTTCCCGGCATTTCTCTGAATATTTCCTCATAAAATTGCTGAAATCGTTTTTGCTGTCAAGTGTTAACCTCATGTTGGTTAAGTGGGATATTAGAGGCAGGGTGGTAACATAAAACTCCAATCAGTGTTATTAATTTAAAGCAGGTGTTGTGGGTCTGATTTCTGCAAAACAACACTGGAACAAGATTAGATTTGCATGCATTCCTTCTGTCCTGCATAAACACTTCACAGCAGCACTAAACATATATAAATAGTCAGGGTAGTACAAGGTGAGTTTATTTATCTTTCTTCAAAAATCATTATTCAGAATGCTGAATATGCTTAATAAGATGCATTAAGATAGAACACAATACTCAAATAGGATCAAAAATAAGCTAACAATAAAGAATAAGTACTACACTTTAGTTACTGTAACTGTACAGTAATTTGAATTGACCCAACTTTAATCAAAACAGAAATGCCTTCATTTAATTAAACTGACTTTTATTGGTAAGTATAATTAACGAGTTTCAATGGAAAAAAACCCATTGACTTTTTGTGGAGGGAGCACTTGCAATGCTGACTTCCAGGTCAGTCTACCACTGCACCATCTCATGTGAGCGAGGTTTGTTTTTCATTTCACCCTTGGCCTGTTCCTCCAGTGCACATTGTATGCATAGCCACTGCCGGTAATTTGCTTTTTATTAAAAGTGCAATACAAATCTGATTAATGCTGATATAAAATCTGGATGAAAGGACTCAGCCAAATCAGGCAGTTGCAAATTCTGTCTGATATTTGCCTAGGACTGCCAGGGGATTTTGCCTAGAGGTAAATATCTGCACGAGTTCAGGAAGTGTCTGTCTGTCTGTCTGAAATATCTTTGGTGTCCAGTTTGTCAACAGGCATTTGACCAAGTGAGGGTCCTGCTGTCTGCAGCTCCCCCGGCTGGACCTGCCATTTAAAGTTGCAATTGGATGCAAGTAATGTTAGGGCTGGGGGGGTTTGTTACAGACTGGTGAAAAAGGTAGACCAGTTAGTTACTTCTCCAATAAGTTTGAAATGTATCAAAGGCATTTAGGGCTGCCCTCGACTATAGATTTTTCTAGTCGACCAATAGTCGTCAATTAAGGCGATTAGTCGACTAATCGTTGCACGTTTATGATACATTATGTTTATAAATATATATATATTTTTTAATTCTTTTTTTTCTCCCAAAATGGTTTCAGTTTCAAAGGCTGATAAAGAGCGTTATTATAACAGCATGGTACGTTGTGCTTTACATAAAATATAAAATATAACAACCCAATAAATACTACGGAGGAAACGGAAACACTGAAAATATGAGCGTCTGCAAAAATCCCTCCGCATTACGCCCTCATCATGAAATCAAAGCTTTATCGTTTTCTGAGGTGAAGGAAAAAGATATGATTCTACACTGTATTGAAGTAAACATGTATTGTTTGAACGGGTTTTGATAATCACTTAGAAAAAGAATGTTATTCTCACTTTTAAACTCACTGATCCAGAGATTCTGTGTTTCACACACCAACATTGGCTGTTATCATCTCTAAGAGCCAGATGCTGTTTCTAAGTCGTTAAAGACATCGTAAAATAGGAAAAGATCCCCTGGGAAAGGAATGTAGAGTAAGATAAGGTAAAGATAAACATTGACTTTTGACCTGGGGTGGCTTGGGATCTCACATGCTGGGCAGACCTCTGATTGAACCCGGCCAGAAGCGAATCCAGCCAATCAGGACACTTGGGGGAGGTTAGCAGTTTAAACAGCTCCTCCCCAGGGGTTCTCTGATTCGCTTGGGAGAAAAGTGGGAAGGAAGAATCGACAAATCTCCGCCCCAAAGACAGATAGAAATACTGATGATTTTGAGTGTAAAATGCTTCTGGTCTGTTGAAAGCTGGTGCTAGAAGACGGTAAACCGCATCACAAACCTGGAGTCCATACTTCTCGTTTTCTGAAAGCTGGTCTGTCTACCTGTAAAACCGCATCATCAGGCCTGAAGCCCGGAGTACTCGAGTACTCTGTATAACTTGTATATGTGTTTGGTTTCCTACTAGAAGTAAACTCAGATAATTTGTTATAACTTTGATTCCGGTGTTTTCAATTCCTTTCTTAATTTAATAGAGATCCAGCCTCATCCAACGAACGGCGCGTAGCAGAGGTATTCTACTCCTACAGAGGTCAGAATGATTATATATTATAGGTCTATATGTTGATACAATGCTAAGCACTGCCTGACTCACTACAGCTGTTTTCCTCCGAGTCTGAGAAAGTAACGCACGTTGTCGTCGGGATAATTAAGCTCCGTGTTTTGTTATGAAGCCGGCATTCAGGAAGCTGCGCTGTGATGGCGTGGATATGGAGGAGACTTTTTGCCGTCGTAGTTTGCATGTCACCTTGTGGGACTCGTCCTTTACTCGTGACGTGACGTGATTCAAGATGGCGCCTGTGTCGGCTCGCCGCTCGCTCAGCTCTCTACCTTTAGCTATCCTGTTTTTGTTTTATGTTTGTCAGAATGTCTCTGCTCTGCTCGTTTATGATCGCCAAGCTCTCCTCCACCTCAGACCCTCACTGGAGTTGATATTGCTGCCCAAACCTACATCTGGCAACCATAAATTGTTCCCCCCCCCCCTCTACTGTCGAATATTCCCACCTACCTGCGCCGGTTGCCCTGCATCCTGCCTCGCCGAAAGCGCTTTAGACGACGGGGAAAGCGTGGTGGTGCACTTAAGGTATACCTGACGGCTTCTTCTGGGACTTATCCACGCCTCGGATGTCATGGCCCTCCCGCTGCACGCCATGTGAGGGATCGGTGGATTCGCCCTGTTTTTCCGGAGCTGCGGACTCTGCTGTGCCCGCTGGCAGCTCCTCCTGCTCGACTGACTGCTCCCGGCCCGCGCGGCGTTCAACACGCACATCTTCGTCCGGGCTCTACACCTTCGGCAAGCCCGGAGCGAAAACTTTGCATGGCTTTGCTAAATGCTAGGTCGATAGCAAACAAAACGTTCCTGCTAAACGACTTCTTCACCTCTCGTGAACTGGATTTTATGTTCCTGACGGAGACCTGGGTCCACGCTGGCGAGTATACACCGTTCTCTGAACTTCTTCCTCCTGACTGTAATTTCTTCAGCTCCCCCCGTGCCACCGGCCATGGTGGGGGCATAGCATCAGTGTTTAGAGCTAGCCTCCAATGCCGATTGCTTCACCCTGTAACTAGCTATGCTAGCTTTGAGTTGCAGCTTTTTGAACTGAACCCGGCCTCGCCTATACTCTGCGCAGTCGTGTATCGTCCGCCAAAGTGCAATAAGGATTTCATAAATGACTTTTCTGACTTTCTGTCCGGGATCATGGTGAAATATGATCGTGTTTTGATCTCCGGAGACTTCAATGTCCATGTGTGTTGCGAGTCCAAACCTCTGGTTAGGGACTTTTTAAATCTCCTTGATTCTTTTGGTCTCGTTCAGTCCGTGGCTGGCCCAACACACGAAAAAGGACACACTTTGGACTTAGTATTATCGTTTGGACTGTCTGTATCTGTGGATGAAATATGTGCAGCAACGCGTATCTCAGACCATTTACCGGTTCTGTTTACAACCTCCATCCCTTCCGCAGGAGTCGAATCACGTGCCCCGGCGCGTCGTCTGCGTTCGATTAACCCCTTGACTGCCTCACAGTTCTCTGATGTTTTTAATGCTTCTCCGATCTGTAAATTAGATGTGAACTGTGCTTTTAATGCTGATGAGCTTATCTCCATGTTTGACTCGACATGCACACTAATACTGGATTCTGTTGCTCCTTTTACGCTTAGACGCACCAAAGTTCTATCAGAGCCGTGGCTCAATGACTGTACTCGTGCTCTCAGACGCGCTTGCAGGCGTGCAGAGAGAAAATGGAAAAAGGATAACCTCCATGTCTCCCTAGAAATCCTTCGTGCTTGCCTTTCTGACTACCAGACGGCAGTCAAAGCAGCCAAAACAGAGCACATTTCTCTGTTAATCTCCAAAAACAGCCATAAACCTGAGGTTCTTTTTAATGTCCTCAACTCTATCATTAATCCCTGTGATGTTTCTTCTATTGTCCCATCGACTACTCTCTGTGATAAGTTTCTTACATTTTTTATTGAAAAAGTATCTGCTCTTAGCAGAGGTGTGGACTCGAGTCACATGACTTGGACTCGAGTCAGACTCGAGTCACCAATTTGATGACTTTGGACTCGACTTGACAAAATCACAAAACACTTGCGACTCGACTTGGACTTGAACACCAATGACTCGGGACTTGACTTGGACTTGAGCCTTCTGACTTGAGGTGACTTGATAATTTAATTCAGGGGTCTCCAACACGCCGATCGCGAGATGCCGCTAGAAGAGCAGACTCCCGTCGGGGAGAGCAGAATCTTCAGCCGCTGCAACTCTTGCTGAGAATCCATGCAGGCAGGGGCGGGACTTTATTTTGCTGAGCCACCATGCGGCCAATCATATGCGAGGACACACTAGGATCATACCATTATGTGAAAGAAGGGTGGGGGGCAGACGCTCCAAAGACAGCAGGTGTAGTGGTACAGGCCAGCTACACAGAGCGACGGGGAGCCGGATTTAAATGCAAGCGCATCTGAAAAAGTCAAGAAATTTGCGAAAACCGAAAAAAGAAGCAGCATCTGGCTGCATTTCAATGATATTGGAGAAAGCAAAGCTGAGTGCAGGATTTGTAAAATGAAAATAACCTTCAGAGCAGGGTTTTTTTTTTGGTAACCACTCAGGATTTATTGCCAGAGGTGGTAGAAGTTCAGATCTTGTACTTGAGTAACAGTACCAGAGTGTAGGAATACTCGGTTACAATAAAAGATCCTGCATTCAAAATGTTACAAGTAAAAGTACAAAAGTATTAGCATCAAAATATACTTAAAGTACCACCTGCAGAGGGATCTAGATTCAGGTGTTCTTTTCCCCAGAGACGCCTCGCTGCACATTATCCCTTGCATAAAGATAGATTGTGGGTCCCTTATAACATGTTGTACACAGTGGAAATAAACATTCTGGTTACCTTAACATCAGGGATCTTGTACATTAAACTCCTTCTGAATCAAACCGTCACGGTAGCCTTACCTTACTGATCCCTCTTACAATAGAAGAAAAACACGTTACTTTACCAGCAGAGAGAAAATTGATTATTAAATTATTAATGTGACTAATAAAGAGCAGTTTGATCATTAAGTATTATTCTGTTGATCGATGTCATTACATTTGTTGAAAAGCACATAAGGACTTGTTTAAGACTCGTTTTGTCAAAGTTTAGGACTTGGACTTGACTTGAACTTTCCCATCCTGACTTGAGACTTGACTCGGACTTGAGCGCAAAGACTTGAGACTTGACTCGGACTTGAGCGCAAAGACTTGAGACTTGACTCGGACTTGCAAAACAATGACTTGGTCCCACCTCTGGCTCTTAGGCTAGCCCACACTAGTGCTACCCCAGATCCTGCTCCTTTTCTGTGCCCTGCTGTCCTCGACCACTTTGAGCCTGTATCCCTCTCTTCTCTCTCGGATGTAGTCAAGCACCTGCGGCCGACAAACTGCACCTCAGACAGCATTCCCTCTCGCCTTCTCAGAGATGTTTTTGATTCAGTTGGAGCAAGTATTTTATTACTTTTAAACACCTCTCTTAGCTCAGGATGTGTCCCAGCTGCCTTCAAACATGCCGTGGTTAAGCCACTACTTAAAAAGAAAAATCTCGACCCCTCCATTCTCGCAAATTTTAGGCCCATCTCCCAGCTACCTTTTTTATCAAAAGCCCTGGAGCGAGTAGTCTACGCCCAGCTGCAGTCTTTTTTAACCATCCATGGAATCCATGAAAAGTTTCAGTCTGGCTTCAAACCCATGCACAGCACTGAAACAGCCCTTTTAAGAGTTTTTAATGATCTGCTCCTAGCCGCCGACTCAGGTAGCCCAGCTGTCTTGGTGCTGTTAGACCTGACAGCTGCCTTTGACACTGTGGACCATAGCATCCTGCTGTCACGGCTTGAACAGTCCGCTGGCATCACAGGCTCTGCCCTTGCATGGTTCAGGTCCTACCTGACAGACCGTAGCTTCTCGGTACAGCTAGGTGCCTTCTCCTCTGCCAAAGCCCCTCTTACCTGTGGGGTTCCCCAAGGCTCGATTCTGGGCCCCATCCTTTTTCAATTCTCACAAAACATAATATTCCCTTCCACTGCTACGCCGACGATGTACAGATCTATCTGCCTCTCAAAGCAAATGTCAAACACTCACTACAGCAGTTGATGGACTGCTTAACAGAGATAAAATCCTGGCTGAGCAAAAACGTTCTCAACCTCAACGAGAGCAAGACTGAGGTCATCTTTTTTGGACCGCAACCTCCAGCCTCTCCGGTTGATATTCTGGGCTCTCTCAAAAACAACATCCTCCCCTCGGTCATGAACCTTGGAGTGACCTTCACTAGCACTTTTAAATTCGACAAGCATGTCAGCACCGTAGTCAAATCCTGCTTTTTTTAAATAAGACTATTGGCCAAAACCAAGTCGTATTTATCTTTTAATGACTTAGAAAGGGTTATTAACACCTTTGTAACCTCGAGACTGGACTATTGCAACGCTCTGTATGTGGGTATGGACCAGGCCTCAATTAAACGCCTGCAGCTAGTCCAAAACGCAGCTGCACGTTTGCTGACTGGCCACAAAAAGCGTGACCACATCACCCCTATTCTGGCCTCACTACACTGGCTTCCAGTTCGGTTCAGAATTGATTTTAAAATCCTTTTATTTGTTTTTAAAGCACTAAATGGGCTGGCTCCGGCCTATATAGCTGAACTCCTCCAGCGCTACACCCCAGCCAGAGCTTTAAGGTCTGCTGACCAGCTGCTGCTGGTAGTGCCCAAGACCAGGCTTAAAACCCGAGGGCACCGAGCCTTCGCAGCAGCTGGCCCTAGGCTCTGGAACACTCTGCCCCTCCATGTGAGGTCGGCCCAGACCCTAGGGGTTTTTAAATCTACACTAAAAACACACTTCTTTTTTTTATATATATCTGTTGTAATTTATTGTCGTTTATTGTGATTGTAGTAATGTGTTTTTATTACATGTACAGCACTTTGGCTCGACCAAAAATCGCTTTTAAATGTGCTATATAAATAAAACCTGATTTGATTTGATTTGATTACTCGCTCAGAAATATCCACACTTTAGATTTCCTGCCCGACCAAATAAACTTAATGATTAAGACTTAATTAGTCGACGAGTGATTAATCGACTATTAGGGGACAGCCCTAAAGGCATTACTTCATTATCGGATAAGAATCGCTTTAGCTTTTCCTCCAACATGTCTCTTCGTGTCCACTTTGGTTGTATGTACCGACCATACTGACCTTTTTGCGTTCCCTTCAAAATCCAAACCATAGATTGATGTGATTGGCTTGTTTTTGCAGCCTTATCATCTGGACTTCATAATGTAAAGAAAACGCATTCACTCTAAGAAATGAAATATGGATGTTGTTTGCATTAATTGCTTTTTTTATATTGAAACTACTAAGTAAATGCACTTTTTACAATTAAATCAAGAGACTTTAATTGCATTTATGTAAAAGTTCAAAGTTTTGGGATTACATTACCATGTTGTGTTGTATTTAAATGGTAAAGTTATTTAAAACGCACTGATTGTCCCAAAGTGCTTGCCGTACTTTCTCTGCACATGCGCTGTAAGACCGGGGACATGTGTTATTTGGATCCTGTGACTGTGAGATGACAGAACCGCATTTTTTCCCTTTCCTGTGCCATCCTGCGATGTTATGGTAAGTTTCTTAAATATTAACATATATTAAACACAAACGGTCCCTGAAATACAAAAGTTGATGTGTATTTTTGATTTCCCTGCTACCAACTGTATACTTTGATGATAGATTTGAAAAGCGGTGCAGCCTAGCTAACAGCTAGCTTAACGGTCACTTTTTAATTATGTTCCCTTGCACTTAAAAGTGTTAGAATATGTCACAAAAGAGGTGACATTTCAAGCTTTGTCTGTAGAAGTCTCAATCGTTATGTATTTAATGATTTTAGCTTGATGTGGTTATAATAGTAATGTTAGCTAGGGACACGTTTTTTCCCTCCTTTTTTAAAAATGTGTTTTAAATGTGCTTGATTTAAAGATTTGAGAGCCTGGTTGCAAACATCTCCAGTGCCAACAAGGTCATAGTCGGTTAAGGTCTTCTAAGTCTATTACAAATAACTTCATCAAGTGTAACGCCCTGGGGGAGGTTTTTTTGTTCAATTGTAAAGCTTATTTGGAAGAAAAAAAAATCCCATCTGTGCACTGTACTGTTGCGTCAGCCGGAGCCGTGCCTGGTCGTTACGTTAATTATGTCGGCCAGGAATATCAAAGTGTGAATTATTTAAAGCATGTACAGGAACACACTCAACAAGCACATCTTCCATTAAGACAGCTCTTAAATAGACACGTAATTCACCCGAAAACGTGTTTCTTTATAATAATCAGAGAGAGAGAGCAAGATTAAATAGTGGCAGGTACTTCAGCCGCAGATGCCACTATTTGCTGAGACAACTGCGGCTGCTGAAGGGGTGTTACTCTGGGTGCCGAGCCAAGCGAATGTGTGTGGCAGTTGCCACTTACCTGCCGTGGAAAATGCTTGTGTTTAAACAGTTATTTATCGTGGAAAAGTATTTCCATGTTCTGCTACTCTGTACTTCTACTCAATTACATTTCAGTGGGAAATATTGTACTTTTACTACACTACATTTATTTGACACTTGTAGTTACCTTTTTAGATAATGTTTATATTCATATACATGTACTACTAATTTACTCAGTTCTTTCCAAAATATGCTCTATATTAACAAATCACAACATTAAAAAATCTTGTATATATGTAGATTTTTTATTATAAGAACATTCATTTTTATTCTATAATGATGCAACCCTTTTACAAAAGGCTTTCTGCACAAAGTACTTTTTCTTTTGATACTTTATTATATTTGGCTAATAACACTTTGGAACTTTACCTTAAGTATTATTTTGACCATATAATACCATATAATCTTGGGACTATAGCAAGTAATGGAGTATTTATACTTTTACTTTAGTGAGTACTTTTTCCACCACTGCTTAAGATCCAGTAATGGGTTGCTATATCCTGCACCTCACACCCTGAATTATGTTAATGGCTGCAATAATAGTTGTTATTTACAATACATTTTGATCATTAACACATTTCTCTTTTTCTCTAGGTTTTGAATGTGGAGATGCAAACAGTGTACTGAGACTCAATCTACAAGGTACCAATTACTGAAGCACTATAAATTAAAACACGGCCATTTTGGTCAGAGACACCCATATCCATGCACATACTATGAATGCCCATGCTCTTTCAAAACATGGAATGCTCTTAAAACACATTTAAGTAGATGTCATTTTGATTTTTTAAATATTTTAATAGATGCACATGTATAAGAAAAGAACCTCAGCTGAAATTCTTTGTTTGGTTTACACCAGTAGATGTCCTGTCCTTTCTGCTTTGACACTTGATGGATATTATTATAGATGCAACAGCTTTAAACAAAACATTTTAACCTGTATCACAATGTGTTGCAGGTAAACGCAGAATTCACCCGCATCACCACCGTTCCGCTGCTGCCTACCTTCATGTCTCAACTGGATCGCCATTCGTCTCAGTTGATGAAGGTTTTCAAAAAGAAGGGGGGAACAGCAGGACGCAATTTGGGCCTGATCATGGCAGCCATGGACAAGGTATGTAGTTGTAATAAATTGTGTAGTTTGGGCACTGCAACACCATATTCTCTTTATCTCTCTCTCTTGTTGTCCCTCTCATATAAATATATTTTAACCTCTCTGACCCCCTTTCTTTGACTTGCCAAAAATCAGCACACAAGCATAATCAGTATTCTTGTGTGAAGATTTTGAAAATGTGTTTGCCCCTCAGGATCCCACTGTTGAAACACGACGGGACTGTGTCCTTAAAGCGCTCTGCGTCTACATGAATGAAAGTTCCGAGAGCTTCATAAAGGAATATTTGGTAAGTTGAAAATATAGCCAAACACAGATATATATATATATACACCTGAACATCAGCAGGAGAGGACTCTTTAAAGTAGAGACACTACATACTGATATACACCTGAACATCAGCAGGAGAGGACTCTTTAAAGTAGAGACACTACATACTGATATACACCGGAACATCAGCAGGAGAGGACTCTTTAAAGTAGAGACACTACATACTGATATACACCTGAACATTTGCATAATATGTCCTCTTTAAATTAAAAGCAAAAATAACTACTTAAATAATTGAATTTGTTTTTTATTCAAAGTATTTGCTGCTACTTTGGTTATTGTTCATGTACATTTACAACTACATGTATTTATTTACAATGGATCCAATAAAAGGATTTGCTCATTTGTTTCATATTATAAAATGATGTGTGTCAGGGCTAGTTCTCATACTGATAATCATGAATACTATGTTCTAATCCCACTTTAGGATGTTGAACTTGCAACAACACAAATGGAGCCAATGGTATTGGGACTCTATCTCGTGAAACACGAAGGAGCAGAGCCCGGGGAACCACTTGCGGATGTTGGCGTCATCATCGAGGATGTTGGAGTCCTGCGAGAGCTGAAATACTTGGCAAATGGATGGGCAGTATTGCTTGGACTGATTTACAGCCTCAATCTGAGCTACCCCAAGGACCTGAAACATACATTTGAATTCATTCAAAAAGTATTGATGGGGTTGGATGGCAACAGACTGTCAACCAAGGTGCAGGTTCTGAAAAACAGATTACAAGAGTAATCCCAAGGACAAAATACTGTGACAGAGATAATGTCCAGTTCATTTCCATCTCGGTACATTCTCTCACACACACACCACACAACCCACACACACACACACACACACACACACAGAGACACCACAAACACAGAGACACACCACACACACAGACACACAAACACCACACACACACAGAGAGACACACACAATTGTATTTCTGCTTTTGAAAGTTCAAGACATATGTTCATGTGTATAACAGAGGCAAAGATCTACTGTAACACATTATGTGCTTGAGCAATATTATGTGATGCGTTTCATCTAAGTGTTTGGAAAGACATAAAAACACCATACTTCATAGTAAAGTTGCATTTTATAAAATGTTCAGATAATAAGTCATTGTTGTAGCTTTTCAGCCCACATGTTAACTTCTTGAGTCACTCGTGTTTCTCATCACTGTCAAATTCAGCAGCTGTCATGGGTTTTTTACGCAAAGAGCTTTAAAATTCTAATATGTGCACCTACCACAAATGGGCTGTTGGAGTTAAGTGTTTTTTTGTTGTTGAATTGTTGTGGCAATTCAGATGGTTGTTTGCAAAATGCAATGTTATAAGTGTAAAATGAACATTTAAAATAAAGTGAGCGGAATACAAATTACTGAGTTGTAGTCATTTGAATTACTTATATTGATAGAGCAATTTGGATTAAATTATGTTAAGTGCAAATAACACAATCCTACAACATAAATGGAACTAATTTTTGTTAAGTAATTACAACCTAACTGTGTTAGGTAAATCAGTGCAAACTTTAAGTAAATACAACATAATTGTGTTAAGTAAAAACAACAATTTAAGTAAATTCAACATAACTGTGTTAAGCAAATACAACATAACTGTATGATGTAGCATTTCATTAAGATGCTTTGGTAAGATTTACTTAAATGCAAGAAGTAAATATTAGTTTACTAGTCTGTTTCCTATTTACTTAGACTTGTTACGTGCAGCCGGTTGACATAACTAGATTAAGTAAATCTAACATATCATTTCTTTGAGTGTTGTCATGTGCAACTTTGTCATAAAGTTGTGTGCACTTAGAAAGTAATCGATGTTATAATGTTATACATAATGGTACAAATCTCAACCTGTCGTACAATGGACAGCTTCCCCCCCCATCTATGTATATACTCGCATTTTAGACTCTGTTACTAACTGTATATCTGTAGACTTGGTATGTCTTAAATGTCCGGTTAGGATGTATTAGAACGAAATCTAAAATGAAAATTGTAATTAAGCCATCTGTATGTAAAAAACCACCTGTATGTAAATTGTAAATAAGCCATCTGTATGTCAAATATGTCTTATATGTCTTAAATGATATGATGAATTGGAAATGGGGGACCCTGATGTAAACAAGACGAAAGTCTTTCTCTGGTCTGCATCCCCTTAACAATTGTATGTTTTGAGCTGTACTGTACTGTACCCAATATACAAGCTGTTAATAAACTTTTCAATCAATCAATCAAAACTCCAAAAATAGTGAAGTTTGGATTCAAGGATTATGTTGTCGATGACGCTAATAAGAAGAGAACAGCGGTATGCAGGGTCTGCAGCATAAAGATCAGTGACACGACCACCACAACATCCAACTTCATTCGTCACTACAAAAAAACCCACAGAGAAAGGTGCGTGAATGTGTTGCGTTAGCTAGAAAGCTAACGTTAAGTTTAAGCTACGTCAGACTTGGTTTCAAATCGATTAAGCATTGCAAAGAGAAGACAAAACGGTAAATGAACACTAGAACCACCAAGGGATTCATTTTGACTAACCCCGATACTGACGTGCTGTCAGGAGAGGGAGAGAGAGAGAGAGGAAAAGAGATGCCTCGTTTATTTCCCCTGTGTTATTATCAGAAGTTACTGTAAACTGTTGAATAATGTAGTTCATCTACTTTTAGTAGTTTGTTTAAATGTTTTAATGATGTTGTTTTTGTTTGTAGAAGTGCATCATTCCTTGATTTATTGTAAAATGAATCTGAACTTTTTGATCTGTTATGATGATAAACTGAAGCAATTTCTAAATTAACCCAATTAAGTGAGTTTTAAATCGTCCTACTTAGTTTATAAGGAAATTATGAAGAGTAACAAATTAAATGATTTGAAAATGATATCTATGTAGGTGCTGATGCTGTTGGCGGTTCTATTGTTAACAGAAATTGAAATTAAATATGTGTAATGGCAAATGCCATATATGGTTTTCTTACCTGGAGTTCTGCCTTTTTGAACAGACTTTTTGATTGAGTCCTAGCTATATTGTCTGCAGTTCTGGGGTTAATATTAATCTAATATGATTGTCATCGGTCTAAATTAGATTTCAAATGATAAACTGTGTATGTAATGAAGATCATAGTGTGGGTTAAATCCATTTTCATAACCACTGTCTTTTAACTGATTTAAATGCGGAAACTGGGCTTATTCATCAGAATTTCGTATGACTTGACTTGACTTGCTTGACCTGAGCAATGACTTGACTTGCTTGACTCTCACCACAGTGACTTGGGACTTGCTTGATACTTGTAGATCAAGACTTGAGACTTGCTCATGACTTGCACATGTAGGACTTACTCCCACCTCTGGTAGATAGTATAAGAAATGTGCAGAATATGACAGTTTAATGGTGGAGGTACACACATTGATAGATGTCTTGTAATGCACTGTTGAGGAACCTGCAACCCAAGTTTTTAATCTCCGACCTTTTTAATCTCCGACATTGTCAGGTATTGAACATTCAATAAATGAAGAACACAGAATTATTAAATATAAAACACAGAATTTGTGTGATTATACTAAATAATTTACAAATAAACACCACTGCATATTTACAACTGTTACCAGTGGCGGCGCCAGAGTATTTTTGTTGGTCGGGCTAACCCAAACAGTGGTGGGGCTCAAATCAGTATTTGCAATGTAATTACATACACGCTATATTACCCCCCTTGACAGTGAAACGCCATGCGTGAGGTTTAGATTATTTCCCTGTCTCAATCAAAATGGAACTGTATGAAATAAAACGGCACATTTGTCTTGTAGTAAATAAAAAGGGATCACTGTGAACGTGACGTATGATACTACACGTTGAAGATCCAATGGGGATACTGAATGGCGGTTCCGATCGATCTCAATCAGTAATGCATGACGCAGACCCAACGTTTCATTGCTCTGATTGGCTGTAGGTCTATTCAAATTGCATTCGGAGGCATTTTGATCTGACTGCGGCCGCGCTGATATTATAACGCCAGAGAATCTCCACACCTTTAGTGTATAAAACTCCCCCACTACTTAGACTATTCCTTGCACCCCTCTTCTAGCATAAGCCCGAATGGTCTCAACCATATTGCATCAGTAACGTGCACTTGTTGTTACAGCAGGATCAGTTTGTGTGTTGTGGACACGACCCGTATATTTTCGCAAGCCGTGTTCTCAACATTTAGCATTTTGCTTATTATTTAATTTAATTTGCTTACTTTAACATAATTTTTCATGGTGGGGCTAAGGTGGGGCTAAGCCATTTCTTGGTATGGCTGTAGCCTACCCCAGCCTTACCCTGGCGCGGCCACTGACTGTTACACATGCTGCTGTAACGAAAACATTTCCAACTTGGGATCAATAAAGTATATCTTATCTTAAGATGATCGGTGGCTACTGCCATATTTGCAAAATGTGCCTCTGAACCTTGACAAGTGCATGTTTCAGGCTTATCAATTAATAACAGGAGGGGTCACAGACATAAGACCAGCGATTAAATAAAGCTCTTCTGACCTTAGCTGTCATGTGGGTATATATTAATGCTGCCCATTATGGACACAAGCAATTTTCACCCATTTATTAATTATATGTTTTAAATTTGATAACACCAATGTGTTTCCTATCCCCTAAACCTCCAGGGATGTACACAGTTTAATACTGGCAACTTCTAATTATGTGAAAAAGAAAAACGTCTTTTAAGGCGAGACACGGCAGGCAAAAACATCGTTTTTCATGCACTGGTACATTTTGAGATTTTGTGCTATTTTTATTCCATAACATGTTTTCTTTCAGGCTTTTGGAAGGAAAACGTACAAAATACACATTTAGGTGTTTATTTTACTATAGTTTGTATATTTGCGTCTGTAGATTTCTCCTAAATTCACCAAAAGTTAGCATTCTAACGTGACATAAAGTACCGCGACCGCTGTTTGCACCATGTAATCAGAGGTATCGTTGGAAAGCTCCGTCTCTCCTGCACAATCTCATCGGATCCAAATATGGTCATTTCCTTTGTATCAGCAACCAATTGTGAAAGTACAAAGGGGTCTTAAACCAAAAAACGAAATCTCATTGGCTGGTGTCAATTTCTGACAACGTGATTCGTTCAGATGCGTCACGTGGTGTGCTAAAACACTTCCTCGTTTAGCTTTCCGGTGGAAATTTAAATCTTAAAATGGCAAAAGAACAGCGAAAAAAACGTTCACAGAGAAGACGACAACAATTGTCACTTGCACGAAGCAATGTTAGACAAAAAACAAATGACCCTCCCTGACCATGAAATACCTTCACGGAGTGCGTCGAGGCGCAAGCTGTCATCCAAAGAACAGGAGGGTTTAGGTAGCGCCACACAGCAATCTTTAAAGGTTGTAAAGCAACTTACATACACCAAACCTTCCAGTTATATTCCTATCAATATTGTTATGTTCAAAATTCCAGGAAAGACAGACGACTTCTAAGTTTAACTATTTATTATGAGAGAGCAAAAGATATATATCACTTGGCTAAGGACTCCGTCACGTCATAGAAATCACAGGCAGCAAAGCTGTAATCTGTAACCACTATTTCCGGAAAAGAGCCTCGAACCTTCTGCGTGCATACATTTTTATTACACAGGGCGTTGCCCGTACATTTATGATTGGTCAAGACTAGCTGAAGAGATACCATGGTTTAGACTTGGTTCTCTTTAGTAGGTGCGCAGACTTAGAAAAAAGTATCTTGGCAACACGATCCTCCAATCAGCATTCGGCCGGCCACTGGAAGTCCCTCCCTACTCTGGCACCATCATACGTAAAAAAAATGTTCTGAAGCTTTCTGCAGATATCGTGGAATCTTCATAATGCTGCTTCCTAGCTGTGTGTGGGAGCGAAGCTCCCATACAACTCAAGGCCGGAGTGATGTCCTGTTTATGAATAACTCTTTGTATTCTTTCAGTGTCTGTACCTGACCTTGCTACTCTGTATTGCAGGCTAAAGACATCTATTTATTCCAAAGTCACAGCCACATAAATGAGCACAATAAGCTTATAATGTAATAATAAGAATCAGTCTTTCTAATGTTATATAAAAATAGCCTCCACAATATTCAGAAGGTTTTTACAGAAGGGTTTGTTCATATATCATTTCATTTATTATATAACATTTTATTCCTAAAAGCATGGCGAAAATTGATATTTTAGGGCTGTTGACAGTATTTTCTGATTTTTGGAGTGATAAAAAGAGATATCCAAAATCTCTTCTGTAAAAACTTTAGATTCTAATATGACTACAAAATGAAACAAGAATTTCGAACCTGACTTTATCCAATGTTCAGATTTGTGTTCCTGAAATGTATTAAAATATGCGCGTATTTAATGAGATTATGGATCATTTGCATATTTAAACATGCTAACCTTGGCGCACTGCCACTCCAACATCCAATCACAGAGCTTGAGGACTAATCACGGGGTTTGTCAAACAAAGCGGAGAGAATACATACTTCCGGGTGTAAAATTCTCTAAAGCAACTACTATGAGCTGCTCCGACCCTCGGTCCTGACGGACTCCAAAAGTCCGACATTATGGCTTCCGGTTTGACTAATGGAGGAGTAGGTCGCACCCCGGGAGAGCTCTGTTGAAATCCTGTCTAATATTTATTTTCTCGCCCGGAGTCTTTTCTTCAGCGGCCGTTCAGGTGCGTCCTCCTCACAGCCTATCCCATAAACGTGTCTCATAACTGTTAAATCACTGGGTTGATATTATAGATGCTTTCGTCTTTCTTGGTTGAATATATTTTCTTTATTATTATTATTATGGTCGGTACTTTATAACAATAGCCGCGTTCACACCAAGTACTTTCCTGTACTTAGTTCCGGCACTAAGAGCCCTGGCGCTTTTAACCCCAGGGTACTTAGTACAGATCGCGTTCACACCGGAGTACTTTTCCCTGAGGGAAGATTACAAGTACAGTAGGTGGCGGTAAGCACCTTAAAGTTGTTTGCAACCCGCTACAAAACAAGAGAAGAAGAAAAACTGATACAGGATCTGTTTAATCGCCATGTCGGTTTTCTTTATTGCACTCTCAAGACATAACATTAAATAGAAATATTTTAAATGTAACTAAAGTGTCAGTTGTACATGTCAGTAAACATTGTCAATATAAAATAAAGTGTCAGTTGTACTATATAATAACAGTAATAACAATATAAAATAAACTCCCAGCTGTAGGGAGTCTCAGCAGCAAACCCACCTTTATTATATATCTTCCTGAGACCCACTGCATCCGTCTGCCATAAACACTATGCAAACATACATGTTAGTTTTGCCCCATAGTGGACTCCATGTTGTGTTGTGTGAAATGGGGGGGAATTAAAAGTTTAGGTCAAATAATATTTAAAATTATATAAATTGTCATATTTGTGTATGTGCCCCTGCCATTCCCCCACAAGGTTGCAACATTGATGATAAATAAATGACAAATAAAGCTTTGCCAGTTTATAACCGATGAAACATGATGGTATCAGAATAATCACTTACATGTGATGTATAGGATGCTACACAGGTCACAAAAGATAAAGTGTCAGGAGAAATAAGCTTAATCGCCATGTCGGTTTTCTTTATTGCACTCTCAAGACATAACATTAAATAGAACAATTTTAAATGTAAATAAAGTGTCAGTTGTACATGTCAGTAAACATTATATATAAAATAAAGTCATAACAGTAATAACAATATAAAATAAACTGTCCCAGGTGTAGGGATATTCTCAGCAGCATGCACACCTTAGTGCAACGTTGTGTGTCGTGTGTCAGTATTTACAAAAACTATACCAAATAAACTGTTATTAAATGCAGTTTGTCGCTCATCCTGCCGCTGCGCCGACGCTTCCTCATGGCGCAGCGCCCACACTTCATCCTGGTGCTGCTGGCGCTCCATCTGCTGCTTGAACACTTCTGCCTGGCGCTCCATCGAGGTGAGCATCTTGTCCTCCGTTTCCTGGGCCTTGGTGAACAGCACCATCTGATCTCCACGCAGCGACTCATTCACCACGGCACGCCGGTCCTCCAACGCCTGGGCGGTGTCAAAGAAATTTGCATCCCGTGTCCGCTTTCCTAAGAGGGGAAAATAAGCAATATACAATATACAAGTTTAGTCGCCATGTAGTTTTACAACATACTAGGAATGTGTTTTTTGTATTTTCACAAATAGAATTAAGGTTTCACAAACCTGAAACTGTGTTATAAAGAATGTTTAGACCCTCTGGGATAATCCAGTCCAAATAAATCGGCTATGCAGCGATTTAAGAGGTTCAAACACGGAGGATTGTTCCTTTTTGAAGAGTGCTTCATGTATGCTTGAACTTTGTTTAATGTTGTTGAGGCAAGTTAAACATAAAATATGATGAATATTATGAAATAAACATGATTGTGAACATCAGTTCGATGCGCAACGTTCTTTCAAGACAAAGTTACAGTGTGTGTGTACTGTGTGCTCGGGGCCGGTGTTAGCCTATTATGGCTAGCATGGCTAGCTTGATCTACTGAGCAAATAAAAGTACATCTGAGACCATTATTGTGCAGATTAAAACCCCAGTGCATGTAGTTGATTTTACCTTCGTCGTGGTCGTCATCGTTGGCCACTGAATCCGCCGTTTGTAGTCCTGCCCGAGTTTCTTTATTTTTAGCCGGTGTGCCGTGGGGCTGTGCACATTCCCAGGTCGAGTGAAAGCTACTGAACTGGCTTCAGTGCATTCCCTGGGTCGCGTCCTCTGCGTAGATCTCCAGAAGCGCCGACACCTCCTCATCATTTCTTGATGCTTGCCATAACTGCTTTCAAAAACAAACACAACGCACGGAGCGTTGTGTTTTTGTAGCGAGGAAAAACAATGGCGGCTCTACACAACATTTTCAGAGTTGTACGGGCGTGGTTTGCAATTCGCCCAGCCAATCAGCACTGGGGCACTTTTGGAGAACTTTTCACCCACAGAAAAGTACGCTCTCTGAGTTGGCTCTAAAAATGGGGGTAAAAGTACCCGAGATTAAGTACGATTTTTGGTGTGAACGCGACTCACGGAACTAAAACGCGAAAAGTACGGTGAAAGTACTCCGGTGTGAACGCGGCTATTGTTTGCCAAGCGTTTTATGTGTGGAACTAAACTCGGGACAGTCACTGAATTCTGTTGAAATGTCACTGTTGGTCCACACAGCGCTGCTCCTTTATTATACCTGCTTTGGCCACTATCACACTGGAGCACGGAGAGGCGCAAATACTCACGCGCGCATACTGATAGGGGTAAACTCATACATGTCTATAAAGCAGTGAATATATGCATGTTCCCTACATATATATTACTGTTTTCCTCCATGTTACCACTATTGTTATGAATGATACCCACCTGTATATGGCAACACTCTTTAATTGCTCCAATCGTTATTACAGGCCTTTCATGGCTTCTGCACAATGTAATGTTACATGTTGTATACTGTTTTTGTTGATGTTACTATTGACAACAGAGTCTTAGTGTAAGTAGGTGTTTTTTGAGCTGGCAATTAAGTGCACAGTTCAAGCCCCACGTCCCCTCTGGGATGCTGTTTTTCACAATGTTAGAGGTTTTTATGCCATCAGTTTAGTTTTCCCTTTCCCTTTTTCTCTCTCTTGTCCCATCATTCTCCTTTCCCCCTCTCCACACCCAACTCCCGGCCCTACCTTGCTCCATTTCTGTTGTTACTCTTGTCCCACTAATCTCTTAGAATATGACAACTACATCTAACTGCAATCAAGTTCGGCCCATCCACTTTTTATCCTTAAACACTAAAGGTATGAACAGCTGGGTGAAAAGACAGAAAATAGACTCTTATCTGCAACGGCTGCACTCAGACATAGCCTTTCTACAGGAAACTCACCTGAAAAACAACCACGTTAAGTATCTCAAGAGGGGATGGGTTGGCCAGGTTTTCCACTCACAGTTCAATGCCAAAGACAGGGGGACAGCAATCCTCATACATAAGGACATTCCATTTCAAGCTAAGGAGGTGATCGCTGACACAAGTGGGAGATTTATCATTGTTTCGGGCCAGTTATTCGACAGCCCTGTCATTATGGTCAATGTTTATGCTCCAAACTGTGATGATTATAATGTATTTAACAAACTATTCTCCACCTTACCCAGTGATAACAACTACAATTTGATAATAGGAGAAGACTTTAACTGCGTGCTTAACACCGCATTGGATAGATCATCTAACAGGGCTCAGCCTCTTACCAAATCTGCTAAAGTTATCAACGATTTCATTACTCAAAATGCTGTTTCGGATATTTGGAGATTTAAATTTAACAACCAAAAAGTATTTTCCTTCTTCTCCAATGTTCATCACACATATACCCGCATTGACTACTTTCTCTTAGATAATAGACTACTGGGAAATGTTAACTCCTGCTCATATGAAAGTATCACAGTTTCAGATCATGGAGCAGTCTCATTTCATATAACATTGCTGAGACTCCCTGAGACCCTCTCGAAACTGGAGACTTAACTCCCTCCTTCTAGCTGACAAACTGTTTGTAAGTCATATCACTTCTCAAATTATCTTCTTTCTTGAAACTAACACCTCCGCAGAAATATCTCATTCAACCTTATGGGAGACCCTCAAGGCCTACCTCCGTGGGCAAATAATTGAATACTCTTCCAGGGCTCATTGACATCTCACGCTCTATTTTGGAAATTGACAATCTCTACTCGTCCTCCCCAACACTTTTTAAAGAAAGGCTGCGTTTACAGACAGAATACAACTTACTTGCCACAGACAGAGCTACACATCTAATTAATAAGTCTCGATTTGCTGTTAATGACTCAGGTGATAAGGCTGGGAAGTTGTTAGCCCAACAGGCTCGTCAAGCTCAATCCACTCGTCTTATCCCTAAGATCTATAGTGAAACAGTCACTGACCACAGAGACATCAATGACACCTTCAAAGAGTATTACAGTACAGCAGTTTATACAGCTCTGAATGTGATAATCTCTCACAACTAAATCATTTCTTTGATAAACTTACTTTCCCTTCAGTTCCAGCCAAACAGAACTCTCTATTAGGAGGCCAGATTTCCAATGAAGAAATTCTAAGAGCTATTAAATTGTTAAAATTTAATAAAACACCTGGGCCAGATGGTTATAGTTCAGAATTCTATAAGAAATCTGCGTCCCAACTTTGCCCCCTACTCAAAGACATGTTTAATTAATCCCTTTCCTCTGTCTTTCTTCCACCTACCTTACGACAGGCTGCAATTACTCTCTTACCAAAAGGGGGCAAAGACCCACTTCAATGCGCCTCCTATCGACCAATCTCCCTACTTAATGTGGATTACAAAATGTTATCCAAGGTCCTAGCTTCGCGCTTGGAGAAGGTTACTCCACAGATTATCTCGCCAGACCAAACTGCCTTCATTTCAAACAGACATTCAAGCTCCAATCTTCGGAGGCTTTTCAATATTGTCTACTCATCTTCTTCTTTTTCCCCCGAAATGGTGATATCTCTGGATGCTGAAAAAGCATTTGATCGAGTTGAATGGCTGTATCTATTTTTTACTCTTAAGAAATTTGGATTTGAGGATTCCTTCATTTCATGGATTAAACTCCTCTACTCTCAACCACTAGCCTCTGTAATCACTAATGGTAAACAATCTGAATATTTCCCTCTTGGCAGGGGCACACGTCAAGGCTGCTGTTTATCTCCTCTATTGTTCGCCATTGCTGTCGAACCTCTAGCCATAGCTCTAAAACAATCTGAGGACTTCCTGGGTGTGGTGCGCGGAGGCTTTAGACACAAAATATCCTTATATGCCGATGACATTCTCTTATATGTTACGGACCGACTACCATCTGTCCCCCCTATTCTCAAAATCCTAGATCAATTTGGTAAATTTTCAGGCTATAAAATCAATTATGAAAAAAGTGAGATGTTTCCCCTTAATCCACCAGCCGCTTTAATCCCTGCAGCACACTTTCCATTCAGAATTGTCCAAAAGGGCTTTACATATCTTGAGATTGAAATCACAACCTCTTTTCCATCCCTCTTCACTAAGAATTTTGGCACACTGTTTGAAAAATGTAAGAAAGATATGACTAGATGGACTAACCTACCTTTGTCCATAATCGGCCGTGTTAATCTGATAAAAATGATTGTATTACCAAAATTCCTCTACCTTTTTCAGAATATTCCTATCTTGATAAAAAAAGTATTTCTTTCATTCATTGGAGAGAAGCATTTCATCATTCATTTGGAATGGCAAGCCCCCGAGAATAAGGAGAAGTGCCCTTCAAAGACCTAAAAAACTTGCCGGCCCTACCCAATTTCATCCACTACTACTGGGCGTGCAATATAAAAGCAATGCTACAATGGATGAAGGAAGTTGAACCTGGCAATGGTGAGGCCTGGGTACAATTGGAACAGGCCTGTAGCCCACTTAATCTACGTTCCATACTATGCGCTCAGTCCCCTCCTTCTTTACCTCAATTCAGCTCTAATCCAGTGGTGTATCACTCCGTCAGAATTTGGTCGCAATTTAGAAGGCATTTCAATTTGCAGACAACGTCGGTACATTCTCCACTCAAGAATAATTACAACTTCCCTCCCTCCCTCTCTGACTCTACTTTCGGGATATGGGACACAAATGGGATTAAATCCGTTCGTACTTTGTATGTAGATGGGAAATTCGGATCATTTACACAACTCTCTCAATTATTTAATTTACCACAGTCTCAGTTCTTCAGATATCTCCAGATTAGACACTTTGTTAAGACAAATATCTCTTCTTTCCCTGACATCCCAATGAACAACGCAATTGATCATATTCTCTCACTATCGCCGGGTAGCAAAGGGCTAATCTCTCTTCTCTATAATAGTATAAACAATATCGTTGCTTTATCTCTGCAACATGTCAGGAGTCGTTGGGAGAATGACATTGGTGAGGAAATGGCAGACGATCAATGGCAGAAAGTGCTTGACTTAATACATACCTCTTCCCCATGTGCTAGGCATAGATTGATACAACTCAAAATTGTTCTGAGAGTGCACTTTACCAAAGCAAGGCTGGCGAAGCTATTCCCTGACCTAGACCCTTCATGCCTTCGCTGTAACAGTCAACCAGCAGATCACATTCACATGTTCTGGTCCTGTCCCAACCTCAGCTCATTTTGGGGCAACATATTCATTGCATACTATATGCTATATATATATAGCATTTACCTCCTTGATTGCCAGGCGCCTAATTCTCCTGTCCTGGAAGGATCAAGCACCTCCCAATTTTACTAGATGGATAAGAGACACTATGCACTTCCTTAAACTTGAGAAAATCCGGTACACTCTAAAAGGCTCTGTGCAGAAGTTTACAAAGATTTGGGCCCCCTTCCTAAATTTTTACGATAGTTTACAGATCCCCCTAAACCAGGATGACTAGAGCAATAGTTTGTGGCAGCAGCAGGACCCCAGCCCCCATCCCCCCTCCCTTTCTTCTTCTTTTATCTAATTTTATTTATTTAATTAATTAATAAAAAACAATTATTTTTTATTTTTCTTGGTTATTGTACTTATCATTTTTATTTAATTTTTATGACTATTTCCCACTGATGTGCTTTGTTATTATATTGTATGTACTGGCATTTTTTCATATATCCTTGGTTGGACAAAACCTCAATGAACAATCCTTGTGAAGATCTGGAATTAAGGGGACGAGTGGGGAGGGTTGGGTGGGCGGAATTGGGTGGGATGCAATGCTATTGAATGTATATTTCTTCAGATTTTGAAATCTCAATAAAAACTGTTAAACAAAAAAGGTCCGACATTATACAATCAAACAAATAAATAAACACAAGAATAATTGTGTCTTATTGTTGAGTAAATAACAGTGTGTGGTTTAGAAAATAATACAAAATTAGAAGGAAAAATCGATTAAACAATACAGATTTCAGTATTCTGAGCCCCTACTCTCCCCCAGCTGACGGCAACAGGGAATGCTATTGAAGCCAGTTCAGTAGCTTTCACTCGACCTGGGAATCGTGCACAGCCCCACGGCACACCGGCTAAAAATAAATAAACTCAGGCAGGACTACAAACGGCGGATTCAGTGGCCAATGATGACGACCACGACGAAGGTAAAATCAACTACATGCACTGGGGTTTTAATCTGCACAATAATGGTCTCAGATGTACTTTTATTTGCTCAGTAGATCAAGCTAGCCATGCTAGGCTGAAATGGCTAACACCGGCCCCGAGCTAGCTACATCTAGCTAGCTAGATATTCTCGGCCGCTATGAAAACGTTTTGACTTGTGAATAACTGTGCAATGTTTCTGTAATTTGCTTCACTAACTCATGGCACTAATCGTCTGTTTCACGCGAGGATGGACAACTCTCGGGATTGGAAACAAGCAAGCTTTGCATTCTAGATCACAGCGCTTGGTCGTCCCCCTTACCAGCAACCAAACGCAAAGGTACACACACTGTAACTTGGTCTTGAAAGAACGTTACGCATCAAACTGATGTTCACAATCATGTTTATTTCCTTCTTGGTACAATTATGAAACAGCGTGAAAACGTATTCGCCTAGACCGGCATTTACAAATGTTCGCGCCTTTTTACTCTCTCACAAACATTGTAAACATCCGGGCTAGAGGTCACATGACTTCCGGTAAGAAAACTTGCCTCAACAACATTAAACAAAGTTCAAGCATACATGAAGCACTCTTCAAAAAGGAACAATGCTCCGTGTTTGAACCTCTTAAATCGCTGCATAGCCGATTTATTTGGACTGGATTATCCCAGAGAGGCTAAACATTCTTTATAACACAGTTTCAGATTTGTGAAACCTTAATTCTATTTGTGAAAATACAAAAAAAAGAGATTTCAGTGCTTTTTCGCATCCTGGCCACATTAGACCAGGTCCTGATCTAAAACCACTATACCTAGACTCATCAAATCTGGACTGGATTATCTCAGAGAGTCAAAAGATTCTTTATAACACAGTTTCAGATTTGTGAAACCTTAATTCTATTTGTGAAAATACAAAAAAGAGAGATTTCAGTGCTTTTTCGCATCCTGGCCACATTAGACCAGGTCCTGATCTAAAACCACTATACCTAGACTCATCAAATCTGGACTGGATTATCCCAGAGAGTCAAAAGATTCTTTATAACACAGTTTCAGATTTGTGAAACCTTAATTCTATTTGTGAAAATACAAAAAAGAGAGATTTCAGTGCTTTTTCGCATCCTGGCCACATTAGACCAGGTCCTGATCTAAAACCACTATACCTAGACTCATCAAATCTGGACTGGATTATCCCAGAGAGTCAAAAGATTCTTTATAACACAGTTTCAGATTTGTGAAACCTTAATTCTATTTGTGAAAATACAAAAAAGGGAGATTTCAGTGCTTTTTTTACATGTAGACCACATTAGACCAGGTCCTGATCTAAAACCACTATACCGAGACTCATCAAATCTGGACTGGATTATCCCAGAGGGTCTAAACATTCTTTATAACAGGGGTTTTCAAAGTCTGGGAAGGTGAGCCTCCCCTCAGAGAACATGAGAACAGCCGCGCCCCCCCTCCCAATTATTATTGCTATTATTATTATTATTATTATTGTTGTTGTTGCTATAATGCAGGGTTATTCAATTGCATTTCAAAGAGGTCCAGTAAGAGCAAATGTCATTAAATGCTCTGTTTTCGCTGTCTACCTTTCTCTTTTTTGAGCACGCCATTTGAAGTTACTCCAACTGTTTCTCTCTTCTTGTCTCGTCTCTGTGTGTTTGAATCTATCGTGCTGACTCACTGACAGCACCGATTTGATTGGCTGAGTAGCATCACCTCCTAAAAACATTAAAAAATAACTTTTTAAAACCTTTTTATCTTTTTGTTTTAAATATTTGTTTTAAACATTTTTTACATTTTCAACATCGTGGATGAATCCTTATATGCTCCCGGCAACACACTGAACATCAACTTTGCCTCCTTATTACACTCACCCATACTTTAGTGCTGGGAACAATGAGTCTGCGTCTTTGATGCGCACAGGTGGATGATGCGGGGATCAGAGTCCTGCGGGGATCAGAGTCCTGCATTGGGTCGGTACCGGACGGATGACCCGCAAAAAAAGTGATTCGCGGGTGGTAAGATTCCTCAGACCTCTCCCCGCGGGACCGCGCATAATCATAACCTCTGCACCGCATCAATCTGCTGCTGAGCGCGCCACATTCGAAATGGCTGAGGTGAAGCTCTAGCGGAGAATACAGCATTGTAAATAACTCTTCAAGAGCGAAATCCAACATCTAGGAGGCTTTTGGTGTCATCCTGGATGGAGAAAATAACCAACATCCCACGCTTTTTGAGCCAAATACGCAACTGCGTGTGTTAATAATTGTATGTTTTCAGTGCTCCTAGGATATGCGGGTTCGGGTCGGTTTGCTGATCTTGTGCCGACGGGTCGGGTCGGTTTGCGGAACTAATTGGCAATATGTGCGGGTGGTGGGGCGGGTTCGGTATTGCTCGTTGCAGGTGCGGGGCGTGAGCGGGTCTTGAAAATCAGACCCGTGCAGGACTCTGGCGGGGATGCAATGTAGACAGGAATAAACGCAGATCATCCTCTGGCTGCAGCCTTGACCGGTACTTGCTTTTGATCAAAGTCAATGCGGAAAACCCGCACTCACACAGGTAGGTGGAGGTGAAGGGAATGAGCACTTTTACAACCTTTTTGGCGAGGTGGGGGAACTCGGTCTCCACAGACAGCCAAAAGTGTGCAAGTGACACTTTACTCATCTTGTTCTCGTTATTTTTTTCTCATGCTGCGCCTCCCCTGAAGCTCTCTGGCGCCCCCCCCAGGGAGGCGCGCCTCACACTTTGAAAACCGCTGCTTTATAACACAGTTTCAGATTTGTGAAACCTTAATTCTATTTATGAAAATACAAAAAACACATTCCTAGTATGTTGTAAAACTACATGGCGACTAAACAGATCTTGTATCTTGCTTATTTTCCCCTCTTAGGAAAGCGGACACGGGATGCGAATTTCTTTGACACCGTCCAGGCGTTGGAGGACCGGCGTGCCGGCGTGCCGTGGTGAAAGAGTCGATGCACGGGGATCAGATGGTGCTGGAAACGGAGGACAAGATGCTCACCAGTTCATTTTATATTATTGTTATTACTGTTATTATATAGTCTTGATACAACTGACACTTTATTTTATATTGATAATGTTAATTTACATGTACAACTTCTATTTTATTTACATTAAAAATGTGAACTTCTATTTACTGTTAAACAGATCCTGTATCTTGCTTATTTCTCCTGACACTTTATCTTTAGTGACCGTAGCATCCTATACATCACATGTAAGTGATTATTCTGATACCATCATGTTTCATCGGTTATAAACTGGCAAAGCTTTATTTGTCATTTATTTTTCATCAATGTTGCAACCTTGTGGAGGAATGGCAGGGGCACATACACAAATATGATAATTTATATCATTTTAAATATTATTTGACCTAAAACTAAATGTTTTTATGATTGTCCTCTGAGGAGGACATGGGGATTTGCAAACTTTTAATTCCCCCCCCATTTTACACAACACAAAATGGAGTCCACTATGGGCCGAAACTAACATGTATGTTTCCATAGTGTTTATGGCAGACTGATGCAGTGGGTCTCAGGAAGATATATAATAAATAATAAAGGTGGGTTTGCTGCTGAGCCTATTTACTGTGCATACAACACACCTGGCACAGTTTATTGTTATTATATTGCTACACTGTACACTATTGTAATGTTGCCTGTCTTGACTGGAAAATAAAAGAGAGAAACAAAAGCACTGTACAAAAGATCAGCTTTATTGTCAAAATGTTTACAATTTACACGCTGTTCAGATGCCTCATAAAGCTGGGTCGCCGGTAAGGCAGTCCATTCGTCCCTGTACTCATCATTACTTTCACAAAGGTTATGTAATATGCAACATGCTGCCACCTGGATTTTGATCTTGTCCATCTTGCAGTCGTTTCTTTTCATCAAGCACCGCCACCTGCCCTTCAGTCTGCCAAAAGCGTTCACCACCACTCGTGCTCGGCTTGTTTTGTTATTGTACGCAAGTTGCTCAGGCTGCATTAACTCAGTTACAAAGCTGTATAACATGAGCACAAACAGCACAACTTCAGTCGACTCCATCTCCATCATGTCTGAAGGTAAACAACAGACGCCTAATGTACAGCGAGTGGGTGGGCGTCGCAGTATACGCGGGAAGTTTTTCTTCTTCTTCTCTTGTTTTGCAGCGGATTGCAAACAACTTTAAGGTGCATACCGCCACCTACTGTACTCACCGTGAAGTGGTTTGTGGCCTGCCAGTAAAGCCAAAGCAGAAGAAGAAGAAGTGACGTCAGCGGCTCATTTGCGTAATCTTCCCTCAGGGAAAAGTACTCCGGTGTGAACACGATCTGTACTAAGTGCCCTGGGGTAAAAAGCGCCGGGGCTCTGAGTGCCGGAACTAAGTACAGGAAAGTACTTGGTGTGAACGCGGCTATTGAGTAAGAAAAAGGTTGATAAGCGCTGTGAGAATGGGTCTGCGGAGAGCATTTCTCCGCGATCCAAACTCGTCTATTACCAACGTTCAGGGAGCTCTATACAAGTCAATGGGACTCCCTGATAGTTGGAAATTGACGCTAAAGGGCCCCCACTGCATTTGATAGTGACGCCAAGGGATCCTGACATAATGTCACTATAGTCAGGGGTGCACATAACTTTTTTTGTCCTGGTTCTCAAAGGAGCACCTGGAGATGTTGCTTGGTGCGCATCCTTAAAATGAAATAAACCGGACCTTTTGAGGGGTACTTGACTTTATGAACGGGGGGGTGGGGGGAGGTGCGCTAGTGAGCACGCTCATGAAAACAGCAGGGTTACTGTGCGGAGCGCATAAAGCAGACCCTTTACGCGATAGCGAGGGGTAGAGCGAGGGATGGCAGATGCCGTCGTGCTCGCGGACGGATTAAAACAATTAAACCTAAATGGCTCGCAAATTATACTTTGGCGGCTCTCTCTCTCTCTCTCTCTCTCTCTCTCTCTCTCTCTCTCTCTCTCTCTCTCTCTCTCTCTCTCTCTCTCTCTCTCTCTCTCTCTCTCTCTCTCTCTCTCTCTCTCTCTCTCTCTCTTCTCTCCTTTTTTCAAGTGCTCCTTTTTTGGCGGGGGGTGCGCACCTGCTCACCAGTTATGTGCAGCCCTGACTATAGTACGAGTTGGGAGTGAGAATGTGTTGCACCAGAACAACTTTTTTTTCAAGATAGGAATTGTCAAATAAGAGACTTGGGATGTACCCTTAGTTTTCATCCGCTCACCCTTTTCTTCCCTCCCTGCCTGCCTCTCCCCCTGGTCTCTGTGGTGAGCCGCATGGTTAACTGCGGTCTGAGTTTTAACGGCTGTTTCTCGCAGACCTCATGGCGGCACAATGACACTCTGGGCGGCCTGTTGCCACTAAACAGTCAAAACAATTCTGTCATCCAGCAATTCCCCAAAATAGTTTGGTGACCATTTTGATTTAGTTTTTTTAGACAATTTAAAAAAAACGAAAAAACACTTTCTCATAGAGCTGAAAGGTTGGGAAAGCAAAACATGTTTGAGATTAAATCCATTCTGTTTTCCTATATATCATGTTGAAACATTTAAATGCAAACTATATAGGTTAAAAAACACACAAAAGCCAAAATCGCATTACATTGTCAGACATCTACATTGTTCTAGAAGAATCTGGAAAAAGTTTATTCAGTTTCACAAAAAAACAAAACGTTTGATAATAAGCTTGTAATTAAATCTACATACTGGAAAATTCATAATTTTCCCAATTTTGTGATGGGAAATACAACTTTTTTTCGGGTTTTGACCAAAAGTACATTTTGCTAATGAATTTAAGAGTGCTGGAAAATCTATTTTGCAAATGTAACCAATTAAAAATAGAAAAAATATGAGACCCAGACAGAAGAGGCATCATATTGAATTATCGGTACCACTTTACAATAAGACTACCTTTATAAAGGGTTTACGAATAGTTTGTAATTAACACTAGAACCGCCAGAGATTTTTTATACCTAAAACCGCCACCTGGGTCAAATTAACCCGCTATTAGAATGCATTGATTTTCAAGGTAAAATGTTCTTTTATTGAACAGAGAGTTTTGATCGAAAAAAAGTTACATCAAATATAAAACAGCTCGGGGTCAAATTGACCCCGTTGGCGGTTCTAGTGTTAATTTATTAATTAAGTTGTGAACACTTTTATAAGACATGAGATAAACAGGGCGACTGTGACCAGTTGCTTGCCAAATAGTGAGCCCACATTTATCTGTACTGCTAAGCCTTATATTGGCTACTGAAGTAAAAAGATATGATTCTAAACTGTATTGAAGTAAACATGTATTATTTTGAATTGTATTTTAGTGAACATGTATTGTTTGAACTGTTTTAAGTAATCACATATATAATGTCTTCTCACTTACAACTCACTGACCCAGAGATCCTGTTTCACACACACACAGCTCCTTTTCACCAGAGCGCACACACATGTTCTTTTCAAGGTTCCTTATGGGCATCATTATATCTGTGTACAAGGTTTAATTGTATGAGAAAGAATAGTTTATGTGAAAGATCCCATGGGAAAGTAAGGGAGTGGATATCGGGGCAGAGATAAGATTGACTTTGACCTTGTGAAACTTTAGAATCTCACGTTCTGGTCAGAACTCTGATTCGCTGTATTGAACCCGACCAGAAGTGAATCCAACCAGTAAAAACACCTGGGGGATGTGAGCAGCTCACACAGCTCCTCCTCACGGACTCTCTAATTCGCTTTGGAGTAAAAGGGGAAGGGAAAAGTCAACACATCTCCGCCCCAAAATATGAATATGAATACTGTTGTTTTTGTATGTAAAATGCTTCTGGTTTGTTGAAGGCTGGTCTAGAGACGTGTACACCGCATCCCAAACCTGAAGTCTGTACTTCTCGTTTCCTGAAGGCTGGTCTGTCTACCTGTAAACCGCATCACAAACCTGAAGTCCGGAGTACTCTGTACAACTAAGTATACGTGTTTTATTTCCTACCAGTAAACTCAGATAATTGTTATAACTTTTGATTCCGGTGTTTTCAATTCCTTTCTTTATTAAATAGAGATCAAGCCTCATCCAACGAACGGCGCGGAGAGGGGGCTATCAGCCACCCAGATAGGTGTTCTGCTCCAACACTATTTAGCTTACTTTGTCTTCTTCATCAGCCAGCATCCTTGGTATCTGTTGTTCACTGGGTTGATTCTCCCCCCTTTCCATCTTGATGTTTCTTGGCATCTCTTATGACCATTTATGAATGAGTTACTAACATTTGTAACTGCCAAAAGGGAGCCTATTGTAAAGTGTGACACATATCACCATTTCTTAATGAGTTACAACCATTTAGAGAGGCGTTCCAAATGGCAACAGAGAAACCATGTTTAGTGAAGTTCTTACCTGGCTGGATTATGGACTTCCTCCAGACATGCGTTTCCCGGCTTGCTAGCCCCAGGCATGCTAGCCCCCTGCCTGCCACAGTTCCCAAAATAGCTCCAAAAGGCTCCTAAGAGAAGGAGACCCAAGTCCAGGCTACCAGCCCGAGCCCCAGCAGCCATGGTTCTGGCTCCAGTTCCGGCCCATGCAGCCATGATTCCGGCTCCAGTTCCGGTTCCTGTTCCAGTTCGGGCTCCAGTTCTGGCTCCAGTTCCGGATCCAGTTCTGGCTCCGTTTCCGGCTCCCCGGCCGACGCCAGCCCCCCGTGTCCTGTCGGCGTTCCAGCCGACTCCAGCTACCCGTCTCCTGTTGGCGGTCCGGCCTTCTCAAGTCCCTTCTCACGTCCCTTCTCAAGTCCTTTCTCAAGTCCCTACTCAAGTTCCTTCTTCATCGGGGGTCCCGCCGACTCAAGTTCCTTCACCGTCGTAGCTCCTGCTACCGATCCCAGTACTCCTGCTCCGGCGATCCAGCTGACACTGGAGGGGTCCCATTGCGGCGCACGCCGTCCTCCGGAGCTGTCCCGCCTCCGTCTTGCCCATTCTCGAGCCCGGCCCCCTGACCTTCGCCACCACGGCTTTCGCCCTCAAGCCCGGTCCCCTGACTCTCCCAGCCGCTGCCTTCGCCCTCGTGCCCGGCCCCCTGAGTTCGCCCGCTGTGGCCTTCGCCCCTCCTCGAACTTTGCCTCGCCCCCGGGTCGTCCGCCCGAGACCACCTCCTTGAACTCTGCCTTGCCCCTGGGTTGTCCGCCCGAGACCCCTTCCTGGTCCTCTGCTTTGCCCCCGGGTCGTCCGCCCGAGAACCCTTCCTGGTCCTCTGCCTTGCCCCCGGGCCGTCAGCCCAAACCCGTCCTCCGGACCCCCTCCACCCACCCTTTTGGAAGTTTTGGACTTTGTTTATTTAGGGACGTCTTGAATCCGTCCCTTGAGGGGTGGTTATGTCACGATTTTAGTTTTGTCTGTCTAGTCAGGGTTTATTTTGATATTCTGTTCTCCCTGTGTCTTGTCTTCCTTCCTGTGTTTGCCTATCCTATGGAGAAATTGCATTGCATTTTTGTTGAAGGAACCGGAAGAAGTTTACTTCCGGGTTTTAGGACGCGTCACTGCGGTTCTCTATAACTGCCGAACATAGGAACTGGGTACAGTACCTTCTCCCAGAGACAAATACTCAAATAAAATAGTTTACTTAATCAGCATTGGTGTTACCAATGCTTATTATTTATTTGATACCAATTTGGTAATACAATTAATAAAAAGAACAAGGTTTGGGTTCGTTCTTCAGATATGACTGTGACGTTAACGTGTAAGCTCAATAATGAACTCCAGCTCAACCAACCATATTGTAATATCAAGTAATCACCTTGAAATATGACATTAATATTTGTAATATACATTATTCAATATACATCTTATTGTGAGGTTGATTTCACATACACTAGGCCGCTCTTCAACACTACTTTGACGTTAGCTTGCCTATATAATCGATCATAGCAAATTTAAATTAACCTTATCAATGCATAAAGTTAGGGATGCTCCGATCGCCAATTTTGGGGCCGATCACCGGAATCAGTATCAGCCGATCCGATCGAGTGGGCGGGGCCTATGGGGATCTTCCATTTAAAGTGATGTTTACAACTCAGTTAATGGGGCTCATTCACTGGCGCTTCCACAAACAACAACCAACATAATTATTACATTCAAATGAAGTACATTATTCAAGTTTACATTAACTTTGGATAATAACACGGGAGAAATGAGCGGAAGCACTCTCTTTTCCTCTCTCCCACTCTCTCTCTCTCCTGACAGCCTGTCAGTATCTCATGCAGCTCGCTGATCCAGTAATGAGTGATCCGACAGTGAAGAATACATATATGTATAACTAGTTTAGCTTGTTCCAGAGGTAGATAAAATGGCTAAGTGTGTTAGGTCTAACTTGTGTGTGTTTGGCTCCACTCACCGGTCCGTCACAGCGGGTGGAGCTGCAGGATTTCTGCTTCACACACGTTGCATACCGCTATTTTATTGTCATTTTCGGACACCTTAAAATACTGCCAGACTAGTGAAGCCATTTTGGCGAGCTTGTTTTGCCGCGCACAGAGAAAAGTGTCATGTATTTTACGTCATGCGATCGGCTCTCGCGATCGGCATTTTTAGAGAGCACCGATCGATCGGCAGAGAGTGAGTATCGGCCGATATCGATCGGCGGCCGATCGATCGGAGCATCCCTACATAAAGTTACCTACCTAATAAAATATCTCTCTAACTTACAAGGATTACCTTATTTTACCAACCTCAAACAGAAGCCGTTTGTTTTACAATATTATCCCACTTAATGCTTAACACTTCTCTATTACGTTTTAACTTGGAGGCTACGATTAGCATCGTTAGCACAGATGTAGCTACCACTTGCTTACTACATGCTAAGCCAAGCCTTAACATTCATTAACGTTAGCTGACTAAAAACATAAGCAACACAAAAATAAAGTACTCGAATTTCACTTACCGTAAAACTGCATTCATGCACCGTCTGTTTTAAACGCGGAGCGAGTCACAATAGTACAATATAAGCATGAAGAATAGTCCACAAGGCACCAGCACAACAAACACGGCAGAGTTCAAGTTATGTTCCCCGGATGAGTTGAGCAGGCTGAGTCCCTGTAGCATCACGGAGCTGCTAGCAGAGCAGAAAGCTAACAGCAGCAATCACTGGACAGACCTGTCACTCAATGTGACCATGCCCTAATTTATGCATAACTTTAAGGTTTAATATAACTTAAACAAATTATAAATGGTAGTAACTCATTAATAAATGGTGATTTGTTTAAAGGGCCCATGTCATGCTTTTCCGGTTATTACCCGCCCCTTGTGTGTTATGAAGGTTTTTATGCATGTAAACGGTGTGCAGAGTCAAAACCCTCAAAGTACACCCTGTAGCGAGTAAGACTCTAACCCCTAGATTCCACCGGGTCCGTCTGCGGCGCGTTACGGGCGCGTTACGGCTGCGCCGCGGTGCTCACGGCGATCGCGGCCACTCTAGTCAATGGGTGCTATTCCACCACACGCGGCGCGTTACGGCTCAGAAGCGTCCCAGAAGCGGCTCGGCGCAGGGCTCCTCTAAAATTAGGATCGAATCCTATTTTTGTCGCGGCGCAGCCGTAACGTAAGGTCGGGCAGGCAGGAAGTGGAACGTTCAGAGCATATATAGCATATATAGATATAGATATATACACACACACACAAACTAATTTTGCAGACCCTATCCCTCCGTAGTCTTTCAAGTAGGAGGAGAAATGCCAGCGTTCTCCTCCGGTTTACAGGCACTGTGTAAATTACATATATAGAATAATTATGATGATGAATGCATTTTTTTACCACTAAAATACAGCAACACATCTTTGATTCATGTCGTTTATAACTGGAATATTACAGTTATTATTAACTTTGTCTGTACAAAGTAGCCTGTCCAGGAAATATGCCCAAATCAACAAAAACTGCGAGCCGGCAGGCAAGACGCTCCGCTTCTGAAATGCTTCTGAAACGCGCCTGGTAGGGTATGACGCCGGAGGAGGCCGGACCAAAACCACAACGCGGCGCAGACGGACCCGGTGGAATCTAGGGGTAACACAGAAAATACCTCCCCAAACGCCTCGTTGGAGATACGTCACTGTCCATTTGATTCTTCCGGGTACCGCATGATGTCATGCGGTACCCGGAACAAAATGGACCAATCCGGAAGAGCTATGGCCACACCCTCTGCCAGCCTAACATTTACTGTTGGAAGCTCTGGTTCAGTTCACAATCGATCCAGTCATGCCAATGCCAAGGACCTGTTTCCTGAAATGTGAGGAGAAATCTGAGCTGTCTGTCCTACCGACGGAAGAACCACGACGAAGTCAGTGGTTGAAATTTCTTTTTAACACTGTTCCTTCAGAGGTTCGAAGAACGTTACTGTGTGCGCGGCATTTCACAGACGAAAGCTTCCAAAACATTGCCCAGTTTGAGGCCGGATATGCACAACATTTGAAACTGAAGGACGATGCTATTCCTAGTTTGTTTAGACCGTTTGGAGCAGGGGAAGATTCGGGTACACAACCTGTAAGTTTGCATTGTTATTTGTGTATTTATCAAACAAGACTGTTTAAATGTGTAAACTGTATCGGACTGCTAAGCCATTGACACAGTGCTAACTGTGCTAACTAAGTTGCTAGCGTTTCCATATATGAACTCTAATATCAGCAGATGGCCTTACATACATGTATCTCATAGCAGGAGAATGTCTGCATTCACACACGAAATACTCATAGACAGTATACTCCGGGTGATTTGCCGTACGGTCAGTCGCGAAACGTAATTACATTATAGCTGGCGTAGCGTGTATGCTACCGAGCTAACCAACGGAGCTAGACATGGGTTTGCTCCGGAAAACATTTGTGTTATGCCAGCTACAATGAATGTAGCAGACTACACGTTCTTGCTAGCCTAATATGAATCACTAGCTTTTGTTCATATTGGTTTTATTACACTAAAAACACCGGAATTAAAGGTTATAACAATAATCTGATTTTACTGGTAAGAAACAAAACACGTATACAAGTTTTACAGAGTACTCCGGACTTCAGGTTTCTACTGCTGTGCGATACAGGTATCGGGACCAGCCAGTCAGCAAACAGGAAGCATTTTACATGCAAAAACAACAGTATTCATATTCATATTTTGGGGCGGATATGTGTTGACTTCTTCCTTCCCATTTTACTCCGAAGTGAATCAGAGAGTCCGTGGGGAGGAGCTGTGTGAGCTGCTCACTCCCCCAGGTGTTTCTACTGGTTGGATTCACTTCTGGTCGGGTCCAATACAGCGAATCAGAGTTCTGAGAAAAAGTATGTTTTCTTCTGACCAGAACGTGAGATTCTGAAGTTCACAAGGGCAGAGTCAATCTTATCTCTGCACCTATATTCACTCCCTTACTTTCCCATGGAATATTTCATACAAACTATTCTTTCCCAGACAATTAAACATTGTGCACAGATATAATGATGCCCAGAAAGAACCTTGAAAATAATATGTGTGTGTGTGCTGGTGGAAGGAGGTGTATGTGTGTGTAACAGGATCTCTGGGTCAGTGAGTTGTAAGTGAGAATACAATATCTATATATGTGATTACTTAAAACAGTTCAAACAATACATGTTCACTAAAATACAATTCAAAATAATACATGTTTACTTCAATACAGTTTAGAACCATATCTGTTTACTTCACAGACTACCCGTATAAGATTGCAATTATAAACACGTTATTGCTAGCCTAATATGAACCACTAGCTTTTGTTCATAGTAGTTTTATTACACTACATTATAGTTGCCGTTCCTCCGAGCTAGCGTTCATATCGTGTTAGCTACCAAAGTAAACAAAGCTAGGTTAGCATATTAGCTGGCAAGCTTACTGTGTTCATTAGATAGATGGATTAGATAGATCCACACTCCTACCACAACTACTACTAACGAATCTAAAACAACTAAGTTTCTCTAATATTTTGTGATTTGCATTTGATTTCGTCCAGCCAGATCCTGCCGGACAATACATGACGGGACTACCACACTGATGCATCGTCCTAGCCCCGGCTGCGATAGACAAGATGCCGACAACGGGGAGGAATTGATGATATACCGTGTATATATGTATATTTATGTTCATTTTGTACATTTCTAAAAATAAAGTTTAATGGAAATACTTAGTAGGCCTATCCTTTCTTCCCTGAATGATTTGCTCCTATAACATATCATTCATATATAGCAAACCATGATTTGATTTCTCATCAAACAGTAGTAGTGTATTACAGGTAAAAATAACTTACTCTTTGTTATGACCGGCTCGTAGGCCACAACGGAAAGACAAGGAGACATACACGAGTTTACAAAACCACGGCACATTTATTGTGGTAAATGCAGAGATAGGTGGTCGAGGGGAGAGGATCGCCGAGTTCGTACTTCTGCAGCCGCTTTGGAGAGAGACAGGGGCCGCCGTGTGACTCCGGGCAGCTGGGCTTAATAGCACCTCGGCTCCGGCCAGGTGTCCGTGATCGCGCTGATTAGCCTCTTCAGCTCCACCCCATCGTAAGACCTGCAACACACCTGCACAAAGGCCCTGGGGCCGTCACACTCTTCTATAACAACAGTTGTAGGTACAGTTCGGTTAGTTAGCGTATAAAATATACGGCTGTACCGACGCCATTATAAGACTGATGTTCCGAGAGCGAGCCGAAAAATGCACTGTTAGACATGGGCGGAGCCTCTCTGGTGGTTGACTAATCAGAACAGAGTGGCCGAGCTGACCAATCGGAGCACACTAGGCTCACAGGGAGGGGGGGGGCAAGAGCTCCAACGAGTCGTTTAGTGGAGAGAGTGAATACTGCTGAATACACATACTTTACAGAGATGCTGTATGCGAAACCAATGTGAGTTTGGAAAATTGCACAGTATAAATCTATTTTAGCATACCTCAACAATGTAATTATGATCAGTGGAAATGGCCATGACATGGGCCCTTTAACACTTTACAATACAAATTGGTTGTAACTCATTAACCTGTTACGCACCATCCGCCCGGTACCGGGCGGATAAACGCGTCATTTGCAGGAAACAACGTCTAAGGGATCTTAATATTTAATAAACTATGAATGTTTTATATCCATGTAACGGGAAGAAACTCAGCTAACTGATCTTTTTAATTTTTTTTTCCAAAAAAAACCCACAATGCTAGCACTCAGCCTCTGAATTATCCACGAGCGAAAAATGTAACCTAAAACGACACTTAAACTCACAATAACTCCCTTATTACTTATCCTAGATGCACAGCCAACCACTCGTTTTTGGTGTCCTGGAGACACAGAATCTGTGTAAAAAACCTCAACACTCAGTGATAAACATTTGCGACGCTATAAACGAAAGCGTACATCATAACATGTGGAGCTAGGTAGCTAGAAACGCTAACATGGCTTACCTTGGTCAAAACTGGTCTTCAATGGCATTAAAACGATAAAAAACGATGCTGCAGTTAATCCATAGGTTCATCCAATGTATCTGTGCCCTCTTTGAAATTATTTCTGATAATCCATAAGCAATAAAACTGCTTTTTAGTTTCCAAATGCCAGAGCTAGAATGTAGCTCCACTCTGCTCCACATTTACATGCGCGCAGCCCCCACCTTTTCTCTTCACAATGAGTGTGTGTGTGGGCCTCCCCCTTCGATTCTATTGGCTCTAACGGTCAGAAAGAGGTGTCAACCATCAAAATCGAGCAAGGGGGGCCAGAGATATGGAAAAAAAAACATTTTCACCCAAATCACCTCAGAGGTGGGGTGGTTTTGGCTAAACCCCTCTAAAAAGGTCAAATGTCACTTGTTTTGCATCAATCTTGATACAGGGTACTTATTATATGTTGTACTTTGGATTCCTAAATCTTTTAGTCTACTAACCCATCATCCAAGGGTAGTTTCACTATCTGTAAAAAATAATTTTTGGACGGACACTATAATTTACAGTTTTTTACTATGTAAAATCTGAATTTTCTTTAAAATAAAAAACATTTATATTGATTCTGACACTTCTAAATCCAACTCACAGATGTAACCTTGCTTTGATAAAAGACATTATTCATATAACCCTTTTAGAAGTTAAGTTGTAGTCATTTGTTTTGGGCATGTCATTTTCGAGCCTGAAACATGAAAAACAGGCTTGGTGCTTAACAGGTTAATAAATGGGAATGTGTTTAACACTTTACAAGGCTCCCTTTTGGCAGTTATAAATGTTAGTAACTCATAAATAAATGGTCATAAAGAGATGCCAAGAAACATCAAGATGGAAGGGGGGGAATCAACTCAGTGAACAACAGATACCAAGGATGTTGGCTGATGAAGACGAAGTAAGCTAGGTCGCCAATATAAGGCTTAGTCATCTTGCCAAATAGTGAGCCTGTGTTGATGTATGACAACTATGTTAGAACTGGTTTATAAATGGTTCTGAATGATTAATAAAGTGTTTACAACCTAATTATAAACCCTTTATGAATCCTATATAAGGGTAGTCTTATTGTAAAGTGGTACCGAATTATCTTATTTAATCTGCAGATGTTTCTGTTATTGATATAATTCAGACTATTTTTAAGCATACTGGCCGTTTACTGCATTGTGGAACCATCTTTACTGGATTGCCATGGCACCTTCATGTTTATTCTTGCTTTGCTTTGACTTAATTGACCAAAATCAAGCCAATTATGTTCAATTTAGAAAAAGAGCCAGAGTCATGAAATATTTGTGGCGATGTCTGGTAGACCAAAAGTGGTGGATGAGTTTTTCCACTTTGATCACATTTTTTAAATATCTCAACCTCTGACTGTAGATGTACACAGATGTAACGTTTGTGAGGACGGTATTAACTTTTATCAACCCACAAATGAAAAGATTAAGAGGCATTTACGCTAGAATCCTATTTGATGTCAGTCTGCAGATGCTCCATGATTCCTATTATTTATAATTAGACCTTTTTCGCTTTCATTAGAGAGCTATTCTTTTTTGTAATTTTTTTCTCTTGTTGCCGGGAACTATCCACCTGAATGTATACACACATGTACATTATAAAAAATTACCTTTTGTGTACTTTAAAAGTCTTGATTGTTTTTAAATGTTTGTGTTCACTTGTTTTTGTTAATTGTTAAAGATATCCTTAGAGAATAAATGCATACATCTCTCAATTGGGTATTTATCAGAGAGTATTGTGATTGGAATCTATACATAAATAAGAATCAGAATCCAAGTACTTTATATTTCCCCGAGGGGAAATTGGGTATAGTGACAGTTACTCAATTCTTTGAATACATACAATAGTTTTTGTCTCCTTTATTCACATGCTTTGTATATGGAAGGTGTAGCCTATGTTAAATAGTGAAGTCTTGTAAATGGTTTGCCCTGACAGAAATTAGAAACTAATTAACGATAGCGAAGGCAGATGATAAATATTGATTAAATCATGACATTATGTTGTATAACAACCTATGCGTGTCTGTTTTTTCAATGTCCATCCTGTGTGGGGGGTGTTAGCAACCACAACTTACCAATTCCCAGAAAATATGTTTTGTTTTGACACTGAAATAACTCCTGTCTGCTGATCCCTGATAATTACAGCATACCGAACATTATCCTGTGCATTGTCCTCTAACCGACTGTTACAATAAGGAGTGAGACAAAGGGTCTGGGGGGAGGCCAGCAGCGTGAAGCTAACTCCTGCAGACATGTACAGTTTTCTTTCCTCGGTCAAAACAATCCAGGAGATGTATTTATTAACGAGTCCCGACATGTTGAATGCTTCGGTCTGAAAACAGTCTAACTGCTCTGGTTGTCATCGTGATGTTTCCCAACACAAAATGTGCTGCCTCAAAAACAAGCTTGTCATTTCTGATTGTTTAAGAGATTTCATTTCATAACCTTTATTTAACCAGATGGTCCCATTGAGATCATAGATCTCTTTTTCAAGGGAGACCTGCAGCATATAGGTTCCACATGAAACATAAAACAATAAAGGACATCATACATTATATTAGGGTTTCTTTAGCTGACAGTTGTGTTCCCCGAATGCTAAGTGACAGGAAGAAGTGCAATGAACTGCCAGGACACCAGATGCCTTTACGGTGGGCATCTGCTCTCATTCCTTTTATAAATACACAAACATTTAAACTTTTCTTTTCTGGGTCATTGTTTTTTTTGCTTTACTCTTAAGATATTTTACTCAAATGGTTTCAGGGTTAAGGTCTAAATGTTGTCTATAATTAACATTTTCAGATTTTACTTAGGGCCTTAGTACCAGCACAGTTAGAGTGTATGACCTATTCAAACTGTCAGATTTATATTTGCAGTATTGACGGCATTTTTGAAGTAGCACAAAAGCTCATGGAAGTTTGCAAATGCTTTGGGAGTTGCGAAAATAAACTTGTGATGCCACGCCCACAACAACTGATGTAAAACCTTCACCTTCAAAAATGTTGGTCGATTTATGAAATTTGGCATGCATATTTATAATTTGGAGATGTACAAAATAACATTGTGGAGGTGTTTCAAAAACACAACAGGAAGTCACTATTTTGAATTTTATTTGCAATTTTTGGAGGCATCATTGCACCCAGCAAAGAGTTCCTGTTTCATTAGTGACACTTCGCCCCGCCCCAATACTTTAGTTCCGCCCATATACATAACTCATGCACCATTTCAGATACTTGTTGGAGGAATCTCTCTCAGTTGAGTGTGAGCGTGTACTGGCAAGCCTTCAGTAACCCTGACACACGTGGGGGGGGGGGGGAGAGCCTGTTCAACGTTGCTTGCAACATTTATTTCTTATTTAATTATTACTGCAATGTTTTTACCAGACAAACCTCTGTACAACATGAACCTCTGTCGCAAATCAGTGAAGAGCTTTGTTCAGAATTACACATTTGTTGTTACCTAGTCTTTACTTAATAGTCACCAAGATCAGCACATCGTTAGAATAACGACAATTCTACTTTAGAAATTACCAACCTGTGCCTAAGACATTATACCAATATACTGTACCTGTTATCAAGTTCCTTTAGTAAATACTAGACTGGGACAGCCTTTAGATATTTTTCCGCATGTGTGAAATCATTTAAATAGCCTGAACCTTTAAACTTTTAATGTTGGCTTTTCCTTTTTATACCTACAGCTATTTCAGAAATTATTTATCTGTGATGAAGTCTTGCTAGTTTCTTATATATATATTTAGGTCACCGTTATCATTATTTATATTCATAAAATAAGATCAATTCATTGTTAAGTGCTTGATAAAGTTAGGTTATTAATTGTTCATTTTTCATTATTGTGATGAGTATATAGTATTATTAAGTATTTTAATAGCACTTTACTTCTCTTGTTTATTTTGTTTTATTTTTGCAACTGTTGAGAAACATAATTCCCCCACCCCCAAGATTATAATTATAATTATTATTATAGATGGAGTGGTAGCAGTAGATTACTTATTATCAAGTTATTTTTATTATTATTTTCATTTGGTTAATTATATCCATCAGTTATGTTCAGAATTGTTCCTTTTTTGACACCACATGATGTTTTTAACATGTACTGTTGAACCTCCTTGCAAAATGTGCTTGGGCAATACTGTGTTTCCATACTGTATGATCAATAAATCTTCTCTCAATTTGAATTTGATGAAGTTCTCTGATTCTGATGATTGATTCTGTTAAAGCTCAATGTTTTCATCGGCTCAGCCAATTCTCGCATATTCCTCCATGGTAACGTTGATCATAGCTGAAATTGGTAATGTAACTGCAAAGCATTTCAGACCAGCAACGTTTTTGGGTTTATGTTTTGCCACGTGTGCTTGCTCTTCCTCGTGTGACTTTCCATGTCATTTTTATTTCTCTGAGGACTGCCACTATAACCCCACAAAACCTCCATGAAACACAGGTGACTGAAAACACACACACACACACACACACACACACACACACACACACACACACACACACACACACACACACACACACACACACACACACACACACACACACACACACACACACACACACACACACACACACACACAGGCCCAGGACTCAGCTGTGTGTTATGTAAGGAATAGGTATTTTTATTTTTTCATTAATGACCGCCTCGCTGCAGACTATCCTGCTTATTACATGGTGACATACTAAATAAACTCAATAGACTCAAATATTAATAAAATATTATACAATTATTAAAATCGTATTTCTTCCGCTAAGAAAGAAATTGTAAGTTTCTCTGCACATCAACAGCTGGAACTGCGGCGAAACCAACGCAACTTGAAGAATTGGAGCACACACAGTGAAATGTGTTCTCTCTTTTATTTAACCCATCCTAGTAGTAGGGGGAGCAATGGGAGTGGGGGGGTTGTCCAGGGCACCACGGCAGGGCCTAGGAGGCAGTGTTGTAGTCAAGTCACCAATTCACGAGTCCAATTCACGAGTCCAAGTCACTCTCGAGTCACCACTCTTCGAGTCCGAGTCCAAGTCCGAGTCACCAAGGGAGAGTCGTTGTCGAGTCCGAGTCCAAGTCCAAGTCACCCAAGGAGTGTCCGAGTCGAGTCCGAGTCCGAGTCATCATTACCTGTGTTCGAGTCCGAGTCCAAGTCCGAGTCACCCAAGGAGTGTCCGAGTCGAGTCAGAGTCCGAGTCCGAGTCATCATTACCTGTGTTCGAGTCCGAGTCCAAGTCCGAGTCACCTAAGAAGAGTCCAAGTCAAGTCCGAGTCACAAGTCTTCATGTATTAATCTTCGTGGATATATGTGTTGTAATGTAGCTGCTCCTCTACATTGCTTTTATCCTGTCATGTTATACTAATCTGTCTATTGAACTGCTGTGAAGCGAGTTTGGCTACAATTCTTGTAATAGGTGCTATACAAATATATAAAGCTTATTACTAATATTAATATTATTATTATTATTGTAAATGACCCATAATATGTCTAACTATATTTAAAATTAGTTACCTTTTAGAGAAGTGATTATATTTGTAATCCAATATTTTCCTATGGTAACGTTTTCGTTTTGCACTTTTATTTTGATAGTAATAAGATCGGGACTCTTATTTTGAAGGAATTTTACCGGTTAAATCGGTTTACCGATAAAGATTGAGCCCCAGAAAGCACATGGCTACTTAGCATGCAAAATGACGTCATTCTGTATGTTAAGTAGCCATGTGCTTTCGTGTTATCGGCTGAATCTTTATTTATTGATTAGATCACGTTACTCTGATGATAGTGTTCAAGACAGCCTATATGTCTGAACTCGATCCTTAGAGTAATGTGTTATGGAGCCTTCTCTTCTCTTCAATATTTTTTCCACATAACGAGCATTTTGCGCTGCTCTTTTCCAATGTGGAAGCAGAATGTGTGAAAGCATACAGCACGATGCGGGGTGTGTCTCTAGACATCTTTAGACTGGAATAGCGGGGCCCAGTACATGAACTCGCCTCGCAGGTGCACACGCAGGGATAGAGGACATCAGACTCCAGAGAAAACTTGCTCGAGTCCGAGTCCAAGTCGGAGCGTCAATGTACGAGTCCGACTCAGAGTCATCGTGGGGGGGAACATTCACGAGTCCGAGTCCAAGTCATTGTAAGCGAGAATTGACGAGTCCAAGTCCGAGTCGCGTCAATCAATGCGCGAGTCCGAGTCGAGTCACGAGTCCCGAAAATCGGCACTCGAGTCCGACTCGAGTACTCCATCTCTGCTAGGAGGTGAACTGGGACCTCTCCAAGTAGCAGTCCACACTCCACTCCCCACTCGGGGACTTGAACCGGCGACCCTACGGCTACCAGTCCAAGTCCCCCTGCTGTTCCCTTTAGTGTTTACTTCCTGTCTGTCTTCTTCTGCTATTCCCTTTAGTGTTTACTTCTTAGGTTCATCCCAATTGTTTATCTCGCCTCCTCCTTTCCAGTGGCGTGTCCAGACTTTTTTGACTGGGGTGGCCCAAGTGGGGCACTGGCTTATGCATGGGTGGCACACATAAAGCAGGGGTCTGGGTGTCCTCCCCTTGGACATTTTGAGCGTTGACGTTCAGGTGAATTTGTATGCACCAATTTGTGCTTTTTCTACATCCATTTATGACAATTTGTCTCCACTACCCATGTTCAGTGCCTTAGCTCTTCTTGACTCAATGCTTAGCACACCTAAATGGCTTAGCCTGCTATCTACCATGGTTGTCCGCAAATGATTTTTAATGAGCTTTAGAGCTCTATTGGAAGGGTTACAGCTATTTTGCACAGCCTAAAGAGATCATGAAACACCTCTTGGTACGGTTCTAAAAACACAGTCAAGTCTATACAGGGGCGGATCTAGACAAATATTCATGGGGTGGCAAGAGGGTGGAAGGAGATTTTGAGGGGTGGGAGAAGTATGCTGATTTAATCGCAGTCATATCAATCAATGTTAACTTGGAAAGCCACAATATTTATATTTTAACTCAATAACATAGGTGACATTATTGTGGCACATCAGTAAAGCCTTACATATAAATATATAAGGTTTCAGACATCATTTAATGAATTTTAACTGAACAATAACTGAATGAGTTTGTCTCACTCTTAGACCAGCAGGGGTACCAAATATATGAAGACTGCTGCAATAAGTACATTAATTAACTGTCTCATCGATGTTTGTCTGAATTAATATGATACTATTAACAATCATATTATTCCTATCAGCTGTCAATCACTGTTATGATTCACATATTCATTTATTATTGAATAAACTATATTTTTTGGAGGAGTTAATGATGAATGTTCCTCAAGATGCTTGCTCACCCTCCTTCAAATTTGAAAGACAAGTAATTACTATCATGTATCAAAATTCAAAAGATTCAAAGGAACAGTTCAGTGCCCCACGACTTTACTGCAAACAGATACAACCTTGAATTTACATCAGAAAGAACACACATTAAAGAAGTGACTAACTGCATCAGTTAGGCTTAAAAAACGTGTATTCAGCTAAAACATATACATCGCTGCAGTTATTATCCAGTGGAAAGTCCTTACCTACTGGCCTAGTTAAGTCAAAGTGGTTACTTTTTTTAGGGTGGCAGTTGCCACCCCATGCCACCCCGGTAGATCCGCCCCTGAGTCTATAATGCTTGACAACTGCACCGCCCCACTCTCAGCCTTCCTTTTCAGAATTCTTCTAGCCTGGTGAAGCTCATGAGTAAGATCTTCAAGATTGCAACCATAAATTTCACCCAAGCCAAATACCTGGTCGTCTTGAAGGAACCTACTGCTTTTAGGGTTTAGGGCCTGAATACCTTTCATTATTAAACAGTTAGGTTTTGAGAACCTCCTTTCCATTTCACCAATTATGGAGTCAAGGATGGGGTAGAGTAGTCTCTGTCTGAATGTATCTTTGTCATCATTCCCCTTTCGCAGGCCTATAGTACATGTCACATAAGACCCACCAAGCCTGGAGCTAACTTTTTGTGATCTCTTCTCACCATTCTCAACAGCTATATTGCACTGTTTGGCTGTCTCTACTATGTCGTGCCACAGTTGATCACTAAATGTCTCAGTCCTGTACTCCTGAAATGTATCATGAAGTGACTCCACCATGTCTACTGCCATAGCTAAATCAACTGAGGGTGACTGTAGCAGGTCAGAAAGCACCTTTGTGTTTCCGAACACTTTTCGGAAGGTTGCAAGGAGGCCTATGAATGTAACGTCAATCTGTGCTAGCAAACCTTGAGCATCAATGGATCTGTCTCCATGGTTTTCTGTGCTTATATTTTGAAGAACACACAACACAACTGGTAACCTATCCATCAAGTTCCTGCAAGCCAACGCTCTACATGCCCATCTTGTGTCACTAAGTTTTGCTAACTCCTTAGGCTGGCCGCCATACATCTCCTTTTGAACATCCAGCCATTTCTGGTGCACATAAGATCCTGAAATGTACACATAGAGCTTCTCAAACAGTGAGAAGAAGCAATTAGCCTCTGGAATTGACTTCACAGTGTCGACTAAGACCAGGTTCAGACAGTGCGCATTACAGTGGACATACAGTAAAACACATTTTTAGCCTCTGTCTTAATTCTGGCTGCCACACCTAAGTGTTTGCCACTCATTAATGAGGCCCCATCATAACCTTGTCCAACAAAATTTGATTTGTACTGAAGGCCATAGCTTTCTAAAGACTGGAAGATCATTTTGCTGAGCCCCTTAGCATCTAGATGTTGGGCATGTTGAAAATCAAGAAAGCTTTCATGCACAGCCCCGTTGTAGTAATACCTAACTACTAATGACAGCTGCTCCTTTTGTAGACCTTTGCTTTCATCAGCAATGACAGAGAATACCTCACTCTCCTTCACTTCCTTCACAATGGAATCATGCACCATACTCGCTAAGCACTGCAGAATTTCATTCTGTATGGTATTGCTTGCGTATTTTACATTGCCTTGTGCCTTGATTTTTTTGGCTACCACAGGATTGTTTTTAGCGATCATTTCTAGAATTTCTAAGAAATTCCCTTTGTTATCAGACTCTTCAGATTCACGGTGACCTCTTTGTGTTGCTGTCAAACGCAATACATCTGCAACTGTTTTTATGTAACTGCGATTCTCTTCCACTTTCTTTCTGTACTCTGTGTTAATCATGTCTACTATAGAAGAATCTGTAAGCGCTACCCTCTTGTGCTCATTCCAAGCAAACAATGGCATTAATGTGAGACTGAGATTTATCATGCAACTTAAAGCCACCGTCTTTGAACATTGCTTTTTTCCAATGTGAAAAGCCTGATTCTGAGGTGAAAACAGACTCTGATGCACTAGGCAGGGAGAAGTGTCTGCAAGCATAACAGTGGGTTGAATCTTTGCTTCGTGAATATTCAAGCCATGAATGCAGGTTATACCACAATGGATTGAAGGACCTCCTCTTCTCACCTTGGATGGTTTTTGGAAAAATCTTTAACCGAGGTTTAGTGGGACCTGCTGCTCTAGATTGTGAAATATCTGAAAGTGACAAAATCATGAGAATCAGGTCCTGCAATAAATGTCATTGGGAGAGAAGTGCTCATTGGGGCATTAATACGTAGATGAATTGAATTGAATGAAGTACAATATACAGGGATGCAAACTTGTCACCTTTCGGCGAAATTCGCCGTTTTGAATCCAAAATAGGTCGTTTGTGTGATTCATGTAGATCTGCAATAAAAATATGTTTGGGGTATGGGGGGGGGGGGGTCTGGGACCCGGATTAATCTGCGGCCGCGAGCTGTTATGTGCCATCATGATGCGCATGGTGTTATTTTTTTATATATTATAATGAAGCGTGAGCTGTATGCTCGAGTCTTCCTGACTGTCGGCTGAACTCTGCTGCTCCGGCATGAGGGTCTAACTCAGGCATGGGCAAACTAAGGCCCGCGGGCCATATACGGCCCGTTGGGCTTTTGAATCCGGCCCGCCGAATATTGGTACAAAATTGTCCAAATTATAGTAAAGAGCGCATTCATTTTGCCTTTTTCCTGCAATACCCGGCATTTCAGTTAATCCCACTAGATGGCGCACTCTAGACACAATTTACCTTTGCTGGAGTCTGGTCTATTCTCTCAGCTGGCCCCACTCGGCAACCCGGCAAGATCCAAGAACCAAATACGTCACGCTTACATTGGAGGGGGTCGAGATTAACCTGAGCAGTAACAGTTCATGGCGAGTACAGCGAATACAAGTTGTAACAAGCAGTAGCGCTGAGCAAAGTGACTAGAACGCGACCATACACTTATAAAAAACACTTATATAAAGTCAGGCAACACTAACCAGGCTTAGTGTGATTCTGTTTATTTTACCTTACTTTAATGACCATCCGTTCACTGTTATTGACCATTGTGAAGAGGCAGACGTTTTCCTTTTGTTTTATATTATTGCAGCTATCGGATGGAATCAATACATGGGCTACATGTGGCCATCACAAGTAAAATCATAACGAAAACTACGCCGGTAAAATATGCGTGTAGAAAACGGCTTGTGTCACAATATGATAGCAACAAGTAGTCAAGATAGTCTGATTAGCTTCGGTTGCTATGCTAACATCACCTGTAGAATGCCAGAGAAACTTTCATAACAGCGTTGTGATGCCAAACAGCGTTCAGACTAAAACACATTCACTGATGGGGATGGGGGATATTTATCAGCTGCTTGTGTGACAGTCAGACAATGAAAACTTTCATTATTATTCTTATAGCAAAGAAGTGCTATGATCTTTTACTGAAAGTTATAGGTAGGTTGTTACAATTGTCAAAGGACAGACAAAAACAACACCAAACATTGTTTGCATTCCTTGCCTTGCATGTGGTAAGTTAAGGCAACAAAGGCATTGTAATGACAATAAGATAATGTTTTGAGCAATGGAGCAGTAATGTTTCTACAAGTGGATCTCTGTTTAGTTGAGCATAATTTAAATGGTTTTACTATTCCTGTCACAAAAAGTGGAGTAGGGGGAACTTAAATGCAGGAGGCAGATACCTTTAACAGAAAATACCTTTGTTAAGGTTTAATCCAGGCAAGGCGAGGCAAAACAGAACAACATAACAAAATGTTCAGACAACTGACATTATTCAAATAAAGACATTGCTTTATTGGAAGCTGTACTAATGAGGGGATAAAGTGCAGATGTACAGGAGATCAGGTGAATCCGTGTATCTACGGACCATTTGTTTTTCAAAAAAGTAAACGGACGAGCGTTTGAGAGGCGTTTTAGCTTTTTGCTTTTTACCTTACTAAATGCTCTAGTGGTCATTGGAGCGAGGGGCGGGGCGAAACTCACGGAAGTGATTTCAAAACCAAAGCACTCTGAAGCACTACAGTATCCGGCTGAAGGAACGGTGATAATATTATAAACAAGCAGTGGCGTTTTCTCCTGGAGGCCAAGGGAAGCCAGGCTTCCCCTGTTTTTTCGTAGTTATGTGGAGTCTATTTTTATATAACATTAGAAAGATTGATTCTTATTATGCTCATTTATGTGGCTGTGAATAAATAGACGTCTTTAGCCTGCAATACAGAGTAGCAAGGTCAGGTGCAGACACTGAAAGAATACAAAGAGTTATTCATAAACAGGACATCACTCCGGCCTTGAGCTTTGGGGGAGCTTCGCTCCCACACACAGCTAGGAAGCAGCCTTATGGTGTTCCACTATATCTGAAGAAACGTTAGAAAAAACAAATGACGTATGATGGTGCCAGAGTAGGGAGGGACCTCCACAGGCCGGCCGAATGCTGATTGGAAGGTCGTGTTGCCAAGAGACTCTATCTGAGTCTGCGCACCAACCAAAGAGAACCAAGTCTAAACCACGGTATCTCTTCAGCTAGTCTTGACCAATCATAAATGTACGGGCAACGCCCTGTGTAATAAAAATGTATGCACGCACGAGGTTCGAGGCTCTTGTCCGGAAATAGACTGACAGATTACAGCTTTGCTGTCTGTGAATTCTATGACATGATGGAGTCCTTGGCCAAGTGATATATATATTTTGCTCTCTCATAATAAATAGTTAAACTTAGAAGTCGTCTGTCTTTCCTGGAATTTTGAACACAACAGTTATAATTTTAATAAATAAAAAAAACACTTAGTTTAGTTTCGGTAATTCTTCTGTACTGTGTGTTGCTGCCATCTCTCCCCCATTCTCATTGAGTATTTTACAAAGAGGGAAACAGTGCCCCTCTAGATGTTATGGTGAAACAGTATATTGCACTCACTGTTGAGAGAGGAGGCCAGCCGAAATTGGCATCCCTTGGTGAAAAAAAATGGAGGGATTGACCAATCAGATGAGTCTACCGTCATGCCCCTGCCAACCTGTGATTAGTCAGGGCCATGCCAAGGGAAGCCACCCGCCTTCTGGCTTCACTCCAATCAAATCGCATCAACTTCGTACTGTCATCAACGCTGTTAGCAAGTAGCAACATTAGCAAGTGCAGTTATGGAGGGTGGAGATCTAGAGTATTTAGTAAAACATACTGAGCTAATTACAGAGACGAGGACTGCTGCTGCACTTGCCGTGTGTGAGAGGGAAGGGAAGAGAAGGTGGACTATCGCATGCAATGTTTCTGCACATAACTGTTTTTGAAGTAATGTGTTTCATCATACACAGGGCCGTCCCTCCCTACGATGCAGGCTGCATGGGGCCTCACATTACGCAGGGGGCCTCGCGCAGGGGGCCTCGGCTTATGAGCTCGGATTGTGCGCAGTTCTCAGCGTTGTTCTCCGCTATCTGCTAATGTACAGGAGGAAGAGTAATATACTGTCTGTCTAGTTGGCTTACATAACAGTTAAAGTTTACAGCCTAAAAAACATGGAGCATTTTTTCCCCTTTTATTCATTTTTATGTCAATTTGCACATTTCATGGTGATGCTCAGCCTCTCCCCTTAACTCCTAACAGTCATCATCATCGTGTCAACCACAACACAGAGAAATACTGATAGAAATGTGTGTGTAGTTGTTGATACATTGCTGACAGAGGGAACTACATTTGAATACAGATTTAAGAAATATCAGTTTTTGAGCATGTGATAAGCATGTTTTGTCTTGACTATATTACAACTATATTATAATAAAATAATATAGTATTTACATTATTTAATTGATTATGATTATTGTTATTAGTAGAAGTAGTTTATTTGCATTCATTATATTTTAATCTTTTTGAGGCTAGTATTTGGCAGGAAATGCAGACGTATTCACCTGTAAACGCATACTGAACGACATACATGCACATTTACCATTTACCTCACTGTATAAAAAAGTAACTGTGTTGATAATAATAATAAACAGGAATTATATTTGCAAATTTTGTTTCACTCCTGTCGGTTGGGGGGGGGGGGGGGGGGGGGGGGCCCTCATCTCACAATGTCCCAAGATGGCCAAGGACGGCCCTGATCATACACGTAGCCTACTGATACTTTGATGTAAACGTAAAACTTGAAAAGTCTCCTGATTTAGTTTGTGAATGAATGCTTATTTTTTATTCATTACCGAATCTGCACTGCGCATTAAGTGGCTGGTTATGCATTTGGGTGGGGGGTTGGATCAGGGGGTCACAGGTTCAAACCCCACTGCAGTCAGCATGTCGTTGTGTCCCTGGGCAAGACACTTCACCCCAAATTGCTCCTGTGGGGATTGTCCACAGTATTGAGTATGTAAGTCGCTTTGGATAAAAGCGTCTAACAAGTAACATGTAATGTAATACATTAATGCGTGCGTACCTGTCGGTTACATAACAGTAGATGCAAGTCCTGCATCTGTATGATATGGAATGCCGTTTAAGCCAAAATTAAATAAATAAATACATATGTTACATGCAGGGCAGCATTGCCGGTCTGAAAGGGTCTCTGGAAATATCAAACAAGTGTGATGGAAGAAGTATTCCGATTATTTACCTAGGTAAAAATATGTGTTAGAAGTAAATGTCCTGCATTCAAAATGGTCAATTGCCCAAGTGAAAAGTATTATCATCTGAAAGTTAAATGAATCATTATGTTATTAGTATTAAATACATATAAGTATGTGTACAACTTATATTTAGAAATACTCCGTTGTAATTATTGATGCATAAATGTGTTCATCCATTCAATGTGGCATCTGCTATAATGGGGTTAATGTATGATATTACTTAATAATACAACACATTACTGTATAATACGTGATAATGTATGAGTTGATTTACTTCGATCTACTGTACTGTGTACACCACAACAATATTACAAAAAAGATACTGCATATTAAAGCAAACTATTGTAAAGGTAAAAGTATGAGCATAAAAAATAAAGAAGTGTAAACATTTACATTATTATTATGATTATTTAATATATAAAGACTATATATTATTGAATTACAATTAAGATAATAAGATTAGATATACTTTATTTGATCTAAAATATTGATGTTTTTTCGTTATAGCAGCCTGTGAAAACCATAACAAATAAGTGATTAAATGCTACTGTATTCAGCAAACACAACTGCAGAGCTGCAAACATTGCAAACAAACTAAGGTCTACAACACCCAGTTGTCTTTGTGTATTTGTGAATGAAGCGCCATCTCATGGTTAAATCCTGAAATTGAACAAATGGGGAAATTTGGCTATTCCAGAACATTATAAACATTTTAGATCTTCCGGAAATGTATACACATTTTACATTTTCTCGCACTGTCCCCCTCGCACCTGCACGCCGGAGGAAGGACTTAACAGACACATAACCTCACATTACAGTGTATAGTGCAGAACTACAATTATCTACCAGCAAAATGGCCAAAAGATATGTATTTTTCGGAACAGTGACTGTTAATTGTTTATATTTGCTTTGTGTTTATATCTGTTCTATGTCATTTATATGGATGTTTCATCATCTATAGATATTTCACAACCAAATACTTTTGGATGTGTGGTTCTTGTGTTTCAATTGCTGTTAAATTGCTATATTTCCTCGAGGGCTTTGATTATTATAAGACAAAGATTAAAAATAATAACATTAATGAAAAAAAATGTCATTTGCATTTTTCCTAGAAAAGCATGAACATGTAAACCTAGTTTTTATTACAGTGTATTTTTTCTTACATAAGTTACATTTTTATGGACACTTCCATTGTTACATTTGATCTAGCAAAGAGTATTTTAAAAAACTAATCATATTTCATTCATATTGTTGGTGAATTAGTTAAAGACTATATATAAGGAATTGTGTAAGTTAAATTTAGTTCCGTATTTTTTTTAAACCCTGAATAATGTCCCGGGTCAATTTGACCCGAACATTACCAAAGGGTGCAAAATGTGAACATAACACAAGGGTTAAAGTAACTTATGGTGCAGTACAGGTCTTGAAGAAGGCAGAAGGCTCATCCCCCAAGATGATTGGCAGTCCCCGAACACAAAGGCATCTGATGTCTGTTGGCTCAGTGGTCTGGAATATAGTGGAGATAACAAAGAATGGTCATATATTCATCAAATACATTCTACGAACTCTACACAATTACTTTATTGCAAATATACTTGAAAGTAAAGGAGAGGACAAAAGGAGATGACACGATAGGAGAGAATAGAAAAGGGAGAGAACAGAACTCCATAACTTCTTCTTGACCAAAGAATAGAATAGGAGACAAAACAAGAGAGCAAAACAAAATGAACAAGGGAAAAGAGGAAACAATGACACATGAAAAGATTAAATTAAATTGCATCTGAAAACGTAATGTGGTCGCTAATGTTAGCTAAATGGCACTCACCAGATGTAGTAGCACAAAGCAGCCGTCCAAGCGCCACCCGCCTCCTCTCCCTATGATGGAAGCCTGAGACAGCCCGTGGCAGGGTTCTAGTCCAGCGTTCAATGTGGGGTGGTGTCCGACCCACACGACTAAAAGAAAAGTGACAAAAACAGCAACTGGGTGAAAAAAGAAAAAAAATCAACGTCTTTCCACCCCACACGAACAAGTGAAAAAAGTGCAGCACTATCTGTTTAAAACTATCTGCACATCGTAGCCTACTATCGCTCAGTAAAAGTTACCAAAAGCAAGGGAAACACACATTGCCTGACTGCAGTAGCTTAGAAGTGCTGCAGTTAAGTGACGTAAATCAACTGAAAACTTAATGTGGTCGCTATTAAGATCTAGATCCCTCCGCGGGCTCCATGATCACACTGCGGGGATTTTTTCCCCCCTAATGACCACCCAGCAGCACATTATACTGCTTATTACACGGCTACATACTAAAAAACAAACTAATGATTCATAATATCAATTTTTAAATAATTTCATTGACTTAAAAACGATCGTAATGCTTCCGCCAAAAATAAAGGTCCGTTCCACAGCGCACCAACGAATGGAACTGTAATTCAGAAAATAAACGGCAGCATTGATCGAGTTTACGTGTAACTGTCAAAGTCTGTTAAAGGAGAGGTGTCATGGCCATTTCCACTGATCATAATTCCATTGTTGAGGTGTACTAAAATAGATTTATACTGTGCATTTTTCCAAACTCACATTGGTTTCTCATACAGCATCTCTGTAAACTACGTGTATTCACTGAATTTCACTCTCTGCCTTTAACGGCTCGTTGTAGCTCCAATAGCTCCAGCCCCCACCCTCCCTGTGAGCACAGTGTGCTCTTATTGGTCGGGACGTTGTGAATCGCGCTGAGCTCCGTGGAGGTGTTGTTTCCTCACAGCCGAAATAAAAACAATAAGTGTGGCTTGATATTGAGTAAGAAAAAGGTTGATAAACGCTGTGAGAATGGGTCTGCAGAGAGAATTTCGCCGCAATCCCAACTGTCTGTTATCAGCCTGCAGCCAGGGAGGAGAAATCAGCAGAGCTGCCTGTGTGTGAGGAAGTCCGTGGATTGGTCAATTTGGACCAATCAGCGGGGGCTTAACGTAACGGCTCCGCCGACGTAACGTAACGGCTCCACGGATTGGACAATGACGTATCTCCAACGAGGCGTTTTGGGGAGGTATTTTCTGTGTTAGAGTTTTACTCGCTACAGGGTGTACTTTGAGGGTTTTGACTCTGCACACCGTTTACATGCATAAAAACCTTCATAACACACAAGGGGACGGGTAATAACCGGAAAAGCATGACACCTCTCCTTTAACATTTTATTTTCCACTAACAAGTACTTAAACGATGCGAGAGAAGCCCACACCGTGTTCCCGCCAGTTGATACTTACTGTGACACCCAAAAGTACGAGAATTCAACCAAGCCGTGTTAGCTAAATGGCACTCACCAGATTCAGTAGATAAAGCAGCCGTCCCAGCGTCACCCTCCTCTCCCTCCTTTGGAAACGTAGACAGCGCGGTGGAAGGGTGTAAGTCAGGTGCAAGCCCGGCGTTCAAAGTGGGGTTGTGTCCTACTGAGAAATAGCGAAGTGGAAACGCGGCCGCCGGGGCACATTAAAAGATCCTTCTCTTTCCCATCATGCATTGTGAACATGACTAAAACTTGATAATGTAAAGCTACTTAACTTAAAATGATTGACACATTGCTTAACTAACACATGTCAGTATTATATGCTTACATTTGGTAGTCAGCAAGTAGTATATGCTTACATTTAATAGTAATGCAATCAAACTTAAATAATGTCAGTCATTTGTAATTCATTATTTAATTAGATATGAACTCCGGGCTAACAGTGCAGCAGCTGATCTGATCTCTGTCTCCCATCCGATTAGACTTCACTCGCGTTTATGTCCATATCGATCTAACTAGTTCTGGCTAATGATATGACTGCCTGCTTATCAAAGGACACCAAACAATAAGCGTTGCTTGGCAACGGGGTGTCGCAGCAAAGTATAGTGCATTATGCATTTGTTTACATGAGGGGTCAAAATGTCCCCTTCAGGAGGATAAATCTCTTTCTCCACATTAAAGTAGACATTAGAATTGACTGTTCTTGTCGGTCACATAAGTGGCGCAACTGATGCGATATTGCGCTAAAGGGAAATTATTTTGACCGGAGAGATTTAGATTTGCCGGTCTTCAGCATATTTGACCGGACTATGACCGTTACCGGCTAACAGAAACTATGAACACCAGTCTGAATTTCAGACTCTCTGCAATCACATTAAACAAAACTGGAGCAAGTCTAAATAAAAGCACACATTTTTATTTAAAGGACACCTATCATGCTATATTTAAATGATATATTGTAGGGCCATACCTATATAAGGTATATTTATACGTTTCTGTTTTCAAAATACCAAACAGATCATGCATTTTAGCCATGCCTCATTTCGCTCTATTTGCTGTTCTCCAGCCCTGTTTTTGCAGGGGGCTGATTCTGTGAGCTGCAGCTGACCACGGCCCCCTGCAGGAGAGGGGAGCGTGCTCTGATCAAGTCAGAAGAGGGGGAGAAAAATAGATCTCCGTCCTCCGTGTTTTATTATATTATTATATAGAGTCGTTATTCATTTGTTTTAAAGCTCAATAAATAACAAAGAAGACCTTTGACCGGCACTTTTCTAATTTTGTCCGGAAGATTTAAACTTTAACGGACATCTTGACCGGCGAAAAAAAACCTAACTGAAACTCTGCCGCACGGTCCCCTCGTTCCTTGGAAGAGGCGGAGAGGTGGGTGTTTGTCATCTGCTGGTGGACTAACCGGAGAGAATTACAGTGCTTGCCTCGACGGGGAGGGATTGCATTGAATTACAGCAGCAGGAGCAAACGCTTGCCTCGGGGAGGGAGAAAAAAAGCCACAGCGGAGAATAAACAGGAGGGGAACCATGGCAACCATGCGCGGGAAGTCTTCTTTGCTGCTTTTGTGGCAGACTACAGCGCCACTTACAGGCCTGGCATATGTACTACAGCGTCTCCAGCGCTTTCGAGCGGAAATGGCCGGCCGTGGCCCAACCCCACATTCCCCTGATAGGTGGAGAGTTGGCCCAATAGCCGTAGCGCCACCGTCCTGACGTCAGGACAGTGTTCAAATCTGGATCAGTTTTTATCAGATCCGTTGCAGCCCCTTTTTTAGAGATTTGGATATGGAGGAAAATAGAGAGGGTTGTGTTTTCTGACACTTGGTGAGTTCCCTGGAACACCGGGGACACATATTCATGTATAAAAGACGTACACAAGTGCATTTTGCATGATAGGTCCCCTTTAAGTGGGCCCTGAGTTGAAAAAGGTTGGGAACCGCTGCTCTAGTTTGTTAAAGTGTTTCGGGAAATGTTAAAGTGTTTCGGGAAATGTTAAAGTGTTTTGGGAAATGTTAAAGTGTTTCGGGATTTGTAAATTCGTCTCAGTTCTTGTAAAAGTGTTTTGCAGTCGTTCTTTAGCTGTTCTAATGAAAGTAAATACAGCGAAGGCAGTGTGTAAAAGGCACAGCTCCACTTCCTACTTGGCGAACCAGTTACTTTCTCATGCGCACGAGATACGTTCTCGTGATGAGCAAAACCGTGTCACTTGCCCCAGGTGGTTTCCACAGAACGGACAAAACATGTTTAACGACCATAAACGCACTCGTACCGTCCATAGGTACCGGCGGTCTATCCGCCAAAACAAACTTAAGTTTGTGTCAATCACTTGCACGTCACTTCTGGTATGATGGACATTCCCTTTTCGGTTTGATTCTCTAGTTTGTTAAAGTGTTTCGGCAAATGTCTTTTTATTAAAATCAAATATTTTATAGGAAATATAAGCATAAAACATTGTGTTACTTTCGTCCTGACAGACCCAAATTATACCAAAAACTGTGCCAAAATAGCACCTGGTTCTAACAAAACACACAGAAAAAAACAGTTTCTGTCTGTAATGTTTTATTTTAAAATTAGGTTTATCTGAAAAGTGTTACTTCTGTCTGTGTCTCATGTCTAAAAGGTCTACATGTGTATACACAAATCGATGAATGAAGGGGAAAAAAAGTTTTAGAAGTATTAACATCTTGGAGCAGACTTGTGAAACTCTAGTAAACATTATAAAAATGAAGCTGCCGTGTCTTCTGCATCCTGCTGATAGTGCAAGTCAATTTCAAAGGAATTCAGACTCATTAGCCACTGAAGCCTTCATTACTGCACATTAACAGAGAGCAGAGACAGTGGTGGCAGAAGCTTAAGAGGTTAAAAAAGCTGCCGTGTGACCAAAATTTTAGGTCCAAATCCTGAGACCCACTGGGGAAATGTGTTTTGGAAAAAGGGAAATGTCTTTTATTTCCATTAACAGCCACAGTTAAAGTGAATTGAGCAGACTGTGGTCACGCTGGGCAGCGCTCAGATATGAACGTCTGGAGTCATAATTTCTAATATGATTGTGTAAAGCTCTATATAACAGTCTTCGTTCCTCTGTCATGGAAAGATTATGTGACAAACCACAAATTACCCACCCTGTTTTCCCATAAAAAGTTAGCTAACAGTTTGGTTTTGGCAAACATTGAAACATATTGGTTGCTTTTAAGCAATGTTTTGATCCACCATTCATCTCAGTGTGTGTAGCGTGCAACCATGAATGAGTAAAGGGTAGACAACGTTTTAAATGAATATCATGATAGAAAATCTGGATCATGTAATGACCATAACAGTCAGGCCAAACGCCTCTTTATTTTCATCTAAACTTTAAAACAAAGAGGCACCTCTAATCCACTTATATAAACACACACACACACACAAACGCATGCACGCACACACACACACACACACACACACACACACACACACACACACACACACACACACACACACAGCTGAGCCTGGGTCTCTGCAGTTCAGATCAGTGTTGGCATCATAAAACGGTTGTGGCATCTTGGTATTTTCTGGCCATCTGTCCTGCTCTCTTGTATAACAGATCCCTCTGGGCTGTAATTTCTAACCTCTACAATGGGTCACTTGTTAGACATTGGACATTAACTTGTTTTTTTGCATAATCATTTTAATTCTTGGCTTTGCATATCAGTCAAATGCCAAACAAATAGGTTGGCAGAGTGGATGTTACTGCCTGAATGTCAGCTTTCTCTTCATGCGGCCCAGAAGTAAGTGGATAGTTTTGGCTCCCGGCGGTCTATAACCACACAAACGACGCAGCTACTGCAGGAACACCATGTCCAACACTCGAAGCATCTCAAGGAAACAATTACAGAAACTATGTGTTTTTCTTCTCATCCTTAAGCTTTCGAGTCATAGAGCACAACACTATAAAAAAAACGGTTATAGGGTTCAACTTTCAGGATAGTGAAGTCGGACTGGGGCAATGTCAGGCTTACTTTTGAGTAGTAAGAAACACATATATTATTATTAATTGTATAATTTATTATATATTTCATAAATCATCTAAAAAAGTGTCCTGTCTCAACTCCTTTCATATTAAGACCTTTGCAAAGCACATCCAAAGTCTAAAGGTATTTTCGTATAGATCTTTGTATACGTATTAATTTATTTTTATTTTTTTATGTTATGGCAGACCAATAGTGCAAAGTGTTGTAGAAGTTGTAGTAGTAGCAGTAGTAATAGTTGTAGTAGTAGAAGTACTAGTAGGTGTTCACAGACATCTTCAACAGGTCCCTGATCCAGTCTGTAGTCCCCACATGCTTCAAACACTCCACCATCGTTCCTGTCCCCAAAAAAACAATAATCACCAGCCTCAATGACTACCGCCCAGTAGCACTCACCTCCATCATTATGAAGTGCTTTGAGCGGTTAGTCACCTCCTCCCTCCCTGACTCTCTGGACCCCCTGCAGTTTGCCTACAGAGCAAACAGGTCCACAGACGACGCCATAGCCCACACCATCCACACTGCCCTCTCACACCTGGACCAGAGGAACAGGAACACATATGTGAGAATGCTGTTCATTGATTACAGTTCAGCATGCAATACCATTGTGCCCTCCAAGCTGGTCATCAAGCTCAGAGACCTCGGGCTCAACAGCGCCCTCTGTGACTGGATCCTGAACTTCCTGACGGGCAGACCCCAGGCAGTGCGGGTGGGAAACATCACATCCTCCACCCTGATCCTCAACACCGGTGCCCCTCAAGGCTGCGTGCTCAGCCCTCTCCTCTACTGCCTGTTCACTCACGACTGCGTGGCCACACACAGCTCCAACACCATCGTGAAGTTTGCTGACGACACGACCGTCATCGGCCTGATCACAGACGGCGACGAGACGGCGTACAGAGAGGAGGTGGAAAACCTGACATCTTGGTGCCAGGATAACAACCTCCATCTCAACGTCAGCAAAACCAAGGAGCTGATTGTGGATTACAGGAAGCAGCAGAGAGAGGGACACGCCCCCATCGCCATCAATGGGACTGCGGTGGAGAGAGTCAGCAGCTTCAGGTTCCTTGGGGTCCACATCACTGAGGACCTGGCATGGACTCTTCACACCACCACCATCACCAAGAAAGCTCGACAGCGGCTCTTCTTCCTCCGCAGGCTGAGGAGGTTCAAAATGGATTCCAGGATACTCTGCAACTTCTACCTGTGCACCATATCCTGACTGGCTGTATCACGGCCTGGTACGGCAGCTGCACCGCCCTTAATCGTAAGGCTTTACAGAGGGTGGTGAAAACTGCAGAGAACATCACCAGGACGGAGCTGCCATCCATGGAGGACCTTTACTCCCAGCGGCTCAGGAAGAAATCCCTCAGGATTATAAAAGACCCCCAGCCACAAACTGTTCAGTCTGCTGCCGTCTGGCAGGCGTTACCGCAGCATCCGGACTAATACCACCAGACACAGAGACAGCTTCATCCCGCAGGCAATAAGACTGTTAAACAACTGAACTGCTGAAACTATTTCATAACATTCATCTGCTACTTAGTAATTATCTATCAATTATCTAATATATCATTCCAATAACTTGTATATAGACTCATATTGCACTATTCCACTTTTTTTAGAACAATTTTTCTTTTTGTATTACTTTTAATATAATATACTTTAATATTGCTTTACTATTGTCTGCTTATCTGTATTATTGTGTTGCATTGTTGGAGAAGCCTGTGACCTAAGATTTTCAACAACATAATTACTCTGTAGCTATGTTAGTTTGACAATAAAGAACCTTGAACCTTGAACCAGTAGCCTACTAGTAGTTGCCTACAGTGGCTGACAGGGGCCAACGCGCTGCAACGGCCCAAAACAATTCCATTAGGAGAAACCCACTGCAGATTAAAAGAATATGTAAATAAAAGAACACAAATGTGCCAAAACAAATGCAAATTATGAAACTTCTTCACCAACTTGACAAAACATGCGCAGAGTTAACTACAGGCAAGTGCTGCACAAACAAAACGCTCCAAAAACAAAACGCTACAAGAAGCTCAAAACTAAATGGAAAAAGGGACACTAAAAAGTGACGCACACAGCTGGGACCGGAGCACTTGGAGGCTTTAAAGTTGGCCAACTGTCCCTGTTCGCAGAGTTAGACTGTTACATAATTGTAAGTGTTTACATTTGAAATGACTAGGTATGCTACGTTAGCTAGCTAGCAAATCTGCAATAACATTGGATGGAATCATACGATCACATTGTTAAAATAAGCCAATAACACTCACATTTTAAGTTTCCAGTTAGCCAACTTTATTATCCCACAGGGGAAATGTGTGCGTAACTTTTTAGTGTCCCTGTTTTTGTTGTGTGTTGAGCTTATTGCAGTGTTTCGTTTATGCAGCACTTTTAGTTAACCTTGCCCATGTGTTGTCAAGTTGTTGAAGATGTTTCTAACGTAAGTCTTTTGGGCCGTTGCAGTGCATGTGTTGTTGTTTTACAGATTAAAGTCTGTCACTCTTGGTGTCTTGTTTAAGGATAAACCGATCTAATCTTATAATGTTATTGTTAATGTTTTGTTCTATGCTTATTCATCCTAGGCCAGTGGGATACTTTATTGTAACACATAATAATATATATCTGTGTTTTATGTGTTTGTTTCAGTGAAGTCAATAATGAGCTGTTGATTACAAGCAGTGTGCACTCCTCTGGTTTCTGTGGTTTGCTGTGCCGCTGCTGCTGTCTGATTTACGGCTGTTTAAAAGACCTCAGAGACAGATATCTTGGTTGAGTCCAACAACACAGGCCAATAAAAGGCAGCAAAAAAACATGTGTGCAGTCTATTGCAGTAAAAACAAGACTGTTGCTACATTTGCCTATAAACACTTTGGTTCAGTTGATGATCTTCGAGGAAACCTAGAAAACCTTATCTAGAAATCTGCCACAATTCAGTGGGGTTAGTTGCATGCCTGCAATTTAATGAGATTATTTTGTGTTATTTAGCTCATAACCCTTACAATTGATGCACATAATGACCATTTATATATTTCCATAGTCAATAACTCTCTTATAATAAATGAATCAAAACAAAAAATGATTTAGTTCTTGGGGGTTAGAGCTAAGGTTAGACCGGCTGACCTTACCGCAGTTTTACTAGCTTTTTTGGAAAACTACTACTAGGTTATAAGAGATAACGTGATAACTTTAGATAACGTGAACATACTAACGTCTCAGTGGAATAGAGAAGTGAAGGGCTGATTCTTGGGTAACAAAATCATTGCTTGTTTAAGGTGAAATTCAGTAATAAAAACATAGTTTTAAAATCATATTCCTTTTCTACAAATAGATTCCCCTGTAGAGTGGTGCAGAATTGAGTGCTAAAGTCCGTTAATTAAGTTAGCATTTTACTATGCCTGAAATTAGATTTGTGTTTAACACAGGGCCGCCCCTCCCTACAGATCACGCAGACTGCGTGGGGCCTCACCTTGCTGAGGGGGCCTCATATTGCGGACGATCTATGCGCGAATGCGGCACAATTAATCTTATGCGCAAATGCGGCGCAATTATGAGCTCCACAGTTTCAGTTTCCCCGCTGCGAGGCTCCGGCGCTAACAGTTCTAACAGCTCCTTGTCTGACCGACCCGGAGGGCCTCATGAAACACCTTTGCGTGGGGCCACAAGTTGGCCAGGGGCTGCCCTGGTTTAACACAAGCTTAAAAGAATGTCATGTATTGTTCTACGACATTTATATGTCAGTAATATAAATACTAGTGAATGTCCAAAGCATCTATGTGTCATTAAAACAGCGGTTGAAAACAATTAACTGAAACGTCATCAAGTAAATAAACCTCATCATGCACATTAGCCGCCTTTAGCTTAGCAGAGGGGTTGACGTGCTGCCATGCGACCTTGATGTAGTTAGATTATAGCCTAACATTAGCTTTTTTACTTCAGGCAATTGCATTTACAGCTCAAAAATGATATACATGGGGGAAAATATGTAGAGCTTATCCTAGTGAACAAAAAGGCTCAATGTGAACTCTTTAGAAGAAGCCTTGTAGTCGCAGGTTGTAAATGTGAAGGGAGTAGAACTTAGTGATCACAACATAGCTTTATTTGTTTAGCTGTGATCTGTCAACAATTTGACTGTTTATAACTACGTCTATAAATTCATATAAATTGCCAACGTGAAATTATTTTTTCTATCAAATATATTTATGCAAAAGCTACCTTACCCTAAAGCAGCAAGAAATCACCAGTTTCAACAATCACTTTGTGTGATTGACACTGAGCCGTTTAGTTGCCTTTATTGAAATAGGTTGCAGAGAAAATATGATAACGTTTGAGGATGCCACGTGCAAAATAGTGTTACTAAGGCTTTTATCATCTCACACTGACCAGCAGTTTCTGACACTACAAATAATTAAAAGCTTGAATTGTAACCTTTACTTTGACACCCCCTATGGTGGTGGAAGGCAATGCAAGCTCTGTAGGATCTAAAACAAAGATGATAAAGTATATTTCTGGTTGGAAGAGACTTCATTGGCATTGCCAGGAGGAGGGTGGTTGCTGAAAAAAGTGCGCAGGTAAGATTACCAACACAAGCAGATGACATACAATATTCTATCAGAAATAAATTACTTTTCTTTGAAGTACAAACCTAGTAATCACTGTGTTGTTTTTGCAGGATTAAATGCAGCAGGTTTTATACAGGGTTACCCATCGAGATACAAAGAAAATATATGCATGTCACTTAAAAGAGAAATGCTAGATACACATCACAGCACATTAGTTGTTGCTGCTTGTGCATGCAAACATAACAAATACACTATACACTATATACACACACACACACACACACACACACAGTAGGCTGCATGTGCAATGTACAGTATATAGTCACAAAAAAAAGGAAAGCAGGGATTTAGATATGAGATCATGTGTGTGTTCGGCAAGGCAGCCGTGACATGTTATGTAACACATGAGACTCACACACACACACACTCAACTTAACTCTGTTAAACTGTCCAGCATGCAGACAGACTCAGGGGAATGAGTGGGAAATACAATCTGATGAAGACCCAGCTCCTTCCCACACACTGAATCTTTTCCCATAGTCTGCAGAAAAACTCTTTCTAGCAACACTTTCAAAAAGTGTATAATATGACACCTCAAAACTGCATACACACACATACTAATGCAACAGCTATGAAAACATTTGCCTGTCAAAGCGCTTTATTATCTTACTAACCCTAGAGGTCTTGGCTGCTTTTGTCATTTAAGGAAATAAGTTTAAGATGAAGCTGCGTTCAAGGACCCCTTTTAGACTATACACTTCCCATTTCTTGGTCAAAACAACCCGCACAGGGATTCAGTTCAAAGTGGTTTTCCAAGGAGAGTTTTGGTCTTACATAATCTACATGTTGATGTTACGCCGCCAGGAAGAATAAAAGCAGTTATTCTTTTTCAGAATGATTTTTAAATTTACGGAAAAAACCCAAACCCATAGCACAGTTGTGTTGCACTGCAAGTACAGAAATAGGCAGCAGACAAGTAGGAGGCTAGTGATATTTTTGACTTCTCCATGAGAGATGTGTGTGTGTGAGTGTGTGTTTGTTTTATTAATTCAAGGACTCCTTGCTCAATGCTTCAAGCCTTGATTAGTTTTTTCTATCTTCGGGTCACATGCCGGTCTCAGTAGCAGATTTAGAACGTGTCTCTGCCTGCAGTTATTCCTGCACACAATGCTTTACCATGTGACACAGCAACACTGTGAGTCTATTTTCAGTTCTTCTTATCAACTCTGCGACTTTTGTGTTCTAACAGGTAGCCCAACAACACTGCCAGGGTCACAAAAATAAGTTTGACCTTCGCAGTGAAACGTGGTCTACAGAACGGTGAAAACAGCACGTCAGCTGCAGGATCCACTAGAACCCCAAACAACAGACAAAGTTAGAGATGAGATACAAAATCAGAATTAGTTTGCACAACAAGTAGCAGACTACAAAGAATGCAGAAATTGAAAGATTTCTGTCAGACAAATGTCAAGAAAAGCATCTTGTACAGTGTTTAAGAATGTGTGCAGAAGAAGTCAATAACCTCTACCTTTTACAATATATGTTCCCCACATATCACACTTTACACATTTAAGATGTACACTGTACAAGTCACTGTAGTGAGTAAAGATAGATGAATTTTTTTAGGTTTCTTTCCGCAAATTCATTACAAAACGAAAAGGGCATGTTTGGTTCTTACTTTCTGCTTCTTCTTCTATATTGGCTGATCACAAACCGCTTAAAAGGTGAATATCGCAACCTACTGTATAAGAGTGTACAGATGCTGCGCATATTAAATGACAAAAGCAACTTGACTTTCTATAAACCTCCGATAATTGATCAACTATATTTTAATTATGGGAATAGTACATTATTTCCCTTTATCAGCCTCCATATACATTAGGCAACCTCACTTTGGCAAAACTGAGTGTACATGAACTTGGCATGAATTCAAACCAACCATGAACCCTAAAGAAAGGTGGGTTGTGGGGAAAGAGTGACAGGGGCAGATTTAAATAACTCCACATCACAGACACTGCAGGCGTGTGAGTGAGTGAGTGTGAATGCCGAGCAATGTGTCCGCATCACATCTCCAGTAATTCAAATGCAGAAAATATCTCTGACAGAAGTGCGAAGAATAAAAACGCCAAGATTTTTTATTTGATAAATGCTTCGAGGAATTAGAATGTCGAAATGTTTCAGGACTGCCGTGTCTGTCAGCACTAAAAACTGCTGCTGGAACCTGTCTTCTCATAACAGAACATTTACACTGAGAGGACAGATAACACATTATTACCATGGCTAAGTGGAAAACCTGATTCTGATTGGTCAATTTGGACAATTCAGAGGTTGTTATCACTCGGTAACACACCACTGCTAAGTAAAATAATGATCGTTGCTAAGGAGGATCAAGCAAGAGGTTTATTTAGTATGTGGCCGCGTCAGGCTTTGCATCAGGCTCCAGGATACCCCTGTTGGTGGTATTTTTTCATTAATGACCGCCTTGTTGTACATTATCCATAACTTATTAAACGTCTTAGTTGTATACTTAATTCTGATTGGTCAATTCCGAACATGTGACACGTTTAAGTTACATAAAGTTGTTTATTTTTATAACCCACATCGAATAACATCTACAATAGGCCTCATTTACAATCATTTAGAGCAGTGGTTCTCAACTGGTGGGTCGCAACCCAACCGTTTCGAGTGGGTCGCAGATGTGTGAGTGAAGAAAACAATTATTTTTTTCTTTTTTGGAAAAAAGTCAAACTTTTATTTTGAAGGCCCGATTTTCTAACGCTGTGCATGCAGCATGTTGGACTGGAAGTACCGGAGAGCATCAACGGTTTTGAAAACTTCTGTCACGTAGTGATCATCTTCTCAATAATACATCTTTGCTGATGTTTTTTCGAGTCTTCTGGCCAATCAGAATCAAGATTGTTGCCGGAAGTCCCCACGGAGAATAACTTTACTGTATTCTTTATACATCCATGGGTACAACTTCAGATAAAAATGAACACATAATGAAATATGACCCCCGGTCTGATGACTGACAGGTCACAGAACAATGGGAGCTATCTACCCTTACCCACAATTTAAAGTGGGTAACTGGGTACTATCTCCTCTTTGCTCTTCTCTCTGTGAGGAGCAGCAAGTTCAGCTGTCAGAACAGAGTGAAAAACAAACAATGGCATAAAACATTATTAATATGTCGGGTAGTAATAGATTTATTTATTTTCTTCTCAGAATGTACCAGAATGCGTAGTTTCTATGTTAGTATTTAAAAAAATCTCCTGGGGGACAATCCCCCCAGACCCCCCTTCTGGGGTTGGGTTTTCAGCATGTCACATTTTTCACGTGTGATGAATTTGCAGGATTGGCTCCAAGTCTGCCTTTTTGTTGAGTACAATACAAGTGTGCCTTTATATGTTATACAGTTCAGCTTTGATTCTAGAAACTTGATTCCATCATCTCATTAAACCTTTTTTTAAAGGCCCTGACACACCAGGCAGTCACCAGAGAACTCGCCGACACCGACAGTTCCATCGACGAGTTCTCCTGCGTCTTGGCCATGTGTCGCACTGGAACACACCGCAAAGACTTCAGCCGAGCACGTACGAACTGCGCATGCGTGAGTGGCAATAACTCTCCTTACCAGCAGGCGGCGGTAGTGTGTATTCGTCATTCAAAATAGGCAACAACCGGAAGACAGAGAAGAAGAACAGACTGATATAAACAAACAAATAGCGTGTGCGTTCCATTTTCACTCTCGTCCATCGAAAACATGTTTTAGAATATAAAAATACATGAATGATGAAATGAGCACATAAAGTGCAGACATACTATAAAATCACAGTTAATAGACCTGCATCTGATGATCGCAGTGTTCTGGCGGGTGTGTAGTTTATTGAGTCAGCAATGTAGTAATGTAATAATGTAATAATGGCCACTTCTTGCTAAATTTACATTCCCATGTGATGCTTTTATCCGAGGCGACTCACAATAGGTAAATGAACAGCAGTAGACAGTATCTCATTTACTTAGACACTGTACTTAAGGACAATGTTGAGGTACTTGAGACTAATCCTGCAACTTTATACTGGCAAATAAACCGATGAGATGAAAAACCGGACTTGACCAAACAAATCACGGAGCTCTCAGCAGAGGACAGCCGGGGACGCTCCCGCCGATATCAGAGATGTCCCTGCTATGTGTGGGAGGTAAGAGAGGACATTTAAGGGCTATGTTCACCTGCTGGTGTTTAGCTGCTGTCCTGTGCCTTAAATCGTTTGTTTACGTCCCTCACTTCCGTTTCGCTTCTCATTTGCTAGCTGAACAGCTGATCAGAGTGGTTTCTTGGCCCGATAGCTTGTGTCCGTATTTTGGCCGATTCAACATGTTGAATCGGCCGTGTGTCGACCGTGAAAGGCCAACACAGAACGCACTGAACTAATTTTGGATAGCACTTGAGTCAAAATGGCTGACAAGACATGTAAACTAGGTCAACCATGAGAAGAAAGCTTTTCACTGTTGAAGAAGTGTTACTAAGCTTATTTCAAGATGCAGAAGAGCTTGAGGAAGAGAATGACATAATCCAGGATTCAAAGTCAATGCTGAGTGACAAAGGTAAGCTAAACAAGGTCAAAGCTAGCATTTCTAGATAGCATCTAGCTAGCAGCTAATGGTATGTTTCATCATAAAAAATCTTTTTAAAAATAAAATACATTTTAAAATAAATGTTAAAAATATCTTATAACTAGGGGTGCAACAATTAATCGACTCAATCGATGACCAAATGAGTTGCCAACTAATTCAGTCGTCGATTCGTTGGAGACATCATCACGTGTGTTTTCGCGCAGTTAAGCTCCAGCGTTATCTGTCTTTTTATCGGTTACTGGAGACATTTAAAACATGTCATATGTATTATTGCTACATACAGATGTAGCACTCCAGATAGGACTCCAGCTTACAGCTTCCTGCCTGCTACCTGCCTAAGACCAGCATCTGGGAATGTTAAGCCCTCCCACTATTTTCCAAGAGGGCGTTGCCAGATTTTCAATTTCAGGATTTAACCAGGAGATGGCGCTTCATTCACAAATACAGAAAGACAACTTTTCATGGACTTTCAGTTGTGTTTAGAAGAGCATTTGAACACATCAATATTTTAGATCAAATAAAGTATCAAATCTAATCTTGTAATTCAATAATATATAGTCTTTATATATTAAATAATCATAATAATAATGTAAATGTTTACATAACACTTCTTTATTTGTCATGCGGTCTACCTACGCTGTAAAATGTATTATCTCTTCGATTTACACACGGCATCTATTGCACTTCTGTCCATCCTGGGAGAGGGATCCCTCCTCTGTTGCTCTCCCCGAGGTTTCTCCCATTTTTCCCTTTGAAATGTGGGTTTTTCTGTGGAAGTTTTTCCTTGTACGATGTGAGGGTCTAAGGACAGAGGGTGTCGTTTTCTCATACTGATATTCTGAACAAACTGTGCTGTTGTATTTGCTGTAAAGGGTATTTTTATTATATGTACAGCACTTTGGCTCAACCAAAAATCGTTTAAAAATGTGCTATATAAATAAAACTTGATTTGATTTGATTTGATGCTCATACTTTTACCTTTACAATCGTTTGCTTTAATATGCAGTATATTTTTTGTATATTTTTGTGTTTGCTTCCTCCTGCTCCCTTTCGGACACATACTGTATGATTTATTATTATTATTAATATGAAGATATTATTAAGATAAGATAAGATAAGATGTTACTTTATTGATTGAACATTTTAGTTTAGAATGTGCTATCCCACGGTAATTCAGAAGGCTCACAGGTCAGATTCCGACCATTATTTAAAACAATAGGTGCTTTCATAATAATGATGAGAAACTATGAAATAAGAAATGAATCAAATTAAAATGTAATTATCATATCATATATTATATAGTGTATTGTATTATTAAGTAATATCATGCATTAACCCCATTATAGCAGATGCCACATTGAATGGATGAACACATTTATGCATCAATAATTACAACAGAGTATTTCTAAATACAAGTTGTAATCTAATCCTCTTATTTTACACAATTGACAGACAGTGTTATTTGTACGTCAATAGTCATATATTGTCATAACCTTTTTGTGTGAAATAATTAATATTATTATTATTTCCGCCCACTGTATGGCGAGCTGCATGAGAAACTGATGGGCTGTCAGGAGAGAGAGAGAGAGGGAGAGAGGAAAAGAGAGGATCCATTTCTCCCGTGTTATTATCCAAAGTTAATGTAAACTTTTGAATAATGCACTTATTATTATAGTGATGAACATTAAAAACAAAGCACGTTGGCTGATTTTGGACCCCCTCACTATTTGTTTTCACTACTTTAATTAAATGTTTGATAAGTGCATGCAGATCACAGTACAGTATGCTCGTTCAGTAAAACACGTACACAGATAAATTATTTTGTATTCCAAAAATCAGGAAGTAAAGTCCCCTGGTTTGTGACAAGATGTGAAGTCAACAGATAGTCACTCAGAGGGGGGTACTATTTCTTTTCAAATGCATATAGGCAATGCCATTCATTTACATGTAGGCAACACTGCCCTTCCAGTCAAGAATTTGAATTTGAATGGGATGGGGAGACGTGTGTGATTAAAAATGAGTGGCCAAACTAAGGCCCCGGCTCCATGAGGACAAATACGGCAAAACGCATCGGAGTAACGCAAATGCAACCGCAAAAAACCTTCCGTCCCCACGCAATATACACCGGATTGTGTCAAGCTCCACGAGACGGCTCAGTTTACATCCAAACGCTGGGAAAGCTGCAGTACATATGCCGAACCTGTACGTGGCGCTGTAACTTCCTCCACAAAAGCAGCAACTTCCTCCACAAAAGCAGCGAAGAAGAATGGTTGTCATGGCTGCACTTCTGTGTATTCTCCGCGGTGGGGGCCGACAGAACCGGGCAGAGTTTTTCGCCGGTCAGCGTGTGTTAAAGTTTAAATCTTCCGGACAAAATTATAAAAGTGCCGGTCAAAGGTCTTCATTGTTATTTATTGAGCTTTAAAACAAATGAATAACGACGATATAATGATATATAATCATCAAATACACTGAGCCTGTCTCTTTTTCCTCTCTTCTGACAGCGTCAGTGTCTGTCTCATGCAGCAGTTGATCCTGTAATGAGTGACCCGACAGTAAAAATGAACATATTTATAACTAGTTTAGGTAGTTTGAGAGGTAATTAAAATAGCTAAGGGTGATGATCCGACTTGAAGTGTGTGTTTTGCTCCCGCTGCATCACAGCGGCAGGAGCTGCGTGTCTCCGTCCTGTCAGATTAGACTTCACTCGCGTTTATGTCCATATCGAGATAAAGATAAATAATCTGAATTCAAGGAGGAGCTCCTGTAGATGTTGCACAAAGAACTGTAGCATGGTCAGTAGCGACTGGAGCACGATAGCAACCCTGCGGGGGAGAGGCGGGGCTATGAAAACGAATGACCGTATAGGCGACTCCACGGCCCCGTTGGACCCCCCAGAGCGCTCCGTTCCCAGATCTATCCACCTTTGGACCCGTTGTCGTTTGCGGGGTCTGTTTCTACGTTTCCCTTACGGCGTCGTTGAGCTTAGAGGGCTATACGCATGAGAAATATGCGGATTCAACCCGTTTTCGTCCTCGTGGAGCCGGGGCCTAAGACTTAGTTTTTCAAAAGAGAAAATGCAGATATTACACTCAGAAAAGAAATGGTACACATATCAGTACTCTTAGTGCCAAGTTGAAAGAGAATTCACTGCTCTAAACAAAGTCAATAATCAACATACAGTAGGGGGGTGGGCGATGGTGAACGGTATGGTCAATGTTTGGAAACACAATCCCCAGGATGTGTCCTAATCAAACCAAAAGAGAAAATGCAGATATTACACTCAGAAAAGAAATGGTAGACATGTCAGTACTCCTAGTGCCAAGTTGTCTCAGACAATCTGCATTTCCTAATGTGGGACAGTTCTGTGCAAAATGTGGGACACTGAAAAGTCTATGTTAAAAAGCCTCAGTCACCTTAATTCATGTAATAAAAACATCTCAGGTCAGTAACTGTCACGATCTGTCTGTGTTGTGTTTTGTCTTGTCTTTTTCTGTCTTTGGTTTCCTGTTTTGTTTTGAAAAGTGTTCATCCCCGTCTTGCCTGTTGCTTCCTGTCTCTGTGTTCCCTCCTGCCTGATTGCCCGATTGTGTTCACCTGGTGCCCCTGTGTTTTCTCCTCCCTCCTCACCTGTGTCTTGTTTGTGTGTATTTTAGTTCTGGTTTTTCTGTCTGTCATTGTTGGTTACTTGTTTGTCTTTGACTGTGTCACAGGGTAGTGTTCTGTTGTCTACTTTGTTACCTTGGATTAAAGGAATTATCTTGGGAATCTGCATTTGGGTCCTGCCTGCTTCACTCAACCCTGACAGAAGGAACCAACCAGAAATGGGCCCAGCAGATCCATTTGAGGTGGATTTACAAAATGTTACCTTTTCTTTGGCTTGCTGCTATGGTAGGTGGAGGGGAGCGTCCAGTGTTCAGCAGAAAGAGGCTGCTCTGGCAGAGGCTCACCAGGTGGCAACAGTGGATCCATCTTTAGTTAAGTTCTTACCTGATTTTGGATTTCCTTTCGACGTGTGATTCCCGGCCTGCTAGCCCCAGGCATGCTAGCCCCCTGCCTCCCAACTCCCAACCTGACACCATACATCTCGGTGTGTTCCGTCTGGAGTCAACCCCTGCTTCTTCCCCATTTCCTGCTCCTGTCCAGGAGCCGTTCTCGGGCACTCGTCTGGCTTTTGGAGGTCCACGGAGCCTCCAAAAGGCTCCTAAGAGAAGGAGTCGCAAGTCCAGGCTAGCAGCCCGAGCCCCAGAAGCCATGCTTTGGGCTCCAGTACAGGCCCCAGCAGCCATGGTTCCGGCTCCAGAACCGGCCCACACAGCCATGGTTCCGGCTCCAGAACCGGCCCACACAGCCATGGTTCCAGCCCCAGTTCTGGCCCCAGCAGCCATGGTTCCAGCCCCAGTTCTGGCCCCAGCAGCCATGGTTCCGGCTCCAGAACCGGCCCACACAGCCATGGTTCCGGCTCCAGAACCGGCCCATACAGCCATGGTTCCAGCCCCAGTTCTGGCCCCAGCAGCCATGGTTCCGGTCTCTGTTCCGGTCCAGCACGCCATTTCTCATCAGGGAAATCTTCTGGGCCAACATGAGCAGATGATGCGAGCCTTAGTTGAAAGCAATCAGTCCATGGCTCTACACATCTCAAACCTTGCTGCTCAGGTCTCAACTCTGACGTCTTCTGCTGCATTTCCTGCCTCCTCCAATCCACCTGTGGATTCCACTCCAGCCCCTCGTGTCCTGTCGGTGGTCCGGCCGACTCCAGCACCTCGTCTCCTGTTGGCTCTCCGGCCGACGCCAACCCCATGTCCTGTCCTGTTGGGGGTCCCGCCGACTACTCTTCTGCCGGGGGTCCTGCCAACCCTGTGTCCTGTGCTGTTGGAGGTCCCGCCGACTACTGTCCCGCCGGGGGTCTTGCCAACTCCATGTCCTGTCCCATTGGGGGTCCCGCCGACTACTCTTCTGCCGGGGGTCCTGCCAACCCTATGTCCTGTGCCGTTGGAGGTCCCGCCGACTACTCTTCTGCCGGGGGTCTTGCCAATCCTATGTCCTGTTCCGTTGGGGGTCCCGCCGACTACTCTCCTGCCGGGGGTCTTGCCAATCCTATGTCCTGTTCCGTTGGGGGTCCCGCCGACTACTCTCCTGCCGGGGGTCTTGCCAACTCCATGTCCTGTCCCATTGGGGGTCCCACCGACTACTCTTCTGCCGGGGGTCTTGCCAACCCCATGTCCTGTCCCATTGGGGGTCCCACCGACTACTCTTCTGCCGGGGGTCTTGCCAACCCTATGTCCTGTTCCGTTGGGGGTCCCGCCGACTACTCTCCTGCCGGGGGTCTTGCCAATCCTATGTCCTGTTCCGTTGGAGGTCCCGCCGACTACTCTCCTGCCGGGGGTCTTGCCAACTCCATGTCCTGTCCCATTGGGGGTCCCACCGACTACTCCTCTGCCGGGGGTCTTGCCAACCCTATGTCCTGTGCCGTTGGGGGTTCCGCTGAGGGTCCTGCCAACTCCATGTCCAGTATCGTTGGGGGTCCTGCCGACACCTGTTCCGCTGTGGGTCCTGCCAGCTCCATGTTCTGTTCTGTTGGGGGTCCCGCCGACACCTGTCCCGCCGGGGGTCCTGCCAACTCTGTGTCCTGTCCTGTTGGAGGTCCCGCCGACACCGTTTCCACCGGGGGTCCTGCCAACTCTGTGTCCTGTTCCGTTGGGGGTCCAGTCGACACCAGCCCATGTCTTGTTCAGGATCCCGTCTACGCCTGTCCCGTCAGCTCCGGTTCCTGTCCGGCCGATACTGGGTCCTGCCCGTCCTCCGGAGTTGTGCCGTCAGCGCCTTCCTGCCCGTCCTCCGGAGCTGTCCCGTCGGCGCCTTCCTGCCCGTCCTCCGGAGCTGTCCCGTCATGGCCTTCCTGCCCGTCCTCCGGAGCTGTCCCGTCGCCGCCTTCTTGTTCGCCCTCGAGCGGGCCCCTGAGTGCCGCGGTCTTCGCCCTCGAGCCCGGCCCCCTGAGTGCCGCGGTCTTCGCCCTCGAGCCCGGCCCCCTGAGTTCCCCAGCCGCTGCCTTCGCCCTCGAGCCCGGCCCCCTGAGTGCCGGGGCCTTCGCCCTCGAGCTCGGCCCCCTGATTTCCCCAGCCGTGGTCTTCGCCCTTTTTTGAACTCTGCCTTGCCCCAGGGCCGTCCGCCCGAGACCCCCTCCTTGATCTCTGCCTTGCCCCCGGGCCATCCGCCCGAGACCCCTTCCGGGTCCTCCGCTGTGCCCCTGGGCTGTCAGCCCAAACCCGTCCTCCAGACCCCCTCCACCCACCCTTTTGGCCCTAGTTATGTGTCCCTCCTCCGGTCCCCCTCCACCCACCCTGCTGGACTTTTTTGGGACGTCTGGGATCTGTCCCTTGAGGGGGGGGGTACTGTCACGATCTGTCTGTGTTGTGTTTTGTCTTGTCTTTTTCTGTCTTTGGTTTCCTATTTTGTTTTGAAAAGTGTTCCACCCCGTCTTGCCTGTTGCTTCCTGTCTCTGTGTTCCCTCCTGCCTGATTGCCCGATTGTGTTCACCTGGTGCCCCTGTGTTTTCTCCTCCCTCCTCACCTGTGTCTTGTTTGTGTGTATTTTAGTTCTGGTTTTTCTGTCTGTCATTGTTGGTTCCTTGTTTGTCTTTGACTGTGTCACAGGGTAGTGTTCTGTTGTCTACTTTGTTACCTTGGATTAAAGGAATTATCTTGGGAATCTGCATTTGGGTCCTGCCTGCTTCACTCAACCCTGACTAACACTGAAAGCTAAATGTGCAATACCATGTTCAGCTATGTTACTATTTATAATGTTATTGTTGTTACAACAGAAGATGTTTTTCTTTATATTGAAGTAAATACATCAATCTGTGACACTTTTATTTTGTAAGATAGCAAGGGGGGGCATATTGTGATAACCAGGCCTGTCATAAAATGCACCCCACCCAAAAAGATGTTTGTATTAATCCCACCCTCAAGCATTTTTTAGGGTATAGTTGTGGGACTAGTACCAATGAATGGAGCAAGTTTCATGAATGTGACACTTTTATGTAAGATAGCAAGGGGTGCATAACGTGGCAAAAATATGCTGACAAAGACTGTAACGTTTGTAAACATATTTTGATTATTATATGACAAATATGTAGAATTAAACAATACATTTTAAAGCACGTGTATACAGACAGGACGTAAATATAATAACAAAAAAAAAAGATTAAAAAAAAAAAAAAACTGAAAAGGAAGTGACGAATGAATTTCGACACCACTACCATCAAATACGGAGCGAAAAGTTTAACCACAAGAATCAAGACTATGAGCTACCACTAAACAACTCACAGTCTGAAAAAATTACCATTAATAAAAACCCTGAACGTTTACTTTTCGTTTTAAGGTGTAAACGTGTCATTTAGGAACTGCGACAGCATAAATATGCGAACACAAACCTACAGACTGCTGGAGAAGAGATATCACAGGGGGGGGTTGGGACACACACATTCCGATGGACAATTAGTTTTAAACAAAGAGTATACTCAACATAGGCCTACACCCCATGGGGGGTGGGGGCTGGTGAACGGTATGGTCAATGTTTGTAAACAAGGTTCAAGGTTCAAGGTTCTTTATTGTCAATCTGACATAGCTACAGAGTAATTATGCAGTTGAAAATCTTATGTCACAGGCTTCTCCAACAATGCAACATAATAACATAACATAATAACAATAAGAGCATGAGCAATACAAAAATAATAATAGTTATAAAAATGAAATAAAGTTATGATGTGGAATAGTGCAGTATGAGTCTATATACAAGTTATTGGAATGATATATATATATTAGGTATTAGATACATACTACTGAGTAGCAGTTGAATGTTTGAAGTTGTTTCAACAGTTCAATTTTTTAACAGTCTCACTGCCCGCGGGAAGAAACTGTCTCCGAATCTTCTTGTCCTTGCCAGGATGCTGCGGTAACGTCTGCCAGACGGCAACAGAAAGAACAGTTTGTGGCTGGGGTGATGGGGGTCTTTGATAATCTGTAGTGATTTCTTCCTGAGCCGCTGGGAGTAAAGGTCCTCCATGGATGGCAGCTCCGTCCTGGTGATGTGCTGTGCAGTTTTCACCACCCTCTGTAAAGCCTTACGATCGAGGTCGGTGCAGCTGCCGTACCAGGCCGTCATGCTGCCAGTGAGGATACTCTCTATCGTGCACCTGTAGAAGTTGCAGAGTATCCTGGAATCCATTTTGAACCTCCTCAACCTGCGGAGGAAGAAGAGCCGCTGTCGAGCTTTCTTGGTGATGGTGGTGGTGTGAAGAGACCATGTCAGGTCCTCAGTGATGTGGACCCCAAGGAACCTGAAGCTTTTGACTCTCTCCACCGTAGTCCCATTGATGGCGATGGGGGCGTGTCCCTCTCCCTGCTGCTTCCTGTAGTCCACAATCAGCTCCTTTGTTTTGCTGATGTTGAGATGGAGGTTGTTCTCCTGGCACCAAGATGTCAGGTTTTCGACCTCCTCTCTGTACGCCGTCTCGTCATCGTCTGTGATCTGGCCGATGACGGTCGTGTCATCAGCAAACTTCACGATGGTGTTGGAGCTGTGTGTGGCCACGCAGTCGTGGGTGAACAGGGAGTAGAGGAGAGGGCTGAGCACGCAGCCTTGAGGGGCACCGGTGTTGAGAATCAGGGTGGAGGATGTGATATTTCCCACCCGCACTGCCTGGGGTCTGCCCGTCAGGAAGTTCAGGATCCAGTCACAGAGGGCGCTGTTGAGCCCGAGGTCTCTGAGCTTGATGGCCAGCTTGGAGGGCACAATGGTGTTGAATGCTGAACTGTAGTCAATGAACAGCATTCTCACATATGTGTTCCTGTTCTTCGGGTCCAGGTGTGAGAGGGCAGTGTGGAGGGTGAGGGCTATGGCGTCGTCTGTGGACCTGTTTGCTCTGTAGGCAAACTGCAGGGGGTCCAGAGATTCAGGGAGGGAGGAGGTGATGAATAATTTGACTAACCGCTCAAAGCACTTCATTATGATGGAGGTGAGTGCTACTGGGCGGTAGTCGTTGGGGCAGGTGATGATTGTCTTTTTGGGGACAGGAATGATGGTGGAGTGTTTAAGACATGTGGGGACTACAGACTGCAGCAGGGACCTGTTGAAGATGTCTGTGAACACCTCTGCCAGCTGAACTGCACACACCCTGAGAACACGGCCAGGGATGCCATCAGGTCCAGGAGCCTTGTGTGGGTTAACCCTTTTAAAGGATTTACACACATCTGCCCTATTTAAAACAAAAGGGCAGTGTAGCTCCTGGTCCCTCTGTACCTCCACAGCCTGGCTGCTCTCAAAGCGTGCAAAAAAACTGTTTAGCTCATCTGGGAGAGATGCGCACGCAGACACTCCCGCAGCACCCCCCGCTGCTCCTTTGTAGTCAGTCATTGTCCTTAGTCCCGCCCACATATTCCTAGTGTTACAGCCTTTGAAGTCAGATTCCACCTTGTCTTTGTACTGTCTCTTTGCATTTTGAATTGCTCTCCGGAGATCATACCTAGACTTCCTGTACTCCTCTGTACACTGTGACATTTTGACTTTATTTGATCATTTCAGTTAAAAACTAACGTTCATATTTCTCTTTTTGAGAAGAGAAATATGAATATGTTAGTGGCTGACCCAGCCCCATGGTCTGTCACAGTAGTGCGGGAAAGAGAAGTGCACTGTTTTGCCTGGCTGGACCTGTAATTTACAGGAAAGGAGTGCGCGCTACTAAAGAGACGCGCTACCATGGAAACCAAACAATGGTGTAGCTGTATTGAAGTCCGAGTGGAAACAGTAGCATTTGGAGCGTTATGTTAGAATGAAACAGCCAGGTCGTGACTCACAAAAAAAAAGTGTTACTTCACTAACTGTAAGCTTGTCACTCAGAGTAACCTACAGTTAACTTAACTGCTGGAGAAGAAAGATCAGGGGGGGGGAGAGAGCTGTGGCTGATGGACCATTAGGTGTGTAAACACACAGCTGAGAGCTGCCGTTTCATTCAGACTGTTTAAAAAACGGTAACAACGGACAATTTTTCTTAGCGGATGCATGTCAATTTAAATCAATACATACAACTATTTTTTAAATCAATAAAAACATTTTCTAAATCCATAAAAGCATTTCAATTAATATTGGGAGTCATGTCGTTACTTTGTTGAGAATGTGGCCATGTAATAAGCGGGATAATTTGCAGCGACTTGGTCATTATGGGGAAAAATAACACCCAGGGATCAAGATCTGGATCTGCCTGACAAGGCTCCATTAAATTATAAATATTTTTAGTGAATTACTGAGTTTAGGCACGTTAATAACGTTTTAATGAAGTTGAATACAGTATATTCATATTTGTCAGTGATTTCATGTCAATTCGGCAAACATAAACATAAATGACCGTGGTGAAGATGATGATTAAATTAGGATTAAAAATCGAGAGCCGGCTGCATTTCCTCTCGTTCGTTTTTTTCGACTAAACAACATTATTTTGTTAAATAACAACATGGTGATGTTTTGTAAATGATTACATGTCTCTTATTTAGCACAGACTATGATCCTATCCGTGACATATGGATCTTAAGATCCGCTATACAGTAGTACCAGACATACTGTACATCTAGCGTACTGTATCGAAGTTGATTTCACATGAGCTCCAGTGTGGAACCCCACTGCACCCCCTGGTGGATCAATGATCCATTGCAGCTGGCTTCACAATAATTAAATGTATTTATCACGGGGGCGGTCTCAAGTCAGACTGGAGGCTGTCTCTTGGATCACGGGCAGATCACGGGCCGACCACGGCCCTCGCATTTCAAACTGTCCTAAATGAGCTGCTACATCTGTAAACATTATATCGCAGTCTTAGTGTCGCCAACTCCGTTTCTAATATGCAATAAGACCAGGGTTGCCAACTCTCACGCATCTGGCGTGTGACACACGCTTTCACTCTCAATCTCACGCTCTCACGCTGCCCAAAATATTCTCACGCCAAAAACAAGATGAAGCGGCGATCGTTTTTGGCTGGTTATTTACAATGTTGAGTTGACAGCATTATTTGTAGTACTTCCATTTACTGACGATGGGGGCGCTGCATAACTACGTAGCCTTGATTAAAGCAAACAGAAGAAGACGACATATATCAACAAACCACCGCAGCCCGGACTTGTATCGGAGCAGCGGAGGAATGATGAGGTATCTAGAGATCTGAGTCCAGTGGGCTGCTTGTGTTTCTGTTCATCAGGACATCATGTGACCAGCAGATCCTGTGTGAACGCACTACGTTAGTCAGTGGACGTCCGACAACATGCACACTAACTTATATTGCAGCCATAGGCTATACTTTGGTTTAAATTGCGTGAATAAACTAGCTAGAGAGCTAAAGTTAATTTCATTCATCCAATGTCAGAAGGATTACCTTTTAACAAACGTTGTAATGCTTTTCTTTCATTTCAATTTGAGTAAAACATTGAAGATATAATATTGTATTGTTTTCTTTTTACACTGACTCAGATATAATGAAAAGACTACGTTAGTCGAAGCTCAGCTTTGGTAAGGAAGAGACAGGACAGGCAGAGAGAAAGATGCGGCTTTCACACCAGCGCTTTTACCTTTCTAGCTCCGAGCTAGAGCTTTTCTAGTTCAGCTCCGGTTTCCCTTTTCTGCTCCCGCTCTGTTCACACCACAGAGCCGGGATGGTGCTGCCGCTGCTGCGTCATGACGTCACCGTTTACATCGCTGATTTGCTCCCCAACGGCGCTCACAACAACAACAACGGGGGACTGCGTCGGGTCGATGATCGTGTTGCTTTTAATCATACGAAGCCAGATTAAAAAAATAACGACTTCTCCAACCTTATATTTTTCTCCAGAGTGCCGTGGTTCATTGTTTATTAATGTGTTTCAGCGGCATTTACCGACCGCTGCAGTGCTGGCTGAGTTTATTCTCCCGTTAGCTCCGGGTTAGCTCACACGGCTCTAAAGTATTCACTGTCTGACTGTCACACAAGCAGCTGATACATATCCCCAGTTCGCCTTAAGTGAATGTGTGTCAGTCTGAATTGACGCTCTTTGGCATCACAACGCTGTTATGAAAGTTTCTCTGGTATAACATGGGTGATGTTAGCATAGCAACCGAAGCTAAACTGACTACTTGCTAAGCCGTTTTCTACAGGCACATTTTACCGGCGTATTTTTCATTATGATTCTACTTGTGATAGTCGGACATGACAACCTGTGCAGCCCATGTATTGATTCCATCCGATAGCTGCTATAATAAAAAACAAAACGCCTGCTCTCCACAATGATCAATAACAGCGAACGGATGGTCAAAGTAAGGTACAAATAAACAGAATCACACGAAGCCTGGTTAGTGTTGCCTGACTTTATAAAGTGTGTTTTTTTTTTATAAGTGTGTGGTTGCCTTCTCGTCACTTTGCTCAGCGCTACTGCTTGTAGGCAGGCATGACGAGACTCTTCAGTCGACCCATGTTCAGGGGAGGTGGGTTTAGTTTCCTGCACGCCTCGACGTAAGAGAGACGTAAGCAACGCCGCCTCTTAGCTCCGAAGCTCTTGCTTCTAGACCGACAATTTTTTGGAGCTGGAAGTGAACCGGATTCCGGAGCTAAGAGGCGGCGCCGCTGCGGTGTGAACAGGAAAAACCGGTACTTTTCAGGCTCTAGCTCCGAGCCGGCGCTGAAAACGCGTTGGTGTGAAAGGGGCAAGAGAGAAAGTGATGGAAGTCAGGGAGGAACTGCAGGTACAGTCACACAAAAATAATGTAGGCTTAATAACCCCATCTATCTATCCATCCATCCATCCATCCATCCATCCATCCATCCATCCATCCATCCATCCATCCATCCATCCATCCATCCATCCATCCATCCATCCATCTATAACTTAGTCTTCATTTACAATATAGACAATATGCATCATTTTTAAAACAACTTACATCTATTGCAGTTATGATGTCATAATAACAGACAATTGTATATAACACAATTTGCTTACATCTTTGTTCTCTTTTGAGAATCAAACAAAACAGATTTAAAAAAAGAAAAATGCAAACAAACAAGTGAAATTAAAACTGCGGTCGCAGAAGTGCGCGCAGTGATGAGCGGGCCCTCGCGTCCGTGCGCCTGTCGGGGAGGGCAGCTGGTCGTCCCGGCGTCAAGCAGACGCGTGCGAGTCCTCCGAAATGAGCAGTTTGTCATTTCTATAATTTTCGCGTCTCAGACTCCCAGGTCCTCCGGCAGCGACCCGGAAACGGATGTCGGCGCGACGTGTCGAAGGAAAACAAATTTCTCTAAAGGCTCGTCGAGGATCGATTATCGAGGAGGCTGTCTGGAGGAGCCGTAACCGAGGATACACTGATTTAGAGGAGAGAGGAGTCTCTTTGGAGGAGCTATAACCGAGGGTACACTGATGTAGAGGAGAGAGGAGAGAGGAGTCTCTCTGGAGGAGCTATAATCGAGGGTACACTGATGTATTCTCCGGAGTCGATTTCAGCCAACAGTGATGTTTAAAAGAGGCGTGACGCATGGCTGGACTTATGTCAACGAAGCACAGCTCTGCAAACTGTTCCCGTTGTGATTATAAGTTATTTAAGATGATCAAATGTGCATCAGACTTTCTGGCCTTTACCGTTTGTTTACTCACTAATCACATCTCCCCTGGATGATAGGCTATTTATTTGTTTAATACAACTGCTTTCATTGTGACGCGATGTTTACAGTGAGAACAGCTGCTGAGGTCAGTGCAGAAAGCAGAACAGTGTGTATAATATATATCGCTCAATAATATATGTAACAGGCCTACATTTCACACTTTATTTGTAGGCTTTAGGAGATATCTACAAATAAACAGTAGGGTTAGGGTTAGGGTTAGGGTTATGAAGTGTATAGGTGTCTGTTGTAATGAATATGCCGCCAGCAAAGGGCGTTGTTGGACAAACAGTAGGTGAGTGTGTGTGTGTTTGTGTGTCTGTTTTTGTGTGTGTGTGAGAGTTGATGTGCCGGGCAGACAGGCGGGTCTCAGTAGCTTAAGGTAGTAACTGACATATAAATGGTCAAAGATTGTACATTCTCAGTTAGCTTACGAGCTCCATGTTCAAGCGATCGACTATTCCTTCGCAAAGTAGCATCACATTGGATATGCGCTTAAGTTGCCCTAGATTGGAATTTTTCCGATCATTTCCCTATGACGAATTAGCAGAAATGTGCTTAAAATGCATGAAAAACGCACATTTTTCAAAATGGCCGACTTTCTGGGGGGCGGGGCTAATGAAAAGCAATTTGAAATATGTGTGCAATCATAATAGCAATGTGTATAAAGCGTTTCGTGAATATCGGAAAAACTATATGCGAGCAGTTTGGAGCAATTTGCGACATGTAAATCGTCAAAAACTGTGTATTCGCTGTTAGCTTACTACCTCCACGAGTGATTTTTCAAAAATGTGCTCCGCAATTAAGTATCATATTGGATAGGGGCTGAAGTTGTCCTGGATTGGAATTTTTCCGATCATTCCCCTAGGAGGAGTTTGCAAGAATGTGCTTAAAATGCATGAAAAACGCACATTTTTCAAAATGGCCGACTTCCTGGGGGGCGGGGCTAATGGAAGCTATTTAGAAATGTGTCCACAATTCCATGAGGAATGTCTGTGCCACAATTCGTGAAGTTCTGAGAAACTATATGTGACTACCGGGGGGGCTAGTGAGCGTTTTTTTTGAAAAATTACGTTTTTTTTTTACATTCTCAAAAAGGTCGTGGGCTGTGACGTGAGTCCCAAGTTTTGCGTACGATGTTCATTTTATGCTATCGCAATCTAAAGAAAATGTATAGGCCACGTCCACATTCTGCATTTGTTGCGATACTTTAAATCTCAGTTAGTAGTCACCCCCAGAGTATGTGTAAAACATTTTTCTTTTAATTCGTCCATACGTTCTGGAGTTATAAATTGGTGGTGTTTTTGGCGCCCCCTATAGTCCTTAATGAAAATTCTTTGGTGTGCCTATTCCCCAAGACAGGCTGAACCTATCCACCAAAATCTGTGATGTTTGTATACATTGTTGATGAGTTATGAGCATTTCTTTCTAAGCCCCGCCTTTTTGCGAGTACGTTTTGATTCATGGTGGCAATATCTATCGTCTGAACATGCTCATTTTGTACGGTAATGTGTCTGACCCTCCACCGATGCTGTATACGAAGTTTGGTGTTGAAAAACTGAAAATTGAAATTTAAGTGAATATTTAACTGATTATGTAAATGATGCTAATTAAAAAAAAAATAATGTAGGCGGAGCTTAGGGTTCCAAGAAAATTATTTGTAGAGCAGGTCCAACCGGATATGTGTGCAAAATTTCAGCTAATTCTGAGTTACGGTGCGACTTTGTAAATTTATTCCGAAATGGGATTTTGATAGGTGGCGCTAGCGAGCAGGTTGGAATATTTAACCCATTGACTCCAGAATATAAAATGTTTCACCGGTCCTAGCGTACGTGCACAATTATACAACTTTTGAAGCATCCTAAAGGCCTCAAAAACAGGAAACAGTAGCAGAAAAAGAACAAAGAATAATTCCACGAAGAACAATAGGTTCCTTGCACTTCGTGCTAGGACGCCGTTGGGTCCTAGCGCTCCGTGCTCGGGCCCTAATGAACTAAATTGCTGAATTGCTTTTAATTCACTGGCAGGAGCTGTGAGGATCTGCAGTACTTCCTCCTTCTTTTCCCCTTCTGTGTTTGTTTTTGTCTGTTTGTCTGTGTGTCTGTCTTCCTGGCTGGGCGTGGCTGACCTACATTCTGATTCCCGCCAACTCACCTCCGCTGCTGTTGTTCATCTCACTGATTGCCACTACTCACCTGCACCTGCTTAAAACCCTGGTTGCCATCCTCAGACTTCGCCAGTTCTTCGTTTATTCTTCAGTGGTAAACTATCGTCCAGGCCTACTAGTATTTTTCCTAGTGATTTTTTGATGCTCCTTGTGAAAGGATATTCTTTCCTAATCCTGCTTATTTTTCCTGTTCCAGATCCACATACACCTGCCGCTCTGCCTGCCACGTCCAGCCTCCCCTCCTGGTCAGTCCTGCTCCACGTCTCCCTTCTCTGTGCTCTTCGTCAACTCCTTGCCTGTGTCGTGGACAAAATAAAGCCCTTTTTTGACACTTCACCACTGTCTCAGTTTTAGTGCTTGCATAGCGGGTACTCATCTCCAGTCACTTCTCGTGAAACCTAACAGGAGCGACAGGAGTGAGCAAAAAGTGAACAACGAGGGAGAGATTGAACAAAGAGAAAGATTAGAGGACAGAGAGACTAAAGAAGATGGAAGAGAGGGGGCAGGTTATGGAAAGGAGAGAGACATGGAAAATGAATGTTGACAATGTTTTGTGATCATTTTAGCCTCTTCTGCATGTCCAGATCATTCATAGTAACAATTAACTGATTCAAAATAATTTATGCTTTAGCCCACTGACATGGTTTGAAATCGATATATTATCCAATTTGTGACCCCCCACAGGACTTAAAAAGCACCTAACTAGATCATGAAAATCCCGGAAATCTCGGGGGAGTACTCAGTAAAATGCCGGTACTCAGCCGCCGGCCGCACGTCATGACGCATGACAACAAATATGCCCAGCCAGATACGGCTCTGTGCCCAGCGTAGTGCGTACCTAGATGATGCATCAATGAGATGATGCATCAATGAGATGCCGCCGGCGGCATCTCATTGATGCATCATAGACGCGCCGCCGCGATAGTCTAGAGCAGAAAAGACATCACATAACGACGACGTTAGCATTTCGAAAATGTTAGCGTGGCTTAATAATAGTGCGAAAAGACAGCGGTTGTCGCCGGACAAGGATACAGAAAATGCTGTGCCTGTGTCTGAAATTGTGCCTTCTCTGGTCGAGCCTCCTGCTCCAAGTTCAGTAGCACTAGCTCCCACAGAGCCTTCTCTCCCGCTAACATTAGCTGCTGCTGGCGCAACTACCACCAACAACACCGGGCAAAGCGATGCACCTGACTGCTGGACAAGGGACCAGGTGGACTATTTTTGCAAGACCAATGAATGGCTCATTGTTAAAGACAAAAAGCTGGGATGTCGGATATGTAAAGAGGTGAAATATTTGGGAAAACACACTGGACAAGGAGTGAAAGTATCGATTGAATGGGGTGAGTGTGCAGTGTCTCATTTCGGTAGTGACAAGTGCAAACAACAAGCTAGCCTTGAGAAAAAAAATCAAAGAATCACAAGCCCATGTAAAAGCTGCTGACATACTTCAATCTGCTTCACGTGAAGCAATTCAAAAGCAAGTGCAGTCTATGCATAGATCAGAATACGAAACCACTATCAGAGTTTTTCGAACGGCATATAAAATTGGCAAGCATAGCCGGCCATTCACAGACATGCCAATTGATTTGAACTTACAGAAACTGAACGGGCTGAACGTGGGCAGGGTTTTGCACTCTAATAAAACCTGCGGCGAAATCATCGACCACATAGCAGATGAGCTGAAGAAGAAAATGGGAAAAGACACTATAGAAAACAAAAGAAAACTCTGTGTTTTGGTCGATGAATCTACCACTATTAGTGGTAAAATTGTGCTTGTTGTGTGTCTACGCTCAGCATTAGCTGATGCTGAGCCCGAAACGTTTTTTTGGGAGCTGATCGAGTTGGATGGAACAACTGCTGATGACATCACAAAGGCTTTAATGGAGTGTCTTGGAAGACATTTTAACGAGGACTTTTTTGGTCAGTGTTTAGTTTCTTTTGCATGTGATGGGGCTTCAGTAATGCTAGGGAAGAGAACAGGCGTTGCTACCCAGTTGTGTAGTAAATTCCCAAGCCTGTTTGTGTGGCACTGCTCGAATCATCGACTAGAGCTGGCAGTTGGGGATGTGGTCAAGGAGGTCTCAGGGCTCAATCATTTTCAAATCTTTTTTGATAAACTCTACTCATTGTTTCATGCCTCCCCCAAAAATCAGAGGCAGTTAGCGCAGTGTGCACAAGCAGTCGGACAGCGTCTCCTGGTGATCGGGCGTGTTTTGTCCATCCGCTGGGTAGCTTCAAGTGAAAGGAGCGCCAGAGCAGTCTGGGAAAACTACTGAGTGCTTCATGATCACTTTTCAAATGCTGCAAACGACACGAGCAGGGATTCCAGAGACAGAGCAAAGTACAAGGGCCTTGATAATGTGCTCACATCTGCACCGTTTGTCAGCAATCTGGGACTGATGTATGATGCGCTCACAGAGCTCAGCGACCTCTCTCGGCAACTCCAAAAAAGAGAGATGACACTGCCTACAGCAGATAGGCTGCTAACTCGAGAAATACGAGTTTTTGAATCCATGGTCTCCATGCCTGGCCCACATATGACTACAGTTCATAGAGCTCTAGCTGAGAAATCTTTCAAGGGTGTTGCCCTGCGTGAGAATGGCAGGCTTGTACAGATACATGCAGGTCAGTTTTTCCGCAGTATAGTAGAGAATCTGAGACACAGAATGACTTCCACAACCTCCTCTCATGTCAGCACAAGAGAAAGCCCATTACAAGGCCGGGAGGCCCGGGACAATCAGCTAATACATTACATGAAAGTTCTCCATCCTGGTAGTTGGCCTGAAGAGGAGTTAGACATACAGTATGGGGACGCAGAGGTGCTACGTTTGTGCGAAGTGCTGAAAGTGGACAGAAGAGAGACTGTTCAGGGCTTTCGTGAATACAAGTCGCAAAATCGCAAGTGTTTTGTGATTTTGTCAAGTCGAGTCCAAAGTCATAAAATTGGTGACTCGAGTCCAAGTCATGTGACTCGAGTCCAAGTCATGTGACTCGAGTCCACACCTCTGGAATGCAGTTACAGAAAAGCACAGGGAAACAAATGAAGAATATGTAATCCTGATATTAGAGCCAGTGAGTGTTGATGAAAGAAGAGATGAGATCCAGCAAAGAGGAAGGAAAAGAAAGAGAGATCCTGATAACTGGAAAAAAAAATTACGGAAAAGACTGCGGAACTCAGGGCAAAGCTATGTGAGTTCATGTCCCAGGAAGAAGAGTCAGGGAAAAAGACTGTGTTTCCTGTCGTTACAAATGTAACCACAATTTCCCAGAGTCAGAAAGGGAAATGATTTTCGATCAGTTTTGGAAAATGGGAGATGCAGAAAGACTTTATCATAAGTCATACAGTGACAAAGATAAAAAAGAGGCAGACCACCACAGAATCAAAGCGACAGAACACAATAGAGTACTATCTCACCACACAGGGGAAGTCTGTTCGAGTCTGCAAGGATTATTTTTTGAAAACCCTTGACGTATCTGAGAAGTTTGCAAGGTCTGCAGGCGGCCATCCCTCAAGCCAACTGGGAATCTCACCCTCAAGTTCTCAGGATAAACATTCCCCATACAACAAAATCCCTGAGCTCAACAAAAATCTGATCATGAGGCACATCAAATCATTCCCAACATTAGAGTCACACTACTCTAGGAAAGATACCACAAAGCTGTACCTTGAGGAAAATTTAAATGTGACCAAAATGTACGAACTTTATGTACAGAAATGCCACAACGAGTGGAAAGTAAATCCAGAGAAACTTAGTTTCTACAGATCCATCTTCAACAGAGAATTCAACTTGGGCTTTCACCAACCCAAAAAAGACGCATGCAAGTACTGTGAGTGGTACAAGCGTTTGAATCCCAGTGACAAAGTACACCATGAAGAAGAATACAATGCCCACCAAACAAGAAAGGTGCAGGCCAGGGAACATAAAGAAAATGATAAGAGACAAGCACAAGCACAGTCCTCATATAAAGCTCTCACATTTGATCTCGAGCAAGTGCTGACCACTCCCTGGAGCAATGTAAGCAGTCTTTTTTATTCAAGGAAGTTGAGCACGTACAACCTTACAGTGTACGAGTTGGGCAACAAAGAAGCACAATGTTACATGTGGCATGAGGGTGAAGGGGGGCGTGGCTCATCAGAGATCAGCACATGCATGTTCCAGTATCTGTCAACTCTTTCAGGTACTGAGCATGTGGTGCTGTACTCTGACACATGTGGAGGGCAGAACAGGAACGCTGGTTTTAGTGCCATGTGTCTCCATGCAGTCAAAACCTTGCCCATCTCCATTATTGACCATAAATTCATGGAGTCTGGACACAGTCAGATGGAATGTGACAGTGTCCATGCAGCCATTGAGACCGCCAAAAAAAAAGTGCCTGTGTACAGTCCGGAGGGGTACTACACTCTTGTGAGGATGGCAAGGAGGAACAGGCCATACAAGGTGATTGAGCTTGGGCACAGTGACTTTCTGGATTTCAAGTCCTTCTCACAACACACGGTCCGAAACAGAACCAAAGACACAGAGGGACAAACAGTTCGTTGGCAGAAAATTAAATGGCTGCGCTACACAAAAGAGGGTCCGAAAGGGATTCAGTTCAAATATTCGCTGTCCAACCAACCATTTCAAATGCTGCAAGTTGGAAAGCAGGAGACCAGAGGTGCTCATGCAATTGAACCAAAGAAGATGCACACAGGTCCACCTGGGATCACTGCTGTGAAAAAGAAAGACTTACTCACACTGTGCACAAATGGGAGTATCCCTCACTCCTATGTGGACTTCTACCAGTCTTTGCAAGTCATTCAGGCAGAGAAGGCTAGTTTGTCGTTTCAAATCAAATCAATGATCTGTATGAAATATGCTGTTGTCGTATATAATTATATTGTTATGTTTGACATTCCAAATGTTCTAAAGTCTTTGTTGATTTGCCAAACAGTTATTTGGCCGGGTTTAATGTAATTTATTGTTATTCAGTGAACTAATGTGATATTGATATTTTATATTATCACAATGGACTCTGTAGCCTTTTTTCAATTGGTTATTTGGGGAAATGGCTAAACAATGAGTTATTTGGCAAAATGGTTATTAATATATTTTTTAATATAATTACATTCAATGAACTAATATGATATAAGGATATTTGTATATGATATTTTTATTATAACAATTGATTACTGTTACTTTTCAACTCATAAATGTAAAGCCTTTTTCATCTTTTTATCAGATACACCCTTTTTCCTATTGCATATGAGATCAAATCTTAGTTCCAAAAAGGCGCATGTGACTTTCTTCTGAATAAAAAGAAGATAGAAGAATATTTTTTTCAATGAATGTCAAAATATTGTTCATTAAGTATATTGTCATCCACATGTTTATGAAGTTTTCATATTAAAGATTGAACAAAAGATAAACAAAGATAAACAAAGTCAGGACAAAGTATGGTCATTTTTTGTTTTGGCTTTCCTGTAAAGTTGGTCAAATGTCACTTACACAAAATGTCTGGTTCTCACCTCTCGATATATTACAGCACAATTTTTTGTTGAATATATTTCAGTGGTTCAAAATGTTGGGTCGCGATTTATTGACAAAGGAAAAAAGTGGGTCCCGAGGCCTGACCAGTTGAGAACCACTGATTTGGAGGCAATAAGATGCTGTGCTCCTCATCAAAGTGCATTAAGGTCCTGTCTTTCTTGTGCTGCATTACAGTAATAGCCCCTCAGAGGTAGCTCTGTGCAGGGTAATGGGCTGTGATGCTGATGTGGAGAGACAGGCGGTGCAGCAGAGCCCCGTTGGCATCAACAAAACGTTTATATTCTTAGTAAAGGACCTCCTCATGATTAGTGGAAACACAAGAACAAATAAATGGAAGAATTCCTTTAAATTTCCAATGTATATCCAGATTTGTATTGAGAGCCAATGCCTGTGTGCTGGAATAAGACACTCTGCCATGCTGCCTTCAGTTTAATTTAATATGGAATAAGAAGATATGCAATTACAGTCAAATGAATGCTCATACTGACCTATTTGTAGAACATTGTGTCTGAATTTTCGCTGTGAGAAGATTGGTAGTAAAAGTGAAGTCAGTTGCAGAAAGCCCCCCTGACACCTGTGTCAAAGCACCACACTGTAAATGATTTACTAGCTATATACTGCCATCTGGTGGTTACAACACAGCAATACAACGTTGTTGAACACACACTATTTGACAATTTTCCTTTATAATTGTGTTCCACTATATTTCAGATTATTATTTGTATTTTATCTATAGGAAAAGGCAATGTGATTTAGAGAGTTCAGCTGCTTCGAACTGGAGAGGAGAAGAGAGATCAATGTGAAGGGCAACGGAAGAAGCCACCCTATTGGCTCCTGGGAGAGAGCGACAGCCAATAGAGTGGTGCAGGGACGAGTCCTAAAACCCGGACTTGAGTTAGCATTTTACCACTACCGGTTCCCTCGTCTCAGAGTCAATGGGATCACTCCATAGGATTTTGGAAAATAGCTCGAGATAAGGTCTGTGGTTGACACAAATTGAAGAGACGGACCACGTTTTGTTCTACGACATTAAATACATCAGCAGTGACCCCACTGGTGATTTTTGAAGAGTTTACGTGTCTGAAAAACGATGGTTGTTAACAAGTGGCTGAATAGGACTACAGAAGTTGTCGAGGACGTTGTACGTCATTACGCCGAACACATAAACACTCCCGCTAAGTTTGTTTGCCCTGTTCTGCTTGAAAGCAAGGACCTGCACTCTTGCAAACTGTTAAAACAAACGCTTCAACTTGTACAATTTTGAATCTGTATTTTTTAATATCGATCTTAAGTTGGCGTGACGTTGAAGTCGTGCGACCCTGCTGTATTCGGCTGTAGTTCCTTTATAGCATAACGTTAGCATTTTGCTTCTGGCGATTAGATTTATGATTAGAAAATTATAAAAGTAGGGTAGACATGTGGATATTATCCGGCTGAACAAAACGTGCATTTATCAAACAGGTTCGTTTGACACAGACCTTATTTCGAGCTATTTTACAAAATCCTATGGAGAAATCCCATTGCTTTTTTGTCGAGGGAACCCATGCGCAGCTTACTTCCGGGTAAATACGCCATCCCTGCACCACTCTATTAAAGGGGACCTATCATGCAAAATGCACTTTTGTACGTCTGTTATACATGAATATGTGTCCCCGGTGTGTCAGGGAACTCACCAAGTGTCAGAAAACACAACCCTCTCTCTTTTCCTCCATACCCAAATCTCTAAAAACGGGGCTGCAACGGAGCTGATACAGATTTGAATTGTTCTGACGTCAGAAAAGGGGTGCTCCGCCTATATGGGCAACTCTCCACCTATCAGGGGAATGGGGGGTTGGGCCACGGCCATTGCCGCTCAAAAGCGCTGGAGACGCTGTAGTACATATGCCAGGCCTGTAAGTGGCGCTGTAGTCTGCCACAAAAGCAGCGAAGAAGACTTCCCGCGCATGGTTGCCATGGTTGCCCTTCTGTTTATTCTCCGCTGTGGACGCTCTGGCTCTTTTTCTCCCTCCCCGAGGCAAGCGTTTGCTCCTGCTGCTGTAATTCAATGCAATCCCTCCCTCGCTGTAATTCTCTCTCAGTAGTCCACCAGCAGATGACAAACACCCACCTCTCCGCCTCTTCCAAGGGACGAGGGGACCGCGCGGACCATTTCCACCCAAATCACCTCAGAGGTGGAGTTTTATTTGCTAAACCTCTCTAAAAAGGTCAAATGTCACTTGTTTTGCATTAATCTTGATACAGGGTACTTATTATATGTTGTACTTTGGATTCCTAAAGCTTTTAGTCTACCTTACCATCATCCAAGGGTAGTTTTCACTATAAGTAAAAACGATTCTTTGGAAGGACACTATAATTTACAGTTTTTTACTATGTTCAATCTGAATTTTCTTTAAAATAAAAACCACTATATTGATTCTGACTTTTCTACATCCAACTCACAGGTTTATCATTACTTTGAGAAAAAAGATTATTAATTTAACCCTTTTAGAAGGGAAGATATGGTCATTTGTTCTGGGAATGTCATTTTCGAGCCTGAGACCTGAAAAACAGGCTCAGGGCTTAACAGGTTAAGACAGCTTCCAAGGGACATAGTGGAGGGGAGGGAGGAGAGGACAGAGGGACTACTCTCCTCCTTTTTCATTTCTCAAAAAAAGACTGGAGGAAAATGATGGTTTACTCATGATGTACCTGCACGGAAAAACGTGCAAAAACTAGAGCCTAAGAAGCAACGACAGAGGGAAACCTTCTGAAATCTGTGCAAAGACAACAATAATAACTTTATATCGTGTGCTGCAGGTCTCATGTGTTGATTGTACACATTATTTGTATCTTAGATTAAGGTGGGTTTACGGTTGATTTTAAGGTTGTACGTCAACAGTTCTGCAGATGATTCTTCCTTTAGAGCTCCAGGATCAAGTGTGCGTTGCCCTCTCTTTCACACCTTTACATATTGCATAGCTTGCTGTTTTGCTTCATAAAATGTTAATTTTTAGCAGTGTTATCACTTTCTTTACATCCCCAGAGTCATCACACTCTTCAGAAAGTGTATGTGTTCCTAATTGAAGACTTCTTAACACTATGGATGAGGATCCCCCTACGATAACCCCCCAGTTTTTTTTTGACAATGGAATTACTGTGCTTCATTGGTCAGCAAACTTGCCTGACCTGAACCTAGAACCTGTTGAGATCTCCATATTAGGATGAATACTTAAAACGAAAGTTAATTATAATCAAGTATAATCAATTATATTCTTGTATAACCCACAATGAAAATGCTTCATATTTTATGATTCTCTATATTTACAGTATAAACAAAACACAAGTGGTTTGTTAAATTGAGTGTGTAAGGCCTATAATGGTTTATGGGTTTCACTGATAAGAGAAGAGGCAGTTTCTTCCCTCTTCCCTCACAGGCAGTACACAGGGAGGGGGGCTCCTGAAAAATAACTGAGGCCCCAAAAAAGTGGTTATGTCATAGCCGAGAATAATATTTTGCAAGTCCTGCAGAGTAGGGGTCATGTCCTTTTTACACAAACATGGGAAGGTGTGTCTTATGCCATAGTCATAGAATATGTCTGGTCATGTCCAGTTCTTTACATCAGAGGCCATGCCCAGTTTCCACAAATATGGGTATGGAGGAGGTGTCTTTGGGTTTTTCTATCCTGTTTTCGAGCATAAAGACACTGGCGGATGGGGAGGAACTTTCTTTTTGGAGAGAGAGAGAGAGGGGGGGGGGGATCCCCTGGTATACTCTCTCTCGGTAACGCTCTCTCCCTGAGAGCTGGGTTTTTGCTCTCTGTAAGGTTCTCTCAAACTTGGTAACTATTGCTTGAATCTCTGTGTATTGAATGCTGAGTGAATGGATGGATGAAGGTTTTAAAACTTAGGATTTCTAACTGATCATTCTGAGGAGCAAACCTCTTAAATGTGTCAGGCTATAGGCTGTGAATGTTATAACCTTCGATCTACGAGGAGATCCCTCTGGGTTCTGTCGGAATTTCCAACTTATCATTTAAAGGGGATTTCTAACTGATCATTCTGAGTAGCAAAAACCTCTTAAATGTGTCAGGCTATAGGCTGTGAATGTTAGAACCTTCGATCCACGAGGAAATCCCTCTGGGTTATGTCTCAATTCAATCTGAACATTTTGAGGAACTGACCTCTTACATGTGTCAGGCCATAGTGTGTGGATGTTAACCCCGTCAATCTGTGAGGAAATTCCTTTTGGATTTTGTCGGGCGACTTTAATGTGTGAACTATGAATTAAGGTTTTAGATTAGAAAATAACCCCAGCATGATATGTTTAGTATGATTATAATGTTGTAACGAGAGAAGGTAAAAACCCTGTATAAGTTTGGACCTATTTTTCTTCAAATAAACTGATCCCACCTTTTGGATTGGGACAACTTAAAAGATATTTGCGCTCTCCTCTCCTGCTTCAAAGGTAAGATTGCACACTGCCACACTCACACTTAGGTAGGGCCACACCTCATTTACTGATATCAAAATCCTTCGGGATCGCTTAAACAGATTTAGGGGGTCGTCTGAATTGAAACAGCAGTTAATTGAACCTGGTTCTTCGGGGAGTTAATAGAGGTGAGATCTTGCTGACGTTGGTGGATCTGAGCCAAGCAGCAAACATACATAGACTCAATAACTTCGGTTAGGTTAATTAGTAGGTCTGAGTAATTTGCCGGAATAAATTATCAGTCCTACCGACTCTTACAAACCTATGGGGTTTTGTCAAGAGGAAGATGAGAGACACAAGACCCAACAACGCAGACGAGCTGAAGGCCGCGATTGAAGCAACCTGGGCTTCCATCACACCTCAGCTGAGTCCCAGGCTGATGGAGGCCCGACAAATACTGAGTGCATACACATGAACATACTTTTCAGAAGGCCGGCATTTCTGTATTTAAAATCCTTTTTTTTATTGGTCTGATAATATTCAAATTTTCTGAGAAATAGAATTGTTGGTTTTCATTAGCTGTAATCCGTAATCATCAAGATTAAAACAAAGAAACACTTGAAATAATTATATTTGTGAAGTTAATCTATATAATATATGAGTTTAACTTTTTATAGAAATTAATAAACTTTTCCACGATATTCTAATTAATTGAGATGCCCTGGTTTGGAAAAGAGTTGAATATTAACAGTTATTCGAAGCTTTGGTAAATAAAAGATCAGACATCCAAAGTATTGACTTAAAAGTTTTTTTTACTATTGCCAAGTTAAATTCACTATCACAGTATAATATACTAACAGTCACCAACAGTAACAGGTTCAGGGTTTTGGTGATTAATAAAACAAGACAAACTAAACTTGCAATAGCACGCCTAGGTACCAAATGCCCCAAAATCCCAAATCTTACCCAGAAGTCAGTACCAATTGAAAAAGACGAACAAGCCCTTATTTTGTCCTAACCTTGCTTCTATGCATGACAAAAATGGCAAAGGTCGCAATGGATGCCGGTAAATTAAAGTATGTATTGTAAAAAAGTAAACAAGTACAAAAAAACTCAAGATAAAGCCAAAGAAAGACCAAAACGGGTGAAAGGGGCTTTTATTCCCAAGGAGTACAGCAACCAGGTGCTCTAAATCTGTGTCACCTCCATGGACAAAGGGAACTAGTTACAGGTAATACAAAAACAGGACTAAACTTCAACAGACACACACTCCAGAAGGTTTAGCTTTTGCTTCAGCTCAGGTTAAGCTCTCTGTAAAGATAAGGGTCCTGTTCACTGAGAGCAGTGATCAGAACCCTGCAGGCTGCAGCTCCTTTTCTTCGCACTGCGTCCACCACTTCTCGTGCTTTTTCTTCTATTTGGTGTTTTGTTCTGACTGACGTCCTTTCAGATTCACTGATCACTTCAGACTCAAAGAGTTTATCCAGAAGGTCGTTCAGGACAGGTGGAGACACTCCTCGAATAAACTTTGTCCGAACTGAAGACAGCCACTGGTCTGCTGGCATTCTGATCTCTGCAGGGACATTTCTCTGGGACATTTCCTGACTTGGACCTGGAAGATAAACAGGGAAAACACTTGTGTTGTATATAACCAATAGTCACATTAAACAGAGCTCTTTAAATATAAAAAAAGCAACTCAACATTCCCAGAGGTGGATTGTTGTTCACTTAAAGTTCTAATATGTAACATTTCCTCATTAAAATGTCTAAAACATACTACACCTATTATCCCAGATTACCTTATCCCAAATGTTTCAGAGAGATTGGTTATTTTAATCAAGGTAACAGTACGTCAGGGTCGGCTCCAGAACAAATCGAATGGGGGGGCAATCATTTACTACTGGGGGGGGGGTGGACACACTGCCGTCAACAACCAACACACAAACACCAACGCAACTTCAATTTCAGAACATGCTGTAAAGTGTCTTGTCTTTCACACACATTGCACCAGGGCTGTCCCTCCCTACACGCAGATCACACAGGGGCCTCATCTTCCGGAGGGAGCCTCAACTGAGCGCACCTTTATGCACTTATGCGGCGCAATTAGTGTAAGCACGGTACAGTTTCACCGCTGCGAGGCTCCACTAGCACTAGGGATGCTCCGATCGCCAATTTTGGGGCCGATCGCCGGAATCAGTATCGGCCGATACCGATCGAGTGGGCGGGGTCTATAGGAATCTTCCATTTAAAGTGATGTTTAAAATTCAGTTAATGGGGCTCATTCACTGGCGCTTCCACAAACAACAACCAACATAATTATTACATTCAAATGAAGTACATTATTCAAGTTTACATTAACCTTGGATAATAACACGGGAGAAATGAGCGGAAGCGCTCTCTTTTCCTCTCTCTCTCTCCTCACAGCCTGTCAGTATCGTCTCATGCAGCTCGCTGATCCAGTAATGAGTGACCCAACAGTGAAGAATACATATATTTATAACTAGTTTAGCTTGTTCCAGAAGTAGATAAAATAGCTAAGTGTGTTAGGTCTAACCCCTAGATTCCACCGGGTCCGTCTGCGGCGCGTTACAGGCGCGTTACGGCTGCGCCGCGGTGCTCACGGCGATCGCGGCCACTCTAGTCAATGGGTGCTATTCCACCACACGCGGCGCGTTACGGCTCAGAAGCGTCCCAGAAGCGGCTCGGCGCAGGGCTCCTCTAAAATTAGGATCGAATCCTATTTTTGTCGCGGCGCAGCCGTAACGTAAGGTCGGGCAGGCAGGAAGTGGAACGTTCAGAGCTATATATACACACACAAACTAATTTTGCAGACCCTATCCCTCCGTAGTCTTTCAAGTAGGAGGAGAAATGCCAGCGTTCTCCTCCGGTTTACAGGCACTGTGTAAATTATATATATAGAATAATTATGATGATGAATGCATTTTTTTACCACTAAAATACAGCAACACATCTTTGATTCATGTCGTTTATAACTGGAATATTACAGTACGAGCTCTGTTCCTAAATATCTATAGACCACCCAAATACTGTGCAAGCTTTTTTGATGATTTTACTGAACTGCTGTCTATAGTGTGTATTGACTTTGACCGTCTAGTCATTGTTGGTGATTTTAACATCCATGTTGACAACCCCCAGGACAGAGGGGCTAAAGAACTGTTTTGTGTTCTTGATAACTATGGACTGACTCAGCATGTGGCGGAGCCCACGCACAATAAGGGGCACACTCTGGACTTAATTATCTCAAAGGGTCTGAATATCTCAAAGGTTGTGGTGACTGATGTTGCACTCTCTGATCATTCCTGTGTTTTCTTTGAGAGCTCTATTTCTATTCACAAAAATGTTCAGAAAGAGGTAACCACAAAGCGATATTTAACTGAAAATACTAGGGAAATGTTTACTCATAATTTTTCATCCACACTTGCCCCTGCTAACATCTCAGTAAATGAGCTAGTAGATCCTTTTAATTCAAAAATTCAAAATGTTATAGATACCATTGCTCCAACTAAGGTAAAGGAAGTGATTGGCAAGAAAATATCTCCATGGAGAAAGGCCATGACCGTGAGAACAGAAAAAAGAGAGTGTCGAAAAGCTGAATGTAGGTGGCGAAAAACAAATCTCCAGGTTCACTTTGAAATCTATAAAGAGAGACTTGGCCTTTATAATTTGGAATTGAAAAACGCACGACAGTCTTTCTTCTCTGACATCGTTACCAAAAACAAAAACAACGCACGTGCCGTGTTTGCTACCGTCGACAGACTAACTAACCCCCCAGTGTCAGTAGCCTCTGAATTTCTATCCACCAGGGCGTGCAATGATTTTGCCTCCTTCTTCACTGACAAAATTCAGAAAATTAGACAAGCAGTCAGTGCCTCTGCATCAGGTACAGCAAATGTATTGTCCCTATGTCCACCTAATATCAATTCAAACACCATGACACAATTCCATCAGATTAATGATAAAAACTTAGAGGACATTATTCAACTTCTGAAATCCTCCTCCTGCTGCCTTGATATTATTCCAACAGGATTTTTCAAAGATGTTTTTCCTTGCATGGCCTCAGATCTACTTCATATAGTAAACACATCTCTTCACTCAGGTATTTTTCCAGAGGCCCTGAAAACTGCAGTCATTAAACCGCTCTTAAAAAAGAATAATCTAGATGCTTCAGTAATGAACAATTACAGGCCAATATCAAACCTGCCATTTCTAGGTAAAATCATTGAAAAGGTTGTATTTCAACAGTTGAGTAACTTCTTGCATTTAAATAACTGTTTGGATGTGTTCCAGTCAGGATTTCGTCCAAACCACAGCACTGAGACTGCTCTTGTAAAGGTCTTCAATGACATCCACTTAAACACAGACAGTGGCAGAACTTCAGTGTTAGTATTATTAGATCTCAGTGCTGCGTTTGACACTGTTGACCACAACATATTACTAGACCGACTAGAAAACTGGGTGGGACTTTCGGCAACAGTTCTAAATTGGTTTGAGTCCTACTTAAAGGACAGAAAAAACTTTGTTTCTATAGGTAAATATACATCTGAGTTGACAAATATGACATGTGGGGTAACTCAAGGCTCCATCTTGGGACCTCTTCTCTTTAACATCTACATGCTACCACTGGCTCAGATAATGAAAAACAACAAAATAAGTTACCATAGCTATGCGGATGACACACAAATTTACGTAACAATTTCACCAGGAGATTATGCTCCAATTCAAACACTGAGTAAGTGCATTGAACAAATCAATGACTGGATGTGTTGGACTTTCTCCAATTAAACAAAGATAAAACTGAGGTAATGGTTTTTGGAGCCAAGGCAGAACGTATAAAAGTTAGCGCTGAGCTTCAGTCTGTAATGTTCAAAACAACAGATAAAGCCAGAAATCTAGGTGTAGTCATGGACTCTGACCTGAGTTTCAACAGTCACATTAAAACAGTTACTAAATCAGCCTACTATCACCTAAAGAACATATCTAGGATTAAAAGACTAATGTCACAGCAGGATTTGGAAAAACTTGTCCATGCTTTTATCTTCAGTAGACTCGACTACTGCAATGGTGTCTTTACAGGTCTCACTAAAAAATCTATTAGAAAGCTGCAGCTAATTCAGAACGCCGCTGCTCGAGTCCTCACTAACACTAAGAAAGTGGATCACATCACTCCTGTTCTGAAGTCCTTACACTGGCTTCCTGTGTGTCAAAGAATAGATTTCAAAATATTGTTGCTGGTTTATAAAGCTTTGAATGGTTTAGGCCCAAAATACATGTCTGACCTACTGCTAAATTATGAACCATCCAGAACTCTCAGGTCTTCAGGGACTGGTCAGCTTTCTGTCCCCAGAGTCAGAACTAAACATGGTAAAGCAGCGTTCAGTTATTATGCTCCAAGTATCTGGAACGGACTCCCGGAAACCTGCAGGTCCGCTGCAACTCTTGCTACTTTTAAATCCAGGCTGAAGACTTTTCTTTTTGCCGCTGCTTTTAATTGAACTATTCACATCTTAAACTGCACTGTAACTTTTAACTTTTATCCATGTATTTTTTCTTTTAATGTTTATTTTATTATCTTTTCTTTTTAATGACTGATTTTAAATGCCATTTTCTTAATGTCTTTCATTTTTGTAAAGTACTTTGAATTGCCTTGTGTTGAAAGGTGCTATATAAATAAACTTGCCTTGCCTTGCCTTACCGCCGCCTGCTGGTAAGGAGAGTTATTGCCACTCACGCATGCGCAGTTCGTACGTGCTCAGCTGAAGTCTTTGCGGTGTGTTCCAGTGCGACACATGGCCAAGACGCAGGAGAACACGGCGACGCAACAGTCGGCGTCGGCGAGTTCTCTGGTGACTGCTTGGTGTGTCAGGGCCTTAACCTGTTTAGCCCGAGAGACCCCGGTACCGGGGCCCTCCCGCAACATCTTGAGGGCATGTTCATTTAATAAACTATGAATGTTTTATATCCATGTAACGGCAAGAAACTCATCTAACTGATAATTTTTTTTTTTTTTCAAAATAAAACCCACAATGCTAACGCTGAGCCTCTGAATTAGCAACGAGCGAAAAATGCTAACAGATTACTGCACCGAAAATCACTCAGAAAACCTTATTATTTATCTTTTCTGCACATCCAACACATCGATTCACATCGTGAGATGACACAGAATCGATGAGTACATACATTATCACTCTATGATACGAACTTGCGACTTTATAAACAAAAACAGACATCAAACATGTGGCGCTAGGTAGCTAAAAACGCTAACATGGCTTACCTGTGTCGTAGTCTGGTCAAAAGTGGTCTTCAATGGCATTAAAACGATAGAAAACGCTGCTGAAGTTAATCCAATGTGTCTGTGTCCCTTTGAAATGATTTCTGATAATCCATAAGCAATAAAACTGCTTTTCCGTTTCCAGATGTCAGAGCTAGAGTATAGGTTCACTCTGATGCAAAACTGCATGCGCGAAGCCCCCACCTTTTTCTTTTACCATGTGTGTGAGTGGAGAAATCCCCCTTCGATTCTATTGGCTCTAACGGTCAGAAAGAGGTGTCAACCATCAAAATCGACCAAGGAGGGCCAGAGATATGGAAAATCCACCCAAATGACCCCAGAAGTGTTTTTTTTGTGCTAAATCTCTCTAAAAAGGTCAAATGTCACTTGTTTTGCATCAATCTTGATACAGGGTACTTATTATATGTTGTACTTTGGATTCCTAAAGCTTTTAGTCTACTAACCCATCATCCAAGGGTAGTTTTCACTATAATTTACAGTTTTTTACTATGTTCAATCTGAATTTTCTTTAAAATAAAAAACATCTATATTGATTCTGACTTTTCTACATCCAACTCACAGGTTTATCATTACTTTGAGAAAAAAGATTATTCATTTAACCCTTTTAGAAGGGAAGATATGGTCATTTGTTCTGGGAATGTCATTTTCGAGCCTGAGACCTGAAAAACAGGCTCAGGGCTTAACCTCTTAAGGACGACGGTCCCCCCGTTGCACACAACTCAAGATAAATATGCCCTTATTACTTATCGTAGCTGCACATACAATATATCCGATTAAAGCTGAGACTCCACAGATTATTTAGTTATAGTATCATCACTGAGCGATCCGAATGTGCGACAGGGGAAGCAAACACAGACATCACAACACGTACCTTTACCTTAGTTTCTGCGATGTGGAATGTGGGAGAAGAAGACCGGCAAAATAACGGGCGGAATAAAATTAAAGAATTTCGTGCATCGAATAACAGATAGTTGGAATGCTGTTATCAGCATTCCCACTAAATAAATATAATAATGGTGTTCATTTTGTCAATCCGGACCAACCTCAAGTCCTGGGGCGACAGAGCCTTCTCCGTTGCTGCACCCACCCTCTGGAACTCACTACCCCAACCCATCAGAGACTCTTCCTCTGTCACCGCATTCAAAACATCACTCAAAACCCACCTATTCCACACTGCATTCAACCACTGACCACCCTCCCCCTCTTTTCTGTTTTCGTTCATCTCTTTTTGCATTTTTCTTTGTTTTTTTGTTGTTTTTATTCTCTGTCAAAGCGTCTTTGAGTTTTTAGAAATGCGCTATATAAGTCTCATGTATTATTATTATTTTTATTTAGCTCTCACATTATTTGAAACTGCAAAATTGGTTTAGTGTTTGTTTGAAGAATTAAACGTATAATCTAAAGTCATTTATAAAGTTAATCACATCTGGATTTACACTGCCTTTCTGCAATTCCTCACAGCTGGAATCAGTCTATGTCGTCCCGCATCTGATGTGTTGTACTCTCAGGTCCAACTCATCCAGAACCTGCTCCGGAGCAGGTTAGGTGTTCAGCATAAGTTACCATGGAGATCTACCCCGGTAAAAAGTGAACCAGCGCCGTAGGACCGAAAACTCAGTTAACCCTGAAGTTACCTCGCTAACCGCAAATCCTGCTTCGTAGTACAGGCCACAGATGATACAGTGTGTATTTGGAAAGGTAGACACCCAGTGCCCAGACGGCGGTAAAGATGCTGCACGTGTTCGGCCTCTTACTTTGTACAATGCTGCATCTTTCTCCACACTGGGGACAGCAGGAGTCTCCTGATGGAGCTGGCTGCTTCCAGTATGAGATGATGCACTGTATCATCTTCAGGGTCCTCATTTCTAAAACTGTGCGTAGGATTCACGTGAAAAGTTTGCGTACGGATGAAACCTGGAAAGCGTTCAAAGCCATCAACTTAAAAATGTGGCTTAGCTTTTGTGGGCTACATGTAGTGCCAATGGTTGCCCTTAAATATTCAGTTACACTGAAATATTGTCTATCTAAACTGAAAGTATTATTTAGAAGCCAAATCCTGAATGGTTATGAGCAGGACCTGCAAAATAATATTTGTTATTTCTTGTATTTGTAAAAGTTATTTCCTTTTGATTGTTTTATAAAAAGTTAGCGCCCCTTATTAATATTAATGTATTAAATGTCCCCTATTATACTGTTTTTCATCAATATATTATAGGTCTCAGATATATACAAAACATGTCTCTGAAGTGTTTGGCTGAAATACCAAACAGATCATTGCAGCATCCCATAATCCCCTCGGTTTCAGCCCTGTTTCAAAAGTGCTGATTCTGTCTGTTACTTCAGATGAAAATAAGGAGCCACTCCCCACACCCCTCTGATATTTGGTTAAAAATAACACAATGGTGCTCTAGGAGGAGATTCAGGTGATAAGGGGAGGGGGGTTACCTTGGTTGGTGATTGGCTAATGGTTACACAAGCCAAACAAACGTTGTGACATCACAAAGTGGCCAAAATCTGATCAGCTCATTTTCAGACAGGTTTTTATATAAATGGATCAGGACAAAAAGAGAGAGAATCTTTGTTCCTGAAACGTTCAGAGTCTCTTTACACAGAGGGGACACATGGTGATGTATAAAAACATAAAAAAGTGGATTTTGCATAATAGTTTACCTTTAAGTATGGTTTCTGGGAACACCAACAAAATGGCTGAAAAACGTATTTGACGGTGTTATATCGAGGATCTTTTTGGGGAGGTGGATAGAGGTAAATATTATTGTTTGGTGTACGTAGTGTGAACTTTACAGATTGGCAGCATGGACGCTGTGAAGGCTGCTGCCTCAGAAAGGCAGTCACCAGAAGAACTCAAAAGTGGTCCAATAAGTAAATGACAAAAGACAGTGTTTGTGACATGGGCCTGGCAAAGGAGCGACACGACCCCCCCCCCCCCCCCCCTTTTATCCCGTTGCGGCGCGCCACATAATAATACGTTTGTTAGTATAGGTTGTTATATCTGTTTTTAATTCCTGTGTCTGTGTTTTCCCTCCTGTTTGATTACCTGATTGTGTTCACCTGGTGCCTTTGTGTTTTTCTCTGCCCTCCCCACCTGTGTCTTGTCATTATGATTAGTCTTGAATGTATTCAAGTTACATTATATTTAGTTATGGTTTTCTGTTAGTTGTTGTCCGATCCTTGTATGTCCTCTGTGGAAGAGTTCCATTGTTGTGTGTTGGAGTTTTGTTATTTTGTTTCGACTTTGCCCTGATTTGCCTGTCTAACCTGAAATTAAATGTATTTTTTGTTGTTGAAGACTTTCTATCCTGCGTTTGGTTCCACCCTGCTCTGCTGTCAACCTCGACAATAGGGCCGTTCAAAAGTCAGTTTCAAAGTACTTCATACAACAAAATCACAACGTATTTTAAACCTAGATTTATATTAAAGATGAAACTGCCGTATAGCTCACCTGGTAGAGCTGGCGGCTCATGTATCGGGATCCAGGTTTGAATCAGGCCTGGAACCATATAATGCATGTCGGCCCTTTCAACAATGTCAAATCCAATAAAGGTTAATCTGGCCCAAAAAATCTTCAAAAAATATGAAACCATGCACTTGTATCCGCCTGACCTTTAGGCATCGAAAACGTTGTTCGTTTAAGCAACATTCTGTTCTACTGTTCTCTCTAATATTTATGAGAATACATTTCATAACATGCATGTCTTATAGCTTGTATTGATTACAGATCATATTTCAGGGGTTCTTTTGCAATAACATATCTCCATATTTATTTTTCTAAATTATGTATTTTTGTGCACTCAGGCGCCAAACAGATTGATTAATCATTGTAAGAATGGCTTTATCCGGTTTTGCTAATGAACTCTTCATTAATGATATGTGAGAGGTAATATTTTTGATTCATAGCGATAATTTCACATTGCTTCACCTCTTCCATTTTTCGGACATTTCTCCTGTTTCAGTGTGGTCAGAGTGTCCGTACAGGAACCGAACCTTCGCCCGTGGAATTTGTTTTTTATAAATTCCAAACTCTGCTTAGAAATTGGCATATGTAATCTTTGGAGCTGACACAATGTTTGTAAATGGGGCCCTCGGTCACTTTACAGTAGAAAGAGACTCTTACTTTGTGTCTGAGGGTCCAAATTCCTTACTGAAGACTAGAGGTTGCTCTTTGGACTGATCACTCTTCAGAGACGGACAGCTGGAGACTGAAGATGTGTCCTCTTCATCTTTTGAATCACACATTTTCTCCAGTCTGAGAGACAAACCAGTAACACTGGAAACACACCCACATACACATTTAATAACGCACTTATTTCAATCAAAACCATTGTAATGATACACTTTGGTTTCAATACAATATAAGTCAGACTACAGACAGGCCGTTACATGCAAAGAGTTCACATTTGAAGATGTTCCCTTGGACTTCAGGGAATACATATTTTTATGAACAAAGTAAATAATGAATGTCATAAAAACCCAGCAGAGCCTGGTGTAAACACTCACCCTGGTTTCTTCCTCCTGCTCCTTTGAGGTGTAAAATGGCTTCTGACAGATTGAGTTCCTCACTTTTAACGCCCTCACCTAGATGTTTCTGCAGCTCCCTTTGTTTCATAATCAGCAGATACATGTAGGCATTCCTTGCAGTTGCTCTCACAGTAAGACGGTGCCAAAAACACATTTAAGGACGATAGAAATAGACATTCAGCTAAACACAGGCAAAATAAATGTATTGGAGAAGACCTGATAATACCACAGAGTGAAAAAACACAATTCAAGAACACCCTGCATTCAAAACCTTACTTAAGAAAAAGTGAGTATGTTTAAGGACTCTAGTGGTAACTGTGCAGTATATTACTTCATATGATATATATTTGTTTGTGGAATAGTATTATTGCTGCATCAATGCGTATGTTGCATTTTAATCCAGTAGATTGGTTTAACTCCTTTATATACTGTTGGCTTGTTTAATCTCCAGCAATGCAGATTGAATGAGATCAATATATATTTTGGTAGCTTTTTCCTGTGAGAACCACGTATCTCTAAAACGTCAACTTTTCATGAGTTACTCAGGAAACCCGCCCTCTTTTCAGATTTGTGAAGATGCATTTTCCAGTTGATTTGATTTTGGATTATTGCAGAAAAGAATTTCTGTAGCAAACATCCCTTTATGATACAGCAAGATAATCTCTACATATTAACACCACTTTATTATAATACCACCATACCAGCAGAGAAATTAATTACATGTAATGCACAGCAGACTTTATTAATACACTTGTTCCTATACATATATTTTTTATATAAACGCTGCCGTGATTAAACGGCATAATATGTTCAAAACCACATCAAGGATTATTTCTGAAAAAGTATGGAGCTCAAATGCTTTTTCTCTTACGGGTTTACCACAAGGAAAGCGATGCTTGCTAATGTAAACAAAGCCCAATATTCTTCCGAAACATTTCCGATATTACGTCAATCTGGATCAGCTCCGTTGTACCCTGTTGTAAGAGATGTGGGTACGGAGGAAAAGAGAGAGGGTTTTGTTTTCTGACACTTTGTGAGTTCCCTGACACACCGGGGATACATATTATATATAAAATACATTAAAAAGCGCATTTCGCATGATAGGAAACCTTTAAATAAATACAATTCAATTCAATACACGCAAAAATAGGGCCTACACATCCATCATGGTGCATATCACCATTCAACATTTTCAGAAACCCCACACAGCTCAGTGACCTATATGAAATGTTGACTGTATACTGATGTCAACATGAAGTTACCTGATATATTTGTATATACAGTGGAGGAAATAAGTATTTGATCCCCTGCAGATTGTGTAAGTTTGCCCACTTACAAAGAAATGAACAGTCTATAATTGTAATGGTTGGTTTATTTTAACAGTGAGAGTAAGAATATCAAAAAGAAAATCCAGAAATTGATATTATATAAAAGATAAAAATTGATTTGCATTTAACTGTGGGAAATAAGTATTTGATCCCCTTGCAAAACATGTGTTAGTTATTGGTGGAGAAACCCTTGTTGGACACACAGAGGTCAGACACTTCTTGTAGTTGGTCTCCAGGTTTGTGCACATCTCAGGAAGGATTGTGGTCCACTCCTCTCAGAAGATCCTCTCACATTATAGACTGTTAATTTATTTGTAAGTGGGCAAACTTACAAAATCTTCAGGGGATCAAATACTTATTTCCTCCTACTTAGTTTAGAAAAAGGTACACTTGTTAATTTGATTGTAGAGTTTTGTATATTAGCATGGACTGTTGCATAAAAGAGACGCCATCAACGTTTATTTTAAAAAGATGTATCATAATTATATGATATACATATATCATATTTTTTTATCATAATTATATTGTATATATATATATATTTATATTATTTTATTTAATGTTTGTCAATCTTACAAAATTATTTCCACGTCCAAAAAGGCAGTTTGTCATAAAACTGTGAAGTAACACTTATTTGTGTGTGAAACCGCTCAATGAACTACATCTCTGGTCTCGCACAATACACGTCACCTTAGCACAGGGGTCTCCAACCTTTTTTAGGGTGAGAGCTACTTTCAAAAAATAAAACAAGTCATGAGCTACTTTTACTCCTCTTTTTTTTGTTTTTTGCAGTGTATATATTTAGTACATTTTAACATTATTATATGCTGACCTTTAACCTTTGTGTGCTGTTTGGGTCTGTGGGACCCTTTTCAGTGTTTACTAAAAGAAAATGTATGCAATTTAATTATTTTAACCTGCTTTATTTGGGGGTGGACCTCACATCCTCTAGGGGGGGTCCTCACCTCCTCCAGGGGGTACCTCACATCCTCTAGGGGGTCCGGGGGCATGCACCCCCAGGAAGATGTTTTTTTAATGTTGAAGTTAAACGCATCAATCTGGTGCACTTTGAGCACAAAATGAATGTATGGATACAGCTCTCAACACTCAGATGAAAGGGAGCTGTATACTTTTCAATAATCCAAACATCTTTAGAATATGATCACAACCAATAAAAAATCATTTAAACTTGTTTATTCTTACCTTATGTTACCTACTGTAGTTAGCATTCTTTCTTTCTATTTATGCATAGTTTACTTTAATCACTCCCCTTTTAAACTGTTTTTTAAACAGTCCCCCCTGTCCCCAGTGGAAATTACGCCATGCGTGTCTGTGCGTCAAGTGCAATAAATATATATGCAAGTTGCAACACACACAGTAAAACTCTGCCCCTCATGTGATGTATTGGCTGGCATGACTAGGCTGTTCAATGGGGCTGATGTGTTGTGTAGATTCTGCCAGAAGGAAAGGTTAAACTCCTTATGAAGCGGTGAGCTGCCGCTCCACATTGCATTTCTTCCAGACTGCAACGCTGGTCCAGCAAATCAAGCAAGAACGTGATTGGTCGATATTCATTGTCGGGGGTGGGGGGAGCAGGTGTGTTGGATAGATATAGAGTTGCAGTAAGCAGATAGAGTTCGCTATGATTGAAGTTTCGTTTATGCATAGGGTAGATTCTTTTTATTACATTTCCTTTTTTTTGGGTGTATTTTTACATTTTGGATTTGCTTGGCGAGTTACTTATTGAGGGCTTGCGAGCTACCGGTAGCTCGCGATCGACGTGTTGGAGACCCCTGCCTTAGTACATTTCACCTCATTCTTTCAGAATGAGGTGAAAAGTATTAAACCAGGTGAAAATCATTACCAGTCTGGGCATGTTGAGAGCTGCTATTACACAAAAGTCGGTTCCGTAAGAGCCAGCAAGCGGGACCGGCTGTACAAGGTTTCGGTGAGTGTTAAACGAGAATAATGTGTAACGTTAATGTCAGCTAGCTAGCATTAGCTAACAAGGTACACTCCTGTGTTTTGTTTTAGCAACTAGTTTTCTGTGTACCTTGTCCAACACTAATGTTATCCACAGCGATCACGCAGTTCTTAACGAGAAAACTAGTTGCTAAAACAAAACATGGGAGTGTACTTTGTTAGCTAATGTTAGCTAGCTGACATTAAAGTTACACATTACACTCGTTTAACACTCACCGAAACCTTGTACAGCCGGGCCCGCATGCTGGATCTTACGGACCAACTAACTCCCCTTTTGTGTAATAGCAGCTCGTTGCCCAGACGTGTAATGATTTTCACCTCGCTTAATACTTTTCACCTCATTCTGGTGTTGGTGACGTGTATTGTGCGAGACCAGAGATGTAGTTCATGGAGCGGTTTCACACACATATAAGTGTTACTTCACAGTTTTATGACAAACTTTTTTTTTCTTGACTTGCAAAATTATCTTTTAAGGCGAGACACCCCAGGTCAGGGGTAGCCAACACGGTGCCCGCGGGCACTTGGTCGCCCGCAGGGGCAACGTGAGTCGCCCGCGGGGCATGTTCTAAAAATAGCTCGCCAAGCAAATCCAAAATGTATAAAATACACAAAACAAAAAAGGAAATGTAATTAAAAGAATCTACCCTATGCATAAACGAAACCTAAATCATAGCGAACTCTATCTACTTACTACAACTCTATATCTATCTAACACCCCTCCTCCCCCCACCCCCACAGAATATCGACCAATCACGTTCTTGCTTGATTTGCGGGACCAGCGTTGCAGTCGGGAAGAAAAGCAATGTGGCAGCTCACCACTTCATAAGGAGTTTGACCGTGATTTTCCTTCTGGCAGAATCTACACAACACATCAGCCCCATTGAACAGCCTATCATGCAGCCTATACAACACATGAGGGGCAAAGTTTTACTCTGTGTGTTGCAACTTGCATATATATTTATTGCACTTGACGCACACACGCATGGCGTAATTTCCACCTGTGACAGGGGGGAAATGTCCCCCGCTCTTTTCGAAATCCCGTTTGTGTCCCCCCCACTTTACAAATATGTTTATTTTAATTTTTTTAACGCAAGCCGTCATCGCCACGGAGAAGCACACAGCCTCTGTGAGCGAGCGAGACAGAGGGAGAGAGCGAGCGAGAGAGCTAGGGAGGGAGGGAGGGAGAGAGAGAGAGGGGGAGAGAGAGAGAGCGAGCGAGAGAGCTATGGGAGGGAGGGAGGGAGGGAGAGAGCTAGGGAGAGCATACCTTTATCTATTTAATATAGATAAAGTAAGAAATCAATCCAATGTGTATAGGACAGTAAAAAAAACAAAAAACAGTTTGAAAGGGGAGTGATTAGTAAAATGCTAACGAATGCTAACTAGGTAACATAAGATAAGAATAAACCAGTTTAAATGATTTGTTATTGGTTGTGATCATATTCTAAAGATGTTTGGATTTTTGAAAAGTATACAGCTCCCTTTCATCTGAGTGTTGAGAGCTGTATCCATACATTCATGTTGTGCTCAAAGTGCTCCAGATTGATGCATTTCACTTCAACATTTAAAAATAATTTTCCAGGGGGTGCATGCCCCTAGAGGAGGTGAGGACCCCCCTAGAGGAGGTGAGGCCCGTCCACCCCCAAATAAAGCAGGTTAAAATAATTAAATTGCATACATGTTCTTTTAGTAAACACTGAAAACGGGTCCCACAGACCCAAACAGCACACAAAGGTTAAAGGTCAGTATATCATAATGTTAAAATGTGCTAAATATATACACTGCAAAAAAAGAAAGAAAAGGGGAGTAAAAGTAGCCCCCGACTTGTTTTATTTTTTGAAAGTAGCCCTCACCCTAAAAAAGGTTGGTGACCCCTGCCCCAGGTGAATAGGGTAATTTTTTTAACTTAAAGATATCAGCTAGAAATTTCTCCAGTTAATTACTTACAATAAGGCAATTGTTTTTTGTATTAAACATTTTTAATATTTTGAAATAGCATGTTTAAATATGCAAATGAGCCATTACCTCATTAAATATGTGCATATTTTTAACACATTTCAGGAACCGAAATCTGAACTTTGGATAAAGCCAGGTTCAAAATTCTTGTTTCATTTTGTAGTCATATTAGTATCTAAGGCTTTTACAGAAGGGATTTTGGATATCTCTTTTTATCACTCCATAAATCAGAAAATACTGTCAACAGCCCTAAAATATCAATGTTCGCCATGTTTTTAGGTATAAAATGTTATATAATTCAGGCTATGAATGATATATGAACAAACCCTTGCAAAAGCCTTCATAATATTGATAGGAATATAATAGGAAGGTTTGGTGTATGTACGTGCTACTGAAGTGGAAATTTCGGACTCAGAGTAGGAGAAAAAACACATTTTGAGAAAACAACCTTTAAAGATTGCAGTGTGGCGCTAGCTAAACCCTCCTGTTCTTTGGATGACAGCTTGCGCATTGACGCACTCCGTGAAGGTATTTCATGTTCGGGGTCATTTGTTTTTTGTATAACCTTGCTTCATGCAAGTGACAATTGTTGTCGTCTTCTCTGTGAACGTTTTTTTCGCCGTTCTTTTGCCATTTTGAGATTTAAATTTCTAGCGGAAAGCTAACCAGGAAGTGTTTTAGCACACCACGTGACGCATCTGAACGAATCACGTTGTCAGAAATTGACACCAGCCAATGAGATTTCGTTTCTTGGTTTAAGACCCCTTTGTACTTTCACGATTGGTTGCTGATACAAAGGAAATGACCATATTTGGATCCGATGAGATTGTGCAGGAGAGACAGAGCTTTCCAACGATACCTCTGATGACATGGTGCAAACAGCGGTCGCAGAACTTTATGTTACGTTAGAATGCTAACTTTTGGTGAATTTAGGAGAAATCTACAGATGCAAATAGACAAACTATAGTCACTTAAAAGTGTATTTTGCACGTTTTCCATCCAAAAGTCTGAAAGAAAACATGTTATGGAATCAAAATAGCACAAAATCTCAAAATTGACCAGTGCATGAAAAACGATATTTTTGCCTGCCGTGTCTCGCCTTAAATTGACAAACATCATATGTGTAATTCATGGCACAATTCAAACGGGATCTAAAGCAGGTTCAAACCCCACTGCAGTCAGCATGTCGTTGTGTTCCTGGGCAAGACACTTCACCCCAAATTGCTCCTTTGGGGATTGCTCACAGTATTGAGTATGTAAGTCGCTTTGGATAAAAGCGTCTAACAAGTGACATGTAATGTAATGTAATGTAACTAAAGAGAGTTCACTCTGTACTGAGTAGTGAGACTAAAGAGAGTTCACTCTGTACTGAGTAGTGAGACTAAAGAGAGTTCACTCTGTACGGAGTAGTGAGACTAAAGAGAGTTCACTCTGTACGGAGTAGTGAGACTAAAGAGAGTTCACTCTGTACGGAGTAGTGAGACTAAAGAGAGTTCACTCTGTACTGAGTAGTGAGACTAAAGAGAGTTCACTCTGTACGGAGTAGTGAGACTAAAGAGAGTTCACTCTGTACGGAGTAGTGAGACTAAAGAGAGTTCACTCTGTACGGAGTAGTGAGACTAAAGATCAGGGATGCAAACTCATCAGGTATGAAAAAGGTGACAAGGATCCGAGCCCCCCGACCCCACGGAATATCGCCTTTAAAATGAGGAATAACAGAGGATTTTAGCAGTCAGAACAACTAAAGCAGTTAATAATAACAGAAACGCCAAAGAGTCACATCTAATAGAAATGTATAAAAGCATTTATTTGAATTGTGTAGCAGTCAGTTTATAATTTTGGCAGGACTGTTGAGCATTTTGAAAATGTATTTTCATGCCTCTGTGCAAGGCTTAGTCTTTCTGTCTTTATAGCCAGTGGTGTAAAGTAACTAATTTCATAAACTCAACAAGTACTATACTTGGGTACAATTTTGAGATACTTGTACTTTATTTAAGTATTTCAATGTTTTGCTACTTTGTTCTTCTTCTCCTCCACAGTTCAGAGGTAAAAGGTGTACTTAGGCCTATCACGATAATTAATTTTGTTGGACGATACATTTTCCTGGAAATTATTGCGATAAACGATAATATTGTCGGCACCATTGTAAGACCATTTTAGAACTAACTGACATAATGATAATTTATAATAATAATTCAAGTACATCCTTTCAAACATAACTTTTTATTGAACATTCAACATTGCAAATGAAATGTGAAATAATATTAAAATATATAAATGATATATAATAAATAAAACAAATTAATACAATTATAATAAATAAATTAAATCAAACCAAAACAATAAATTAAATAGACTCAGGCTCTCTATCCATCTATCTATCTATCTATATATATATAAATGAATAAATAAATATGAGCACACATTGTCTCACAAGCAAAAAAAAACTCCTTAAAACAACAGTCAAGTGTACAGTCCACAGTCCATACAAAGACCCAGATGCCTCAACAGGCCATATCCAAATCTGTTTTTCAAAGTTTTCGAGCAAGGAACACCAACATGTTTGCATTGCAAATGCATCTTTGATTGCAAACTGTCGGGAAGGTGGGGGCTCTCCATCTCCAGCTGCCGTGTTTGCTACCAGCTGGGAAAACGGAATGGGGTGGTTGTGTTTTAAGGCCCAGACACACCAGGCCGATATCGGCCGTCTTCGGTTGTCTGGCGATGAAGCGTGCCCTGTCGCCCAAAGTCAATTTGGTGTGTCCCGAACCCTCGGCCGTGACACGCCTTATTTGGCCTTTCACGGTCGACACAAGCTATCGGGCCAAGAAACCACTCTGATCAGCTGTTCAGCTAGCAAATGAGAAGCGAAACGGAAGTGAGGGACGTAAACAAACAATTTAAGAAGGCACAGGACAGCAGCTAAACCCCAGCAGGTGATACTTAAAGACATCAAACATAGCCCAATGTCCTCTCTTACCTCCCACAAATGTCCTCTCTTACCTCCCACACATAGCAGGGACATCTCTGATATCGGCGGGAGCGTCCCCGGCTGTCCTCTGCTGAGAGCTCCGTGATTTGTTTGGTCAAGTCCGGTTTTTCATCTCATCGGTTTATTTGTCAGTAAAGTTGCAGGATTAGTCTCAAGTACCTCAACATTGTCCTTAAGTACAGTGTCTAAGTAAATGAGATACTGTCTACTGCTGTTCATTTACCTATTGTGAGTCGCCTCGGATAAAAGCATCACATGGAAATGTAAATTTAGCAAGAAGTGGCCATTATTACATTATTACATTGCTGACTCAATAAACTACACACCCGCCAGAACACTGCGATCATCAGATGCAGGTCTATTAACTGTGATTTTATAGTATGTCTGCACTATGTGCTCATTTCATCATTCATGTATTTTTATATTCTAAAACATGTTTTCGATGGACGAGAGTGAAAATGGAACGCACACGCTATTTGTTGTTTGTTTATATCAGTCTGTTCTTCTTCTGTCTTCCGGTTGTTGCCTATTTTGAATGACGAATACACACTATGCGCCTGCTGGTAAGGAGAGTTATTGCCACTCACGCATGCGCAGTTCGTACGTGCTCGGCTGAAGTCTTTGCGGTGTGTTCCAGTGCGACACATGGCCAATACGCAGGAGAACTCGCCGATGCAACTGTCGGTGTCGGCGAGTTCTCTGGTGACGGCCTGGTGTGTCTGGGCCTTTAAGTGTAGTTTAAAATGCGTGGTATTGCCTGCTTTTGTCGCTACCTTTTTTAAACAAATGCGACACACCGCCCGGCTCATTCAAGTCCGTAGGTTCGCCTCGTTGATTTGGCTTGAATCCAAAATACTGCCACACCGGAGAATCGAGATGTGTAGTTAGGTTTTGTAACCAATTCCATTTCACTTTAAAATTCCCCGCGAGTAAGTCACACGTTGTCTCCCGCTTGTCGTTATATTATTAATTTGGCTGTTACGCTGCTGCACATGCACGCGGAGTGTCCTGACCTGGCTGTGTGTCAGCCCCGCCCCTCACAGCGCCGTGGCCGGCAGCCACAGCGCGCCTGGCAGCCACAGCGCGCCTGGCAGCCACAGCGCGCCTGGCAGCCACAGCGCGCCTGGCAGCCACAGCGCGCCTGGCAGCCACAGCGCTCCTAGCTAAAATGCTGGTCACATCCTTATGTAAACGGCAATTTATCGAGCTCAGAAAAGTTATCGAGTCCATTTTTATTTATCGTACGATAAGTCAATTTATCGATTCTCGCAACAGGCCTAGGTGTACTTTTACTCCACTACATGTATTTAATACCTTTAGTTACTTTACAGATGTGGATGAATGATGTGAAACATAATCAAGTGTTACATCAGACTTTAGTTCCACCTGGAGTAAATTCACAAGCTACCCTGCAGTATACAAAGTCATTCAAACTAGCTGCACCTTTACCAGCTTTGATAACACTTTAATGATCAATCATTATAAAACATATCATATATATTATTCTGAAATGGACCAATCTGCACAATGACTACTTTTACTGTCGCTACTTTAACTAGATTTTGATGATAATACTTTTCTACTTTTACTTGAGGAACATTTTGAATGCAGGACTTTTACTGTAACAGAGTATTCCTACACTCTGGTACTTCTACTTTTACTCAAGTACAAGATCGGAGTACTTCTACTTTTACTCTAGTACAAGATCTGAGTACTTCTACTTTTACTCAAGTACAAGATCTGAGTACTTCTACTTTTACTCTAGTACAAGATCTGAGTACTTCTGTTTTACTCAAGTACAATATCTGAGTACTTCTACTTTTACTCAAGTACAAGATCTGAATACTTTGACTTTTACTCAAGTACAATATCTGAGTACTTCTACTTTTACTAAAGTACAATATCTGAGTACTTCTACTTTTAATCTAGTACAAGATATATACTTATACCACCTCTGTATAGCCTATGAAAAAAACTGTTAGAAAACGAAGGCTAAAGCTAACGTTAGCAGATAGTGACAGTGTATGCTAGTTAGCTAGCTCAACGATTCCTTAAATAATATTGCGACAGAAACATTTTTCAGTTCACATCACGCTCTGCCGCTCCGACAGGGAGCTCTGCTCTGAACACCCGAACGGCCCGTTCAAACAGCTGTTCACCAGCGGTCCAGTCTGTGCCACAGTGACTCCGGACCGCAGTTAATGAAGCTCAGCGCAAGTTCAATCAGGAAGACCAAGCTCTTCATTCATATTACACGTCACTTCATTACACTCTCCTCCCTCATTAAGTGATCGGGGGCGTCACTCCCCAGCTAACCAATCTCTCCTCTCTCCATTCTCAGAAGCCTATCATAGCTCCCGCTAATCCCTTTATATCTGCTCTTCCCTCTGTCAGCTGTCATTTCAGGTGACAAAACGCAACCCTCCTCCACCCCTTCGCCTCCTGTCTCCTTCAGGACCAAGCTAACCTTCTCCCTTCAGTCCGTTCCCACCTACTTATCACCACCACCAGTGTCTAGACCCCGGGGGGTTTCATCGGAGCGGTTCTTCCCCCTCCTGAATGATTATCCTGCAAACTGGGGCCTAATCGCCAAACACCATTCCATTCTCCTGTTATAATTGTGGCAATCATTATTACATTCATATGTGTCCCGGTAATAAATATGTATTCCATACATCAACGTCTCTCCTGATTGAACTATTAACGAACGCACCCGTAGGTAATGTAGCTGCTGAAGTTAGACCCTCATGCCGGAGCAGCAGAGTTCAGCCGACAGACTGGAAGACTCGAGCATAGTCTCCCCCCCCCCCCCAATATGTAGATCTGCAATATTTTTATTGCAGATCTACATGAATCACACAAACGACCTATTTTGGATTCAAAACTGCGAATTTCGCCGAAAGGTGACAAGTTTGCATCTTGAAAGAGAGTTCACTCTGTACGGAGTAGTGAGACTAAAGAGATCACTCTGTACTAAGTAGTGAGACTAAAGAGTTCACTCTGTACGGAGTAGGTCTCGGTTCGGGCCGGATTTTACCATTGCAGGAGAAGAGGGCCAAACAAGATAGAATCATTCAAAAAGCGTCAGTCGGAATGTTTTATTTATTTATATATACATTGTTTTTGTTATGTTTTAATAAAAAATATTCTATATTAAATAATTTAGTTATTTATATACATTTTTTAAATATTATTTTACGTTCTCTTTATACATCCATGGGTTAAATCTAAATTGTGTTGGAAAAACGATAGATACCACCGGGCACGTCTCAACGCTGCTCTGGGAGCGCCTTGGTTACATTTTCCGAACTGGTGCTACATTTCATACAAAACTTGAAAGAGATTTATTTTTTGCAAATTACCTTTTTTATTCAAGTTACCAAAACCAAATGAAAACAAATGTTTACATATCTGAAAATGATGTACTCTCAAGTCCAACAAACACTACAAAAATATATATAAAAAAACATAAAATAAAACCGTCCCAGAAGAACTCAAGCTTCCAAATATTCACAGATGATGGATTCGGGGTAACTGCACAAGTCTTCTGCTTAGAACAACAACAAAAAGTTTCACTTGAGAAATTTCAACAATTACATAAAACCCCTCTGCTCAGTCTGCTGTCTGGTAATACTTTAAATACACTCGACAAACACAAGTTAACACACACGTGGGGCAGTTTAGTTTCCAAAAACCATGATAAGATGTTTGCAACTTAATATGGCACTTGTAGAGACTTGTAAAGGTGAACAACTCAAGGTGATTAAAGTAACATTTGGTTTTGTTCTGGCTTAACTAAAACTGTGTGGATTTATGAATTTAAAATCAAATGAAATATCCTGAGAATAAGAACAAAAATTGTGGCCTGAAATCTTCTATAATCCCATAATAATTTGCCCAAACAAAAAAAACAACTATTTTTCAAAACAGGTTTTTAATAATTGCGATACCCCACAAACTAGAGTTGAGATTTTGTTATAAGAAATTATGATATTTTTTTCTGGCTTCACTAAATGGGTGTGTATTTAACATTTGGTGTACAGAGCAAAATCAAATAAAAATATCCTGAGGATATCAGGAAACGATTGCCTGAAATGACACAAAATCCCAAAATCAATTTAATAATAATTTGCCCAAATAAAACCTCAGAAGTAAGCCCTCTTTCTCCAAAACCAAAAGTCATCTTTCTTTCTTTGTCAAAAAGTGCTTTTAATTCTTGCAGCCCCACAGAATAAAGTAGAGAGTTTGTGGTAGTATCTGAATGATGAGTGGGGGGGGGGGGGGGGGGGCTGGATGTGTTTGAACGCAGCCATTGTTTTAGCCTTTAATTACAGCACCACCCTCTCCTGCAGTTAGAAGCTTCCCAGCTGCCACAAACACTCCCTCACAAACAGGAAGTGGTTGGAGTTAGCCCACCCTGAGGGGCGGTGCCACAAGGACAACACCGTCTCCTCTGACAAACAGCATGGGGATGTTCCTCTTGGTTGACTAAAAGAAAAAGACACAGAAAATAAATGTATCTTTATATTGTTCTGTTAATTATTAGTATTATGTCCTCAAAGCGTCCGGCAATCAAACCCTTTTAAAGTGATATTCAGAATTAATATTTAATTAATACTTACACACCACGGTATACATTTACATTTGCATGACATATATTGTCTTACAATGTGTACAATTTTACTTCAACAAATTTAACTTTGTATAAATATTTGTATTATTCTTTTTCTCTTTTATTGGACATTTTACTTTAACTTCTTATGTTTACATACCAACATACAAGATCCCATACTTTGGATTTCCTGCTCGACAAAATGTACTTAATGACCAGGTTCAGCTCTGAATGAAGTCTGAGGGGTTTTCAGGCTGAGGCATCAAAGCACACGCAGCGCACACAAGGAGTTTTCTTTCCTTCGATTAATAGACTAATGAAAAATGAGTCGTCAAATACTTTTTTTCATGGACTAACGTTAAGTTGACTGATTGGGGGCAGCCATAGTTTTCCACATGTATTCCACAGACTGTGGTTTAAAGCCCGAGACCAAAGACACTGGGATCTTTATATTCCCATTTTTACACATTACGAAAAAAAAAAAAAACATGAATAAAAGGAAAAGTATTTAAATAACTTTAAATCAATCTTCCTGTAGTATTATGGAACTATATGTTGGCCACAGATACAGATTGCTGGCCATCTCTCATCACTCTTAACAGAAAAAGTTTAACTATGAACATCATTTTATATAAAACCACTGAAAGTGCAAATACTATTCTTCACGATCTCGAGGAGGGAAAATCTAGAATATTAGATTCTATCTTCAAATGTCAATAAAGTGTGATAAAACATTGTTAATATTGTATGCCAAATATGAATAAGCATTTTAAATGCTTCTATTGATGTTGAATGTTCCTGCTGAAATAAAGTATAACAGCAGCATTGTTCTAGTGCTTCAGTAAGGTCCAGTACATGCAGACAGTTTTAGAAACCAAGACCAGCACAACAGTAGTTGTTCAGTAAGAAGACATGAGGCTGTAACAAGGAGAATTCAAAGCTGTACCTTGTATAGTTCTTCATAGGTCTCCTCGTCGATCTCCACCGTCGTCACCGTCTCCTCCACGTCTCCAAGGATCATGTTCAGGTGCTGATCGTAGGCCTGGGAAAAACAAACATCAACAAGCATGAAGTGAGAGACAAATATCAGACCTGCGACAATAAAACGTAGAATCCCACAACACACACACTTCAGTGTTTTTTTAAGCAGATACTGGGTGTGTATCTTACATGCAGTCGACCGCGGAGCTCCCGGTCATTCCTCATCTTCACGTAGATCCTCTCATCTAGACTGAGTCTGATCAGATCCAGAGGCTCCTCTACCGTGTTGGTAGACGGGGGCTGCAGCACACAAGTAAGGATATTAATTACACATTTTACAAATATAGATTTCAACAATTTCAGAAATAAATGCCAGTTTATATATATATATATATATATATATATATGAGAGAGAGCTCTGTTTTCCAGCCTGAGTCTATTTAATTGATTGTTTTGGTTGTGTGTGATTTTAATTAATTTGTTATAATTAAATGTATTTGTTTTATTTATTATATATAATTTATATTATTTCACATTTCATTTGCAATGTTCAATGTTCAATAAAATGTAAGTTCTGTTTGAAAGGATGTACTTGAATTATTATTATCATTATGTCAGTGGTCTAAAATGGTCTTACAACGGTGCCGACAATATTATAGTTTATCGCAATAATTTCCGGGAAAATGTATCGTCCAACATAATTAATTATCGTGACAGGCCTAGTAAGAGTTGTATAAAATGTCTTCAGGGTGTTTTTCAAATAGGCTAGCAACAGATAACTATTTCCCTTCAGCTGCTTAGGTTTACAATATGATCATAATAATAAAGTGCAGAAACTGTTAGTGCAGAGGCTGCAGAAGATATGTGATGACTGAGAAAAGTTTGTGTTACAGTTTCTTACTATAAACATTCACAAAAAGCAAGGAGCACACAAGTTAAGGTTGAACATCAAAATTATACAAAACAAAGTAAAGAAATCTATGAATTTCAGTGACTTTACTATGAAACACTATGCATCCAAAATCTAGGAGGTATATCAGACCTAACTAATATAAACGTAACACTTGGAAGACAGATTGAAAAGAGATGTAGCTGTGGAGAAAAGTTAACACAAGCAATTGTATTTATTGGCTGAAAACCCCACCATATGCTAAACCATTTAGTTACATGTGTGTCCGGTTAAAAGCCCAGCCCTTACATTTCTAAGATGTTTTTGAAAAAAAACAAGTCAGACACGTTTAAACTAGTGTATGCTTTGGGTGTAACGCTACACTAGTATTCTGCTGTTCTCCGACACAAGGAACACACAAGAAAAACAAATAGCCTTGTCCTATAATGTAATTATCAATTTTAGCTCTGATGTTCAAACTAAACAGCACCGACAGTGAAACACGTTGTCATTTTGAAGTTAGAATAAACGTGATGTGCTAACAGGGCTAATTTAGCTAGCTTGTTTGACAGGCCTCTCCGCGCTGTTAGAGGAGGGAAAAAAACGAAGTGACACAATAACCCCCCTGAAAGAAGAAACAAAGTAAACACATCTTACAGCGGTCTTTTTGGATAATTATATACACGCTGTGTGAGAGAAAAACAGCATTAATCGACGAGGCTGCACCAACCTGCTCAACTTCGTCCGCCATTGATTTTGAGTGTGCGTCGTTTAGTTTGACCAGTACGGGGGTTGCCAGGTCTGTAAAAAACGCGTTTGCAGTTAGCGAGGCAGGGGAAACACGTGCACTTTGGGGCAGTTTGCCAAACACCTGGTTACATCTATTGAGAGGAATATGCAAAATAATATTATGCAGTGTGGGAAGAAGAATTGCAAATGATGTACTAATATAAACGTAACAATACCACAATGCAAACATATTTCATTACAAGTGAAAATATTGCATTGAAAATGTGAAAATGTTTAAGTGAAAGTTCGGATCGGCAAATTGTAGTTAAAGTATGAAAAATAACTATGCATAGTTAACCTTTTCAGTAGATATCTAATTGATTACGTCATGGCACTCATACTTGCCATTTATCTGCTGAACAACTACCTTTACGTTGATTAAATGTTGCGCATAAACTGATTTACTTTTTCCTAAGTATATTTTGAACACATAACTTTTACGTGTCCTCATAAATGTACTCGGGGATTTTTCTTCCACTATTACGCACTTCACATGGAGGATAAAAAAAAGACTGGCAACCCGCTACGTACAGATAAGCAGTACCACTCATCCACTCTCCTCTCTTTCTCTTTCCAGACCTTTCCATCCTCCATTGTCCCCTTACTGCGACATTACCATTCTGTGCATTGGTAAGTTATAATTCAACCATTACCGTTACTATGTGTTACTAATTAAAACATATTTGTATCCTTTTTTGAACTTATTGTCGGTTATTTTGTGTGTTATTCAAGCTACTGTAAAACAACTACTGTCAAGTTCGCAGCGTCCATTTACAGACTATCTCGTTGCAAGGTCGTAGTTGTCTGAAGTCCTCACCACCAGCTGCTCTTGCAGTAATAAGTAGTGTACCTTTCTTACTGTCCTAATGTGCACAATGTAGTGACTGCTTTTTCGTCTTTTGTTTTCTTAGTTATGTTCTCTGTATTTTATATGTTTGTGTTATGTGTTATGTGTAACGTTGCTGCCTTCTTGGCCAGGTCAGCATTGAAAATGAGATTTTATCTCAATGCTTTTATCTGGTTAAATAAAGGTTAAATAAAAATAAATAAAAATAAAATAAGTGTTAGACCCTAAAATAAATACAAAATTGATATAACAAAAAGCATTTCTAAAGGTGGGTTATGTAAAGCCAACTAAGGCTAGCTTGTACATTTTAGAAGAAAACAGCATCGTTGCAACATGTAAGTTACGTTACTCCCACTGTGGTTATGCCACGTATGCATCACCACGTTGAATAAGCAGACAGGATGTAATACTTTTTACAGGTTTTCAGTAACAAACATTGACTAAAAATGATAACTTAGCATATGTATAGCAAATAATGAAAGGATTCATTTTTACAAATGTAATCATCATTTCAAATTAGTTGGTTCTATTTCGTCCCTACTGACCGCCAGAGGCGGTGCTTTAGCACTGGATATGTCCATCGCGCGCATGCGCAGCTCGAGTACCAATAACAACAAAGTCACCTGTGACCCACGTGACACCGGCAAGGCTGTGTTTTCTTGTTTAGCTAGTTAGCAGTAGCATGGCTTAGCCTAACTGTGTCCTGCCTGTGCAGCCACTTGGCTGACGCTGGGATAAGCACCAGAGTTAGCCGTGCTGTTTTTTCTTTAGAAGCCAGTTTTCTGGTCTTAGCTTTGTGTTTTCGTTATCAACTCAACCAGTGAAGGCAGTGTTCTCGCCCCCGCTCCTGGTGGACGTGTTGCTTGATTCTAGCAGCAGCCGCCTGGCTAAACTGTCTTGTTAAGCTTCTTTATTTAATCCAGCTAGGTGAAGGCAGTGCTCTCGCTCCCGCTCCCTCTGCTGGTAACGTGGGTGTAGTTACATCCCTCTTTGTGTTCGGCGAGTAGGAGCATTGCTCTACTCCGTTCAGCAGGTAGCTGGTGAAGGCTGTGTTCTCGCACCCGCTCCCGGCTACGCTGCATCTGGCTACCTACAGAATGGCTCATTCATGTAGCGCCTGTATGGCTTCTCTTGAGCCCGAGGACGGCCATGACCGCTGCCCCTCTTGCCTTGGCCTCGAGCATCTGAGGGAGGGTCTCACGCAGAGCGCCTACATGAACTGTAGCTTCATGCCTCGGGCGCTCAGAGTGGCTAGAGTCGCAGAGGTGGAGCGTCGCAGCCAACGGACACCTCTCCTCGTCACAACTTCCTCCAGCTCAGTCTGGCCGTTCCCGGCGACTTGATGGAGTGATGGCTATGGGTTCACCCCCCAGGTAGAGGACTAGAAACAAGCTGTCCTCTAAGGTGGTTCGGTTAGCTGCCGTCATGGAGCAGATGAAGTCGCTCCTCTTGGCCCTTCAGCCAGGGGCCGGTGTGGGGGCTACTAGCTTGCCGCCTGGCCCTCCTTCGGTTGCCACACCTCTGCTTGAGGATGCCATGTCGCTAGCGGCTTCGGCTAAACCTCTTCAATGAAGGGGTGGAGGACGGGGCCCCGCTCACTCCCGTGGAGGCTTCCCACTTCTCTGCTCAGAGCTCTCTGCAGGGCACGGAGGACGCCTCCATGGCGGCCATTATTCGTGCGCCCCCGGCACGCTTGCAGCTTCAGGTTCCGCAGGCCGACTCGGCTTCCTTCAGAGGAGTACCTGAGGGAGCTCCATGCATGCTGGAGAGACACCAGGGCCCTCTCCCACTCTGCTGCCGCTTGCCATCCATTGAGCCTGCCATCGCCTCCCCGGTTCTGGCTCCTGATGAGGCTCCAAGGCCTTATGCCAGGTGCCCTCGGCCTCAGTGCAGGGTCACAGACGAGCTGCTCTGTAAGGCCTACGACACAGCGGCATGCATGGGTCGTAACAGGAACTCCCTCTCCCATCTGATGCTGGCTGTCTCTACCTCTCTGCAGCAGGCTCCGGCTGAGCCTTCTTTGCTGGGCCTCAGTGATGCATCACTGCAAGCCTTTGCCCTAATGTCTAGGGAATTGGGACGAGTTATGTCCTTTTTGGTGCAGACTCGTCGCCAGGTTTGGCCTGCTCAGTCACCACTGTCAGAGACATGTCTTCCGTAGTGTGCCAGTCGAGCCAGGGGAGCTGTTTGGGGCAGCTGCCCTGGAGGCACTGGAGCGTGCTGCCCAAGCTAGGCGGACCAGGCAGCAGCTCTCGGGTCTTCATAGGCCTGTGCCCACTCCCAGCAGGCCCAGGGGCCCCTCTAGCAGCCGCACTCAGCCACCAGCTTACAGTGGTGGTCTGCGGAGGTCCCAGCGGCCCACTCAACCGCATCCCAGTGGCTTTCGTGCCCCCGGTCGCAGGCATTCTAGGCAGCCTCGTGCCTCAGAGCCTTACCGGCGCCCCCCCAGGGCCGAAGTCTCGGGGCCGGTCGTTGGCTGCTTTCCCAGCAGCAGCCCAGTTACTGGGCTATCTGTACTTCCGACCCTCGGGTGGTTTCCACCTTAACCCAGGGGTACGAACTGCAGTTCCGTTCCGGTCAAAATGACAGTTGTCAGCGATCCGGCGAAGGCCTTAGCTCTGGCCCAAGAGTTGTCCATCCTCAGTCCGGGGGGTTCTACTCAGCGTACTTTCTTGAGAGCAAGAAAGTCGGCGGATTCCGTGCAGTCTTGGACCTCAGAGGGATCAACAGATTCCTGAAGGTGCTGCCCTCCCATATGCTAACCACAGCAGACACCCTTCGTGTTGTCGCACAGGGGGAGTGGTTCGCAACCGTGGACTTGAGGGACGCCTACTTCCACGTGCCAATTGCATCCGACCACCGGAAGTTCTTCAGGTTTGCCTTTCAGGGCCGACACTATCAGTTGGTCTCTCCCTCTCTCCAAGGGTGTTCACCAGGGTCGTGGCGGCAGCTCTCGCACCCCTGCAGGCGCAGGGCGTGATGGTCCTGCCGTATCTAGACGACTGGCTGGTCTGCGCGCCGTCCCGGCCTCAAGTGGCCCAGGATATGGCGCGCCTCTTATCTCATGTAGCCCGGTTGGGCCTAACAGTAAACACCGTGAAGAGTTGCCTGGACCCCTCCCAACAGGTCACTTACCTGGGGATGGTCCTAGATTCAGTCGCCATGAGGGCCTACCTGACACCTCGTTGTGCGGACGACATTTCCCACCTTCTTCCCATCTTCAGGCTGGGCAAGAGGGTGCCTTACATTCAGTTCCTCCGGCTCTTGGGCGGACTGACGGCTGCCTCAGCCGTTGTGCCCTTAGGCCTGCTGTCGCTGCGCCCCATGCAGATGTGGCTGAACAGCCTTCACTTGGACACCAAGTGGCACAGGCACAGGAGAGTCAGGGTGTCTCAGCGGTGCCTCCACTCTCTGTCCCGCTGGGGGGACAGGGCCTATCTTCTGATCGGCGTGCCCATGGGCGCCATCCCATCCCGCCGGGAGACTGTCACTGTGGATGCATGTCTCTCAGGGTGGGGTGCGGTGTGGCAGGGCAGGACTGCTCAGGGTCAGTGGTCTGCCCAGGAAGGTGCACGCCATATCAACGTGCTAGAGCTTCGGGCTGTGCTGCTTGCACTCATGCACTTTTTACCCCAACTGGCGGGCAAGCATGTGCTCGTTCGTTCGGACAACATGTCCGCTGTGGCCCAAATCAACCACCAGGGAGGCACCAGGTCCGCACAGCTGCTCCGGGTTTCACAGAGCCTCTTGTCTTGGGCGTTCCCCCGCCTGGCCAGTCTGCGGGCAGTCTTTCTACCAGGAGACCAGAATCAGGTCGCAGATTTCCTCTCTCGGCACAAGCCTCCACTCTGGTTCTCCTGGGCAGAGGTGACCAGCCCGATGGGTCAGGACGCTCTGGCGCACGACTGGCCAGACAGTCTCCTGTATGCCTTCCCGCCACCGCCTCTGATACTACAGATGCTTCAGAGGGTCCTTACTCAGGGGCACAGGCTCCTTCTGGTCGCCCCCCGCTGGTGTTTGGGTAGGACTGAGAATCCGGGGCATTGCTCTGTGGCCACCATTCTAGAGTTCCTGCAGTCCCTTCTGGATAGTGGACGTTCTCACTCCACTTTGAAGGTTTATGTGGCTGCTATCTGTGCCCGACATGTTGGAGTCGACGGCGCCACAGGTTGGTGTCCCTCTTCCTGAGAGGGGCTTTATGGCAGCGTCCCCCTAGCACCCAGAGGGCTCCGGCTTGGGACCTGCCCCTAGTGCTGGATGTCCTATCATCTCCTCCCTTCGAGCTCCTGGCCCAGGTGGGGCTTAAGTGGCTGTCCTTGAAGGCGGCATTTCTGCTTGCCATAACCTCAGGGAAGCGAGTTGGAGAGCTACATGCCCTCTCCGTGAGCGATACATGCCTGAGGTGGAACTCCGATGGCTCGGGTGTTGCCCTCTGGCCGAATGTGGCGTTCCTGCCCAAGGTGCTTCCACTAGCCCACTCCAATCGGCCTATCCAGCTGGCACGCTTTAACATTCCACAGGAGAGCGGCACGCCTGAGTTGCTGTGCCCTGTGCGTGCCCTAAGGGCGTATATTGATGCTATGGCCTGTATACGGCGGTCAGAGCAGCTCTTTGTTTGCCATGGCGGCACTAGGAAGGGTTGTGCTCTCTCTAAACAGCGGCTGTCCCACTGGGTTGTCGATGCCATCTCACATGCCTATGGGGCCAGTGGCCGCCCCCTGCCATCAGGGCTGAGATGCCACTCTACAAGGAGCATCTCAACATCTTGGGCTGCCCTGAGAGGGGTGCCCCTGGAGACCATCTGCGCCGCGGCGTCGTGGGCGTCTTCTGGCACATTCTCCAGGTTTTTATGGGGTTAATGTCGCCACTCGCTCCGCTGCTTCCAGCTAGGTAAGTAAGTGCTTGGATTCTTCATGACATTGTTGATATAAGTCATCCAGTGCTAAAGCACCGCCTCTGGCGGTCAGTAGGGACGAAATAGAATGATAGTTACGATAGTAACTACGGTTCTATGAGTCCCGGATGACCGCCAGAGTATCCTGTCACTCAGAATTCTTGTGTGCTCGCGAGAAGATTCTGGGAACAGATCCTCTGACGACACCGGCATAGATAGCCGGTGTCACGTGGGTCACAGGTGACTTTGTTGTTATTGGTACTCGAGCTGTGCATGCGCGATGGACATATCCAGTGCTAAAGCGGTCATCCGGGACTCATAGAACCGTAGTTACAGACGTAACTATCGTTGTATGACCTGACCAGACATCAAAAAGCCAAAATGGTTCAAGTCAGTGTAAGGTAAGACAGGTAAAACAGGTTATGTCCAGACATGTTAAAAACTGTAACCATCAATTATTTGGCATTTTCTGTTTGAAGATTGACTTAAACGCTGATTAAGTTTAACATCTTTGCATCTTTTTTTGTGTTAACATGTTCTACTACTTATTTGCATGTGTTTTACATTTCTTTGTGTTTCTTTTTTTCTGTTTATATAAACAATGTGTGTGTGCCTCATCTCCCAGTTCAGCCCAGTGCTTCATACTGGGTGTGTGTGCAGGCTGAGAGGCAGAGCAGAGCAGTGTACCCATTCCACCCTCAGCTGCAGTATGGCTCCGTGGTAGAAGAGATCGCTGCTACAAAATATGCATTTTCTTAGTTAACATAAAAACTGCCATGTTTATCTTTGGTTGTCATAGAGCGGTGCAGGAATTAGTAATTAAACCAGAAATGAGTTAGCCTTTTACCCCTATAAAGTAGTGTTAATATTTGGAGATTATCCTGCTCAACAAAACCTATAAATATCATAATCTAGTGTTTGCCACAGATCTTATTTTCTGTGATATTATGGAATCCCATTGCTTTTTGTCGAGAAACCCCTTTGATGCTAACTTGGGGGTCAGTCTAATAAAATATGTCATCACTGCACCACTCTATTCTCAACAGAAGATATTTGCTCTTCTTTGCATGCTTGTTCTGCTAAGAGGTGTTTGGAAAACTGTCTACAGAGGTAGTGAAAGAGTAATTACCCATTACACAGTAGTGTCCTAGAAAAAAGATGATGCAATATTACTAGAACTGAATGAGTAATAACATTTATTTTTCCTTTTCTCCTATGTGCACTCCTCTATCTCTCTTTGCTCCATCATCACATCCTGCAGAATCTGACGTGGGACAAGATGCCGCCCGACACAGGAAGACAGAAGTGTTTTAATGTTCTGATAGCATAAAGGCACATGTCATATACTACCTTAAATAATAATAAAATACTTACTTTATACTAAACTAAACTATTGTACGATACAAACTTACCTTTTACATACATTTTTGTAGAGTATTATCTTGTTAAGATATGCATCAAATATATGAATAGTGTTTAAAAAACACAATTTGCATTATGTTTCTTTCATTATGTGTCTTAAGTTAGACCAAGCAATGCTTAAAATTACATGAAGCAAAAATATAAAGAAGTACAAAAGCACCCAACTATTCTAATTGTAAATGTGTTTGAACTCTGTATAATCAAATTTGGGTGTGACAGATATTCTCCTGTATATAACTTTAAATTAAATTCTTTTTTTTTCTACTTAACTAAACCTTGAAAAGCTTTTTTTTTAGGGAAATCCTGTTCTAGATAACTGTCCACTCCTTTGTCATTTAAATGTCTCTGAATCATCATCTAATAAAGTCTTATTTTATAACTTAACGATATTGTCTGTTGAATGTGACAGTGTTGGTGAATCATAGTCAAGTAACTTTGTTTCCAAGCAAGCTGAAAAAAATACTTAAAAAAGAGAAAAGTATTAAACCCTAACTAAAGCTTGATTGTTTTGTGTTCTAGGTGCTTTACAAGAATAAAGACAGACTTATTTTAAGCCTAAACAAGTATCCGCACTAGCCCCAGAGTTACTAAGAACCATGCCTCCATAGAAACGCACCTGCAGAACTTTATATATACAGTCTATGATGCTGACCAGTGTTTCCTTGGTAACAATCAGTTACAACAATCAATCGTAATATGTTTTTCATAAGTTGTTTACAAAATTATGGAGCCAGCAATAAAGGAGTACATTTTTTACATACCATAGATGACACTACTATAACACCATATATACTTTTTTTGTTATTTAATCCTGAACTGCTACATTCTTCCAAAAGGCTAATATTTGTTTAGATTTTCTTAACAATTTATACATGGATATTTATTTCTATGCATTAGACAAGACTTTAACACAAGTTATCAATTATAGGTACCATTGATGCATAAAACGATGAGGAATACTGGAAGGAAACAAAGCCAACAAAACAATATCTGAAACACAAGAAACATTAGCATCCACAGTGAGTTTAAGGACAAACCACCTACAGAGATATGATTTCATAACTAAAGGCTAGGTAGACTATTTACAGTGTACAGTAACAGTTTATTAGTAGGTACCAGATTAAAAAAAAATCTCTTAATGGAGCACTTGAGGGTGAATCAAATGTTTCTGGCTTGATGTTCATCACATTTTTGATCATGAGCGTTGTAGATTTCATAAACTGATTCATAATGAAATAACTGGCCACCACATATTTAAAAAATGAACTATCAACTAATAATTTATTTTGAAATGCTGTATCTGTGAGGCTGATTTCCTGTAAAGACCAGGCTGCAGTTACATGCACGTCCACAGCAGGGCAGTGTTGGACCAAAAACACACAAAGTGATTCTCACTGAGTTATTGTTTCAGCTGCCAGTAGACTTAGCTGGAAAATATATTATAGAAAAAGAAAATCAGTGAAAAAAAATGTGCCACTGCCAAACCCCTCAAATTGACTCATAAATGCCAAACAAAAGTTGTTTTTACATTTTGAATTATTTTCCAAATGTAATACCAAATAACAGAGAGAACAGTGAGATATGAAAGAACAGTCAAATTCAAAGAAATTAGTATCGGTTAAGGATTTACTTGATGGTTAAATGAGAAATTAAGCTCCTTTAAATCTTGAACTTCTGGTTAAATATTGAGAATAAACAAGCTAGGGAAAGCAGCATTGAAATATTTCAACACTCCATTATTACTGATACATTTTTTTGACAGCTTGTTCATGAATGTGGACACGTCTCAAAAAGGAGAAGTGAACGTAAACACAGATCATAGCTGACTCTTCCCCGACCAAAGTAAATATTGGACCCATTTTTGCACAAGCTACATATCTTCCAGACATTCTGACACTAAAATGTAATATTTTCAAGCAGAAAAATCAGGAGAAATTCATTTTTTCCAAGACCCATTTGTCTGATTTGTTTGTTTCACCAACAAAATCTAACATTGGCTAGCCTTGGCAAACTAATATTGAAATGCTGAACATCTGGGTTAGCTGGGTATCTAATATTAGCTAAATGAAATACCAATACCCTACACAACGCACATTTAGGAGACAGGAAGTACCATTTCAAACCATTGGCACCAATTGTATTGCGCTATATTTTACTTACTTACTAGTGTATAGTATCTATCTATCTATGGACCAAACCTGCTACAGCTGTCCAACGCTGCGTCTATGGCTTTTCCAAACAAGTTTAGATTTGACCACGGCAAGCACGAAGAAAGCATCGACGTACCTCCGCGCGACTGCATCATGGATATATAAAGAGAACGTTGCCATCCTCATCTAAACATGCTCAAGTAATATCACGTCTGTAGCTTAGGAAAAAACTATATGAAGCTAAATTTGATAAATTTACCAAAACGCCAAAAACAACCCGCGGTCCCTCCCCCTCACTTCCCGCCGCTTGGAGAAAACTTCACTTCACAAAAAAAAGCTATAGGGAATGGTAATGTGACATCCTCAATGGCAAGACGTCCATCTTTAGAGGATACTAGCAACCGCAACCTATATACCTTAACCAGCGGGGAAGCTGTAACTTCTTCCGATGAAAGCCCCAGAAAGCAAAGCGGTTCCAATTCCCTAATAGCCTACATATTGATTGCTAGTTTATTATTCTTAAATCCATGGTGAATTAATATTAAAAGATGAATATAACACTGACTAATTTCTGCATAACTGTGATAGTCTGTTATTTAAAAAAAGCGCTATTTTCATCGATGTACTTTGAAAAAGAGGATCTATGAATCTGCAGGTGACTCTGACTCTGCTTCGATGCTTTCGTCATGCACAAGTGGGTGTGTTCAAATCTAAACTTGGTTGGGAAAGAAGAAGCATTCAGGCTCGTCATCCTGCGGACAGACACTCACGCACACACACCCTTACTCACATACAGAAAATTCCCACCTTGTAGGGAACAGCCCTGTTAATCTCCATTGTTTCATGAAGATTACTCTCTCTTCTCCATCTGCAAGAGGACATATGCAGAAACAGAAATTTGCGACTAATCTGTCTGATTGGCTGTATTTCGGACACAATTTGAATAGTCGATACTGCATTTTGCCTTATTTCTGTATAAGTCATTCTGAAGTGATCCGTACGGTGGCTTACATTACATTACATTGCATTTAGCTGACGCTTTTATCCAAAGCGACTTACAATAAGTGCATTCGACCAACAAGATACAAACTTGAGGAAAACAGAATCATATAAGTACATCAGGTTTCATAGAGCTAAAACATTTCAAGTGCTACTCAACTGACTTTAGATAAGCCAGTCCTTTATTAGTATATAAGTGCTTTGTTTTGGAGCCAGGATAGCAAACCGACGTGTTTTTGCTGATGGGAACTTGGGTCCCCCTCGCAGTGCGGGTGCAGCGAGCCGTTTGGCCGATGCAGAGCGGAGTGCACGTGCTGGGGTGTACAGTTTAACCATGTCCCGGATGTAGGATGGGCCAGATCCATTCACAGCATGGTACGCAAGTACCATTGTCTTGAAGTGGATTCTAGCAGTTACTGGAAGCCAGTGAAGGGAGCAGAGGAGCGGTGTGGTGTGGGAGAATTTAGGAAGGTTGAAGACCAGACGAGCCGCTGCATTCTGGATGAGCTGCAGAGGTCGGATGGCACATGCAGGTAGACCAGCCAGGAGGGAGTTGCAGTAGTCTAGGCGTGAGATGACGAGAGCCTGGGCCAGAATCTGCGCTTTCTGGGTCAGGTGGGGACGTATCCTCCTGATGTTGTACAGCGTGTATCTGCAGCAGCGGGTAGGAGAAATGCGCTACAGTTTCATAAACGATACGAATAATAAACATAAATGGGCTTGAACACATGCAAATGAAGAAACGAGGGGTTATGTATGGTAACCCTCGTTATATCTCTCACAGGCTCCGCCCTCTACTGAACTCTATGGGTACAGTGGGCGGAGCCCCGATGTATACACGCGCTGTCGTCCAACAACACCGTTCCACCTCACTGCCCCTGACCGGCTTTCTGGTTAGCAGCCGCTGTACCTCACTCACCTCTACCTCGGTTGTAACCGTGGAGAAGTCTGGGTTGCGGCTGACAGAGCACACTCTGACGCGCTTACCTCGCGAAAAGTGTGCTCGGAAAACAGCGCTGAGGGCTCCCCCCCGTCCGCCCATAGGCAGACGGAGAGAGTCCCCAGCCCTGTATGGGCTCACTATGCACCACGTCTCCCGAGTCCCTAAGGAGCCCGGGGAGAGCGCAAGTGCCCCATGTCCCCCACACTCAGACACTGACCCCGAGCCCTGCCTGTTGATGTATGCCACTGTGGTGCTGTTGTCGCTCCTGACCAGTACAGGTCTCCCCTGAATTAGGGGCTTGAAATGCTGGAGGACCAACACTACTGCCCGTAGCTCTAGGAGGTTGCTGTGCCGTGTTTCTGTTAGAGACCAGCACCCACCTATAGCCCTCTTGAGGCAGGTCCCTCCCCATCCTGTTCTGGACGTGTCCGTGTACACTGTGATGTAGGAGGTCACCCGTCCCAGTGGAGACCCCCTCCGGAGGTGATCCGGGGACCCCCAGAACTGGAGGTTGCCCTCCACTGAGGGGGGGATGGTCACCAGACGTCGTTTGTGCCTCTTGGGATCTAAACGTAGGCTGGAGAACCACCTCTGCAGGCGGCGCATATGCAGTGACCCGAGCGGGACCACAACGTGAGCAGCCGCCATGAGACCCAGAGTCTGCATGACAGTTAAAGCTGTCACTGTTGCCCCCTGTCGCAGCCTGCTAACCGCCCGAAGCAGGGACGCACGTCTGCGCTCTGACAGGGTGGCGCGCAGCGCGCATGCATCGAGCATGCATCGAGCACCACTCCCAAATACAACGCCTGTTGGTGAGGTATGGGGGTGCTCTTTTTCCAATTGATCGCAAAGCCCAACTTGGTTAGGTGTAGGATCAATTGTGCTGTGCAAAACATTGCCTGTTCCCTGGACCTGGCCATGACTATGAGGTCGTCCAGGTAAAATAAAACTCTCATGCCATGGACGCGCAGCGGCTGGAGCGCAGTGGCCACACATTTGCTGAACGTGCGTGGGGATAGGGAGTAGCCGAACGGTAATCTGTTGTACTCGTAGGCTATCCCCTGGAAGGCAAAACACAGATACTTTCTTTCCTCTGGAGCAATTTCCACATGAAAGTACGCGTCCAGGTCGATGGTGGTGAACCAATCGCCCGGTTGCACTAACCCCATTAACTGTTAACATGCGGAATTTTCTGCAGGCAATGTGCCGATTCAGGCTGCGGAGATCTAGAATAGGTCTGAATTCCCCTGTCTTGTTGAGAACCAGGAAGCACATGGAATAAAGACCCTTTTCTCTGTGCTGAGGGTGCACAACAGACACCGCCTGTTTTTTGCACCAGGGCCTGAATCTCTGCCGAGAGGAAACCCATCTCCTCCTGGGATGATAGATTTACCTCTCGCATGCCTTTGAATGGAGGTGGGATGCTGCAAAACTGGAGTGAATAACCCCATTTCAGCGTCCTGTCCATCCACCTTGTTAACACACAGCTGAGTTTCCATTCCCGGAGACTTCTGGTAGAGCGATGAGCTGGTAAGACCCACTCGCCAGTTGCTCGCACACATTTCGAGTTAAAACTCAATTCTTCGACGAAACCACCACATTTTAGACGTCTGAAAAAAATCTATTAGATCTGTGACACTAAAAGGAGAAAATCCCGTTGTAAAATGCCGAAAAAGAACATTGTAAAATCCGACCAGAGCGGCGAACCAGGCCCTAAAGAAGCCTCGGGCTCAACTAACGAAGAGGTCTCTGGAGTGGCTGGACGGGCAACGGACGACAGTAGCATACTGGGGGCTATAGCGGCACTCCATGCAGAGCTGACGCTAGTCAAGTCGGAGATTTGCCGTAAAATAGAGACTGAGATTTTAGAGGTAACTACTACACTGAGAGGAGAGATAACGGCTCTAAAAGCCGAAAATGACGCAGCGATAACAACACTAACAGCCCAGATAGACTCACAAAAGCAAACGTTAAAGGAGCTAACCGAAGCGGCTAACGGCTCATCAGATATAGTCCAGGAGCTGGAAAGTAAAGTCAAGACACTCTGTGAGCAAGTGGGAACTCTCTCAGAAAAATGCCTCGACTTGGAAGGCCGTTCGAAGAGGCAAAACCTGAGAGTGGCCGAAGTAAAAGAAGTTAAAGAAAATGGACAGAGATCAAGGCTTTTTGTGGCAGAACTGCTGAAGGAGACGCTAGGCTTGGAAAAAGCACCCGAAATAGACAGAGCCCATAGAGCCCAATGGAGACGCGCTGGGGACAACGAACTGCCGAGACATCTGATCGCTAGGGTACACTATTGTCACGCTTTTGAAGACATCATGAAGAAGGTGATCTCTACCAGAGACCTGACATTCCAGGGTCAGCGGATACAGATCTTCAGGGACCTCCCGACTGAAGTTGTTAAACGCCGAGCTGCGTTCACCCCAACCAGGAAAATACTACGCGACAAGCCTGGAGTCAGATTCGGGCTACTATACCCAGCCAAGCTACGAGTGTCACACAACGGCTCAGAGAGGTTCTTTACGGATCCGGAGGAGGCTCGGCAATACGAGGAACGTCTCTTCGGGTCTGCAGCGGAGGAGCAAGTTGAGTGCACTCCATTCCGGAGCCAAGACTAAAATACTTTAAAATTGATTTTCCAGAGACTGACCGAAAATAAGTCCTAACGTGAGTTTAGGATAATATAAGTTTATAAGTGAACTAAATGTGTGGCTCTTGCTAACGGGTGTTGTTTATACAGGTTTTCAATACAGGTCACTCAGGGGTTTTATTACTAACCAAAGTTCTGCCCTCTTCCGTTCGTGGGCCTAGGTCTATATTTGCCTAATACTGCTCTTAATGAGCTGATAAATATGAGGAGGCTTGCACTAGGTGGAAACCATGTTAAATATACCTCTGTTTTTGGTGTTGTTGATGTTGAGGCTGTTTCTCCCTGAGGCCTCAGTCTCGTTCTATTATATGAGTACACAACTATACACTCCTATAGTGAACAAATCTGACAAGTTCCAAGTCCGACCTAACAAAGAAAAAAGTACAATCAATCTGAATAGCCTATTTCTTTAGTTTATATATGGGCAAGGCTCAGTTCCATAAATTGCTGAGCTTATCTGAACACCTTATGTGGTGGTTTTGGGTTTATTATTAAGGTGGAGCAACAGTGGAAGGACAGTATGATAGTGATTAAGAACTGGGGGATATGTAGCTGCAGGAGAACTTGGACGTCTGGGGAGGAGGGTCGGCCCCACTCCTTAGAGTTCAACTGTGGTCGTGCAGAGGATATGTATGTTTCTGTTTTGGTTTGTATTTTCACTTTTTTTTCTTTTTTTACTTCCTGTTTATTTACTTTCTTTTTTACGGGGGCAGATTTGTGGCTGGGTTGGGGTGGGGAGCAGTGCCACTGCGGTTATATCACTGGAGGGAGATGTGGAGGTTACATCAAAAGACACAATCTAAGAGACCCTTTTATGCCGTGACAACAGATAAAATAAGTGGTGATACAGGTAAAGGAGAGGATTTAACTTTTTGCACATGGTATGTGAACGGGATCAATGAACCAGTAAAACGGGGTAAAGTACTGTCCCATCTAAGGGAGCTTCATGCAGACATCAGTTTTTTACAAGAGACACATTTAAATAACAAAGCACACAATAAAATTAAGGCTAGATGGATAAATCAGGTTTATCATTCTACGTTTTCGGCAAAGGCTAGAGGTGTGGCTATAATCATTCGCAAAAATGTCCCATTTTTACACAAATCCACAATTGCAGACAAAGAGGGGAGATATATCCTGGTCACAGGTGAAATACAAACTATACCAATTACATTACTGAACATATATGGTCCAAACAGGGACGATCCAGAATTTTTCAGAAAGATCTTCAGCATGATTCCCGACATCTCTACAACAAATCTTATTATTGGAGGCGATTTTAACCTGGTCCTAGATACTTACTTAGACAGATCATCGACTAAGAGAATAGCATCATCTAATGCTTCTAATTTTTTGAAGTCATTTATCAACAATACAAACTTATTTGATGTGTGGAGAACCTTAAATGCAACAGGTAGAGAATATTCCTTTCACTCTCGAGTTCACAACGTATACACCAGAATAGATTATTTCCTACTCGATGGTAAACTTTTGTCTGGAGTTAATGATGCGAAATATCACAATATTATCATATCTGACCACTGTCCTGTATCTATGTCACTGAGACTGCTCGAGGCGTCAAGGACGGCTAGATCCCCAACTATTAACAAGGAAACCATTTTGTGAATACATTAAGACGCATATAGAGGTTTTTGTTCGAAACAAATGATAAAGATGATGTTTCACCAACATTGTTATGGGAGACTTTTAAAGCGTATATAAGAGGGTGTGTTATCTCTTTCCAGGCATCGCAAAGAAAACGGGACCCCATTAAACAATCACAATTAGAGGAACAAATTCAAAAACTGGATACAGAAAACGCCACCCTACCATCTACTGAGTTGCACAGTAAAATCTCTTCCCTTAAATATGAGCTCAATCAAATACTTTCTGAGAACATTTCTAAAGCCTTTATTGTTACTAGTCAGTTTGGGGATAAACCACATAAACTGCTAGCGAGACAGCTGCGGAAGAGGGAAAGCGACAGGGCCATTCACAGGGTAAAATCAGAGGAAGGCACTCCCTTGACCTCTCATAGGCATATCAATGACATGTTTCGCCGGTTTTATGATCATTTATACAATTCTAAGGCTCATGCGCAACCTGAAGTTGCGGATCAGTTCTTGGATGCGTGTGACCTGCCCACATTAGAACAGAGGGATCGTGACTCTCTTGAGAAGGACATTACATGTGAAGAAATCAAAAAGACAATTAACTCCCAAAAAAATGGCAAAAGCCCGGGGCCAGATGGGATGTGCAATGAATTCTATAAAAAGTTCAGCAATATGCTGGCTCCTATTTTGTTGAGGATGTACAGGAAAGCGTATGAGGCTGGTATGCTGCCGCCAACACTAAACGAGGCAACTATAACAGTGATTCCAAAAAAAGGGAAGGATTCAGAACAAGTGGGATCATATAGACCAGTCTCCCTTTTAAATACAGACCAGAAAATTCTTGCTAAGACCTTATCGAGGAGACTCAGCCTCTATATGGCTAAACTGGTACACCCTGACCAAACTGGGTTCATCCCAAACAGACGCAGGTTTCATAACCTCAGACGCCTCTTCAATATTATGTACTCTACCAGACAACCTGAAGGGGATTTGTTGATCCTAAGTTTGGATGCGGAAAAGGCTTTTGACTGTGTGGAATGGTCCTACTTATATAAAGTTCTTGAAAAATTTAAATTTGGAACAGGATTCATCTCGTGGGTTAAGTTGCTTTACGCCAATCCAAATGCTAGAATCCTCACTAACCGGACTATATCAGAACCATTTAACCTGCACAGGGGAACAAGGCAGGGATGTGCACTTAGTCCTCTACTGTTTGCTCTTGCATTAGAGCCCTTGGCCGAAACACTCCGAGCCAACACAGAGATTCATGGCTACAATACAAACTACACTACAAATAAAATCTCACTATACGCGGACGATATTTTGATGTTTATAACGGAACCACAGTCTTCGGTTCCTATTCTATTAGAGACCATAGAACTGTTTAGCTCTTTTTCTGGATACAAAATCAATTGGACCAAAAGCGAAGTGATGCCTGTACACTGTAAAGACACAAGCGTGCTAGAGAGCATTCCATTCAAATTGGCTTCAGAAAAATTCACCTATCTAGGAATAGAGATCACAAACAAATTTGCCTCGCTATTTGACGCAAACATTTTGGCCATTCTAGATACATTTAAGACAAAAATAGAGTTTTGGAAAACACTACCAATTTCCTTACTAGGTAGGATCAACGCAGTGAAGATGATCTTTCTCCCTCAGCTGTTATACCTTTTTCAGAACTTACCTTTATATATCACTAAAGCCTTTTTCACAAAACTAGATTCGATAATTCTCCCCTTTCATAGAAGTCCCATAGGATTAAGAAAGGTCACCTGTGCAAGACTAAGACGAAAGGCGGGCTGGCTCTGCCAGACTTTATGAGCTATTACTGGGCGGCAAATATTCGTTGTGTCTCCTACTGGTTAGACGAGACAGTTGTACTCGCAGACTGGCTTGACTTGGAACGAGAAGACTGCCTACCCTCCTCTCTTGGTGCCATAGTTATGTCTCCCGTGCGTCTTAAAAAGTCATACTATAATAATAACCCGATTATTCATAATACCATTCAGATTTGGAGACAAATTACAAAACAACTTAAATTTAGGGCCCTGTCTTTCAATGTTCCCCTATCATCAAACCCATCGTTTACCCCTTCAATTATGGATGGAACCTTTGACAGATGGAGAGAGCTAGGAGTGGGTAGCGTCAGCGATTTATACATCCGTGGTACATTTGCATCATTCCAGCAGCTTCAGGAAAAGTATGGGCTGGCTAGGGCGGATTTCTTTAAATACCTCCAGATTAGGCATTATGTGAGGACCCACCTACTTGACTTTGAGACTGCAACACCTGACAAGCTTGACCACTGTCTGAGAGACTGTTTAGCAGAGAGACATACAGTGTCATTTATATATGACGTACTACAAGACTATGGACAAGTTGATGCAAAATGTATAAAAAAAGACTGGGAAAAAGAGTTTGGTGAGGAAATAGCAGAGGACACCTGGGACAAGGCCTTGAAATATGTGAGTATCTGTTCCCTTAACGCCAGGCACTGCCTCATACCGTTCAAAATGTTACATAGGTTGCACTACTCTAAAGTAAAACTCCATAGAATCTTTCCCGAATTGTCACCAACCTGTGATAAATGTGAACAATCAGAGGCAGACTTACTTCATAGCTATGTGCTATGCCCTGAACTACAGAACTTTTGGGTCGCAATATTTTCATTCTTCTCAAAAGCATTTAAAGTCCAACGACAACCAGATCCAGTGTTAGTGATACTGGGCACATCTGAACAATGTAACACACTTCAAAATGCACAACTTCATCTCCTGTCCTATGGCCTCCTGTGTGCAAAGAAACGTATTCTGCTGTTATGGAAATCAAAGGATGTGCCCAGTTTTAAAGCTTGGATTACGGCATTGACTGATACTCTGCATTTAGAGAGAATTCGATATATCCTAAAAGATAGACTGGGGGAATTCGAAAGGATGTGGGGTCCAATGGTTTCATTTATAAGAGGGACGGTCGGCTGAAATGCACCTCACAAACAATCGTTTTTAATGGCTTGGTGGCACTGCTCGGGGAGGGAGGGGTGGGGGGGTAATCTGGGCTCATCTGCACCACTCTGTTTTTAGTTTTTCACAATTATTATTATTTTTTTTTTCATTAGATATATACTTTTTGTATGTTCTTGCCCACTATGATTAGGTATGGCATTAATCATGCTATTCCTGTCATGCTATGTTTTTTCTTCCTTATTATTTCTTGCTGGCTGTTATGTTTGTCTTCTATGTTGGAAAAAGGGAAGCATGATTTCCACCCCAAAGAATATATACTACTGCTTACACTTGTATGCTTCTTCTCAATAAAAATATTTGAATAAGAGTTTCCATTCCCCATAACATTGTGTTAATGGGCAAGCCCTCAGCTGCGGGGCCCCAGCTATGAAGCTGTGGTACTCCCTGGTGACCCGTTCCGCCGCAAAACTCCCCGTGAAGGGAACTTCTGCCCATGGTCCCTGAACGCACCGCCGTGCGCTCTTGTGTGAGCGTGCGCTCCACCATAATGTCCCCTTTACCACTACGGTAAACTGCATTAATCGGAGTCTTTATTCTAGGCGTAGTGTGTTCCCTGACAGTAATACGCCGGCCATAATGCCCCTGTACCCGCATAGCACTTTGATAGCACTTCCTGCGGTTTATCACTCTCATCTGCGCATGCCCACTAGCTATCTCCTTTACAGGAGCAACAACCGGGGCAGCGAGTGGGGAATTTGTACGGTCAACATTGTGTGTGAGTATAGAATTGTGGAAACAAATGACACTCAGACTTGGATACAGATCAACATCTTTATTTGAGAAAGTATGGATCTGTGCATTATATAGGGAGGAGGTGGGAATCGCCCTCGTGTCCCGGGTAGAGAGATTTTTTCCCTCCGCCGAGACGCTTCCTCCCCCCGCCAGTCAGCTCCGCGAATACGGAGCACCCCACCCGACCGTTCTCTGCTGCTGCGGAGCCTGCCGAGGTCGGGCAGCCCGCCCCCGTGAGTGCCGGTACGCCGGTTCCACGGGGTGGGCTGAAGAGGTGGAGGGCGCCACAGGCACGGGAGCTCCGTGCCGGCGCCTCTCCCTACGTCTCACCATCGCGCTGGAGGAGCGCGCTGCGGCGCCTGAGGAGGAGCCAGCGGTAGCATGCGGCTAAGCTGCACCCTCTCCTCCTCCTCTAGGTGGCTGAAGCGCTGGGTGACTGAGGATATCGATCCGAAGAGCCCCTCCGTGGACACGGGGGCTCCAAGGAGATCCTCTCGGTCCTTCTTGGATAGGGCGGTGAGTCCTAGCCACACATGACGCGACGCCACTGTGGCTGCAGCGGCCACTCCATGGATCATATGGTTCATCTGACCGATGCAGCGGTCCGGATAATCGCTCCCGTCCTGAGGCGGGAGGGCGGGGGGGTCTGCTTGAGGGGTAATCAAGGAGACGCCCAACACACCGAGATTATTGGCCGCAGCCGCCATCTGTGCTCCGAGCCTGAACATTTTGTCCAAATACTCCAGGGTGTCTCGATCCCGCGGCAGCGGGGGCAGAGGTTTCTTTCCCTCCGCCCAACCAGCTGCCTGCGGAAGCAGATGGGCCGCCAGGCTTTCATCGAGGGGGGGCACACCGGGACACGCCGTGTCCGAGCGGCCCTGCACCCTGATTATACCCGTCATGGCTGCTACTGGGGCCTTCGTCTTCAATGGCCGCCGCCACGTCGCCTCCACACACTGCCAGATATCTGGCAACGGGGGTGAGATGAAGGCCGGCTGCGCCGGAAGCACCGGGCCGTAAAACCCCTGCCGAAGGCGGCTTTCAGGCCTCGGTGGCAGCGGTGGGGGGGGCGGTAAGCCCACGCGCTCCGCCGCCAGGGTCATCACTGCCAGAAAGTCCAGACGCGCAGGTTCGGTGATCGAGGAGTGGTTCCATGCTGCTTTCAATCTCTTTCTCTTTCACGTCTTGCTCAGTGTTCACTTCCGCTCGCTGAAGAGAAAGGGATGACGGTCAGGAGGCGAGGCCTCCTTTTATACGGTGAGATGCGCGCGCATTCAGGTAGGCCCGCCCCGGGGCCGGCTACGTCTATAGAAGTCTCAGTAGGTGAATGCTTGCATGATAAGGTAGTACCCATAGAGTCCAGAAGAGGGCGGAGCCTGTGAGAGATATAACACTAAAAAGTGATGCACACAGCAGGGACCTGAGCGGATGTTGACGCTCTGGGATTATAAAGTTGGTGAATGTTTTCTAAATGACGCGCATGTGTTGTCGAATTGGCGAAGATTTTTCTTCATTTGCATGTGTTTTAGCATTTTTTTGTTATTTATTTGCAACGTTTTTGAAACAGCAGCGCGTTTCATTTGCTTCATGTGTTTCACCTAGTGTTTTGCTCCTTTGTAGCGTGTTTGCACTTGTTTGCCACCATAGGTCCGGCCTTTCTTGAGTCAAATACTCCATGATACACCCAGTGAAAAAGTATTTACCCTTGCTCAGTCATCTTAAATTCTATTTTGATGTTCCCGGTTAATAGATTTGACTGTGAAACTCTAAACTAAAGGGAGTGTGTCACTTTTTATCGTGCTGCTGAGAGGTCGAATGAAAGCTTTTCTTCTGAAATGAAACACATTTATAAAAAAGGCACCTAGTCTGACAAAATGATTGATGGGACCTAATTAAATATTATGACTTATTTTTCAAAGGACATCAGGTCACATGCAGCTGCACTAGGCAACTTCTCCTTTTGGCAACTCTGAGGTGGAAAGGATTTAATGTGATGTGTGTGTCAGTAAAGTGCACACGGCGCACTCATGTTCAGAAACGCATTCAGTCTGTGAGGTTTCCTGCCAAGAAAACCAAGAAAATACATTGTATACACAAAAAGTTGTGCCGCTTTCTTTGGAGTAATGGTTTACTATAGAGACAGCTGAGATTCAGCACTTCCTGTGAGTGAAGCTCTTCACTGCCAATGTCATAATTAGATTAATCAGATCGGCCAAATCAACAGCGCCGCAATTAGTCTTGATTGATTTCTCTTCTCTTTATTTGAATTTAGCTTACAGACAGGTTTTAATGTTTTAAATAAAATAACCATTGATGCAAAGTTAAAAGCGAGGGCATCAGTGACATTGTGTTTATTGATTTACACAAACATAACAGATTAAACAATATTCAGTGCAGAAAGAGGTCTAAAACCCACTAGTCTTATTTTAACAAAATAAATATATATATTGAAAAAAACAACAACAATAAAATAACAATTTATTGTAAAAAGAAAGAAAATGTGAGTGTGTATGATTATATGTATCCTTGAATAACAAACGTGTTAATTTGTACCATTATCTACCCTTGTAATGCGTCTGAGTTTTACTTGATTTTACCTGACCGATAACTAGACAGATTAAATAAATCGCTAATTTTAGATGTGTTAGTGATATACAGCTCTGGAAAAAAAGAGACCGCTGCAGCATTATCAGTTTCTCTGTTTTTACTATTTATAGGTATGTGTTGGACTAAAATGAACATGTATTTATTTTGATACAACATTTCTTTGTGATGGTATTCAACAGACACTGGAATGAAATGGCTGCCATACATGTTGAGATGTAGAGATTATTAAATCAAATCAAATCAAATCAAATCAGGTTTTATTTATATAGCACATTTAAAAGCGATTTTTGGTCGAGCCAAAGTGCTGTACATGTAATAAAAACACATTACTACAATCACAATAAAAGACAATAAATTACAACAGATATATATAAAAAATAAAATAAAAAAAACACAAGGAAAAGTCAGGAGTCGTGCTCCGCTCTAACTAGAAAGCCAGAGAGAAGAAGTGTGTTTTTAGTGTAGATTTAAAAACCCCTAGGGTCTGGGCCGACCTCACATGGAGGGGCAGAGTGTTCTGCGTGTGAGTGTGTGTAAATGACATTACATTCAATTTAGCTGACCCTTTTATCCCAAGCGACTGAGCCTAATATACCATGAAGATACAAACGAAATGTGTTGATATATTCACTTCAAATAATCCAAAATACGGAAATATAAAAAACATTGAAGTGCACGTGCTGGAGTGAATGGTTTAAGCAGGTCCTGGATGTAGGAAGGACCGGATCCCTTCACAGTAGTAGGCCAGTGTCTTGAAGGAGATTCGGGCAGCCAATGGGAACCAGTGAAGGGAGCGGAGGAGCATTGTATTGTGGGAGTAAACCATGGATGTATAATAAGAACGGAGTAAACCAGCTGAGCTGCTGCATCCTGAATTCGCTGCAGAGGTCTGATGGCACTTGCAGGAAGACCAGCCAGGAAGGAAGTTACCATTTCAAGGAGTGAGATGACCAGAGCCTGGTCCAGAACCTTTTTGGTCTTCTGGTTCTTTCACATATCTGCATTATGTCTTATGATTGAACTTGTAGTTTTAACTGTTTGTGGATAAAATGAATTCAATTTAATATGTGTGGAAAAGTAAAAGGAAGCCCGTTCCCTTTTGCCTTTGTTGCATTTCTATTAACACGAAGACAAGCTCTGCAACACAGTTCACTTTCTTGCCGGATACAGTGGATGTTTAAGGACTCAAACTGACATCCACTAGGGGGCAGATCAGGGCTGAATTATCCCTGTGCAATACTTTGTGTATACTGTATACTGTATAGCAGTGATTCTCAAACTTTTTTCAATAATGTACCCCCTTTGAAAAAAAATTCAGCCAAGTACCCCCTGATCAGCGCAAAAACTATTTGTTAGGGAAAAAAAGCCTATATAAAGAGGTACAGTACAGGGCTGCACCATCAGTGTGTGATTTATTATAACAACAACATTGTAACTGAGAAACACTTAAATGCTACATTTCAAATGTTTACAATCCATCACTAAATTCATGGCCAACCAATTTTAATATCATGCAATAACACTAAGATGACATTAGTTGCATTGAACTGATCTTTTTAATAAGTTGTACTTACAATTTAGTGAGAAACATGGGCTTGTGCTTCACTGAGGATCTTTGTCATTCTGACAGGGAGGCACCTGCAGTTATTACACTTCGTGTTTTGAAATATGTGTAACTCTAGTCTATTAATATAAAACCCACACTGCTCAAACTTCGTTACTTTTCCTAAAATTGGTATATATATATATATTTATATATATATATATATTTTTTTCATTAACATAAAATAAATCTCACGTACCCCCTGCAGTACTCCAACATACCCCTAGGGGTCCGCGTACCCCCATTTGAGAACCACTGCTGTATAGCACCATTCCATTTAGCTTACACTCTTATCTAAAGCAGCTTACAATAAATGCAATCAACCAAGAGGATACACATTCAGAACAGCGAGAGTCCTGCAACTACACTAACTTCAAATAAGAAAAACATTTTAATGGCACCATTATAAAAACAAGTTTACAAAGTCCTGAAAAAGCAAAGCAAAAAGAGGACACTAGGCAATATGACAACATAGAGCCAAACAAACGTTATACAAAAAATGAAGGTTAAATGAACCCATGAGAAGAACTGACACATGATGATACAGATACAATAAACAAATAAACAATGGCTTTAAAAATGTAATAGAAAGGATAAATGCAATAAAAGGCAACATTTGGATCCGTGCATCACCTCATAATATCAGAAAGGAGGGCTGGTTTCAAAGTTTTTTGTAAGTTTCAAAACAGATAAGCACACTAAACATAGCCAGGTGTGGAAAATGTAGCATTTGAACTATATTCAATCTTCTATCCTTTTTTGTCAATAAGCTAATGTTTGTCAAATAATTCCAAATATCAACAAATTTAATTAGAGTTTCATTACATCAACAGTAGAAGAAGACAGACAGGAAGTAAACACTAAAGGGAACAGCAGAAGAAGACAGATAGGAAGTAAACACTAACGGGAACAGCAGAAGAAGACAGACAGGAAGTAAACACTAACGGGAACAGCAGAAGAAGACAGACAGGAAGTAAACACTAAAGGGAACAGCAGAAGGAGACAGACAGGAAGTAAACACTAAAGGGAACAGCAGAAGGAGACAGACAGGAAGTAAACACTAACGGGAACAGCAGAAGGAGACGGACAGGAAGTAAACACTAAAGGGAACAGCAGAAGAAGACAGACAGGAAGTAAACACTAACGGGAACAGCAGAAGGAGACGGACAGGAAGTAAACACTAAAGGGAACAGCAGAAGAAGACAGACAGGAAGTAAACATTAAAGGGAACAGCAGAAGGAGACAGACAGGAAGTAAACACTAAAGGGAACAGCAGAAGAAGACAGACAGGAAGTAAACACTAACGGGAACAGCAGAAGGAGACGGACAGGAAGTAAACACTAAAGGGAACAGCAGAAGAAGACAGACAGGAAGTAAACACTAACGGGAACAGCAGAAGGAGACAGACAGGAAGTAAACACTAAAGGGAACAGCAGAAGAAGACAGACAGGAAGTAAACACTAACGGGAACAGCAGAAGGAGACGGACAGGAAGTAAACACTAAAGGGAACAGCAGAAGAAGACAGACAGGAAGTAAACATTAAAGGGAACAGCAGAAGGAGACAGACAGAAAGTAAACACTATTGGAAACACAGTGTGGGATCTGCAGTGTTTAAAGACTGGTTCATGGAAAATAAAATGTGAACGGCTCGCTGCACATTATCCCTTACATGAGGCATTAGTTCTACTCTACAGTAAAGCCATTATATTTATTTCTGAGTGGACAAACACAAAGTGGTCAGAAAACAGCAGGATGTGGATAAAAGTGTCAGTCAAATAACATGTAATAATGTAAAATTGTTCAGGCAAACATAGTGTATATTTAGAGCATGAACATCTTCACTAATGTACTCATATTGGGCAGCCTTTAAGAACAGATGAGTAACTATGTGAGTATAAAATAAAGCATTTCTGAAAATCACATTTTAATTGTAATCCATACAGCAGGTTAAGTATTCAAAAAGCACCCGAGCCTGAACAACTCAGTCGTTGAACACATGGTGGCTTTCAACCACACCATCCTGTTGGCAGGCTCCTGCTAATCTAAAAATAAAGAGCCGGATCTCTGAGTGTGTGGTGACACCAGTCTGCTGACTGATGTCATTTCTCTGAACACAGCCGTGGGTCAGCCGTTGTTCTGCGTCGTCTACGCCCGTGCCAAACAAGAAACAACTGTCTCCTCCCGTGAATATTTGTATTTTATTGTAGTTATTCATTGTAATCCAAATGCTAAACATGTCCTGAACTGACAAGATGTAAAGTGCAAATGTGACAAATTCCTGACATGCTGAAAAAATCCATCCTTTTTATCAACCATTATCATTATTAAATATGTATTTTATAAGAAGATACAATTAGATTAGAATAGAACTAATTACATCAGATACGATTATTATTTATCCCAAATTACGAATTTTGTTTGTTACAGCAACATGTTAACAGGCATTACAAATGAGTAAAAAATATCATTGCAAATATTATATATAAAATATAAAATGTACATAAAAGTAGATGTATACACGTCAACAATAGAAAGATATAAATATATAGTTTATTTAAGAATACACACAATATAAAAAATAAACAGAATCCTTTAAAATAATCTTTTGAATAATATAAACATTATAAAAGTAGTTTTTTTTAATTAAAATGTAAATGCAGTGAGGTAGTGTAAGTACGATTATCGATACATGTAAATTGTTCCAAGTTATTGTAAGGGAACGTCATTTTGAGAGTCTATTCTAGTTCAGTGTTTGTGTCCTCATCTACACCTGATATTAACATGTGTCTTGTCTCCGGATATATTATAATGACATCCGAGCCACAGGATTTTGGCATTAAAGAGCATTTTCATATCCTCCATTGTGCCTGCATTTTGATCGGCTCTCTTATGCAAAATACTTAGTAGGATAGAGGACTTAAAGAGGCCATATTATGCTTTCTGGGATTTTCCCTTTCCTGTAGTGTGTTATATCGGGGTTTTTTCTGCAAAGGCTAAAATCCCAAAGTCCATAACATAATGACATCACTATAACACGATGGTTGTATTGGCTACATTATACGTGATATGCTAAAGGCCGGGACATTTCTAAGTGGTTGACCAATCACAACAGAGTCGGCCAGCTAACTAATCAGAGCAGACTCGGCTCTGGTTTCAGACAGAGGGTGAAAAGAGGTGCTGCAGCACAGGCAGTATGAGAAAAATAAAGACCTTTTTGAACATGGAAACATGTCACAGTAGAGACACTAAATACAAATATGAACCTGAAGATGAGCATGATATCCTGTTATAAAAACAAACTAGCATAAAGCAGTGGAGCTAGGTGACCATTCAACTGGCTTTCAACATGACATTTGATATGAAATGTGCCAATTCGAAGTTACTTCTTTAGATCAATTTACAACTGCATTGATGTCATTCACACTCGTGGCCTTCTTTGTGTCTGTGACACAGAAACATGACCTCCCCTATTTATAATCTCTCCAGCAGAGCTCTGATTGGCTCACTTGTTTTTCCATCACAACAACAGAACTATTTTAAGTGCTGAAGAAATAGGGAGATGTTGGCAGTGATTCAGGAACCAGGTAAAAATGTAAGATTCAAAGTGTTTTGGCTTTCGAATACCAACACCAAACTACCGTTCAACCATATTTTTTTTATTTGAGGCACATACAGTATGCCGAATTAATCATTTTATTTGTAAATGTAAACAATACATAATTGTACTATTTTAATATTTTAATAAACAGTTTCTATTATGCAATAATAACTTTAATGTGAAATACATGCGTTTTATAATACCTGAAGACCTTCATATTTTCATCAAACTTTTAAAATGCTGCTTTTTGTAACCATGGTTGTGTACTTATTTGTCTTTATTTTTTTACTAATATGTGCTTAACTCTATATGTAATATGATAACTCGGACTAATAAAGGATTTCTGATTCTGAAATATGTATTATCTATTTTTAAAACTTTTATTTGCCTTATTTTATATCGTTATAAACTATATATGTTTTACTTTTTATTTAGTGATTTTACATTTTATTTTATTGTCATTTTAAGAGGATGAACATGCAGACCATTAAAAACGTAATGTATACATGTTTGGAGTTTTATAGTCATTGCACACATTGACACAATAGCATCTGAGGACGTGTTTACACCATTAATGAAATCCATACATTGATTTCCCTTCTAAAATTGAATTTTAAGATTTATCTTCCATGCAACAATCTAAAAATACACTTTGACAGGAGTGGGGAGGACGGGCCAGAAGATAAAAGTTGAATATGCAGTGAGAATAGAAGAGAATAATGAATGGCTGAGTGTGAGTGATGAATATACCTGTGCGGTCGGCCTGAGCCCAGAATAGCCCCGCGTCGTTAAAATGCCATCCGGCCCTTCACATTACAGCATGACTGACACACTGATTCATACACATTCAATTATGGATGAAGCCAGAGTCAATGGAGCAAACTGAGACCCACATGAATTTACACATGCACATACTAATATGTATGGGAACACCAAAATACAGTCACACACACACACACACACACACACACACACACACACACACACACACACACACACACACACACACACACACACACACACACACACACACACACACACACACACACACACACACACTTTGAGAGAGCTCATTTAAAGAAGGGTGCTATTTCTGCAGGATCTATTTAAAACACAGGCTGAGGAGGAGATGAGGACTGCAGGGAAAATACGATCCATTAACATCTACTTATCATTATTCATTTTAAAATGGGAAAAAATAAATAAATAACCATGCCCTTTGATAATGAGCATCCAATAACAGAGACACATGATGTAAACAGGGGAATACAACGTCCCATGTACCGTGCAGCATGTTTGACATTTCTATAAATCATCTTATTTATTGATTTACTCATTTGATATCTTATTTATTGCTCTGCTCTCCTTTAAGTATAGATATCCAGTCTCGTGTACATGTCCTTTTTTTAATTCAAGTGTCTAACATCCAGATAAAATCACTCTTAGCCACATAAATGTGTCTCTGTGGACACATTAGAAATCAAATTCATCCATATTGGCTTTAGTGCGCTACATGCATGTCAAGGTCAGCCCTCGGAAGAGCTGGAGATTCAACTAAGTAGGCGTTATTGGTTTCTTCCATTCTAATACTGTATGTCAGACAGACTGACTTTATAGAAGTGAAAGTGAAGATGAAAAAAATACATAACATGTAGTAAAACGTAAAAAAACTAGGGCTGTCAGTCGATTAAAATATTTAATCGCGATTAATCGCATGATTGTCCATAGTTAATCGCGATTAATCGCAAATTAATCGCACATTTTTTATCTGTTCTAAATGTACCTTAGAGGAATATTTTTCAAGTTTTTAATACTCTTATCAACATATGAGTGGACAAATATGCATTATGCAAATGTTTGTTTATTATCATTGGAACAATGACAAATATTCTCATGAACAGAGGTGGGAGTAAGTCCTACATGTGCAAGTCATGAGCAAGTCTCAAGTCTTGACCTACAAGTATCAAGCAAGTCCCAAGTCACTGTGGTGAGAGTCAAGCAAGTCAAGTCAAGTCATTGCTCAGGTCAAGTCAAGTCAAGTCAAGTCATACAAAATTCTGATGAATAAGCCCAGTTTCCGCATTTAAATCAGTTAAAAGACAGTGGTTATGAAAATGGATTCAACCCACACTATGATCTTCATTACATACACAGTTAATCATTTGAAATCTAATTTAGACCGATGACAATCATATTAGATTCATATTAACCCTAGAACTGCAGACAATATAGCTAGGACTCAATCAAAAAGTCTGTTCAAAAAGGCAGAATTCCAGGTAAGAAAATCATATATGGCATTTGCCATTACACATATTTAATTTAAATGTCTGTTAACAATAGAACCGCCAACAGCATCAGCACCTACATAGATATCATTTTCAAATCATTTAATTTGTTCCTCTTCATAATTTCCTTATAAACTAAGTAGGACGATTTAAAACTCACTTAATTGGGTTAATTTAGAAATTGCTTCAGTTTATCATCATAACAGATAAAAAAGTTCAGATTCATTTTACAATAAATCAAGGAATGATGCACTTCTACAAACAAAAACAACATAATTAAAACATTTAAACAAACTACTAAAAGTAGATGAACTACATTATTCAAAAGTTTACAGTAACTTCTGATAACACAGGGGAAATAAACGAGGCATCTCTTTCCCTCTCTCTCTCTCTCCCTCTCCTGACAGCCCGTCAGTATCAGGGTTAGTCAAAATGAATCCCTTGGCGGTTCTAGTGTTCATTTACCGTTTTGTCTTCTCTTTGCAATGCTTAATCGGTTTGAAACCAAGTCTAAAGTAGCTTAAACTTAACGTTAGCTTTCTAGCTAACACAACACATTCACGCACCTTTCTCTGTGGGTTTTTTTGTAGTGACGAATGAAGTTGGATGTTGTGGTGGTCGTGTCACTGATCTTTATGCTGCAGACCCTGCATACCGCTGTTCTCTTCTTATTAGCGTCATCGACAACATAATCCTTGAATCCAAACTTCACTATTTTTGGAGTAACGCTAGCCGCTGCCATGTTAACTGACACTCCTGCCGTCTAGTGGGTTGCCAGGTTTGCGCGCATGGCGCTATAATCACCCAATCACGTTTTTCGAACAAACTAAACGTAATATCTCACTACAAAAACAAATGCAAATATTTAATTTTAAAAAGTCAAGTCCTTTCAAGTCATCTGTCTCACGCTTAAGTCAAGTCTCAAGTCATGAATACCAAGTCAAAGTCAAGTCAAGTCTTTTATCAATGTTAGTCAAGCAAGTCTCAAGTCAAAAAATATATATATGCGACTCGAGTCTGACTCGAGTCAAGTCATGTGACTCGAGTCCCCACCTCTGCTCATGAATATTAAACACAACAACCTCTGAACATTACAAATATTCGCCTCAATTCAACCTGGAACCTCTCTCATACAATAATACAACACAGTCTCACGGCATTTCGTGTTATAGTCACGAAATTAATCTATTGATTCGTGTTCACCAACACGATTTCGCCATTTTTTTCGTGTCACACAGAACGATTTTAAAAGCAATGTAAATAATAACAAATTAGAAGGAAAAAGACATTTAAAAAAATACAGATTTCAGTATTCTGACACAGAACGATTTTAGAAGCAATGTATTTATATTGGTAGTATGTTTCGTGCCTGCACCAAATAATAACAAATTAGAAGGAAAAAAAGATGGCATAAAATACAGATTTCAGTATTCTGAGGCTCTGAGCCCCATTTCTTTTCCTCACTGACGGCAAAAAAACTCAGACATTATACAATTTAAAATAAAAGGGATAGGGTTAGGCTTAGGGTAAGATATTGAGTAAGAACATGTTTTTATGAACCACACAGCTTCTGGTATTCCAAGACCCGACCGGACAAAAAGACGTGTTGCAGGCACGAAACATACTACCAATAGAAATACATTGCATTTAAAATCGTTCTGTGTGACACGAAAAAAAGGTGAAAATCGTGTTGGTGAACACGAATCAATAGATTAAATTAATTTCGTGACTAATAACACGAAATGCCGTGAGACTGGGTTGAATAATACAATACAAAGTGTGTGTGTGTGTGTGTGTGTGTGTGTGTGTGTGTGTGTGTGTGTGTGTGTGAATGTGGAGACACTGTGATGGATCGTTGGAGCTATGTGCAGCTCAAGGCATATATGCTCGAACGGGAGCTGCCTGGACGCTGCAATCATGTTGCGTGCACTATCCGTGCTGAGTGTGCTGACTTTTCGTACAATGTCCCACTGTCTGGCTACCTGCATAAAGTCAAGTGCTCGGCGCAGTTGTCGCTCCTCTGTTTTCATTGAAACAGCTCCTTATATCCGTTAGCGCAGCTAGCTAGCACCAGATGCTAACAACAACAACAACACGTAAGGTGTGCCTCGCTCGCCCCACACATACACACACCCTCCCGGTCCTCCCGATGGCCAGTCCGGGCCTGCCGGTGAGCGTGGAAGTGTGGTATGCCACAAGCAGGCGGCAGGAGCGGGGATGTCAGCATCAGCTTGTAGATCCCTTTTATCCAAAGGGACTTACATACTCAATACTGTGGACAATCCCCACAGGAGCAATTTGGGGTGAAGTGTCTTGCCCAGGGACACAACGACATGCTGACTGCAGTGGGGTTTGAACCTGTGCTCCCCTGATCCGAACACCAACGCACTAGTCCACTGCGCCACACGCCACCCAATAAATACCAGCTTAGGTCTTTACAAAGATTTTGTGGGTGAAATCACTGACACTTGTAAAGGATAACTTTGTAAAATTAGAGATAAGAACCTTTGTTTTCACATGGGAGACGATCACTGGTCTCCTGTCAGAGTCTTTTTCAACGTCTCTGACCTCCAGCCTTTATGTAGTTGTTCACTCTTTCTCCTGTCAGCTGACCACCGCTTTTGCTCCTGGCATTATTGCTTTTGTTTTCTGTGTCTCCTTTTAAAGCATCAACTGTGGGAATGGAGGATAAACCTATACTAGTTGATGCAGCAGGCCCTTCTGACACACATCTATGAAGCTGATAACCACTGATAACGCCTTCTGGCAGACAACATTTTACCGGGTGACCTGAAGATGTCTGCTAACATGTGACACGCCTCTGCTTTAAGCTGTTAGCTCAGCATTTTGTCTTGCCGTGTTATGCATAGTTTTTTGTGAGTTTCTGTGACTGAAGGTCAGAAATGTTATACAAAGTCATCATGAATAATGAATGCACTATGAGCAATACAAAAGTTTAGCTCACCCCTCTTTGGCTCTCATAGATCATGAACTGATAAAGGATCAGATACCCTCTAAACCAGGGGTGGGCATTTTACGGCCCGCGGGCCACATCCGGCCCGTTGGCCGGCCTTGGCCGGCCCGTGTGAGGTTGATCATAAATTATAACATAATGAAAAAAAACAGCAACCTTTTCAAAATAAAAGCAACACAGCTGTATTGCTTGCATGGCGTAAATACTTTTCTAACTGTGTTGCTTTTATTTTGAAAAGGAAGCTGCTGTTTTTTTTATTTATTTACGTAAACGCGCATGCCGTAACAGCTACGAGTGATGCTGGCCGGCTAGTCCTCGAAATGTCCGCTAAGGGCAAAAAAAGAAAGATCGATACTGAATGCCGCATTTTCAACAAGACATGGACCGCTAAGTATTTATTTACAGAAGTGAAAGGTAAAGCTGTGTGTTTAGTTTGTGGTGCGCAGGTCGCTGTGTTCAAGGAGTACAATTTGAGTCGCCACTATGCTACCAAACACGCAGATAAATACAAGAACCTGTCTGAGGAAGAGCGGGCAAAGTCGGGTCGGATGCTTTGCTAGCTAAGCTGCAAAGCCAACAACACATTTCCACAAAACATTCCACATCCAGAGATGCAGCTGTCAAGACGAGTTATGTCTTAAAAGTTAACCGTTTTCGGACGAAGAGTTCATTAAGGAGTGTTTGTTGGACACTAATATGCCCGGAGAAAAAGGAGGCATTTGAGAAAGTGCCGCTTTCCCGACGCACTGTTACGAGGAGAATTGAGGACATCGCGGGAAATCTGGAGCTTCAGCTGCAGAACAGAGCGGTCAACTTTGACTTTTTTTCCTTGGCTTTGGATGAGAGCTGCGATGTACGTGACACTGCCCAGCTACTCATCTTCCTACGTGGGATAACTACAGACTTCAAAATCACGGAGGAGCTGGCAGCCATGCAGTCAATGAAAGGTACAACAACAGGGAGTGATTTGTTCACGGAGGTAAATGCATGTGTGGAAAAGTTGGGACTGAAATGGGACAAGCTGGCAGGCGTGACAACGGATGGTTGTCCAAATCTGACAGGGAAAAATGTTGGACTATTGAAGAGAATGCAGGATAAAGTGACAGAAATTAACCCTGAGCAGAAATAGGTATTTTTGCATTGTATTATACATCAGGAAGTGTTGTGTAAGTCAGTGTTAAAAATTAACCATGTTGTTGATGTTGTAACTAAAATAGTTAACTTCATCAGGGCAAGAGCATTGAATCACAGACAGTTTGTTGCACTTTTGGAGGAAAGTGAGACTGAACATCGTGACATACCCTACCATGCAGCTGTCAGGTGGCTCAGCCTGGGCAAAGTGCTGAAAAGAGTATGGGACCTGAGAGAAGAGATTCAAGACTTCTGTGTGAAGAAAGGAAACGACATCCCACAGCTTTCAGATGCAGACTGGATGGCAGACCTTGGTTTTGCTGTAGATGTGACTGCACTAATGAGTGAACTAAATGTCAAACTGCAAGGCAAGGGCCTTTTTGTGCATGACATGTACAGTGCAGTGAAGGCTTTCATGAGAAAGCTGCAGCTTCTCTCAAGCCAAATGGAGGACAACATTCTCACGCACTTGCCAACACTGAAGGAAGCCACACCATCAGCTGATCACCTCCAGAGGTACTCATCCATGTTAGAAGCACTGCATGGTGAGTTTTCAAGGCGATTTAAAGACTTCAAAACAGTTGAGAATGAAATTAACATGATCTTTTTCCCATTTACATGCCATGTGGATGATGCACCCAGTGATGTTCAGCTTGAACTCATTGACCTGCAGTCTGACACACTTCTGTCAGAGCACTTTAGGTCAGTCTCACTGCCTGAGTTTTACGCTTCCCTGAAAGAGGAGAACTTTCCACACATCAGGAGACGTGCTCAGAAGATGATGGTCCTCTTTGGATCTACCTACATATGTGAACAGACATTCTCAGTGATGAAGTTCAACAAATCCAGATACAGATCCTCTATCACTGATGATCACCTCTCAGCTGTCCTTCGCATATCCACCTCAGACATTGAACCAGATTTCCGTGCACTTGTTCAAGCCCAAGACAGACTGGATTTTTCTCACTGAACAAGTAAAATGAACTGAAAAACTAAAATCAAAAGCACTCATTTCTTTTTGTATAAAGCTGATTCATTTCTTATCTTTAACATACTGTAAAACACCTTTTCAGTATTGGTATATTGAGCAGAATTAAGTTCAACTTATTTTTGATTCGGCCCCCCAACACAGCTCGAGTTTCTGAAGTGGCCCCTTGTAAAAAATAATTGCCCACCCCTGCTCTAAACCAATGTTGGAGTGTAACAAAGTACATTTACTGTACTCAAGTACAATTTTGAAGTTGATTATTTGTATTTTAAATTTCCTTCATACTTCTACTCCTCCACATTTAGAAGCCAATATTGTACATTTAACTCCACACAGATTTATTTGTTACGTTGTTTACGTTATTTGTTACGTTATTTGTTACGTTGTTCTGTGTGTGTCAGCCGTTAACCTAGATAGATAAACTTGCAAACATGTCAGAAGAACCGGCGCATAAGAAAACAAAATACAGTCAAACTAAACTGAAATTCAACAACTTGAATGTCACATCCCTGACATACACAACTCCGGAGCCTGGCCCTTCAACCATAGAACCAGCGCAGCCAGATGAACCCCAAAGCAGCAGCTCTGCGGCCGCAGAGACTGTCAAAACCGCCACCGCCACCGCCGCCGCCGCCAGCATCGTTGAACCAAAAAAGGCTGGTTCCGACTGCATGGAGGTTTGTTGTCGGGACATTGAGACGGGCAAATAAAAGCTTATTTGGGCAAAGAGAAAGGTACTTCAATGTAGAATGGTACAAAAACAGAGAGTGGTTAATTATTTGCAAAACCACTAAACGAGCCTTCTGTGAAATATGCAGATTTGCTGCTGTCAAACGGCTTGTAACTTTCTCCAAATGTGGAGATGACAGCTTTGTAAATACCGGAGTTAATAACTGGAGCTTTTCACAGAGTGTGTTCAAAAAAAGTGCGCTTACTTCAGTCAAACACCAGTCAACATTCAGCTTGTCAAACAAGAGCGTATTGAGCAGGAAAAAAGAAGAGATGGAATGATGGAGCAACTGCGCTGCCATATGTGTGGGCTGGACCTGTATAGTTTAATTTACAGGAAAGGAGTGAGCAGAGGGTAGAGTTGTCCATTCTTGTTCTGTTTTCTGTGACTATCTTCCTTCTGAACACCCTCTCAGACTTTCAGTTGCGCGCGCTACTAAAGAGACGCGTTACCATGTCTAAAGTCAAAGATGAATCTTGATTGGGCCAAATTTGACCTCGAGTGACCCACAACAATTCTGCTGGGTCTTCACAGACCCGAACACCAAATTATACACTTTTTTGAATCATGAAGCCTTGTTCCGATAAAAAAAACTAGAGCGTAGTTATTATATAATTGTAACTTGAAACGGGTCATGGGAGACCCGAACACAACATAAGGGTTAATAAATAAACCTTTATTTTTAAATACAGCTGAAAATATTCAACAGTAGCAACAAATACACTAAAATAAGCATCACATTCAATAGCTGTAATGAACACATTCATTGAGCATAGTCAAAATCCAAATATTGTATACATTAATCTCTAAACTTTTACCTAAGTAAATCTACTGATCTATACCAGCATTTTAAAATGACTACTACTGTCTAAATAGGTATATTTTTCCTTGAGAAATTTGATTGACTCCCTGTTATTTTGAGATTTAGTCAAAACTAAGTGACATTTTACAAAAAGGACAAACCAAATTTTCAGTCCTAATTAATTTTTTTGTTTCAGTTTGTCCAACTTTCATTTCTCCTGGACATTTGTGATTTAGGCTGCGACCCACTGATGTCTATTTGGAGCAATGTGAATTAGAGCAGACAGAAATGATAGCTATCTGTCATGGGGAGTCGTCCCCTGTACTGCTGAGGAGAGGGAAACAGAGAAGAATAAAGGGTAATGAGAGGAGGGGGGAAAGAGGAAATGAGTTAAACATGACAAGACAGGAAAGCTCCATCCATGGAGGACCTTTACTCCCAGCGGCTCAGGAAGAAATCCCTCAGGATTATAAAAGACCCCCATCACCCCAGCCACAAACTGTTCAGTCTGCTGCCGTCTGGCAGGCGTTACCGCAGCATCCGGACAAAAACCACCACGGCTCGCCACTGGATTAGAGCGATGCGAATATTCGCATTGCGTCCATGTGAACGCAGCATAATGCAGTTCAGAGACCAGACCACTGCTCTGACGCTTTTAAAGCAACTTCGAGATTTTAACAGTGTGAGGGGCACAAAGGCCATGGTGGCCGTAGGACGTACAATTATTTTCGGGGCCTCAAGGCCAGACCGAGGGACCGCCGTGAAATTCCTACCCTGCATGTGAGAGATGCTAACAATGGTGATTTAACTCAAATTAAATTGGCAGTTTTTTTCTTAAATCTTTTTCTTTCTCAAAATTATTATCAGAATAATTCGCCATGTGGCCAAAAAAAAACATGACTCCAAATCAATAAAAATGTTTCTCTGCTATTGCCGGATGTGTACATTGAAAACCAAAAATCAAATGTGTTGGCAGATCAGTCATTCCGTTTTGTAATAGTGACATGTAACAACTTATATTCATCTCCTTTTTAAAGATGTCTTAAGCTACACTGCATTCAAATGGTTTGTGTGTGTGTGTGTGTGTGTGTTTGTGTGTGTGTGTGTGTGTGTGTGTGTGTGTGTGTGTGTGTACACGTTCTCCTGTCGAAACCTCAAATCATCTTCGTAATATCTATCAAACTATAGATCCTACATATCGACTGGACATGGATTCTAAAAGTACAATATGTGACCTGCTCTATCGAAATCAGTCGCATTGACCCGAAGACACATTTTGAGTTGTATACACTGTTGGAAAGAGGAGATTCCTAGCTTTCTAATGATATCAAGATTGTTTTTGTACTCCAAATATTAAGCAAAATATGTCACATTATATAATGACTGTCACCGAGTCATCATTTTGAGAAAAAGGCCTTCAAAGTTTCCTCTTCTCTGGAATCCATCGATCTGATTGATTATTAGCGGAGCAAATGATCAAAATAGTCCGGAGGGAAAATATTTCCGTTTGGATTACTGGTCTGGGGGAAGCTCGCGAGTGTGTGTGTGTATGTGTGTGTGTGTGTTTGTGTATTTTTGCGTTTGTGTATATTGTGTTTGTTTCCCGGGGAAAACACTCACGAGAAACACCGGCTGTTGTTTTGCTTGCTGTGACGTTAAATTACTCCGTTCTCCGCTTGTAAATATGCCGTTACAAGCTTCATAGTTGTATTTATCATCTAAATTTGCCGAAACAAGTTTAATATTCTGAAAGCCAAGACTTTGTTTAATTGAAATCAGATGAAAACAAACTGTAACGGACCCTGCCGTGTTATCTATGATTACTATATGCCTTACATTCATAATTTCAGCCGGAGGGAGGGGGAGCTGCGCTACGGAAGAGCAGATTGCGATTGAGAGGTGCCTGTCATCTTCCCTTTACAAGCTTCACAAATGTATTTATCGTGTGATTTTGGAAATAAAAGTTTCATATTCTGAAAGCCAAGACTTTGTTTATTTAAAATCAAACAAAACACCCGAACCCCGAAAAAATAGTTTTTTACGCAAATCCACGTTTATTTTGAAATGAGCCGTTGCGACTTCCGACTGATTTCGATAGAGCGGGTCACATATACACTTCTCGCTAGAAATCTAATCAAAAAGCGTTTTAATGGCCAAACTATCCTACAATTTAAGATTTTACAGAGAGGGTTATTTGTGAATAAACGACCATCTGTAACGTTTGCATTCAACGGGAGCACTAGAGGGCGAAAACTTAAAAAAAAAACGTAATTATAGGTCGTATTAAGCGCTTGAACAAACGACACATTTGGTCGTAATAAGGGCTTGAACAATCGGCCCATTTGGTCGTATGAGTTGGAGGACTTGTTGTGCTGTTGCGATGGACCCTTCTACAGGGATAATGCTGTATCTTAATAAAAATGTTTCCTGTATGCATAAAGTCAGTATAATGAGCCCCGAGCATGACATTTGGGTTTGTAATCAAGCAGAGCTTTGAGCTTAATGCTAACACATGCTCACAATGACAATCTGACATTTAGCTGGGATAATGTTTACCTTGTTCTCCAGCTTGAGTTTAGTATGTGAGATTTGCAGAAATTGCTATTGAGTAGTAAACACAAAGCACACCTCAGGCCGATGGGAATTTCATTAGTTTTGCAAAACCAAAGTCCTGTGCAAAGTGATTATTTTAAGTGATTATGGTGCTGTGTGACGGTTATTTTGTGGCCAAAGATTGAACATGTTATCCTGACTGGTATATTTTCTGGCTCTCCATCCAGAAACTGTTATTTAACTCTAACCAAGTGATGTTCAACTCATGGTGGCGCGAGTGAAAACGCCATCAAAGTCAATAGGATTCATCCTCTGGGATCATGAATGTCCGTACACATTTTAGAACAATCCATCCAATAGAGTGGTGCACTGATGACATATTTTTTGTAGGCTGGCCAGGAAGTTAGCATCGCAAGGGGTCTCTCGACAAAATGTTGGTATATGGCAGAAAATGAAGTTGTGGCAAACAAGGTTTACGATTCTTAACACATTTTGTTCAGCAAATGGATAATCTCCACACATGAAGTCAGTAGTAGAAATAAAAAGCTAATGTAATGCGATAAACAAACTACATCACAGTCGCATGGCTGTGCATCACCATTGCTAAGCTAAAGCCATCTTGTGTCAGCGTGATTATGTCAAAACGAGAAAATCTCTTCAGCTTGTATTAACCACAGATCTTAATTCAGGCTTCTAACCATAAACACGTTAAAAAAAAAACATTGTCTTCAAGACAAAGGAACGAGACCACTATTTGTTGACCAAAGCTGTGCACTTCTATTGCCATCCACAATGCCAAAGTTGTCTAAAAACACCCTTTACTTCTCATGTGACAACAACAATATGCGGTCCTGCCTGGGTCTCGTCATGCTGCTTCCCTGATGGCTCCCACAGGATTGTTCTTGACATCTTCGTGGATTAATCTCCTTATTATAGACACATGCATTTCCATACATTCGGTCTACCTACGCTGTAAAATGTATTATCTCTTACACACGGCATCTATTGCACTTCTGTCCGTCCTGGGAGAGGGATCCCTCCTCTGTTGCTCTCCCTGAGGTTTCTCCCATTTTTCCCTTTAAATTGTGGGGTTTTTCTCCGGAAGTTTTTCCTTGTACGATGTGAGGGTCTAAGGACAGAGGGTGTCGTTTTCTCATACTGATATTCTGCACAAACTGTGCTGTTATATTTGCTGTAAAGTGTCCTGACTGTAAGGTAATTATTATATGTACAGCACTTTGGCTCGACCAAAAATCGTTTTAAAAATGTACTTGATTTGATTTGATTTGAATATATCAAACAACAAATTACAGAAGCACTATTTTTCTATTGATGTTAACAAAGTCATCATTTATCTCAGAGCTTGTTAAATGTAGCCCATCTTGCAACCAAACAATGAGGCACCCTGATCCAGAAGACCTGATCTCTGACATGAGCTCCTCATTATAACTGAGAGATGGTAACCAATAAGTACCACCAACAAAAAAGAGGCTTCACATCACCGTGGTGGCTGCACATGATGAATATATTAAAAGCAGATTTGACAGCAGCAATATTTTTCTGTGCAGTGGAGCTTGTTGCATAATGAAGGGGTAATTTATTACACAGCTTGAGCAGTTTTTCTACTATCCGCCATGCATGTAATTAGCATATTTGTGGTAAAAGTGTTGTATACTGTGAGCCACTGCAGACATTTTCAAGTGTGCAAATGTCCTGCATTATAGGCCAACACATTTCAATTCAAGAGAAAGGTAGGCCGCAGCTGTGGGAAGACGATGAGTCAGCCTTCTTTCTTGCTTTTTACTAATTTCTGTCAGCTTTTCAAAGAAAATGCAATGGTAAGATGTTTTGAATTGAACTAACATTGAAATATAGTAGATGCTTTTGTGGTGCAGTGTCAGGGAAATGTATTCAATCCATATATTCCACATAGTGGAAAGGAAGTGGAGCTAAGGGCATTATCTGCTCCATCACCATATTAGCTCCATTATCTAATGGACTCGGATATGACTGCACTGCTGCCAAAACTCTGTGTGTCATTAAATATCTTCCACCATTACACACTCATTGGGTTGATTATCACAACGGAAGAAGGGAAGAAACTAGAGAATGCAATTCCTGAAGAAATTGCTAGTGGGAATGCTTTATGCTGAAAAGCTGACGCTGAACTGCTATGCTGAAATGTAATGTATAAGAAGAAAGTGAAGAATTTAGATTGAAATGATACATGAACACTGGGGGCTTGAATGTGATAAGAGAAGAAAAGAAAGTAAAAAGGCTTGGAAAAGCAGCAGACTATTTGAACTGCAATCTTTTGAACTAACTTGATGGCGAATGATCTGTCGCCATGGCAACGGTATTTGATGGCACCCCATAATACGCTTAGATGTGTTGATGGCTGCATCGTTACCAAACCTGTGAAAACCGTGTTTCATGGCGAGCATTGTGTTGCCATGGCAACGGCATTTGAAGAAATCTCAAAACGGTCACGTAGATGTCTTCACGGCTGGACTGTTAGCACACATGTGAAGTTTGAGCACTTTTTGACCATTTTCATAGGAGTTATAGCAATATCGTGTTTTATGGCGAGGGATGCATTGCTATGGCAACAGCTTTTGAGGAAAACTCAATAATGGCACATAGACATGTTGAGGGCTGGACCATTAACCATCATCTGAAGTCTGGTGCTGTTTTGACCATTTTCATAGGAGTTACGACAACATCGTGTTTTATGGCGAGGGATGCGTTTCCATTGAAATGGCATATGATGAAACCCCATAATTGACGTAGAGCTGTTGAGGGCCGGACCATTAACCATTATCTGAAGTCTGCTGCTGTTTTCACCATTTGCATAGGAGTTATGAGCATGTCAAGGACCCTGAGCGTCTGAAGTGTGCTTTTTGTGTACTTTCTGGTCAATAATGTGGCCTTTTGGCAGATTAACTAAAGGTGTGCGGCTGCTAGCTGTGAGGAAAGATCAGGCTGAATTTACAATGGGCCTTAATGGAGACATGTTGAAAGTTTTTGTCACTTCATGCCCTCACTCTAACGGAGCGTCCACACAGCAGCGTTAAAAAAATCTTGGAGGTGGGCGTATCTGAAGCTTGGGGATTTTTTGTGAGCAACGCGACCAACAACCAATCACATGAATCTCCCGCCCCCGACATACAAAGCAAAAAAGCCCGAAGTAAACTGGATATAAACTCCCCAAACAGGCGAAAACCTACCACTGTCTCTGCCACCTCCCTCCATGCCTGGCTCCTCCGGTTTGTATCCCGGTAGGTAAATAGGGACTGGTCATAAAGCACCGGGTGATTCCCTACCGCTATAATTAATTTCTCCTCCATTTTTTGGAATATGAGGAAATGACCTGCGGTATGTCTCTCCCAGCATACACGCGGTTTGATTGGCTAGCGCTTGTACTGTCAGATTTGCATAAACGGGATTTGATTGGCTGACGCTTCCACCTCAGCTTCAAAAGTTGAACATTGCTCAACTTTTGAATCCTGAGATGCCTGGAAATCTCCGCTCTGCTTCCCACAATGCAGTTCGGCGAAAAGTGAGGCAAAGTGACGTCACCCCATTCAAAGTGAATGGGCAGAAGCGTTGGAAGATTTTTTTAACGCTGCTGTGTGGACGGGCCGTTAGCCTTAACGAGCTGCGCAATACACACTAATGTTAAAATCTGAAGAAGGCCTCTTTACCAAGGTCTGAACAATGTTTAATATCTCGAAAAGTATGAATCTGATTTAAAAGTTGTGTAACACAAATCATGTCAGAAAGATGTGTAACATTTTAAAGTTGGAATGAGGTTTCTGAGTGAAAGTATGAAGGAACAGTTAGCAGTTGAAGTCGCATGAAGATTTTTCAAGTCTGAAGATTTTCTCCATTGACTTCCATGTTAAAAAATTGATGAATTATGGGATATATCTCTGGAATTATGAAAGTTATGAATGTAATAGCCATCGATTGAGCGATCGAGCTGAACGTTTTGATGTTTGAACGGAGTTTCTGCGATGTGGAATGTGGGAGCAGAAGAGGGACAAAATAACCCAGCGGAATAATAAAGAATTTCGTGCGTAGAAGAACAAGTAGTTGGAATGCTATATCAGCATTCCCACTAAATAGGAGGGAAAAGACTGGGGGGAAGCTGAAGAATTATGAATGTTGGCAACACTGTTTCTAATATCACTTATTAATCTCCATTAGCAGAATGCAGACTCATTTTACTGTTTTTTACGAAAGCAAGATGGAAGTGGAGGGAGGAATGGATGGAGGGATGCAGTAAAGCATAAACAGAGGAAACTGAACAAAAATGATTGATTGCATATTGTTTTGAATTTCACTATACTGACGAAATTATGCGACAAAACACAGCGCAGTTGTCTTACTGCCCTGTGTTTGTTTGGGTGTGAAACTGCAACACATTCACCAGACAAAAAGTCGGACGATTCTATCTGTATGAAGTCAGATGGTCTACCACTTTGGTCCAGTATGAAACATCCCCAAGTATAGAGCTATAGCAGGGTCATACGTTTTTATCATAAAAAAAAATACTATTTATTTGAAAGTTCAAGTTTTTATCCTGAACTTTGAAAAATACAATGATGTATTCAAAATAAAAATAAGTATTTGAAATAATTTTTCTGGTTTAATATTATTTGTATTCAGTTCAGCAATTTTTTTGAATAAAATATTTATTTTCAAATTTCACTTTTATACATATTTTGACATTTTAATCTTTATTTTTTTCAGTTGCAGATTTTACGTTTTCAGATTCAAAACAATTATTTTTTTTGTTTCAAATCTTGTTTTGTCAGGTTTCAAAAAATGTTTCGCCTTCAGATATTTTTTCACTTTCAGATATTTTTCTTTCGCTTTCAGATCTTTTCTTTTCACTTTCAAACTTGTGACCCTGATGTTGCTTGGGGGGCGGGGCTTACCAAAGAGTAGTTTGGCATCCTGAGTGACAGGCCTCCCTCTGTCATGTTGCCTTCATGGATGTTAGGTAGCGCGAGAAATATAACTCAACACTTTCTATACACAATATTCCCATGATTGGTGGTAAACAAAACTGATACCAGCGTCAAAGTTCCGTTAAGCGAGCGGTTGAGCACCGTAGTTGGCAACAATCGTGGTATAAGAGCAATAAACTGTGCTAGAATGTGAAAATACTAGGGCTGTCAGTCGATTAAAATATTTAATCGCGATTAATCGCATGATTGTCCATAGTTAATCGCGATTAATCGCACATTTTGTTTCTGTTCTAAATGTACCTTAGAGGGATATTTTTCAAGTTTTTAATACTCTTATCAACATATGAGTGGAAAAATATGCTTTATATGTTTGTTTATTATCATTTGAACAATGACAAATATTCTCATGAATATTAAACACAACAACCTCTGAACATTACAAATATTCGCCTCAATTCAACCTGGAATCTCTCTCATACAATAATACAATACAACGTGTGTGTGTGTGTGTGTGTGTGTGTGTGTGTGTGTGTGTGTGTGTGTGTGTGTGTGTGTGTGTGAATGTGGAGACACTGTGATGGATCGTTGGAGCTATGTGCAGCTCAAGGCATATATGCTCGAACGGGAGCTGCCTGGACGCTGCAATCATGTTGCGCGCACTATCCGTGCTGAGTGTGCTGACTTTTCGTACAATGTCCCACTGTCTGGCTACCTGCATAAAGTCAAGTGCTCGGCGCAGTTGTCGGCGAAATGTCGCTCCTCTGTTTTCATTGAAACAGCTCCTTATATCCGTTAGCGCAGCTAGCTAGCACCAGATGCTAACAACAACAACAACACGTAAGGTGTGCCTCGCTCACGCCACACATACACACACCCTCCCGGTCCTCCCGATGGCCAGTCCGGGCCTGCCGGTGAGCGTGGAAGTGTGGTCTACCACAAGCGGGCGGCAGGAGCGGGGCTGTCAGCATCAGCTTGTAGATACAAGCCCATCATGGCCCATCTCAGACCGCAGGTGAGATCATTCCTAGACCCTCTGCAATTTGCCTACCAGCCTCACCTGGGGGTGGACGATGCCATTATTTACCTGCTGCAGCGTGCTCACTCATACCTGAATGGATCGGGTTGCACTGTGAGAATCACCTTTTTTGATTTCTCCAGTGCATTCAACACGATCCAGCCTCGGCTACTGAGTGACAAGCTGCAGGCTATGAGGGTAAACTCGTCCACCATCTCCTGGATTACCAACTGCCTCACGGACAGACCACAGTACGTCCGGCTGGGCAGTGTGCTGTCTGATGTGGTGGTTGGTAGTATTGGAGCCCCACAGGGGACTGTGCTGTCTCCTTTCCTGTTCACCTTATACACCTCTGACTTTCAATACAACTCAGAGTCATGCCACCTGCAGAAGTTTTCGGATGACTCTGCAGTGGTAGGGTGTATAAGGGATGGACGGGAGGAGAAGTACAGAGCGCTGGTGGGTGATTTTGTAGAGTGGACTGGAAGAAATCATCTGCTTCTGAATGTGGCCAAGACCAGAGAGATGGTCATTGATTTCAGGAGGAAGAGGACATCTCCTCCTCTGCCCCTGTGCATTCTAGGAGAGGATGTGGCAGTTGTGGAGGTCTACAAGTACCTAGGAGTGCACTTAGACAATGGGCTGAACTGGAGGATCAACACTGACGCTGTGCACAAGAAGGGGATGAGCCGACTCTATTTTCTGAGGAAGCTGAGATCCTTCCATGTGTGCAGCAAGATGCTGGAGATCTTCTATCAGTCTGTTGTGGCTAGTGCACTCTTCTTTGCTGCGGTCTGCTGGGGGGGCAGCGTCAGAGCCGGTGACACCAGCAGGATCAATAAACTGATCAGGAAAGCTGGGTCAGTCATCGGCATCAAGCTGGACCCCTTTGAAGCTGTGGTGGAGAGGAGGACACTGAACAGGCTGTCCACCTGCAGCTGGACAGTCAACGGAGCTCCTTCTCCAACAGACTGCTGCAGCTCCCCTGTCACAAGGACAGATACAGGAAAACATTCCTGCCCACTGCAATAACTCTGTACAACAAATCACCTCTGGCTGGAAGAGAACTCTCTGCTCCATAGTTTCTCTTGAAATAAAACCACGTTGTACATTTTACTCTATAATCTGTTCAATATTTATACTCCATATTCCATATATTTTGAATATATATATATATTTGTATATATATATATAATATCTGCATGTATATTTTCTATTTCGACATGTATATTTTATATATTTTATATTTTAGTTTATTTTTCTTTCTATTCTTGTATATTTTGTAGTTTTGTTTTATTGTAAAATGCCTTTTATGCTGCTGTAACTACAACAATTTCCCAATTTGGGATCAATAAAGTACTATCTATCTATCTATCTATCTAGATGGTATTTTAAACTCGATGCGCTCTGAAACTACGGTGCGGCCGAGGACAAAAAATACACATGCGTTAATCGCGTTAAAATAATTAGTGGCGTTATTTTTTTTTTGCGTTAACGCGTTATTAATGCGTTAACTTGACAGCCATAGAAAATACGTATCCGCAACGAGCCAGCGGGTTGTTCTGGTTGACCTGATGCCATCCCCCGCTGTCTCACGGAGAGATACCACAGGTCCTTCCTTCCTGCAGCGGTAAGACTATATAACCACCATGGCCCCTAGTAGACCCCCCCATGGAAATTGTTCCAAGAGCGACGCAGAAGGTTCACAACTAGTTAACGTTTTCTACATGTTGCAACATGTTAATCAGAGAATAGCATCACATGACATAACATCGTTGTAACAGCTGGTTGGTGATGTGAACTTTAGAAAACTCAAGGCAAGGCAAGACAAACAGAACATAATTCCACTACAGCGCCATACTCTAAAGGCCACTGAACACGTTTTTTGCTATTTGTAGAGTTGGGAGTGGGCTGCCCTAGAAACCTCGATTTGCTAAACTTTGCAAAAACTCTTGCAACACTTGCTGCCCAACTAAACTTTAAGGTCAATGCTTACCTGAACTATCTCATGCAACACAGTCAAGCGGAATGGTTGGCGTATCATATGCATGCAAAGTAGGACGTCTGCGTATTAATTGCACGCTTTTCCAAAGTGTACAGGCGTGGTATTTGTACGCAGACTTAAGAGAAGGTCGATCTTATGAGAGTGTTAAAAAACAAGTGCCACCATTTAGACAATACAGGAGAGAAAGAAGAGAAAGATTGGAAAACGTTTCAACTGCTGGAATTTTTGTGACTGCAGTAAAAATAAATCGGCCAGATCATGGAGGTCCACCAAAGAGCAAACTGTGCAGAAATTATATAAAATGTATAAAGACAGCCTGGAGAGTTTAAATTGTTGCACGCTGATAAGGGAACATTTTCCTTTTAATAAGTAGATCTATACAAAAAGTATGAAAGAGAGACAGAAAGATTTGAAGTTAATGAAAAAGTATGCTGTGCTGATGCTGTGAATGTAATATAATAATCTAATACCATGTGAATAAACATTGTATTAAAGATGACAATGGATGAAGTGCTAAACCGCTTTAATCTGCTTTACCGAGCCAAGACAAGCTGCTGGGTTTCAGATGCGCACACACACACACACATCAAAGAGGATATGTTTTTGGGCTGTTGCTGTATTCTCAAGATGTAAGATTTAAGATTAATCTATAAAGGTGTTTCCGCTGATAAACATGTGTGACACACACCTGAAAGAGATTCTCACACACACACACACACACACACACACACACACACACACACACACACACCCACACACCCACGTGCTTACACACAAAGTATCTTACCCTCTGTCACAAACTCACACGTCGCTGTGTGACTCAGCTGTGTCACTTTCACAGTTGAGAGGGAACAGAGCGAGGAGTGCAGAACTAAAGCTCGGCTGTCAGGTTTATTTCTGTCTCAGACTCTCGCCCGGGCCACACTGCAGCTTCATGCTCTGATCTGCTGCTGTCCCACTTCCTCTACAAACCTGCATGATGGCAAAAATAGAAATAAAGAAAAAGTAGAAAATAACCCGCTGACTGCTGCAGTTTTTAGGTAAATCCACCGGACATCTACACAGCCTAAAATAATACAAACAGTTAGCATTAACTTTGTCAATCAATGAATCAAAATGCATTTATATCAATCAACAAACAATGCAACATAAAATACAAACCCTGCTTCCCAGTCCATAGATATAGCAACACATGATTAGGTGATTAATACAAATATGCATAATGAGCAGCTGGGCTCTCATTAATAAAAAGAAAGACCACCGATGGTGATAAGGATCCTGACGCAAAGCTTATTACACAACTAATACTAAATAAACAATTTGACTAACATCATTGTCAGGGAATAATTTCCCCTGCTTGTCCTCCTTCGCTCTCTGACATAGACGCTCAGCCTTTAGTTGTTATTACCAGTTTATAACCGGCCAACTCTCAGTCAGAGATAGTTTCTTGTTGTGGGACACCTGGAACACATCCTTCTCGGAGTGTAGATGACCCCGAGGTGCAAGATCCTCTAGCCATAACCGACAACTAAAGTTGACTCTGTGTCCTCAGCTGTTTAATCTCTATTTTAAGAATGTTGATTACCCTCATCAAACTAGTTAAAACCTCCTACCAGAGAAGAGAACCCTCAGAATTGATTTGGCATCTCAACCTGTGTCAACTCGTTGCTCATGACATGTCTTGTGAATTCTCCGGCCAAAGCTCCAAATAAACCGTCAGTGTTTGCCATCAAAGTTCTAGCTCTCCTTGTGTCTCTCTGAGTCCTGTTTCCAATTACTTCAGAAGTTTCCATCACAATCATGATTTACAATGATTTAATTGATTTAAAAATGATCGTATTGTTACCGCTAAGAAGAAAAAGTGCATTCCTCTGCGTACAAGGGGCTGGAGCTGCGATAACAACAGCGTAACTTAAAATGACGGCAGCACTGATCGAGGTTTTCTGTAACTGTCCAATTACAGATGTAGCACCTAATTTTGCGCGTCCCTACCTCAGTGGGGCCGTGACCGGCACGGCGTCGGCCCTCGCTGAAATGAAAACCCCCCGCATGACGTAGTGAATACGTTTCAGACTTAATACGCCCCCTTGATAAATTATAATGAAACCAGCTGCAATGGATCATGGATCCACCAGGGGGAGCAGTGATTAAAAATCTGCCACACTGGAACTCATGTGAAATAAACAGCTGATAGATTTATGTCTGATTACTATAGCAGATCTTTGTTAAGATCCATATGTCACGGATAGGATCATATTCTGTGCTAAATAAGAGACATGTAATCATTTACAAAACATCACCATGTTTTTATTTAACAAAATAATGTTGTTTAATCCACGTTGGCGTTTACAAAGCTACAACTACAAAAACAATCGGTTAGTTTTTTCATCAGGAAATGCAGCCCGGCTCAAACAAACAATTTTTAATCATCATCCTCACGATCATTTAATGTATCATATGTTCGGCGAATTGACATGAAAGCACTAACAAATATGAATTTGCTGTAGTCAACTTCATTACAACTTTATTAACGTGCCTAAACTCAGTAATTCACTAAAAAGAGGTTTCTTTTTAACGGAGCCTCGTCATCTCACCAATAATATTATATCTCAAACAATAATATTTACAGTGTTAATAGTTGACTGTATTATTACCGTTTAATATTACTGCTATAACAATCACACATGGAGTTCATCATTGTGCAATGATACAATCAGACCGTTGTTTTTTTAAATAGTCTGAATGAAACTCGGCAGCTCTCAGTAGGTGATCAGCGGGGTCTGTGTGTCTCTCTTTGTTTACACACCTAATGGCCCATCCGCCACAGCTCTCCCCTCCCCACTGTGATCTCCCAACCCCCCTGTGATCTCTCTTTTCCAGCACTAAAGTTTAACTGTAGGTTTGGGTTTGTATATTTATGCTGTCGCAGTTCCTGTTGTTTCTATCTCGCATTGCCGGTATGAAAGGCACTGTGGAAATATCAAACATTTAACTATAGAATGCAATTCCTGAAGAAATTGCTCGTGGGAATGCTTTATGCTGAAAAGCTGACGCTAAACTGCTATGCTGATATGTAATGTGTAAGAAGAAAGTGAAGAATTTAGATTGAAATGATACATGAACACTGGGGGCTTGAATGTGTGATGAGAGAAGAAAAGAAAGTAAAAAGGCTTGGAAAAGCAGCAGAATATTTGAACTGCAAACTTTTGAACTAACTTGATGGCGAATGATCTGTCGCCATGCCAACGGCATTTGATGACATCCCATAATACGCTTAGATGCGTTGATGGCTGCATCATTACCAAACCTGTGAAGTTTTGGGCCGTTTGGAGCATTTTCACTGAAGTTATGAGAAAACCGTGTTTCATGGTGAGCATTGTGTTGCCATGGCAACGACATTTGAAGAAATCTCAAAACTGTCCCGTAGATGTCTTCACGGCTGGACTGTTAGCACACGTGAAGTTTGAGCACTTTTTGAAAATGTTCATAGGAGTTATAGCGACATCGTCTTTTATGGCGAGGGATGCGTTTCCATGGAAACGGCATATGATGACACCCCATAATCAGTGGCGTTTTTATATGTACAAAAGTGGTGGGGCACAAAAAACGTAGATGTCTATATATAAGCTTCTGCTGTGACGTGCAGTGAGGTTCATGGCTGGTGAGGCACTGGCACTGACTCTTCAAGTTTACAAATATTATATTTTGACCTAAACCAAAATATAATATTATTTTGAAAAGCTTTTTTTGTCTGATGCTTCGATTAATTTTAAACAGACAGTTCAACAAAAGGATACCCAACATTTTTTATTTTATCATTTAAATATTGAATTGTTCTCTCTTAGTAAGATCCCATTTTCAATACAATTGCGGTCTTCCCTTGACTTGAAGATGAAGTCCATTTGCCTATCCTTCTGGACAAAAATCTCCATTACTTTTTTGTAAAAGTCCTCCTTATCTTCTTGTAGTTTCAAAAGTCTATCATAAATCTAATCGATAGATTTATAATTCAAAAATTATAAAAGTAGGGTAGACATGTGGATATTATCCGGCTGAACAAAACGTGCATTTATCTAACAGGTACGTTTCCCACAGATCTTATTTCGAGCTATTTTCTAAAATCCTATGGAGAAATCTCATTGCTTTTTTGTCGAGGGAAAACATGCGCAGCTTACTTCCTGGTTTTAGGACGCGTCACTGCACCTCTCTCGTCTCCTCTTCACACACCACACTTTTCGCGGCACACGTACTTACAGCCAATCAGCTCTGAATTATGTGAGATGACGTATGGTGGGGATGGCAGCTCAGTGCCCCTATGGTCATTATTTTTTTGCCACACACATTAAATAGGAAAATACTCTGAGCATGCGCAGTGTAGTTTTTCCAGTCACCATTCAGTTAGACAGTGAGAGGGAGGGGCATGATCGGGTTTTGTCCCACATGGCTCTAAACAGCTCAATAGGCACACACTGTAGACACTAATTAGAAGAACACAGACTAAAACAGCAATGTACAGACGAATCAGATGATTAAACATGATCTTAAAATATATTTTATATATTTTTTTTGCATTTTTTGTAATCATTATTTGTAATACTTTCTGCTGACACTAGGTGGGGCTGTGCCCCTAATGACCAGTCACCACTGCCCATAATTGACGTAGAGCTGTTGAGGGCTGGACTGTTAACCATTATCTGAAGTCTGGTGCTGTTTTGACCCTTTTCATAGACGTTACGACAACATCGTGTTTTATGGCGAGGGATGCGTTTCCATGGAAACGGCATATGGTGAGATGTCAGATTTGACGTAGAGCTGTTGAGGCATGGAGAGGTGATATACAGGTGAAGATTGTGGGACGACCGAACCGTGTCCATTGGAGCTACAGCGACATCGTGTTTTATGGCGAGGGATGCGTTTCCATGGCAACAGCCTATGGTGAGATCTCAGATTTGGCGTAAAGCTTTTGAGGCATGGACCGGTGATATACAAGCGAAGTTCGGGGGACGATCGGACCGTGTCCATTGGAGTTACAGCGACATTGTGTTTTATGGCGAGGGATGCGTTTCCATGGAAACGGCATATGATGACACCCCATAATTGACGTAGAGCTGTTGAGGGCAGGACCATTAACCATTATCTGAAGTCTGCTGCATGTCAGTTGGAGGTATGACATCATCGTGTTCCATGACACAGGTGTTTATATTTGAGCTAACGACGTGTCCAGAGATCAACGGTTTCCATGGTGATGTGCAGTAATCAGTGAGAGGAGAGCATTTTCATTGTTCTGAATGAGAGATAAACCTCTTACATGTGAACGTTTTGTTGAAGAACCGTAACAGATATCGGTGAAATTTCAAAGCGTGAAGCATGTCAAGGAACTTGAGCATCTGAAGTGTACTTTTTGTGTACTTTCGGGTTAATAATGTGGCCTTTTTGGCAGATTAACTAAAGGTGTGCGGCTGCTGTGGTGGGGAAAGATGAGGCTGAACTTACAATGGGGTTTAATGGAGACATGTTGAACGTTTTTGTCACTTCATGCCCTCAAGAGGCATTTTGTTAAATTATTTTGCTTAATTCTTTTTTATTTTTCAAGCTACGAGATGTTTTCCTACGTTTCTCATGAAAAATGATGTCTCAGGAATGTAGGGTTTGGGAATTATGGCAGGTTTAAAAGAAAATATGAAGGCAAAATTAAATCTGTCCTCCACTCAAGCTGTGACATCACACACTCTAAAATCTGAAGAAGGCCTCTTTACCAAGGTCTGAACAATGTTTAATATCTCTAAAAGTACGAATCAGATTTAAAAGTTGTGTTACACGAATAATGTCAGAACGATGTGTAACATTTTAAAGTTGGAATGAGGTTTCTGAGTGAAAGTATGAAGGAACAGTTAGCAGTTGAAGTTGCATGAAGATTGTTCAAGTCTGAAGAGTTTCTCCATTGACTTCCATGTTAAAAACTTGATGAATTATGGGATGTACCTCTGGAATTATGAAAGTTATGAATAAGAAAAGTAATAGCCATCGATTCCCGACCGAGCTGAACGTTTTGATGTTTGAACGGAGTTTCTGCGATGTGGAATGTGGGAGAAGAAGAGGTGCAAAATAACCCGGCGGAATAATAAAGAATTTCGTGCGTAGCATAACAGATAGTTGGAATGCTGTATCAGCAAATTTCCCACTAAATAAAAGTGAAAAACAATGAACAAGACTTAACGTATTGATAATAATTAATTATATTTATTCCGTTTTGGATGTACGATTTTTGACTTTGTTTAGAGCAGTGATGTGTATCTTCCTCTCTGCAGCAGAGAGCTGGGCGCTGTCAGACCGGACCATGGCTGTAAAGGCAGAGGGGCGTCTCTAGTTCCCCCTCGACACATAAGAGGTTTCTCAATACTCTAATTTCCCCTCCTCGACTCCTCGGTCCTCCGGTAGTGACCCGGAAATGGATTTCAGCGCGCCATGTTGAAGGACATCTAATTTCTCTAAATGCACATCGAGGACCGAGCATCGAGCATCGAGGAGGCTCTCTGGAGGAGCTCTAACCGAGGAGACACTGATGGGTCCTCCACGGCTCCTCCGCGGATGCATTTCCGGGAACGGTGGAGGTGTTACGCACATGGATGTATAATAATAAGGTTACGCACGGCCGGACTTATCTCAGCCAATGACAGCTCTGCATGCATCCCCTGGATATTATTTTATTATTTATTATTTTAGTAACTGCTTTCATCGTGATGCGATGTTTACAGTGAGAACAGCTGTGAGGTCCGTGCAGAAAGCAGAGCAGTGTGTAAAATATATTTCACTCAGTATAACAGGCCTACATTACTCTCTGTATTTGTATGCTGTAGTTTAGTAGATATTTACAAACAAAGAGTCGATATTTAGAAGACCATTTAGTGCTTCACATAATAAAATACACAACGGCTGTAGCCTGATTATGCTTTAGGAGCTGTAGGTGTGTGTGTTGTACAGTGTGTAGATGCGGCGGACAGACGGGTCTCAGTTGGTTTGGTGGCCTATGCTTACTTTTAATACTTGTAAATACAACTTTTGGCCCGTAATTTCAAATCCCCATTTCAGCGACCAGAGAGAGGGGGGGGGGGATATATCCAGTCTCTGATTGTGTTACGTTATTATGAGAGTGCTCTCATACTTTGATTCTGAAATTGTATATATTTATATAAATATATGTGTGTGTATATGTCTGCATCTGTAGCCTGTTATTGTCTCATTATACCGCACTGTCAATGAATTAAAAGTAAATATATAAGTCGTCATGAACCAGGGGCGGCGCCAGGGGGTAGCTAGGAGTTGCTATAGCAACTCCAACAATTGGCCTAGCATCGGCTTAGCAACCCCATTGTTTTGTTATGAAGATTTATCTATATATATTTATACACATTCTCGAGAGATCTATCAGGGGTCATTGTAAGTTAAAGCGCGAACTGTTACTTGGCTAATGTTGTTATAATTCTCAGTATGTGAACACAGATCGAAAATGGAAAGATTTCTCACAAGTCAGCGTAAACGGCCGCGATCTCCAACGGAGCCGGTCCAACCCTGTGTGTGTGTGTGTGTGTGTGTGTGTGTGTGTGTGTGTGTGTGTGTGTGTGTGTGTGTGTGTGTGTGTGTGTGTGTGTGTGTGTGTGTGTGTGTGTGTGTTTGTCTGTGTGTGTCTGTCTGTTTGCGGTGTGGTGATGAGGTTAAATGCCACAGCATGCCAGTTGAAACAGTGAACGATCGCTATTGTGTACGCTTAGGGTGTAATGGTATTATACACAAATATTGTAGGAGCACAGAAACAGTGTTCAAATTCTGCTTTTACAAACTTATTTTGGTTGTGCTTACCTTGCAAAGTAATGTTATAAGTGTCAAAGGAATGTTTTAAAGCTCCCATGTCATGCTTTTCCGGTTATTACCCGTCCCCTTGTGTGTTATGAAGGTTTTTATGCATGTAAACGGTGTGCAGAGTCAAAACCCTCAAAGTACACCCTGTAGCGAGTAAAACTCTAACACAGAAAATACCTCCCCAAAACGCCTCGTTGGAGATACGTCACTGCCCATTTGAGTCTTCCATTTAGTTCCGGGTACCGCCTGATGTCATGCGGTACCCGGAACGAAATGGACCAATCCCGAAGAGCTATGGCCACACCAGCAGCGGCGTGTTCCTCCTCCAGAGGTTCGAAGAACAGGCATTTCACAGACGAAAGCTTCCAAAAACATTGCCCAGTTTGAGGCCGGATATGCACAGCTTGTTTGGACCGTTTGGAGCAGGGGAAGATCTGGGTATACAACCTGTAAGTTTGCATTGTTATTTGTGTATTTATCAAACAAGACTGTTTAAATGTGTAAACTGTGTTGGACTGCTAAGCCATTGACACAGTGCTAACTGTGCTAACTAAGTTGCTAGAGTTTCCATATATCAACTCTAATATCAGCAGATGGCCTTGCATACATGTATCTCATAGCAGGAGAATGTCTGCATTCACACACAAAATACCTATTGACAGTATACTGCGGGTGATTTGCCGGTCAGTCGCGAAAGGTAATTACATTATAGCTGGCGTAGCGATCTAACACACGGAGCTTGAGCTAGTTTTGGTCAGAAAAACATTTTTGTGATGCTACGTTGCTAGCGTTTAAATATATCAACTACAATGTCAGCAGATGGCCTTACATGTTTGTCATGGCAGGAGAATGTCTGCAGTCACACACACGGAATACTCATACAGTATACTCCGGTTTACCGTACATTGTGACCGTACATATACTGCATGTAGCTAACGAGGCTAGCTGTATGCTAGCGCAAAACAATGTATTCATGCAAGTTACATTGTATGGTAGCAGAATACCCGTATACGATTGCAATTATAAACACGTTATTGCTAGCCTAATATGAACCACTAGCTTTTGTTCATAGTAGTTTTATTACACTGCATTATAGTTGCCTTTCCTCCAAGCTAACGTTCATATCGTGTTAGCTACCAAGGTAAACAAAGCTAGGTTAGCATATTAGCAGGCAAGCTGTTCATTACACAACTACTACTAACGAATCTAAAACAACTAAGTTTCTCTAATATTTTGTGATTTGCATTTGATTTCGTCCAGCCAGATCCTGGCGGACAATCCATGACGGGGAAGGGATTCTACTACTACTGAGGCCTCGTGCTAAAAGGCACCGCACCGCACCGGCTGTGCGCAGGCAAGAGGAGGAGGAATGGATGATATACCGTGTATATATGTATATTTATGTTCATTTTGTACATTTCTAAAAATAAAGTTTAATGGAAATACTTAGTAGGCCTATCCTTTCTTCCCTGAATTCATATATAGCAAACCATGATTTGATTTCTCATCAAACAGTAGTAGTTTATAACGGGTAAAAATAACGTACTCTTTGTTATGAGAGTAGCTCGTAGGCCACAACGGAAAGACAAGGAGACATACACGAGTTTACAAAACCACGGCACATTTATTGTGGTAAATGCAAAGATAGGTGGTTGAGAGGATCGCAGAGTTAGTCTTCCTGCAGCCGCTTTGGAGAGAGACTGGGGCCGTAGTGTCCGGAGGTGTCCGTGATCGTGCTGATTAGCTTCTTCAGCTCCACCCCATCGTAAGACAAAGGCCCTGGGGCCGTCACACTCTTCTATAACAACAGTTAAAAATATATATGTATATAAAATATACCGCTGTACCGACGCCATGATAAGACTGATGTTACGCTGAGAGCAGCCGGGAAAAGCACTGACATGGGCGCAGCCTCTCTGGTGGTTGACTAATCAGAACGAGTGGCCGAGCTGACCAATCGGAGCACACTAGGCTCACAGGGAGGGGGGGGCAAGAGCTCCAACGAGTCGTTTAGTGGAGAAAGTGAATACTGCTGAATACACATGCTTGACAGAGATGCTGTATGCGAAACCAATGTGAGTTTGGAAAATTGCACAGTATAAATCTATTTTAGTATACCTCAACAATGTAATTATGATCAGTGGAAATGGCCATGACATGGGCCCTTTAATGTAAATATTAATGATAATATTGTAGCGTGTCCAAGTTAATAGTTATTTCAGTTATCAGATGAGCACAGTTTAGTACATTTGTAAAGTTATTTAGGCAATGTTGTTGGTGGGAGTTAGGGAGAGACCGCTCCTTCCAGGTGTGTGTGTGTGCGTTTTCCGGTGTGTGTGTAGGGAGTATGAGACGGTAGGAGTTGTGTTCGAGTGTGGGGAAAAGTCATAATGAGTGTTATACTATTGATTGGCTCTGTAAGGCGTGGCTGTGGCCGTCAATACCATAAAATAAAGAGAACGTTTTCGACATTGAAGGCTCGTGATCTGTGATCTTGATTAGCGCTGAACGCTACAATATGAACAGGCTCGTGCTTGGCCCACTGGTATTGTTTGTTTATTTATTTTGAAAATTAACTAGCAACGCCGTGCTGTCATATAGCAACTGCTAAGCTACTGCAGCAAAAAAATCCTGGCGCCGCCCATGTGAACCAACACAGTCTCACGGCATTTCGTGTTATAGTCACGAAATTAATCTATTGATTCGTGTTCACCAACACGATTTCGCCATTTTTTTCGTGTCACACAGAACGATTTTAAAAGCAATGTAAATAATAACAAATTAGAAGGAAAAAGACATTTAAAAAAATACAGATTTAAGTATTCTGACACAGAACGATTTTAGAAGCAATGTATTTATATTGGTAGTGTGTTTCGTGCCTGCACCAAATAATAACAAATTAGAAGGAAAAAAAGATGAGATAAAATACAGATTTCAGTATTCTGAGGCTCTGAGCCCCATCTCTTTTCCTCACTGACGGCAAAATAACTCAGACATTATACAATTTAAAATAAAAGGGATAGGGTTAGGCTTAGGGTAAGATATTGAGTAAGAACATGTTTTTATGAACCACACAGCTTCTGGTCTTCCAAGACCCGACCGGACAAAAAGACGTGTTGCAGGCACGAAACATACTACCAATAGAAAATCGTGTTGGTGAACACGAATCAATAGATTAAATTAATTTCGTGACTAATAACACGAAATGCCGTGAGACTGGGTTGTGTGAACACATCTGTCCATCAGACACAGTGCTGCTGTGCCTCCTGTCCCCCCGACAGCTCCCTTAAGGTGATCAACGCATGGGCTGTCACTCTCTGTTTCAAATCTAGTACCCTGCTGAGACCAGCATAGTGTTGACCAGCATAGACCAGCATATGTTGTGTTTTGGTGCTGGGCTGGTGATAGATGGATGACCAGTATTCTATGCTGGTCATCCATCTATCACCAGTTTATGTTAAATAATAGTATTAAATATACCATGCTGGAAGCTTACCAGGATTCCAGGTGACCAGCATATATATAAAATACTGGTATGATTATTTAAACCAGAGAACATAAATATATTACAAAGATTCATTGTGTCATGCATTCTGGTACCAAAATAAAGACATTGTGTGTTCATAACAGTATTTTAATTTAATAAATAGCAATAAATAGCTAGTTAATATAATAAAATACACAGTAACAATACAATAATTATACAAAAAACAACCAATTTACAAATTAACCTACATCAAGATAAATGTATGATCTAAAACAGGTGCATTTGATTTAAAATAAAAATAAATTGAAATTGGAGTAGAAATTAAAAAATGTTTTTCTTAAGTGTTTTTTCTTGTTTATGTCCATCATTTTTCCGTTGTGTAGCGTCCAACCTTTCCCAATCTGGCCTGCATTTCTGTCTGTTGAAGCCACTTGTTGAAGCAAACTGAAAATGAATGTACAGATATAAGAACACTATAAAAAAAAAACACATCAAATTTACGTTAAAATTCGGGCAGCTGTGGTTGCCGGAACTTGATCGTTAAAAGTATAGTAAAATACATTACAAATTACAGTTGGTTGGCATAGACGTTACAGTCAACAATTGCTTATGGTGAATTACAATGGCAAAAACCAATAGAGCTAGTGTCCACGGTGCAGCTGTATTATCTGGGAAATAGAAGAATCGGATCAGGATTCAGTATTGGCAGACAATCAATATCAAATGACTCGGATCGTTATTAGCATCAGCATTTGATCACCTTTGTCGACTTGCAGCCTAAATACAAAGATAACTCCACTCCTCTCCTACCACTCTTACCTCTAATAAGCCTTGGTTGAACTAGACATGTGGAACAGAGTCCCATACAGGCATGGTTCGATGTACAGGAAACTGGAACTTTGAACAGGTGTTTTCATCTTTTCTGCCTGAAGATTCACAATTCTTGATCAGGTGTTTGATGTGGGCTGGCATGATCCTTTCTGCAGTGATGAATAAAGAAAACAAAGAAAACATTATTAATAATAGTAATGATGGTAACAACAATAATATTAGTATATATATTTATATAGCACTTACACAATTGCAAAGTGATTCTCACAACAAAAATAAAGAACAAAACAATATCAACAATACAAAAACAAATTATTATAGGAATGTTAAGAGACAAAGAAATTATAAACATTCTGAGAGGCCGACTACAAAAGGTAGACTCAATGGCTCTTGATGACATCAATGAGCAGTCCCAATAGATGCTGTTATAAAAAGAAATAGAATAGGTCCAGATTTCTACTATTTTGTGTTGGATGATTTGTTTTATTGATTGCTGATGGATGTTAAGATATGTTTTACAATTTTAACAAAAATATTATTGTAATTGGAATCAAAAAGATTACAAATCATAGTTTTAATAAAATCACTAGCAATATTGATTGTTATTCAACAGCAGTAAAGCATTAAGTTGCTACATTAACGTACACTGAACTGTAAAATGTACCACTATTTAGGAAAGGCTCTGATCAGAAGGGTTGACTAGTAGGACAGCGAAGAGGTGGAGGAGGTCTCTGTCATGTACAACCATTGGTAGATGTTACAAGTGAAAGAAAGATAAGGAAATAAGAGAAGACAAACATCCTCTTAAGTAAAGGACCAAATCATGTCGAGCTTTAAATGTTTCAGTCTTTACAATGCACTGTTGGAAATTACATTGCAAAGGCTAAATTCAAACTCAATACCATAAATAACTGGGTACCAAAGTGCTTTACCTGATAGAACACGTTCCACAGGGAGCAGCAACCATCCGGCTGGGCCTTTTGCTGCATATCATCTCCTCCCTCTCCACTGTTTCCAGTAGATCTCTACTGCCTCTGTCCAATAAAGCAGTTATGCCCCAAAAAATCATATAAAAAAAGTTAATAACGATAACTTGCTTTTGGCATTGAAATGGATTAGAATCTCACCTTTTTCCTGAATGTCAGGAAGGCCAGGAAGTCGTTCCCTTCAAGTCCACAACCAGTCATAGGAGTTCAAATGCAAAGCCTGAACGATGACCAAGAGAATTACATTTGACAAGATAATTAATACCAGAGTAGTGTGTACATAGGCCTACTGTAGGCCCGGTACGACATGCAGAGTGCATGTTTCATTTTTTTTAGCAGCAAAGTAACATTACTCAAAGTATATGTCGGACCCAACTCATGTACAGTATGTTTTGCATCTCCTCAACAATGGTCTGTATAGTTGAGTAGAAATAAACTGTCTCTACAGTTTCAGGTAGATTAACACACATTTGTAAGAAAAGTTTACAATGAAGCACAAAACCCCTCTTTGTATTAAAGGAGAGGTGTCATGCTTTTCCGGTTATTACCCGTCCCCTTGTGTGTTAATGAAGGTTTTTATGCATGTAAACGGTGTGCAGAGTCAAAACCCTCAAAGTACACCCTATAGCGAGTAAAACTCTAACACAGAAAATACCTCCCCAAAACTCCTCGTTGGAGATACGTCATTGTCCATTTGATTCTTCCGGGACGGCATGATGTCAAGCCGTACCCGGAACGAAATGGACCAATCCGTGGAGCCGTTACGTTACGTCCGTGGAGCCGTTACGTTAAGCCCCCGCTGATTGGTCCAAATTGACCAATCCACGGACTTCCTCACACACACATCTGTGTGCAGGGAGCAGGCAGCTCAGCTGATTTCTCCTCCCTGGCTGCAGCCTGATAACAGACAGTTGGGATTGTGGTGAAATTCTCTCTGCAGACCCATTCTCACAGCGTTTATCAACCTTTTTCTTACTCAATATCAAGCCACACTTATTGTTTTTACTTCGGATGTGAGTTTGTGTGTGCTCAGGATGAGTTTGGCTGTGTTTCGCTATGTATCCTAAACAAGGAAACAACACCTCCACGGAGCTCAGCGCGATTTACAACGTCCCGACCAATCAGAGCACACTGTGCTCACAGGGAGGGTGGGGGCTGGAGCTTTGGGAGCTACAACGAGCCGTTAAAGGCAGAGAGTGAAATTCAGTGAATACAAGTAGTTTACAGAGATGCTGTATGAGAAACCAATGTGAGTTTGGAAATATGCACAGTATAAATCTATTTTAGTATACCTCAACAATGGAATTATGATCAGTGGAAATGGCCATGACACCTCTCCTTTAAGCTAGCTGCCACAGAAAGTACAGTTTAACATGCCAACCTTTTGGTAGAGTGAGCTAACGTTAGCTAACTTCATGTTGAACACAAAACCTCTAACGTTCATTACATTAAGGATTTTAAACAAAACTTAACTCTCTCAACTTGTAAGATAACGTTAGTTAAGTTAACTTACCCTTAAATAACTACATCACGTTGTTCAGGGGCAACAAACTGCAGAAAATAACAGCTATAACATAATGAGACCTTGCTGGTCTACCAGAAAAACCATGCTGGTAGGCCAGCAAGTCCAGCTTCACCAGCATAACTACCAACTTCACCAGCAAGACCATGCTGGTGTACCAGCTTCCCCATGCTGGTATATGCTGGTGAAGCTGATAGTTATGCTGGTCTACCACCATGGTTTTGCTGGTGATATACAGCATAAATACCAGCTTCACCAGCATAGACCAGCATAACTACTAGCTTCACCAGCATAAACCAGCATAGAGAGACGAAGTCCCTCCCTTTCCGGTGGACCTCCATGGGACCTTATTTCGGAAAAATTATGTATTGAAGTCAATGGCGAGAGAAACGTTATCTTTCGACCCTGTTTGAATTGTGCCACGAATTACACATATGATGTTTGTCAATTTAAAAGATAATTTTGCAAGTAAAAAAAAAAATATTTTGCCGTAAAACTGTGAAGACTTTTTTTGTGTGAAACCACTCAATGAACTGCATCTCTGGTCTCGCACAACAACACACGTCACCAAGATGGCCGTCACTACTGTCTTGCCAAACAAGGGATTGACTACCCTCACTATCACCACAATGAAACACGTCCAGAAGAATGTCATGCAAAGCTGCCTGCCTGCCTGCCTTCCTTCGATTCTCCCTGAACTGCCTGATCTTTTTAATGTTCAATGTTAACCATTTGTGCAGATAGCATGAAGTAATAAAAGATCGCCGATGCTAATGTAGCGTTAGCATGTCTCCCTCGGGGGCATCCGGGCTTTAAGGTGTATTATAGAATGATCACACCGGTGTGACAGTACTCTTCAAAGGGTTCACGAAATATGACTACTACTCTACTGTTTAACACTTTGGTTAACTTAAAGGGGACCTATCATGCAAAATGCACTTTTGTACGTCTTTTATACATGAATATGTGTCCCCGGTGTTCCAGGGAACTCACCAAGTGTCAGAAAACACAACCCTCTCTATTTTCCTCCATACCCAAATCTCTAAAAAAGGGGCTGCAACGGATCTGATAAAAACTGATCCAGATTTGAACACTTTACTGACGTCAGGAAAGTGGCGCTACGGCTATTGGGCTAACTCCACCAATCAGGAGGAGACAGCCACGGCCATTGCCGTTCGAAAGCGCTGGAGTATGTAGTACATATGCCAGGCCTGTAGGTGGTGCTGTTCTCACAGAATCAGCCCTTGCAAAAACAGGGGTAAAAAAGTGGAAATTGAGCGAAATGAGGCATGGCTAAAATGCATGATCTGTTTGGTATTTTGAAAAAAAAAAAGTATAAATATTAGGGCTGTCAAGTTAACGCGTTAATAACGTGTTAACGCAAAAAAGAATGTACGCCACTAATTATTTTAACGCGATTAACGCATGTGTATTTTTTGTCCTCGGCCGCCCCGTAGTTTCAGAGCGCATCGAGTTTAAAATACCATCTACAAGCTAATGCTGACAGCCCCACTCCTGCCGCCCGCTTGTGGCAGACCGCACTTCCACGCTCACCGGCAGGCCCGGACTGGCCATCGGGAGGACCGGGAGGGTGTGTGTATGTGTGGCGTGAGCGAGGCACACCTTACGTGTTGTTGTTGTTGTTAGCATCTGGTGCTAGCTAGCTGCGCTAACGGATATAAGGAGCTGTTTCAATGAAAACAGAGGAGCGACATTTCGCCGACAACTGCGCCGAGCACTTGACTTTATGCATGTAGCCAGACAGTGGGACATTGTACGAAAAGTCAGCACACTCAGCACGGATAGTGCGCGCAACATGATTGCAGCGTCCAGGCAGCTCCCGTTCGAGCATATATGCCTTTAGCTGCACATAGCTCCAACGACCCATCACAGTGTCTCCTCACACACACACACACACACACACACACACACACACACACACACACACACACACACACACACACACACACACACACACACACACACACACTTTGTATTGTATTATTGTATGAGAGAGGTTCCAGGTTGAATTGAGGCGAATATTTGTAATGTTCAGAGGTTGTTGTGTTTAATATTCATGAGAATATTTGTCATTGTTCAAATGATAATAAACAAACATATAAAGCATATTTGTCCACTCATATGTTGATAAGAGTATTAAAAACTTGAAAAATATCCCTCTAAGGTACATTTAGAACAGATAAAAAATGTGCGATTAATTTGCGATTAATCGCGATTAACTATGGACAATCATGCGATTAATCGCGATTAAATATTTTAATCCACTGACAGCCCTAATAAATATGCCTTATATAGGTATGGTCCTACACTATATTATTATAATATAGCATGATAGGTCCACTTTAATGTTACTTCATGTTAAGGCTAATAAAAATGACAAGGCTAAGCCGGCTGTAATGCTAACTAACGTGCTTGCTACTAGCTAGGTAGCTAACTTGATCCAGCCAGCCACTCCTGGTCCTTTCATCAGACGGGAGGCGAAAGAACGAGTAAGACCCATTGCTGGTATGATTACAGCCTGGTACAAAGCACACAGGCATATTGTTAAAGTTATCTTAGCTATCTCTTATATTTAGTGGAGGAAAACAATGACATCACTTACGCGACTCTGGGATTTGTAGTCTTTCTAGTTGCGTATTTTTCATAGTCTTATATTTCAACAGTTTTACGACAAACTGACTTTTTTGACATGGAAATGATTTTTTAAGATTGACAAACATCATATGTGTAATTCATGGCACAATTCAAACGGGATCGAAAGATACGTTTTCTCTCCCCATTGACTTCAATACATAATTTTTCCTAAATAAGGTCCCATGGGGCGGAAGTAGAAGGGCAGGACTTCGCCTCTCTATAGACCAGCATGCCATCGGAATGTGACAAAACTCTCCCATCCCCCCTCTGTTCTCCAGCATTGCCAGTCTGTAAGGGTCTGTGGAAATATCAAACATTTAATTAAAGTTTTAAAATCAGAGGTGGAAGAAGTATTCCGATTATTTACCTAGGTAAAAATACGCGTTAGAAGTAAATGTCCTGCATTCAAAATTGTCAATTGCCCAAGTGAAAAGTATTATCATCTGAAAGTAAAATGAATCATTATGTTATTAGTATTAAATACATATAAGTATTTTTACAACTTATATTTAGAAATACTCCGTTGTAATTATTGATGCATAAATGTGTTCATCCATTTAATGTGGCATCTGCTATAATGTTGTTAATGTATGATATTACTTAATAATACAACACAATATAATATATGATAATGTATAAGTTGATTTACTTCGATCTACTGTACTGTGTAAAAACACCACAACAATATTTCAAAAATTATACTGCATATTAAAGCAAACTATTGTAAAGGTAAAAGTATGAGCATAAAAAATAAAGAAGTGTAAACATTTACATTATTATTATGATTATTTAAAGGTGGGGTAGGTAATTTCGGAGAAACCAGCTTGAGTGCGCTGGAATTTGAAAATACACAACCGGAGAAAATCTGCCACTTCCTTACAGAGCCCCTCCTCCAACACACACGAACGCGCACATGACCAATGAGGGCACGAGATAAGTTTATGCACAGATGGAAGGCTGACAGGCAGGCAGTCCATCCAGTTATTTTAGCCGGGCCGGGCTAATGATTTCTCAAACTTACCTACCCCACCTTTAATATATAAAGACTATATGTGACCCGCTCTATCGAAATCAGTCGGAAGTCGCAACGGCTCATTTCAAAATAAACGTGGATTTGCGTAAAAAACTATTTTTTCGGGGTTCGGGTGTTTTGTTTGATTTTAAATAAACAAAGTCTTGGCTTTCAGAATATGAAACTCTTATTTCCAAAATCACACGATAAATACATTTTTGAAGCTTGTAAAGGGAAGATGACAGGCACCTCTCACTCGCAATCTGCTCTTCCGCAGAGCCGCACCCCCTCCCTCCGGCTGAAATTATGAATGTAAGGCATATAGTAATCATAGATAACACGGCAGGGTCCGTTACAGTTTGTTTTCATCTGATTTCAAATAAACAAAGTCTTGGCTTTCAGAATATTAAACTTGTTTTGGCAAATTTAGATGATAAATACAACTATGAAGCTTGTAACGGCATAATTACAAGCGGAGAACGGAGTAATTTAACGTCACAGCAGGCATAACAACAGCCGGTGTTTCTCGTGAGTGTTTTCCCTGGGAAACAAACACAATATACACAAACGCAAACATACACAAACACACACACACACATACACACACACACTCGCGAGCTTCCCCCAGACCAGTAATCCAAACGGAAATATTTTCCCTCCGGACTATTTTGATCATTTGCTCCGCTAATAATCAATCAGATCGATGGATTCCAGAGAAGAGGAAACTTTGAAGGCCTTTTTCTCAAAATGATGACTCGGTGACAGTCATTATATAATGTGACATATTTTGCTTAATATTTGGAGTACAAAAACAATCCTGATATCATTAGAAAGCTAGGAATCTCCTCTTTCCAACAGTGTATACAACTCAAAATGTGTCTTTGGGTCAATGCGACTGATTTCGATAGAGCAGGTCACATATATTATTGAATTACAATTAAGATAATAAGATTAGATATAGTTTATTTGATGTAAAACATGGATGTGTTTTCGTTATAGTAGCCTGTGAAAACCATAACAAATATGTGTTTAAATGCTATTCAGCAAACACAACTGCAGAGCTGCAAACATTACTGAAGTACTGAAAGTCCAGGAAACAAACTGAAGACCAAAGTTCACCCAGTTGTCTTTGTGTATTTGTGAATGAAGCGCCATCTCATGGTTAAATCCTGCAATTGAACAAATGGGGAAATCTAGCAACGCCCCTCTCATAAATACCAGCCACTGGGATCCCTTGGGTTTCTGGTTGGAATCCGTTAGGTGGAGTGCATTCTAGCGTGCTACATCTGTATGTTCACATTTTCTTTTCCATTAACCAGTCTTTAAACACTGCCAGAGCCCATAGAGAGCCGAAGTCCCTCCCTTTCCGGTGATCCACCATGGGACCTTATTTCGGAAAAAGGATATATTGAAGTCAATGGCGAGAGAAAGATTATCTTTCGATCCCGTTTGAATTGTGCCATGAATTACACATATGATGTTTGTCAATTTAAAAGATAAAAAACAAAAAAAAATGGCGTAAAACTGTGAAGTAACACTTTTTTTTGTGTGAAACCGCTCAATGAACTACATCTCTAGTCTCGCACAACACATGTCACCAACACCAAGCTGGCCGTTACGTTAGCACATTTCACCTCTTTCTTTCAGAATGAGGCGAAAAGTATTAAACGAGGAGAAAATCACTATAAGTCTGGGCATGTTGAGAGCTGTATATACACAAAAGGGGAGTTAGTCGGTTCCGTAAGAGCCGAGGTGAGTGATAAACGAGTAATGTGTAACGTTAATGTCAGCTAGCTAACATTAGCTAACAAGGTACACTCCTGTGTTTTGTTTGAGCAACTAGTTTTAGTTAAGAACTGCGTGATCGCTGTGTATGCTGTGGATAACATTACGGCCCGTCCACACAGCGGCGTGCGTTCACGAGAAAGTTACCGGTGCGCCAAGTAGGAAGTGGAGCACAGAGGAGACAACCGTTTCATTGCAGACTGTTATGTTTATGTGGAGAAATGGCAGTGCATACATTATTTGAGATATATTTCAAACTCGGACTTCATATAGGGACATTTTGGCCAGGGGTTTAGAGCTATTTGTTTAAGCACCGGATTCGCAAAACAGAAGAGTCTGTAAACCAGTCTGCTTTGATCTATGAATTCATGTCCGGGACTCTCACAAGTATCTGCTGCCCACAGCTGTTTTATAGAAGGAAAACCTCCTTCACTTTATGAAATCTCTGCGGCACCAGTGGCCTGTACTACGAAGCAGGATTTGCTATTTACTATTCATTCATGAAGTATGACGCTGCGCTGTCAGCACGCTTCTCCATGTTTGTGATTGGTCAAATGTTGCTAACCCCATCCCTTTCACGTGAACGCGCTCTCAGCCGGACAGACAAACCCTGGTTGATTTACTGAGTTGATAACCAGCTTCGTAGGACCGCTTAGCGAGATTGCGTTTGTTAGGGTTAGTTAAGCCGGGTAACTCAAACATATCCAGGGTCTGTTGAACTGGCTTCGTCATACAGGGCACTGTAAGAACTGTGCCTTTTACTGTTTACTTCACTGTGTTTCCCTTCATTAGAACAGCTGAATAGAGATTGAGGCTGCTACGTTTAACCACACACACCTCTCCACACATCGAACTGCCCGATTATTCCCCCTATTACTCGTTTTATGAAGGAGATGTCCGGTCACCAGGGCGCATGATGTGTTTGTGCTCAGCTCCGCTCTGTGTGTGTGTTCGGTGTGTTTGTGTGTGTCCGACACCGGCATTTGTTTTCAAATTACCATGAACAGTAATTTACACACATCTGGTTCTCCATAGTTATATGTGTATTCCCAAGTGAAATAAATGTGTTTAATCTTAATCTCGATGTAGTGCTATAGTCCTGCCGGAGTGCACCGGAACGAACGACTGTTGTGTCCCGTCAAAAATGTTAAGTCCAGTCATGTTTCATGTTCTTGTTTAACCATTTTCTGTCTTGTCTCCCACTTCCTATCCTGGTATGTGTCTCCCGCCCTCATCAGCGTCAGCCCCGCCTCTGATTGTTTCCACCTGTGTCCAGTTACCTTTTGTTTATAGTCCCCAGCTTCCCTTTGTTCCTTGTCAGTTCGTCTTGTCCTGTCTCTATGCAAGTAGTCAGCGTGCCTGCGATTACTCACCTTGTCTCATGCCTGATTTATGCTCTCAAATTATTTTGTAAGTTTGTTCCTCACTTAGTGAGCCATTTTCTTTTGTGCCTTTTTGAACCTTTTTTGTCACCTCATCCAGAGTGTCGATCCTTATTTATTATCCTGTTTTTGGAATAAAGTATCTTACTCATACTTTACCTCTGTCTCCTGGGTCGTGCATTTGAGTCCAATACCTTGTGTTTCCAAGTTCGTGACAACGACACTATCATAAACAAATGCCCACACACACACACACACACACACACACACACACACACACACACACACACACACACACACATCTTTGTAATTACATTTTTTTTATCCTTTCATATTCCAGCTATTCCTCAAAAAACATGTTTTGGATATCATGCCATTCACATTTTAAATGTACATTTTAAGAAATTGTAGTGTTTGTATTTCTACCCCAAGCTTCCATAAGTGGGTCAAAAATGACCCGCATGCATTTTCTATGGGATCCTATGGGAACCTTTGATTCTTATCACCTGTGGCTATCAGGAATACATTCACTGTATACCACACAGACTACATCACAAGTGACACCTCTCAGGAAGATTGTTTTACACAGCAAGATCTGATACCTGTCAGTATAATAATAATAATAATAATAATACATTATATTTGTATAGGGCTTTTCAAGGACTCAAAATCGCTTTACAATATAAGGGAAGGTTAGGGTGGGGGGTATAGGACTATCAAACTTGATCAACCGGCAGGGATTGATGGGGGGGGGCGTTATGAGTAGACAAGAGAAGAGATGAGTTTTGAAAAGGGACTGGAATACTGTGAGGGTCTCAGAACAGCAGAGATCTTTGGGACAGGATATGTTCAAAACGTTTTTTTCAAAATGTAAAAAGTGATTTTTCTTAACCAAATGACAAAAATGGCATAAAAACACATATTATTCTAATACGGGTCCTTTTAGACCCACTTATGGAAGAGTGTAGGGTGAGGGTCCAGTCATTCGTGCATCTAAGGGTTACCATTAAAACAAGTACATTTTTGAGATTCCAAGATCAATTTCAATGTGATCCGAACAATGTCCAAAAAACTATCTCAGATGTTTTATTTACATTATTGGAGAAAGATCCAGTTTTCCATCACAGGCTCGTTTCTGACTCCACAGTAACATGAAAAAAGGGTCAGTATTTTTTCAATTGTATATTCACATTTAGGATCTAGACACATTTCTTAAAAATGAAACTCATTATGTCCAGAGAGAGACTGCAGAGGGCCTTCACATACTTTTCACATCTCGATATTTATTCATTTATGTAGAGAAAACCTAATTAAATCTCATCAATCCATCTCTAAAAACTTCAAATTCTGCAAACTACAGAGAATAACTGACACTTTTAAAGTTTTCTTTGCAATAAATGTTGTTTTACTTGTTACGTACAGTTTATCATCATGAGTCTGACCAGAGGAGGCTCTGAGAGATTAGATCAACAGAAACACTTTAAATCAAACACAGATTTTAAATATTTATATTATTCTCTTTACAAAACAAACTTTGATGTCATTTCATTTCTACAGACGACTCTGCAGACTGTGCATAAAGATGATTATCAGTAGAAAAGAGGATTACAATCTCAATCAAACAAATATGGTGAACATTAAATGGACTTTGCAGCCACAATAGTTACAGTATTCAACTCCCTAAATCAATAGGCTTGAATTGCAAAAGAAAAATAACGCTAATTTAAAACTATGAAATGAGATTTGTAAGGCATTTAAAGGTGCCCTATTATGCAAAATGCACTTTTTGATGTCTTTTATACATAAATATGTGTCCCCTGTGTGTCAGGGAACTCACAAAGTGTCAGAAAATAAAACCCTCTCTCTTTTCCTCCGTACCTAAATCTCTAAAAACGGGGGTACAACGGGGCTGATCCAGATTTGCTGCCAATATGACGTAATATCGGAAATTTGGGCTGGCTTTACGCCCACGGACCTATCAGAAACATCACTATCAGAAACAATGCGCTACGTGTTTTGGAAGTAATATGGTCTTTGTTTACATTAGCAAGCATCGCTAACACTCAGAGCCAGTGGCGTAACAAGGTTGTGATTGGCCCCGGTGCAAATATTGTTTTGGACCACCGCCGGGCACAGCCAAATCCAGCCTCTCCTCCTGGCTGGCTGGAGAAGAAGGTTGCACAGCCACGGCCACGGATACAGCTTCACTTGTGGAGCTAGATGGCAATGATGGTGGTGAGCTATCGTTAGCCTCCGGCTCCGGCTGCCGCTGCACGTCAACATTGCTAACGTTAGCGCTTGATTTCGAGGACGATGTATGACAAAAAAAACGGTCTAATTTCGTCAGTTTAGCTGTTACATCTCCTTGTTCTCTCTTGTCCTTTCTCTTTTGAGCGCCGCTCTTGTGCTTTGATTTGCTGTACATTATAAATGCAAGCTATTACATTTTTTATAATGCTGCCGAACTTGCTGCTGCTAGCTACAGTACAGTACAGGTTGATTAAACGGTTCGCTCGTCATGCAAGGTATCACATGACATGAAAGGGAGCAAGGTCATTGGACAGACAAATTACAAATTAATTTAGGTTGCTTGGTTACTTTGAAGACTGCGTGAACCGGTCAATGCCATTGGAGCCCCAAAAAAAAAATATGAAAAAAGAATATTAAAATATATATATATATATATATATTTCTTTTTTTGCATGGGCCCCTTGCCGGCTCGGGGCCCCGGTGCGTTGCACCGGCTGCACCGCCGATAGTTACGCCACTGCTCAGAGCTAACCTGTACTGGAGAGAGTATGTGTAAAGAAGCCGGATATAAAAAGGAACTCACCTTGTAGTAAACCCGCAAAAGAAAAAGCATTTGAGCTCCATACTGTTTCAGAAATAATGTTTGATGTGGTTTGGAACATGATATGGCGTTTAATCACGGCAGCGTTTAGCAGAGTATCTGGGTAGAATTCTCCTGCATGATCACTGTCTTTTTTTTTTTTAAAGCTACGGACCCAGAATCAGCACTTCTCTAACAGGGCTGAAATAGAGGGGTATGAGGGATGTCTAGAATGGGTGATGACTTCAGAGACATGTTATTTATATATCTGAGACCTATAATATATGCCTAAAAATGGTATAATAGGAGACTTGTCTATCCCCTTCATGTAGTCATGGTAGATATATTTGTTTATGAACACAGTGGGAGAAATTGCGTTTATTTTTATTTTCTAAATACATATATTTCAGTATTTATGTTATAATATTTCTCCTGGGACAATTTATTTAAGATTTGTTGGGGTTACTTTGTTACCAAAATCCAAAACTAAGATTAAAAAATAGTCCTAATTTCAGTATGCTTACAAAAGCAGGAATCAGCATTATTATCCAGGCAGTAGCTCATGGCTCACAAACCTAAAGTATAAGAAGTATTTCCTCTGATGAAGTCATGTATAAATACTTGGATCGTTACTCTCTGTGCGTACACCTTCATCACAGCTTTCAAGTGCTGCCATGTCTATTTCTGTGCAAGCCTGCCGTGCACAGTGAGCTGTGGGAGCGTGCACGCGAGGCAGCTGCTGGCATGAGGTCGGGAAACTGAAACGCGCACACACACACGCACACACACACACACACACGCACGCACACACACGCACGCACACGCACGCACGCACACACACACCAGGGACCTGAGCTGGTGACTGCTTGGCCCCTGCTTGGTCGGTTATTTTAGTCCTCAGACATGCAGAACACTCATTGGGCTTTGTCTATCTGCGACACAGATACAAATGTTTAAGCAAGACTGGTAATTCACTCTCACGAACATCATACTCAACATTTTCTATAATTATGCTTTGGTTTATCAGATAAATCTATAGCACCTAAAAGGATAATCTTTAGGATGTATTATGTGTCTGATGGTGATGCAAAAAGGTCAAAGGAAATGTCATAAACAACACCAAATGCTTTATGTTATTATATTTCATTTATGTTTTTATATTTTAATATGGCTTGAAAAACTCCCCAGCCCTGTACATGAAAGAGAAAGGATTAAGTGTTATTATGGGCGTAACAAATATAACAATAAGTTCTCACATTGGGTAAAAGCATAAAGTGAAGCCTTATTTAGTGACTGCGTATATTTTGGCTTTTGGGTTGTTGCTTTTTTTGATTTGTGTTGTCTTTAGAGTAGGTGTTTGTAATGTATAATCTTATGTTTGTTGAAAATAAAAAGAATATTAAAACAGATGTGTTTTGGCTTTACATGAATATCAAAATGTTTCAGCTATATTTACTTTTAAGGAGGAACATATGCGGAAGTATTCAGAACTCTTACTTATAGCAAAGTATAATATCAAACCTCAAAAATATCAAGACTTGCATTCAAACTTACTATAGCCCATTTGAGAATAATATATATGACAGGATTGTATTATAATTATTGGTGAATTAATGTGTTCATCACATCTCCTACTGAAAGATTTTATTTCTTTGATTACTCTTTATGTGAAGCGTCATTTTTGAATGTTACTAATGTGGCAATAGTTGTATCTTACCTATGAAATACAACAACCAGAACATTTTGATTATATTTTGCATAAATGAATGTGACATTTTTAATAAACTACAGCTGTTAAATGAAAATGCACAATATGTACAGATCATGAAAAAATACCACTCAATCTTAAATCTCTACATCTTTACATGTATGGCAGCGATTCTATTCCAGTGTCTGTTGAATTCCAACACAGAGAAATGTTGTCAGTAGTTTGTAGAATAAAATAAAAATTCATTTTACTCCAACACATACCGATAAATAGGAGATCCAGAGAAACTGATACTGCTGCAGTGGTCTTTTTATTTTTTAATTAACATTACTTAGTATTGTCTGTATATATGCATAATGACAACAGCAGAAATAACAAAGAATTAAAGAGATTACAGTAGAACCATAGTTTAAAGACACAACCTAATACAATATGAACACTAATAACTGCATGTGGTTTATTAATCATTCATCGCACCATAAATCTCTCCGTCAATCTGTCACTCAATCCATATTAATGTTGCTGTTTTTAACACACTTTCCCCTGTGCTCATTATAATGACTGTCGCTAATGAGTTTTTCCAAGGAGAAACTTAGATCTCCATTTACATATTATGTAACAAGCCGTATGAGAGCAAATCTCTGGGGTATGTGCTGAAAAATAAATCATTAGTTCATTACATTTATGGAAAAGTATAGCTTCTTTGTTCATTACAAACGCAAACAAACTAATTTCACATTAACATAGAGATGCAGTCAGTTTATTAAAATAACAGTAGAGATGCGTCTGATTATCTACTGGGAGAAATGCACCGTTTGAGATAACTTGAAAACAAAATACAAACTCTTTGAAAACATGTTGAAAAGTCTGAATATTCAGGGAATTTAACAATCAATAGTAACAGGATTTTTCTTTCACGATTTAGAATATGTGGCTCAGAAAGTGTATTGTAAATATGGATGATGCTCAAAGACTTATTTTAGTATTATTATAAGAAACATTTCATTTTGTCAGTACTTTTAAAACCATGGGAGATGAGATAATACAACTTTATAAAGATAAACCTAAGGCCAATAGCTTTTATTTTTTTCCCCCTGCTGTTTATTGTCCAACCTACTACGGGGGCCGACACGTGCAAACGCGCCACAACGGCCCAAAACACTTACATTAGGAGAAACGCGCTGCAGTTTCAAAAACGATGCAAATATAAAAACGCAAATGTGCCATACAAATTGCAAATGAAGAAACATCTTCATAACCCCCGGAACAAAAGCGCTGCATTAACAAAACGCTACAAATGAAAAAACGCTGCAAGAAGCTCAAAACACAACAGTAACCAGGGGACACTAAAAGGTGATGCACAAAGCTAGGACCGGAGCACTTATTGACGTTCGGGGGCTTTAAAGTTGGCCAACTGTCCCTGTTGGCAGAGTCAGTCTGTTACATATTTTATTACTAAGTATTTTGTCAGTTTATTTGAAATGACTAGTTTAGCTACAATAGCTAGCTATTAGATCTGCAATCATATCATAAGGAATCATGTGATCACATTGTTAAATAAGCCGATAAGACATTTTAAGTACGTTTTCAGTGACAGAGATTGTTGTGCAGCGTGTTTCTACCAATGTCAGTGTTTTAGGCCGTTGTAGCGCGTTTGGCCACCATCATTATTTGATCTTTAGCCCATTGAAATGTTGTTTTAAAGTTACCATCAGCATGTAATAATAGGCTAAATTAAATGTTAAATATATTCATTTTTGAATGATGTGTATTGGCAATGATTGCCGTTATATTCAATAATAATAATAATGTGGCATGGGCCAAATGCTCAGCATGACACATAAATAAAAAATAATAACTGATTGATTACATGGCAAATAACATACCAAGACCCCAGCAAAACAATATTCAGTGAAACCAGCCAACAAGCAACACAAATATAATTAATGAAAAAAATTAACTACGTCATATATCAGATAAGGGATAAGAGAACCAATTAGTAATTTTGCTTTTGAAGCCAATATTGAGTCACTTTAATTGCATCCATCACCGAGAGCCATGAGCCAGAATGTCTCACTCACATACTCACAGATAAACACAGACTAAACGCTTCACATGCAAGGACACACACACACACACACACACACACACACACACACACACACACGCACACACACACACACACACACACACACACACACACACACACACACACACACGCTCAGATGCTTTTCATGTGACCCGCAATCTAGAAATTCACACTGACACTGCCATCAAAGTCATCAAAGTATATTGTTTCGTTCCATAAAGGAAAATTGCATATTTGAATGAAAACATCGCTATATATACACAATGAACACACACACACACTCACACTCTGACTCAGAGCAAAAGCCTGTTTGTGTTTCAACCTATTTTTTGTGTGACAGAAACCCCAGTCGCTAAAAACACTGGCACCTGTTCCCTGGGAGAAATTCCACTCCTCAGTGTGTGTGTGTGTGTGTGTGTGTGTGTGTGCGCGTATGTGTGTGTGTGTGTGTGTGTGTGTGTGTGTGTGTGTGTGTGTGTGTGTGTGGGTGTGTGTGTGTGTGTGTGTGTGTGTGTGCGTGTGTGTGTGTGTGTGTGTGTGTGTGCGTGTGTGTGTGTGTGTGTGGGAACTTGTGAGAATGTTGACACTGGACTTTCCTGTCTCACGTGGCCACGGTGCAGCATCACTTCCTTTACGACCCTCACCCTATTTAAAGGCCGGTGTTGGGCTTCAGCGGGGATTAAAGTCAAAGTCTTTGCACTCTTCACACCAGCAGCTCACCCACTGACCGACTGACAATCTGGAAAGGGTCCTGGAGCTTCTGTGGACGTCCACAACGGCTTTAAAGGCTACGTTTTTGTCTGTGATCACCTGGAAGTTTCAAGCGATGAGTTTCCAATATTGAAGTCTTCATTTGGAACCAATAACTGAGTATTTGCTCAGAGAAAAGCAAGATTTACGTCAACTCTTTTCACCCAAAAGAGATTCAAAAAGTTTGAAGACAACTCCAGGAATTGCCACAATACAACCTGCAAGACTTTACCAATCGGAAAAACAGAAGACAAGAGAAATACCAATTTCTGGAAGCTCTTCTGGTATCCTGTCACAATGAGCAGCGGTGGGACCAGCACAGTTTCCCCACAGGAGCCCCAGGCTTTCAAACGGGCCGTACGGAAAATAAAATGTGCCGCTATGGTGGCCAACTTGGCTAAGAGTTGGCAGGGCTGGGCCACCGAACACTCCGACACACAGGACGCCATCCCCAGCGGCTGGATGCCGGACTCTGTTGAAGGGGTGGACGAAAAAGTGTGCAGCCGGGAGGTCAAGCTCACCAACCCTCCTCGAGTGTTCACAGCCGATGCTAGTGACAGCAGCGGTATCCGGACCGGTTCTGTGGCCAAGTCCGTGCAGCCGAAACGCAGCGAGTGCAGCAGCAGCTCCGTGGTAAACGCCATCCGAGGGAAGATGGAAGCAGGGCCTGAAGAAAGCAAGCCTTTCCTGGGTAATGAGTCGCCGACAAGGAGGCGCCAGATGAGGGCGCTGCAGACCGCGGCTGACGGAAGCATCCGAGACAAGAAGCTGGGGTCGAGGAGCAGCAGTTTGGACACGGAGGACAGCGGGCTGGGAGAGGAGGCGGGGCTCAGCGACAACAGCGAATCAAAAACTGAGCTGGGTGACATCCTGAGCAAGAAACAGACCAACAGGCCCAAGGTAGAGTGCTTCATCACAAAGATTGGAAACTGGATGCAAACACATTACCAAAGTTACCAAATATCAAGCTACCAAAATAATTCAACATTGAAATGTAAAACTACACCAAGCATTGTTTTTTATATTAACCATGGATCGTCTAATGAGAAGGGGTCCCTCACAGTAATGAACAGATCATATAAACCCATCTCTACAGATCTTTTTAGCCCCTTTTATCCTATTGTTTTAGGTAAACAGTCTCTACAATTTAAACCAAGTCTTCAGCAAGTTATATACAAAGGTTCCTGCCCAGTATAGTTAGCCGAACATAAAGGAGAAATTAGCCACTTAAACCCAAACAAAAGAAAAACCCAACTCCAAATAAATATAAATGTATGGTATTCCCTTAGCAAGATAGGCAGTTGTTTGCTTACACATTAACAACTTTTAAAAGTGATCAATATCAAAAATATAAATATGGCTGGGTCAAAGCTGCTAGAGGTCCCTTTTCGAGGTTTGTGCAGAAAATAACATGAATACAGACTGATTGTGGAAAAGACCACACTCTTCAATATCTCTGGCCAACACATAAACCTATTATTTTGTGATAGAGGTTGTGAGAGAATTGGTCATTTGCACATGTTATTGTTGTTGGTGACAGGCTTGTATAAAACCTTATAAGAGCAGATTACAGTTGTATTGCCCTTTAATTACTTTTTTAAAGCTTAAACCAGACCCTTACGAGTTTCTCCTGCCTGCTTTCCATACAACAACAATGTTCCTGTCCCTGAATAAAATACAAAGTGGAGAACCAATACCCTAAAATTAGAGCGTAAATGTTCCCACACAAGTCCCACAGCGTGAATAAACAAGTTTAAACAGAGATCGCATTGATGTCAAGAAATCCGACTCCCTCATGGACACCAAACTGAAAAACAGTTGCATAACTCTGATGCTAAACATCTTTCCTATAAAGGGCAAAGGAGGCGGCCCGAGGCCCCCTTGACTTGTTGAGGGGGTCGCCAGAGAGTGCGGCCAACCCATAAAAACACAAGCTGGAACACTGCGCAATGGAATATATGAAAATAATTATAGTCATGCTCTGCAACGTGCTACCTGACCTTCAGGTCTGAAGAGCCGGGGAGGGGGAAATTAGGTGAAGGGACACGGAGAGAAATGAGAGGCACACACTGTTACACAAACATTAAGAGAACAATTATAAATGAGACAGAGAGAAAAGATTTGATTTCAATAACTGTATTGATCTTTATTTGGATTAATTGGCAATGGTCATGTAATGTAAATTCCAACTGAATTAAACTAGTTTGATTTTATTTATTTTCTTGTTACAGGAAAACTGATATGTTGGTTGAATGTTAAGGCAGATCTGCACTGAAAAACTGAAACGTTAACTTTAATGAAATGTATTATGTCAACACATTTCACATTACTGCATTAGGTTAGTTGAAAGCAATAATATTAAGTTGAACCTAATATTTTTATTTTAGTTCATATTATTGCTTATAAAAAATATGGAGAAACAAATTGAATTGAATCAGGAGTATTATCACTCTAAGGGTTCACATGGTTTTGTAAAAGGTCCCTCTGTGACACATCTTTACTTTTCATAGCGCGAATACCAAAGACATATGGTGACACTGATCTGAAGGCCTGGCAATCTGAGGAAAACACCCAGGGAGGAGGAGGAGGAGGGAGGGGGGGGGGGGGGGAGGGAAGTCAGGGTAGGACAACAGATGACAGATTAGGGGGAGAAAATTGTGATGAAGAAAGTATAGCGAAAGAAAGTATGACAACAACAACTAAAAAAGAAGGAACGGAGGAAAAAGAAGAGATGAAGAGTTTAAAGTTTATATGTGTTAATAACATCTATTTTGTTTTACAAAGAAAACATCTCTATAGCCAAAATGTTGCAGATAGTATACCATGATAAACCAGGATATGAACCACAAAAGTATTATAAATCAGCTTATAAGCCTTTCAATCTCCAAGAGAATAGGTTTGAGAACCTTGACTTGATCCTCGCGGTTGTTAAATGAAATGTTTGTGCATGTCGGTTTATATGAGCATACACACAGTATTTCCATTAGTGCATATTTCTGGATGTCTAGCAAAGGCCAAGCAGCGGATCAATTACACCTTCTAGAGAAGAGGTTATTTTAAGACTAAGGGGCATCGTTAACATTTACATATAGACACAGATGGGGTCTGATGCAAAAATGTTAAGCAGGTCTAAAGGACAGGAAGCGAAAAAAGGAAAAGTTGACCAAATGTTAACAAAAGCTTAAACACAAAATAGCCAAACATATGGGAATAGCATGCACAGGAGGCTGAGATGTCCTGACTGGAAGTTGCCAGTATGGGTCAACACTGGATCCTATATTTCCCAAAGTGAAACTCATTAGAATCTTGCATTAGACCTGCTGCCTTGTAAAAGCCTTTTGGTCAAACTCCACATTCTCAGAAATGCAGATTTTTTATATTTAAGTGTTGGGGTATCAAGGCTGATTACATTTTTAAGTCATCAGGGTTATTTTCCTTCCAAAAGAAGAGTTGACCTAAAAAGAATATAAATCATGTGTAGTACTCTTCTTCCTGGAATTTCAATGGTCCTAGAAACATATTTTCCATAGAATGTTACATTTGCCGAACAGAAACTATTGAAAAATGTAATCTAGTGCTAATATCAGTGCTAACCGACTTCAATAGAGGCTGAACATTGCTTGGTCTTAGACCAGAGGCCTGTACTACGAAGCTGGATTTTCGCTTAGCCGGCTAAATTCAGGGAAATCTCGGGCTTTCCGGTCCTACGACGCTGGTTCTCTTTTTAGCAGGCTAGATTTCCATGGTAACTTATGCTGAGCGGCAAACCTGCTCCGGAGCAGGTTAGGTGGCAGGCTAAGAGATCAACTCAGTGAAAGCACTGCCTGCTGACCAATCAGAGCTCCGTGTGCGGAGTTTAAAGCGATCAATTCATATGACAGGAGGAGAAAGGAAATACAGTTTAAACTGCCGTTGCAGGAAAGACGACCGGCCAAAATCAACTGACTGTGTGAACGTGAAAATTAATAGAATATCCCCTCCCATCTTCAGAGCAATCTGACTATTATAACATTAGCGTTAAGAAAGCTTACTTAAATATCTGCCACGACATAAGTAACCGGATCAGAGTAACATTAAGTACAGTCCGCGGCACTGTGAGTGCAGACGTAGATGTGTCCCATTATCATTCATATCATATCACATCATAATGTATCATATATTTCCTTATTTGAGTCAGCTTCTTGAGCCGTATCTGGCCGTGCAACACTCACAGTGTCACATACTGTATGCAGAAGTATTATTTTAAGCAACACATTAAATTGATGAAACACTCAAGTCAAATTCTCCTAATTAAAGTCAGATCCACTCGTGTCTTGGACGGGCCAGTGATTTCATAAACCTGTTAATGTACGCATTCAAACACTTTTTCTTTTACCAGCTGTATTCACCTTGCAGGTGCAGCTATGTGGCTTTTATCCTGGGTAAAGTGTTTAAGTCATGGATGTTTAAAGTTTAACTTCTTCATATTTGACTAATATTAAAGTTCACTTTTCATTCAGGAAGTATGACGCTGCGCTGTCAGTACGCTTCTCCGTGTTTGAGATTGGTCGAATGCTCCAAATACCACCCCTTTCATGTGAACGCGCACCTAACTAGATAGGACACGGCGGCTTGAGCGATCCACTTGATATCCAGCGTCGTAGTACAGTTTAGCGCCAGCGCGTATGTTTTGGATTACGCCAACCGGCTAACTCCAACATATCCAGGTTAAGTTGAACCAGCTTCGTAGTACAGGCCTCTGGTCTTGACTTGTAAATATGCAAGTCCAGGGGATAAGTCCACACAAAATTAGACTTTGTTCGAATAAAAGTCAGCAGAAAATGTTGTAAAATGTCCCAAAAACTTAAAATTCCAGCAGCATTAGCCAAGTGTTTCTCCTTAAATCATGGTCTTTTGGTAGACCAAACACAACTATTACCACTACAAATGTTGTTAATAAACACACATGCTCCACTCCCCTGAATAACATTTGGAAATAAAAAAAAAATCTTGGACCATAGAGAGCTGGGGAGGTGACGTTTAGAGACATCCCCATCCAATATTTTGTATCAGGATCGATTCAGGCGTTTTATAACTGGTATTCTTATGAATTGCTTTATTGAGATGTTGAGCCTGATCCATCCATTGTTGTACATCAGCTGTAGCACATGTGTTTTTATTGTTATTGATTAGGACTAACTTCGATTAGGAATCTTTAAAATGTATAACATTTTTTATATATACATTTCCCTTTGTTGGAGTCCGAAGTTAACTTGCCTGCCCTCTTTGATCTCCAGATTAAAATCACCACTACAGGTGATATCAAGAACCGCTGGCAGCAGTGGTCTCAGCAGCACATCGTGGGCCAGAAGCTCAACCCCTTCAGTGAGGAGTTCGACCCCGAGTACGCCATGGCTCAGCGGGTCCGCAAGGGCGAGGACGGATACGGGCGACCCAAAGACGGATCCAAGACGGCAGAGAGGGGCGACCGGGCCCAGAAACACGTCCACAAGGAGATGGAGGAGATGGTGTGGATTATCAAAGACATGGGCATTAAAGACAAGGAGGGGAGAACCATGATAACCTTCGGCCGCCTCTTTGACCGCTACGTGAAGATCTCAGATAAGGTGGTGGGCATCGCTCTGCGCTGCCGCAAACACAAGATGCTGGACTTTGAGGGGGAGATGCTGTGGAAAGGACAGGACGATGATGTGATTATTACTGTGAGAGACTGAGGACAGACCCAGTGTTTTACAAACTGTTACACACATGCTAACACACCTACAAATGTCAGAAATAACGCTACCCATGCTAGCGGCAGTGCTACATCATGTGCACAAAAAACATTGAGGAATATTTGGAAGAGACCAACAAATATTAAAGTATGATAACTAAGTGTGTCAACCAATTAGTATCACTCACTTCAATTTGATTCAGGGTAAGACTCCAGATTAAGTAAAAATTGCCACTAATCTCAGGATCTACTCCACTCCGAGGAGAGCTAAGAAAGGTAGTAATATCATAATGAGAGAGTAAAGTGTTACAAATATTATTGAGTTTTTGTTTTTAGGAAAGTTATACCAACTGATTGCAATAATGTTAGCACACAAAAGCAAACATGATAAAATGTTACATTTGTTCAACTGTAATGTGTTGGTTACATTTAATATGCTAGCATTCTAAATTGTAAATATTTAATTTTAAACTATAAGAATAACATTTTTTGAATTAAAATACACACAAACACATTGGGTTAAAATTATAATTTCAGTGATCAGCAAAATAAATTCAAAGAGACAAACTCTTGCACATTTCTATTTTAACATATGCCTTTGATAAAAGGTATATAAGTGTAAACATGGAGGCCACACACACACACACACACACACACACACACACACACACACACACACACACACACACACACACACACACACACACACACACACACACACACACACCAGACTCATTAGATCTTCTCATCTACCTGACAGGTCGTCCGGTGAAGGGAAGCTATCTTTAGCATGCTAACCATGCTCGCCTCACTAACTATGCTGTTGCTACATACTCTGAGACCCAACCATCCACCACAATGCCAGAAATACTAAGAAAGCTACTCAGAAACTTTGATTGATTTAAATTACTCACCCAAAGTCTTTGTGTTATTCTCCTCTTTATTCGGTTAAAACAAGACAACATAAAGCGTAGAATAACGTTAGCATTGATGTAGAATATTTGTAGACTGTTAGGTGTATCATGCAGCCCTAATGACAGAACATTGAGAGTTTCAAAGAAATGTGAACAAACGTTTATTTCGACCGATCTTGCTCTCCGGGGCCTGAAGTCGATGACAAAACTGCAAAATTGCGCTACAATCCTTTTTATAGTACAGCAAGAAAATGTGTTGGTGTGATAAACAAAAACTCAGTTCAGTCAGACAACTCACGTGCTTCTTAATATGTTTATTAGAAGCAGCATATAGTTTGAGTTTGGCGTCTAGGCTCGGGCCTCATCACTCCACAGACTTACAAAGAACATTGAGTGATGATTAGATAACTATCCCCCGAGCCTACAGGTGGAAGCTGGGGTGGAAGCTGGGGTGGTGGGGGGTCAGGCAAGCAGCAGCAACATGAAACACAGCAGCCGGAACAGGAACATGAACGCAGCAATAGCAAGTGAACACAGCAGTGGCAGCAGCAGCATTATCGAGGCAGAGGAAGGAAGACCTGGGAGCTTAAATAGAGCGGCATGTTTAGGAGAATGTGTTTGGTTGGTTGTAAGAGGGACGAGGTGCGTCACATGTTAATGTATCATTGATGCTCGAGTTGAGTGCCTGAACTAGCTCGCAGGCTTCGCCCCATTTAGCATTCGATTTTTTTTATCATGTCATTATTATTATTATTAAATGTGCATTTTGTATGGTATTTAAATGTACAACGTTTACCTAAAATATTTCCCCTTTTACTGAAAGATTTTGTGAATGAATGTGGAGGAACCTTGAGTTTTCTGGACCACACTTAATATCCGTGAACTGTAAACTAACAAACAAATTCTCTCATTATAGTGTGATAGGCTGACATGAGTACAGAAAACTCATGATCCGTTTCAGAAATCTTAACTTTGAATTTATATGTTTGAAAAAGACTTGTCTTTTGACTGAATGTTTAGTGTGTACGTACAGTAAACATATTGTACAATGAAATGTGTTAACCTAATTTTAACATTTAGGACGTTTACTGTTGAATTGAGATAAATGAAAAGCAGACGTGTTTTAAAATGTTAAACCTTTCTTCTTTCAAAGTGAAAGCCTGTGAGTCTTCTTACAGAAGTACAAAGACTGTGCAGTTGGGTGTATCACGCACGGATTAAGATGAATGTAAATGTACATATATACCTTACATTCGGACACCCAATAAATATTCAGACTGTGAAGTTGTCAGAGTGTTAGTTTAGGCCACATTGAGGTCAATAATGATACAAAAATTGGAAAGCTGATTTCCAGTTTTCATTTAATAATCGGGATACTGTGCAATACTAAGCTACTTAGCAAATATCAGCAGGACACAAACGTTATTACTGTTATTTCATCATTAGTAATGTGAGGACATCAACAGCTCTTTTTGAAGGATTAGGTTCTCTACTTTTCCAAAATGGAAACTTAACAAGAAACATTAAGCCAAAATGACAGAGGGTAAAACTGCAAGCTGCTGACTGTTTACTTCAAGTGTAAAAAAAAATCACAAAACTACAGTTACACAAACTAGTCCACAGGGATTTAAAACATAACAGAAATGTTGAAGGATATATTTGGCAGCGGACGCAATAAAAGGGTTGATGATGTATTTTAAGTACATTTCAGGTGAGAATATTTCCTCATCAAATAATCCACTAGCCAGACACAGTGATCATACTGAGAGGCAGGAGACGTGGTTCCAATTCATACAAATATTACATTTTATTACAAAATGTCAACAACAACACTTTCACACAGGGCAGTGATAACAAAAGGGGGGCCTAATCAGGAGCTGAGGCTTAGCACTGTGGAATGGGTCGATGGAGGGAGGGATTCCAAATCAAAAATAAGACCCAGTCACACTTGAGCAACATGCACACAGACACACTTAAGAAGAAAATCAAGACCTGGGGGAGCACAGTACACTAAAAGGGGGAGACCACCCCCCAGGACACCAGCACCCCCACCATATTCAGCTCTCAGCAACTGAAATTCCATTAGCCGGGTTGAAAAGGATTCAACTAATGTTCAAATAAACCCACCATGTCAAAGAAAACAGAATCAGCAAAAGTTAAATCATCAACTAACATAATTAAATTCAATGAAAACAAAACACAATGTATCAATTTCGAAAATACATAAACACTTAATGTAACTGAACCAAAAATAAACAAGAGATGAACAACATTTAATTAATTGTATTACACTTCAATCAATGGGTTTAAAACAGTCAAACAAAATATGTATATCACTAGAGTATCTAAATATGAAAATTAGGACACACAAAGGGAGTGAACCCCACAGTTCACCCGCTTCGTTTCCGATGTGGCCCAAGCAAAAAAAAGGGGTATCGAATATCAGCTCTTCGTCCCACAGCTTGGTTGTAAAAAGACTCTTTCTGAGGATTAATAAAACAGCCAACCTCCAAAAATCCCCTCCTCACAAAGAACCTATAGGAAAAGGTTATTTATGGCTGTGTTTTTAACTTTATATGTATACAGGGTAATCCTGATGTGCTCACATGTCTTGGATACTTCCCCAGTGTTCTCATTTACAGATGACACTGTTGCTATGAATTATGGGCTATTCATATGGAGCTAATTTCCTGCCATAACTCCACAAACAAACTAAACAGGTTTTACTAATGCCTCATGATTCACTAACAAACACAATGTGGTTTGCAAATACAAAAACACCATCTACAAACTAATGCATTTAGTTTTGCAAAGAAAAAACGTATCTATCAAATAAACACATACCATTTTTTCTAATAAATCATGTTTCAGAGACAAATTCAGCATAGGTTTACAAGTACACACATTTTTTTTACAACTACAACACTTCTTTTTACAAGTACAAATCTTGTTTTTACAACTACAACACTTTTTTTTACAAGTACAAAACCTTTTCTTCTCACGGCGGAATATTCCGCCGTGGTTGTGCTCATACACACTCACACATGCTCACTCACACATGCTCCACGGCAGCAGGGGGCAACCCTGTCTCCTACAAATTACGTTCCCACAGAACTAAACTGCATTCTCAATTACGTTTAGCTAGAAACGTATTTTCTCCCACATTACGTTTGTTATGAACGTATTTCAAATACGTTTATTTTCTACATATCTTCTAGAAACATATTTTCTCCCACGTTACGTTTGTTATGAACGTATCTCAAATACGTTTATTTTCTACATATCTTCTAGAAACATATTTTCTCCCACGTTACGTTTGTTATGAACGTATCTTAAATACGTTTATTTTCTACATATCTTTGCCATTTATTGTCTTGCTTATAATAATGATAATAGTCATTTATAAATATCATTTTAGAGCACACATTTGAAATCGACGATCGGGCTCGATATCCTATGGTTAAATTCAAATCAGTAGGCGAGGCTGTAATTTCGCCAGCTGCGAGGCAGAAATAGTTGTAACATGCCAAAAAGCTGCTGTGTCGTTTATTGCACCTCAAACATTAAAACAAATTCAGAGTTACGTGTTTCTGTACTTCCTCTAAGAAGAAAGGACAGAAGAGCTCTGTGGCTTCAGGCTTGATCGCCGTTCAAATGACAGCTGGTTTCCCCAAAAGTGGGCGGGGCTGTAAAGTGACGTAGGAAAGATCCTCAGCTCGCTGATTGGATGTTTTAGCCGCATTGCACGTCGGGATATGGTGTTAATGCGATATGATATCCGAAAAAAGAATCTGAGTTTAGGATGGCCGAAGACACTACACTACCCATAATCCCCAGCTATCGTTTGGGACTACAGTCCCATTGACAAACCCCGTGATTAATCTTCAAGCTCTGGGATTGGATGTTGTAGTGGCAGTGCGCCAAGGTTACGCCGAGCGCCAAACAGCTCTTTGAAATGGAACGAAACCACGGCAGACTTTCCAAAACTGGACTCGAACGCCCCCCCAGAACTACACATGCTGGCTATTGTGTTTCGCAACATGTTCTATGGCACGTCTCTACTGGGAATTGTAGTTTTAAAAGACGTTTTCGTTTTTCCCAAAATTAGAAGTTGACAGTATTAAACTGTGTACAGCCCTGGAGGTTTAGGGGATAGGAAACACATTGGTGTTATCAAATGTAAAACATGTAATTAATAAATGGGTGAAAATCGCTTGTGTCCATAATGGGAAGCATTAATATATACCCACATGCCAGCTCATTGTTACTTTGTAATTGTACTCCACTACAATTCAGAGGTTAACCTGGTATTTTTACTCCACTACATTTATTTTAGTTACTTTGCAGATTCTGGTTAATGATGTGAAATATAAACAACCCTTAAAGCAGACTTTAGTTACACCTGAGTAAAATTCAGGGAAAGGTGATTGTCAAATGCAAACAATCAGGCGAGATATTAGTTGGTGCTTGAGAAGACTAAACATTTATCTGCAGATCCCTATAAAGTATATTCATTACTTGTTATTCTCTACTAATAGTTAATTAAAAACTGTATATAATAGCTATTTTGCACATCCCTTTCAAGATTTTCTAAGGTTTATTGACATATCATATACACAACTATGTTGAAGTTATGCAATTAATGAAAAACCTGGGTCACAGGTTCCTCAACAGTGCATTACAAGACATCTATCAATATGTGTGTATACCTCCACCGTTAAACTCAAATTCTGCACATTTCTTATACTATCTACATACATAATAGTATAATTAATGTGTATAATATCAGTTAAAATAAGTGCTTCAACACAGTTAACATTGCAGGAAAGCAATATATTAGACGTTAAGTACTTTGTCAGGCTTAATATTTATCTGTAGATAGATACCCCCAAAGCTGTTTTCTTATTTGAAAGAAGACCTTAACCTAAAGTATTCTTTAATGTTTAAATAAAGGTTAATTAGTTTGTCTGTTTTGCACATCCTCATATTAATATCTTTGTACATCCGGCACTAAACTGTTTTATCGTAGAGATCACTTACAGTATCTTCTTGATTTTGTATATTCTATATTTCTATCATTGGCCTTCTACTTTCCCCCTATGAAAGTATGTACTCTTAATATTTTATTCATCAAATAACATTATTCAACAAAAATAACATTATTCCACAAAAATAATTAAATAACGTGCTTTAACCACTAGGCGGTGCACACAAGGTACACACAGTATACTAATAATAACTTTGTATTATTAGTGTAGGACACTTATGTATGTATAACATCTGAAGATGTGTAGTTTTATTCATGTTTTTACATAATTTTACAGGATATTGCTATATTATTTCTCATGTTTTACTTCTACACATTAATATCTGATTTGTAAAACATCACAGACAGAAAGGTATATCCGTCATGTAATGGTAAGCTATTGAAATTGTGATTCCATAGATGTGTCTCCCATCACCCAAAACCCCTGACTATTCTCTCAACTCAGTATTTACATTCTTAGATTCAAAGAAAATCAGTAATATCTTTAAAAACTACAAGTCCTTTTCTATCAGCTGTGCACCGTTATGGTGTAAATATAACCTATCTACCAATTGGATCAAATATAAAAGTCAGCCGAATTAGTATTGATACTGCAAGGAGACGTATTGTGTGAAAAGAAATCTAAGATGTTGTTTAATTGCTGATATATTTATGATCCACGTCACGTATTCAGTTTCGGCGGCAGTTCTTCCTGTTTGTCCAGAAGTCTTCTCATCAGGGCTCTATAAATAAAGAACTACGGCAGATGTGTAATATTTAATGCAGCCGAACCGTGTATTACAATGCCGTTATGTGATGACTTCCAAAGAGAAAAGCAAGAACACTCGGAATAAAGTATTATTATAATTTTTTTTTATGTTTTCGGATTTCACATCGCATAAACACCATATCCCAACGTGCATTGCGGCTAAAACATCCAATCAGCGAGCTGAGGATCTTTCCTACGTCTGTTTCCGGTATTGTTCCTGTAATGAGAGTTCACATTTATGCTACATTGAAGGGTGGAATTGACTACACATCTTCAGAAACATAATTTGCTTCAGATATAACTCATAGCAATATTGTAACCATTAAGAAAAGCCAACTGCATTAAAAACCCAGTTAACAAACACTAGGTAAAGTATTTTTCCTTCAGTAATGAAGATGTAATTCCAATGTAGACACACCTGGGGTCGCTGTTCAGTCTGTTACGCTGAGCCATGCATTGTCTGGAACGTAAAAGGGACGAAGAAGACAAAGTGAAGTGACGTACATTCCCAGTTAGAAACAAATCGCAAAATAAAAAGATAAAACACTGGCATGTAATTTACGTTAGAATAAATAGAATGGTTTTGAATAATAGATGAGAGTAAAATCTACGTCACTTTACAGCTCCGCCCACTTTGGGGAAACCAACGCTGTCATTTGAACGGCGATCAAGCCTGAAGCCACAGAGCTCTTCTGCTGTCCTTAGAGGAAGTTTGAGGTGTTTGAGGTGCAATAAACGACACAGCAGCTTTTTGGCATGTTAAAACTATTATTTTCTGCCTCGCAGCTGGCGAAATTACAGCCTCGCCTACTGATTTTAATTTAACCATAGGATATCGAGCCCGATGGTCGATTTCAAATGTGTGCTCTAAAATGATATTTATAAATGACTATTATCATTATTATAAGCAAGACAATAAATGGCAAAGATATGTAGAAAATAAACGTATTTAAGATACGTTCATAACAAACGTAATGTGGGAGAAAATATGTTTCTAGAAGATATGTAGAAAATAAACGTATTTGAGATACGTTCATAACAAACGTAACGTGGGAGAAAATATGTTTCTAGCTAAACGTAATTGAGAATGCAGTTTAGTTCTGTGGGAACGTAATTTGTAGGAGACAGGGTTGCAGGGGGCGCTACTGAGTCCATTGGGAAGGTGGGAGGTTGAGCTGAGCATGGAACAGCCCTTGCCAGCCTGATGACAGCGGTGTTTCTAGCGATCCAGCGATCTGGGTCAGTGTTATAGTGATAATATTATAAACAAGGTGAATTTAGCGATCACAATGAAAACAGCCAAGACACATATTGAGCCCAGAAAATGAATGTTCTTAGGGCTGTAAATATAATAAGCCTTTGTCTAAAATGGACAACATTGTAACTAAGGAGATTTCAACTATACAGCGATTCTGCACTCGGTCAATCAGCTGCTCTTCATTTTCTTTCCTGCTATATTCAATGAGTGATACAATATTTTTTACCATACGTTCTGAATAAAACTGATACTGTTGGACTCGGTACTAGTTGACTGCTACCAGAAATAAAAGGAAGTACTTTACTGTGTACTTTGTGAGTAATCCTCTGTCAGAGTCCCCTCCATAGTACATAATGCATGTTTTTTGCTATCTTTGATGAATGATAAAAATAAAATGTTACCATTAGTTCTTAATGAAATTGATACGGTTTGACTTTGTATTAGTAAGCCTACTACTAACAATACATTGAAGTACTTTTACTGTGTATTTTTTGAGAAATACTCTGTCAAAGTCACCTGCTGAGAACAAAATCAAGCCACTTCTGCTAAGTTTGATGAGGGAATTCTTTTTTGTTGCCATTAGTTCTTCGTGAGATTGATCCTGTTGGACTCAGTACTACTGAAACTACCCCCACAAGTACTATGAAGTACTTATTGTGTACTTTTCCAGTAATCCTCTGTCAATGTCCCCTCCTGAGTACAAGAATGCATGTTTTTCTTTTAATAAGCGTTAAAAAACATTTCTTCCTGAGACTGATATTGTTGGACAGAGTATTTTAAGAGGATGGTAGACATGATATCAGCAATTCTTCCAGTCAGTACTCCGGCAGCAGCATTTTCACACCTTGGAAAGTCTTTAGAGTCTGGCCTGGAATGGATAGCTGGTCACAAATATCCTTCAGCAAAGTAACACACTCTGTCACATGGTTGCCCTCTTATGATGCTGCTGTCTTTTAATATATAATTATTCCTCTGCCGCTAGTTCGTTCCTCGCAGATTCTTCAGTCTCATCAGCCTCATCCTTCCATCAGTCCCAGTTAACGCCTCCAGCACACTTCCAGTGTCTGACTCCATATGATATTGTCCTGATGCTGTAAGGGTGATGCCCCATGATCACAAAATGACCCCTCTAAAGTCTGAGTGCCAAGGACCTCATATTATGTCTGTCATTAATGTTACATCACCCATTATAACAATTTTCTTTCCTTTTTTCTCTTCTCTTAACTGAATAGTCCTGTCTTTAAGTATAACCAAATGTAAAGTCCTTTTCCTGCACCATTTTAAGGCTTCATAACAGGCATGTTTACTGTATGTGTTTGGAGAAATAACACAATCAATGGCCCAGAATTGTACTTTATAAACTATGAATCTTGTGGTGCTTGAAGAAATACAGACGGGTTAAGCCGGCCAGGTTATATATATATATATATATATATATATATATATATATATATATGCCTTTTTTGGAGCCATTTTTTTCAATATTTATTCAAATGTCACTAGTTATTTAAACAAACCACTATCTGAGGATAATACAAGCAACCATAAAACACCCTTTATCTAGAGAGCCATTGAAGCCCATGAAGAATTTATCCTTCCACAAATCTTTTCAACTGCTGTATTAATAAAGTTGCCACGTGTTTTCAAATTCAAGTTAAGGAACTATCTGTGTAAAACATTACAAATATTCTTCATTTGCAGTATTTAAAAAATGTTCAGAAAGACTGCATCAATTATATGCTATATATATTATATATAAATATATATATATATATATATAATATCAATATTGTTATTAACTTAACAAAAATTGGATAATTGCCATGGATGTGGTGTTTGATATAGTTTACGTTCAATTTTAACTATTTTAGGCAGAAAAACGTATATTGACGAAACCTTTTTTAATAATTTACTATAATTTAGAAAGGTTTTTGTGAGAAATCATTTCAAAAGTAAACTTATTTTTCATTTTATATTTCAATTTGAAATGTTTGCACACAACATTATTAATTTATACATTTTTATAAACATTTTAAATTATGAATCCATTAATTTTATTGTATTTCCTTGAGGCTGGGGAAGATATCCAGCATGTGGTTCAACATGTAATACAAGTAAGTATATGTACAACATGGAAAAGTAAATAAAATAAGTTTAATAGGAGGATGTGGATTTATTTTCTCTCACCTTGTAATTACACAATCAAACAATCTATAATTTAGCTCTGACCTTCACAAAAACATTTTGTTGAATTGGACAAATTTTTCCAAGCTCTATTGACAGACATGCAATGACTGGGACTGATGGAAGAATTTGAGAGGAATGAACTAGGAGCAGAGAAATAATCATATTTAAAAGACAGCAGCCCCATAAGAGGCCAACAAGAGTCACAAGGGTGTGTCACTTTGCTGAAGGATATTTGTGACCAGCTATCCAGGCCAGACTCTAAAGACTTTCCAAGGGGTAAAAATGCTGCTGCTGGAGTACTGACTGGAAGTATTGCTGATATCATGTCATATCCTCTTAAAATACTCTGTCCAACAATATCAGTCTCATAAGAAAGGTGTTTTAACGCTTATTCAAAATAGCAGAGAAACATGCATTATTGTACTCAGGAGGGGACATTGACAGAGGATTACTCAAAAAGTACACAGTAAAAGTACTTCATAGTACTTGTGGTACTAGTACTGAGTCCAACAGTGTCAATCTCACGAAGAACTAATGGCAAAACATATTTTTTTCCCTCATCAAACTTAGCAGAAGTGGCTTGATTTTGTTCTCAGGAGGGGACTTTGACAGAGTATTTCTCAAAAAATACACAGTAAAAGTACTTCAATGTATTGTTAGTAGTAGGCTTACTAATACAAAGTCAAACCGTATCAATTTCATTAAGAACTAATGGTAACATTTTATTTTTATCATTCATCAAAGATAGCAGAAAACATGCATTATGTACTATGGAGGGGACTCTGACAGAGGATTACTCACAAAGTACACAGTAAAGTACTTCCTTTTATTTCTGGTAGCAGTCAACTAGTACCGAGTCCAACAGTATCAGTTTTATTCAGAACGTATGGTAAAAAATATTTGTATCACTCATTGAATATAGCAGGAAAGAAAATGAAGAGCAGCTGATTGACCGAGTGCAGAATCGCTGTATAGTTTAAATCTCCTTAGTTACAATGTTGTCCATTTTAGACAAAGGCTTATTATATTTACAGCCCTAAGAACATTCATTTTCTGGGCTCAATATGTGTCTTGGCTGTTTTCTTTGTGATCGCTAAATTCAGATGCTGAATCGCTAGAAACACCGCTGTCATCAGGCTGGCAAGGGCTGTTCCATGCTCTGCTCAACCTCCCGCCTTCCCAATGGACTCAGTAGCGCCCCCTGCTGCCGTGGAGCATGTGTGAGTGAGCATGTGTGAGTGTGTATGAGCACAACCACGGCGGAATATTACTGCCAAAAGTCACGTGAGTGAGTCACGTGACTTTTGGCAGTAATATTCCGCCGTGAGAAGAAAAAGTTTTGTACTTGTAAAAAAAAGTGTTGTAGTTGTAAAAACAAGATTTGTACTTGTAAAAAGAAGTGTTGTAGTTGTAAAAAAAATGTGTGTACTTGTAAAACCTAAGCTGAATTTGTCTCTGAAACATGATTTATTAGAAAAATGGTATGTGTTTATTTGATAGATACGTTTTTTCTTTGCAAAACTAAATGCATTAGTTTGTAGATGGTGTTTTGTATTTGCAAACCACATTGTGTTTGTTAGTGAATCATGAGGCATTAGTAAAACCTGTTTAGTTTGTTTGTGGAGTTATGGCAGGAAATTAGCTCCATATATTCAGTCTAAAAAGTCTACGGGGTTGCAGACTTGCTAAAAATCCTTGGGGAAGTCTCCAGAAGTTCATGCCAGAGCCATTAATCCCTGCTGATACTGCAGTGAGACAGTCCTGAGCCTGGTGGACTGATCCAGGCCCTGCGTTTATTCATCTTCCTCACCTCCACCATTACTCCCTCTTCTGCTACCAGGGTGTCCTTTGAATGAGGCAATGGAAGAAAAGGAGTCGAGTAAAAGAGAGGTAAGGGATAGTGGAGGCTTTTGGAAAGACCAGACAGCTTGCTCTCACTTCAAGGCCGTCCTGACGCTTGGATATTGTGCATTGCTGTCTTGATACCAACAAAATGTCCAATGTTTTTTTGGAAGAGACCTGTTGGAATCATGTTTCCTGCATTCACCTTTTACCAGAGAAGAGCGAATCAGTTCGTAAGGCTTTTTATTCTTAAGATTCCTAGAGATGCTGGAAAATCAGTTATTGCCACAAAAGAAAATCCTGGCCTCCGGGATAAGCTAACATATCTCACAAAAATGAAGTGCTGACTGACGCGAACATGCAGGTCGCAGATTGACACAATTCTTGCTAATAATCGAGAAGTGATGGAGGTCCATAGCATTATTACACTGTAGCAATTTATATGTACATGTTATTGTATTTCTTTTTGACGACCAATGATGGTAAAAGGAGGGAGAGGAGGAGAAAATGGATAAGAAGAGCTATTGGAGTAATTAGTGTTATTTGCCCAAAGGAGTATTGAGTGGAGGAAGTGAATACACTCGGGGATGGTGGCAAAATACATATCTGGAGATGTGAAATTAAACCTTTTGACAAAAAATCCAGCCATTCGTACATTGATTTAATTCTTCCTTTCTTTAAAAAAACAAAACCTCACAATATCACTCTACAAAACAGTAGCACAGCAGGAGGCGCTACAGTGACAGTGTCAGAGTAAACTCTTCCCTACTGAACGTGGTGTCTGTGTATTATTCAAATGAAAAATGATTTATGTCTCAATTTGCCTTCACACCATTTAAGGCATTCCTACTGGTTCATCCCATTTTTGTGTGCAAATGTCTTTCCTTTCTTTGTGCATGCAAGTTACACTATATCACTTTTATGTGTGTGTTTGTGTGTGTGCGTGTGTGTGTGTGTGTGCGGTGTGTGTGTGTGTGTGTGGTGTGTGTGTGTGTGTGTGGCTGTGTGGTGTGTGTGGTGTGGTGTGTGTGTGTGTGTGTGTGTGTGTGTGTGTGTGTGTGTGTGTGTGTGTGTGTGTTTGTGTGTGTGTGTGTGTGTGTGTGTGTGTGTGTGTGATGCTGTGTATTCTCTGTATGTCAGTCTGCGCATGTGCATGCAAGGCATGCCTTTGCCTCCCTGTGTGTGTGTGTGTTAGTCTGCCTAGTGTGACCTGCCTTGCTGTCACGCAATTGCTTTTTGTGAGAGAGAGAGAGAGAGAGAGAGAGAGAGAGAGAGAGAGAGAGAGAGAGAGAGAGAGAGAGAGAGAGAGAGAAAGCTTAATACAAGCTGATGGGTTTTGTCGGCAGGGAGTCTGGACGTCTGCCTGAGAGGGAGACAGGGAGGGAGAAACAGTGAGTGATGTTGGGAGAAGGATTGAGAGGAGCACGAGAGAAACAGGAGCGTAGAGGGAGGTAAAAAGCTAGTGGAGAGAATCCCATCCACACAGGAAGGGTAAAGCTTTATCCTTACTCACTGACTGTTAGACTGAATGAATCCTTCGTCTTCTCTGCCTCTCTCTGTCTTATTATTGTGTTCTCCCTTCTCCTCCCCTGTGTCCTTGTTTCCTCTCATCTGTTTGCACAAGAGGTTAGCAGGTTATTGAGGTTCAGGAACCTTTTTTCGGAAATCTAGCCTTCGGTCAGTTTACCTCTTCATTTGTGAAAACAGACAGCTGATACTTGCTTTCAACTACACATAACACAAATGATAACAACAATGCTAGAGAGTTTGGGGACAATCTGACATTGAGAAGAGAAGGCTGTAAATCAGTTGGTTTTTTGGGGAAGACAGTGTTACTTGAAACATAGGAGATGTAGTCTCTGTTGTCTCTTACATGTCCACCATCAATGAAACAAATACATGAATAAAGACAGATGAAACACGATGGAGTTAAACTATTTTATTGACAGTTGGAATAGAATAACAATACACCAAATTGTGCATTTACTCAACAATATAACAGTTTGCCAAAGAATCTGCAAATACACTTTTTATGTGTGTGTTTTAAATGACAGTGCGGTGAAATGAAAAAAGTTACACCACTTTGTCTCTTTCAATAACACTCAGGTCCTCAAGGCAGTAATGCATGAGCAACACATGGAAAGCAACGCAGATGAGCATTTGCTGCTTAACACTTTGCTAAGATTAGCTTATGCTAGCATTTTTTGAGGTTCATCAAGCGATGAGATGATTGGTATTTAACAATTAAAAAACATTACAGTATACTTGTAAATGGCATTTTGCAATCCTTAAATGGCTTTTTTAAATAAGTCAATGCGTTATCATTTGCTCCAATAAAGTTACACGATGGATCAATGTGTTTAACCAAAGAAATGGTCATAATTAACAAAGATATTGTTGGAAAAAGCTTCCCTTGTAGAATAGGTTTTCCATCAGCATTGCCTCCAAAAGTTGCCCATATCACATGTTCCTGACAGCCTGTAGAACTTTCTCATCTAGTATCCCAGAACCAAACATCACCTTTTTAGTATTTTAGGAGCCTTTCGGATGGCTTATAGAAGTTAAGGCTGTGAATGCTGTAGATAAAATGATCATCAAGACAGAAAAGGAAGATTTGTTTTTGAAGATTTGGGGATAAAGACTAATTGAGTTGACACTATAATGACCAGCAACGCATAATGTGAGAGGTCATTTAACCCGGAATGGTGTTGAGAAACAGAAGTTACAAAACCCCATGTCACTTCAACTCACACCGGTGTCGCTCAACCTGAAAGTGTATTCACTGGAGGTAATGTGGGACACTTTGAATGAGAGAGTACCAGATGGCTTGTGGGTTGGGTTGGGGACGGCCTCTGAGGGGGAAAGTTTGGGAGCAGACTGGAGGAGGTGTATTGCTTTTGGGATCCAGCAGCCACCATTTCCTAACAGAGAATCTGCTTCCACCCTTTCATCCTCCCACTCTTCCTCCACCTCTTCCCCAAGAGAGGACATGATATGATATGTATGTCTAGAAATGCACACAATGTCACTCTCAAAGAAAAAGACACAAATAGTGCCTTCAGATTCTTCAAGCTATTTTCAAGGTTTTAAAATCATAAAAACCTGGCTCCTTAAAGTTTTGAACAGCAGGAAAAAATGACTTAAGCGATAACAGTTTTTGGAATCACAAAAGTCCTGATATATACATCACACAGAATGCAACAAGATAACCTACATTGTCTTGTCAAACATTTTACTTAATGAGTTTGACTGCAATGAACACTGTGCAACTAAAACATGGCAATGACTGGATGTTTTTGATTATTGCTTTACAGAATGTAGCTGATTTGTTTGAAAATGAATACAGTATTAATATCCCTGCAACACTGCTACTGGCAAAATGAGGCCACTTTTGCACAAAAAAAACTTAAATTACTCCAAATTGTATTGTTTAGTTAAAATGTTGTTGACTCGCAAACATTTACGTAAAATTACTCAAAATTGTGTTATATTTCAAATTTGTGTTGATAAGCATTAGACAAATTCAATTTTGTTCAGAATGTTTGCTTCAAAGTAAAAAAAAAACGAACCTTTTTTTCTTTTAGTAATTATACAGCATCAGTAAAAAGCCCAAAAGGAAATGTAGTACACTTTGAATCTGAAATAAATTGCTACATATAAATGTATTCCTCAATTCATGTTGGGTCTCAACCGATACTGTATTTCGTTTCACCTCTTTCTGTGTAGCGTGTAGCTCATGCTTAATCTTATCAAGTAGTCTGCTAATTATTTATTAGTTTTAATCAGTCATGCGGATGCTACCAGCTAATGCTACAATCTTACGGTAACTAGCAAGATATCCCTTCACTCCCTCAAAGATTTAACATTATTAACTAAGTTATTATAGATACACTTTGGCTCACTCCAAAAGACACTAACAACCATAATATTTACACATAAAAAATACATTAGGAATCATAAAGTGCCCAAAAGAAATACATACTGTATACTTTTGTTATTTTTCTCTACAGTGTGCACATTGTGTTCCCTTTAAATTCATCCTATGTTTGTGTCCTTTTTTAAAAATCTGTAAAACCTGACGTCAGTCCAGGCAGATCTTTTGTTTGGATGATGCAAAGTACATTTCATGCTTCCTTCCTCTCTCTTTCCCTTTCCTCCCCTCTCCTCCTCTCTCCACACTGAGGCATTGCATGGCTAATCACCAGTTGCCTTGTGGATTAGGCCTGTAATTTAGAATAAAAGGGATGCTCCTCTGTGCAGCCTGAACACTGCTGTCAGATCTTGTGAGGGCTTGTTTCTGTTCCTCCCTCACAATAGCACATGCTGCAAGGTAATTGAGGAAGAGGAAGGAGAAGACACTTGCTGGTGGGAATTGGCACAGTAGAAACTGTTATTAGCCAAAGCTAAAAAAAAAAAAGAGAGGAGGAATCTTCAAATCTACTTGTAGACTTTAGCTTAAGAGTATTCCAAACTACATTTAAACTGCGATATACAACACGTTTTCAGCCACAGAGGGACAATACCTCCCCCTGCTTTGATGTGTCCTGCACTACCAGGTGGATGTGAACATTAAGAACAACAAAGAACATATTAGAACATAATGAGGACAAAGCACCCTCAACATGTCAGACCCATTTGACTGTTTCATGCCAGTTGTTTCCAGATTGTATCCAGATAAGGATCAACCACATTGCATTCGGACGTACAAGTCACTTGCATCTTCATCTTATACAATATGTTGCATGCATATGTATCTGCCATGTTATCTGCTTTGAGGAATGGCAAGGTACGTGAGCATAACATTATGCACTAAGAAGGCTTCTGGTGACAAGAAACCAATTATTTTACGATATCCTCTGTGAGTTCGGATATCAAACTGTTTGTGATAAGCTGGACATTTGTAGAAGCAAGCAATCATTCAGATTCAAGAAATAACCAAGTAAAATGGGTTTGTCAATCAATATTTCTCAAAACCTACAAAGCTGCTGTTCTCATTCCTACCAAACACAACACTGGCTGATTTATCTAAAAAGCACCTTCAACAAGAGATGGCAAAATAATCAGTAAAATCAGCTAATGTCGCGATTGATTGTAACGAAAATAGTACAGGCATCATGATCTTTGAGAACTTAGAACGTGCTAATGCTGTTTAAAAACATTTATATCCACTCAGGGACCAATTTAGACCTGGCACTAAAGGTCAATGTATTTATCTGAAGTCCTTACTAACTGGTAAAGAAAGAAACTCAGCAGTACTCTGGATCCCCAAGATCCTTCCAGAAGATGCCACCATTCACAAACACATAGTACTGAATGAAGTGAACATTGAAGGGCCAGATGTGTGACACAATAAACGAAAAACAGCTCAACTTGAGTGTTTGAAACCAAGACATCTTGGTTGGTAACAACAAATAAGTAATAATATACTTTTTTAAAGTTCTTTGTAGTCCTGATCCATTCCCCTCGATTCTCGAGCAAAATGAGCGGCTGGTGTCTCCATCAGTCTGAGGGCCGTCTCACTTCCTCTCAGACTCGTGGATGGACATATAGCCAGCTCCTTAGCAGAGAAGCAGAAAGACAACAAGCAGTCCTGGGATTAAGAACCCATTGTAGGCTGTGAAGGCGCGTAGCTGAAGCAAAGCTGAGCCTGCAGTGCATTGTGGTCCCAATAGGATGTGATCGATGTCGGCATACTGAGCCCTCCTTTGAAGTATCCTCATTAAGAAGGGTTTTGTTTTCTCGTCAAAGACATTTTCCTGTGAGTCTGAGAGGCTGTCGGTTGCAACAACAGAGAGATGTGCTTCCTGTGAGTCCCAGGAAACCCTGATACCATATCAAAAGAATTACACTACCAATGAGTGTCAAAAGGACTTACTAGTTAGTAGTCAGTTCCATATCAGGGGATGGGTCCATCCCATGTGTGGTTGGACCTGTCAAAGTGCCCTTAATAAGATACTTTACACCTATCAGCTCCAGCGGCAGTACCACCTGGCTGACCCAGGTGCAGGGCTACAGGCTATTTGAAAAAGTGTCTTAGGATTCGGTCGCAACGGAGCCGCAACAACAAAGCTTGATAATTTCCTTTAGTCTTAGGATCGCTCACAGCAGGGCCCAATGGTGCTCTCTAGGGACATCTGGGAGGAGTGGCGAATGAGGGGCGCCATCGTTGGGTCCACCATGGAGGACGTAGGGAAGAGCTTGTACCAGCCAATCACCATTGTGCTGAGGTCCAGCTCCTCCAATAGGATTCGAGCAACGCCCATGAAGCATTTGCGGTCCATACGTCCATAGTTGCCCCAAACGATCACCTACAGAAGAGGGTGGCAAGATATAAATTAGTGATGTGTTATGAGGCAATATAACCAAAATATTACATTTTTGCATTACCAATTTGCGGTTGTCATAGTAGAATTATGATATGTAAGAATAAATGCTTTTTTAGTACACTTTCTTTTAGCTCTTAAGCTAAATGCTCATTCTATTAATGATAGTATGTTGAAGTTTAGCAGGTATAAAGTAATTTGTACCCTCTTTGTTTACTATGCAAACATTTGCTAGTTAGCTGTAAGCTGTAAATGCAATATACAGCTGAGGCTAATGGGAATGTCATGAGTTTAGCAAGTATTTGGTCTTAAACTAAAGTTTTGGGACTGTACTTTTTTTTTAGAGTTAAACATTTGACCAATGTTAATTTAATATTATGTTTTATTGACAAAAATATGACAACATCCTTGAATAAAAGGTATCGATCATCAAAGTATTGTCCAATTGTTAAATCTACTGAAAGTGGCACTATTGTGCTATTTGGAGCTTCCCCTTTCCTGTAGTATGTTAAAAAGGTTATTTTGCATGTAAATAGTCTGTAACGGTTAAAATCCAAAGGTTTCTCTCCCACACACAACAAATCATTTAATCATTGAAATGTATCTAGTTCTTTAACATGGTTTAAGATAATATTGAATCATGCACATCCTGAAGGTTATGAGGACTTGATATTATGATACATATGATAAGGTTAATACGGTGGAATTAATTAGCATGAATAAATATTGTTTGGAAATCAGTTTTTAAGTACTGTATCCTGACAGTTGTCCTCTCTGTTACAGAAGCAAAGATCCGGCTGTGGTTTCTATTAGCGTAAATGAAGAGGGATTGTGTTTGAGGCAGGGAGAGTAGAACATGTTGGTGGTATGTGCTTAGGGACCTGTGTGTGTGTGTGTGTGTTGTGTACGTTTGGTTTCCTCTGTCTCCTGACACCCTGATAACATCAGGGCTCATCTCAGACGGCCACATCAGGTCAAGCACCAGACAAAAAAAATCAATATCCGTTTGTGTGTCCTCTTGTGTGTCTGAGCATGCCTGCATACCAATTTGTTTGGTATAAGTGTGTCTGCATGTGATTTCCACAGAGACTGAGAGCCAGAGTCTGCCTCAATCTTTTCCCTGAATCTTTAAAAAAGGAGAACCGTTACCCCATTTTTTGTCTGCCTGCCATCAGTTCTCCAAACAAGAAACATGGCTTCAACCATTACAACAGAGACATCTTATAAATCAGGGGTACTCAAACTTTTTTATTAAAGGTCCACTTGTGAATTGTATACAAGGTCACTGGTCCGGATAAAATGCCAGTAAAGTTCCCCCCCTTTATTTTTTTATTTTGTATAATTTTATTTTTTTATAATGGGACACAGGGTTCGGTCCGGATTAATTTGCAGTTCGGTCCGGATCCGGACCTTTTGACCCTGTTATAAATGATACATTTATAGTAGAACATGAAATACTGGCTGAGTGTTTTGTACAGGCAATGAGAAATACAGTGTCCTACATTTTCTAGAAAGTGGAGCAAAAAGACAAAAAGGGACAAAATAAACCCAGCATGTTGCAGTTTGGGATAAACTGGAATTGGAAGAAAGGGTGCTGTAAGAGCAACACCAACAAGTTAGACAGCAAACTTCAATTGTGCTAGTGTTCATATTCTAAGCAGTTTTTCTTGAATAAGTTTTTTATATTTAGTCACCCTAATCCTGTTTGTATCTAGTAATTTGACTTGGCTCGACTGTGGCTGTGAGGTGGTGTAGTCGTCTAAAAACAAGAAAGTTTGGTTTCATTCCCAGCCCCCGCCGTCAACATGTCGATGTCTGGCAAGACAATTTTTTTTTTTTTTTTAATTTATAGGGAGGGATGAAACCCTCTTTAATGGTCACACATGCAGAGCACACAGCACACACAGTGAAATTTGGCCTCTGCTTTTAACCCATCCTAGTACAAGGAGTCTAGTACTAGGAGCAGTGGGCAGCTATTGTACAGCGCCCGGGGAGCAAATGGGAGTGGGGGGGGAAGGGGGGTGTCCGGTGCCTTGCTCAAGGGCACCACGGCAGGGCAGGAGGTGAACTGGGACCTCTCCAAGTAGAAGTCCACACTCCATATTTAGGTCTGGTCGGGGACTTGAACCAGCGACCCTACGGCTCACAGTCCAAACCCCTACTGACTGAGCCACTGCCGAACAATACGCCGGACAATACGCCCCAAGTTACTTAACCTAACTTTGCAAAAATGTTCGGTTACTCTACTGTAAATTCATTAAAGAGCACACATTCTGCTAATTTTCAGTTTCATATATGCATTTTGTGCCCAGGTTTCATACACTTTTTCACCAATGATTTTCAATGACTTTTCCATGACTTCTCCATGACCTTTACCTAATTTTCCATGACCAAAAAAATGACTCTTTCTCAGCGGTACCACTGAAAATGGTTTATTTGAACATGGAACAGGAAAATTAGGTCTGCATCTGAAACATGTTGTGCCTATCTGAAACAAATCAAATAGGCTTACTAGCTTCTACACGCTAAAGCAACTCAAATCTCTCACCAGCAAAACACCTCGTCAGTTAAATGCCATTTTATGTTTCATTACTATACGATACAGTATTTATTATCATTATAGTATTACTATTTCGGCGATTAGCTAAAATGTAAATTATATTTGATGCAACTTTGGTTACATTTCCATGACTTTTCCAAAACTTTGGGAAAAATATTGTTTTCCATAACTTTGCCAGGGCCTGAAATTGCATTTTGAATTTCCATGACTTTTCCAGGTTTTTAATGACCGTAGGAACCCTTTGTGCCCCTACTGTGACATTTCTCCATGCTTTAATGTTCAAAAAGCTCTTTATTTTTCTCATACTGCCTGTGCTGCAGCACCTCTTTTCACCCTCTGTCTGAAACCAGAGCCCAGTCTGCTCTGATTGGTCAGCTGGCTGTCTCTGTTTTGATCACAAAAGCTAAACTACTGCACAGATTACCCTTGCCAGTGGGAGCAAATATTTAGATTTGTATTTAAATGGGTTAAATTCAGAAATAATTGTTGCTGTTAAACCGTAAAGGCTGGTGTGGCTGAGCCTAGACTATAGAATCGATAGAGACTACTTCATATTCTCTGCATGTCTCTATCTGAGCCACTCACTTTTGAAACCAGAAACTCCCTCTGGTTAGAAGAGACCGAATAATATAGAATGATGGGAAAGAGATGTAATAGTGACACATTTTGAAAAAAAGGAATGCAATAAACCCTGGATTTGCAGCTTTTCCCAGCACTGAAAATATACTTATGTGGACAAAGAATTTCAACGGCTGTCCCACATTGAGGGAAAACATTCTCAATAATTACATGGTTACTAATGCTTAGTGGAATACTTATATCTGATTCCCTCAGATATCAGGATAAGCAAACATTTAACTCACACTAAGCTCAGAAAACACAAACCAAACACTTAAAATAATTAAAAAAAAAAAAAAAAACGATATGCCTGCCTGTTGTCAGAGAGGATGAGATACAAGAGAAAATGAGATGATGAGGGGAAGGTGGCAGAGAGTGCAGAGCGGAGGATGAAGACGGACAGCCGATAATTAGAAAGGAGGCGTTCAGTGACTAATTACGCAGTGACAGCAGCTTCAGGCTGACAGTGAACACACAGAGCTTCAAACCTGCAACCTTCAGAACCCACTGACATGACCTCTGTTTACCACACACACGCAGGCACGGCAATTGTATGTGTTAGTTGCTCATGATAGACAACATTTCCTGGAAATAGGACTTGAACTTTGATCTTTAAAAACCCCAAGTCCACTCAATGACACAAAGTCACACTGACCTCAATGCAAATTACTGTTCCCGCCTGCAACCCAGTTTTTCTATAAGCCATTTGTTGGTAGTTTCACCTTGTGATATATCCATTTCACCTCTTTTCACCCTCCCTCTGAAACCAGAGCCCAGTTTGCTCTGATTGGTTAGCTGGCCGGCTCTGTTGATGTCCCGCCCCTTATCACGTACAATGTGTTGGAGCGCTAGCCAATAAATGCACAAGTGTTTCATATTGATGTCACTATGTTATGGAAGTTAACAAAGGAGTCCAATTGAGGAGTTTCAACCAGGGTGTGGGAGAGAAACTCCCTCTGGAGGGAAAACAGGGATATTGGCCTTTGCACACCATTTACATGCACAAAAACCTCTATAACACACTATGGGAAAGGGAAAACCCCAAAGAGCATAAAAGGGCCTCTTTAAAAGCAAAACCAGGAAGTATAAAGAGTGAAGAAGTCAACTGAAGGAGGAGGTTTGGTTGGACAGGTTGGTCAAAGAACAACAGACCATCACCTAGGAGACCATGTCTCTGTCCAGTGAAACATTTTTTTGTCATATCACTTCTGTACCTTATTAAAAACGCTTTCTTTTTACCCCAAACGGTGACTTATTTGTCAGGTGATTTACATCTGTATTCAAAATCAAGATTTAAAAAAAAACCTAACCAAGTTGTTTTTTGTAAAAACAGAGGTTTATTGAAATACTGTTTGTATGTGAAGTGTATCTTGACACATGATTCTGGATACCGATTGTATTAAAATGACTAATAACCTTTTTAAGATGTCTGAGGATACACTGTCTATTTGGATGAGCACATGAAAGCTTGAGACTCAGTTGATGAAGGATCCTGAATGAATGTTCTGTGTGTACTTAGGGAGCACTCTGCTGTGCTAAACCAGGAAGTGACAGATTGAAAAGCGCTGCTGATTTCAGCGGTTTTCATTATTGTGAATGAGTTTGATGGAACTCGGAGGACAGCAACGCAGACAGCAAATAATTAAGAGGGAGGCGTTTAGAGGCTAATTACACAGGAGCAGAGCTGCAGGCCTCCACTGAAAACAGGACACCACTGTTCCACCTGCAGAGCCCTGAGGAACCTGAAATACTATACAAGTTCTAACATATGTCCATGTTATGAAGGTAGATATGGTGCACAATGCGAGAGCTTGTAAAACCTGATGAGCACTTGCAGAAAAAAAATCTGAGCTTGTGTGCATACATTTACACTTGTATAAAATATCCACGTATTTGTGAACCAAATTTGAAGTCACAGAAGAAAAAAAAAGTTTTGTAGCTTGTAGAAAAACTTAGTGGTGAAATGTTCACTTGTAGAAAAATATATATTTTTAAAATATATTTTCCATTACAACTGCAACTTGGTTATTCCAACCTCTCAAATCAGTCATTACAACTTCACGAATCTGCTCTGGCAGTTTAAATCGACGAATCTGCGGCCTTGACTTTTGCTACACTTCTTGCGATGAATGTGTCGCTAAAGTAATTTTCACCTGTAGATGTGGGGGGAGGGAGGGGGGTTGGAGCGAAGGGGCGGAGCTATAAGAACGACGAGGCGCAAGCTCGGGTCAGTCACACGCAAGTGACTACTGTTGCCCCTGCCCCCTTTCACACCAACGCAGCTCCCGTTCTAGGTCCGTGCTTCGCTCACAACAACAACTATGGGGGACTGCGTCGGGTCGATGATCGTGTTACTTTTAATCATACGAAGCCAGATTAAATTAAATAACTACTTCTACAACCTTATACTTTTCTCCAGAGTGCCGTGGTTCATTGTTTATTAATGTGTTACAGCGGCATTTACCGACCGCTGCAGTGCTGCTCTTCCACTGGAGTTTATTCTCTCGTTAACTCACGGCAGCGGCCGCTGTAAAGTATTCACTGTCTGACTGTCACACAAGCAGCTGATAAAGATCCCCAATTCCCCATAAGTGAATGTGTTTCAGTTTGAATTGACGCTGTTAGGCATCACAACGCTGTTATGAAAGTTTCTCTGGTATAAAATGGGTGATGTTAGCATAGCAACCGAAGCTAAACTGACTATATTGACTAGGCTACTTGTTGCTTGTTGCTATAACTTGTGGCATAAGCCGTGTTCTACAGGCACATTTTACCGGCGTATTTTTCATTATGATTCTACTTGTGATAGTCGGACATGACAACCTGTGCAGCCCATGTATTGATTCCATCCGATAGCTGCTATAATACAAAACAAAACGTCTGCCTGCTCTCCACAATGATCAATAACAGCGAACGGATGGTCAAAGTAAGGTACAAATAAACAGATTCACACGAAGCCTGGTTAGTGTTGCCTGACTTTATAAAGTGTGTTTTTTTTTACATGTGTGTGGTTGCGTTCTAGTCACTTTGCTCAGCGCTACTGCTTGTTTCAACTTTGCCGTACTCTCCATAAACTGTTAGTTCAGGTTAATCTCGCCCCCCTCCGACGTAAGCGTGACGTATGCGGTTCTTGCCTCTAGACCGACACTTTTTTCGAGCTTGGTAAGAACCGGTTTTCGGGGAAAAGAGCCGGCTCCGCTGCGGCGTGAACAGGAAAACCGGTGCTTATCAGGCTCAAGCTCCGGACCGGCCCTGGAACCGCGTTGGTGTGAAAGGGGCAACATGCGGGGCCCCGCAGTCATCCGGTTCGACCTGACATGGCTGTGTGACCATTGTGTGACTGACCCGAGCTTGCGCCTCCTCGTTCTGATAGCTCCGCCCCTTCGCTCCAACCCCCCTCCCTCCCCCCACATCTACAGGTAAAAATTACTTTAGCAACACATTCATCGCAAGAAGTGTAGCAAAAGTCACTGCCTCAGATTCGTCGATTTATACTGCCACAGAGCAGATTCGTGAAGTTGTAATGACTGATTTGAGAGGTTGTAATAACCAAGTTGCAGTTGTAATGGAAAATATATTTTAAAAGTTTTTTTTTTTTCTGCAAGTGAACATTTCATCACTAAGTTCATTTTTTTTCTACAAGCTACAAAACGTTTTCTTTTCTTCTGTGACTTCATATGTGGTTCACAGATACGTGGATATTTTATACAAGTGTAAATGTATGCACACAAGCTCAGATTTTCTGAGTGCTCACATCAGGTTTTACACGCTCTCGCATTTTGCACCATATCTACCTTCATACATGTTGGCGTTAAGTTATCTTTTTTAGTAATCTTGTAAAGTCAGAAAGTACAAAATGTATGTCAAAGACTCAAAAGATAAAGAATGGAAGAGGAAGACAGAACATTGAGCACTTAGGAATGAATTGAAAGACACAAAGGATGCAAGGTGGTACAAAAGGAAAGAGGCTTAACAAAGAGGGATGGATAGTCCTACTGTTAATCCACCAAAATAAACATGTATATGCAGAAGCCAAATGGGTGGGTTTGTCTTTTGGGAAAGGAGTTTAAGAGAGCAAAAAGTAGAGGGGAGAAAGTACAAAAGAAGCAATGAAAAGCATAGTAAAGGATGGAAAAAAGGGGATTTAAAGAAAAGAGTGCCAGGGAAATAAGAGAAAGTAGAAAAGGAGAGGAAATAAGTTAAAGAGCTCAGAATCCGCTGTAATGGTCAATCTCTTTGTGACTCTTTTGTGACCTTTGTGATCCTGAGAGTAGCTGAAGCTCAAACAGCTGAAAGAATCAAATCAGCTCAAACCGCCTCCTGGTCCCTCAGGTCACATTCTCACTGTAAATGTCAAACTCCTCTTCTGCTGTGACGGCTCCACACCTCCTGAACTTTATCTACTGTCACACGAAGACAGCCGAGACTAATCTATAACATTCATTATTCAGCATTATTGTGCTGAAACTCCTCCTTTTGATCATTTATGGTGATAATCTGGTGAGATTGGTTAGAGATTGTTTTTATGAACCCTTTGTATCTAACTATGGATGACAATGTAACCCTGTCGGTCCGTCCAATTTGATAGACTCCACAACTCTTTGATGTATTGCCATGTTCCTCAGATGATTAGTCATTATGACGTTTTCACTCACGTAGAACTCCATCCAGCTCCACTATGAGGGCAAAAGTGTATTTACTGCAGTATTTTTGGCTAATTAGTAAATACCTGCAATCAAACATTACCACTACAGCCTCAGATCTCATTTGTGTCTACTGCTTGGTAGCAGATGTAAGCATGCTAACACTGTAAAATAACTTGGTACACACAATTGCCTTAATAATGTAATGTAAAACAAACAGGGCTAACACCTGAAAACAAGTTTAAAATATGTTTTATTTCATAACCATCTACTTTTTGGTTAGTCTTTGTTGTGAATCAGTGAGCCTTATCTCACCTGCACCACTTTCCCCTGTGGGCTCTCGGAGAAGACCAGGGCCTGGTTGTAGAGAGGGTCCAGAGACTTCCTCACTGACTTGGTCTTCTTCTTGGCCACACAATTCCCGTTCTCCAGGAGGTAAACCTTGATGTAGGCCGCTGAAACGATAGCAGTCCGAAAGGTTAAACCTCAACTTACCCCTTCAGAGTTATCTGCGACGCCCTTACACATTGAGTCATCAGCAACTTTAGAGGTTTATTCTGTGAGGTTTAGAGCTGGTTTGTTTGAGATTGCAGTAGAGTAGAACACGGTACAGTTCATTTTTATTATTTTATTTTTAGTTTAGTTCAGTATAAAAGAGTAAAATGCACAAGGTCAGTAGGAGACTAGAATAGAGAGGAAACTCTTGAGGGAGTGATTCAACCTGCAAGGTGAGGGTCATGTGACGGACGGGGGCTCCTTTCTGGTACCCTGGCTGGCTGCTCTGCAGGGTTATCACGGTTGTGGTACAAACCTTGTAGCTTGCACTCCAGAATTAAGTGAAGAGGTACAATACAAGACTGTCCTTTAAACAAGGGTAAACATGTCTGTTAATGCAAAAAGGAACTGTCAGCCACAGATTATAAGACAAATACAAAAGAAGACTAAGCTAACCTTCCTCTACAAAAATCTAATTTTACCCACAAGTATTTATGCAAACTTTCACAAAATTAAACACAGTTCCCTTTAAAACCTCCGCTAAGGACTCTCTATGCGTTTGTCTGTTTTTTTTTGTTTGTATTTAATTTATGTCAGCACATTCAGTAATACTACCGCTCGGCTTTTTTATAAAACTTGGAGGAAAGGTAATGCATGGACAAAGGAGTAACCCCATTAAATGTCCGCATTAATCCAAATTACAGGGTGGATGGACATATTATGTTTCACTTTTGTTAACATTGCGGAAATAGATCATTTCTGCTGTATTTTTGTTGTGTACTAACAATCTAAAACAATATTAACCTTTCTTGAAAATATAGGTCTTTAAGTCGTGACAGCTCTAAAACAGATATCAATGAGTTGTTTAAACGCTCCAAGCAATAAAATACAACACATCTTTTTAGAATACACGTTGTTACGACCCTTTAACTGTCAAAGAGCACAATCATTGACCCTTGTCTTCTGAGTGCCATTCTGATTATGAATTACTAATAACCCAAACACTTTTGGAACAAACACTCAACACGAGGCACATTTAGCTGTGAGGTAGTGGGGTCGTCTTTCAATTGAAAGGTTGACAAGATACCTTAACCCTAATTGCTCCCGATGGCCGATGTGCCACCTGCTTCACATCTGTATGAATGTGTGTGAATGCTGACATATTGAGGGGTCGTAAAGATAAAGCACTATTTAAATACAGTATCTAAACAACATTGACGAACATTATTCAGGTTGGTTGCAGAGTCATTGTGATAGCTCATCGGACCGCTAACTTGGTTTGGTGACGCTCCATGCAAATGGTTGAGCTTTCAGTAGAGCAGACAAAGGCAGAGTCGAGAGGATTTTGGTGCACTTGATGAAACAAAGTTCATTTGAAACCATTAGTTTCTCTGGTTATTTGTGCAGAAAAACCCTCAATGCCCAAGAAAACATCAGACTAAGTAAAAATGAAAAACTGACTTTATGCAAACAATGGCTGTCAGCATCAGATGTTGTACTACGAAAAGGGGTCGCTCCCTCCACAGATACAAAGCCTTTCCTAGATCGTTTTTTTTTTAAACTGCATTTATGATTAAATGTCCCAGTATGAAACATTGTTGCTAGGTAACAGAAGCCAAAACTATATTAGAGGCCAGACTTCTGACTTTGACTGACTGACACACACACCCGCACGCACACACACACACACACACACACACACACACACACACACACACACACACACACACACACACACACACACACACACACACACACACACACACACACACACACACACACACACACACACACACACACACACACACACACACACACACACACACACACACACACACACACACACTCCAAAGCTTTTTGTCCCTTCTTTCAGATAACAATATTACAAAGAAATATGGAGCAAGGTTGTCCTTTGTTTTTAGAGACTATATGGATTTCATTTAATCTCTTTGTATCTCTCGGTTTCTCTTCAATGTTTCACACTTATTTGCGCCGTTCGTTTCTCTTTCCTCCGACTTTTGTTTGTGCTTTGCTCTGTTTATCATCCTCTTATCTTTTATCGCTCTCTCATAGTTTTTCCCAGATGTTTTTTTGATGTTCCTTATTTGCTGACATTGTTTGTGTTCTTATGTAATTAGGATCAATGAATGGTTTAATATTATGCAAGCGAGTGGAGCTATAATCAGATTAATAGTTTGTTGTTACACAATACAATTTGCAGCATGATAAAGATTTAAAAAAAGAACAACCATGAAGACATCATGCCTTCATGCTTCAATTTTTTTGGGCCATTGCACATCACTCACAGAGTAGAAAGAGATAAAGGTTAACTGAATAATTAATTAACTTGCTTATTGCTCGCTTGATCGATCTAGTGCCAGGGTGATTTATTGCTGGGCGGACAACCCATATTAACAGCTCACGTACAATCTGATTATGATATATTTAAGGTGCACTGATGCACAAAGCTGAGAGTTAGATGTAGTTCGTATGGGCCGGTGTCCACGTAGCGCCTTTTGTTCGCAGCACCCACCATCTTTTTTTCTAGACGCGCCGCCTTTTTTGTGCGGCTGGTCTGAGCGCTCCATGTTGAAATATTTAAACTTTCCAAAAAAAAACTGGTAGAAGTTGCATGAAAAGCTTGTTTGGGCCTTGTCGGTCCGACAAAAACGATCATAACCGGATGTTGCTGCCGGTGAGTTTGTGTCTTTTATCGTCCCCTTCCCTCACTATAGGGCTGTCAGACAGAGCAGTGACAAACTCATACATACAAAAAAAAAATAGCACGAACAGATGATGAATCCATGCCATGATACGATGACATAGATAATATAAAAGCGCTGTTTTTTATTTATTTTTAACTTTTTACTTGTCCCCAGCGCCCTGCCACTGCCTTTCTACCGGAAAACATGTGGACGCAGGCAGAAAAAGTGTGTTATTATTGCACCTCTCCAATAACTCCACAAAGTACTTTTAAATGATTAAACAACATGCAAGAACAAAAGTACCTATTCTTATTAAAGTTTTTAAACATTTCAGATTCTTTGGTCTGTGATGTTTTTTGGTCGTAGATGGAATTATAGCTAGCAAGTTATTTCCTGATTGTTGTACGATCAATTTCAAAGCATTTTTAAAACAACCTTCCTGACCATATTTAACCTTGCTGATAGGACATTTTTAAGATACAGATACTACAGAGCAGCATATAAAAATCAGAGCAACATGCTGCCTGTTTCTCTGCAGTAATGTAGTTATTATTAATTATTATTAATGTACTTATTCATCAGATCACCTCCTTCTGCTCTGTGTGTTAACTCCCTGAACACTGGAAACACAATTTCCTCCTTGACACTCATGCATCTTTCATATCATAACTGTGTTTTTGTAGGATATATCCCAATAGGTTTTAAATGTCAGCTGCAGGCGGGTCTGTTTGTCAGGAGCTGATGCTATTTGCTGTCTTGTGGTGCATTCATGTTCTGTGGAAACCTTGATTACCTAAGACATAGCTGACACTGGATGAACAATAGGGTAAGACACCAAATGTAATTTGGTGCTTTGAGCATCTGACGTTTTGAGGAAGAAAAGTGACTTCCTGTAGAAAACAATGCTTTTGATTTCTCTGAAAACACCATTACAGTTTATTACAACACTTGTGAAATAACACTTTTGTACAAGGTATTTTTGTTATTACTGGCTGCTACTTAAATACTTTGCTGCTACTTGTTTTGTTTATCCATGTGTAATTTATTGCATTATATCTGCACGGTGCCTTCGCTGTAACAATGTACATGTACAGCTTCGGGACGGATAAAGGGTTTCTGATTGTGATTCTGATGGTGGTGTGTTACCTGGAGGTCCCTTTGAACCTGGTTTCATGGTGAGTCCTCTGGCCTGGATGACCTCCACTTCCAGACCTCCATTCCTCTCCAGCAGACCGATCTCTATGTCACCTGGATGGATTAAAACAAAGTTGCACTTTAAAAATGATGTTTTAGGGAGTTGAATGTGTTTATCATTAGAAGTTATTCAAAATGCATGACCTCATATGGTGATAAAGTTCTGTCGGAAAGATAAGTGAGGACAAATTGTGAAAAACAGTAGTATGCTGGCATTATAAACCAATAACCCGTTTCCATACATGCGTTTTTGCATCAGAGCCTTGTTAATTCAAAGAACAAGCAACTAAATATGCAACCGCTTCTTCAACAAATTCCATCACTGGAAATAATTCAGATTTGAAGGAAAAAGGTTTGGATGGGTTTCTATGAAAGGTTTTAGAACTAGAAAAATCTGTTCGCGTGATACTCATTAAGTATGAGATGTGGCTCCACCTGGGGTTTTGAACACTTAACAATGATTTTAATAATGAGTGACAGTATTTGAACTTAAGAATACATCCTTCAAGTTGTTTTCTGCAGACTGCAGAGACCTTTTTGAGATGGACAGGAAAAGAGCAAATGTTGACAACTAGAGAAGTCAAAGATGTCACAGTACTGTCTAGAGAGCACATGGCACTTAGTTGTTGTTTTTTCATCTGTTATGCAACCTTGAAGCACTTCAATGTCTGTCTATAGTTTTTGAATTAATAAGACGAAATTAATAATACAAAATAACCCTTTCTTTGTTGCGCGTCTCTCTCAGGTATGTGTATTGATACATTAACATCACGTGAGTCTTGGTTTAATTAACTTGAGCCTGCTTAAAATAAATAGGAGTTTGTCATTCATTTTAGCCTCTTTTGGCTCATTGTTTTAATTTCATCTTAAGTTATCGCACGGCTACAATTGTAAAACTTCCAATGGCAGATTTTTATAAAATGGCGGCCACTTCCTCCTTTGATTATATTGGAATTCTAAAAAATTCTATTTCCATGTGGTCTCAACACACACTAAGAAATTGAAGGGTTGACTTTTATTAAATGTACTATGTCAACAGATTAATTGTTTTTATTATTATGTTAGTTGTAAGCAATAATAATAATTTGAACCTAATATTTTGTATTTAAACTTAATATTATTGCTTTCAACTAACCTAATAAAATTATGTGTAATCTGTTTACATAAAACATTTAATTAAAGTCAACATTTCATTTTTGTTCAGTCCACCTTTGTTTCCAGCTGCATTACCCGCTGTTCATAGCCATTAAAGAGAGTAGTGTGCTATTTTCCACTCACTGGAAAGTTTTCAGCAAAATATTCCCAGAATGACGATTGCATTTCTTTGAAAGTGACAGATGACAGCCAAGTTATTCTTGGTCCTCTGACATCAGATAAAGTGGGCCTGGACAGCAGGTTTGGAGCTGAGCGGGTCCAGCCAGTGCCACTGTTGTCGGGCCAAGGACACTCTGGCTGCCAGCGAGGAAACTGACCCACTTACATTAGATCACTGCTTTGGAGGACGGGCTGTATACAATAAATCCACTATACGGCCTGGATATGAATAAGTGCAGGGGTCGATGAGAAACACCCTGAGGTGGAACACAGCTCTGATTTACGAGGCACTTTTTTTGCCAGTGTGCAATGATTTCAGCAGTTTTATGAGGAAATAAGCTGTTTTCTTTTCAATTTAAAAACGTGTTTTTAATGGGTAGAGTTTGAGAGGATTTTACAAAATAGAGGGTATAGTTGTGACCCTAGAATGTGAGTAATTTCCTTCCTTACTTAGAGATAAGAAAATAAAGACAGATGGATTAAGTTTTTGCGGAAGCATCAGAGATGAACTGATTAGATGCCGTTGTTGCTCGAAGGGAAAAAAGGCTTTGTAAAATGTTTGTAACAAAGATATTCCTTTTCTAGAAAACACAACATTTGCGAGATATAATGTGACTTCCAGTGTAAAGGGCCACTTATGGTCTTCTGTCCGAATATGGATACCATGATAACATGATTTGTTGAACTGGTACAGACAGATGATGACATCTCTGTCACCTCTAGTCTTTTCTCACCCATGGATGTTGTTGCCAGCGTCTGTCGACCAACAAACTGAGCCGGTCCCATCCCATCCAGGAAGTCGCTGAACTGTGCATCCGACGCCAAACACATGCCACTGTAGTTCAGGCTGCAGAGAGAGAAGGAGGAAGAGACAGGCGGTTAACATGACCAGACAATTGACTTCAGTTAGCTAGAGAAGGTGAAAAGCCAAATTAAAAACAGTCTGGATGAATAAGAAGATAAAAACAGGAAGTGTACAATTGTGTTAAACCCCGAAAATTCTAATTGGCTCCCCAAACCCAGACTGTTGGCTTCAGAGTTTGACCCCCTGTGTCCTTGTTTTGTGTGTGTTTGTGTGCGTAGACATAGAAATCACCGCTGAGTGCTTTGGTGGAAGATTGCCAGGGATACTACAACTGTTGAAGTGTGTGTGTGTGTGTGTGTGTGTGTGTGTGTGTGTGTGTGTGTGTGTGTGTGTGTGTTTTCAACGGAAGGACAAATCCACCCTGACATGTTCTGATGCTGATGTCTATCGTCAATCTGTGATGCTCAACATGTATCTGAACCAAGATGGCACCCACTCACGGTAGATTACTGTTTACATTTGGAGCTTTGCGTTATGCTTAACAGGAACTTCAACCAAGGTTTACACTAGTTCAGCTCGTTAGACTTCCTTTCAGGGTGTGTGTGACGTGATGGATTAATTGGCATACACCATAGTTATACATGCAGTATACCTCACTTGTTCCTTTCACTTGTTAATTCTGTCTGTACTTGAAAGAAAGGGGGCGGGGACAGGTGAAAGTGATTGACACATTAAGGAGGCTGCTATACAAGCTGCCCAAACCATGCCCATTATTTCAAATTTATTTAGCAAGTTATGTATGCACATTCTGTGCCTTAAAATGAATCAGCTCTCATCTAGTGCGCAGAAAAGAGGAAACAGGTTAATGTGGAGTTGGATAACACGTAAGGTCCAACAGCCAATGCCAATGCATTGTGTTCAAGTTTGGCCCCCAGCCCTAGAGAACACAAGGCTAATCAGCTTAAGTGTTCTCCATTGCTTGGGGTGCCTGGATGTTGTAACTTTAGATGTATGAAAATAACTTTATACAGCATTGTAGGTGGGGCCCTGTTTATTCCTGTTACGTGCCGCAGTTGGCTTTTGTGTGTGTCTCTCTCTCTCCCTGATTGTCTCCAGGTGCAGCCTCTCCCCCAGGTGCTCCCAATCCCCAATCAGGGCCTCCTTAAAGGACCTGAGGAAGGCTGCAGTGGCCTCTCTCCTTCTCCTCTGGCTGCATGGGTGCAGCACGGCGTCTTCGTCTCTGTGTGGGACCTGTGTTTTATTAATTACTAGGATATGTGTTCCAGCATATATTGGTACCATAGTTTACTTTGCAAGTTGGCTGGTGAGCCCGTTTTCTGTTTGTCTATATCATTGGTTGATTAAACCTCATTTTGTGGCTTCAGAGATCAGTTTCCTCTCTCTTTTCTCGTGCCTGGTCGTTTCTGTGTTTTGTTACTCTCCTTCGTACCCCTGGATTTGGAGGGAACGTAACAAATGGGGGCTCGTCCGATCTTTCAGACAAAGAGTGAGTATTTGTTTGTTTAGTGTTGATATTGTGTTTGGTGGTGAGCAGTAGTGTGTGTGTGTATATAAGTGTAGCATTGGCTGTGAAGTCTCTTACTGTTTAACAGCTTCCTCCTATTTTCGGGGTAATCCTGGGTGGGGATTTAGTCCCTGTTGGGGGCAGGCGTTTCAGGGTTTCGGCCGCTGATGTTTGCCTTTTAAAGTCGCCTCGAGCCCGGCACGCTCCAGAAGATAGGTAGGTAAGTTGTGGTAGGCAGGATCTGGGGAAGCTTGTTATTTGGAAGAGTCAATGTTTGTGTAGCCTCAGATATTTTGCCTATTGTTTAGTGAGGTGATTTAAGTGAGTGTTGAAAATTAGTTTGTGTGTTTTAGTATGGCCTCCCTTGTGTTGGGTGAGTCCTCTCATACTGGTTCTAAATTAGATGCCAGGTTGAAAGTGAGGTTAGCTAGTCTCCAGTGGGAGAAGGAGCGTGAGCGAGATTTTCAGCTCATGAGGGAGCTGGAGATCAGAAAGTTAGATGCAGACACAGCTTTCAGGATGCGTCAGCTAGAGCTGCAGACAGGTTCAGTTGGTACCTCCTTCGGGTACACAACCATTGTCAGGTTCTACTACTGCTTTTGATGTTGGTAGCAACATTCAGCTGGTCCCTGTCTTTCGTGAGTCAGAAGTGGAGACCTTCTTTGGTGCATTTGAGCGCATTGCTGCTGCTCTGCGCTGGCCAGAAGATGTGTGCGCCATACTTGTACAGTGCAAGCTAGTCGGCAAGGCTCAGGAGGCTTGCTCTTCTCTTTCTGTCGAGGATTGTATGGTGTATGACAATGTGAAAGGTGCTGTTCTCAGGGCATATGAGCTTGTGCCTGAGGCCTACAGGCAGCGTTTCCGCAGCCTGAAGTAAACTTCTGGCCAGACTTATGTGGACTTCGCGAGGGAGAAGAAAATCCTCTTTGACAGGTGGTGTAGAGCTTGTAAAGCGGATGACATTACCTTAATGTGTGAACTAATGATGCTGGAGGAATTTAAAAACGGTGTACCAGAGCGTACTGTAGTTCATTTAAATGAGCAAAAAGTATCTACCCTTCAGCAGGCTGCCAGATGAGTTTGCACTTACACATAAAAGTGTTTTTTCTCAGCGTGATCCCCCTCATCAAGAGCGTGATCCCCCTCAGCGAGATTCTTACCATAGAGCTCGTGACGCATACGTCCCCCGTGCCAGTTTTCCAGTATCAGGTCCCAAGCTAGAAAAGCCTTGTTTTTTTTTGTCATAACCCTGGTCATTTGATAGCAGACTGTGCAGCTTTGAAGCGAAAGCAGGCTGCCACTATGGCGGATGTGGAAGGGATTGTGCTATCACACAGTGGTGTTTTGGCTCATAGCAATTCTCCTCATCGTGTTGGTTTCCGGAAAGCTCGTAACAGGCGTGCCACACATGCTCATTCTGTTTCTCTTCCAGGACCCAAGGAAAATAGATTGTGTTTCTTTTGTCTTGACCCTGGTCATCTAGTGGCAGAGTGTGTAGCTCGGAAGAAGCAGGTGGCAGCTTCCAAGTGGTCTGTGGAAAAGCCAAAAGACCGGCACCCAGTTGAGATGCGACAGAGTGGTGAGTTGCAGTTAAGTTCTGCGTCCGTCTGTGACAGTGCTGTGGGTGTTCCCGTCTCTGAAGCGGTGGGTGTGGACCTGGCTCAGAGCAATGGGGATCTGTGTTCAGTGAGTGATGTGTGTATTCCATGTGATGTGTGTGTTCCATGTGTTGCTCCGGTGTTGGCTGCTTGTGGGCAGTATAACGTGCGTTTTATGGGGGGGGTGTTACGTGCCGCAGTTGGTGCTTGTGTGTGCTTTTGTGTGTCTCTCTCCCTGATTGTCTCCAGGTGCAGCCTCTCCCCAGGTGCTCCCAATCCCCAATCAGGGCCTCCTTAAAGGACCTGAGGAAGGCTGCAGTGGCCTCTCTCCTTCTCCTCTGGCTGCATGGGTGCAGCACGGCGTCTTCGTCACTGTGTGGGACCTGTGTTTTATTAATTACTAGGATATGTGTTCCAGCATATATTGGTACCTTAGTTTACTTTGCAAGTTGGCTGGTGAGCCCGTTTTCTGTTTGTCTATCATTGGTTGATTAAACCTCATTTTGTGGCTTCAGAGATCAGTTTCCTCTCTCTTTTCTCGTGCCTGGTCGTTTCTGTGTTTTGTTACTCCCCTTCGTACCCCTAGATTTGGAGGGAACGTAACAATTCCAATAATGTTTTCCTTCAACAACAGCTTTTCAAGATGTCAGCACTCATTTACAGGAACGTAAGACAGAAAATTACCCTTAAATGGGCTAGTAGTGGATTTAATGACTTGTGGAATTACGGGCCATTCAAGTGTTCATACTCGGAAATTGATTTAGCTTAAAACTCATCTTTGCTATTGGTTTCAAAGCCCAGCGTTGATCCTTGGGGCTTGGTAGTAACATGTGCTCCACACAAATTGCATAGTAGCTGTCAGTTGTTTGACTAAAGTCAATCATACCAACAACTGTTGAATAAACTGTGGAAATGTAGCAATCCAACTTTTGATGTTACTAACTGGCTGCTAGCAAGACAGCTGGCTGGGCAAAAGGTTGCTACTCGCTACACTTGCATTCTTTGTAGCTAGCTATAGTGTTTTCCAAGCTAATAAGCTAACCAACAAGCCCTTCAAGTTGTCAATCAGTCACCAAACAACCAGCAGCAACTCATCTGTACCACCTCCTATGATGACCAGGCAACTGGCTTTTAAATCCAATAGTTTTACTCTGGTGAGTATATATGTTATTCATTGTCTTCTTCTCTCCTTCCTTTAACCTTCATCTCGCTCCTTGTCTCTTCTTTCATATTTCATTCTTGTTTACGGATGCACAGTCTTTATTCCTCCCCGCTCCAATGAGAGTACTTTAGATTCACATTTAAGGAAACAGGTGTACCAGAAGTCCTTCCATAAGGAATACGACCTACTCAACAGCTTTGTCTTCATTGTTAAATGAAGGGGAAACAGTCTAATGGCGCATTTCCACTACAGCGCGGAGCTCGCTTTAAGCGTGCCGTGTCGTGCCGTGCCCGTTTTTGGTTGCGCTTCCACTAGGCCTAGTCACGGCCCGGCCCGGCCCGGCCCGGGGCCACTTTTTCACCTCTTTTCTGGCCCGACAAAATTGTGGTTCTATCGGGGCCAACAAACAGGGCTGAGTCGGGCTGAGTATGCTAAACTAGAGAGAGGATCGCTGGCAAGGGGGCTACAACTACAACAAGATGGACATATTTGACCGTGATTTAATTGTAATGCACGTTTCAAAATGATGCCGAAGTAACAACATACTGATACCGGTTAGTAAAAACCATGAATTAATGCTTTGGCAAGTTTGCAGACAGACGGCAGGCGAAAAACCTTTTAAACTGTGTGTTTTCTAAATGGAGATTGGCTAAGCTAACGCAGTATATGCTCCGACCGTCCACACTCACAACAACGGCCTATACAGACATAAATAAAGCAGCGACTGTATTCACCATGACACAGGCAGTCTGTGGTTTGTACTTGTTTAACTTTTGTCGAGTTTCTGAACATATATAAGGAGCTGTGAGCTCTGAGTGCTAACAGCTAACGGCTGTGTTGTTTTTCTGGGGTTCTCAATGAAGATGACGTCACGGCTCCGCCTACACTGCGTTACTATAGTAACTACCCCAGTTCCTAAACTGTAATGGAAGCGCAGCATGAAGTGAGTCGGCCCTGTTAAGGCCCAACGCGGCCGAGCCGTACCGAGCGTGGCCGAGGCCGACCGTGTAGTGGAAATGCGCCATTAAAATATTTACTGTTCCAACAAAGTCACACAAAGGCTCACATCACAATAACAGTCCTTACACAATTATTAACAAGGCGGTCTATTCCAATATGATAAAGACACAAATTCACTAGATTTGTCATTTGTGCAGACATTAGCAAACATTAAATAATTGTCAATTTATTCTCCTGATATTAAGTTGTGTGTTCTTTTGTTGACGTGTGTTTCTGACTTTCTAAATGTTTTTGGTTTCCAGTCCTGTGGTTGCAAGTGCTGCAATACATCATTAATATGGACCTAATAAATCAACAAAAAATTCAGATTGAAAGACATTATAATGAGGTAAACCCTGTGTGTGCGTGTGTGTGTGTGTGTGTGTGTGTGCTGACATGCTATAAATCAAGCAACATTAGCCGAGTGGGTATTACTGGGTGATAAAATCCAGAGTTTTAGATTATAATATTGGTGTGTGTGAGGCACATCTAGGGATTACGCAGCAGTTTCAAAGAAATATGACGTGCAATGTAAACTGCAGGCAGATCACAAACAGGAAATATTCTGTTTCCTATATCATTTTGTATGTATATCAATTATGTTTTGTTTATGATTGTTTTTAAAAAAGGGGTATTTTCTCATACTGCCTGTGCTGCATAACCTCTTTTCCCCAACCTCTTTTCTTTTGATCAATCACAACAGAGCCGGCCAGCTAACCAATCAGATCAGACTGGGCTCAAACCAGAGCCCAGTTTGATCTGATTGGTTAGCTGGCCGGCTCTGTTGTGATTGATCAACCGCTTAGAGATATCCCGCCCGTTAGCCTATCATGTACACTGTGTTTGAGCGCTTGCCAATAGAAGAGCGAGTGTTACATAATGATGTCATTATGTTACTGAAGCAAACAAGGGAGTCCAATGGAGGCGTTTTGTGACTTTGACCTTTGCAGACCATTTACATGCACAAAAACCTATAGAACACCCTACAGGAAAGGAAAAACCTCAAAAAGCATAATAGAGCCTACTTAATCAAGGCATCATATTGTAGGGGGAAAATGTAACATTTTAAGTGTCAAATACAGAAGCAGCATTACGTTTCTGACAAAACATATTTGCCATTGCAATATGTGAGTACATAAAAGAGATTTATGAGACCATGTTGCAAAATGCCAGCATTTCCAGAAGGCTACCTACAAAAAATGAAATGACTCAAACCCAATGAAATGTCCACACTGTCTGAAATGATGCATACTGTAAAGTCACATGACCTCTCCAGAGAGAATGATGTGAAATGCAAAATTGTCATTGTTCCCCTATGCGCACACACACACACACACACACAGGTCCTAAATTAACCAATAAATCAATAAGCTCATAAGTGTGATTGGATGGTGTGAGTGCTTATTCATGGTGGTGCATATGCAGGCAGAGGGCTTTTCAATCAGCAGCCTGAGCCAAACAGCTGATGAGAGGGAGGAATGCTGCAGTTTGCTCTGATGATTTAAATAATGATGTGGTGGAGCTTTATTTAATGATTCAACTGTTATTTTACTCAATGTAATGCTGCTTGTCGCTTAGAGCATATAAACAGGATTACATTTTGAGCACTCAGCTCCTCTGGCAGGATCAAGAGATATAAATTGACTATGAAAATAAAGTATGACTGTCCTAACTTTTCAAAGTCTTTGGTTAAGGCCATTATTCTGGTGTTTCCCAGAAAAACTAAAATGGCTTAAGGAAAACTTTTCCCTGAAATGTTTATCTAGCAATAATGCTTTACCCACTTAAAGTTTGCAGGGTCACATGGATCCAACTGCAAGTTAAGTTTTTAGACAAATGACAGTGGTTAAACAGTTTATATAAAAATGTAACGATTTAGGTATAAAATATAATTTTACCTCCTCAATGAGCATTTCAACAGCCAGGTGTCATTCACTACCCTTACACAAATACTGGGATATGTATGGGATTAGTTTTGTTTCATAAAGATAAAGCAACACTTTCTCAGAATCAAGCAAAATTTAGAGTTCAAGAGAAAAAAAAACTGAGTCAAGCTAAATACATTTAATTTCAAAAATAAAACTATAAGTTGCAAACAAATCATTTGTGTAATCATGTAAACTATAAGTATTTTTTCTTTGTTTTAACACATCTTTTTCTTTGCAGTTCTCTTTGCTTCTTTCTCAATGATCAGACTGTTGCTCTCGCTGCAGCTCTCTCGTTTGCGCTCCCTAATTTTTTGTTTTCAATTCTGACACAAACCTCCCAGGTGGGCGGGACTTTCAGGGGTGCGTCCCCATTGGCTACTCAGTTTTTGAGTTACAGCCCAGTCCTCCAGCGATTGTACAGTGCAGCTGCGGTGCGGTAGCTGAGTGTGTACAGAAGACCCCCAGAAGAACCAGCATTTCAATTATTATAATACTACAAGTGAAAATATATGTAAGTATTGATCATTTGTGTTGTTTGTGCTGTACTATACGGTCTGTTTCTTTATTGTGTTAGTTAAGTGAGAAGTAAGGAAAAGCTGTGCTATGAAAGTTAGCTTTTGCTAACTTTAGATCCATAACAATGCAAACTAGTAGTCTAATAGCAGGGACAGTTAGCTACAAAGCGAGCAGTGAGTGAGTGAGCGTTCAGACACCGGCGCACACACTCAAGCGGACTCGTGTGCCTGACTCTACCAACATGCTTTCATGATTCTGTTTAGATATGCAAGTATAAGCCATGATAGCTTATTTTAATAACACGCTAATTTGATATGAAAATCAATGGAGGCTGAGTTAACTTTGTAGGAAAACCTACCGTCCATGATGCCCCTGAGCTGTGTTTTATTTACTAAAATATAGTACTTCATATTTTTAATTTCCTAAAACATTTATTTTCCTCTCATATTAACAGTATGGATCATTGAGACAGCGTGGTGTCCAGAGGTCTTATCCCGTGTTCCCACTTCCTCTGAGGGGACAGCACGGAGGGGGGGCATGAAGAGAGACCTGCACCATCTTCATCCACGCTGGGCGTTGCTGTTATCACTGGCTCAGTGTCATTTCATTTGATCAAATGTCTTTACATATACATTTAATAGATGTTATTATTATCCACCTTTTTGTTTTATTTCCTTTTATTTAAAACATTCTTTGAGACTTAATCTTCTGGTTCAAATTCCAATAAATGTAATTTGTATAATCACTCTTTTGTCTTTATTCTACATGAAAATGTTAGAGATTCCATTCAAATCTGTTGATTATTCATATCTTCCTCAGGCTAGGAATAGTATGTCGAGTTTTTAATGCTAAATGTATATCATTTTCTCACAGGATATAGAATGAGACAACACAGTTTTTATCCATTGTGTATGAATGCTTCAGCTCTTCAGACCAACATAGTAAGATGTGAGCATGTTCCTAATTGTGTTGGTATGCAGCCTAGGTCTGGTCTGCTTAATAAAGCAAATCTGCCACTTTTATATTGTAGAATTTGTTCAATTAAAGCAGTCTTTAATTGTTTGTCCTAAACATAGCAATATATGCTTTTGAAATGTAACATGTCTTTGAAAAAATAATAGTATACAGTTTATATTGTGTATCACCTTTAGCTTGAAAATACATAGATGTGTTAATCTATAAAATAAATAGACAGACACTATCAATCCCAAATTGGGAAATTATTTAACAGCAGCAGTGTGTTCAGGTATTAAAATATTTAAAGTTGGAATAAAGTATAAACTACACAACACAAGTATAATGCACAGCAATCCATAAGATAAGTCCGATATTTTCATGAAAACTCCCCAGGAGGCACCAACACAAACGTGGCCGAGTGGACTCCGGAGTTTGCTGTATGAGTTGCACTGTATGATCTGTGGTGTAGTGGGCTGTCACTCAAAAACTGAGTAGCCAATGGGGACACACCCCTGAAAGTCCCGCCCACCTGGGATGTTTGTGTCAAAATCAAAAACAAAAAATGAGGGAGCACAAACGAGAAAGCTGCAGCGAGAGCAAAAGTCTGATCATTGAGAAAGAAGAAACAAGAACTGCAAACAAAAACCTATGTTAAAACAAAGAAAAAAGACTTATAGTTTACATGATTACACAAATGATTTGTTTGCAACTTATAGTTTTATTTTTTAATTACATTTATTTTGCTTGACTCAGTTTTTTTTCTCTTAAACTCTTAGTTTAGCTTGATTCTGAGAAAGTGTTGCTTTATCTTTATGATACAAAACTAATCCCATAGATATGGTTTATAGAGATGAGCGGTGGGTCATGATTCATCCAGAAAACATTTATAACATTGCAGTAGCGAACATGACACTATTTAAAAAGCACTGCTCTAATGGTAAGAATTTGACTTATGGCCATTTGCTTTATAAAGTTTGAGTTACATCCTTTATGTATGTCATGTATCGTTTTTGTTACAATATTTCAATAAAGTTGCATCAAGTCTCAAGGATTAGGGTTAGGGTTAGGATGCTCAAGGATGCTTCTTACTTCTTTTGCTCTAATATAAGATATCATAGGTAGTAAGCCATCTCTTCAAGATGAGAATAGTAACAATGATTAATTATGTTTGAATTCTAACTCCTCTCTTTTTGTTCAAAAGAGGACTCTTAATTATGTCTGTCCTTGCAAATTAATTTATTGGCAAAATTAGACAGTATTTTACCAAAGCGGAAAACCTGGCCTAAAACAAGATGCAAGTTGCAAAACATAATCTGGGTGTCCTTATGTTTCTTTCAAAGCATATTTGAAGTTGCAAATTAGAAATATATAAATCTAATGCATAAGAGAGAGGGTTGCAACTGTGATGGGACAGAATAATTAATTGGAACAAACAATGTGGGATCTCCATAAGGTAAACTAAACAGGCTCAATGCGAAAACACAGAGTACACTTTCCCTTGCTGCTGCACTTTCTCAATCTTTCGCTCTTTTTGCATCTGACTCATAACACAACTTTTTCTGTCAAACCGTTAATAGAGGTTTCGTTAGAACAAACTAGCTAGCAATGTTATAATTCAGCTGACATACAGGGTCGGGAGGGTTACTTTAAAAATATGTTAGGGAGGCTGTGGCTCAGTGGATAGTGTGCTGGACTTTGAATCAGGGGATAGCAAGTTCGAGTCCCACTGCAATCAGCATGTCGTTGTGTCCCTGGACAAGACACTTCGCCCCAAATTGCTCCTGTGGGGATTGTTCACAGTACTGAATGTATGTAAGTCGCTTTGGATAAAAGCGTCTAACAAATGACATGTAATATATATATATATTCCGTTACAATAATTACCTGTAAAATAAAATGTAATCAGTAACCTAATCTAAGTATCTAAATATAAAAGTAACGTAACCTGATTTCTTTTAGTTACTTATTGTTACTTCAATATCACAGAAAATGCTCTATTTAGTTTAATACATACAGTTGAACTCACACACACACTATTTTATGAACATATAGGTTTAATTACAAAAAGAACAAATGAACCAAAGAAAGACCATAAAGCAGATACAGGCAGTAGAATATATAGATTCAAACTTAAAGTATTAGCCTACAGAACAGTGTATCTTTCAGAGAAGAGATAACATCTGATCCTTTTACAACAAACAATATATGCTCCTTTTAGTTTTCTAGTTTGTAATCCTAATATAAATTCACAATTTTTAGAAATGTAACAGTAATCTGATTACTTCCTTTTTTATGTAACTGTTATGGAATACATTAAACATTTTTTGTATTTCTGATAATGTTATCCCGTTACATGTTATCCGTTACTCCCCAAGCATGCTGACACTTCTTTTGGAATACAAGCTATACAAAATGTTCATGCTTGACTTTTTATTGCCAGAACGACAATGTAGCAATTGTGCATTACAATAAAGCCTTCCAAGTATGAAGGAAAATAAATATGCACATTAATGCGCTTAATAACGCTCTCTCTGAGTCTCTACCTCTCCTCTTGCTCCTCTGGGTGTCTTTAAACCTTTCCGCCTCCGTCAGTCTGCCAGTCTGCCTCGTACCGTTATGTAACTTCAGATATTCAAGCTAGCCATGTTGGCACTGATCTGCTGTGTGTGTATGTGTATGTGTATGTGTATGTGTTTGTGTATGTGTATGTGTATGTGTGTGTGTGTGTGTGTGTGCGTGCGTGCGTGCGTGCGTGCGTGTGTGTGTGTTGTGTGTGTGTTCAGTAGTACTAGCATAGCTGATGTCATTTTCCACTGGGCTTTACAGTAGAGTTCCTGTGTGTGCCATCACCCCTGCTAATAGTTAATATTATATGTAAAGCAAAGACCTACGACCAGGAGAACTTAGGGAGAAAATACAATTACATTTCCGAGTGTGGAACATCTAAACATTCCTAAAGAATCCTGCAAAATTAATGGGAATTTGTTTTATATGGTTCAGCTAGCAAAACCTTTAAATAAAATTGTATCTATGAATGTAATACCTTTTCCCCAAGATTAAACCTAGAGACTTCAAGACAAATTGTAACCTAAATCAGAATTCAAATGTAATTCATTACATAATTGATTTTCCTGCTGGCATGACTGCAACAACGACTAGACTTACTAGACTGCTTAAATATAAATGTATATTGACATGTATATTGACTTAGTTATGTCCAACAGAAAACATTCAAAGGGGAAATATATTCAGAAAATATCTTCCAGCCTTAAACGTAGTAGTGAGACCAACTATACAAATTGTAGATAAACAATAGTTAATTCTGATTGCATGCCTCAAATAAACTGATCTTATAATGTAAGCATGTTTATTTTATATGTAGGTAGTTTGTGAATGTTGAGCTTGCTGAAGTGTGTGCTGGTACGGATTGTGATTGATTCTGTGTCTTATTTCGGATACTTTCTGTTAGTTCACTGCCATGTCGTACATATTGAACTCTTGTGTGTGTGATTTCCCACCGTGTACCGTTGTGTCAAAGTGCACACGGCTGCTTTGCCCACATTGGAAGTGAAGTTGGCCACTGTTAGTTAGCTAGCTAGTTAGCTAAAAACAGCAAATGTAAGTATACAAATGTAGGCAAATTGAGACACAGCATGTATTGTGTATATGAACCAGTCCGGATGAGTTACTGTACTTACTTTCCCTCAGAGCCGTAGCTGTTCATGCTGTCCTCTATGGACTCGTGGCTGGCCTGTCGGACGGTCCGGCTTGGCATCTCCACAGCCAGACCCGTCTCCGTGCTCCTCTGGATGCCTCCCTTCAACTTCCTTCCCTCTGTATCCACTGCAGGGGAACACACAGACACACACATTAATTCAGCTGCTTTACACAAGTATGTAGTACTGGGTTTTTTCCACTCAAGTATCTGCAATGGCAAATCAGTTCGCTGCTCCTTCACTGCAAGTGAGACCTTTCGACCCACCAGCAAAAAAAAAAACGGTATGATATCCTAGCTAGAAAATGGTGGCACAAGCTCCCCATTGATATCAGGACTGCAGAACATTTAAAAATCTTCTGTTAAAGACTGCAAACCCGTCGATTTCTACTGCACCTTGGCCAATAAAATATGGAAAAAAACGTATTTTCTGTATGTAGCATTAGCAAAGCTAATGCAAACCTAATGTAAGTCGCTTTGAATAAAAGCGGCAGCTAAATGTAATGTTATGTAGAAAGTAAATCAAATATATAAGAGAAAACTGTTCTGGTAATGCAAGTGTAGAGCCAGCTGAGGATGGTAGCCAATTAAAAAAAATTAAAGAAAGTTTTGATGCTCTGAATTATTGAAAATAATCCCCAGGTTTCTTTCAGTTGAAGCTGTTTTCGTGTTTGTCCTGCTTTGACTTCATTAGCGTCAGAGGAAGGACGACCGCATTGATGGGGAAGCTCTTTAACGAGGCCAAGGACAAAAGCACTATTTCACCTCAGAGCACAGACATACATCTTGTTGCAAAATAGACCACAAAATCACACTTTATGGGACCTGTCTATGGCAGCAAGGTGTCCTGTGTGTGTGTGTGTGTGTGTGTGTGTGTGTGTGTGTGTGTGTGTGTGTGTGTGTGTGTGTGTGTGTGTGTGTGATGGAGGTTGAGTTTATAATGAAGCTCTCTGGTACGAGGTCTTTAACCTTGTTTTCAGGACAGGACGGGAAAGTAGTTTTCTTTTAATAGTGAGGACACACACAGGGACAAACATTACTTTTGTAAAATGGTAATGGCATAATTGTTATAATGGAGCTTTGTTGTCCGTCTTACTGCAAGTCTTTTGCCTGAAATAAATGCTAAAACCCACCAAATGAATGTATTAAAAGTAAATTCAATCAAATGGAATACATGTATTTCTGCCCCTCCCCCGCAACAGCTTCCGATCAAATCCTGACGAAGTTGTTCTCTCTCTTTCTCCACAGACAGTTTCAATTACCTCAATGGAAATAAAAATGATTTAGGAAGCCTTGCACACACATACAAACACACACCATGAAGTTAGTGCTGCAGTTATTAAACAGTGACCTAGAACGATGCTATTTATATCGTTCACATGGGACGCTGTCAGATTTGGGTTACTGCTTCTGTTTCTGACTGATCCATATGATCAGTTTTCTCTGCCGTCAGTCTGTGAGCAGACACAGCAGCACTGTTACATATACAGAAGTGGGGGAAGATCATTAACTTAAGTCCTGATAGAATTGCTATGGTCCTAAAATTCCATATTACACATAAAAGACCCAAATTCAAAAATGTTTTTAAGTAATAGTGCAGAAATATTATCAACTAAATGCAGTTAAAGAATCAAAAGTAAAAGGGTTAAAAATGCAGATTTGCTGTATTCAAAGTATTATAATATCATATAATATTATTTTATCCTGTTTTTAAGTGTAATGCAGTGCTGCCTTATTTCATATAAACATATCATGTTTTTATATATAAAGCGTAATCAATAACTGTGTTAAATAAAGTAAAAGTATGGTATTTGCCTCTTAAATGTAGTAGAAATTGTATGTACTTGAGTAAATATAATTTCCACCATTGCACACATCAACACTAATGTCAGAGCAGACCAGTACAAATGTCAGGCTTATATTACCTGGGATATTCAAAATAGCACACCTGAATTTTTCATTTCAGCCTTCGAGTCACAAGCAGAAAACTCCTCGGATTACAAGCAATACAGATTAGGTCAGGAGGCACTTTTAATACTATGAGATCCGGTTAGGAGCCGGAACAGCCATGAAAAAAGGTTTGTAGTTGTATAACACATTTCATAAACCCTAATCTTGCCCTGTGTCTGGATTTACAAGCAACCAAATCTGCTTTATTTTATTCCAGCAGTCCAATGGGCACTATGGAGGTAAAATCAGTCAAGAGTCACTCTATTCCAGATTCACACAAAGACACAGACATGACAATGTTCTGCAAACTCTGTCAAGCCACAAAAACCCCAAGATAGTAATTGTTTTGATACAGGGATTCAAATAAAACTTGTTGTGTTTCGCACAGATTGCGTTCCGAGTTTCAAAAGCTCACTATGCGCCTCCTCATACTGGTAGAAGAGGGATCTCAAGGTACAATACATTTAGAAGTCAATATCAATACTAATGCAATTCCTGGATTTGATATACCCAGTTGATACCAAGGTAAAGAAAATGCACATGATGTAGTATTCACAGAAATTCCAACACGAAAATGGAACAAAGACACAGATACATGTTATTTTCTTAATTAGAATGTAAGTGTGAGAGAGTTGGTATTTATCACTTTTTGGGGACATTATTCTGTTTACACAGTCACGTCATTGGGACCTCGGCAGTTTTAGGGACATATAGGCCCCGTTCAGACGATTTCAGTTGTATCTGCTAAAGTTCTTTATCGTATAGACCAGCGGTTTTCAAAGTGTGAGGCGCGCCTCCCCTGGGGGGCGCCAGAGAGCTTCAGGGGAGGCGCAGCGTGAGAAAAAAATAAAGAGAAACAATGAAATCTAGCTCGTTAACTTCAGCTAACTTTATGCGAGCGGCAACATGGATCGATTTTTAGTGAAGTTACCTAAAGTGAGAGAGGAGACAGCGTCTGGCCACCCCAGTTGGCAGCTTTGTTTTGAAATAAAAGTTGTGGCTCATCGGACATTTATCAGAGAAAATCCCTGATGTCCGAGTGCAAGTGAATGCAGCACAAGACGCGAGCCTTGTAACCCTGGCGCGAGCGAGGAAATGTGATTGGCGGCGATTTCATTTGAACGGGCGGCAGAAAACGAGAAGCATTCGGACCCAAGTACACGGAAGGAATAAGGTATTTGCGGTCTACAATGACAGAGAAGAGACTGTCAAGTTTGGCTGTGCTCAGCATTGAATCAAAACGCACTAAAGCTTTGGATGTTAATACGTTTGTGAGGCGTTTTGCTGAACAAGATGGTAATCGCCGCATTCAGCTGTAATAGGCATGCCAACTTGATGCTCTGCTCACGGATGACTCGAGCATTAAAAACTGTTAAGATGATGACCTTACGTGTGTACATATATTTTTTTCTTTGTGGGGGTCTGCCCTGAGAAAGTCAAATAAGATGGTGTGTAAAACTACACTGCACAGACAAAAATAAGTAACCACTTTGATTTAACTAGGCCAGTAGGTAAGGGCATTCCACTGGATAATAATACCCCTGCATTATAGCAACAACAATAATAATAATAATAATAGCAATAATAATTGGGAGGGGGGGCGCGGCTGTTCTTATATTCTCTGAGGGGAGGCTCACCTTCCCACACTTTGAAAACCCCTGGTATAGACGGTTCGTCCACACGAAGCCGAAACGGAGCCGCGGCTTCGGAGCCCGAAACCGATAAACTTTGAAACCGGCTCCCAAAGTGGGTAAGTCTGGAGATGACACGCTTGTGGCTCCGTGTGTATGCCCTATACCAGGGGTGGGGAACCTCTGGCCCCCGGGTCGTATACGGCCCGCGAGACCATTTGGTACGGCCCTCGAGGTAAAACGCAAAAAAATTAAGAAATCTTGACCGCAAAAAAATTAAACAAGCGAGTGCCTGTTTTTCCTGGGTTAGGTCAGGGTCCTTAAACACAACACGAGCCTACGTGTCCTCACGTGGTATGTGGCTGCGTTTCACTTCTCTTATTTTTCATTTCCTCGCTCCTCGGTCTCGGTCTCACCGGAAGTTGATTTGTCTGCGCCATCTTGAGTAGCGTCCCAATGGCCTTATTTTTGCCGGAGGACCGAGGACTGAGGAGCGAGGAGCGATAATGGAGGAGCTATAATCGAGGAACCACCAGACCATCCTTCGATGAAATCCTCAGAGACTCGCCCCGCCCCCTTACTGTGTATCGCTCACTGATTGGACGATGCAGCGCATGCACTGATCTGTTGCTTCTTGACATGAGAGCAGTTTCCCAGCGGAGTGAAGAAAACACATGAAACTCACGGGACTCACTCCTCAGTTCATACCGTGTTCTGTTTCAATGAATGCATCATTCAGTTACAAATATGTGATATATCTGAACAACAAAGTGGTCAAAAATCATTTTATTCATTTATTGGAAACATTTTCATGATCGCTTTTTTCGTTTTACATTTTCATTTATTGTCATTTCCATTCAGTCAGTCATTAAGTGCTATTTAACATGTTAATGTGCTACATATCCACACAAACAGACAAAGTGTGCAATCCAATGAATGTTAATCTAACTGGGTTTTGATAGATAAGATATCTCTCTTTCTTCTCTCAATTATTTTATTTCTATTGTGCACTCTAATCAATATTAATCTAACTATTGTTCGTTTATACATTTTAAGAATGGCGTTTATCTTTTTTGAGAATGAGTTCTTATTTAATGTATTTAGGTCTACAACAGATGATACAAATGTTTGTGTCAGTAAATGTGTACTAACAGAGGCGGGGGTGTTTGTGAAAACAACGGGGACAGAGCTGGCTGCTGTCAGACGATCAGCTGTGCAGCGTCATCACAAACGGACGTCGCTTCACGTGACCCTCCGGAGGAAAGGACGTCCCATTGCTCTTAAAACTCATTTCCCTGCTTCTCGTGGTTTCCTTGCGTCTCTCCATGCTTCCCTGGTGGGAAGGACTAGTCGCAGGGAAACGACGCAAGTGAGGGACGCAAGGAATCCATTTAACCGAAGTGAAACGCAGCCTGTGTCTCGTCTGACAGGGGTGCAGTTCTGCAGGAGAGCACCAGAACGCCGCTCCGGGCCGGGACTTCACAAATTGCAGTAGCCATAAGGAGCCGTACACATGCCGCAGTTTTTGCGTGGCTGTGTCTTTAGTTGAAAGCCCAGTGGCGATCTGTTCATCTGTCATACTGATCATACAGTCAATAACTTTGTTGTTATTAGCATCTGGTTAGCTAGCTATGCTAACGAATATAAGAAGCTTCTACAACCAGTGAGGTAAAGGCACATCTTTATATGATCATTATAGTTATAAAAAAATAAGAGAATAAAGTAAACCGGTATAAAATACTATATGACAGTAAAACAAAGTTGTTATTAATAAACAAGAATACAGTTTGGAAGGGGAGTGATTTGTAAAATATGCATAAAGAAAAAGAAATCTGCTTACAGTTCTGTTTCATATGGGTGTTGAGAGATGTATCCATAGATCTCTTAATGTTGCTCTCAAAGTGCACCAGATTGATGCTTTTAACTTCAACATTTAAAAACAAATCTTCCCATAGAGGAGGTTAGGTCTTAGGTCCCCCCCCCACTTAAATCATGTCCACATGAATAAGAAACTAAATACATTTGCACACATCTTGTGTCCATATCTTTCTGTTGTGGTGGTCATGCCACACCGTGCACGTGCATGCATGCGCGAGTCATGGTAAAATATCTGGATTAAGAGGTTGCTTTTTCTTTGCACATCATGAAAGAAAGGCCAAATTAATGGACTGTGATTTTAGTATTTTTGAGAGGAAAAAGGTTCCCCACCCCTCCCCTATACGATCATTTCCTGAATCGATGACGCCATAGCCCCGCCTCTCCTCACCTCTCATGCTCACCCCCGCGTCATTGCTGATGCGTTTCGCCAACAACAACAACAATGGCGGATCACAGGGTTGCGTTCGTGCTCCAGACGCTACTGACCATGATACAGATTTTAGTGCAAAATCTACAGCTCCTCAACCACAACCATCAGCAACAATAATAATATAATATAATATAATAATAATAATAATAATAATAATAATAATAATAATAATAATAATCGTCATCGGTCTTATTCGCTGCTTTTGGTGTATTTTGTGGCGGAAGTACAGCACCACTTACAGGCCCGGCATATGTACTACAGCGTCTCCAGCGGTTTCGAGCGGTTTCGTTTGGACGGACACATTTCTTGAGTCGATTCCGTGTGGACGGAAGACTTTTTTAAAATCGACTTCAGTTCGAAATCGGTTCGTCTCCTTGTGGACGGGGCCATAATCATGTCCCCAAAAGGAAATCTATTTATTTTTTAATGCTGGGGTGATTCTTAAGGTGCCTCTGAAGTGTTTAGCTTTGGCCCACTCAGGATGTGTTCGGTTTGCATATTTGTGAAAGCAGTGGCGCCACCTAAGGAATGACCATGCCAGTGCAGTTGCTGGTGTTTGTGTGTGTGTAACCTGCTGTCACCTCTTGTCTCTGGTGACTGAGGCAGAGTAGAGTTACACAACTAATAGAAAGTGGATAATGGCTGGAGACACATCAGCCTCTCTGCTTGGCGGTGACCCTTTCACGGCGCTGATGGGATATTATCTCACTTCAGCTCGATACAATCAACATGCTTTATGTGTAGCCGAGGGACAGACAATCTCAACTTGCATAAAAGATAGCAATTTAAAAGATTGACAGTTTTCCTTATTTACAACATTTCTGCCCAGATTCCACATACAATTAGACCCAATGCTTTCTCTTTTTCCTCCCTGTCTGCATATTTGCATCTCTTTCTACTTCTGTATTGTAAGCTCCATTCAGAATCCAGTATTTGCTGTGCTACCAGTCTGTTAGTCAAAAGAAAATGTGCAGCACTTGTTATTCTTTTTGAAAGCAGATATTTTCTCTCAGTCAGAAGTGGTACAAGCTAAAAATCTGATACAATGAAAGGTCTGCACTCATGGAACAAAAGACTAAAAACATTGCAGCCCCAGGCCAACTTTAATATCTTCTCTTTGAAGATGGTTGTGGATATTCAGGTTACACACCTGTTCACATTGCATTCCCAATACAGTGCACCTGCTCTACTTTCTTGCTTCATACAATCTTTTTTTTCCGTCTCAATGTTTCTCCTAATGCCGCTCTGCTCCTGAAATTATACTCAAATGCAAACATAAGATTTGAATGAGAAAAAAGTCACAACATCAAACTGCAAAAATCTGAGTTTGTAATCACTCTCAAATAGTAATCATCAAGAAACATCCTCCGACAAATACAAAAACAATAATCCACAGTAATTTTCTGAATATGGTAATGGTTAACTTGTATAATGTGAAATAAAATAGCTTTATATTAAAAAACTATACCAAACAAATATCAATATATGCAAACATAAACCATCATATAAAGAATGTGGTCAAAACATTGTGAATAGACATTACATTGTGTCATTTATTCAATTTTATACAATAAAGGTAAGTGGCGCAGAAACTCAAATGATTACAGGTGAAAGAAGACAGATGTGCGGACAGGCAGTTTTTGCTTGAAAAGCTAAGCTGGTCAACTTTTTCCCACTTTGACCAGCTGTTTTTGATTATTTGTGTCCAGTTGTTTGGTATCTTTTAGCCATATAAACATCCGGTAGCTCAATGTGTCACAGGAATTTCCAAGTTGGATTTGGTCCACTCTTTCAACCTGATTTCACCCCTTTTTTTCACCAGAGCCACAACTCTGATCCATGCCATGTCAGTTAAGGCTCACGGTGTCCTATAAAGGGCACACATCTTTGAGGAATAAATTCATTTTAATATTTTAATTCTGTTGTGAAAAGGTGATCGCAATTTTGCTAAAATGTTTCAAGTGGTTATGAGGTGGAATGTGTAAATGTGTGTTTGTGTGTGTATATGCATGAACGTGTGGATGCATGTAGGTACGTGGATGCAGCTATTGCAAATTGTGTTTAAATATGGGTATGAGCATTTCTCCCAATATGTGTTCTGTGCACTGAAAAAGTAAAACGCCCACTGCGTTTTTGGCGGATGTAGTTCACCGTGATGTAGAGCAACCAGTGTGATGTAGCACAAACAGTGTCTGATGTGACGCATAAAAGTTGTGATGTAGCAATCAGCGAGCCAGGACTCATTAGATTGTCTCCCAGCAGAGAGATATTAATGAAAGCAGAACAGACACAAAAATAGCTGCTCCCCATTCAGCCAATTTATCTGGCCAACACACTTACTGACAGACAGACAGGCTGATGTGGCCTACAAGACTTAAAACACAGATACAGCCCCAAGAACAACCAATATGTTCTAGCATCTTTGCTATAAATGTTCCCTTTAGAGTATTCAAATAATCAAAATGTCTAAAAACTACACCAGATACACCCATGCTAGAGCTTGTGGTGCTCCATCCACTATAAATGCATTTTAAATAGGCACTTTAAATAGGTCATTGTGACACTGGAGAGTATTTTATAGTTTTATCTCTATTATCTCCACTCTGATGGGCAAGAATCGATTGGGGCCGCTAAAAGCAACATGATTTCTGCATCACTTGCAACAACTAACTGCCCAGTCTATGAATCTAAATCACAAAAATAATTGCATTAATGGTATTACAGTGTTACGAACTCAGGAACTCAGGGTGTAGGACCCAATTGCACGACCCAGGAGACACAGGTAATGTATTTGTAAGATACTTTATTTTCAGATAGATGAACAAAATAAACACTATCAAATCTCTGGATGAGATGACAAAAAGAGAACAAAAATCGCTCACGTAGTGAGGAACAAAATATCTTGACAACAAGAAGAGCATCGATCTGACCTAGGCATGAGACAAGACGAACTGACGAAGGGAGACAGGGGAATTTAAACACAGGATAACAAGACACAGGTGGGAACAATCAGGGGCGGGGCTGGTGCTGATGAGCGCGGGAGACACACAACAAGTAGACAATCAGGCAACCTGGAATGACAGGTAAATGGTGAGTGACAAAAACAACCATAAACCAACATGAAAATGAAACTCCCTTAACATTTCTGTCGGTGCACAACATACAGCATGAACATATCCATAACATTTTATATCTGAGTTCAATTTGCCCATTTTTTGCATTATTTATTATCAAAATACCACATAGATAAACCATTTAAATGTATTTTTCATGACAAAACTTTCATTGCATTCCAAAATAAATGAGTCTGAGTGGACTACTCATCATAAATGGGCTTCATTTAACACCAACTCTCTGAAAATTATAATAATTTCACTTTAAATGCATTTGGCGATTAGCACTGATCTTTGTGCTCATTTGCATACAAAGAGCTACATTTAACTCTAAATGTATTTATTTTACCTTCATGAAATATGTGGTAATATCACAGGAACATTTAGGTGCTATTGATAAGATGCGCATTTAGGGGTGCATTTTAACCCTTTGCAAGGGCTTTTGGCAGCACTTTTTTTTGGTCTAATTTGTGCAGGTTTATCGGCCACAAAAGCTGGATACCCCTTTCTGTATTTGTAGCTAGAGTTTTGAACATGAACAAACTCTTGGGGTTCTGATGTAAATAGCCAGCAGAATCATTTAGCAAAGTCTGTTTTACCTGCGTATGTTAGTTTCTACCTTGTATATGTCCACTGAGATTAAAAACGAATTAAGCTGTGTCTAGCTTATTACAAAAACAGTGAACCTTGATGGGAAAGTAGTTCTTAAAGTTAACCTAGAGGGCTTTAGTGCAGATATTAAGGGTCTCCATGAAGATGTTAATACAATGTTTCTTCCATTTTTACTTCAGTGCTGATGATTTTGCATAAGAGCCATATAATTCAAGAATGTGTACAAAATGAAACCCTCAAATAATGTTTTAGTTCACACACTCTCCTCTTGTACAATCCTCGTTGTAACACACGTGACTTGCATCATTTTTTGGCTTTGGTGGACGTGCCTTTGTATTGTTTTTTATCAATTCACAAGATTTTGAATCTAGACAGTAGGAATACATATTTTTACCTTTGACTCCCCTGATCATAAACACATCCTGATGTATGTGCTGTCTGGTCTATTTAACCAATCAATGACTCTTGCAGCAATCAACCCATGAATCACACCTCAGTCACATTAACTCGTAGCCGCAGAGAAAACATCCTTGCTGAGATAGAGAGACTGAAAGGAGAAAAAGAAGGAAAGAGAATGGAGAATTGAAGTGAGTTGACTCTCACGTGTTGAGGAAGATGGGCAGATTTTGCTCGGGGATAGCTGTTTTCCACACAATATCCAAAAAGATATATTTGTTCTAACTCTATTTATCAATCTAGATGGTGTTGCTGGTATATCACCCGTAGAGATGTCTGCAGTATCACCGTGCAACAGTGTGCTTCTTGTCATAGCTAGAGAGAATGATTTTAACACTAATGGTGTCCTCCTCAGCTGAGTGGATGCATGCTTTCTTTCTGCATTGGGATACCGTAGAAGGAAATAGTTCGACTCCTCAAAACAAGTCTTGTGGATTTTCTTTTCTGGAAAGTGAACATTAATGTTGAGAGTTTCTTTTGGCGCTTTGAGCTTTTAGGGAAGTACAATCTAGTTCCATTATGTTCTATTAAAGACAGACATATCTATTGCCAATATCTACAACACTCACAAAAAAAGCATGTAGATTAATAAAAAGCACAGCAGGTCAAAGGAGAAATGTGTATTTTGGATTTTTGGGGCGATAGTTTAAATGTGGTCATCCTCTATGTATTCCACGTCTCTACTTAAACAACAACCCTTACCCAGAACCAGCATGATTTCATCAAAACCTCCTGACAGCACTGCAAATACATCCACTTCCAGCCCAGTGGGGGGGGGGTACATCGAGGCAATCAAACGTCCCAGCCCTGTCAGTGTGTTGCACTCTATACCATGCATTGCAGCACAGTAGGCTCCCTACTGTTTCCTCAGGATGCCTTTTCCTTTTTTTTTTCTCTTAAACCTTTTATAAAGTTTCAAAACTCTCAACTTGACGCACAGCTGAGGCTCTATTTGTCTCTGCTGACATGTTGAGAGGTTGTGATGTGTCCCCTTCTCCCACCCACCCTCCTGTACCTCCGCCCTGAGTCTGTCATAAAAGTTAAGGTACATATTATTCTCTGGATGATGTAAGAATTTTTTTTATGAAACATCATGTTGCATTTTAGCTTGACCTAATATCATATGCCCAGTCTATGGGAGAAAAAGGTTGATGTCTTCTCCTATCGTATCCTAACCACTATTCCTTAGCGCCTGAGAGAAATGTGAAAGGGTTAAGGAAAGATGACTGCGAAGCTTTTTTGAGACTATAGCTACAATTTTCCGTACAGTGGACTACTATAAAGCGCACCTAGCTACTTTATCGCGTGTGCTCTAAATGTGTTGTTTTATGCTGGTTTTATGAACGTGGACAAAAGTGACAAATATATTCATTACCATATTACCACATTATGGTAGCTCGCACTCATCCACACCCCCCTGTCAACACGGAAACCAAAGTCTAAAATGCCTCTAGGGATGAGATATTACTTTGTAGGATTGCCCTAAATCAATAAAGAGACCACCTGCTAGCATTGCCCCTGCTTCTATCTATCCGTTCTCCAGACAAGATTTTTATCCACAACCTTTTGTATCTGTCATTTCTCCAAGCAGCCTCCATCCCTCCATCCCTAGTATCATCATCGGCTGAAAAACCTTTAATCCATCTTATAAAGGTAAATGGCAAGGTAATATTGCACATCCTAACCGCCATGGATGAATAAATGGTTAAATTAAATTAAATGGATGTACTGCAATATCCAGTGGTTGAAATTGCTCTGTCACCGCCAGCCCTTTCATTACAGAAGAGAGAGAATCTGGCAGAAGGTGCTTGTCAGAGCAGAATAGAGGAGAAAGAGGATCCTGGGAGGCACATAAAGAGTTGCATTCATTTGAAAAATGACTTTCCTGTAGAGGTGCTACAGCCGATGAAGGAGTGATAACTAAAGCTGAAGATGAGTAAGAAGCTCCTTTTAAAACCTCTTGGCACCACAAACGGTGGACAAAGCAGAACGGTGCGGGCCGAAGACAGAGCCAGAGTTAATTACTTTATTGGTAGATAAGCATTTGTTAACCTTTCTCCAAATGACGGGTTTTGCTGAGTACACCGTGCTATTTTTAAACACCTGGGAGCTACTGTACCAATTATAGTTGCAGACATGCAGAGGAAAAGCCAGGGTTTAGATGCCTTGCTCAAAGATGTACTGTATGAAGAAGTTTTCAATATTTCAGATAAAATGCACAACGGTGGCAGAACATCTACCGTATGTCCGGTGCGGGAAAGTAATTCAAGACTGTATTCGCCATGACACAGACAGTCTGTGGTTTGTACTTGTTTAACTTTTGTCCAGTTTCTGAACAGATATGAGGAGCTGTGAGCTCTGTGTGCTAACTGCTAACAGCTAACGGCTGATGTTTTCTGGTTGAACGTCAGTGACGGCAGGCTGAGATCCTCACCGCTGATTGGCTTCACGTGAATTTGACGCTCGAGTTGAAAAAATTGAACTCTCGCGTTTGACGCAGCACCGTTCAATCGCCTGAATCGCGTGATTCGCGCCGCGTCCACCGCTTCATGCTTGCCATCGGAGCGAATTCGCGTCTGTCCGCGTCTCTGCATTGACTTTACGTGTAATCGCGCCGCCCCCAAACATCGCATCGCGTCCGGTGTGAACGCACCATTAGACTGTCTTTAGTAAAAATAATATTTGTTGCTGCTGTATTTATGCATGAATTACCTTAATTTGAGTTTTAATTGAGGAGCTAGATTGTTAGCTTAACCTAGCCCTAATCAAATCAATCCAAATTATTCAGAAAACACACATTATAAAAGTGTTTCGCTTTTTGTCAGGATAACTGATACGTCAGTTCATATTTGGTTCAACCAAATGAATTCTGCTAAGGTAATGTTGGGTATCCCTTGCACTTCTATAACATTTATATATCAGCAAAAGCTTTGGTTGACAAAAGGTTTTATCTATACTGTTATATATGAAGTGAGAAATATGCTTTGTCTTTGCATTAGTGTTTTCATTGTATTTCCAGTACACTGCTATATAGCAGACAGTTATGTAGAACAATGGTTACAAATTATTTTATTTGACATCCAGCAGGGACATACTGACAACAAGCAGCAGTATATCCCAGTAACAAATCGTCATGAACTGGTGGGGAGAGGTTTGTGGGAGAGGGAAAGTAATCTCCCATGCAGGTCAAGCAGCAGCAATTTGGCACTAATCAAAGAGACATACCACTAATAATCGACATAGGAGACTTAAATAAACCAAATGGCACCAAAAAATCTATACTGTATGTATCTTGTTTTTCTTCACAGTCAGTGTGTCTGTGTTTTTGTGGTCATTACTGCATGATGGATTGCCTTCCCTTCATCCCTTGTTCCTCCTTACGGCCTCAGAACATTTCACTGGTAAATTGGATGGAGTTGAATTTTTCCGTTGTCTCCACTCCTGGGCCTGCAGCTGCCAATACTCTACTTAAACGTATGTATTGATTTGACATTTGTGTCATAAAAATGTCCATTTATCAATGGTTCATTAATGGCCTTTTAAACCTTCTGCACCTAGTTTGACCTTTCGTGTGCTTTGAACACACGCATGGCACTGATTTTATTTTTCCGCCTGTGATGACAAGATTATGGCTCTTATGTTATATACAACATACATTTGCTCGGATAAACCATGAAATAAATGCAGTGAAATGAAAATGTCAAGCTGGATTACAGCTAATAGGATCAACATATAATCTGATTAGCAAATGTAATCTACAAATGATTGAATACGGTTCATGCTGATGTGTAGAAGCTTTACTGTGCCCCATGTTCACCTACATCTACATCTACATACACTATATAGTGTGTCAGGATGCTTACATTGGCTAAGTAGCATCAAACGCAAAGTACATCTGAGGCTGATGGGAATGTCCTTTGTGTGGGGGAAACTTCTGAAGCAATTGGAGTCAGGACTCAGAGAGACATGAGGAGAGCTGGAGCTTTGATGGCAAACACTGACGGTTTATTTGGAGCTTCGGCCGGAAAATTCACAAGACATGTCACGGGCCACGATCTGACCACACGGTTGAGATGCCACAATCAATTCTGAAGAACTCTACCCCAGACCCTTGTATTTAGCTAGTTCAGAGAGAATAATCAACATTGTGCATAACAAGATAGAAAGATAACACCTCTATCAGCTGACGCCAACAGGCAGGAACAGGGAGACAAAACACTGAGAGCACAGCAGCCAAGGATGCAGGTGCGTGTGCTCAGTCAGGACAGTATGAACTGATAAACTGGGTCAAAGTTATGGGCCTTGGGAAATATTTCCCCAACAATTTGTACACTCAGAAATCGTGTTATTAGACACATTTCTTTTTTTTAGCTACCAATAGTTAGGGATTTTATTCAAAACAACGAATGTCAAGGAAATATGTCAGGATTATCTCAATTGTTAGGATGTATTGTATGGGAATTGTCAATATATAAATCCAATTGTGTGCAAATCCATCTAGCAGATATTGAGATATTTAAGTGAAAACTCTGACCTGCTAGAGATGCACTATATTAGAAGTCAGAGGATCGCCAAATGCACTACGGATCCATCCTCTGTGCACTACGGATCCATCCTCTGTGCACTACGGATCCATCCTCTGTGCACTACGGATCCTTCCTCTGTGCACTATGGATCCATCCTCTGTGCACTATGAATATCTGCACCATGTTGCAATATTGGCTTTTAATAATTAGGGCAGATAATAAACCATAGACTGTTTAAAAGATGCAGACATAAGTGACACACAACCCGAGCTAAGTACAATCAATGTTTAGGGGAGGCAAATGTTACAGTTTACATTCATGGGTAAAAACACACTGTTAAAGACAGCCAAAGACAACCTATGGAGTCGTCCTGTCAATTACAAGGCAGCCCCGCACTAAAGCATGTACGTTTCTTTATTATGGGCTCAGAACAGTCTCATAATACACACATGCACACAGAAGGATTCACACTTGTATTTCATGATCCGCAAAAGGATTCACACTTGTATTTCCGGATGCACACTTGTGTTTTTCAATGCACACACAAATGTGTTCCGTTTCATATACATGTAAATAAAATCCAAATACAGAAAAAAGTTTTACATATGTATTTTTGATCCTCACATATTTGTTTTCGGTTTATATCCCCTGCACCTACAAACACAAACCGCTTTCTGTGCATGGATCGGTGTGCATTCGTGTGTGGGTTTTTTGAGACTCCCCCGACGGTGACCCGATTCGTACTTGTAATTTTTTCTATCTATAGCCAATCAGATGTCTCCTTCATTCTAAGCCAATCACATGAGCGTGTCCCCACGAGGGTAGATTTCTTGCGTTCATGACACTTCATATACGCATTTTGCGCTGTCCGGAGCAGGGTTTCCGCGGACAGAATTTATTTTACCGGACAAATTTGAAACTTACCGGTCATGTTTCAATAATAATAATAATAAGAAGAAGAATTGTGTAGCAGAGTTTCCGTTAGCAGGTAATTACCGGACTATGACCGGATATGGCTAATAACACGGGAGTAAGGATCATCTCTTTTCCTCTCTCCCTCCCTCTCTCCTGACAGCCCGTCAGTTTCTCATGCAGCTCGCTAAAACTTCACTCGCGTTTATGTCCATATCGATCAGATCCAGCTCTCCTGATCGGCCTTTATAGAGAGCACCGATCAAACTATTAAGAGTGAATATCGGCCGATAATGACCGGCGGGGCTCCCCCCCGTTGACAATTCACTGTCTAGCACTGGCTTCGTAGTGCACTGATCGATTAGGCTAAGCTAACCTGTAGCTGCTACCTCCACACTCACAACAACTTCATACAGACATAAATAAAGCAGCTGTATTCGCCATACAGGAAACACACATTTAAAACGGTTTTGCCTGCCGTTTTTGTGTACACAAGCATTCATTAATGGTTCGGAAAGTGGCACTGTACCTTAATAATATAAAGGCTTGTATTTGCGTGCATTTCCTGTTCGGAAAGTGGCAATGTACTGAGAGTGGAGGTGTCCTGAGATTAGCGCCTGCAGGCAGGCTCCATGGACCTGTCAGCTCCGGACAGCGCAAAATGTGTACATGAAGCGCTACGTCATGAACGCAAGAAATCATACCCTCGTGGGGTCGCGCTCATGTGATTGGCTTAGAATTGAGGAGACATCTGATTGGCTATAGATAGAAAAAATTACAAGTACGAATCGGGTGACCGTCAGGGGAGTCTCAAAAGACCCACACACGAATGCACAGCGATCCATGCACAGAAAGCGGTTTGTGTTTGTAGGTGCAGCGGTTTTAAACGGAAAACAAATATGTGAGGATCAAAAATACATATTTAAAACTTTTTTCTGTATTTGGATTTTATTTACATGTATATGAAACGGAACACATTTGTGTGTGCATTGAAAAACACAAGTGTGAATCCTTTTGCGGATCATGAAATACAAGTGTGAATCCTTCTGTGTGCATGTGTGTATTATGAGACTGTTCTGAGCCCATACTTTATTGTCTCTTTTATTTTAAATTGGACCCTCAATAACATTTGAGGGTCATTATTGAAGAACATTTGAAAATAGAGTTAAGGCCATAATATTGTCAGGAAAATCTGTACTTAGGATATGAATCAATTGCAAAGTCAGATAATTCCCTCATAGACTTCTATACAAACTGCCCAGTGGGTCGACAGTTTGCAGGTTTTCTGCATTTCAGCATTGGCTTCACTTTAAAACTAAGTGCTGCTATCCACTTAAAGGGTAACAAATTAAATGTAACCAGTCATAAATGTGTAACAGTGTGAGGAGGCTGATGGGACATTAGTCCCTGAGTCCATTGGGGACGTGTTCTGTGCGGTGGCAGCAGGATATGAGGACGCTGACGTCAGGACTTTTAATACATTATTCACTTACACAGGCTTACATATCTGCAGTGCATATGATTTCCATACAAATTAGTGTGTCATATTAAATGATCTATAAATATAATAAGAGATTGTGGTCTGATATGGATATGGACTGTATAGTGTTTTATCATGTTTGAAGAAATGATGTGCTGATGTAGAGACAAGAAAATATAGGAAAGACAGAAGAGGGAAAGAAAAAAGGAAGGGAGGGACTCCTTAAAGAAATCTTTCAAGACACAAAAGACAAGGCAGCAGAAAGAAAATGAACGAGACAGCATGAGCGACAGGAACAGGGGATAGAAAGAATAGATAGAGATAAATAAGAGACTGACAGCTTCAAACATTAAGAACTGTCTTATAACAGCAAAACCAAAGACTACTTTCAAGAGAATAACAACGCCAATATTCATCTCTCTGATGATACAGATCAGACCCCATAAAATAAACCCGTCACTATGTGTTGTAAAGCAAAGACGTCTTAAATTGGCAATTTCAATTCAAATGAATTCTCAAGAGCTGCTCTCAATGAACACTCTGATGAAGTGGGAGTGAGGAAACACAAAGTACTTTGAAGCAATAGTCTGAATCAGGGTAAATATATACTTTTGCTATTGACTCTTCTGCAGAAGTTCAAGTCAGTCCTCCATCTCCATTAACCTTTATCCATAACAACAATACTCATGCAGGCAGCTCATAATCCTGCGTTTTTCTGTATTATTCTTATTTTATTATTTTATCAATGCAATTGAACAGCACCAGAGTCCATGAAAACTGACCTACTGTAATGTTGGCTGGTAAAAGCGCCCTAAATCAACTCAAGAGATATTTGTTTTGTACGACATTTTCAGAGACTTAACTCACATGTTACAATGAAAATAATTTGATTACATTAATTATTTGGATACAAAGTTGCTCAAAATATTTTCCTTTGTGTCTTCATTCACTCTTTTCTACTGGGAAGCAATGACTGGAGACTTTTACCTTTTTGCTAAAGGGAGAGCAAATCACTTAAAGGTAGGGTAGGTAAGTGTGAGAAACCGGCTCGAGATACACTTTTTGTTATATTCCATGGAATGCTCTTAACATCCCGATAGCAATGAATATCTTAAGTGCTTTGACAAAAAATCCATAAAAGAATATCATCTGTGGAAGCCGTAGTACTGTAAAAAGTACGACCAATCATTTTAGCCGGCCCGGCTAAAATAACTGGATGGCCTACCTGCCTGTCAGCCTTCCATCTGTGCACAAACTTATCTCGTGCCCTCATTGGTCATGTGCGCGTTCGTGTGTGTTGGAGGAGGGGCTCTATAAGGAAGTGGCAGATTTTCTCCGGTTGTGTATTTTCAAATTCTAGCGATCTCGAGCCGGTTTCTCAAACTTACCTACCCTACCTTTAATGGGGAACTTCTGTTGCTTCCATTAAAATACATTTAACACACACACACACACACACACACACACACACACACATACACACACACACACACACACACACACACACACATGCACACACACACACACGCACAACAAACAACAAAGATATCTAGCTTCTATTATAGCTGGCACTTTTGTGATTGGTAAGGAGGCATAACTGTTCCAAAATCGAAGAACAAGTAAAAAAATCAACACATTTTGGAATTAATCTCTTCGGTTTTCCACAGAGCAATTACTGAAACTAAACTGGGTACTGTTTAAAAGTTGGAAATATTAACACCAAGCTAAGAAATAATGTTCTGACATTGTTGAACTACCACTGCACAGCTCCCTGTCTTTTGAATTCAGATATATTCCAACATCATTTGTTATCATTTCATTGTATTTCCTTGTTTGCATTTTATATCTTTTACCAGTTTTAAGACTAGTTTGTATAATATTTATTTATTTTCTTTTTACACACTTGCCTGTTTGCACCATTATACACAAAAGCAAATTCCTTGTATCTGTGTGAACCTACTTGGCAAAAACCTGATTCAGTGAGTGTATCCTTAAACAAAGCAACAATGGTAAATCTCTTGCTCTTGAACGCCCCCCAAACACTCATAAGCAGCACTGGAGAGGCAGCAGTCGGCTATAAAGAGCCGCATGTTGAGAGAAGTGTCTTTTTTACTGCTGGCCCCTTGTTTCAGTCAGTGCAGCTTTGCACCTCAACATAAACACACCTAACAGTCCTCACATTCACTTTCCAATTCAGTAACATCTTAAAGCGAGTGTAAATGCTCTAGAGATTGTTTAACTCCATTGCAAGCACTTTTCCACATGATAATCACATCAAGAAATTACACAGGATATTAAATTAGAGCTAATGTGCACCTTCACACTCAATTATTAAGCAACACTGCAGCAAATAAAAGAAACATCTGATGCTTCTCCAACTGCAGGCTCATCACCAGGTAATAGAAGTGTAATGGAAGTAGTATTAGATGTGTTAACAGGACACCAGATGTTTACACAAACTTAATTACATTAGCACTTCTCTGTATTTTCATTCTAATGTAATTAGAAGCATGAAACTTAATAGTGGAAAACAGGTTTTAGTACTGCTAAATAGCAAACAATTATCTATTATATGTATATTTTCATTGATAGATCATGAAAAACAATCATTAAACAATCATTAAAAGACAGAGACTTGCTTTCTTTGATTTGCAGTAATGCACAAGTGAAACAAGTGGCGGAGGAAAGGTGTGGATTTGAAACCTTTATGTAGGTCTGTGATGCCGTCACGGCTTTTTGCGGACATTTTTGCATCAAAAAGTGCATGCATAAAACCTCTGATTTCACACCAGTAACTGTGTTCCGAGTGTCTGGAATTCAACCCTATCCCTTACAAATGACATTTATACACTGCAGGGAAGTGTGACTTTGTTAAATTGCATGTGTGTCACTGGAGGAGTGTTGATGATCGGGCATACAGAGCGAAGGACACTTGGCTATAAAAACATCGGTTTAAAGGTCAGAATTTTAGAAAATATATTTTTTCTGAAGGAGAGTTAAATGTGAAGATAAAACCACTTCAATAGCTGTATAACTTAGTAAAAAGCTTGCCTGGCGCTGTCCAAAGGTAATAAGATTCCACTACCAGCACCATGCATTCTGTTTTTTATGAGAAAATGAAGGACACTGAAAAGAAAAAACTGTCCATGGCAATATAAAACTATCATTAATATTATTCGGTCCACCTGTGCTTTTCAAAATCAAATCATGTCACCATGTCTGCTGTATAAAAAATGCCTCTGTTCAAGATGTATCACTTTGAAGATGTCTATTATTACTTTAGTACAATCATACAAAATGCTCCTGTTGTTCAAAAAACATATCAACAATATTAACAAATTTAAGAAAATGATATTAAAAGATCACATCAAGATTTTTGCTGCATTCCCAGATCTCAGTGCTCAATTTTTTAGCATTATGTTAACATAACAAAAAATGCCAAAACAATGGAAATAAAACCCAAGATGCTTAAAACCCTATATTTCTCTCTAACTCATAACACATATCGGGGAGAAGCAGAAGAAGGAGAAATAATCAAGAGAATGTAAGAGAGAGATCAGTAGGAGAGACCAACAAAAGACAGAGCAGGAGGTGAAGGGGTGAGGCTGATGAAAAGATCAATGACAAGAGAAGACAAAGAAGAGGAGTGTAGAGAAGAAGACAGAAAAAGGAGAGGGAAATGGAATAGGGAAAAGAGAAAAGTCAACTACTGTGTGAAGAAGAGGAAAGGAAGATGGGAGGAAATGAAAAAGAGGCAGAGGGCAAAGGGAAGTAAAAGGTCTAAGTGAAGGGTAGAACTGGACTTTTTTCATCCACCAACTAACTTATATTTATATTTGATTTAGAACAGACATTCATATCAGAACGATTTCCACGCTGCCCGAGCAGGAAGGGAGGATTTAACCTGTCATCACGGACAATGGGAAATCACAGCATGGCGGATCAACACATTCGAATTGCCTCTCAGTGATTTTCTGTCATTTCCACACAAAGCATGGCTGTTAACCGGCTGCGACATTAACAATGAAATCACACTATCCGTCGTTGTGTAATGCTTTGTTTGAAGAGGCGTCGCAGAACTCGTCTCCACGTGACAACTTGACTTCCTGCTCTCAGTCTGGCACAAAGCAGCCTGTCAAGGCAGTCCGGCTGTTACAATTATTCAAACTTTTGTCCTGTCTTCTGGCTATTCTCAGATTCCACAGCCTCTCAGCCTTCTCCTTCATCTTCATTCTTTGTCTTAATCTCTTCCTACTTTCTTCATTCAGATCTCCATGTTTTGTTACCATCATCGCTGATGTTATCAGTAAAGTGCAGGAAAAATGGCTAATAGATGCCAAATCATGTTGATGCTAAATTGCCTTTCTCACAATCTCAACCCCCAATTCACCATAGCTTTGCATGTTCTTGGCCACAATGCCTTATTATGTGTCTAACCATACGGTGTTAAATAATAATAATAATTTAAAGTACAAGAGCCACCAATTTGGCAATAGCTAGCTAAATAGCTTCCATATGCAAGATGCAAGCTAGCTAGATAGTTTAATTGGGAAGCTAATCTAAGCTAACTAGGTAGATAGATAGCGAACGTCCATCTTAGTTCCTACCCACACATATAGTCACGAAGGATGGGTCATGACCGAAAGAACAAGATCGCGGACACAAGCGGCCAAAAGTTCTCTCCGGAGGGTGGCTGGCATCTCCGTTAGGGATAAGGTGAGAAGTTTAGTCATGCGGGAGGGACTCGGAGTAGAACTGCTGTTCCTCCGCGTTAAAAGGAGCCATTTGAGGTGGTTCGGGCACCTATAAGGATGCCACCTGGGCGCCTCCCTAGGGAGGTGTTCCAGGCACTTCCAGCTGTGAGGAGACCGAGGTGCAGACCTAGGACCAGGTGAAGGGATTATACTGTATCTCTACTAGTTTGGGGCCCTCTGCTGGAAATGCTACCTCCGAGTCGGAAAAGCGGTAGAAGATGGATGGAGATATCGAATGTAAGCTAGCTAGCTTGTTAGAGGGGTAGCTAATGTGAGCCAGCTAACTAGGTAGATATATATCGAACGTTAGCCAGCTTTTTAAGTAGGTAGTTAACTTTCGCTAGCTTGTTAAGTAGACAGCTAATGTATTGTAAATATAAAGTGCTAAACCAGAAGAACTCACACATCTTTGAACAGGAAGGGGGAGAAGGGACTTAGCAACATAAGGGGAATATTGCAGCTTTGGCAGCTAGACGTAACATTACATGACATAGCTCCCCAAGGGTGCTTTGTCTTCATTCTGAACACCCAGGGTTTGTTCAGTAACATTTAACCATTGTCTTGCCAGAGCTCTTTTGGATCTGCATTTGGCAAAGATGAACAGTCTGTCTGACGTCATTAAACATGTTAAACGTTTGGTAATGAAATGCTCATTTATCTAGCTCTCGCTAACATCTGCTGCATATGTGCAGCTTTTTTGCATCCTGGTGGGAAACAACAACCACAGCCAATGTAAGTGCATACTGAACACCTTCAAGAACACCTTCCCTGCTGCCATACTGCTCAGTTTAACGAATGAACACCTGCACATCCTCATCCTCATCCTCCTCCTCCTCTTCTTCCTCCCTATAGAATAGACCTCCTTTTCCTAGCAGTCCATTTTGTTCTCCCGACTTTTCTGGGTCATCTCTCCAACTCAGAGGCACACCAGAGACTTCTCTCCTCCTCCTTTTCTCCTCTATAACTCAAATATTTGACATGGACTCCATGCATCTTTCTGCTCCTTATTACCTGGTGCTATGCATTATTATAGCCACTTTTGTAGATCAGAATACTTTATTTATCCGGGAAGTTAGTACATTTTAGATTGAAATATATAAAAGACAAATTAATTAATATATATATATATATATATGTATACAATGTAAGACAAAGGGTAAGAATGTAAAATCAAAAACATCAAATAAAAGATCTTAATACAATAAAAAAATAAAAGGAAAATAATTGTATAAACATAAAAAGGCAAAGTAATAATAACAACTTATTAAAGTATATAATATGTATGCTGCAACAAGTTCAGTGTTTTGTTAATATTAATATATGAATATTGAAAATAAATATCAATACTTTGTTTTATTATGCCACTTCATTCTTAAACTCCACTACAATTGCAAGGTCAATATTATAATTACCTTAACTTAATCTATTTTAAACCTTTAGAATAAAAAAAATGAAATATATCTATACCAGAACAGCTTAGTTGGTTAATCAAGTAGCCGATTGGGAGATAATTATAGGCATGTATAAACATACGTAACAGATTTTCCAATTGATATTATATTTTATTTTTACTTGAGAAACATTTTAAATGCAGAACTTTCTCCTGTAACACATTATTACAACAGTGTATTCTTAGCTGTTTTACTTAAGTAAAGGATCTAAATACTCCTCCCACCAGTGCCTGCAGGTAGAAATCCTTTCACATCATAGTTTTCACTTAGTCCTAGAGTTATAAGGGTTACCTTGACTTTTCTTTTATCCCTATTGTGAGCAGATAGCATAAACATAAATGAAAAGATGAAGGGATGAAATAAGGGAAAGCAGATGAGGAAAGAAACGATCAAAGGGAAGGAACAAGGGGAAAATATAAAAAGGGTAACAAGCATTGAGGGAAAAAGAGACATATTCATTCTCAATTCTCTCCTCCTCCCTCCCCTCCTGTCTTTTAACCTCAATTACTCCCCCCAGCTCCCATTCTCCCCCCTCATCTCCCCCTCCATGCATGTGACCCCTGATTGATGTATGGGTGATGCTGCTTTCTTCCCTTCATATCCTACCTTCCTCTCTCCATCCCTTCTTCATCCTCCTTTCTTTATTGGCTCCTTCCACCTCTGCTCCTACATCCATCAGTCCCAACTCTATTAGCTTTTCTCTCATCACTCTTTCCTTCCCTTTCGCTCTTTTTTCATCCGTCCTCTGATTCGTTGAAGGCTAATGTTCCAGATACTCCCACAATGAGTGACATCTCATTACCTTAGCTGCTATAATATCTGATGCATGCCCATACTTGACTCAAATTAGGCTCTCATTCAGAAGTTTAGGGGAAAAAAGCCACGACTCTCTTGTGCAGAGATCAAAACTTTCAGTCAACTTTCTCAACGCAGGAACCAACACAAGATGAACCTAGAAATCAGAGGATGAGGACACATGGAGGACTTTTTATTTAAACCTCTAAAAAGGACTGGTTCAGGAATGAATCCTAAAACCCGGAAATTAATTAGCATTTTAACACTTTGATCAGTAAACACCCCACTTGTGGACATCTGAAGCTTCTATGTGTTTTAAAAATGTAAAATAGCGGTTGCTAACAAGTGAATAAATGAGTCTATAAACCTCATCACACCAAACATTAGCCGCCTATGGCTTCACGGTGGTGATGTGAAGTAATGCAAACAGGATGTAGTTTTTTAGCCTAACGTTAGCTTTATGGTTCTACCAATTGCTTAAAGCTCCAATAATCATAAAGAGGTGTTGATACAGTATATGGAGATCATGATTGTGTGTTTGCCAAACAACGTTTTATGCGATATCCTGAAAACTAATGGAGAAATCCCCATTGGCCTTTTGTTGCGGGAGCACCTGTGATGCTAGCTTACAGGTCGGCCGAAAAAAATATGTGAAAGCAACTTGAAAACAGATGTGTATATCAATTTTCTTTCTTTTATAGGCAAACTATTTTGTCCTTAATCAGCCGCTTATGGAATGTAAAAAAAACAATGATCTAAATGTGTTCTTCTCCTTAGATCATTTGGTTCCTACAGGCAGAGAACTAAAGCAGAACACACTCTCACACAAAGAAATATAGACTCAATTAGTCTCCCTGTGCAGCAGCAGCAGATTCTGTTCGGTTTCTATATTAGAGATTTATTTTTCTCCAACTGATTAATGGGAAGATCAGAATGAACAAGCCGGAGAGGAAAAATAAATCCTCCCTAAAACACTTGCACTATTACTTCTTTAAAAAAAGCTTTGGGCAGTGTATCTTTGCTTTTTCTGCTTTTAAGTGTGAAGTTATGTATTTGTGTTTTGTTATCAATAACATGGCCCTTGTCATTTCTGGAATTGGATTGTCAAATAAAGTGATTTGCAAAAGTGTTATGTTCTCTTACTACAACCATAGTGTATATCAAATGTGATATATAAATAGGATATAGTTGCAATTTTGAATGCGCAGTATGCTGTGTCTCAACTGTACTTATTCCACCTTGATAATAGAGATGGGTGAGTCCTGATTCATCCGGATCATTAACCCGGATCCTAGTAATGAGCTGGTCGTGACGAGTCTCCCCTCTCCATTAACCCGAGTCCTTTGAGTCCCACACTTGGTGTGACGTACAAATTAAAACTATAAATTGCTTCACTCGCTACTCTCCTTATAACATGTAAAATCACATTACAACGTACCCCAGTCCATCTGCCTACCCTTTAGCAAGTAGGATAGCTGCCAGAAGTTATCGTTTGGCTCAGGGGACGCGGATCAGTGACACTTCCTGCAGACTCGTGGGGACTCAGAGCCGTAACCGTATAGCAGATCCAGAGATCCGACTCGTCATGCACGAGCAAATCACAAAATAACCCTTTTTTTTTGTGATCAACATTTTTTATTAAAGCAAAAGACACTGTGTAGCGGAGGTTAATATAACGTCAGTTTAATATGCTCGTGAAATGCAACAACTTTTCGGTTTCACCGGTAGGATTTCTACGCTCTTGGTGATGCTGACTCATATGACTCAAATGACTCGTATGATCCGGATCTCTTCAATGACTGTCTCAGAAGACTCAGAGTCCGTAAAAGGATCCGGATTTGCCGTCTACTAAAGAACTAAAGAGTTCTGATGAACTAAGTACTGGGAACTAAGTACGGCAAAGTACTTGGTGTGAAAGCACCTATTGAGTAAAAGAAAGAATTAACCTGCAATCAGGCCTCTATTTAGCTGCAGTCAGCCACAATCAACAGCCATATTAGCATTTAATTAGACGGAGACACAAACCACGGCCTGCGCTCCGCTCTGATTACTCTCCTGTGTGTGTGTGTGTGTGTGTGTGTGTGTGTGTGTGTGTGTGTGTGTGTGTGTGTGTGTGTGTGTGTGTTTCTAGAGACTTGTATGTCTGTTTGAAGCCACAATCCTTAAAGTGTGTAAATGTCCGATTATAGGAATGTGCGATTTTGCAAAAATATAAAACATGTATATTACAATACTTAGATATATAAAATATGCTAGTATAAAATGTTTAAAGTGATGTAATGTGTCTTTTAGTACTTCTGCTAATACTTTCGCCACTCTTCTTTAGGGGTCAAGTGCCAGGTCATGAGTCTATTAAATTCAATGAGAGAAGGGAATGTGAACACCAAAATTAATATTGCACCATTTTCATTGGTTTTGGCTATTTTAATGTTATTTTCGTTAGTTGAGAGGATGTAAGACAGAGACGGCCACTGGATTGCAGAAAGCCCAACACGTATAAAGGCCCAAACATCAAATTATTAGTTTTGACTTGGACAACAAATGTGTTGTCTCATTTTGAATATTTCTTGGACAAAAAGTTGCACTTGAACACAACGCAAAGACTACATCTTAAAGCCAAATATCACTGAAGTTCTTCTCCTGTGTGAAAGGAAATAACTCTCCTTAACAGCAGGCAGGCTCTTCATTCCTCATTATCTACATATATGTATTCAGCTAATCATTGTTTTACCTTATGTTGTTGTTGTTATTGTTATTCATACTGCTACTTACATGTTCACTCTTATTTGTATTCTTATCATCCCCTCATCTGTACTGTTTCGTTCTTATTCTTTTGCTGTTATGACACCTGAATTTCAGGGCGATCAATAAAGATCCATCTTATTACATCCTATGTAATTCAAAAAGGGAAAGCGGAAAGCATAAGTCTGTAGATAAACAAGCTGTTGTTATATATTGAAACAAATCATTGTTGCCGACCATTTTCAAACCACTCTCACTCGCCACTTAGCTTCATTTCAGACTTACATGGTGTTACGAAAAATGAAAAAGTCTCCATGTGTGCCCTCTTGTCTTTTCAAAGATTAAAAAGGTTTTACTGTATTATGCACAATAACTACAGTGTAGTTGTTAGTACATAATGCAACATACAGTATACATCAGACATTAATGAAACAGACATAAAATAGTGCGTTTTGTCTATGATGCGTCTGATTCTCTTCCCGTGCTCTAATTAGCTCAAGCTGAACAGCCAATCAAAGTGATTTACTTTGCCCAATCCCCAACCACCAATTCAACATGCCCAATGGATGCTGGCTCAAAAAGTGCCGATGTTTTGCAGAACATATCGGGACAAATGAACAACAGAAAGCTCATTGATGGCGCCACTTCGACATCCGATAATCAGCTTGGTGTGTCAGGGCCTTAAAACTCATTGCTGTTGACCTGAGGTTTAGAAGCACCTTAACCCTGAGGACATTAATGTGCTGTTTACACGAGAACGAAACGGGTTATATCTGCTACTTTTCTCTTTCGTATAGCCCGTTCGTTCACACAAGGCCGTAACGGCACCGCGGAAACGGACCCCGCAAACGATAACGGGTCCCAAGGTGGATAGATCTGCAACCGGAGCGCTCTGGGGGGCCAAACGGCTCAGTGTGTACGTCCTATACCAGGGGTCGGCAACCCGCGGCTCTCGAGCCGCATGCGGCTTTTTAAGCCCTCTGCTCTGGGACCCTTGAGTTTAGACATAAATAAGAAGGAAATTAAATAAAAGTATTTGTAGGACTATTTATATTTTGTTGCACGGTTGAAAATGTTTCGTATCCTGTGTTTTGAGGTGATACTGTGACACATAAATAAAAAACAAAACGGTTTTAATTAGGTCAACTAAAATATGTGTCATATCCTGCTACGGTCCCGCGCCAGCGCCTTTTCTTGCAGGTGAATAACCTGACCCCCGGCTCGATGAGCGAACTATGGATAAATCAAAGAAAAGAAAAGTATCGGAGGAACACAGGATTTAATTCTGCGTGGTTAGAGTTATCTGCTTTCACAGCAAACGATGCCGGTTTACCGGTATGTTTGATATGTAGAGAGAAGTTGTTAAAGGTACTGCTACTGCTACCGACCATGCTACAGATGTTAGTGCAAAATCTACAGCTCCTCTACTACAACCATCAGCAACAAGTGGACATGGAGAACGACATGAATTACATGTTGCTAAATCCACCGCGGGGCATAAACAGAAGGGCAACCATGGTCGGAGGTCTTCTTCGCTGCTTTTGGTGTATTTTGTGGCGGAAGTACAGCGCCACTTAGAGGCCCGGCATATGTACTACAGCGTTTCCAGCGGGTCAAGCGGTCTCGTGTGAACGGACACGTTAATTGAGCCGAATGCGTGTGAACGGAATACTTTTTTGATATCGAATTCGGTTAGTTTGCGTTTCCGTGTAAATGGGGTCTAAGTCAATGTTTGGAGGGATTATCTCTGACACATGGAACTAATTGACTACAAACAAGGTGATTTAAGGTGATTTTAGTCATTTGCACAGCAGTGTTTTCGCTGATCGTTACAGGCCAGACAACCCCATGAGGACAAATAACGTGTTAAAACAAAGACATGTGTCAAAGCTGCTGTGTAAAAATCAGATCCAATGTTTAGTTTTCTCAAATCCCTTCACTTTAGTCTGTGTCTCGTGGTGCACACTTGAGAACTACTAAGCAACTATGTGAGAAGCAGTATGTGTAAATGGTATGCAAGATATTTTTAAAATGAGATGCCCTCCCAGCGCTCTGGGTGAATGGTTTGGTTACTGCGAGTCTTGGATAAAAAATGGCCGTGATTTGCTGTGTAAATAATTACCAGGAGTGCTCTCAGCCAAGCAGACTATTTGGTCGTGTCCCAGCTGTTCCAACAAGGAAGGATTCTGCTGACCATGCTGCGGCCTTTTGTTCTCTCGAGTGTTTTCATACTGCTATTATGGAAATGTTGGGGAAGCAACAGCAGCACTTAAGATCTTAAAATCACAGTAAATAATGTCCTTATGGATGAATACCCTTTGCTCCTCTGGTAAACATTTGGTGTTGTGCCAGCCTCCCACCCACCGCTCTCTGTGCTGGCTGTTTGTCCCCTGCTGTCTCTAAGTTCCTGTTGCAGTACAAGCAGCACTTCTTTGCTGGAATAATACTGTACATTGTGTTATTTGATTTAACACAATTCCCGTTATAAATTATAAATTCATCCCAAAGGCTATAAGACCTCTTCATGAAGTTACTTATCAGAGTCTACAGTATTTATTGTACTACAGTATTATACATAATTTGTTATCTTATGTTATCTTTTCTCTGCAACTTACTTGCACCATGATATGTAGTGTATTCATTTATTGCAGTATTCATCAAATCTATTTATTTTTATGTAAAGTTTATAGTTTATTTCATTGTTGGAAATGCCTTAAAGAGGCTCTATTCTGCTTTTTCCCCTCTCCTGTAGTTCTATAGGTTTTTAGTGCATGTAAAGTCAAAGTCAGCTTTATTGTCTGCAAAGGCTAAAATCCCTGTGTTCCCTCCAGAGGGAGTTTCTCTCCCACACACTCCCCCCCCACCCTGCCTGAAACGCCTCCATTGGACTCCTTTGTTGACTTCTATAACATAATGACATCACTATGTAACACTCACACTTCTATTGGCTAGCGCTCCAACATATTTGTATGTGATAGGCTAAGGGGCGGGATATCTCTAAGTGGTTGACCAATCACAACAGAGCCGGCCAGCTAACCAATCAGAGCAGACTGGGCTCTGGTTTCAGACAGAGGCTGAAAAGAGGTGCTGCAGCACAGGCAGTATGAGAACAATAAAGAGCTTTTTGAACATTAAAGCATGGAGACATGTTTCAGTAGAGACACTACATACTGATATAGACCTGAGAATGAGCAGAATATGTCCTCTTTAAGATCGTCCTTTCCAAAACTACACTGTAGCTATTATGCATATGACCGTAAAACCTTTGAATCCTTTTGCAAATCTAGATTTTGACACAAAGTGTCTCAGTTAGACCACAGGCTAACGCAAAACATAGCTTCATTGATATTAGTGACACAAAAACACTTGCAATCCAAAATGCAAATCCCTGGGGAAATTGCCAGAAGTCCCCAGTGTGTTATTCTCCCTTGGTGGCCTTGTAAGATGGTTTATTGTTTTTATAATAACAGGATACCTGTGACCTACTTAATGTTAAATCAAACTTGCACACACACATTCTGATCAGAACCTGTTTACTTTTTTCCAGAGATCCTTTATTCATACAGCATACCTTTATCCTCCATCCAGTGCTGCCGTTTTCAGAAAGGATTAGTGTGACAGGAAATTAGAGGTAATGTAATGGAGCAATAATACCAGTGCACAGCAAAATGAATTACATCATCTGATGCTCCCCATTTGAGGAAATACTTGATACTACAGACAATCTAATCATAGTGACCCTGACATAACCATGCAGGTGTACACACACATGCAAACACACACACTTACAAAACACATGTGACTGCCCAGACCTAGAAACATATATCAATTTTAGTCTATGTTTTCTTTAATTTAATTGTGTTATCTATATAATTGTGTTTAAAAGCACTGAGATGAACTGAGATACAATAAAATGAGTGTTGTTTTTTATATAAGTTGCATGCATGGCTATTGCCTTTAATGGAAATAGCGGAAAAAAGAGACAAAACCCAACAGAATTTACCAAATTGGGGACAAGACATGAAAGTCTGAATAGGTATATTTGTCTAAGAAGACATACCGTTGTTTCATATCTCATCCCTTTCAAAACTGACTCTATAGACTCTACCGGTTGTAGTAAAATAATAAATGTGACTGAGATGAACACTGGCATTAAATGAATACTCTGAATTTTATAGAGCATTGTTATTCAGTGAGCATGTGACATTTCAGAAGATAAAATCACTTACAGCAGCATGCATAGGTCCCACACACACACACACACACACACACACACACACACACACACACACACACACACACACACACACACACACACACACACACACACACACACACACACACACACACACACACACACACGTGTTTCATCTGGTTAAATGCCAACATTAGCGACGAAAATGACACCTGCCATTCACCCATCAGTGATAACTGTATTGTAAATGTTAGCAGGGCTATAAGTAGGAATTAGTTGAACTATAATTTCTTATATGCATTATAACTGTTGACGAAAATAATATAATTTCTGTCAGCCAGTCATTGTTTCATCCCTATATGGCAGTATCATTTTAATACATGTTGTAAACAAAACACAGACTATGTGTCAAAACCACGGAGTCACACTGGATCAATCATTTACCAATTTAACATACAACATTTAGGGTAATGGAAAAATCAGCGGAGATAAATACTCAAGTAAGCATAAAAAGAACACAATTATTTAATTATATTATATGTATATATTATAACCCAAGTTTTTGATGTGACTATGATCTTATGTGCTCATTATGCCTAATTTAGCTTGAAATGTAAAAATAGCTGTCGTACATTCAGTCATCTTTTGTGGTCGTGCCCTAAAAATATAACTCTTTGGTTGTCAGTTCAAGACAATTGAGTATTTGGGATGGATATACCTTTAAACTTTTAAACCGCTTTGTATGCTTCACTTTTCACAATATTACAAAAATGGTAGGATGAAGAACCGCCCTGATATTTTATCAGGGTTTGTTTGTTTTGTGCCGACGTCTAGATTAGAATATACTTTATCCATCCCACATTGGGAACATTTTGTCACAGCAGGCATTACAAATTAGTTAAAAATAATAAAATAGACTGAATTACAAATAGAATTAAATTAAATAAAAAATCCAAAATGTATTCATGTATTTAGTATGTAGTATGTATTTTTGTGTGATTTGTTGCCATGTTTTCTCTTAATTGTGAGTCTTTGTAGTGTATCGTTTTATATAAATCTTGAAATACAAAATAATAATTAAATACAGAACATTTGCCTTGATTCTCCAGGTATGATGCATGCAGTTAGACGAGCCTCAAATTACAGCCAAAAACGAGTGTAAAAAAGAGTGTATTATGTGCACCAGCTTCAATAGCTTTCTATAACAAGAAACAAACAAACATAAGTGTTCTGTCAAAAAAGGTTATAAACTAACAGTTAAGCGCCATCTAAAAACAGTTTGGAACATGGGAAAAAGGGGAGTAGCCTCAAGCAGGGCTCCATATTGGCCTCCATGAAAAGCACACAAAAAGTTAACAAACTGAATACACACTGGGTCAAAAATGTTAAATTTGACATACTCTAAAAAATAAATGTTGCTCCTACAAATGAACTCCATGTTGCAGGACATGCTCAAGTTGAGTACTGATTTTTCTGAATGACAACTGTCAGATTTTCCATGACACAATGCCTGACGTGGACATAGAAACATCAGTTTTCCAGCAGACAGGTGACATACTACATGCCTTGTGTCCTATGTGTTATGCATTGCTCCTTCAATCTCTGTGCATGAGCATGAGTCACTACTCACCCCCATCGTCCTCGTCGAAGGAGTTCATGCAGGGGAAGTAGATGGCGAGGGCCTCGAAGGACGCCGACAGGCTGATGCGGCTCTGTGAGCGCTCCATGTAGAGGCCCGGCGTCGGGCCCGGGTCGGCCGGCTTGGCCAGGCGCGGCTGGGCATTCTTCACGCGGAGTACGGCTCGCGGCGTCTTGGAAGGCTGTCAGCTGCCCCCCACGGCAGATCCACCTCACCCTGGAAAAGAAAGAGTCGAGCAAGAACCCCAAAACTTGCACCGGAACAAATCGGTGCAGAAACGTCCTCGCAGCAGAAGTTGACGTTGAAGAAGAAATGGTCTTCTGAACGTTAGGCGAAATGCAAGCTCCAGTGTTGCAAGTACATCCTTCTGAAGTCAGATATCTTTCTGTTCGTCGCCCACTTTTGATGATTGGCAAATTTATTTATGGCTTTTTTAAGTTATCTATCTGTGGTTGCGAAGCAGAGTTAAATCTCTTTCTGTCATTTCTGCTCCACCTCTATGGTTCTTGTTTTGCTTCTGATCTCTGGCAGATGCTGGCGTACATCCTCCTGCTCCTCCTTTGCTGTCCTCAGAAGTCCAGGTGATAGTCTGATAGACCTATTATTGTCTGTCCTGCTCCTTCACGCTGACAAAATCCAATCTTGCTTGTTATGTTCCACAGAAAAACTCCTCTAAACTCTGCTCTGTGAATGTCTCAAATCCTCCTGCTGTTTGTGCATTCACAGCTCGGATGCCCGGTCCTCCTCAGCGAAAGGAAGGATGATGGGAGGAGACGCTTGTGGTGGAGGTGATGTTGACGCCCAGCTTGTTGCTTTCCGTCTGAATCAAAGCTTTCCCTTTCTGTTGCTCAGTGTTGTTGTAATTTCCCAAACTGACTCTCAGAGCCCAGGAGACGTCAGCTGCAGAATCTGCTTCCTTTCCAGACCCGAGAGAGCATCATCTGCATCTACAATCGCAACTGGGGGCAATCTGTTGCTCCTGCTTTGATCTTAACTGCATCACAGGTGATGTTATGGTGTAAATGTTGCCAACCCTCAGTCCTGTGTCGGTCCTGAAGCCGATGCTCCACTGACCGTCTGCTCCTGAGACGGGAAAAGGACAGAAAAAGAGAGCAAGAGATGATGAGAGAGAAAGAGTGTGCACTGTTAAACAGCTTGTGTCTGACTGGATTCATTCACTGGCAAGATGCATGGAGAGCGAGAGAGCGAGAGAGCGAGAGAGCGAGAGAGCGAGGGAGCGAGAGGGAACGAGAGGGAGGGAGAGAGAGTGGAGGGAAAAGAGAGGGAAGGGCAGAGAGAGGAGGGGGAAACAGAGGGGATGGAGAGCAGACTGTTGCTGGCAGCACAGCCAATGAAAAGGTGGAAGAGGGAATATGGGTGTGGTTTGGGGACAGTGGAGGCAACGCAGGGCAGGGGTTTACAATCGTTCTCTTAAAGGTAAGCGCTAGAATTTGAAAATACACAACCGGAAAAAAATCTGCCCCTTCCTTCAGACTTCCTTACAGAGCCCCTCCTCCAACACACACAAACGTGCACATGACCAATGAGGGCACGAGATAAGTTTGTGCACAGATGGAAGGCTGACAGGCAGGTAGGCCATCCAGTTATTTTAGCCGGGCCGGCTCAGATGATTGGTCGTGCTTTTTACAGCGCCACGGCTTCCACAGATGACATTTTTTTATGTATTTATTGTCAAAGCATTTAATTTATTCATTGCTATCAGGATGTTAAGAGCATTCCATGGAATATAACAAAAAGTGTTTCTGAAGTGAATTACCTACCCCACCTTTAAATTCAAAAGCTTTATTCGCATGACCATAATGACATACATTGTTGCCAAAGGTTTGTACAAGTACAACATCTAGACATATATATATATATATATATATATATATATATATATACATTTGGAATGTATTGTTATGTTAAAAAAAAAGCAAAATAACATGTTTGCTTTGCAAGGGAAAAAATACTCTTTTGAACATGAATGAGCAAATGCAACAACAAAATCAACCCCAGCTTTTCCCTTTTTTAGACCCAAATAGTGGAAAAAAAATTGTATTTGATATTGAGGATAATTATTAATTATTTTTGCAGGATTATGCTAATAATATATTCACAAAACATCAATAGGTGAAAAAGCCAGGGAAAAACCAAGTCTTGCGAAAATGCAGTTTTCTTTCATTTCCCAGAGTATGATTTTTTGTTTTTCATTCTCTGTTTCAAATAGTGGATCTGGATGCCCATTATAACATTTGGGGGAAAATGGTTTCTGGACAGGTTTGAGTTTTGGGTTATGTAATGTATGAAGAAGTGCTGCTCTGTTTGCACAGCAGTTCCTCCCAATCGGCGTAATCTCTCCTCTTTCGGCAGCCATGTTTTCTTATGCCTGCCTGTATATGGCAAACTACGGGCACTCAATCTGTACTTTGTCAACACGTTTCTGTGTTTAACATCTGTGGTCAGGTAGATCAACCTTTCCCACACCAGACATGTCAGAAATTCATGAGTCAAAGCCTAGAGAGGGAACAAGGTGTTAAAGTTATTTTCCTCTATTATAATATATAACCACAGATGTGACGACTAAAGCAATTAAAGCAGAGCAGAGAATTCTCCTTACATTTCCTCGAGCTGACAGAACTTTAGGGTACCGATTCAGAACGGCGAGAATCCCGATGGTACACTAGCTTTCAGTTAGCTTTCAGTTTGTTGTGTCTCGTCAAATGTGTTAGTTATGTTTATGTATTTTGTCTGTCATTTCCTGTTTTATTTTCTATTTCAAGGTTCTTTATTTGTCATACGAACATAGCTACCCCCCGCTGCTCCTTTGTAGTCTGTCTTGTTCATTTACCTCTTGTCTTTCATTTCAGGCCCTGTTTCTTCCTCCCCTTGTGTGTTTTTCCCGCCATCATCAGTGTCTGCCTGTGTGTTTGTATTCCCTCCACGAAAGGTGTGTCAGAAGAGCTGCCATTGGGATAAATAAATCACTACTCAGCGTCTCCACCGCAATCCGATCTACTCTGTCCTGTTTTCCTCCCCTCTGCATAACATCCCATCACCAATTATAAACACAACGCAGAGTCCCAGGGTGTTCAGAGAGGCTACGGGACATTTGGGTTACATCTTTGATACACTGATTTGACAACCCTGATTGTTTCCACCTGTTCCCACTCACCTCATGTTTAAATAGTCCTGTCTCTCCCCTGTCCTGTGTCAGTTCGTCTTGTTTGTTTCCCCGAATGGTCGTGCCAAGCCTCAGCTCTGAAAGGATCGCTTTTCACTCATGTCAGGTTTTGTTATTTGGTTTATTTTTTGTTGGCTTAAGTTTTTATTAAGTCCTCTTTTTGTTATGCTAGTTTTTTCCTCCTTGTGAGCGTCTTTTGTTATTTCCACAACCTGCTCTGTTAAGAGGGATTACCTGCACTGAGAAAAATAAATATACCTTTTTTATATTCAAGACTTTGTCTCTGGGTCGTGCATTTGGGTTCATCAGTTTGTGTCCAGGTCCTGACAGTTAGCTTAACTATTTCACGCGCTTTATACATATTTGGTTTTTCTTTTGATATTAACGGGCAATTTTCAGTAGAAACAGGTGGGTTTTCAGTCTGAGGTTCCTGCAGTCCAGACATCAATGAGGAGTTTGATCCAACATTTTGGAGCCAGGATTTCAAACAGCCTGGGTTATTTTTGGTTTACCTGGGTCAAACTTGAAGTATGGAAAAAGAAACACTGCAGGCGAGGCATTAAAAAACACCAGTTCTTATTTCTAAACAGCGTTAATTCTCTCTGTATGCTCACAGTGAACGCAGAGATCTCAAAGTGAAACCGGGGCTCCTGATCAATCATTACACATTTAGTTCATGAGTTCACAAACAGCAGGAGGTGTGTGTGACTTGAAACCTTGCCTGGGGATGTTACACCTCACAAGGGAAATAAAAACTCTGTGGAGCATTAACAAACGTGTAGCTTTCAAAGTCATTCTTATTCAATTTAATCCGTCTATAGATACGATGGACTTCCATAAACAGTTGATGTATTACAATAACTGAATGATAATTATGGTGTCACCTTTTAAGAGGCAACATATACAATTCAAAAGTACATTGTGGCAAATAAATCTGGCAAAACAGGAATTGTTTTGTTGCTCATGAAATAATAAAGCATTGAAAGCGTTTAATTCCTCCCCTTGAACAGAAATGTGGACCCTGAAAATGTCCACATGTTGTTGTGAAGAGTAGGCACCTAAGTGTTTTTGGAGGGCCTGGGGTGGAGGGTTGGAGCGAATACAATACATTTGATCTAATATTGCTGTTCCATAATAAATGCCTACACCAATGGAGAGCTTTTATTGTGAAAGAACAGCATCGGAACATATGATTTGAAATGGCAATAAAAAAACTTTGAAATCATCAATTGGCAAGCAGTCCATTCTGATCCTTGAAATATTTTATTTTTTGAATACCCCCTGACCAGTGCAATACATTTTTGCAGAAAAAGTGGATCAGAGCTCAATAGAGTACTGCGCCATCAGTGTCTGAAACAACCATCGTGGGACAGAAAATCAGACAGCATTGTAGGTGTATTTAATTGTGTGTATTTGATAGGTTGCCCCGACAAATTCAATGACAAACATGGGCTTCCTTTTCCATTTATTTCCTCCTGTGTTCAGTTGCTATTGCAGCTGCATTTCAACCTATCAAATCTATTTTCTCGACCTTCATCTGACGTTCAATATCGGAAATGTGGCTTCCTGGTTGTACTGAAATAACATTGGTGACCTTCATTTTAATTCTTGCAGCACTTGAATTGAAAAAAGGGAGTTTGTATATAAAATGGCAGTTTTATTAAAGGGTATTATAATGTCATTATCTGTTTGTTGAAATAAAAAATTGCATACCCCTGCAGTACTCCAAATCCCCCCTTGGGTCACACATTTCCTCTTTTGAGAAACACTGATCTATTTGTTCATTGTGAGTCCCTGCGTGACTTTATTTTACTCTCTATCCATTTATTCCTCTCCCCTTACCTCACCTCCTCTTTCCTTCCTCCCCATGTCTCTGCCATGTTATTTACTCCATGTTGAGACTCCTTCCCCTCTGTGTGTCTAAGTCTTGTTTTCTGTGAAGCACGGAGAGCAGAGGGAGGAGAGGCTGTGTAATCAACGGTGATTCAGAATACTCCATTCATCTCCCTGCTCCCATAGATAGAAGCCATAGGGGACTCGCGCGCGCACGCACACAAACACACACACACACACACACACACTTGCAGAAACACATCATTAAAACAACCACACTGCACAGTGTTACAATTATACATGTAGTAAAGGAAAGGAAATGTGCAGTGAAAGGCACTTTCAATGAATTATTGTGTAACACACAGTGAATGCACAGACTTTGTGAATGGCTTTTGATTGCATTAACCTCTCAAGCACGGTGGTCCCCCCATTGGACCCCTCCCACCGTTTTTTTTTCGAGATAATGTCTCAGGGCTTCTTAACATTTATGAAACTATTAATGTGTAGCACCAGATTAACGAGAAGAATCTCAGCTAACTGAAGATATGAACCATTTTTACCAAAACAAAACACAAGTCTCATAAGAAGCGTCTAAATGACCCCTGAGCGAAAAAGAATTCTAACGCACTGCGGCACACAATTCAAGATAAAAATACCCTTATTACTTATCGTAGCTGCACATACAATATATCCGATTAAAACTGAGACTCCACAGATTATTTAGGTATAGTATCATCACTGAGCGATCCGAACTTGCGACAGGGGAAGAAAACACAGACATCACAACACGTACCTTTACGGAGCTTTTACGGCAGATCGTCTCACCGTAGCTGTCAATTAGGTCAAAAGACGTGTTCAATGGCATTAAAACGAAAAATAAAAATGCTACAACTGTTGATCCATAGGTTGATAATGTACCTGTGCCTTTGAAGAAATTATTTATAATCCATAATTCCATTTTTTATGTAAAGATCGGAGCGGAAAAGTTAGCTGCTAATGGTAGCCACCAGAGTGTATGCAGCTTCCGGTTTTGGTAACACGTCACAGTGGGTGTTTCTCAATCGCGAGTACGCTTGCTTGGTAGCACATGTCTGCCGAGCATCTTGCTTCAGAAGCGAGTCAAGAATACTTCCTGACATTTTGAAAACAAAGAGTGGAACAGGCTAGCAAGTGTGCAGGTGTGCGTCATATGAGAGGCCCCGCCTTACATCTTCCGCCACAGATTTGGGGAAATTGGTCCGTGCGCAAAGCATTGTGGGGATTTTAAGACCGCGGAGTCTACTCATGTGCAGCCTCGATATTTCTCCAAACGGAGTACGCCGGGCTCGGTAGATTTCCAAGTATGCTGGAGATTGGAACAGTACTTTGGCGGCACTCGATGACGTAGTATGCTTGAAATAGTGGCTCTGCAGCAGCTTTACTCGCGATTGAGAAACACCCTCTCACTCCTTATTTGTTAACGTTTTGGTGTGTATATAACTTTCCCTCGATTCCATTGGCTCTAGCGGTTATAAAGAGATTTCATTCATCAAAATCGAGCAAGGGGGGCCAGAGATAGGTCAAATCCACCCAAATGACCCCAGAAGTGGGTTTATTTTGCTAAATCTCTCTAAAAAGGTCACATTTCACTTGTTTTGCATCAATCTTGATACAGGGTACTTATTATATGTTGTACTTTGGATTCCTAAAGCTTTCAGTCTACTAACCCATCATCCAAGGGTAGTTTTCACTATAAGTAAAAAATAATTTTTGGACGGACACTATAATTTACAGTTTTTTACTATGTAAAATCTGAATTTTCTTTAAAATAAAAAAGATCTATATTGATTCTGACTTTTTTACATCCAACTCACAGGTTTATCATTACTTTGAGAATAAAGATTATTAATTTAACCCTTTTAGAAGTGAAGATATGGTCATTTGTTCTGGCAATGTCATTTACGAGCCTGAGACCTAAAAAACAGGCTCAGGGCTTAAGAGGTTAAATTGTTTATAATTTCCACAACCTAAAATACGAATCCTGAAGCCTCAATTGTAACGGGGAAGCATAACTATATCTATTAAAAATAACACAAGTTTTGATGACATAACTTGAAATGTAGAAGAAAAACATTTGTTTTAATTGTAGATTGCATTTTGTATAAAGTTGTTTTACTTATCTAAGGACTACATATTTAAGAAATTCTGCTACTGCTTTTACATCATCTATTTGATTCTACTGTTCATTAACGCATCATGTTCAATTGGTCACAAGACTAAGTGAGTCTGCAGCCATGCTAACGGCTTTCTGAGGCTAAAGCTAAATGCTAACATCAGCGAGCTATACTGCTAACTAGACCGAAATGTCTTGCTTCTGTAAAGCAAGAATAATGTAAGCATGCAAACATTTTCCATTTTGTACAAAACACAACACAGCTCAGGCTGATGGCAATGTAATTTACTGGTGCAACTATTACATCATAAAATGTATTATGTCTCTAATGTATAATAAGTTAGCATGAATTGAGAACGTTTTTATAAAAACTTGCCCATTCCATACAGGTTTTCTAATGTAATACAAAATAATAAAAGAATATGTAAATGCAAACACTGCTAGTCACAAGTATAAGTTGCTTCTGCGACAATGTATTGATTTTACAAAATTAGTTTGAAAAGAAAATTGAAAATCTATCCACAGATGATAATGCAATGCTTCAACACACAGGGTACTTAGCTTTCTCATTATCATAATATGTGCTCTGCTTTCTCCGCAACGATTTATCTTTATTTTGAATGTTTTATATTTAACAGTTTATTTTTATTTATAGTCAGTTAATCTGAGTTTGGCTGAGGGGATATTGCACTTAAAGATTCCGAGCCTTCAGAATCTGCTTGCTAAACATTTTAACAATAATCCTGCATTGTCAGTCTGATTAGTTCTGTAACGAAGGTAACTTCGTTACTATGGACTGACGGCTTTGGGCCCTTGTAATATTGCACATGTGGGTTTGCACTTTATATAACAACTTCCTTTTGCACAGAAATAATGTCACTCAGCACTAGGGTTGGGAACCGAAACTCGGTTCCAGATGAGAACCGATAAGAAAATGCCGGGTACCGGGTACCCATACAAAATACACAATTTTGGTTCTGCTTAACGGTTCCTAAACGCGGTAGACTCTGTATTCCACCGGGTCCGTCTGCGCCGCGGTGACCCGGTGGAATACAGCCAGGGTAAGGGCGGACTGGCCATCTGTGTGTTCTGGAGAATCACAGAACGGCCGGTCGTCAGCGGGCCGTTGAAGGCCAGGATCGGTACGCTGACGGCCGGCACCGCGCTTAATTTTTTTAAACGGCATCATGTAAGTTGCGCTGACAGGCGACAGAGGTCCACAGTTTCCCCGCAGCGAGGCTCCCCCCGCCCTCCCGTAGACAGTTCACAAGCTCAGTCACTTCATAACACCAAAGATGGATCGCGGTAAACGCTCTAAAGTGAGGCTCCACTACACTAACAAAGAAAAAGACAATGCACAGTGTAATGCCTGTTAATAGTTTGCCACAGGCATAGCTCAGTTAAAATAAAGCACAGCTATTGTGCAATACATTTGTATTGCATGTATATTTTTTATTTGTAAAAATGTCAGATATTTTTGTTATCTAAACGTTTGACCTCTTTCTTTTACAATTTTGGAATCTAAACGGGGAATCGATAAGAACCGGAATCGATAAGCAGAACCGGAATCGGAATCGATACATTTCAAACGATACCCATCCCTACTCAGCACTTTAGTAGTGAACAGTTTGCACTTTATTAGCGTGATTGCACAGTACAGTTTGGCATTGCATATTTGCACATTTTTACATATTTTATACTAATTATTGAGGTAGTATTTATGAAATGATTAAACCGTATTTATTGGAATATCGTCTGGCAGATGCTGGTCGGGTCCTCGGCTCCACCTGAAAAGAGAGGGGAGTTAGCGAGAGCGCCGAAAGTGTTTATGATTGTGTAAGATTGACAGCGGTTGAGATTAATCATTGTGTGCAAATAATAGCGTGTATATATCATGACGTAAGTTGCATTAATTGTAGAAGTGAACACTGTGTAAAGTTTACGTCGCTTACCCATGTTGTTTCGTCCTGTGTCCGCTCCAGTGTGTTTGGCCAAAAGGTCCTCGGGGGAAACAAACACTGACCAAAGAAGGTTCCGGGACGAACCAAGTGGCGAGATAGGCGCAGGGGTTTCTGTTTTAGGTGGGAATGTATTTATGTGTATTCTGTTCAGTTATAATGTTGGTTTTGGGTTAAATTAACAGATGGGTAGACACAACTGGTAATGCTATGAACGTGATGTTGTGGAGGTTCTTTATGACAATTATGATGACATGTAGTTTTATTATCATTACCTGTGAATGGTTTCTCCCAATTACATCCTTGGAAGATCCTCTATAAATGAGCCAGTCTTCAGTCGGAGAGGGAGGGTGAACATGTACAGAGAGCGGTGAACCTGTAGAGAGTGGGGAACACCTACATGCTGGCTATCTGTTCTGTTGTGGTGTTTGAGAAATAAAAGTCACCACGGTTTGCAACTCTACCTCCTCTCGTGGTCGATTCTTTCACTGGAAAGTACTTTTTGGAGCGTCACAGACAGCGCCTCCGTTTATTATTGTAGAGTCCCACCACACTCTCCTTCACAACTTGACTCCGCATGCTCAAAACACATGACCTCTCAATCCAATGCTTACAGTAGTACAAGCTTATACCTCATACAGGAACATCTTACGTCATTCCATTTTTGACCCTGCAGCAAATACAGGCAGAGAAACAGTCAAATAAACATCAGCAGTAAATGAATTCTCCAATGTGATAAACAACCTTATCAACCCAGACATTTAAACATCTCTCCAGCTCCGGGGCAGAAAACCATTTTACCCACTGGCCTTTTTTTACATGGTCTTATTCGGGGTCTTGGTTCATGATTGCGTTCAGCCCTCACCAGAGATGGAGTACTGGACTCGGACTCGAGTCGGACTCGAGTGCCGATTTTCGGGACTCGTGACTCGACTCGGACTTGCGCACTGATTGACGCGACTCGTGAATTCTCGCGCACAGTGACTCATGACTCGACTCGCGCACTGATTGACGCGACTCGGACTTGGACTCGTGAATTCTCGTGCACGATGACTTGGACTCGGACTCGTGAATTTTTCCCCCACGATGACTCGGACTCGACTTGTACATTGACGCTCCGACTTGGACTCGGACTCAAGCAAGTTTTCTCTGGAGTCTGATGTCCTCTATCCTGGCATGTGCACCTGCGAGGCGAGTTCACGTACTGGGCCCCGCTATTCCAGTCTAGAGATGACCAGAGACACACCCCGCATCTTGCTGTATGCTTTCACACATTCTGCTTCCACATTGGGAAAGAGCAGCGCAAAATGCTCGTTATGTGGAAAAAAGATTGAAGAGAAGACTCCATAACACATTACTCTAAGGATCGAGTTCAGACATATAGGCTGTCTTGAACACTCATCCGAGTAATGTGATCTAATCAATAAATAAAGATTCAGCCGATAACAGGAAAGCACATGGCTACTTAACATGCAGAATGTGTCATTTTGCATGCTAAGTAGCCATGTGCTTTCTGGGGCTTAATCTTTATTGATAGAATTTAAACATTCACTATAATAAGTGTAGCGTCCCCGGCTGAATGATGGTCAGACTCTCCAACTGATGGTATCTGTTTATTGCACACCCTTGCTTTTATACAATCATTACCAACGTAAGAGCTTGTGCCCTTATCAGCCAGGTGCTAAAAACCCAATGTAACTATTTAGTATATGTTAATGTATTCGTCATCTATCCGTCATTATACATGTGTGTTTACACTGCTCCGTTGTCCATTGACTTCCGGTAAAAGTTCCTTCCAAATAAGAGTCCCGATCTTATTACTATCAAAATAAAAGTGCAAAACGAAAACTTTACCATAAGAAAATATTAGCATACAAATATAATCACTTCTCTAAAAGGTAACTAATTTTAAATATAGTTAGAAGGTCATTTACAATAATATAAATAATAATAATAATAATATTAATATGAATATTATTCATATAATAAGTTAATAAACTTTATATTTGTATAGCACCTATTACAAGAATTGTAGCCAAACTCGCTTCACAGCAGTCCAATAGACACATTAGTATAACATGACAGGATAAAAGCAATGTAGAGGAGCTATAGCTGCATTTCAACAAATATATCCACTAAGATTAATACATGAAGACTTGTGACTTGGACTCGAACACAGGTAATGATGACTCGGACTCGACTCGGACACTCCTTGGGTGACTTGGACTCGGACTCGAACACAGGTAATGATGACTCGGACTCGACTCGGACCCTCCTTGGGTGACTCGGACTTGGACTCGACTCCGACTCTCCCTAGGTGACTCGGACTTGGACTCAGACTCGAAAAGTGGGGACTCGAGAGTGACTTGGACTCGTGAATTGGTGACTTGACTACAACACTGACCCTCACTCTCTACAGTGCCATGCGTCCGTCGTGTGTGTGCTCTGCTGAGTGCACCGTGGTCAGTGAAGTGCACCGGCATCGTGTTGACAAGCGTTCGGCCGCTCGCTGTGAGCATGCTGTCGGCATGCTGTCGGCACGCCTCGGCACCGGAGCTCTGACCTTTTACCACAAGTACCTGCCTCCGCCTCTGTCTCCACCTTTCCCCTGCATAATCTCACTTCCTCCAAAGTCTCTTTTCAGTGGAGTCCCCAGGCCGAGACCGCCTTCAGGACTCTTAAGGAGAGATTTACCATGGCACCTGTTCTTACCGTCCCAGACCCCCAGCGACTATTCGTGGTGGAAGTGGATGCCTCCAATGTGGGAATAGGAGCAGTGTTGTCCCAGAGATCCACCAAGGACAACCGGATGCATCCCTGCGCCTACCTGTCCCGTAAATTGTCCTCAGCTGAGCGGAATTACGACGTAGGTGACAAGGAGTTGCTAGCGGTCAAGGCAGCATTAGAGGAGTGGAGACACTGGCTAGAGGGGGCGGAGCAACCTTTTATTGTTTGGACAGACCATAAGAACTTAGAGTATATCAGGAAAGCCAAGAGACTTAATTCACGTCAGTCCCGTTGGTCTCTGTTATTTAACAGATTCAACTTCACGATTTCCTTCCGATCAGTTACTCAGAATGGAAAACCAGACGCACTGTCACGACTCTATGAGCCAGAGCCTACTGCCAAGGAACCAGAGGCAATCCTTCCACTAAACTGTGTGGTTGGGGCGGGCTCCTGGCAGATAGAAAATTATGTGAAGCAGGCTAATGTTGTGAGCCCAGCACCTAGTGGGTGTCCGAATAATCGTCTGTTTGTCCCTGTGTCATTACGCTCCAAGGTAATTCACTGGGTTCACACCTCTAAGCTCACATGTCATCCAGGTATCCGGCGAACGATGTTAACCATAAAACAGCGTTTCTGGTGGCCAGCCATGGTAAAGGAGGTGACGGAATACGTGGCTGCCTGTCCCGTGCCTCATCCCTAGCTCCGATGGGTTTACTTCAGTCTCTGCCCGTGCCCCAACGCCCTTGGTCCCATATCTCGCTGGACTTTGTCACCGGAATACCACCTTCTAAGGGTAACACTGCCGTCCTGACGGTAGTAGACCGTTTCACCAAAATGGTTCACTTTATCCCTCTGCTTAAACTTCCCTCTGCCAAGAAAACGGCAGAGGTCATGCTAACCCACGTATTCAGGATTCATGGCTTCCCCAGTATGTGGTGTCCATCTCCGTCTTCTGGAGGGAATTCTGCCGGCTCCTAGGCGCCACCGTCAGCCTGTCTTCCGGCTACCACCCCCAGTCCAATGGCCAGACAGAACGCCTAAATCAGGACCTCGAGACCTGCTTCAGGTGCCTCGTGTCCCAGAGCCCGAGGTCATGGAGCGACCAACTCACCTGGGTGGAATACTCCCACAATACTCTTCCCTTGGCTTCTACAGGCCTCTCCCCCTTCCAGTACGCCAATGGATATCAACCCCCGCTGTTCCCAGCCAACGAGGAGGAGGTCAGAGTCCCGTCTGCGCACGCCATGAGGTCTGGGTCGGAGCTCGGCAGGCACTCCTTCGGACATCCGCTAGGATGAATGCAGCGGCAGATCGGTCCCGCCGTGCAGCTCCCGTCTACAAACCGGGTCAGCGAGTCTGGTTATCCACTAAGGACTTACCCCTACATGTTCATTCCAGGAAGTTGGCACCAAGGTTCGTTGGTCCTTTCCCAGTTCAGAACATTATTAATCCTTTCTCGTGCGTCTCCGAATCCCCAGATCTCTCAAGGTCCACCCCACGTTCCACGTCAGCAAGATCAAGCCTGTTCAGGAGAGCGCCCTGGTTCCCGCCTCCAACGCCCCTCCACCACCCCGGATCATCGACGGGGGCCCGGTATACACGGTCAAGAAGCTACTAGCGGTCCGCAAACGGGGCCGAGGACAGCAATACCTAGTTGAATGGGAGGGATACGGTCCTGAGGAACGCTTATGGGTAGCTCCTGCACTATTCATTGATAAAACTCTGATCAGGGACTTCCACGATCGTCGTCCTGATCAGCCTGGTCCGTCAGGAGTCGTCCCTAGAAGGGGGGGTACTGTTGTGTCTCGTCAAATGTGTTTATTTATTATGTCTGTCATTTCATGTTTTTTCACGTCTGGTCATGTCTGTTTATTTAAGGTCATTTCATCTCTAGTCAGTCTCTGTGTTTATTGTCATGTCTTGTTTTCCATTTCCTGTTTTATTTTGTACTTACCTCTTGTCTTTCATTTCAGATCCTGTTTCTTCCTCCCCTTGTGTGTTTTTCCCGCCATCATCAGTGTCTGTCCCGCCCCTGATTGTTTCCACCTGTTCCCACTCACCTCATGTTTAAATAGTCCTGTCTCTCCCCTGTCCTGTGTGAGTTCGTCTTGTTTGTTTCCCCGAATGGTCGTGCCAAGCCTCAGCTCAGAAAGGATCGCTTTTCACTCATGTGAGCCTTGTGAGCGCTTTTTGTTAGCGCTTTGTGAGCGCTTTTTGTTATTTCAAGGTTCGAGGTTCTTTATTTGTCATACGAACATAGCTACAGAGTAGTTATGTCGATGAAAATCTTAGGTCACAGGCTTCTCCAACAGTGCAACACAATAATACAGATAAACAGAAATATATAGTGCAAGTACAAAAAGTAACACAGCTCAGCTCACACACCATAAAACAAATACAAGTAAAAACAATAGACAATTTAAAAGCAATAAAAGCAACGCTCTAAAAGATGTTAATACGCTAAGGAGAAGAGGTGGGTTTTAAGAAAGCGATTTAAAAGCAGGCAGTGTGGCGGCCTGTCTGATATGCAGGTCCAAAAGGCTAAACCCCGTATTATTATTAAGAGACACATAAAACATTTTGTGGAGCAGGGTTTTGTTCATGATCTGTTTGGGTTTGATTGGGGAAAAATCGATCTGTGTGCTGATGTTGAAACTGCATGGTCTTATTTTTATCTTGGTTTTATGGAAATTATAGATAGACATGCACCCCTACGTACTTTTAGAGTAAAGGGACGAGACAATCCTTGGTTTTCTGCTGAACTGTCCAGTCTCCTACATGAGAGAAACAAGGCCTGGGCAAAGGCTAGGAAATCAGGCTCAGAGGTTGAATGGCTGCGTTTTAGGCAACTAAGAAATAGCTTCACTTCACAGGTCAAAAGTGCTAAGTCGAAGTACTATTTGTCAGTTACTACAGAAAACCTAAATAATCCTAGGAAATTTTGGAAAGCCATAAAATCGCTATCCACCGGTGAGATCCGAAATGAGCTACCTCCATGCCTTACCACAGCATCTGGCTCTATATCGGACAGGGCTACTATGTTAAATTGTTTTAATGAGCATTTTGTGTCCTGTGGCTCTCTGTTTGATTCTGTGACTAACTCTGCTTCTGTGAACACCACAGTCTGTGACTCTGAACAATGTGGTCTGGAAAACCCTTTCAGTTTTACTCCTTTTACTGTTGATGTTGTTCGTGAAGCTTTAACCAAGTTAGATCCTAAGAAACCGGCCGGCCCGGACAACGTGGAACCTTTCTTTTTAAAGATAGCTGCAGATTTTATTGCTCCACCTCTCACTACTCTTTTTAACCTCTCCTTCAGCACAAACACAATTCCAAAACTGTGGAAGTCAGCGTATGTCCTGCCTTTGCTGAAAGGAGGGGAGGCAACTGTTTTAAATAATTATAGGCCCATCTCTAAATTGTCAGTTCTGGCTAAGGTTCTTGAACGCCTAGTGAGTGAACAGGTAAAGGTGTTTTTATGTACAAATGACATCCTGTCTAAACATCAGTCAGGCTTCAGAAAACAACATAGCACCATCACTGCCACAATGAAAGTGGTGAATGATGTGGCGAGTTTTTTAGATAAAAAGCAGAGTTGTGCAGCTCTATTTATTGACCTTTCCAAAGCGTTTGACACCGTCGATCATCGCATCTTAAAGCAGAGGCTACTCAGTATTGGCTTATCCAGCCATGCAGTGGGGTGGTTTGTGAACTACCTCTCTGAAAGGTCCCAATGTGTTCATTTTGATGGGCTGTCTTCTGAGTGGTTAAACATTACTAATGGTGTTCCTCAAGGTTCTGTTTTAGGTCCACTTTTATTCTCCATCTACATCAATAGTTTAGGTGAAAATGTCGATGGAGCAACCTTACATTTTTATGCGGACGATACCGTTATGTACTGTGCATGTCCCTCCATTAAGGAGGCTGTTGTTGAATTGCAAACTGCTTTTAACATTATTCAGACTCAGCTCTCTGAACTAAAGCTTCTTTTAAATGTGGATAAAACCAAGGTAATGCTCTTTTCAAAAGCCAAAAAGACACCAGAGCCTGTTTTAGATATTTTAACTACGCAAGGAATAAAACTTGAAGTGGTTGCCTGTTACAAATACCTTGGTATCTGGCTTGATGATTGTCTCACTTTTAAACGTCATGTCAATATCCTGCTTAAAAAACTGAGGGTTAGACTAGGTTTCTTCTACAGGAACAAGTCCTGTTTCTCGCTCGAGGCAAGAAAAAGGCTAGTCACTGTGACCTTTTTACCTGTGCTGGACTATGGTGATCTGATTTATATGAATGCACCTGCCAATTGCCTGGTCAAGTTAGATGCTGCGTATCACAGTGCACTGAGATTTGTGACAAACTGTAAAGCATTAACTCATCACTGTACCCTGTATGCAAGGGCTGGTCTGCCTTCACTAACTGTACGGAGGCTCAGTCACTGGTACATTTTTATATATAAAGCCATGTTAGGGAAACTTCCATTCTACATCTGCTCCCTGATCTCACGGCGAATTGTAAGTGGCTACTGCCTGAGATCGCATGCTGTGGTTTTATTAAATGTGCCAACTGCTAGGACTGTCTTAGGGAAAATAGCATTTAGATGCGCAGCTCCACTGTCCTGGAATAGTCTGCAATTAAAATGGAAACTGAGCAATCTGTTGCCACTAAATGTTTTTAAAGCTCGGTTAGATGCTACTGAATCGGAAGCTGTTGGTACCTGTGCATGTGGATAGTATGTAATTTGTAATCCCTGTAATGCTACTGTATGATGTCCTTTTGTTGTTCTGTTTATGTTTTTAATGTTTCATGTGGAACCTACTTGAGCAGGTCTCCCTTGAAAAAGAGGTCAATGATCTCAATGGGATACAACCTGAATAAATAAAGGTTTGAAATGAAATGAAATGAAGGGGCAGATCATTCCACAGTGTGGGAGCCGCTACAGAGATGCAACGGCCCCCACTGAGCTTTGACTTGGTTCTGGGCACATTCAGGAGCAGTTGATCCGCTGACCTGAGAGGGCGGTTGGGCGTGTAAGGGTGTAGCAGCTCAGAAAGATATAATGGGGTCATGCCATTTAGGGATTTAAAAGTAAATAAAATGATTTTTAAATGAATCCTAAAATGTATTGGCAGCCAGTGGAGCGAAGCCGAAATGGGGGAAATGTGGTCATATTTCCGTATGCCAGTTAAAAGCCTTGCTGCGGCATTTTGCACCCGCTGCAGACGAACGAGGGAGGACCCACTGACCCCCATGTAGAGAGAGTTACAGTAATCCAGCCGAGTGGTGACAAAGGCGTGGATTACTGTCTCAAACTGCTGTATGGAGAGAAAAGGTTTTACTTTGGCTAGCTGCCTCAGGTGATAAAAACTTGTTTTTACCACAGATTTAATCTGACTCTCAAGTTTTAGTTCACGGTCCATTTTAATGCCAAGGTTCGTAATGGTGGGCTTGGTGTACTGAGCCAGGGAACCCAGGTCTACAGAAGTGGTGCCAGTGGTGCTACCAAAAACCATTACTTCTGTTTTTCCTTCATTTAGTTTTAGGAAATTGCACGCCATCCAGGCCTTTATGTCCTCTAGACACTTTAGCAGTGGGCTAATTGAGTAACCCTCCTTCTTTGTTAGTGGGACATAAATCTGGCTATCATCAGCATAGCAGTGGAATGCGATGCCGTGCTTTCTAAATATGGACCCAAGAGGGAGCAAATAGAGGGAGAATAGCAGGGGGCCTAATACTGAGCCCTGTGGGACCCCATACAGGAGTGGAGCAGAGGATGACTCGGAGTCACCAAGGCTGACAGAGAAAGTTCTGTCCTTCAGATATGACCTGAACCATTCCAGGGCTTTCCCCTCAATGCCCACCCACTTCTCCAAGCGAGAGATCAGGATGTCATGGTCGACTGTATCGAAAGCAGCAGTTAAATCAATAAGTAGAAGCACAACGCAGTCCCCAGAGTCAGTAGATAAAAGGATGTCATTAAAAACTCTTAAAAGTGCTGTTTCAGTGCTGTGCATAGTTTTAAAACCGGATTGAAAAACCTCCAGTATATTGTTCTCTTCCAGAAAAAAACATAATTTGACTGTAGACAATCTTCTCCAGGATTTTTGACATAAAAGGCATTTTGGAAATGGGCCTAAAATTAGCCAGAACTGTGGGATCCAGACTGGGTTTTTTAATACGAGGTTGCACTACTGCATGCTTCAGGTTTTCAGGGACCTTCCCTGAGAGCAGACTGCTGTTTATAACTGCCAGCACAGATGGTCCAACAGTGGGGAAAACCTCTTTAAAAAGACGAGGTGCGACAGGGTAATTTGGAGAACCAGAGGGCTTTAACTTGGAGACAATCTCCTGTACAAAAGACAGAGCTACAGGCTCAAACTGATTAAAGACAGCAGAGCACAGTGCAGGAACTGAGGGGTCATTTGCAGGAGCAGAGATTTGAGCTCTAGTGGAGTTTACCTTATTAATAAAAAAGTAAAGAAAGTCTTCACAGACCGCAGTAGAGGTCTCCATAACAGTATTCTGGGAGGCATTAAGGACCAAATCAATAGTCTGAAACAGAACACGTGGCTTGTGACGGTTTGACAGAAAGATGTCAGATAAATGTTTGCTTTTTGCCTCTTTCACAGTGATCTGATAGAGACGCCAACACTCCCTCAACATTTGAAATGAAACTTGCAGTTTGTCCTTTTTCCATTTACGCTCAGCTCTACGGCAATCTCGTCGGACAGCCCGAGTCGTGTCATTTAACCAAGGCTCAGATTTAGTTTTAGGTTGCCTGGTTTTTAAAGGAGCAACAGTGTCTATGGCAGCTTTGCAAGTGGAGTGAAACCATGAGCTAAGCTCATCCGTTTCAGGTGACATAGGTTATATAGGCTACTGATCTGTTTAAGAAATTATAAGAGGGACAACAAAACCAGGGGAAACATTTCTTTAATGAACACATTTTGGTACTGAATCAAACAGACATGGAGCCGTTTTTACTGAGATCAGTAGTGCAACAAATGTTTATTTTTTAATACCAGGAGGTAGAGAGCAGCAACACTGACATTTATTAAATGTCACAGAATAACTTCAGGTTAAAAGCTACTTCAGGCAGATTTCCCCAAATCCATTCAGTTAAGAGACATGTTGCTGATAACACTTCTGTTCTTTTACTGAAGTAACATTATGAATCCAGGAGTTGTACTTTTCGCAGTATTTTTGGGTTGTGTTATTTGTGCTTTAACTGAAAAAGTCATAACTAAATGAAAGGAGAGTCACAGAGTTTTATTTGCTGTTTAGTTTGTTTCCGTCTGCCACTTTAATGAAGAGAACACGAGTTAACTCACTTCAGATAACTCTTAAATGAAGAAATAAAACTGAACTCTGACCCACAGTGTGTTATCACGACGTAATTTTCTTCCTGTCAGGCCCAAACCGTGGCGTTGTCAAGGCAACTGTAATTTACATTGGCCACGTCAGAATCAGCTGACACTGATGTGAGAAGACAAGATCACCCAGAGAGAGGCAGAGGAAGAGCAGGGGAAATAAAGAAGGAACACTTGAAGATGTCTCCTTTACGGCATGTATTTGCAATACATATTTGTTATATACAGTGGAGGAAATAAGTATTTGATCCCCTGCAGATTGTGTAAGTTTGCCCACTTACAAAGAAATGAACAGTCTATCATTTTAATGGTAGGTTTATTTTAACAGTGAGAGTAAGAATATCAAAAAGAAAATCCAGAAATTGACATTATATAAAAGATAAAAATTGATTTGCATTTAACTGTGGGAAATAAGTATTTGATCCCCTTGCAAAACATGTGTTAGTACTTGGTGGAGAAACCCTTGTTGAACACACAGAGGTCAGACACTTCTTGTGGTTGGTCACCAGGTGTGTGCACATCTCAGGGAGATCTCTGAAGATCCTCTCCAAATCCTTCAGGTTTTGAGGCTGATGCTTGGCCTCTGGAAGCTTCAGCTCCCTCCACAGATTTCCTATGGGACTAAGGTCTGGAGACTGGCTAGGCCCCTCCATCACCTACATGTTCTTCTTCTTTAGCCACTCCTATGTTGCCTTGCCGTATGTTAAGGCTTATTATCCTGCTAGAAGACCCCTCCATGACCCATGTTCAGTGTCCTGGCTGAGGGAAGGAGGCTATCGGCCAAGGTTTTCATGGTACATGTCCTGTCCCCTTAGCAGAGAAACACCCCCAAAGCATAATGTTTCCACCTCCATGCTTGACGGTGGGGATGGTGTTCTGGGGTTATAGTCAGCATTTCTCTTCTTTCAAACACGGCGCGTCAAGTTGATGCCAAAGATCTACATTTTGGTCTCATCTGACCACATCATCTTCTCCCAAGCCTTCTCTGAATCATTCAGATGTTCATTAACATATTTCAGATGGTTCGTTCATGAGCCTTCTTGAGCGGGGGGGGACCATGTGGCGCTGCAGGATTTGATCCATTATGGTGTAGTGTGTTACCAACAGTTTTCTTGGTGACTGTGGTCCCAGCTGCCTTGAGATCATGAACAAGTTCCTCCTGTGTAGTTCTAGGCTGATCCCTCACCTTTCTCATGATCATCAATACCCCACGGGCCGATTTTCTTTTTGATATTCTTACTCTCACTGTTCAAATAAACCTACCATTAAAATAATAGACTGTACATTTCTTTGTAAGTGGGCGAACTTACAAACTCTGCAAGGGATCAAATACTTATTTCGTCCACTGTATATTTTTCTGAATCTCAATGAGGCTTCTCTTGGTAAAATAAAGGTTGAATACAAAATAAAATAAAATCTTTATCCATACTCATACACCAATGTTTCTATTGTAACATACACTCACCGGCCCCTTTATTAGGTACACCTTGCTAGTACCGGGTCGGACCACCTTTTACCTTCAGAACCAACACATTCTCAATCCCAACTCGTACTATAGTAACGTTATGTCAGGATCCCTTGGCGTCACTATCAAACGCAGTGGGGGGCCCTTTAGCGTTGATTTTCTGTCGGTGCAACTTCAATGATGCCATTTGAAAACATAACAAATTAAGGGCGGTGACGGCCGTCAGCGAATCGAGCCGGCCCTTGACGACCGGCCGTTCTGTGATTCTCCAGATTCTCCAGATGGCCAGTCCGCGGAGGGTGGAAAATACATACCGGAAGTAAACAAAGATGTGCAACGGGTAGGTGTTCACACGGGAAACAAAACTTAAAATATTAAATGAAACAATCTCATCTCTTAAAATTCACAACTTATTATGAATTAAACATTCACAAACTTATAATTATGTATTCACATGTTTAACTCTGTTACATATGCACACAACGAACAGAAGAGCGTAGAGCAGAATTAGGAGGGAATTCCGTCTCGTAGCGTTTGTGCACTGTTTTGAAATGCCGCTCTAAATTACCCTTCTTCGGTAAAGCCACGCTCGCATTGCAGATGAGACAGATGGACTTTCAATTGGAATAAACAAAAAAATAATCATCCTCCCACTCAGAGTGAAAATGATATATTTTGGGCTTTTTTGCTTCTGCCATAATTGCGGTCTTGTGTGTGTGCGGACTGTCACTCCTGTTGACACGGACAACGTCAGCTAACTAGTGCCCACTGCCCACCAGCCACGCCCCGACACATGGGGTCACGCCAATCACAAAGCTTTGATGCGTTCAAGTGCATTATTCTGGCACAGGAAGATTATGTTATAGGACATTAACGATAAAACAGAATATTGTTGTTCTATTTTTAGACACATCTCGCGATCAACTGGGAATCTCCCCGCGATCGACACTAACAACACAACACCCATCAGAGCACGGTGCAAAGTCTCTATGCGTCCGCCGTTCTTATTAAACATCCATGTAGTCCGCTCACTCCGCTATATAGAAAACTGTAGTTTCCCTAAAGCAGACGCATATTCATTACGTCCGCTGGCGCATCATAAATACGTCGGATAGTGAAAGTGCAGTCGGATTCTCAAAGCACCGCAGTTTCTTCTCCTAAATCCTTTTGAATTCTCCTATCCACTATTCCTTAACGCTGACGTTTCACACATAGGTCAAGGAATAGACGATAGGAATAGACAATAGCTGATTTTTTGACTATTCGACTGCAGCCTAAGTATTCTCTCCGCTTTGCTTGACAAACCCCGTGATTAGTCCTCAAGCTCTGTGATTGGATGTTGGAGTGGCAGTGCGCCAAGGTTACGCCGAGCGTCAAACAGCACTTTGAAATGGAATGAAGCCACGGCAGACTATCCAAAACATGATTCGAACGAGTCCAACCCCACCCACGGAGATGAAAAAGGTCGGAGATGAAAAACTTGGGTCACAGGTTCCTCAACAGTGCATTACAAGACATCTATCAATATGTGTGTACCTTCACCATTAAACTGTCACATTCTGCACATTTCTTATTCTATCTACATACATCTTATAAGACTATAATTAATATGTATAATATCAGTTAAAATAAGTGCTTCAACATAGTTAACATTGCAGGAAAGTTGATTGTCAAGTCCCAAAACAAATGATGCAATATATTAAATGTTAAGTACTTTGTCAGGCTTAATATTTATCTGTAGATACCCCCAAAGCGTTTTGCTTTAACCTAAAGTATTCTTTAATGTTTATATAAAGCCTTATTAGTTTGTCTGTTTTGCACATCCTCCTATTAATATCTTTGGACATCCGGCACTAAACTGTTTTATTGTAGAGACCACTTACAGCAGGGGTGCCCACACTTTTTCAGCTTCGGAGCTACTTTTTAAATGACCAAGTCCAAGTGATCTACCTACCCAATCTGTGCCCCCACGCAATGTCATGAGGCCCTCTGTGCCGCGAGCATCGACGGGGGGGGGGGGCGGTGCTAGTGAACTGCGAGCACCGGAACCTCGCAGCAGCACCTCGCAGCGGCGGAGAAACTGTGGCTTCAACGCAGCTTCACATTCACTTGAATGGGGTGACGTCACGCTTTGCCGAACTGCATTGTGGTTCCGTCGCTTCGCTTTGCTCGAGTTGCTCACTTCAAAAGTTGAGAAAAGTTCAACTTCTCAAGTGTCAGCCAATCAAATCATATGTCAGTACAAGCTCTAGCCAATCAAACCATTGTTGGTCGAGCTTCAGACACGCCCGCCGGCAAGCTTCAACGCACGCTGCCGTGTGGACGCTGCGTTACACCAATAGCGCCGCATAAGTATTGCGCTTCAGATAAGGCTAGCAAAAAAGAAAAGAAAAAGAAAAAAGTTAGCCTTTTCATCTCACCTGAGGTGAGATGAAAAGGCTAACTTTTTTCTTTTTCTTTTCTTTTTTTTTCAATGCCATGCGATCTACCCACACTACCTTTGCGATCGACCGGTCGATCGCGATCGACGTATTGGGCACCCCTGACTTACTTCTTCTTGATATTTTCTATTCTATATTTCTATCATTGACCTTCTACTTTCCCCCTATTTTGTATGTACTCTTAATATTTTTATGTTTTCATCAAATATAACATATTCAACAAAAAAATTCAATAACGTGCTTGAACCACTAGGTGGTGTGGGTTAACAGTGTTAACACAATAAAATATACTGCTGTTTCCTAGTTTAGTTTATGATGGATGTATTTTGTTATCCACACATATATTGTTTTGATATTTGTAACACCAAAACCAAATAATATTATAAAACATATTATTAAAATTAACTCTTATTTTGAAAATACAGCTTCCTGTGTTCGAATGAGCTGCTCCGACCCTCGGTCCTGACGGACTCCAAAAGTCCGACATTATACAATCAAACAAATGAATAAACACAAGGATAATTGTGTCTTATTGTTGAGTAAATAACAGTGTGTGGTTTAGAAAATAATACAAAATTAGAAGGAAAAAACGATGACACAATACAGATTTCAGTATTCTGAGCCCCTACTCTCCCACTAACTGACGGCAACAAAAGTCCGACATTATACAATTAAAATAAAGAAGTAAAAACAATAAGTGTGGCTTGATATTGAGTAAGAAAAAGGTTGATAAACGCTGTGAGAATGGGTCTGCGGAGAGCATTTCTCCGCGATCCCAACTCGTCTATTACCAACGTTCAGGGAGCTCTATACAAATCAATGGGACTCCCTGATAGTTGAAAGTCTACGCTAAAGGGCCCCCACTGCGTTTGATAGTGACGACAAGGCAGGTCTCACTTGAAAAAGAGATCGTTTGATCTCAATGGGATTTTACCTGGTTAAATAAAGGCTACAAACAAACAAGGGATCCTGACATAACGTCACTATAGTACGAGTTGGGAGTGAGAAATGCCTTAATTCTTCGTGGCATATACTTAACAAGGTGCTGGAACATTCCTCAGTGAGTGTATATATTTTTACGCTTTTATATTGAAATACGATGTGCACCTTTTTACTTAACTTATGATGATTATTATTGTAAAAATAAAGCAACTGTCACGAAACCTTATATCCTCCTGGGATAAATAAAGTATTCTGTTTTTATTAATTAAAGCGACATTCTTTTCAAAGAGGTACAAACTGAGGGAGTAAGATGGAAAACTAAACAGGGAGGAGTCAGTCAAATCTAGTATTTTTGAAATCTCTCCAACTCTAAGCTCACACACACACACACACACACACACACACACACACACACACACACACACACACACACACACACACACACACACACACAGCCCTGTAGTCCACTGAGATTATGCAATTGAATTTGTGTTATTCCATCATAATCCTGCCTGGGTATTAACGTTTAAACTTTTATGAGCAGAGTGCAGCAGCTCCACAGAGCTCTCTTATTCTCCTCTTCTTCAACACCTGTCCGACTTGTTTTGTTTCTTTGACAAACACACATGCAAAGTTATTAATTAATTTCCTTTCTTTATTTTCCATTTTTTTCTTTTATTCTAAACAGTCACAAAGTGCTACCAAAACATACACTAAAGACACAACATCCACGGAAAAACCGCAACATTAACTTTAATTAAATGTATTATGTCAACAAATTTCACATTAGGTTAGTTGAAAGCAATAACATTAAGTTGAAACTATTCTAAAGTCAACATTTCAGTTTTTTCAGTGTACATCAGTGTTAGTTTTGGCAGTGGATTTTCACAAAAAAAAGTATTTAAGCTGAAGTTAATATTTTAGATTTTCAAATATTTTCATGATTGAAAACAGTTTTGTATTCCTTTCAGTGTAGTATCAGTCGCTTCAAATCCTTTTTCTATACGTTGTTCCAAGCAATACCTATAAAAGTATTACAGTGTAATTTCAGTCAGACAACTCACGTGTTTCTTTAGAATGTTTATTAGAAGCAGCATATAGTTTGAGTTTGGCATCTAGGCTCGGGCCTCATCACTCCATAGATGTACACAGAACATTGAGTGATGATTAGATAACTATCCCCCGAGCCTACAGGTGGAAGCTGGGGTGGTGCGGACAGACGAGCAACAGCAACGTGAAACACAGCAACATGAACACAGCATCATCGTGGAAGCAGCAGCATTATCGAGGCAGAGGCAGAAGACCTGGCAGCTTGAATAGAGCGGCAGGTTTAGGAGAATGTGTTTTGTTGGTTGTCAGAGGGACGAGGTGCGTCACGTGGAAATGTATCATTGGTGCTCGAGTTGACTGCCTGAACTAGCTCGCAGGCTTCGCCCCATTTGTGTATATCACACTAAATAAACCTGTATGTATTCCAAAAGGAAATAAAAGAAAAGCGAGACGTAGTGAGAAGGACAGAATTTTTTTTTTTTATTTAGCCTTTATTTATACAGGTGTAAAATCTCATTGAGACACAAGGTCTCATTTTCAAGAGAGACCTGTCAGTGGTAACACTACCACACAAAGTTACAGACAGACAGGACACTAAACACAGAGGCAACACTAAAATACAACATCGTAAAAAAAAGTAGTCATTGAAATCCATATACAGTAGTCAGATATAGCAGGTGCAAACACCCACAGATGATTTCTCCAGCTTTTTTTAAATTAGTTTAAAATCCGTGATGGGTATCAAACTGGTCAGCTTAAGTTCCTGCTGAAGTGTGTTCCAGGTCGAGGGGGCAGAGTATGATATGGCTTTTTTCCCAAGCACCGTGCGTACTGAGGGGACGGACAGAGTGATGTAATTTTGAGATCGTAGTCTATAGCTGTACTGTTTGTGTGATATGTAAGTGGATATGTAGAGGGGCAGCAGTCCAAGCATAGCGGTATAGATGAGTTTGTACCAGTGCAGTGATCTGCGCATTGATAATGATGTCCAGTTGACTAAAGAGTACAGTGTGCAATGGTGTGTGAGGGGTTTACAGTTGGTTATGAACCTCATAGCCCCATGGTAGACAGCATCCAGCAAATGAAGGGAGTGAGCTGAGGCGTTCATGTACACCAAGAGCGGCAAAAATGTGGCAGCTTCAAGCCGTTTCCTCGCACTTGTGGAGAAGCAGGCCTTATTTCTAAAAAAGAATCCCAGTTTTAATTTCAATTTCCTTAACCTCTTAAGCCCTGAGCCTGTTTTTCAGGTCTCAGGCTCGAAAATGACATTCCCAGAACAAATGACCATATCTTCCCTTCTAAAAGGGTTAAATTAATAATCTTTATTCTCAAAGTAATGATAAACCTGTGAGTTGGATGTAGAAAAGTCAGAATCAATATAGATGTTTTTTATTTTAAAGAAAATTCAGATTTTACATAGTAAAAAACTGTAAATTATAGTGTCCGTCCAAAAATTATTTTTTACTTATAGTGAAAACTACCCTTGGATGATGGGTTAGCAGACTAAAAGCTTTAGGAATCCAAAGTACAACATATAATAAGTACCCTGTATCAAGATTGATGCAAAAACAAGTGACATTTGACCTTTTTAGAGAGATTTAGCCAAAAACCCCCACTTCTGGGGTCATTTGGGTGGATTTGACCTATCTCTGGCCCCCCTTGCTGATGAATGAAATCTCTTTATAACCGCTAGAGCCAATGGAATCGAGGGAAAGTTATATACACACCAAAACGTTAACAAATAAGGAGTGAGAGTGACGCGTTACCAAAACCGGAAGCTGCATACACTCTGGTGGCTACCATTAGCAGCTAACTTTTCCGCTCCGATTTTTACATAAAAAATGGAATTATGGATTATAAATAATTTTTTAAAAGGTACAGGTACATTATCAACCTATGGATCAACAGTTGCAGACATTTTTTTTTTCGTTTTAATGCCATTGAACACGTCTTTTGACCTAATTGACAGCTACGGTGAGACGATCTGCCGTAAAAGCTCCGTAAAGGTACGTGTTGTGATGTCTGTGTTTGCTTCCCCTGTCGCAAGTTCGGATCGCTCAGTGATGATACTATACCTAAATAATCAGTGGAGTCTCAGCTTTAATAGGCTATATTGTATGTGCAGCTACGATAAGTAATACGGGTATCTTTATCTTGAATTGTGTGCCGCAGTGCGTTAGAATTTTTTCGCTCAGGGGTCATTTAGACCCTTCTTATGAGACTTGTGTTTTGTTTTGGTAAAAATGGTTCATATCTTCAGTTAGCTGAGATTCTTCCCGTTAATCTGGTGTTACACATTAATAGTTTCATAAATGTTAAGAAGCCCTGAGACATTATCTCGAAAACAAAAAGGTGGGAGGGGTCCAATGGGGGGACCGCCGTGCTTAAGAGGTTAAGAGATTGTCAATATGTGACCCGCTCTATCGAAATCAGTCGGAAGTCGCAACGGCTCATTTCAAAATAAACGTGGATTTGCGTAAAAAACTATTTTTTCGGGGTTCGGGTGTTTTGTTTGATTTTAAATAAACAAAGTCTTGGCTTTCAGAATATGAAACTTTTATTTCCAAAATCACATGATAAATACATTTTTGAAGCTTGTAAAGGGAAGATGACAGGCACCTCTCACTCGCACTCTGCTGTTCCGCAGCGCCGCACCCCCTCCCTCCGGCTGAAATTATGAATGTAAGGCATATAGTAATCATAGATAACACGGCAGGGTCCGTTACAGTTTGTTTTCATCTGATTTCAAATAAACAAAGTCTTGGCTTTCAGAATATTAAACTTGTTTCGGCAAATTTAGATGATAAATACAACTATGAAGCTTGTAACGGCATATTTACAAGCGGAGAACGGAGTAATTTAACGTCACAGCAGGCATAACAACAGCCGGTGTTTCTCGTGAGTGTTTTCCCTGGGAAACAAACACAATATACACAAACGCAAAAATACACAAACACACACACACGTATACACTCACACACACACTCGCGAGCTTCCCCCAGACCAGTAATCCAAACGGAAATATTTTCCCTCCGGACTATTTTGATCATTTGCTCCGCTAATAATCAATCAGATCGATGGATTCCAGAGAAGAGGAAACTTTGAAGGCCTTTTTCTCAAAATGATGACTCTGTGACAGTCATTACATAATGTGACATATTTTGCTTAATATTTGGAGTACAAAAACAATCCTGATATCATTAGAAAGCTAGGAATCTCCTCTTTCCAACAGTGTATACAACTCAAAATGTGTCTCCGGGTCAATGCGACTGATTTCGATAGAGCAGGTCACATATGTGGTTTGAAGCAGAGATTTTCATCTATAGTGATGCCTAAGTATCTGTAGGTGTTAACAGCTTCAATGGGGTTATGCTGTGCAGACATGATGCAGGGAAGAACAGTTGGTAACCTTTTCTTATTGGAAAATATGACTTTTGTCTTATCTGAGTTTAACACCAACCTAAGGTGGAACAGATGTGACTGTCAAAAAAAGTGTCAAAAGCAGACTGCAGACGTTCAAATGCAAGGGCAACAGTGCTAGCACAACAGTACACAACAGTATCATCTGCATATAGATGTACAGAGGCATCAATACTTTGACCCACATAATTTATATAAATAGTAAAAAAAGGGTCGGTCCCAAGACCGAACCTTGAGGAACACCTCTGGGCACATTAAGAAAGCTTGAGGAGAGACCGCTGAATTTTACACATTGCTTGCGATTTGAAAGATAGTTTGCAAACCAACCAACAGCTTGGTCAGACAGGCCTATATGAGATCACTTCTGGCATAGAATGCCATGGTCCACAGTATCAAATGCCTTGGATAAGTCTATAAAAAGGGCAGCACAGTAGCTCTTTGCGTCCAAGCCTTCAACAATGTCATTCACTACTTTCAAAGCAGCCGTTACTGTACTGTGCTGCTTCCTAAAGCCTGACTGGTGAGGAGATAGAATGTTGTTCAAGCTTAAATATTCTTTGATTTGATCATTCACCAGCCTTTCTAGTACTTTAGCTAAAATAGAGAGCCTGGAAATTGGTCTGTAATTATTCATCACCATGGGATCACCACCTTTCAATAAGGGGAGAACATTTGCAGTTTTCCGAACATCTGGAATGACATTGTTTGTTATAAAAAGATTAAAAACATGACACAGTGGTTTGGCTATAATATCTGCAGCTAGCCGTAAGAAATAAGGGGGGAGATCGTCCGGGCCTGCTGTTTTTTTGGGGTCTAGGCCCGTTAGAGCCTTACAAACCTCCCCAACATTGAAGGGGTTGAAGGAGAAAGTGTGGCTACTGGAGGCATGACTGGTGGTGATGGAGGGAGATGATTTACCAAAAGATAATGTGTCAAACAAGGAACTGGAGGCAATACAATGTTTATTAAAACAATTAAAGGTAGGGTAGGTAAGTTTGAGAAACTGGCTCGAGATCGCTAGAATTTGAAAATACACAACCGGAGAAAATCTGCCACTTCCTTATAGAGCCCCTCCTCCAACACACACGAACGCGCACATGACCAATGAGGGCATGAGATAAGTTTGTGCACAGATGGAAGGCTGACAGGCAGGTAGGCCATCCAGTTATTTTAGCCGGGCCGGCTAAAATGATTGGTCGTGCTTTTTACAGTACTACAGCTTCCACAGATGACATTTTTTTATGGATTTTTTGTCAAAGCACTTAAGATATTCATTGCTATCGGGATGTTAAGAGCATTCCATGGAATATAACAAAAAGTGTATCTCGAGCCGGTTTCTCAAACTTACCTACCCTACCTTTAAGCATCTCTGTCTTATTTGACACAGGGGTGGAGTCAACAACAATGTTAGGAGGCAGCTCTAAGGAGCGAGAGCTGGCAGAGAGGGATTTTATGGTATGCCAAAATCTCCTAGGATCGTTTAAACTGGGATAAGTAAAAATCGCTTTTGGCTTTTTTAATGGAAGCAGTACAGCGATTACGCAGTTGACGAAAAAGAAGCCAGTCAGCCTCAGAGCCTGTCTTCCTCGCAGCAGCCCAAAGGAGATTCCTCTTGCGTAAGAGGGCTGCCAGATCAGAAGTGAACCAGGGGGTATCATAGCCCTTCACCCTGAACCGGAGCATGTTTATCTAAAAAATAACAAAAACTGTCATAAAAATACTTCCAAGCATGGTCAACATCACCAATCAATAAAATACGATCCCATTTAAAATGAACTAAGTCATGAAGAAAGGCTTGCTCTATAAAGTGCTTAACATTTCTTTTCAGAACAACACAGGGTTTGGTACGGGGGATTTTGGTATCCCTAATCGCACCAACTAGACAATGATCACTTAGGTCATTAGCAAAGACCCCGGTTGCAGTATATTTATGGGGTTGATTAGTAATTAAAAGATCGATAAGAGATGATTTTTTTAGACACCTGGTGTTAAAGGAGAGGTGTCATGGCCATTTCCACTGATCATAATTCCATTGTTGAGGTATACTAAAATAGATTTATACTGTGCATTTTTCCAAACTCACATTGGTTTCTCATACAGCATCTCTGTAAACTACTTGTATTCACTGAATTTCACTATTTGCCTTTAACGGCTCGTTGTAGCTCCAAAAGCTCCAGCCCCCACCCTCCCTGTGAGCACAGTGTGCTCTGATTGGTCGGGACGTTGTGAATCGCGCTGAGCTCCGTGGAGGTGTTGCTTCCTTGTTTAGGATACATAGCGAAACACAGCCAAACTCATCCTGAGCACACACAAACTCACATCCGAAGTAAAAACAATAAGTGTGGCTTGATATTGAGTAAGAAAAAGGTTGATAAACGCTGTGAGAATGGGTCTGCAGAGAGAATTTTGCCGCGATCCCAACTGTCTGTTATCAGCCTGCAGCCAGGGAGGAGAAATCAGCTGAGCTGCCTGCTCCCTGCACACAGATGTGTGTGTGAGGAAGTCAGTGGATCGGTCAATTTGGACCAATCAGCGGGGGCTTAACGTAACGGCTCCGCGGACGTAACGTAACGGCTCTTCGGGATTGGTCCATTTCGTTCCGGGTACCGCTTGACATCATGCCGTACCCGGAACGAAATGGAAGACTCAAATGGCCAGTGACGTATCTCCAACGAGGCGTTTTGGGGAGGTATTTTCTGTGTTAGAGTTTTACTCGCTACAGGGTGTACTTTGAGGGTTTTGACTCTGCACACCGTTTACATGCATAAAAACCTTCATAACACACAAGGGGACGGGTAATAACCGGAAAAGCATGACATGGGAGCTTTAAGACGAGTAGGACTTTCAATTACTTGTGTACAATTTAGAGACATACAATGAGCTTTAAAATCATCAGACACTGGTGAAAGCCAGTCCCAGTTAAAATCACCTACCAGGATGATTTCCTTAAACTGTAGTTGAGATAAAAGCTGCATTAGCGAGGATAATGTGTTGTTTGTAGCAGAAGGGGGCCTATAGCAACCAACAACAGTTAAAAACTGACCACCAGATAAATCAATCTTTAGTGCTAAGATTTCAAACTGCTTAACAGCAGATTTGGAGAAGATGACCTGTGCAGCAAGATTATGTTTTACGTAAATCGCCACGCCACCACCTTTCCTGGGGCGGTCCGAACGATAAATATTGAAGCCGTCAATTCCGACATCTTTATCCAATATTTTCTTTGAAAGCCAAGTCTCAGAAACAATAATTAGATCAGCTCCAGTTGACTCTGACCAAATTCGCAACATATCCATTTTGGGAAGCAAGCTGCGAGCATTTACATGGATGATGTGTAACCCAGACAAGTTCTTAAAGTCCGTCGGGGTATTACATGCCATTAAAGGACCAGGATTAGGCTGAATACCAGACAGAAGTAGAAGCAACATGATTAAGCACTTCTGCTTACATTTCGTTATAGTCGGGAGACTAGAAGAGTTAGAAGAAGAATACTGGCAAAGGGCATCTGTGGTTTCCCACGGTGAAGGCCCAAGGAAAACAACTGGCAGCTGCCTTCGACACTGTGGATCATAGTATCCTGCTGTTACGGCTTGAACAGTCCGCAGGCATCACAGGCTCTGCCCTTGCATGGTTTAGGTCTTACCTGACTGACTGTAGTTTCTCAGTGCAGTTGGGTATTTTCTCCTCTGCTAAAGCCCCTCTTACCTGTGGGGTTCCCCAAGGCTCGATTCTGGGCCCCATCCTTTTTCTACTGTACATACTGCCCCTAGGCTCAATTCTCACTAAACACAATATCCCCTTCCATTGTTACGCTGATGATGTACAGATCTATCTGCCTCTCAATCAAAATGCCAACTCACTACAGCAGCTGATGGACTGCTTAACAGAGATAAAATCCTGGCTGAGCCAAAACTTCCTCACCCTCAATGAGAGCAAGACCGAGGTCATCTTTTTTGGACCCCAACCTCCAGCCTCTCCGGTTGACATTCTGGGCTCCCTCAATAAAAACATCCTCCCCTCGGTCACGAACCTTGGAGTGACCTTCAATAGCGCTTTTACATTTGATAAGCAGGTCAGCACCGTAGTCAAATCCTGCTTTTTTTAAATACGACTATTGGCTAAAACCAAGTCGTATTTATCTTTTAAAGACCTAGAAAGGGTTATTAACGCCTTTTGGCGCGTTTCCACTACACGGCCTCGCTCGGCCCCGCTCGGTATGGCTGGGCCTCGTTAGGACTGGCTCACTTTATGGCGCATTTCCATTACAGTTTAGGAACTGGGGTAGTATCTATAGTAACGCAGTGTAGGCGGAGCCGTGACGTGATCTTCAGAAAACCCCAGAAAAACAACACAGCCGTTAGCTGTTAGCACTCAGAGCTCACAGCTCCTCATATATGTTCAGAAACTAGACAAAAGTTAAACAAGTACAAACCACAGACTGCCTGTGTCATGGTGAATACAGTCGCTGCTTTATTTATGTCTGTATAGGCCGTTGTTGTGAGTGTGGACGGTCGGAGCATATACTGCGTTAGCTTAGCCAATCTCCATTTAGAACACACGCATTTTAAAAGGTTTTTCGCCTGCCGTCTGTCTGCAGACTTGACAAAGCATTAATTCATGGTTTTTACTAACCGGTATCAGTATGTTGTTACTTCGGCATCATTTAGAAACGTGTATTACAATTAAATCACGGTCAAATATGTCCATCTTGTTGTAGTTGTAGCCCCCTTGCCAGCGGTGCTCTCTCTAGTTTAGCATACTCAGCCCGACTCAGCCTCGTTGTCTCTGGCCCTAGACAAGCGATTTTATGAGGCCAGAAAAACTGTGAATTAGGACCCGCCGGCCGGTACTAGGCCAAGTGGAAACGCAACCAAAGACGGGCCGCTGACGTCACAGCCCTCTTAAACCGTGCTCCGCGCTGTAGTGGAAACGCGCCATTAGTTACCTCGAGACTGGATTACTGCAACGCTCTGTATGTGGGTATGGACCAGGCCTCAATTAGACGCCTGCAGCTAGTTCAGAACGCAGCTGCACGTCTTCTCACTGGCCATAAAAAGCGTGACCACATCACCCCAATTCGTGCCTCATTGCACTGGCTTCCAGTTTGGTTCAGAATAGATTTTAAACTCCTTTTATTTGTTTTCAAAGCCCTAAATGGGCTGGCTCCGGCCTATATAGCAGAACTTCTCCATCGCTACACCCCAGCCAGAGCCTTAAGGTCTGCTGACCAGCTGCTGCTGGTAGTGCCCAAGACTAGGCTTAAAACCAGAGGGCACCGAGCATTCGCAGCAGCGGGCCCCAGGCTCTGGAACACTTTGCCCCTCCATGTGAGATCGGCCCAGACCCTAGGGTTTTTTAAATCAACACTTAAAACTCACTTCTTCTCTCTGGCCTTCACTTAAATCCTAAAATGTGGATCTTATATTGAAAAATAAGGTTATTACTACTACTCATTCTTCTAAATCTTTTCTCTCTCTACTTCTCATATTCTAATAATAATAATCGATAATCGATTCTTTCTATCCTCTCTTTATCCAAAAACCTTTTCCCTCTCTGACCTTTTGAGGTTTTATTAGAGGGAAACAGGTTTGCAGAGAAGCTTATCCAGGCAGGGGAGTGTTATGACCGTATTCACAGCTTCCTCCCTACTTCTGCTAAATTCCAACTAAGGCTCCAGTGGGGCCTTTGTTCCCTGTGTGTGCCTCTCCACCTCTGTTTCTTACTCTTTTACTTGCTACCCTTTTCCCTTAACCTATCCTAAGGGAGTGCTTGTTCTTCCTTCTGTCTGTCTGTGTCTATGTATTCTCATGTTCCGATTAACCCAGCCAAATGTTTCTTTTTGTGTCTATATCTACGCCGGGATCCGGAGTCGAGGCTGATCCTCTTGCTGTGGTCCTGTGCCCTGGATCCTCTATCCTGAGTTCTGGATTAAGTCGTGGACTTCGGGTCGTGGCTGGGCCTGTCTCTGCGGTCCTGCCTGGCTCTCGTCATGCTGCTTCCCTGATGGCTCCCCAGGGTTCCTGCAGGTTTCACCTACTCAAATTTAAGACTTTTTAAGACCTTTTTAAGACCACTTTGAATAGAATTTAAGACCTATTTCACGGCAAGAAAGTATGAAGGAAAATTGCTATGAAAGAAGAAATACGTCCCATAATTACTTACAAAGTAAATGTAAAGGCATAACAGAACTGTGTTAGCGTGTTAGACAAAAAGTGTATGTGTCTGTGTGTGCTTGTGTGTGTGTGTTAGGGGTGTGCAATTAATCGTATTTTAAATCGCAATTACGATTTTGGCCTGCCACAATTACGAAATTATTTAGCTTTGCTCGGTTGTGACAGTGCACTACAACATATTTGATCTAATTAATTTTAGTCTAATTTATTTGTATTTATCATATTTATATATGTTTAGTAGCTTGTGGAAGTGCGCTCCAAAATATTTGTTGATCTTGTTTATTGGTATTTATTATTTTGATATTATTTATTTAAATGTATAATTTATTTAATTTATTTTTGTATTGGTTTTGCAGTTGAATTATACGTTCAGGGTAATCAACAGTTAAAAAGATACTGTTCAAATTATTATTTGTTTTAAAGTTCAATAAATGGATGTTTTCAAAGTCAATGAATAATCGTATTTAATAATCTTGATATCAATTATTGACCAAAATAATCGTGATTATGATTTTTGCCATAATCGAGCAGCCCTAGTGTGTGTGTGTGAGTGTGAGTGTGAGAGAGAGAGAGAGAGAGAGAGAGAGAGAGAGAGAGAGAGAGAGAGAGAGAGAGAGAGAGAGAGAGAGAGAGAGAGGAGAGAGAGAGAGAGGAGAGAGAGAGAGAGAGAGAGAGAGAGAGGAGACAAGAGCTATATTCAGAGCTCTGCTGCCTTGGCTACAATCTTTCATCGTTGCTGTTGTATGATTGGTGTTTAGCTACGGTATTTAGCGTCTACGGCACCTCCGCTTTTAGGGTTGACCCCAAACGTCGCCCAGAGGTCCGCCGGTGTTGTTGCAGGAGCTGCTGCACTAGCTAACGCTACATTAGCATACGCTACTTTCTTTTGCAAAAGGTGCAGCGGGCTTCAAACACGTTCCCCTCCACTGGTTTCAACCAAGCACTAAATTCGATGTTTTCCAACCAAATACGGTTGAACTTACACTTCCCCATATTTATTTTTAAGTAGATTCTAAGATACATGAGTTTCTGACTGCCGCTAGCTGAAGCTTGCTATGTTACTAGCTGGGTGTTCTCCAATAAGGGGCCGGGGGAAACAAAGTTAGTGATTACTGGTTCCATGTTGATTTATTTCAATACAAATTGTTGGGGGGAACTGAAAGGCTCTTACCGTACTGGTTACTTTGCAGCCCGGACATTTCCCCCAAAACACATTTAGACGCGATCTCAACACAGAAGTACCTTTCAAATCCGATCATTTTTAAGACCTTCTAAATCATATTTAAGACCTTTCTTATTTTTTTGGTCATATTTAAGACCTTTTTAAGGCCTTAAATTCAGATTATCAAATTTAAGACTTTTTAAGACTTTTTAAGACCCCGCGGGAACCCTGCTCCCACAGCATTGTTATTGACATCTTCGTGGATTCATCTTCTTATTATAGACACATGCATTTCCAAACATTCGGTCTACCTACGCTGTAAAATGTATTATCTCTTCGATTTACACACGGCATCTATTGCACGTCTGTCCGTCCTAGGAGAGGGATCCCTCCTCTGTTGCTCTCCCCGAGGTTTCTCCCATTTTTCCCTTTGAAATGTGGGTTTTTCTCTGGAAGTTTTTCCTTGTACGATGTGAGGGTCTAAGGACAGAGGGTGTCGTTTTTTCTCATACTGATATTCTGAACAAACTGTGCTGTTGTATTTGCTGTAAAGTGTCTTTACTGTAGGGTATTTTTATTATATGTACAGCACTTTGGCTCGACCAAAAATCGTTTAAAAATGTGCTATATAAATAAAACTTGATTTTATTTTATTTTATTTGAAAACTTGAAACTTGAAAACAACAGCTCTCGCGAACCTAGGGGCAGTAATGAGAAACAATACCAAAACTAATCACATGCGACAACCATCCATTATGTTCATGGCCCAGTGTGGATGTCACACCATCTGTGGTAACCAGCCGCAGGCGTAAGGAGTCTGGGTTGCCGATAGCATAGCCGCTAAAACTCCATGCCACGACAAGGCAGAGGAACACAGGAAAATACGCCATCGTAATAGCCAGAGGGGAAGAGTGGGGCAAGATCCACTCAGCAGGTAAGCATAGGCCTACCCGATCCGCCGATGGAAGCCCGTCCTGGATAGAAGGGGCCCGGACTACTGGCCTTGCAGGGCTCGGCGCCGGCGATGACAGTTGGCAGTAGCCTCCACACGAGCGAAGCCCACTCTGTGTTGCTAGTGAGTTGAACGGGGCTCGGTCCTCCGCAGGAAAACACACCGGGCCTTGGTCCGGAGAAGAAGATCAATCTTGGGGGATATGACCGGACAGTGCTCCTGTCCTGGTGTTCAGGTATGGATGCAAAACCCCACAATGTCAGACTATCGCTTGTTGAAGAGAAGTCTGGAAAGAGTTATGCTAGTTAGTTAGCATCCACAGCACCAGCAGGTAAACCTCCACATCAGAGGCCGACAGGTGCTGCGAGCGTGTGAGTTTACTTCTTGATGATGAAGCTGTTCAGCCAATAGCATAGGAACCACCGTACAAACAGCAAAGGCAGGAGTAGGAGTGTTGAGGCTGATGAGTGTTGAGGCTGCAGTGAGTGTTGAGGCTGCAGTGAGTGAGTGATTACTGCTTACAGTAACAAGCATAAATTGACACGTGTTCCTGGATATTCTAACACAAAATTCTAACATGAGATATCATTTTAAAAAACGTTGCATGGGAATACATTGAATCCTTTACTACAACTGATTATCAAAATGCGTTTGAAGGTTTCTTCAAAATCAAGCATTGGCAAGGAATGTTGTGTATTAGACACACACACACACACACACACACACACACACACACATAATGACGTCAGTCTGTCAGTCTCGCAGTGTCTCTGGGGTTCATCCAGGAAGAGACAGAAGGCTGAGCAGCCAGAGGTAAAGACCTCCACTGTGTGTGTGTGTGTGTGTGTGTGTGTGTGTGTGTGTGTGTGTGTGTGTGTGTGTGTGTGTGTGTGTGTGTGTGTGTGTGACACCACCTGAAGGTTAATTATTTGTCCTTAATACTCTGCTTTATGTGTTTAGTCCAGTAAGACTGCATTTAAGGGGAACATTGTTAGTAAGCTGCCCGGTGATGACCATGAAGAAGCTTGTGTGTGTGTGTACCTGTCATAATTTTAGTGAGGGCAGATATATATACATACATACAAAGCTTTCCTACGTTACATCAGAAAGCCCTGTGATAATTCTTTTTTTTTTTACTCTAAGAATTCTTTAATATTTTTCATAAATAGAAAACATGTAAAAAAATTCAGGCTGTCTTTAAATCTATAAACATAAGACACAGGAGTGATATGTTCAACTCCCCATGACACCTCTGATGGTGGGTAGATAATCATGTATCAACATGTAGACGTGAGAGGAAGCAATCAGGAGATCCTAAAAAAAAACGTTATTCAAGCAAGACACAGCAGGTAAAATCATTATCGTTATTCATGCGTTTGTCAATAACATGTTTGTGTGGAGAGAAAACATAATAAAACACATTTACGTGTTCATTTTACGGCACGTTCTCTATTTGTGTCTGCAGATTTATCCTAAATTCACAGAAAGTTATCCTCAGATAAACCTCACTTGAATATTGAAACATAACATTTGAGAACAATTGCAAATATATATTTTTGAGTGATTACAGGAAAGGTGAAGATAAGTACAGAGACCCATTAACAGACAAACAAAATCCATCTCGCAAAGTCTCCATCTCAAATAAATCCTCAAAGACAGAAGCGCACACACACTAATTTCTGATAATCTGTGGATCCGTCAGTCAATAGCCGCGTTCACACCGGAGTACTTTTCCCCGTACTTTTCGCGTTTAGTTCCGTTAGTACCCCTTATGTCGCGTTCACACCAAAAAGAGTACTTAATCTCGGGAACTTTTACCCCCATTTTTAGTGCCTGCTGAGAGATCGTACTTTCCTTGGGGAAAAAAGTGCCCCAGTTCTGATTGGCTGGGCGAATTGCAAACCGCGCCCCGTAAAACTCTGAAATGTTTTGCAGAGCCGCCATTTTATTTGCTCGCTACAAAAACCCAGCGCACCAACGGAGAGTAGTTTGTTTTGAAAGCAGTTATGGCAAGCATTAATAAATAATCGAAGCTGTGGAGTGATGAGGAGGTGTCGGCGCTTCTGGAAATCTACGCCGAGGATGGTACGAGCGCTTGGATGCTCTGCTAGGCCACAGACGTTTTCTCCGGGACAGCATCGACCTTCGATTCGGGCACGATGGTGTGGGAGGCCGCTCAAACGGCGGATTCAGTTGCCAACGATGACGACCACGACGAAGGTAAAATCAACTACATGCACTGGGGTTTTAATCTGCACAATAATGGTCTCAGATGTACTTTTATTTGCTCAGTAGATCAAGCTAGCCATGCTAGGCTGAACTGGCTAACACCGGCCCCCCGAGCTGGCTAATAACATCTAGCTAGCTAGATATTCTCGGCCGCTATGAAAACGTTTTGACTTGTGAATAACTGTGCAGTGTTTCTGTAATTTGCTTCACTAACTCATGGCACTAATCGTGTGTTTCAGGCGAGGCTGGACAACTCTCAGGATTGGAAACAAGCGAGCTTTCCCTTCCAGGGGCCTCATTCATAACGCCTTGCGTAGGATTGACGTAGGAAGGTTGCTTACGTAGTACAAAGCACAAAAATAGGTACATCAATTTTCCGCCATTTTCCGATTCACAAAACATTGCGTACCGGCGAGGGAAGTGCGTACGGCACTCCCTACGCCTGTTTCCCTTTATAAATCACAATCGACTCGTAACGCCCATATTTGCCTATACATAGTCAAAGAAACGCCCATTCATTCATTCATTTTGACTGACTGCATGAAGAAGATCGCAGGAAATGACGATAGAACAGCTAAAAAAGACATCTCACACCGTGTCAGATTTAGGTTATTGTGGGGAGGTCGAGATAAATCATATTGTTTGGTGGATGCAGTTTGAACCAGAGTAGCAGCATGGAGGTCGGATCGTCACCAAAATAAATAAATAAGTGGTCCGAAAAAAGTTAATGACAAAAAAAATACACATAACCTTCCTTAGGCAGTGTGTTTGTCCCGGGGACAGGAGACACCCCCTTGATGAGAAACTGTAAGAAATGATCGGGGAATCCCTCCGGAGTGGAGTCATGACGACTGGATCTGAATTATTTTTGTTGTATTTGGTGGTTTGTGTTCCAGCTGTCGATCAGCAACTATATATCCATAATCCACCAGTTAAAGGAAATACAACTAATGGATTGTGTTATATTAGCTGTACAATTTACCACATATGGTGTTCTTAGTTTCCATACCTCCTGTGTTTTACGAGCTACTTATCAAGTCTTGGCAAACGGCATAAAACACGATTAAACGTGATAGTATATAAAACCATGCTCGTATCTACAACCTATAGAAATGCAAAACGGCGTCAGTTTAGACGTAATTCTGTCCCCCTGCTTACCGCATCATTTATGAGAAAACATTTCATAACATTAACACAACATATTCGAGGTGGTTTTAAATAGCATATCCGTATTTATTTATTTCTCCAAGTTATGTTTTTGTGTGCACTGAGGAGTTTCAAACAGGCGTTTGTTTAATCATTTAAAGATTGGCTTTAATCAATGTTTGAAAATGAATTCTTCATATTTGATAAATGAGAGGTAACATTTTATTTATGGTATTATTTCCACATATTTCTCTCCATTCTTCCTTCTGCCAACGGTGTCGCAGTTTCTCGTCTCTCCCGTTTGTGTGCTTAGTGCGTACGCATGGGTTAGAGTTTGCGTGGAGGACAGCACATTTTCCCGTCAAGTTAGTATTTTATAAATCGCAAACATTGCGTAGAAACTGGCGTACGCCATTTTTTGAGCGTATATCCCTTTATAAATGAGGCCCCAGATCACAGCGCTTGCTCGTCCCCCTTACCAGCAACCAAACGCAAAGGTACACACACTGTAACTTGGTCTTGAAAGAACGTTACGCATCGAACTGATGTTCACAATCACGTTTATTTCCTTCTTGGTACAATTATGAAACAGCGTGAAAACGTATTCGCCTAGACCGGCGTTTACAAATTTTCGCGCCGTTTTTACTCTCTCACAAACATTGTAAACATCCGGCTTGCCTCAACAACATTAAACAAAGTTCAAGCATACATGAAGCACTCTTCAAAAATACAAAACAATAAATAAGGGCACTTTGAGCGGCAGCTACACACACACACACACTCAGTGTGTGTGTGTAGGCCTATATATATATATATATATTTGATGCTATTTGATCCTATATTATCTTCTACTATACACCTGCATTGTGTACACTGTCTTGTCCCGGCCTGCACCCTGTCCAATGTTGACTAGTAAACACATTCCTAGTATGTTGTAAAACTACATGGCGACTAAACAGATCTTGTATCTTGCTTATTTTCCCTCTTAGCAAAGCGGGCACGGGAAGTGAATTTCTTTGACACCGTCGAGGCGTTGGAGGACCGGCGTGCCGTGGTGAAAGAGTCGATGCACGGGGATCAGATGGTGCTGTTAACCAAGGCCCAGGAAACGGGAGGACAAGATGCTCACGATGATGGAGCGCCAGGCTGAAGTGTTGAAGCGGCAGATGGAGTGCCAGGAGCACCAGGATGAAGTGTCGGTGCAGGATGAGCGACAAACCACTTTTCAGAATGGGTTTCTGGAAGTGCTTTCCCAGCTAGTGAAAGCCAACAGGTCTTCCTCCCTATAGTTGCCACTGTTAACAATGTCTGCTGCTGAGCCTATCCCTACACCTGGGACAGTTCATTTTGTATTGTTTTTATTAATACTGACACACAACTTTGCACCAAGATGTGTATGCTGCTGAGCCTATCCCTACACCTGGGACAGTTTATTTTATATTATTGTTATTACTGTTATTATATAGTCTTGATACAACTGACACTTTATTTTATATTGATAATGTTAACTTACATGTACAACGTACACATTTTATTTACTTTAAAAATGTGAACTTCTATTTACTGTTATGTCTTGAGAGTGCAATAAAGAGAACCTACATGGCGATTAAACAGATCCTGTATCTTGCTTATTTCTCCTGACACTTTATCTTTAGTGACCTGTGTAGCATCCTATACATCACATGTAAGTGATTATTCTGATACCATCATGTTTCATCGGTTATAAACTGGCGAAGCTTTATTTGTCATTTATTTATCATCAATGTTGCAACCTTGTGGGGGAATGGCAGGGGCACATACACAAATATGATAATTTATATAATTTGAAATATTATTTGACCTAAAACTAAATGTTTTTATGATTATCCTCTGAGGAGGACATGGGGATTTGCAAACTTTTAATTCCCCCCCCATTTTACACAACACAAAATGGAGTCCACTATGGGCCGAAACTAACATGTAGGTTTCCATAGTGTTTATGGCAGACGGATGCAGTGGGTCTCAGGATTCAGGAAGATATATATATAATAAAGGTGGGTTTGCTGCTGAGCCTATTTACTGTGCATACAACACACCTGGCACAGTTTATTGTTATTATATTGCCACACTACACTATTGTAATGTTGCCTGTCTTCACTGGAAAATAAAAGAGAGAAACAAAAGCACTGTACAAAAGATCAGCTTTATTGTCAAAATGTTTACAATGTAAAATGTACACGCTGTTCAGATGCCTCATAAGGGCTGTGCGCGTGTCTTGCCCCCCAGCCTCGGCAATGGCTGGCCCATCAAGCTGGGTCGCCGGTAAGGCAGTCCATTCGTCCCTGTACTCATTACTTTCACAAAGGTTATGTAATATGCAACATGCTGCCACCTGGATTTTGATCTTGTCCATCTTGCAGTCGTTTCTTTTCATCAAGCACCGCCACCTGCCCTTCAGTCTGCCAAAAGCGTTCTCCACCACCACTCGTGCTCGGCTTGTTTTGTTATTGTACGCAAGTTGCTCAGGCTGCATTAACTCAGTTACAAAGTTGTATAACATGAGCACAAACAGCACAACTTCAGTCGACTCCATCTCCATCATGTCTGAGGTCGGAGGGTAAACAACAGACGCCTAATAGAGTGGCGAAGTCCCTCCCATTCCGGTTGAGCCCCATGGGACCTTATTTCGGAAAAGTTATGCATTGAAGTCAATGGAGAGAGAAAGATTATCTTTCGATCCCGTTTGAATTGTGCCACGAATTACACATATGATGTTTGTCAATTTAAAAGATAATTTTGCAAGTCAAAAAAAAAGAAATGTGCCGTAAAACTGTGAAGTAACACATTTGTTTGTGTGAAACGCTCAATGAACTACATCTCTGGTCAACCACACACGTCACCAAGATGGCCGTCACTACTGTCTTGTCAACAAACGATTGACTATCACCACAATGAAACACGTCCTGAAGAATGTCATGCAAAGCTGCCTGCCTGCCTTCCTTTGATTCTCTCTGAACTGCCTGGTCGTTTTAATGTTTAATGTCAACCATTTGTGCAGATAGCATGAAGTAGAAAAGATCGCCGATGCTAACGTTAGCGTTAGCATTTCTCCCCCGGAATTAAATGGTGTATTATAGAATGATCACACCGGTGACAGTACTATTCAAAGGGTTCACGAAATATGACTACTACTCTTACTGTTTAACATTTTGGGTTACTTCATGTTACTTCATGTTAAGGCTAATAAAAATGACAAGGCTGTAATGCTAACTAACGTGCTAGCTACTAGCTAGGTAGCTAACTTGATCAAGCCACTCCTGGTCGTTTCATCAGACGGGAAGCAAAAGAACGAGCAAGACCCATTGCTGGTATAATAACAACCTGGTACTAAGCACACAGGCATCTTGTTAAAGTTATCTTATCTTAGCCAGCGCCATATAGATAGATTATATCTATATTGCGCTGATCTTAGGTATCTGAATGGTGGAGGTAAACAATTGTGACATCACTTACGCGACTCTGGGATTTGTAGTCTTTCTAGTTACGTATTTTTCATAGTCTTATATTTCAACAGTTTTACGACAAACTGCGACTTTTTTGACATGGAAATGATTTTTTAAGTTTGACAAACATCATATGTGTAATTCATGGCACAATTCAAACGGGATCGAAAGATAAGTTTTCTCTCCCCATTGACTTCAATGCATAATTTTTCCGAAATAAGGTCCCATACCCCGGAAGTAAGTGGGAGGGACTTCGCCACTCTATGTACAGCGAGTGGGTGGGCGTTGCAGTATACGCGGGAAGTTTTTCTTCTTCTTCTCTTGTTTTTGTAGCGGATTGCAAACAACTTTAAGGTGCATACCGCCACCTACTGTACTCGCCGTGAGGTGGTTTGTGGCCTGCCAGTAAACCCAAAGCAGAAGAAGAAGAAGTGACGTCAGCGGCTCATTTGCGTAATCTTCCCTCAGGGAAAAGTACTCCGGTGTGAACGCGATCTGTACTAAGTGCCCTGGGGTAAAAAGTGCCGGGGCACTGAGTGCCGGAACTAAGTACTGCGCTAAGTACTAACTAAGTACTGCGCCTAATATGGCTATTTCACAATTAACATAATCATATACATCATAGATGATATTTGGGAAAACATTTGATTTGGAGAGGACTTAGGTTAAGGATCACATGTGAATTCACATCACAAGATGCACCATCTCCAACTCCAAATAGTCCTCACAAAGAAGAGAGCACACTTTCTGATAAATATCTATGGGGTTCATCAGTAAAAATGGCTACTTAACAATAAACATGGTCTTTTTTTATTCATTGAAAATACTAAACACATTGGTTTGAAAAGAACCAGAGATATTTTTATTCCACACATTCTTCTTCATGGTCATCACCGGGCACCTTACTAACAATGTTCCCCTTAAATGCAGTCTTACTGGACTAAACACATAAAGCAGAGTATTAAGGACAAATAATTAACCTTCAGGTGGTGTCACACACACACACACACACACACACACACACACACACACACACACACACACACACACACACACACACACACACACACACACAAGTTTGTGGCGGGCCATTTGAATATGGGCTCAGAACAGTCTCATAATACACACATGCACACAGAAGGATTCACACTTGTATTTCTGGATACACACTTGTGTTTTTCAATGCACACACCAATGTGTTCCGTTTCATATACATGTAAATAAAATCCAAATACAGAAAAAAGTTTTACATATGTATTTTTGATCCTCACATATTTGTTTTCCGTTTAAAACCGCTGCACCGGCAAACACAAACCGCTTTCTGTGCATGGATCGCTGTGCATTCGTGTGTGGGTTTTTTGAGACTCCCCTGACGGTGACCCGATTCGTACTTGTAATTTTTTCTATCTATAGCCAATCAGATGTCTCCTCAATTCTAAGCCAATCACATGAGCGCGCCCCCACGAGGGTAGATTTCTTGCGTTCATGATGTAGCGCTTCATGTACGCATTTTGCGCTGTCCGGAGCTGACAGGTCCATGGAGCCTGCCTGCAGGCGCTAATCTCAGGACACTTCCACTCTCAGTACATTGCCACTTTCACGAACAGGAAATGCATGCAAATACAAGCCTTTATATTATTAAGGTACAGTGCCACTTTCCGAACCATTAATGAATGCTTGTGTACATAAAAACGGTAGGCAAAACCGTTTTAAATGTGTGTTTCCTGTATGGCGAATACAGCTGCTTTATTTATGTCTGTATGAAGTTGTTGTGAGTGTGGAGGTAGCAGCTACAGGTTAGCTTAGCCTAATCGATCAGTGCACTACGAAGCCAGTGCTAGACAGTGAATTGTCAACGGGGGGGAGCCCCGCCGGTCATTATCGGCCGATATTCACTCTTAATAGTTTGATCGGTGCTCTCTATAAAGGCCGATCAGGAGAGCTGGATCTGATCGATATGGACATAAACGCGAGTGAAGTTTTAGCGAGCTGCATGAGAAACTGACGGGCTGTCAGGAGAGAGGGAGGGAGAGAGGAAAAGAGATGATCCTTACTCCCGTGTTATTAGCCATATCCGGTCATAGTCCGGTAATTACCTGCTAACGGAAACTCTGCTACACAATTCTTCTTCTTATTATTATTATTATTGAAACATGACCGGTAAGTTTCAAATTTGTCCGGTAAAATTAAATTCTGTCCGCGGAAACCCTGCTCCGGACAGCGCAAAATGCGTATATGAAGTGTCATGAACGCAATAAATCATACCCTCGTGGGGACGCGCTCATGTGATTGGCTTAGAATTGAGGAGACATCTGATTGGCTATAGATAGAAAAAATTACAAGTACGAATCGGGTGACCGTCAGGGGAGTCTCAAAAAACCCACACACGAATGCACAGCGATCCATGCACAGAAAGCGGTTTGTGTTTGTAGGTTCAGGGGTTTTAAACGGAAAACAAATATGTGAGGATCAAAAATACATATGTAAAACTTTTTTCTGTATTTGGATTTTATTTACATGTATATGAAACGGAACACATTTGTGTGTGCATTGAAAAACACAAGTGTGGATCCGGAAATACAAGTGTGAATCCTTTTGCGGATCATGAAATACAAGTGTGAATCCTTCTGTGTGCATGTGTGCATTATGAGACTGTTCTGAGCCCATATTTGAAGGTGTTAATAACAGGAGATAGAACTGCGACTTTTGGTAATTAGTAGTCAATAAAGGTTTTGATTTGCAATATTTATATAACATATCGATATGTGTATGTAGTTACATCAATATGTTTTTTTTAAAAAGTAAAATTCGCTAATATTTGAGGATTAAGATAAGATAAGAAGTACCTTATTTATACCAATTTGGGAAATGTTTGCGTTGCATCAGCAAAAGACAAGGCATTGTACATTAGAGAAGTTAAAAGACTAGAAATAAACAATCCAAAATGAAAATATACATAGATAGTGTGAACAGCTATCTTACCTGCCATGTTAACATATACATGTTGGGCTAACGTTGCCTTGGTTAAAGAGCCTGTTGCTGTTGTTTATTGCTTTGAATTCTTTAAAACAAATGTTTTGTTCTTAAACCTGTATGGTAGTCAGAAGCATCACATCCTAATGTTTATTGATATATTTAGAGGGAGGGGATGGCAAGGAATGTTTCAAAAATTCAGATTAGATTAGTTTCTACCATTTCTTTAATTTATGGTGGTTTCAGTAATCCCATGGTAATAGAGAACCGCAGTGACGCGTCCTAAAACCCGGAAGTAAGTTAGCATTTTTACCACGTCCGGTTCCTTCGACAAAAAGCAATGCAATTTCTCCATAGGATTTTGGAAAATAGCTCGAAATAAGGTCTGTGTTTGACACAAATTGAAGAGACAGATCACGTTTTGTTCTACGACATTAAATTAATTTTCTTTTTTCTCAAAGCAATGATAAACCTGTGAGTTGGATGTAGAAAAGTCAGAATCAATATAGATGTTTTTATTTTAAAGTAAATTCAGATTGAACATTGTAAAACAATTTAAATTATAGTTTCCGTCCAAAAAAAAACATTACTTATAGTGAAAACCACCCTTGAATGATGGGATAGTAGACAAAAATGCTCTTAACCTTTTATTTTTATATTGTCATATTTTATCCAATATGCTCCTTTAGATAACTTTTTACTTATTGTTCCTTATAGCTTTGTGAAGCACCTTGAGATGACGTTGTTTTTAAAGTGTGCTATATAAATCAAATGTATTATTATTATTATATTATTATAAAAAGCTTTAGGAAACCAAACTATAACATATAATAAGTGCCCTGTTTGTTTACTGTTTAGAAGTCTCAAATGTGCACTCAAATCCATATCAATAGTGATGTATCACAAAAATAGCTCTCTTCCTTATTATTGTGTAACGTTAACTATATTATACTAGCTTGAACTCCAAAATGGATATCCTCATTTCACCACCGCCAGGCTGTCTTCAGGGATGACTGTAAGGATCCCGATGGAGCTGTTGGAGATGTCCAGGTCATCACAATCCTATAACATAAGCAACAGTAAAATTACAACCACAATAACATTTTAATGCAGAGTTTACCTTGGCCTGCTGAAGGCCCACTTTTGGCCAGTATCATAACAAAAGCTAAAATATATGTATGTAACACAAGATAAAATAGATTGGGCATCCTGTGGCGTATAATTTAAAGGGGACCTATCATGCAAAATGCACTTTTGTACGTCTTTTATACATGAATATGTGTCCCCGGTGTTCCAGGGAACTCACCAAGTGCCAGAAAACACAACCCTCTCTATTTTCCTCCATACCCAAATCTCTAAAAAAGGGGCTGCAACCAAGCGGCAAACTCTGGGGAAGAGCTGGGACGCCAATACGGAAGTGCCACAAACTGCAGTTCATATATTGGCCGATAGGCGATGACTGCAGAAAGGAGCAATTTCCATAGACCCCCATGTTAAAATGCCCAATTTCACAGCAGAAAAAAAAAGTTTCTAGCCCTGGATGCAATAAATATTATTATGTATATAGTTAGATTCCACCTTCATGATTATGAATCTGTGAGTGAATTGTTTTCTAACATGACCCTTTTATTTATATTAGGTCTTAACGTTTTTGCATAAATTAGGGCGTGGTCACATTGAGTGACAGCTCTGTCAAGTGACTGCTGCTGTAAGCTTCTTGTCTCTCTGCTAGCTGCTCCGTCTCCGTGAAGCTACAGGGACTCTGCCTGCTCAGTTCATCCAGGGAACACAACTTGACCCCGGCCGTGTTTGTTTGTTCTTCATGCTTATATATCGGACTATTGTGACTCGCTCTGCGGTTAAAACAGACGGTGCATGAATGCCGTTTTGCGGTAAGTGAAATTCGAGTACTTTATTTATGTGTTTATGATTTCAATCAGCTACGTAATGAATGTTAAGGCTTGGGTTAGCGTGTAAGCGAGTGGTAGCTACATCGGTGCTAACGATGCTAATCTTAGCCTCCAAGTTAACTTAAAACCATAGACCAGTGACGTGCGGTGAGGTTTATGGCTGGTGAGGCACTGACTCTTTCAGAGTCAGATTTACAAATAGTATAGCCTATTTTGACCTTAATCGAAATATTCTGTTATTTTCAAAAGCTTTTTTAGTCTGATGCTATGATTAATTTTAAACAGACCGATCAACAAAAGGATACCCAAAATCTAAATATTGGATTGTTCTTTCTAAGTAAGATCCCATTTTCATTACAGTTGTGGTCTTACCTTGACTTGAAGATGAATATAAGTCCATGCTATCCTTCTGGACAACAATCTCTATTACTGTTTTGTAAAAGTCCTCCTTATCTTCCTGTAGTTTCAAAAGTCTAGTTTGTTGTTTGCGGTAGAATAACAGTAGCAACAAGAACCTGTGGGCTCACGTGCGCCCCCTTCAGTGCGGCAGAGGTTATGGCTGCCTCCCCTGGTGATTTTTTCATTGCCGTTGTACGATGAGACCAGCGAGCCTAAATATCATATATACGTGAAATAAGTTATTTAGAGACTATGGATGGCGAGGATAAATGTAATAAAGGGATCTACAAACATTACATTGGTGACCTACAGTGAGATGGGAACAGGCATGCGCTTAGGGCCCGCTTTCCAGCCAGTTTCTGTGGGGTGACGCATTCTGAAGTGAGGCAGGGCTCATCTGTGCCTCACCTCACCCCACAGTAAATGGCTTGAGCGCGCTCACAAAATAAGTGGCCGCGCTAAATTAGTGCCCGTGCTCCAGCAAGTTACTGTGGGCTTACGTGAGGCAGTGCTCGTCCCTGCCTCACTTCTCATCGCTCCCGTAGCGGAGCTCGGCAAATTTGCTGATTTTGACTATAAAATGCGATTGGAATCATACAGAAATCACATTTACACAAGATCAGTGGAGACATTTTATTATTATTTAGTTTTTCTTTAATTGTTTTTCCGTTACATTGGAGTATGACAGGTGAGGCTCTGCCTCCACTGACTGCACGTCGCTGCCATAGACTGTATATATAAAGGTTAAAACGAAATAGACAAGTGTTAAGCGTTAAGTGGGATAATACTGTAGAACAAAAGGCTTCTGTTTGAGGTTGATAAAATACGGTCATCCTTGTAACTTAGAGAGATATTTTATTATGTAGGTAGGAACTGTATGCATCGCTAAGGTTAATTTAAATTGACTATGCTCAAGTTTGTAGACAAGCTAACGTCGAAGTAGTGTATGTGAAATCAACCTCACAATAAGATGTGTGTATATTACAATTATTAATGTCATATTTCAAGATGATTACTTAGATATTACAATATGGTTGGTTGAGCTGGAGTTCATTATTGAGCTTACACGTTAACATCACAGTCATCTGAAGAACGAACCCAAACCTTGTTGTTTTTATTAATTGCATTACCAAATTGGTATCAAATAAACAGTAAGCATTGGTAACACAACTTCCAAAGTTACAGTAAAATAAAAAGGACCCTGACTCGGACAATACACAATCCAACATGTTCAACAGAAGATAATAAGTTATATTGTTTGTACACATGGTTCTTTACATATATATCTGTTTGTTTAAAGTGTCCAGGTGATGCAGACAGGCTGGACCAGAGAGTGAGAGACAGAACTGGACTCCTCACAGCAGTGAACTTCAGCACAGGTACAAATACTCTTTTTTCATACTGTACAAAGAATCAAGAAAGATATTGGTTTAAATAAATGAAGTATTGACTTTAATACACTGCTATACATTCCATTAAACAATACTAAATACTAGATCACCTACACATCAGTGAAGTTGAGGGTTTTTTTCCATGCAAAGGGTTACATTTAGATGTTAACAAGCAATATGACTGTCAGCTTTCTAATTTAATGTATTGAAGGCAAAGATATTTAACGCATAGTGAGAACTGCTACTATTTATCTCTCAATATTGTCTGTAAAAACGTGGTAAAAGTTATTCTTTCAGTGAGACAACAGAGCAAGCTAGTTTTAATAACAGTTAAATATTATTTTGATAATAAAATACATTTCAATGTTGATGAATTTCATACTGTTCATTCATAATCTGATTGTCTTTGTAGCTCACTGTTGAAATAAAAAAAAAACATTACAATTACAAAATAATTATATCTACAGCCCCTAAACACAAACACACCTCTTTCATAAATAACACACTTGTTCTGCAATAATATGTTTTATGTTTCCTGTAATTTTTGTTAGGAAAGGACATGCCTGAAAGACACGACTCAGCATCTCCTCTTTCTCCGAGGGTCAAGAAAAACATCCAATCGGAAAATTAAAAGCTGATGTTATGAGATGTTAAGACCAGTACAGGACATTCACTAAGAAACTATTTTTATTGTGAAAACACAGTCAGCTGATCGAATGCACCTATTTCCACATCTACACTCCATCAGCTGATTATTTCTATTTGCCTCACTTTATGAGCTTCACAACATGTACCTTGTACCGCAGAGTTTGCAACGCAAATAAATGGGGCCAATCTTCAGTCGGATGTGAATGTGTAATCTAACATTTTCAGTAAGAATAATGGACAAAAGGAGTGCAAATACAAATTCAATTTATTGAAATGTGAACCAAAAGTTAATCAAACATGTTTTAAATAAAAAGCACATATGGACAGAAGGTGTAAACCTATTAAATGTATAAGTAAACACATTTAGTCAAATAAAGTGACAGACTAGGCCTGATCAGGTGGTATCAGCTATGCATGGGCTCCTCCATCAGGTCTGGTCCTCCTCACAGAGGAAAGACCCTCAGTCCTCTCCGGCCAAACCAACAGACAGGACGTCCATCACACAGAGGTTTCTCCCTGAAGTCTCTGCAGCTCTCTGGACACCACACTGTCTCAATCCATCCACACTGAATATGAGAGGGGGAAAATGAAAATAATAAATGCTTTAGACAATAAGAAATATAAAGTTGACTGTTGAGTTGCTCAGTTTTTTTAGATTGTCAATACTATTACTGTATAACTAATATCTCAGGTTAAGAGGCACCTTCAAATAAAGATTGGTCTTTAAATACATTTTGTCTTTTGAATTGTTTGTCTAAAGTCAAGGATCTAGAACTGGTACTTGTAGTTTTAATGATACAGTGGTTATAATGCTGTTTGGAGGAGGCCTCACAGGTAAGAGCACTAACTAGCTATCATCACATGTACCTTAGCTTAACTTAAATGTATTAAACGTATAATTAAGTGATGGCAAAATATAAATAACTAATGTCATGCAAACATATTAATATTTGCTTGATTCCAGTGTTTAATTTAGCACAATTGCATACAAACATTAAGGGATTTTAAGATTCTGAAGTATTATGCTAAAAACTCAACTTAGATTATTATTTATAGTTTTGCTGAATAGTCTCATGTCCGCTTACCTTAGAAACGTAAAATGCGACGGCAGTGTGCAGATGGGGAGCATGTTAGCTTAGCTTGGTAGCTTCAGCTAGCTCAGGAACTTCCAGCCCAGTGGCAGCAGGTCCCGCCTCGGCTCCGCCTCTTTGCCCTTATTTGGAGCAGGCTGGAGCAGGCGGGAGTGGAACTCTGACGCCACTGTCGAGCCGTTAGTGGCCGACTCCGCCTACTAAGGGCCTCTCGGCAACTCTGCAGAATCCTATGGGTGACGTCACGGACCCTACGTCCATTTATATATACAGTCTATGGCTGCAACGGATCTGATAAAAACTGATCCAGATTTGAACACTGTCCTGACGTCAGGACGGTGGCGCTACGGCTATTGGGCCAAGTCTCCACTTATCAGGGGAATGTGGGGTTGGGCCACGGCCGGCCATTGCCGCTCGAAAGCGCTGGAGACGCTGTAGTACATATGCCAGGCCTGTAAGTGGCGCTGTAGTCTGCCACAAAAGCAGCGAAGAAGACTTCCCGCGCATGGTTACCATGGTTACCCTTCTGTTTATTCTCCGCTGTGGCTTTATTTCTCCCTCCCCGTCGAGGCAAGCACTGTAATTCTCTCCGGTTAGTCCACCAGCAGATGACAAACACCCACCTCTCCGCCTCTTCCAAGGAACGAGGGGACCGTGCGGCAGAGTTTCAGTTAGGTTTTCTTTCGCCGGTCAAGATGTCCGTTAAAGTTTAAATCTTCCGGACAAAATTAGAAAAGTGCCGGTCAAAGGTCTTCTTTGTTATTTATTGAGCTTTAAAACAAATGAATAACGACTCTATATAATAAAACACGGAGGACGGAGATCTATTTTTCTCCCCCTCTTCTGACTTGATCAGAGCACGCGATCCTCTCCTCCAGTGAGCGTGGTCAGCTGCAGCTCACAGAATCAGCCCCCTGCAAAAACAGGGCTGGAGAACAGCAAATAGAGCGAAATGAGGCATGGCTAAAATGCATTATCTGTTTGGTATTTTGAAAACAGAAACGTATAAATATACCTTATATAGGTATGGCCCTACAATATATCATTTAAATACAGCATGATAGGTCCACTTATATATAACTCCCTCCACCCCACATAAAATCACGTTTAGAAGCCCCTTTTCTCTAATTCCACGACGTTGGACGAAATGACATTAAGAGAACGGAATTTACAATTAAATGGCTGATCATGGTTAACGTGTGCAGACTGCTGCTGCCTGCTACACACCGACCCCGCCCCCCCCCCCCCCTTCTCCGTCACACGTGCGATTGATTTATTGGCGATATACAGAACAGTGAGAACAACACAACTAAAGATGAACAAAGACTAGTTCCTCGTGGAACTACTTCGAACTGACAAGTGCAAATGAAGTAAAATGCAAGCTCTGCGAAAATACTTTTTTTTCTTTCTCTCCCGCGGGGGGGGCGAATAATCGATTAATATTCGCCAGGGCTGTCCGATTTTCGAATTTGATCATGGTCAGTTTCTGGCATGGTGGAGCGGTGGAGATGAGGAGGTGTCGGCGTTCTGGCGATTTACTCGGAAGGCTTCAGTAGAAGCTGCTGGGAGTCCCAGCAGCTTCTACTGAAGCCAGTCCCCAACTCCGGGGACTTCCGGCCGGGGACTCCGGGTGGCAGTATACGCCGTGAAGTTGTTTGCGGCCTGCCAGTAAACCCAAAGCAGAAGAAGACGAAGTGACGTCAGCGGCTCATTTGCGTAATCTTCCCTCAGGGAATTTATTCCGGTGTGAACGTGATCTGTACTAAGTGCCCTGGGGTAATAAGTGCCGGGGCACTGAGTACGGCAAAGTACTTGGTGTGAACGCGGCTATTGATACATTAACACGTGACGCACCTCGTCCCTCTTACAACCAACGAAACACATTCTGCGATTGCATATCAGGTGGTTGCTGGTTTAGATTGTATATCAATTAGCTCAAGTGTTTCCCCCTCGTAGCTGCTGTGCACTTGGGAAAAGTTCATTGTTGCTGCTTCCAGACCTAGACATAGAAGTCTCAACAGGTAGTATATTCCCCTCAAAGCCGCTGTGCTCGGAGGGGGATTGGCACTGGTCTCTCCTAGGCCTACACATAGCAGTCACTAGGTAGTATATTCCCCTCAAAGCCGCTGTGCTTAAGGGGGATGGCTTTTCGGGCTGTTTCCGGGCCTTTACATAGCAGTCACTAGGTAGTATATTCCCCTCAAAGCCGCGGTGCTTAAAGGAAACCTATCATGCTATATTTAAATGATATATTGTAGGGCCATACCTATATAAGGTATATTTATACGTTTCAGTTTTCAAAATACCAAACAGATCATGCATTTTAGCCATGCCTCATTTCGCTCTATGTGTTGTTTGCTGTCTACGGGTCTGATTTTGTGAGCTGCAGCTGACCACGCCCCCCTGCAGGAGAGGGGAGACGTGCTCTGATCAGCTGCTGGGCTGTCAGAAGAGGGGGAGAAAAAGAGATCTCCGTCCTCCGTGTTATTATAGGCCTATAGAGTCATTATTCATTTGTTTTAAAGCTCAATAAATAACAAAGAAGACCTTTGACCGGCACTTTTCAAATTTTGTCCGGAAGATTTAAACTTTAACGGACATCTTGACCGGCGAAAGAAACTGAAACTGAAACTCTGCCGCACGGTCCCCTCGTTCCTTGAAAGAGGCGGAGAGGTGGGTGTTTGTCATCTGCTGGTGGACTAACCGGAGAGAATTGCAGTGCTTGCCTCGACGGGGAGGGATTGCATTGAATTACAGCAGCAGGAGGAGCAAACGCTTGCCTCGGGGAGGGAGAAAGAAAACCACAGCGGAGAATAAACAGAAGGGTAACCATGGTAACCAAGTCTTCTTCGCTGCTTTTGTGGCAGACTACAGCGCCACTTACAGGCCTGGCATATGTACTACAGCGTCTCCAGCGCTTTCGAACGGCAATGGCCGTGGCTGTCTCCTCCTGATTGGTGGAGTTGGCCCAATAGCCGTAGTGCCACCGTCCTGACGTCAGGACAGTGTTCAAATCTGGATCAGTTTTTATCAGATCCGTTGCAGTAGAGATAGAGAGGGTTATGTTTTCTGACACTTGGTGAGTTCCCTGGAACACCGGGGACACATATTCATGTATAAAAGACGTACAAAAGTGCATTTTGCATGATAGGTCCCCTTTAAATTATACGCCACAGGATGCCCAATCTATTTTATCCTGTCCCTTGTGTTACATACATATATTTTAGTTATGATACTGGCCAAAAGTGGGCCTTCAGCAGGCCAAGGTAAACTCTGCATTTAAAATGTTATTGTGGTTGTAATTTTACTGTTGCTTATGTTATAGGATTGTGATGACCTGGACATCTCCAACAGCTCCATCGGGATCCTTACAGTCATCCCTGAAGACAGCCTGGCTTCACCTGACTCACTCCACCTTGCACCGTCAGCAATCGCCATCATATTGGAAGGGAAAATGGTGATGGACGGCATCAATTCTCTCCCAGGTGCCATGTGCCTATTTTTTGGACTCATCTACGCCCCCAAAATGTGCAATACCCTCAACAACTTAAGAACACTTTTGAATTCATTCAAAGGGTGATGCTCTCACTTGGCCATAAGTCCCTTAAACCAAAACTACAGTCACTCAAAAATGCCCTGATGCAGTGAGTCAGAGCATCTCCCACTGGGACCTTTTCTCTTTTGGATTTTCCTTTGTAATTATTATTCTTTTTCAAAGGCCGCGTTGCAGTACACACAGAGGGACTCAGATTGTTTTTGTATAAATGTGTACATTTTTCTGATGGAAGCACAGAAGTCAGCCTCAAAAATGCCCTGATGCAGTGAGTCAGAGCACCTCCCACTGTATGTCAAGCCGATTTAGCTTTTATTCATTTCTGAAGGATATCAAAAAATCTATTCTTACTAGTAAGAATGATAATTCTTGATATCAAAAATGCAATTCTTACTAGTAATAATGTTTATTTCTGATATCAAAAATGGAATTTTAACTAGTTAGAAAGCAAATTCTTGATATCAGAAATTCAATTGTAATTAGTTGTAATGTGTATTCTTGACATCAGAAATGCGATTTTAACTAGTGAGATTTGCTTCGTTTTTCTCATTCATTTCAATGGGAGTTGGAATTTGAACTAGTTCAAAAATCCTTTTTTGATATCAGGAATTCAATTGTTACTAGTTATAATTCAATTTTTATTTATAACTAGTTACAATTGAATTTCTGATCTAAAAAAAACGATATTGAACTAGTTGAAATTGTATTTTTTTTATATCAACAATTGGCATTTCGACTAGTTCAAATTGAATTCTTTATCAGAAATTGGTATTTTTACTAGTTGAAATGTAATTATAACTAGTAACAATTCAAAAAATCACCAACGACCTCCTCCGTGCAGCTGACTCTGGACTGCTCACCATCCTAATCCTCCTTGACCTCACAGCTGCCTTTGACACCATCTCGCACCCACTGCTTATCAAACGTTTGGCAGACATTGGGATCACTGGTACTGCACTCTCATTGTTTTCATCCTACCTCACAGACAGAAAACAATATGTCCGTCTCAGCACCCACTGGTCAAGCTGCTCCACTGTCTCACATGGTGTTCCTCAGGAGTCAGTATTGGGTCCACTCCTGTTTATTATCTACCTACTCCCCCTTGGCACTATCCTCCGTCATCATAATGTCCATTTCCACTGTTACGCCGATGATACACAGGTCTACATTTCCAGCAAACCCAACACTGCCCTCCCCCCAACCTCTCTCACCAACTGCCTCCAGGACATCAGGAACTGGATGAGCAGGAACTTCCTAAAACTCAACGGCAGCAAAACCGAAGCCCTGCTGGTTGGCACCAAAACCACCCTCTCCAAAACCTCATCCTCCCCTGCCTCCAACCTCATCATTGATGGCTACTCCATCCCCTTCTCTGGCCAAGTTAAGAGCCTTGGTGTCATCCTGGACAGCTCCCTCTCATTTTCACCTCACATAAATAACATCACCCGGACTGCCTTCTTCCACATACGCAACATCTCCAGACTCCGCCCATCCCTTTCTCAATCAAACACTGAAATCCTGGTCAATGCATTTGTCACGTCCCGCATCGACTACTGTAACGCCATCCTCTCAGGCATACCCACCAAGCTCATCAACAAACTACAAATCATACAGAACTCTGCAGCCCGGATCATCACCAGCACCAAGGCCTCAGAACACATCACCCCCATCCTCATCCAACTCCACTGGCTCCCCGTTCAATCCCGCATCAACTTCAAAAACCTACTGCTCACTTACAAAGCCCTACATAACCTGGCCCCCCCCCTATCTGGCTGACCTTCTTCAGGAGTACACCCCCTCTCGCTCCCTCCGCTCCTCCTCTGCTGGTCTGCTAACAGTCCCCACCCCACGCCTCGTCACCATGGGTGCTCGGGCTTTTAGCTGCTCTGCTCCCAGACTCTGGAACTCCCTCCCCCCGCACATCCGACAGTCAGACACAATCACCATATTCAAATCCCAATTAAAAACCCACCTGTTCAGATCTGCCTACTCACTGTAGTGCTCCCCATTATATGTTTCATTTGTGTCCACTTGACTGTCTCCTCCATGATTTCCTGTTTGTGTTTTTATCATGTTTTGTTGCCTATTAGCGTTTTCTTTATTTTTTTAACAAATTGTACGGTGTCCTTGGGTGTCATGAAAGGCGCCTAAAAATAAAATGTATTATTATTATTATTATTATTAACAATTGAATTACTGATATCAGAAATTGGCATTAGAACTAGTTCAAATTCCAACTCCCATTGAAATGAATGAGAACAACGAAGCAAATCTCACTAGTTAAAATCGCATTTCTGATATCAAGAATACACATTACAACTAGTTCAAATTGAATTTTTGATATCAGAAATAAACATTATTACTAGTAAGAATTGAATTTTTGATATCAAGAATTATCATTCTTACTAGTAAGAATTGATTTTTTGATATCCTTCAGAAATGAATAAAAGCTAAATTGGCTTGCCATACCACTGGGACCTTTTCTCTTTTGGAAAAGTGATTTTTCTTTGTAATTATTATTCTTTTTCAAAGGCCGCGTTACACAGGGGGACTCAGATTGTTTTTGTATAAATGTGTACAATGTGTATTTTTCTGATGAAAGCACAGAAGTCAGCCTCTCAAAATATGTTTGTTAACAAAACAAATAAAATGTGATTATCATTACCATTTAAATGTCTTGTTTGTTACAACAGCTTAACATTTTAAGTTCAGCTTACTTGAAAATGTTGAGGCAATCGGTTTCCTGATATTACCCTAGTAAAGTGAACTGCTTTGACATGTAAGGTTCACTTTTTATGAGTTGTGCTAATTTAACATAACTCAGATCTTTAAGTTGTCTAAACCAACTTTTTATAGTCATCGTAATGAATGATCTTGAGTTTGGTCTACTCAAGTTTACTGTAATGATATAAGTTGCCTGAACTCAGTACTTTTAAGTTGAAACAACTTACATTTAATGATTAACTTTACTTGGAAATGTTGAGGCAATCGGTTTCCTAACCTTTTTTAAGTCAACTTATTACGATTTACAGTGCAGGTGGTACTGTCGTTCGGGTTGAACGATCGTGATAAAGGGAATCCGACCCTGTTGGAGGACAATTTTCTGAAGCTTTGGAATGCGGCTAGAGACACCTTTCCAAATGCGGTGATCTACATTCCTATCATTAATATCTCGGCTTGCGCAATTCCGAAGCAGATAGAGAATATTAGGGTTCTTAATCAGATCATTTTCCATACTGGGCAGTCCATTCCTAAACTAAGGCGTAGTGCTGTTGCCACACTGGGATAATGTTCATTGCTCTCCAGATACAGCTGATTCTATGTGGGATCATTGGAGGGTTTTTTTAGGCTTGGGGAACCTATCATTGACCCGCCAACCATAGAGGATAGGGCAGTGGTCAATTTGTCTTCTGTTTTTCCCCATCATCCATCCATTAAGGTGAAGCCTACAGTAGGGGTTCAGGAGGTTTCCTTTTTGGATTTAATCACTTTTAAAGGCTTAGATTTCGCGACCACCAAACAGTTGAGCACGAAGGTGTTTTTCAAACCTACAGATGCCCATAACCTGTTACACCGGTCCAGTTTTCATCCAAAACACACGTTTAAGGGGATTGTAAAATCGCAGCTTACTCGTTTCAAGAGAATCTGTTCCACAAATTTTGAGAGGGATGCGGCTACAAAAATACTGGTTTCAGCATTGAAAAAGAGGGGGTACTCAAGATCATTGCTGCGCCAGAGTCGGTTGACAGTTTTTGGAGAATCATCTTCGGCCAGTTCTATCATAAGAGAGGTAGTGGAGGATAAACGGATAGCCCCTTGTGTCCAAACTTTCTGTCCTTTTTCTGTTCAGGCTAGTAGACTGGTTACACAGAACTTCAATAGGATAGTGGGCGGAACAACCCTGGGTCAGTCGGTTAAGGTGATTTTGGCATTTAAAAGGAATCAAAATTTGAGGGACCTTCTGGTCCGGGCCAAAATCCCTTCGTTTGGGTCCCGGGTCCAACCACCGAGTTTGCCCAAGTCTGTGACAAATCCGATATAAAAAAAAAGGTTTGCTTTCCAAGCTGGGTTAACTTTGGATTTTTCCAACTGCGTGTACTGCATTAAATGCACTAGATGTGGGATTTTGTATGTAGGGGAAACACGTAACACATTGAAAGCCCGTTTGGCAAATCACAGGTACACAGTTCGGAGGGGTGGGAAACAGCCTACCCATCTGGTGGGACACTTTATCAGGCACGGGGTGCAGAGTATCCTTTTAAGCGGCATCAGCCACAACCCGGATTGGGCTACTGGGGATACACTCAAAGAAACAGCTTGTAGGATTTACTTGATTAAATCTTAGCAAGTATTTGCACTTACTTTTTCTAAGTATATTTTACTGCTGTAATATCAAGTAGAACTTACTTTCCAGTATCAAGTAAAATGTACTTATCACCAGACGTAACATTTGTGAAAATATTAAGTAAATCTTACTTAATGTTTAAGTTACACGTTATATTTATTTGAACTAATTAAGTAAAGTCTAATTATTTTCTTCATGGACAGGAACATCACTGTTATCAAATTATTAAGTAAATATTATATATCTGTAATAGTTACTGTTATGAAGTAAATAAGTGGATCTTACTTAATAATGTTGAAGGTACACGTTATATTTATTTGAACTAATTAAGTAAAGTCTAATTATTTTCTTCATGGACAGGAACATCACTGTTATCAAATTATTAAGTAAATATTATATATCTGTAATAGTTACTGTTATGAAGTAAATAAGTAGATTTTATCATATTTTTTCTGTTTAAAATGTTGAATTACTCATTTGTTTGAAGTTATATTACTCACTTTAATTACGTAATTGTTACTCATTTACTTTTGAAAAATGTTACCTAATAAATGTAATAATCTATGCATTTAATATACATTGAGCACAAATCACACAACTAAAATACAATACAATTCAACTTTATTTTGTCAACAATTCAATCACTATTAACCGACAACATTAACATTATAATAACTGCATGCAACATTAACATTATCTTATCAAAAAATACAAAATCTACTCCATCATAGATTTGGAGTGGTGCTTTTTAAACATTCAATACAAACGTTTCTTTACCTAAGGAGGGGGAAAAAACATATAACAGAATATGAATAGACGGCAACAACTGTAATCCGTGTGAGAGAGAGAAAGACGGAGAAATGTTTATACGGAGAAAGAAAAAAATGGCAGAGGGGGGAGACAGAGATTGATACAGCTCCCTGAAACTGAGCAATTGCAACATGGACAGTGGAAGAATATGAAGAACACATTTTCCATGTCTTTAAGGCAGCAGGTTCACCTTCAAAGCTTGTACTTGTTAGGATTATGTTTTAAACAGGACCCAGGCGCAGGCAATGACTGAAGATGTTTAAATGGTTTATTGTTCGGAGACTCAGGCAGGTTTGGAGACTATGGAGGTCCGGAGTGGAGGTAGGCAGTTCAGGCTGGACTGAGAACAGGGCAGGCAGGTATGGTGAAGGAAGAAGCAGGCAGGTTGGCTGGAAGCTCTGGTGGCCGATGGCTGAGGGCTGAGGGATCGCACTGGAAGCACAAGGAGAAACTAATTACAAAAAAGTACAGAATAACACGCAGACAGGATAACTGAATTGAGCAGCCAGGAGGATGCAATACCACTGGTGTAGAAAACAATCTGGCGGTGAGTTGCTGGGAGACTGGAGTAGATATGCTGTGTCTTGATTGGATTGATGAGGGACAGCTGAGCCGGTCGGCCAGGTGAGTGCAATCAGGCTGCTGCCTGCAAGGGAAACCACACCCCCTCCACACACACAGGGGAACAAACAGGGACACACAGGGACACAGTTTGGGCCGTGACAGTACCTTTGGGGTCAGCTTAATCCCATCCAGTCCGAGAAAAAGTTATATACAAGACATGAAAATGAAAGAATTTGCCCTAATTGCTCAGTTTGTGTACGGTATCTAGACAAATGTGTGTGAAGAGCACTCCAACTTTTAAATGAACAAGGACAATCTGAGTACAAGCATGGTATTGACCGGCCTTGACCGCTGTGTAGATGATTCAATCTATAATGCTTTATGAGCTGTAAACGTTTTGATGTCGTGAAGTTGCAATGTTTGCATGACCATCTCATAATATAAAGAGTCCTACATGTTCTCCCTGGTGAGACCAGCTTGGAAATCTGTCAACTGTCTTCCTCCCTAGACCTCAACTGGCTCCAGCCGCTCCACTTAAAAGTAAGGCCACTCTGTAAATGAACAGACATAATTTGTAATATTAAAACAATGGTTTAAACATTTATCCACAATTTTATATTACATTTCGCAGTGAAGAATAACAGTAATAATATATCCCTCTACTTGCCTGAGCAATCACTCCAATTAGACTCCACTGGCTCACTGCTGTACTGCTATGCTTCCTGTTGATAGACAGATATGTAAATAAGACAGATGAACTTCGTGAATATAACATTTCCACTTAATTAGACTTGATTGAATATTTGAAGAAAAAAAATTAAACAATTGGTGGAAACAGTATGTGGATATTTTACTAAAGTAAAAGTAGCAATACCACAGTGTATATTTATAACAGAGTATTTACTCTGTTACAAGTAAAAGTCATGCATTCACAACCTTACTTAAGTAAAAATTCAAAAGTATTAGTATCAAAATAAACTTAAAGTAAAAAGTACTCATTATGCAGAATGGCTCATTTAACAATAATATGTATTATATCACTGGATTATAATTAGTGATGCACTAACTCACAGGTCTCAAACTGCAGAAAAAATACTTTAACTTACTGTAAAAAAAACAACAACAATATAATTATAAGACATTTTAAGCCGTGTGTGTGTTTACTGTACATTTTGGAAAACTGCGGCTAACGCTAACTCAGCTAACATTACTTTTCCTCTCCTCTGCTTTTGACAATGCTATTCCAACTGTTATGCCCTTAGTTTTATAGACGTGAAATAAAACGTGGAACCTTCTTTAGATGCATGTGAGTGTTTTTTTTAATTATCTGGTAAATTACAGTTAAGGTTAGCTAGCTAACAGCACGTAACATATCTAAAACATAATCTCTCAACTTTGTGAACTAATGCACAGAAACGTTAACATGGTTCAAGCAAACAAGAATCAGGCTATTATGCACAAAGACACATATATTATCATAAGTCTTAAACAGAGAGACAATAACTTACCAACACTTCTTTTTCCAGCCATGCAGCTCCTCCAACAGCCTTCAATGTGCAACTGCAAACCCAACTGCACCGTCGTCCAAAAACGCGGGTATCTTGTCTTGTCAAGACGCATGCGCGGATTCAAACAGCTACTATGGTTTTAGATTAACATTTACTTAGTATTTTAAGGTTTATGAGCAGTGACTATAAATCATTTAAATAGTATGAGTAAATATATAATAAAACGTACTCCTCCCACACTGTAAATGTATTACATGAATAAAAGGTGTATACATTTAAAATGTTACTTAAGAAATTCTAGTTCTTTGTGAATCTTGATATTACCATGTAAAAAGTACGACAGTTAATTAAATATATTTTACTACACCAAAAAGTCAGTTTTTTTATTGTAGGCAGCGGACAGAGAGGTTGTGGATCAGGAGACTGGATACATTACATCCTACGGGTCTCAATATGGATTACAGGGTATGAGGGTTGAGGATAGTGGTGTATGAAAAAATATTAAAAAAGGGGAAAATTAAAAATAAAAAAATATAATAAATAAGTCAGTTTTATTAAAAAGCCTTTTTGATTAGGAGGTACCAATGATGTTTTGCTTGGTTTTTTGTATACCGACAAACACAGCACTTCTGATGGTATTTATACTAGGGCTGTCAGTCGATTCAAATATTTAATCGCGATTAATCGCATGATTGTCCATAGTTAATCGCGATTAATCGCACATTTTTTTATCTGTTCTAAATGTACCTTAGAGGGATATTTTTCAAGTTTTGAATACTCTTATCAACATATGAGTGGACAAATATGCTTTATATGTTTGTTTATTATCATTTGAACAATGACAAATATTCTCATGAATATTAAACACAACAACCTCTGAACATTACAAATATTCGCCTCAATTCAACCTGGAACCTCTCTCATACAATAATACAATACAAAGTGTGTGTGTGTGTGTGTGTGTGTGTGTGTGTGTGTGTGTGTGTGTGTGTGTGTGTGTGTGTGTGTGTGTGTGTGTGTGTGTGTGTGTGTGTGTGTGTGTGTGTGTGTGTGTATGTGTGTGTGTGTGTGTGTGAGGAGACACTGTGATGGATCGTTGGAGCTATGTGCAGCTCAAGGCATATATGCTCGAACGGGAGCTGCCTGGACGCTGCAATCATGTTGCGCGCACTTATCCGTGCTGAGTGTGCTGACTTTTCGTACAATGTCCCACTGACTGGCTACCTGCATAAAGTCAAGTGCTCGGCGCAGTTGTCGGCGAAATGTCGCTCCTCTGTTTTCATTGAAACAGCTCCTTATATCCGTTAGCGCAGCTAGCTAGCACCAGATGCTAACAACAACAACAACACGTAAGGTGTGCCTCGCTCACGCCACACATACACACACCCTCCCGGTCCTCCCGATGGCCAGTCCGGGCCTGCCGGTGAGCGTGGAAGTGTGGTCTGCCACAAGCGGGCGGCAGGAGCGGGGCTGTCAGCATCAGCTTGTAGATGGTATTTTAAACTCGATGCGCTCTGAAACTACGGGGCGGCCGAGGACAAAAAATACACATGCGTTAATCGCGTTAAAATAATTAGTGGCGTTAATTTTTTTTTGCGTTAACGCGTTATTAACGCGTTAACTTGACAGCCCTAATTTATACCCTTTATTAGGGAATAGGAAAATATAGGAGAAAAAGTAAGAAAGGGAGAAAGGCTGTCTTTTTACTGAAATACCTTAGAGTGGACCTTCCTGACTCGGGTGGTGGGTCTGGGGTCTCTGTATTTGATGTGTTGCTTTGGCGTATTTTGGGGTTTTATTTTTTACAAGTTGCTAGTTCACGGATAGTTGGGACTAGATATATTCGGGGCAGACCTCCCTCCTTCCGTGCCTGTCTGTGTCTGTGTATTCGCATGTTCCGATTTTCGTTTGTGTCTATATCTACGCCGGGATCCGGAGTCGAGGCTGATCCTCTTGCTGTGGTCCTGTGCCCTGGATCCTCTATCCTGAGTTCTGGATTAAGTCGTGGACTTCGGGTCGTGGCTGGGCCTGTCTCTGCGGTCCTGCCTGGGTCTCGTCATGCTCCTTCCCTGATGGCTCCCACAGGATTGTTCTTGACATCTTCGTGGATTCATCTTATTATTATAGACACATGCATTTCCAAACATTCGGTCTACCTACGCTGTAAAATGTATTATCTCTTACACACAGCATCTATTGCACGTGTGTCCGTCCTGGGAGAGGGATCCCTCCTCTGTTGCTCTCCCTGAGGTTTCTCCCATGTTCCCCTTTAAACTGTGGGTTTTTTCTCCGGAAGTTTTTCCTTGTACGATGTGAGGGTCTAAGGACAGAGGGTGTCGTTTTCTCATACTGCACAAACTGTGCTGTTGTATTTGCTGTAAAGTGTCCTCACTGTAAGGTAATTATTATATGTACAGCACTTTGGCTCGACCAAAAATCGTTTTAAAAATGTGCTATATAAATAAAACTTGATTTGATTTGATATAATGAATAGTTGGTTGAAAGTTCTGATGTTCAATATTGTAAATAGAGAGATTTTCCAGTTTATTATATTTATATAAATACTTGGTTGAAAAAAACATATTTATAATAAATTGTTGGTTGAAAAGAAAAGTTTGAATGCTCAATTTGTATTTGTACACATCACATGAACCTTGGTATGTAATATGAAGTCATTATTCAGTCCTAATGTATCTCAGTCCCTGCTGTGGGGAAAGTAGAGTGATAAACACCCAATTACTCAAAATTCAAATTTAATTTGTTTAATTTTAGACATGAATTACACATTTATATACAGTGTAATTCAAATATTTCACTAGTTTTGTGGTCCTAAGACTTTGCTAACCAAATCTATAACACCAAAAAAATTGGATGACATGAGTACATTTGTGTTTTCACAAGAGTTTTGAACATTTTCCGAAAATCGGATGTCAAATGTTAAGCTTTAGAGCTACTTATCTCATAACACAAATTTGCATTTATAGCAAGACCAGAGCTTGTCCTGAACATTTTGATATGTAACACATGGGGTGCCATGTTATAAGAAGTACATTTAAAAGGTGATTTAAGGAAACATCTAAAAATCGAGAAAATACCCTTAGACTCCAGAGGGTTAATTCCCACCCCTTACTTACTGCTGATCAATGATTATCCTTTAAATCATTTCTGCAAGTTATTCCTACTTACATATTTACATTTATACATACTTAAATCACCTTTCTTCATTCTCATAGTTTTCCAAAAAAGTGTTTCTGTACATCCTTTTAAACTGAATTATATTTGTGCTTTGTTTTAACTCATGCTCCAAACCATTCCATAAAATCACCCCACAGATTGTTATGCACATACCTTTCAGAGTTGTTCTGACCTTGAGTTGTTTAAAATGTAGATTTCCTCTCAAATTATACCCACCCTCTCTGTCTATGAACAATGTTTGTAATTTCCTAGGAAGTTGATTATTTCTTGCTCTGTACATGATTTGTGCAGTTTTAAATGTAACCAGATCAGTGAACTTCAGTGTGTGTGACTTCAAGAATAATGAATTAGTGTGTTCAAGATACCCAACATTATTGATTATTCTTATAGCCCTTTTTTGTAAAGTGCATAAAGGCTGTAGGTTGGTTTTGTACGTGTTTCCCCAAATCTCCACACAGTAACTCAGATATGCCAATATGAGTGTATTATACAGAGCAGCGGTTTTCAAAGTGTGAGGCGCGCCTCCCTTGGGGGGCGCCAGAGAGCTTCAAGGGAGGCGCAGCGTGAGAAAAAAATAACGAGAAACAGCTGGTTAATTTCAGCTAACTTTAAGCGAGCGGCAACATGCAGTGTGCGAAAAAGCACACGTCTGATCGTCCGGGACGTGTTATTTATAATATCGGACATCGAATACATCTTTCCATTGACGTGTCCGACGGACAAGTGACTTTTTTCGCCCATAAATGTTAGTTTCGGTTCTGCTTGTCGATTCCTAAGGAAATGCATCTCGCCGCTTTCTGTAGCCTACTGTTAGACGGGGCGGGGCGGGAAGCAAAACTCGGTTCCGAGTAAGAACAAATAACAATTGTCCGGTACCGGGATTAATAAGAGTTGTGAGGACAGGAGGCGGAGGCCGAGCCCCGCGGACCGCAGCTCTCTCTCTCTATTATCCGTACTTGGAGGAGCACAGGGATGTCAGTATTGTTTATGAAGCAGGGTAAAGAAAGTAAATTATTGAAATGAAAATACTATTTATTTACTTTTACAAACAGTGAGTAGCTGGGCAGCTGCAGCATGTGTATTGCAGGACATGTGTTGGACAGACAGAGTGTGTGGCTGGACTCTGTCTCACAGGCAGGTTGCACTGTAACATCAGAGAAGATTGGGACTCAGCACGATAGATTCAAACACACACACTGAGACGAGACAAGAAGAGAGAAACAGTCGGAGTCATTTCAAATGGCGTGCTCAAAAAAGAGAAAGGTAGACAGCGAAAACAGAGGATTTAATGACATTTTCTCTTACTGGACCTCTTTGAAATGCAATTGAATGCCCCTGCATTATAGCAACAACAACAATAATAATAATAATAATAATAGCAATAATAATTAGGAGGGGGGGCGCGGCTGTTCTTATGTTCTCTGAGGGGAGGCTCACCTTCCCACACTTTGAAAACCCCTGATACAGAGTATATAATGATTTGTGGTCCAGAATGTGTCTGGCTTTTCCCAATATTGCGATAGTCTTAGCCAGTTTTGCTTTTACATGATTGATATGAGGTTTCCAGCTCATTTTGTGGTCTAAAACCACACCAAGGAACTTATTTACATATACTCTTTCTATGTTTATATTGTCTAGTATTAATTGCACCTGAGGATATGTTTTATGTTTTCCAAATAGCATAATCTTTGTTTTGCTTATATTTAATGATAATTTGTTCTTATCAAACCAATGTTTTACTTTAATCATTTCTGCTGTTATTACCTCCATTAGCTGTTTCAAATTGTCACCAGAACAAAAAATATTAGTATCATCTGCAAATAAAATAAATGTCAATATATTTGATACTATGCAAATATCGTTGATGTATATTATGAACAGCTTTGGACCCAACACAGACCCCTGAGGTACTCCACAAGTTATGTTCATTTATTCTGATGTATGTTCATCTATTTCAACAAATTGTTGTCTGTTGCTTAAATAATCTCTCACCCAGTCTAATCCCACCCCTCTGATGCCATACCGTTCCAGTTTTGTCTGTAAAATATTGTGATCTATGGTGTCAAATGCTTTTTGTAGGTCTATAAATATTCCCACTGCTTGTTTTTTATTGTCCAAGCAGTTTGCTATTTCCTCACTTAATTCCATTAGTGCCATAGATGTTGATCTGTCTTTCCTGAATCCATATTGACTGTCGTCCAAAAGCTGATGTGTTTCCATGAAATTGTCAAGTCTTTTTGTAAAAACCTTTTCAAGGATCTTGGAAAACTGGGAGAGCAAAGAAACAGGCCTGTAATTTGTGTAATGGTGTTTATCCCCAGTTTTATACAAGTGCACCATAGAGAGGATCCTGACCTTCTACAGGTGCTCCATAGAGAGCATCCTGACCTTCTGCAGGTGCACCATAGAGAGGATCCTGACCTTCAACAGGTGCACCATAGAGAGCATCCTGACCTTCTACAGGTGCACCATAGAGAGGATCCTGACCTTCTACAGGTGCACCATAGAGAGTATCCTGACCTTCTACAGGTGCACCATAGAGAGCATCCTGACCTTCTACAGGTGCACCATAGAGAGTATCCTGACCTTCTACAGGTGCACCATAGAGAGCATCCTGACCTTCTACAGGTGCACCATAGAGAGCATCCTGACCTTCTACAGGTGCACCATAAAGACAGGGTTCCCGCGGGGTCTTAAAAAGTCTTACAAAGTCTTAAATTTGATAATCTGAATTTAAGGCCTTAAAAAGGTCTTAAATATGACCAAAAAAATAAGAAAGGTCTTAAATATGATTTAGAAGGTCTTAAAAATGATGGGATTTGAAAGGTACTTCTGTGTTGCGATCGCGTCTAAATGTGTTTTGGGGGAAATGTCCGGGCTGCAAAGTAACCAATACGGTAAGAGCCTTTCAGTTCCCCCCAACAATCTGTATTGAAATAAATCAACATGGAACCAGTAATCACTAACTTTGTTTCCCCCGGGCCCTTATTGGAGAACACCCAGCTAGTAACCTAGCAACCAAGCTTCAGCTAGCGGCAGTCAGAAACTCATGTATCTTCAAATCTACTTACAAATAAATATGGGGAAGTGTAAGTTCAACCGTATTTGGTTGGAAAACCTCTAATTTAGTGGTTGAAACCAGTGGAGGGAACGTGTTTGAAGCCCGCTGCACCTTTTGCAAAATAAATGTGCATTTGTTTTGCTAATGTAGCGTCAGCTACTGCAGCGTTAGCTAGTGCAGCAGCTCCCGCAACAACACCGGGGGACCTCCGGGCGACGTTTGGGTCTACGTCAACCCTAAAAGTGGAGGTGCTGTAGATGCTAAATACCGTAGTTAAACACCAATCATACAACAGCAACGATGAAAGATTGTAGCCAAGGCAGCAGAGCTCTGAATATAGCTCTTGTAACTCTCACACTCTCACACACACACACACACACACACACACACACACACACACACACACACACACACACACACACACACACACACACACACACACACACACACTAGGGCTGCTCGATTATGGCAAAAATAATTATTTTGGTCAATAATTGATATCACGATTATTAAATACGATTATTCATTGACTTTGAAAACATCCATTAATTGAACTTTAAAACAAATAATAATTTGAACAGTATCTTTTTAACTGGTGATTACCCTGAACGTATAATTCAACTGAAAAACCAATACAAACATAAATGATAGATTTAAATAAATAATATCAAAATAATAAATACCAATAAACAAGATCAACAAATATTTTGGAGCGCACTTCCACAAGCTACTAAACATATATAAATATGATAAATAAATTAGACTAAAATTAATTAGATCAAATATGTTCTAGTGACAACCTAGCAAAGCAAAATAATCGTTTTTTTCGATTATGTTGTTTTCGTAATTGTGGCAGGCCAAAATCGTAATTGCGATTAAAATACGATTAATTGCACAGCCCTAACACACACACACACACACACACACACACACACACACACACACACACACACTTTTTGTCTAACACGCTAACACAGTTCTGGACTGTTATGCTGTTATGTTCAGTCATAGTTCTTATGTTGAACATGAATACATTTACTTTGTAAGTAATTATGGGACGTATTTCTTCTTTCATAGCAATTTTCCTTCATACTTTCTTGCCGTGAAATAGGTCTTAAATTCTATTCAAAGTGGTCTTAAAAAGGTCTTAAAAAGTCTTACATTTGAGTTAGCGAAACCTGCAGGAACCCTGAAAGAGGATCCTGACCTTCCACAGGTGCACCATAGAGAGGATCCTGACCTTCTACAGGTGCACCATAGAGAGGATCCTGACCTTCTACAGGTGCACCATAGAGAGCATCCTGACCTTCTACAGGTGCACCATAGAGAGCATCCTGACCTTCTACAGGTGCACCATAGAGAGCATCCTGACCTTCTACAGGTGCACCATAGAGAGCATCCTGACCTTCTACAGGTGCACCATAGAGAGCATACTGACCTTCTACAGGTGCACCATAGAGAGGATCCTGACCTTCTACAGGTGCACCAGAGAGCATCCTGACCTTCTACAGGTGCACCATAGAGAGCATCCTGACCTTCTACAGGTGCACCATAGAGAGCATACTGACCTTCTACAGGTGCACCATAGAGAGCATCCTGACTGGCTGCATCACGGCCTGGTACGGCAGTTGCAACGCCCTCAACCGTAAGACTCAACAGAGGGTGGTGAAAACTACACAGCACATCACCAGGACGGAGCTGCTATCCATGGAGGACCTCTACTCCCTGCGGCTCAGGAAGAAAGCCCACAGGATTATAAAAGACCTCCTTCAACCTAGCAACAAACTGTTCTGTCAGATTCATCCCACAGGCCATAAGACTATTAAACACCTGAACTCTGTAAAGAACATCCATAATTATTTACAGTGGTGTTTAAACTGGTGGGGCACGAACAACTTAGATGTTTATATATAAGCTTCTGGTGCAGTTTTAAACACGTAAACTAATAGCTGTAGGCTATCCATTAGGGATGTGCATCTCCATCACTGAGGCCGATACGATGCGCATCTCGATACGCTACCAACGATACGATACATTAACGATACCTTTGAAACACCAGGCGATGCGATACGATACGATTCACCCCTGTTGCGATACAGTTCGATACGATTTGATTCAACATTATGCGATACGGGGCGATACGATTTGATTCAACATTATGCGATACGGGGCGATACGATGTGATTCAACACGATGCAAAATAATGATACAATTCAATATGGTACGACAGAGGATTTTGTTTTATTCCTTATATGCAGCAAATCATACATTAACAAAAAAGTGCTTCACATATTTGCTTCTCTCTACTAGTACTGCACATCCCATCATGCTGTTTCTTTTTTACCTTAAAAAAACAAAACACTTGGACCTTTCACAAACTGGCCTTTTCACAAGTGTAGTAGTGTTCTCTGTCTCCAGAGTACAGTGCAATTTTATAACACCTCACAGTTAAACAATTTAAGGATGCCCAGGATTAACAATGTGCAAATAACAACTACCATAGTGCAATGCCCATACAACTGCCAGCCTGATGTGCTTAACACTCATTCATAGGCTAACTCACCAGTGAGCAGAAAGCAGTGGTTTCTATATGAACAATAAAGAAAATAACCTTTCACAAACAGGTATTTCATAACTGCTTACAATTGTAAGGAAGACATTTAAACTATTATTGGCAGTCACAGGCTGTTGTAAACTAAACACCACTCTCACTGACAGAACACCTCACCGAGTGATTGAACTCATATGTCTAACTTTCAGGTTTCTCTTTTCAGCCGCAGACCCCATGTTGCCTCTATGTGCGTCGCTAAGTTCCTCGTACTACTTGTGTACTTTAAAGCCGCACGGCATCGTTTACAATTTGCGAGCGATTTTTCAAGTTGTCCGTCTTTCTTGAAAAATTCGAAGTGTTGCCAAACGTTTGATTTGTAGGTATTTTTCGGTGCGCTGTGTTTCTCTTTCTCCTCGACTTCCATGTGTGTTGATAACTGAGACTCTCGGCCTCCGTAGTGGCGAAGCAAAGATCAAAGATCGTCTCTGCTGAGTGCTGACAGGGTGAGAGGATATTATATGAATGAATCGTTTTTTTACCGATGCAAAGACGCTACAATCGAAGCATCGCGAGTTCAACCCAAACTGTAGCCGATGTGCACTCTTTCAACCGGTGCACTCGCATCTTGAACGTTTATGCCGGTGCACCAATGCGAATCGGTGAATCTTAACATCCCTACTATCCATGGTTCCGATAGAGAGAGGTGGGAGAGAGAGAGAGAGACGGGGGGGGGGGTGTCAAATGACATACTGTCAGAAGCCGTGAATGAAGAACACGGAGCAACACTGTGAGCGCATACATTTACGTACACAGCGTGGGGATGTCTTATTGTAATGCACCTTAATACATGCAGTAAAGGGCACCATCACAAAGCAATTCTTAACAATAACAACAACCGTAATGCTTCAGCATTAAAACACCATAGACTGTAAATAAGGAAAACACAGACACTCATCATCGAGGTCACAATATCAATCGATCCAGCAAAGGCAAAACACAGAAGATCAACAAAATATATGACATAAATGAACTTACCAAAGCTGAAGGCTCACTTGAAAAGAAAAGCAGCACGGCGGTTCTTCCTCTGACAGAATGTGTCTGTCACTTTGGGGATGAAGTCCTGTAGTTGCTGGATCAACTGGTTTTCAATTGAAAGCATGGCCAATGCGTTAAGTCGCGGCTGTCCCATGGTGTTGCAAGTGAAAGTCTCTATCCTTTTGAGGGTGGAAAAGTTCCTCTCTGAATCGGATGTCGTCATCGGAGTTGTTACTATTATTTTTACCAGAATAACAGTCTCAGCAAACGTATCCTCTAAGTTATTCTCATGAATGGATTTGAACAGAGACAGGGCAGTGGTTCCAGTGTGAAGCTCACTGTGGCGGTAGAGCGTGGTCAGCTCAGACTTAAACTTCTCCTTGTTTCCCAAAGCAGGCCACAGTTTCACGGCGCAGTCAAGCTCAGGTGTAGGAAATGACAGGACATGCTGTGGGAAGAATGAGCTGTCAACAAGCTTTGCAGCAATCAAATGGTCACTCTGTGAGAACCTCTGTTCCACCTGTGAGATGACTGTGTCACATGCTTCCTTCATCACCGGCGCTGTGCTGCTGACTCGTCGGCCTCGCTCGTCTGTTCCATCATGAGTGGTGGCGGCCAATGCATCAGTTTGCTGCCTCATTTTCTGGACATTTTCCTTGAAGCGGCAGAGCGCGCTGTTGATCCCAGGTGCATCGATGCTTCGTTTTTGCAGTGTTGTATAAAACATCCACTTCTGGCATGAGCAAAGAAAAAAACTCCAAGAGCTGCATAAAGGCTCGGTCCCGCAGTTTCTTTGACAGGCCGTATGCCTCACTTATGGTAACCGCATCCCATCCTGGTTGTGTAGGTATATGCTCCATACACTGAAGCTGTGCTTCTCGGGTCTCCCAAACCGCGTTCACAGTTCTTCTTTTAAAGTTCCATCGCACAGCCGGTGGCCGTGGTATGCGTCTCTGTGTTGCCTCTGCAAGAGCTGCAACACGTTTTGGAGCACCGGAGAAAAAAGTGGAAAAAGCGGTTAGATATGCAAAAAACACCTTCAGGATGCTCATCCTTGCTGAACACAGTTGCTGCAGGGTCAGGTTCAGTTGGTGGGCGTAGCAGTGAACAAACTGAGCGTTTGGGTATGTCTCTTTCATCACCGTCTGTACCCCGCGCACGTTCCCGCTCATTACGGGCGATGATGTGTTGTCCACTTGCTTGGCTATTTCCTCCCTGTACACATCATACATGCAGTCTAAGAGTTCATTCTGTATGGTGCTTGATGTCCCTTTGAAAACGGGCTGAGCTTCGTAGTGCCGTCGAAGCCTGGAATCGCCCTCACACATTGTCTCGAAAATTGATCTGAATATCCCTGGATTCAGAGAGTCCGCCGACTCGTCGTGGCCCCGCAGTGCTGTCTCACATTTCCCACACAGTTTAATACAGGTGATGATCCGACCCAACACGTACCTATTTTCTTCCACCTTCCTATTATGATCATCAATGCCGCGTCTGTAGGCGCTGTCAATCTGAGCTGCAATGTTCACCCTTCCGAGTAATCCCAACTTTACGGCATTTTCCAAGTGACTGTTGCTGCTCTCATGCTTCATTATCCTCTTCGAAAGATGCTTTACGTCCTTGTAACCTGTCCTCGACCAAGTACCATCTTCACCAAAAAGCAGGCAAGGAAAGCAAAAGAGGGAATTATTCTGGATGCTCGCCGTTAGCCATTTCTTTTTAGCAAACCACTCAGCATTAAACCTGCGGTTAACTTTGCCCGCAGTCTGGACCATTCGGAAACCCGGTGGATGGTGGGCACCGAGGCGCTTTACCTCCAGCTTCTCTCCGAGACTAACGGCCCGTCCACACAGCGGCGTGCGTTGAAGCTTGCCGGCGGGGGGGGCTGAAACTCGACCAACAACCAATCACACAGATCGGGGCTTGCCCCACATGGCTCAAAACGGCTCAATAGGCACACACTGTAGACACTAATTAGAAGAACACAGACTAAAACAGCAATGTACAGACGAATCAGATGATTAAACATGATCTTAAAATATATTTTAAGATGTATTTTTTTTGCATTTCTTTGGAATTATTATTTTAATACTTTCTGCTGACACTAGGTGGGGCTGTGCTATTTACGTGTATATAAACTCGCACCATTTTTTTTATTGTTTATGTCTTATCTAACTATGTTGCATTGTTGGAGGAGCTTGGGACATAAGATTTTCATTATTCATTCATCATCATTTGCATAATCTACACGATTATGTGCATTATTAAAAACTTTGAATCTTGAATCTTGATTCGGTTTCCTGCTGAGAACCATGGCCTGAGATTTAGACACTGAAATCAAAAAGGGACAAATAAACAGCACACTAACATGACACCCTCATATAGCATCCTGTCACATCCCACACATTACATTTACTCCATCATTTTGACGCCATCATTGTCTCAAAATGTACGATCATGGCTGTTTTTGTGGGAGATTTTCAAAGAGACCAAAATAGTAAGTGGTCTCTTTTCAGTCCAGAGGGAGAGGTGCAGGCACAGATGGAGCAGAGTGTTTGTTTGTTTGTTTGCATGTGCTGCCAGAAGCCTTTTTTTGTTGGCAGACATTACACACCAACAGAGCTCAGAGCTACAGATTCAGCCAACAGGCAGCGCGACGGGGACGAAGAGGAGGACGTTACCTGATGCCCAGGTTATGACAATGCTAATGCTACCCAGGTATAATCTTAACTATGTTTAGATATATGTTTAGTGTTTTAACATACTAATATTTGCTAATCAGCACTAAATACAGGGAATGAAGTTAGCACCTGCTATCTGCCAAATACAGTTGTTGGCTGTGGAAGGTAGAGATTCAGGCCGCCTGCCACCATGGCTGATATATCAGGAAATATTTCCTTTTTAAACAGTTCCCAAATTAAAAGAGTAAGGGATTTAGGAACATATGTCTACAGGCCCACCAATGCTAAAACAAAACATTTTAGCTATGCCTTTCAGTAGTATGGTTGCCGGCTAATCATTTTTGCTTTATTCTATTATTTTAAGCTCACTTGTCTTTATGTTTATTGTAAAACGTATTGTTTTACACATGCATGATTATTGGTTTTTGCTTATCTGAAATATTTTATTTTTCCAAGATATCAGCTGGGAACACACTGGTGGACACACAGTGAGTTTTAGTGAAATAAATATAATTTATTCACACTTTTGTTTTTATAATATACTAGTTTCAAATAGAAAAACATGCACATGCGGACCAGGATAGACAGATAGATAAGCTTAAGATATATTATTATACTTCTGCACCACTTTCAAGATCTACTCTACTTTTATCTTTTCATTTGTTTGTGTGTGAATGCTTTTTTAAAGCACTTTGAATTGCCTTTGTGTCTGAAATCCGCTATATAAATAAACTTTCCTCACCTTACCTTACCTTAGGAACAGGTGTTGATTAGCTCTAAACACAGGAAATAAAGTGAGCATCTGTTACCAGTCAAATACTTTGTAGATGTTGTTCAGGCCACCTGCTACCATGGCAGATGGGTTGTCCTTATATTACGACCTAGTATATTTGGAAAGCAATTCCTAAGATATTAAAGGTGGGGTAGGTAATTCACTTCAGAAACACTTTTTGTTATATTCCATGGAATGCTCTTAACATCCCGATAGCAATGAATACATTAAATGCTTTGACAATAAATACATAAAAAAATGTCATCTGTGGAAGCCGTGGCGCTGTAAAAAGCACGACCAATTATTTTAGCCGGCCCGGCTAAAATAACTGGATGGCCTACCTGCCTGTCAGCCTTCCATCTCGTGCACAAACTTATCTCGTGCCCTCATTGGTCATGTGTGCGTTCGTGTGTGTTGGAGGAGGGGCTCTGTAAGGAAGTCTGAAGGAAGGGGCAGATTTTTTTCGGCTGCGTAGTTTCAAATTCTAGCGCACTCGAGCTGGTTTCTCCATTCTTACCTACCCTACCTTTAAGGTACATGATACAGATGTAGCACTCCAGATAGGACTCCAGCTTACAGCTTCCTGCCTAAGACCTGCCTAATTTTTAAATGTGCAATACCATGTTCAGCTATGTTACTATTTATAATGTTATTGTTGTTACAACAGAAGATGTTTTTCTTTATATTGAAGTTAAATGCATCAATCTGTGACACTTTTATTTAGTAAGATAGCAAGGGGGGGGGCATATTGTGATAACCAGGCCTGTCATAAAATGCACCCCATCCAAAAAGATGTTTGTATTAATCCCACCCTCAAGCATATTTTAGGGTATAGTTGTAGGACTAGTACCAATGAATGGAGCAAGTTTCATGAATGTGACACTTTTATTATGTAAGATAGCAAGGGGTGCATAACGTGGCAAAAATATGCTGACAAAGACTATGTAAACATATATTTTGATTATTATATGACAAATATGTAGAATTAAACAATACATTTTAAAGCACGTGTATACAGACAGGACGTAACAACAAAAAAAAAAGATTAAAAAAAACAAAAACTGAAAAGGAAGTGACGAATGACACCACTACCATCAAATACGGAGCGAAAAGTTTAACCACAAGAATCAAGACTATATGAGCTACCACTAAACAACTCACATTCTGAAAATTACCATTAATAAAAACCCTGAACGTTTACTTTTCGTTTTAAACATCGTTTTAAGGTGTAAACGTGTCATTTAGGAACTGCGATAGCATAAATATGCGAACACAAACCTACAGACTGCTGGAGAAGAGATATCACAGGGGGGGGGTTGGGACACACATATTCCGATGGCCAATTAGTTTTGAACAAAGAGTATACTCAACATAGGCCTACAGTAGGCAGGGGGGTGGGGGCTGGTGAACGGTATGGTCAATGTTTGTAAACACTGTGACATTTTGACTTTATTTGATTATTTCAGTTAAAAACTAACATTCATATTTCTCTTTTTGAGAAGAGCAATATGAATATGTTAGTGACTGACCCAGCCCCATGGTCTGTCACAGTAGTGCGGGAAAGAGAAGTGCACTGTTTTGCCTGGCTGGACCTGTAATTTACAGGAAAGGAGTGCGCGCTACTAAAGAGACGCGCTACCATGGAAACCAAACAATGGTGTAGCTGTATTGAAGTCCGAGTGGAAACAGTAGCATTTGGAGCGTTATGTTTGAATGAAACAGCCAGGTCGTGACTCTGTCATGGCCTGGCTCTTGGCCATAACAAAAAGCGTGGGAAGGACAAGAACATATATGAAAAATATATTTATTAACAAAAGTTTAACGTAAACCACAAAAAACTAGCACAAAGGGAAAACAAAAAGGCTAAGCGACGAGGCTGCTCCGCGGTCAGGTCCTCTGCGGGAGAGAGAGATCGAGAGTCTGGCCCAGGCCTCTTAATCCTCCGCCAGCCGTCAGGTGTCCTCAATCAGGGCGTCAGGTGTCCTCAATCAGACGGACACAAGCAGAGGAGGAACATTAAAGGGCCCTACACACACACACACACCACAGGAGACCTTAAAGCAGGGGTCGTCACACCCCCCCCCCTTAAAGTCGGTGTCCCCCAGACCACCGGCACAACGAACCAACCCCATCCCAAACAAAAACAAAAAGTCATAGAAAACAAAACATACATCTGGCACCCCGTCTCAACAAACCCTAATTACAATATACCACCTTCTCACAACGTCTCTGGATGTGACCAAACCCCCCGCAGGAGTAGCACCTCCGGTCGTTGGCATGCCCACAGTCACGAGCCATGTGGCCTGGCTTGTTGCAGTTGTAGCACACATCCTCCGTTTGGTCACAGTCCCTGGCCAAATGTCCTTGATCTCCACACCGATAACAGAACATCTCCTTGCCACGTCCTCGACCCCTGCTGCCGCTGCCGCTACGACCACCATCAAATCCGCTGCCACCACGACCACCATCAAAGCCGCCGCCACCACGACCACCCTGACCACCCTGACCAGTGGAGTAATGCCTGGCCTTCTGGCTTCTACACAGCATAGCTTTGGCCAAAGCACGCGGGATCACGCAGGAGGACGTGACCTCTGGCACCACTGTAGAGCTCTCCTCAAACCCAGACTCAATCAGACCACCAGTCACTAAAGGCGCAGGGGGAACATCAGTCCAGATTCTGCCACCTGCCAAACCGTTGCCCAGAATAAAAATGTATCCCCTCGATTGGCAAAGCTGAACGTACACCAACAGCTACTTCACCTTTAACAAGGTCACAGTCAATATACACCTTATGAACAGGAACAGGAAGAACTTTCAATCCCATCCCCCAACTCAGAACTGTGTCACCAGTGTCACTTTCACCAGACAACGGCAAAACAGAGTCAACAATATAGGAGTCAAAAGCCCCTGTGTCCCATAAGATTTTGATTGGAACTCTGACATCACTACCTACCAATGACACCAAGCCGTCTCGTATAAACGGAGTATAAGATGCCAAAACCTCAGATCCACATAAGTGGGATTTAAGCACATCGGCAACACAGCAGCTTTTCACAGGCACAGCCAACGCAACAGGCCCAACAAAACATCTTCCTCCCTCAGATTTTGCTCTAAGCGCAGGACATTCTGCCTTCCAATGGCCTTTTTCACGACAGTAGTGGCAATTATCAATGTTAACCATGTTGTCCACATCAGTTTTTACCAAACCCAATTTCCTTGGATCCATCCCAAATGAACCAACATCAACAGCCTTTCTACTTCCTTCAAAAACGGTTAGGGCCCCAGAGCGCCCTCCGAACCTGCTCTTATGAAGTAACACAAACTCATCACCTGCCACAGCAGCTTCAGCCGCAGAAGTGACCTTTCGTTCAGTGACATATGTTGCAATACGATCAGGAAGAATATTTTTGAACTGTTCCAAAATCATGAGTTCACACAAATCGTCAAAAGAAGCGATTTCAAGAGCAGTTAACCTGTTACGCACCTTCCGCCCGGTACCGGGCGGATAAACGCGTCATTTGCAGGAAACAACGTCTAAGGAATCTTAATATTGAATAAAACTATGAATGTGTTATATCCATGTAACGGGAAGAAACTCAGCTAACTGATCTCTTTAATTTTTTTTTTTCCAAAAAAACCCACAATGCTAGCACTCAGCCTCTGAATTAGCCACGAGCGAAAACATGTAACGTAAAGCGGCACCTAAACTCACAATAACTCCCTTATTACTTATCCTATATGCACAACCAACCACTCGTTTTTGGTGTCCTGGAGACACTGAATCTAACGGTGCCCTCCTCAACACTCAGTGATAAACATTCGCGACGCTATAAACGAAAGCGTACATCATAACATGTGGAGCTAAGTAGCTAGAAACGCTAACATGGCTTACCTTGGTCAAAACTGGTCTTCAATGGCATTTAAACGATAAAAAAACGATACTGCAGTTAATCCATAGGTTCATCCTATGTATCTGTGCCTTCTTTGAAATTATTTCTGATAATCCATAAGCAATAAAACGGCTTTTTAATTTCCAAACTCCAGAAGGAGAAAATCTGCAAAACTAGTTTCAGTTGTAAACGCTCAGCCCTCACCTTTTCTCTTTACAATGAGTGTGTGTGTGGGCCTCCCCCTTCGATTCTATTGGCTCTAACGGTCATAAAGGTGTGTCAACGATCCCAATCGAGTAAGAGGGGCCAGAGATAGGTCAAATCCACCCAAATGACCCCAGAAGGGGGGTTTTTGGCTAAATCTCTCTGAAAAGGTCACATTTCACTTGTCTTGCATCAATCTTGATACAGGGTACTTATTATATGTTGTACTTTGGATTCCTAAAGCTTTTAGTCTACTAACCCATCATCCAAGGGTAGTTTTCACTATCTGTAAAAAATAATTTTTGGACGGACACTATAATTTACAGTTTTTTACCATGTAAAATCTGAATTTTCTTTAAAATAAAAAACATTTATATTGATTCTGACACTTCTACATCCAACTCACAGATGTAACCTTGCTTTGATAAAAGAAATTATTCATATAACCCTTTTAGAAGTTAAGTTGTAGTCATTTGTTTTGGGCATGTCATTTTCGAGCCTGAAACATGAAAAACAGGCTCGGTGCTTAACAGGTCAAAATGAACAGACAAATCCCTCGCCATGTCCACATATGTCTGATCTTGTTTTTGCTCAAAGGACCTAAAACGCTGTCGATAGGCCTCTGGCACCAGTTCATATGCTCTAAGCACCGCCGATTTTACTTTACTATAGCTAGAGCTATCTTCCAGACATAAGGAGGAATATGCAGACTGTGCTCTTCCTGTGAGAACACACTGAAGCATCAGAGCGCAGTCTGCATCAGGCCAATCTCTAGCCCTAGCTACACGTTCAAATAATAAGAAAAACGTGTCAGGATCACTTTCATTAAAGTGAGGCAGCAAGCGCAGGTTACCAATATCAAAGCGATGAGGAGACCTGGTCACCTGTTCACCCAGCCCCTCACCGGACAACGCGCCATCTCTGAGAATAGCCAGACGATGTCCCTCCAACTCTATCTTGGCTTTCTCAGATTCTTGTCGCATCCGCTCCACTGTGATTTCCTTTTCAATTCCCAACTCATACTTCCTTTTGTCATGTTCCAGCTGCAACAACAACAATTCCCTCTGCTGCTCAAAAGAAAGTGCACTTGCCTGAAAACGAGGTTTTAACAAAACCCCCTCTTCCTTTGCAGCAAAAACTCCCGTCTCCCTTAACGTCTTAAACACTCTACCATCATTCCTGTCCCCAAAAAGACAAAAATCACCTGCCCCAACGTCTTTTATGTTGTCTTTCACCCTTCTATCCCCGACAATAGACACAGAGAAATGCTCAGCAATTAAGAGCAGCTGCTCTCTTGAAAAAGTGCTAAGCAACTCCTGAGACGGAGCTTCAACAAATGCCTCTACGTCAGCCATATTAACTTCCAACGACCCCTCACCGGAACACAAAACCGGACCTTTAAACCGAGAGATGAGAAAAAAAAACAACACAAAAACAAACCGGACAGATACCACCACGCTTATTATGCGTGATGCGTCCAAAGTGGAACAACACTAATGTTCTGATTGGAGTTTCCCCACTAACTCACCATCCCACTGACTAATCTCCTCCCTAGTCTTCATGCAGTTACTTGTGGTGGGTATTTATGCACCGGAGACCGCTGGCCCAGCAAAGCGACTAGCAAGCTAGCAACACTACTGTGACCACGGCCATGCTCCCAAGCCGAAGCTTCAACCACTTTCTCCGCAACACTACACACCCCGCTCAACAATCCCAAGGGAACCGTCGCTTAACCTGCCAGGGAAAACTCTGCACCGCTCCGCACCGCTCCACCTGCAACGCACCAACAAACCCCAACGAGAGAAAAAAGAGAAAAACAAAACAAAACAAACAGCTGACCACGGCTAAGAACAACTAGCAACCACTCTCCCGAAATAGAATACCAAACAAATCAAAGCCTCACAAAGTAATCAAATATGTCCCCAAACAACGATCTGAAATGTCCTTCCCACAACGAGCCGAAACAAAGAAACCGGCCGCACTGCAAACGCGCTCCCAACAAACTTTATACACGCGCACCAACTCCCAACACAAATCTTACCTATCCGTTGCTGTATCACAGATAAAAGAAGTGGACGAGCCCCCATCTGTCATGGCCTGGCTCTTGGCCATAACAAAAAGCGTGGGAAGGACAAGAACATATATGAAAAATATATTTATTAACAAAAGTTTAACGTAAACCACAAAAAACTAGCACAAAGGGAAAACAAAAAGGCTAAGCGACGTGGCTGCTCCGCGGTCAGGTCCTCTGCGGGAGAGAGAGATCGAGATTCTGGCCCAGGCCTCTTAATCCTCCGCCAGCCGTCAGGTGTCCTCAATCAGGGCGTCAGGTGTCCTCAATCAGACGGACACAAGCAGAGGAGGAACATTAAAGGGCCCTACACACACACACCACAGGAGACCTTAAAGCAGGGGTCGTCACAACTCACAAAAGAAAAGTGTTACTTCACTAACTGTAAGCTTGTCACTCAGAGTAACCTACAGTTAACTTAACTGCTGGAGAAGAAAGATCAGGGGGGGGAGAGAGCTGTGGCTGATGGGCCATTAGTTGTGTAAACACACAGCATTCAGACTGTTTAAAAAACGGTAACAACGGACTATTTTTCTTAGCGGATGCATGTCAATTTAAATCAATACATACAACTATTTTTTAAATCAATAAAAACATTTTCTAAATCCATAAAAGCATTTCAATTAATATTGGGAGTCATGTCGTTACTTTGTTGAGAATGTGGCCATGTAATAAGCGGGATAATTTGCAGCGACTTGGTCATTATGGGGAAAAATAACACCCAGGGATACTCGTCGGGATCCTGACCTGCCTGACAAGGCTCCATTAAAATATAAATATTTGTAGTGAATTACTGAGTTTAGGCACGTTAATAACGTTTTAATGAAGTTGAATACAGTATATTCATATTTGTCAGTGATTTCATGTCAATTCGGCGAACATAAACATAAATGATCGTGGTGAAGATGATGATTAAATTAGGATTAAAAATCGAAAGCCGGCTGCATTTCCTTTCGTTCGTTTTTTTCGACTAAACAACATTATTTTGTTAAATAACAACATGGTGATGTTTTGTAAATGATTACATGTCTCTTATTTAGCACAGACTATGATCCTATCCATGACATATGGATCTTAACAAAGATCCGCTATACAGTAGTACCAGACATACTGTACATCCAGCGTACTGTATCGAAGTTGATTTCACATGAGCTCCAGTGTGGAACCCCACTGCACCCCCTGGTGGATCAATGATCCATTGCAGCTGGCTTCACAATAATTACATTTATTTATCACGGGGGCGGTCTCAAGTCAGACTGGAGGCTGTCTCTTATCGCGGGCAGATCACGAGCCGATCACGGGCCGACCACGGCCCTCGCGTTTCAAACTGTCCAAAATAAGCTGCTACATCTGTATGTATTTAATACTAATAACATAATGATTAATTTCAGATGATAATACTTTTCAGGGTTAGGGTTAGGTCCGGTCTGACAGCGCTTAGCTCTCTGCTGCAGAGAGGAAGACAATTCACTGCTCTAAACAAAGTCAAAAATCACATACAGTATAGTCAACATAGGGGGGTGGGGGATGGTGAACGGTATGGTCAATGTTTGTAAACACAATCCCCAGGATGTGTCCTAATCAAACCAAAAGAGAAAATGCAGATATTACACTCATAAAATAAATGGTAGACATATCAGTACTCTTAGTGCCAAGTTGTATGCAGGTTTAGGTTTTATGTGTTGCCTCAATGTTTGATATGTTGCCTTCAAATACACCTGCAGTTGTATGTGTTCCTGTGAAATACATTTCAATGATTTTTGAAAACTATTAGAATCTATTGTTTGATGATGTTTGATTCTCCATGTAACATCCACACCTATAAGCCTAAATGTTGTAACAACAATAACATTATAAATAGTAAAATAGCTGAACATGGTATTGCACATTTAGCTTTGAGTGTTACTGACCTGAGATGTTTTTATTACATGAATTAAGGTGACCCGGGCTTTTCAAAATGTCAGTGTCCCACATTTTGCACAGAACTGTCCCACATTAGGAAAAGCAGATTGTCTGATGCGGCTTTCACACCAGCGCTTTTCCCTTTCTAGCTCCTAGCTAGAGCTTTTCTGGTTCAGCTCCGGTTTCCCTTTTCAGCTCCCGCTCTGTTCACACCGCCCAGAGCTGCCGCTGCTGCGTCATGACGTCACCGTTTACATCGCTGATTTTCTCCCCAACGGAGCTCACAACAACAACAACAACGGGGGGGGGGGGACTGCGTCGGGTCGATGATCGTGTTGCTTTTAATCATACGAAGCCAGATTAAATTAAATAACGACTTCTCCAACCTTATACTTTTCTCCAGAGTGCCGTGGTTCATTGTTTATTAATGTGTTTCAGCGGCATTTACCGACCGCTGCAGTGCTGGCTGCTCTTCCACGGGAGTTTATTCTCCCGTTAGCTCCGGGTTAGCTCACACGGCTCTAAAGTATTCACTGTCTGACTGTCACACAAGCAGCTGATACATATCCCCAGTTCCCCTTAAGTGAATGTGTGTCAATCTGAATTGACGCTGTTTGGCATCACAACGCTGTTATGAAAGTTTCTCTGGTATAACATGGGTGATGTTAGCATAGCAACCGAAGCTAAACTGACTACTTGCTAAGCCGTTTTCTACAGGCACATTTTACCGGCGTATTTTTCATTATGATTCTACTTGTGATAGTCGGACATGACAACCTGTGCAGCCCATGTATTGATTCCATCCGATAGCTGCTAGAATAACAAACAAAACGTCTGCCTGCTCTCCACAATGATCAATAACAGCGAACGGATGGTCAAAGTAAGGTACAAATAAACAGAATCACACGAAGCCTGGTTAGTGTTGCCTGACTTTATAAAGTGTGTTTTTTTTTATAAGTGTGTGGTTGCCTTCTAGTCACTTTGCTCAGCGCTACTGCTTGTAGGCAGGCATGACGAGACTCTTCAGTCGACCCATGTTCAGGGGAGGTGGGTTTAGTTTCCTGCACGCCTCGACGTAAGAGAGACGTAAGCGACGCCGCCTCTAGCTCCGAAGCTCTTGCCTCTAGACCGACAATGTTTTGGAGCTGGAAGTGAACCGCATTCCGGAGCTAAGAGGCGGCGCCGCTGCAGTGTGAACAGGAAAAACCGGTACTTTTCAGGCTTCAGCTCCGAGCTGAAAAAGCGCCGGTGTGAAAGGGGCATGAGACAACTTGGCACTAAGAGTACTGATATGTCTACCATTTCTTTTATGAGTGTAATATCTGCATTTTCTCTTTTGGTTTGATTAGGACACATCCTGGGGATTTCAGAATGGTACTGGGTGTTGATTTATTCTATTGGCTTCATATCGCAATATATTCCAGAAGTCTGAAATGCAAAACATTTCCCACATTAGGGCAATTCACCCTACTTAACCCCAAATAAAAGAACCCAATAAAAAGAGTTGTTAAATAATAGTGAAGTCACGTTGTAATAACAATAACTCATCTCTCGGTTTGAGTGTTCTTTTTCTGCTTTGCCAAAAGCCACTGTGTCAAGTGTCTAGTGACTATTTTTCTTAGCGGATGCATGTCAATTTAAATCAATACATACAACTATTTTTTAAATCAATAAAAACATTTTCTAAATCCATAAAAGCATTTCAATTAATATTGGGAGTCATGTCGTTACTTTGTTGAGAATGTGGCCATGTAATAAGCGGGATAATTTGCAGCGACTTGATCATTATGGGGAAAATAACACCCGTCGGGATCCTGATCTGCCTGACGAGGCTCCATTCAAATATAAATATTTTTAGTGAATTACTGAGTTTAGGCACGTTAATAACGCTTTAATGAAGTTGAATACAGTATATTCATATTTGTCAGTGATTTCATGTCAATTCGGCAAACATAAACATAAATGATCGTGGTGATCAGTGGCGTCGCCTGGCCTGGGCATCCGGGGCTTTAGCCCCGAATGTTTTTTCTGTAGCCCCGGACAATTCTCCCTCAATAATATAATACATTAACCGTGCTTTACGTGAACCTCATCATGACACAAGAGAGGACGGCAGCACTGTAATTTCCCGTGTTCAGTGAATGCAACAGAGGCATGACACCAGACCAATCAGAGAGTTGCATGGAAATAAACGTGTGCTTGTGTCATTCAAGCTCGGCTCTGTGTGTGTGTGGCAATAGCGCATTTAGTGTGATAGAGAGATGTTCCACAAGAAGCTGGAGGAGAGTCCTCTCCTCTCAGACTGAGAGACTCAGGTGAGCTAAAGGACTCTCTGAGTGTTTAGATACATAACTTTAGTCTACGTTATCTCAGTGGGTCTCAAACGGTTTGGTCACAAATTATTCAAAAGATTATTTCCGCGGCACACCTTCATATGATCATTATAGTTATAAAAAAAATAAGAGAATAAAGGAAAAACAGTTATGAAATACTATATGGCAGTAAAACAAGAATAGAGTTTAAAAGGGGAGTGATTAGTAAAATATCCATAAAGAAAAAGTACATCTGTTTACAGTTCTGCTTCATATGTTGAGAGAGGTATCCATAGATCTCTTCATTTTGCTCTCAAAGTGCACCAGATTGATGCATTTAACTTCAATATTTAAAAAAAAATCTTCCCGGGGGAGCATCCCCCCGGACCCCCCTAGAGGAGGTGAGCCCCCCACTCATAAAAAATACCACTTTACCCCTGCCTATATGCCGTGAGCTGATTATCGAGCTTTCATTGTAACAGTCGCGGGTGTATTGTGTGTGTGCGTGTGGGGAGTGTTGCAGTGAAAAATGCCACTGTAGTGTCGCCGCCACTGTGGGCTAAGCCCCGAATGTTTTCAGGTCCAGGCGACGCCCCTGGTGGTGAAGATGATGATTAAATTAGGATTAAAAATCGAGAGCCGGCCTGCATTTCCTCTCGTTCGTTTTTTTCGACTAAACAACATTATTTTGTTAAATAACAACATGGTGATGTTTTGTAAATGATTACATGTCTCTTATTTAGCACAGAGTATGATCCTATCCGTGACATATGGATCTTAACAAAGATCCGCTATACAGTAGTACCAGACATACTGTACATCCAGCGTACTGTACCAGAGTTGATTTCACATGAGCTCCAGTGTGGAACCCCACTGCACACCCTGGTGGATCAATGATCCATTGCAGCTGGCTTCATTATAATTACATTTATTTATCACGGGGGCGGTCTCAAGTCAAGCTGGAGGTTGTCCCTTGATCGAGGGCAGACCCCGTGCCGACCACGGCCCTCGCGTTTCAAACTGTCCTAAATTAGGTGCTACATCTGTATACAGGGTTGGGTTGTAACGGAATACATGTAACAGCGTTACGTAATCAGAATACAAAAATCAAGTAACTGTATTCAGCTCGCGTTACATTTGAAAAACGAGTAATCTGATTACAGTTACTTTAGTAAACCTGAAGTGTATACATTTTGGATTACTTATTGGAATTATTGGCGGAAAGATTTCCTCACAACATTTAATATTCATTACTAAAGGTACAGCCGAATCATCACAGCGCACAAAACCTATTACCGCCGCAGATGGACCAAAAAAGGGAGCGTTTGAAAAAAATGTGCGGGTCCGCTCAGTGAAACAATAACAACGAAACATGGAGGAACAAAAGTCTGCGTTTAAATCGTGGCGATATCGACACCACAGGAAAACCTCTTTCACTTCATGAAATCTCTGCAGCACCAGGAGGCAGCGGGAGGGTTAACTCAGCCTCGCCAACCTTGCTAACGCCAGTGTTGGCGTTTGCCAACACTGACCAACAACCAATCACATGAATCTCCCGCCCCGGACACACAAGCACGCGGTTTGATTGGCTAGAGCTTGTACTGGCATATGATTCGATTGGCTGACGCTTCCGCCGAAGCTTCAAAAGTTGAACATTGCTCAACTTTTGCAGCGAGCAACGCTTCTGAAGCTACGCTTCGCTCCCACAATGCAGTTCGGCGAAACGTGACGTCACCCCATTAAAAATGAATGGGCAGAAGCGTTGAAGCTTCAACACATGCCGCCGTGTGGACGGGCCGTCACTCCTCACATCCCAAGCTGCATGCCCAAAAAGTTTATTATGTTGTTACATCGTTTCAGATGTTATGTTTCAGTTGTGCTCTTGATAAGCCATTAAAACAGTAAAAACACGTTCAGTTTCCTTTTGCTTTTTGTGTCTCCTGTACACCAAAACATACCCATCTGTGATGGAAAAAGAAAGTAATCCAAAAGTTATCTAAAAGTAATCTGAATACGTTACTTTTTTAAGACACGTAACTGTAACTGTATTCGGATTACTTTCAGAGCCATGTATTCAGTAATCAGTAACTGATTACATTTACAAAGTAACCCTCCCAACCCTGATGATATATTACATATTTCGAGTGTCAAGTACCACTGGCACGTCACTATTTCAGCACTATCTGCTTTGCTGAATGAAAAACTAAACTAAAGATGTTTACTTTTTGCTACACCTTTTCAGCAGTCTGCTTGATATATTGATTTGAATACTGGAAAACCATATAACGGGTTTTTTTGGATTACTCTTCTTCCCAGGTATTTTTTTTTCATGATATATAGTTTAAAATAAATACACTGTGCTTGTAGAGTCTCTCATACAAAGATAGATACAATGCGTAAAAGCAAGCAGCCATGGTACTTTGGCAGATTTTGATGCATTGTCTAATTTTCTTGATCCTGCAGCTGGGAAAGGATCCAAACAGATTTACTCTACAACAGTTGGTAAAACATTATAAGAGACGCTTTAAATATATATTTTTCTACATGGTATACTCTTTTGAGCGATGGTGGTCACTAACGTGTACGTTTGTGTGTTTCTGCCACACAAAATGACTTTCCCTTATAACTTAACTGCATTCTCAATTAGGTTTCATGCTAAACAGGAATTATTTTCACCGGAAAGATTTAAATATGCTGTACTTAAAGGTGGGGTAGGTAAGTTTGAGAAACCAGCTCGAGTGCGCTAGAATTTGAAAATACACAACCGGAACAAATCTGCCACTTCCTTACAGAGCCCCTCCTCCAACACACACGGACGCGCACATGACCAATGAGAGCACGAGATAAGTTTGTGCACAGATGGAAGGCTGACAGGCAGGTAGGCCATCCAGTTATTTTAGCCGGGCCGGCTAAAATGATTGGTCGTGCTTTTTACAGTACTACGGCTTCAACAGATTAAAAATGTTTATGGATTTTTTGTCAAAGCACTTAAAGTGGACCTATCATGCTATATTTTAAAAATATATTGTAGGGCCATACCTATATAAAACATGTCTGTGAAGTTTTTTTTTCAAAATACCAAACAGATCACCCATTGTAGCCATGCCTCATATTGCTCAAACCCCTCTTTTGAAGCCCTGTTAGAGAAATGCAGATTTTGGGTCCTTAGCTTGAAAATAAATAAATAAGAGGAGGCGGAGCTAATGCCTGATCAGAATTCTACCGGAGATAAAGTTAAATTCGGTTGTGATATTTCGCCATCCTGTTTAAACCACGTCAAGGATTATTTCTGAAATAGTATGGAGCTCAAATGCTTTTTCTCTTGCAGGTTTATCACAAGGTGAGTTCTTTTTTTATTTCCTGCTTTTTAAACACATGTGCTCTTCAATACAGGTTAGCTCTGAGTGTTAGCGAGGCTTGTTAATGTAAACAAAGACATCCAAAACACGTCAGGCATTGTTTCTGATAGCAACTTTCTGTGGGTCCGCCGCCGATTTGACGTCAGATCGGATGGAATCTGTATCCGCTCGTTGTACACCCGTTTTTAAAAGATTTGGGTACGGAGGAAAAGAGAGAGGGTTTTATTTTCTGACGCTGCGTGAGTTCCCCGACGCACCGGGGACACATATTTATGTATAAAACACATCACAAAGTGCATTTTGCATGATAGGTCCCCTTTAAGATATTCATTGCTATCGGGATGTTGAGAGCATTCCATGGAGTATAACAAAAAGTGTATCTCGAGCCGGTTTCTCAAACTTACCTACCCCACCTTGAAGTAAAAAGATATGATTCTACACTGTATTGAAGTAAACATGTATTATTTTGAATTGTATTTTAGTGAACATGTATTGTTTGAACTGTTTTAAGTAATCACAACGGTTTTAAGTAATCACATATATAGAAATGATATTCTCTCTTACAACTCACTGACCCAGAGATTCTGTTTCACACACACACCGCTCCTTTTCACCCCTACACACAGATGTTCGTTTTAAGGTCGTTAAGAACATCCATATATGTGCACAAAGGTTTAATTGTATGAGAAAGAATAATTCATGTGAAAAACTCCCATGGAAAAGTAAGGGAGTGAATACCGGTGCAGAGATAAAGATTGACTTTTGACCTTGTGAAACTTTGGAATCTCACGTTCTGGTCAGAACTCTGATTCGCTGTATTGAACCCGACCAGGAGTGAATCCAACCAGTAAAAACACCTGGGGGATGTGAGCAGCTCATACAGCTCCTCCTCACGGACTCTCTCATTTGCTTTGGAGTAAAAGGGGAAGGGAAAAGTCAACACATCTCCGCCCCAAAATATTATTATGAATACTGTTGTTTTTTAATGTAAAATGCTTTTTGGTTTGGTGAGTTGGCTGGTCCTGATATCTGTGTCCGCATCGCATCACAAACCTGAAGTCAATTTCTTTTTGTTTGATGAGTTGGCGGGTCCCGACACCTTTATCCGCATCGCATCACAAACCTGAAGTCCGGAGTACTCTGTATAACTTGTATATGTGTTTGGTTTCCTACCAGTAAACTCAGATAATTGTTATAACTTTTGATTCCGGTGTTTTCAATTCCTTTCTTTATTTAATAGAGATTTCAGCCTCATCCAACGAACGGCGCGTAGCAGAGGGGGTGGCTATCAGCCACCACAATAGGTGTTCTGCTCCAACAACCTTTAAATGGATATTTCCAGTTTAAAGAATAGTAATTAGCAGATAAGGGAAATCCTGAAGCACATGCAAGCGCATTGCTGTTTTTCAATTTACCTCATGGATTTCAGCTTGTGTGTTTACCGACCACTCTCTGGAACAAAGAAAGAAAGAGAGAAGGCGAGAGAGAAATTTAAAGCAGGAGCCGATAACAAGATCACACAAGTGAGATCAAAGATGCGAGAGATAATGAGAGTGCGAGAGAGGCGGGTTATTGGATGAAGAAGGAGAGATTGATGGAGCTGAGGTAAATAGGAGACCTAGGAGACACAGGGAAACAAGAGGAAATGCAAGACCTTAATGATGGAGCAAGATGGGGAGAGTTGTCTGCAGGTCATTTAGTTTTTTCTTCACTCACTGCAGGTCTTCAGACATTAGGGTGGGCATGCATTTAAAAATAAATTTCGAAAACACGTAGTAATGCATCAGAGGATAGGACGCTTTCATCGCGACATTTAGAAAAGTTAGAGACAAAATAGACTACATTTTGTGATTCAAGATGTTTCATAACTTTCACATACGGTTAACCCCGCATGGGCTGCAGGCTCTTTTTTCCATTTAACAACCTATTAATGTGTCATACCCACTTAACGGGAAGAAACTCAGCTAACTGACGATATGAACCATTTTTACCGAAACAAAACACAAGTCTCACAAGAAGCGTCTAAATGACGCACTTAGCACAGAACTCACGGTCAAAATATTTTATTACTTATCGGATCTGCACAAACAAGATATCAGATTAAAGCTGAGATTCCAAAGATTCTAGAGGTATAAGTATCATAACTGTGCGACCAAAACTCGCGGCAGCTCAGGCAAACCAAGACAACACACGACGTAGCTTTACGGAGCAAAAAACTGCAAATAGTCTTACCTTTGCTATCTTTCTGATCAAAAGTTGTCTTCAATGGCATTAAAACGATAGAAATGCTGCTGAAGGTTAATCCATAGGTTAATCCAATGTGTCTGTGTCACTTTTAAATGATTACTGATAATCCATCATCAATAAGCCTAGTTTTCAGTTTTCAGAGCGTAACATAGCTTTCGGTTTGGGCAAACTGCGTGCGCATCACTCTCACTCCTAATGGTAACGTGTAGGTGGCTTTAGGAACTTCCCCTTCGATTCTATTGGCTCTAACGGTTCAAAAGAGCCACCCAAATGACCCCAGAGGTGGTTTTTTTTTTCTAAACCTATCTAAAAAGGTAACTTGTTTTGCATCAATCTTGATACAGGATACTTATTATATGTTATAGTTTGGATTCCTAAAGCTTTTAGTCTACTATCCCATCATTCAAGGGTGGTTTTCACTATAAGTAATGTTTTTGTTTTGGACGGACACTACAATTTAATTTGTTTTACTATGTTCAATCTGAATTTACTTTAAAATAAAAATAAATCTATATTGATTCTGACTTTTCTACATCCAACTCACAGGTTTATCATTGCTTTGAGAAAAAAGATTATTAATTTACCCCTTTTAGAAGTAAAGATATAGTCATTTGTTCTGGGAATGTCATTTTCGAGACCTGAAAAACAGGCTCAAGGCTTAACAGGTTAATCAGAGAATTTCCTTCCAAGAAAAATGAGAGCATCACTCAATTTTGCAAGTGCCCCAAAACACATGCCTAAATAAGATTCTTTTTCGACAAATCTTTTTCTCTGGCTTTTCCTGATGTAGCCTGATAGGGCCCATTCTCTGATGCATTACAACTATTATATAATTCTATAATCAAAACCTAAAAGGACGCATACTTCCTGAAACTTCGTATTTCTTCGCAGTAAATGCTTCATTGTCAGAATGAAACAAAAACACTAAACTGTGCTTACAGTGAGTGATTGTGTTTACTATGACGGCTGCAGTTGAAAACACCAACAAAGGCTTTGATTTTACTTTCATGATAACTGTGTTTATTATCTGGCCAAACATTAATGTTAGTTTCCTAAAGCAACCATGAAAGTCACCAGTTTAACTCTAACAGTGGTCTCAATCCTCACCACAGATTTACTTTTTAACTACCAATGCTACAAACTTGGTATTGGTACCAATGCTATTATTACTCATGTCAGGCTGATAATGCTTTTACCATATCCATACAGTAATTATTACAGATTTACCAACACATTTGGTCTAAAAATACATTTTTGGTACATTTTCAACTCTTTAGGCCTTTAAGAATTATAGAAATTGAAAAATCTGAGAAGAGAAGGTTACTTTGGATGAACTGTTCACAACTTATGTGCAACTCAATATTTTAAGCATCACTATCAATCATTATTGTTGTCCTTATTAGTTGAATAAACTTAAATGTATTCACACTAATATAGTGTTCAAGTGAATTGAACTGACATGGTATGGAGCGAGGAAAGCTTGAGAGGACGAATAAGAAATAAACCGAGGGGAGAAAGCGGAGAAAGACCCGCAACGATTTGTGTGTGTGTAAGCAGCATTACTCTGATGTAGTGTCCCTAAGACTATATAAATCTACAGTATTGGATTCAGCTAAATGTATTTCCCTTCCACACACACACACACACACACACACACACACACACACACACACACACACACACACACACACACACACACACACACACACACACACACACACACACACACACACAGTGCTGCAGGCTGAGTCTGTGTGAAGAGTGTGCAGGCTGGGCAGCAGATGAATGATGATCCCTGGGAGCTTACTGAGGCTCAGACCCACAGTGTGTTGTGATGTGAGATCCAGGTAATGGATGTGAGCGACAGCAAAGCCGAGGACGCTGCAACATCTCAATGACAGCGTGATTTTCTGCCTGTCCAGCAGCAGCTCTCTGTTGCTGCCCATCATTCTTCAATGCATGCAGCCTCCTCCATTTTACAGATGATGTGTCTCAATGTTGGATACTTCCCTTAGTACACTTTCATGAACACTTAAGCACTGTTTAAATTCCAACTGTGTAGAGTTTTCTATATTTGCTCTCAGAGGCTGTTGTGCTCTCACCACTCCCCAAGTGAAGATTGCCGCTAGCTAGACAGACGGACGGATGGATAGATAGATACAGTAGATAATTTATTGATCCCAAATTGGGAAATTATTTAGTTACAGTAGCAGCAGTGTGTTGAAGCATAAAAAAAAAAGTTCAAGTTGGAAAAACGGTATAAACGTAATAAAATGAAAACAATAAACAGCAGCAAGTATACATACCAACCTCAGAGAATACTAAATACAAAATGTTCTAGATAAATTAGACATTTCTATGAAAGACAGTAGCAGCCATATACATATATTTTATTATCATCACTTAAAGTCCCTACTCACCGTTGCATTCTATAGGGGTTTATTGAGTTGGCTATCACTGACCACTCGCAGACAACAGACGTCCATTTCTATCTCAGTACCAATACTTTGTAAACTTTGTAATTCATTTGTGATCAGTGTTGGCTGAGCAAAGCAAGACAATACTCAATGTGGGAAATTCCATGTGGTCAATCACACACACCAAGTCTATGCCATAGACCAGTGGTCACCAACCAGTCCATCGCGATCGAGTGTGGTGTGGCACTGTTAAAAAAAGAAAAGAAACAAAAGAAACAAAAGTAAAAAAAAAAAATTATGTTTTTTCTTTCTTAACGTTTTTAGATGTAAGCCTATCATCCACCACCCCGTTAGCATGTGCCACTTGATTGACGTATCTTTGAGACATTCCCTGTCACTCCCGAAAATAATAGACTGACTTAAAGTGATGCTGCATATTTTGGAACTCACTGCACTTATGGTAGAAACCAACTACAACAAAATGAACATATTTTACCGTGATTTAATTGTAATACACGTTTCAAAATTATGCCGGAATAACTACATACTGATACCGGTTAGTAAAAACCATGAATTAATGCTTTGACAAGTGTGTAGACAAGACGGCAGGCGAAAAACCTTTTAAAATGCGTGTTTTCTGAATGGAGATCGGATCGATCAGGCTAAACTAACGTTGTATCTGCTCCGTCCAAACAAACAACAACAGCCTACAGACAGAAATAAAGCAGCGACTGTATTCACCATGACACAGACAGTCTGTGGTTTGTACATGTTTAACTTTTGTCCAGTTTCTGAACAGATATGAGGAGCTGTGTGCTAACAGCTAACAGCTGATGTTTTGGTTTTCTGATTCAACGTCAGTGACGGCAGGGCAGGCTGAGATCCTCACCGCTGATTGGCTACCGCGTGAACGCGTCATTCGCATCACCGCGTCTGTCTGCGTCTTTGCATTGACTTTACATGTAATCGCGCCGTCCACAAAAGTCGCATCGCGCCCGGTGTGAACGCACCAATGGTCTAAGCATGGATAAAGAATGTTGTTAGAATTTTGAATTTGTAAGAATTGTGTTAAAATAACTAGTTTTAATGTTGATGTTGAATGTTGCACTTGCATGAAGCTTCAGTGGATAAGCCTCACAGTTAAAATGGCAATTGATGTTATCTGCTCACTGCAAGATGTTATTTTTGTCTTTGTTGTTGTTGCTGTCAACAAAATAATTTACTCATTCACTCAAACAAATGGAAAATAAGCTACATACATTTATATTTAGGGTTGTAATGAAGGAATGAATGAAACTTAAAATGATAGGTAGGCCTATGATGTAAATATATATATTTATCCTTTTTGACATGTTAGTTATGTTGTTTTCTTGGTTTAATCAAATTGGAAGTTGCACCAAATGATTTGATGTAATTCAGATGCAATTAGCCTCAAATTGGAAGCACTGTCTGGGCCGTCTTTTTCACTCAATTCTGCAATAGGTAGATCTCGCCTTTCACCAAGGCCGAGGTCGGGGATCTCGGGCTTAAAAAGGTTGACCACTACCATAGACTGTATATATAAATGGACGTAGTGTCCGTGACGTCACCCATAGGATTCGGCCACTGCCGTCTCGACAGTGACGTCAGATTCTAACTCTGTTAAGGTTCGGCAAAAGGTAGGACCCAAATGCAGATTAAAAGGGAAAACTATATCCGAGTAGTTTGGAGTAATTTGCGACATGTAAATGGTAAAAAATGGTGTATTCGGTGTTAGCTTACGACCTCCACGAGTGATTTTTCAAAAATGTGCTCCGCAATTAAGTATCATATTGGATAGGGGCTAAACTTGTCCTGGATTGGAATTTTCCGATCATTCCCCTAGGAGGAGTTTGCAAGAATGTGCTTAAAATGCATGAAAAATGCACATTTTTGAAAATGGCCGACTTCCTGGGGGGCGGGGCTAATGGAAGGCAATTTGAAATATGTGTGCAATCATAATAGCAATGTGTATACAGCGTTTCGTGAATATCGGAAAAACTATATGCGAGCAGTTTGGAGCAATTTGCGACATGTAAATCGTCAAAAATTGTGTATTCGCTGTTAGCTTACGACCTCCACGAGTGATTTTTCAAAAATGTGCTCCGCAATTAAGTATCATATTGGATAGGGGCTGAACTTGTCCTGGACTGGAATTTTTCCGATCATTCCCCTAGGAGGAGTTCGCAAGAATGTGCTTAAAATGCATGAAAAATGCACATTTTTGAAAATGGCAGACTTTCTCGGGGGCGGGGCTAATGGAAGCAAATTAGTAATATGTCCGCAATTCCATGAGGAATGTGTGTGCCAAAATTGGTGAAGTTCTGAGAAACTATATGTGACTACCACACAATAGGGGCGCTAGTGAGCAGTTTTTTTGAAAAAGTACGTTTTTTTTTACATTCTCGAAAAGGTCGTGGGCTTTGACGTGTGTCCCAAGTTTTGCATTCCGAAGCACATTTTAGCACATCGTCATAAAAAAAAAAGTACAGGCCACGCCCACATTTGTCATTCGTTGCAACACTTTAAATATAAGTTCATACTCACCCCCAGAGTATGTCTAACAAATAAATTAATAATAATAAAATGATTTCGTTCATCAGTTCTTGAGTTATACATTTGTCATGTTTTTGGCGCCCCCTATAGTCCAAGTCTGGAAGAGTGCTAAGTTGGGATCGCGGAGAAATGCTCTCCGCAGACCCATTCTCACAGCGTTATAAACCTTTTTCTTACTCAATATCAAGCCACACTTATTGTTTTTACTTCGGCTGTGAGTGTTTTTGTGTGCTCAGGATGAGTTTCGCTTGTTCTCGCTGTATCACCGACCCGGAAGCCTGTCCGCTCCTCGCAGCAGCTCACAGCAGCGGCGAGCAGCAACGAGCCTCTCAGCGTCCCGATCAATCACGCAGCGTCCACACGGCGGCGTGCGTTGAAGCTTGCCGGCGGGCGTGTCTGAAGCTCGACCAACAACCAATCACATGAATCTCCCGCCCCGGACACACAAGCACGCGGTTTGATTGGCTAGAGCTTGTACTGGCATATGATTTGATTGGCTGACGCTTCCGTCGAAGCTTCAAAAGTTGAACATTGCTCAACTTTTGAAGCGAGCAACGTGAGCAAAGCGAAGCGACGCTCCCACAATGCAGTTCGGCAAAGTGTGACGTCACCCCATTCAAAGTGAATGGGCAGAAGCGTTGAAGCTTCAACGCACGCCGCCGTGTGGACGGGCCGTTAGAGCACACTGGGCTCACAGGGAGGGGGGGGGGGGGGGGCAGGAGCTCCAACAAGCCGTTTAGGACAGAGAGTAGGCTTGTTTGAGACGAGCTGCGGCTCGCCTCGAAAGTAGACGAGAATAGCTGATCGCAGCCGGGGAAGGTCTCAAAAAGCTCGCCTGAAGTCGGACAGCTTGGAGTCGGCTTCTTCCTCTTCTTCTTCTTCTCTCGGTTTTTTGGCGGATTGCAAACAACTTTAAGGTGCATACCGCCACCTCCGGAGTCGGCTTGACTCGGTTTGCATTTATAAAGAATGCACAAATGTGTTTAATCGTTAATGTCAGATATGTACTAAGTAAATACATTTGTTCCTGCTCAAGATTAGATTCAACTTTATTGTTATTGCACAGATTACAGGTACTGAGACAACAAAATGCAGTTTAGCTTCTAACCAGGAGTGCAACAAGCAGTAAAGTGAAAAGTAATGTACACAATCTACAGCATAAAATATAGAATGAATTGAATGATGAATAAACAGTGAGGGGTATGAATACACTTGATATACACAGTAGCCTATGAGCAGAACAGTATGAACAGTGTGTTGTATGAATATGCTAAGATATATAAAGTATGACAACGGTAAGCAGTGCAAGTATAGTATAAAATATATAGATATTCATTTAATGATAATAAACATTGTGGAACAATGATGAAAAATGTGAATGGAAGTGGCGACGTAAAACTGACACAAAACAACAACACACTTTTGCCGAGCCAATGGAGAGTTTCATCACCAGCACGGGGTAAAAACCACCAATGAGCGCTCAGCTCGAGATACCAGCGAGTCGTTTCCCATCAAGCATTTCGCTTCCGCAGCCCGTGGAGAGAAACTGCGCCGCCTCGCTCTCAAGTCTGCGGGCGTCTTTGTCCCGCGAGATTTCAACGTCTCATGTAGGCGAGCCTCCAGAGCAAGTCGGACAAAATGACTAACCATCATGCAACGCACTAGCAAGACGTTGATCGCAATTGCGCAGGTCTGCGCAGGTCTCGCTTGTCTCAAACAAGCCTAGTGAATACCGGTGAATACACATACTTTACAGAGATGCTGTATGAGAAACCAATGTCAGTTTGGAAAATTGCACAGTATAAATCTATTTTAGTATACCTCAACAATGGAATTATGATCAGTAGAAATGGCCATGACATGGGCCCTTTAATGTAAACTTTTGAATAGTGTACTTTATCTACTATAAGTAGTTTGTTTGAATGTAATAATGATGTTGTTTGTTGTTTGTGGAAGCGCATCCATTTATTGAAAAATGAATCTGAACTTTTCGATCTGTTAGGATTATAAACTGAAGCAATATAAAAATGACTCCCATTAACTGAGTTTTAAACATCGGCATATCTGGTCATAGTCCGGTAATTACCTGCTAACGGAAACTCTGCTACACAATTATTAGGGCCCGAGCACAGAGCGTGCGAGGAACCTATTGTTATTGGAGGAATTCTTATTTTTCTGCTGGCGTTTCCTGTTTTTGAGGCCTTTAAGACACTTACAAAGTTGTATAATTTTGCACGGACGCCAGGACTGGTGAAAACTACAATATTCTGGAGTCAATGGGTTAAATATTCCAACCTGCTCACTAGCGCCATCTATCAAAATCCCATTTCGGAATAAATGTACAAAGTCGCACCGTAACTCCCAATGACCTGACATTTTGCACATATATCCGGGTGGACCTGCTCTACAAATAATCCTCTTGGAACCGTAAGCTCCGCCTACATTCTTTTTAATTTAAATTAGCATAATGTTCAAAACAGTGAAATATTCACTTAAATTTCAATTTTCAGTTTTTCAACACCAAACTTCGTATACAGCATCGGTGGAGGGTCAGACACATTACTGTATAAAATGAGCATGTTAGGACGATAAATATTGCCGCTGTCAATCAAAACGTACTCGCAAAAAGGCGGGGCTTAGAAAAAAATGCTCATAACTCATCAACAATGTATCCATATATCACAGATTTTTGTGGATAGGTTCAGTCTGTCTTGGGGAATAGGCACACCAAAGCATTTTCATTTTGGACTATAGGGGGCGCCAAAAACACCACCAATTTATAACTCAAGAACGGATGGACAAATTATTATTATTTTTTTTTACACATACTCTGGGGGTGACTACGAACTCAGATTGAAAGTGTGGCAACAAATTCAGAATGTGGGCGTGGCCTATACATTTTTTTTAAATTGCGATAGCATTAACTCAGCTTCGGACGCAAAACTTGGGACACACGTCAGAGCCCACGACCTTTTCGAGAATGTAAAAAAAAAACGTAATTTTTCAAAAAAACTGCTCACTAGCGCCCACTATTGTGTGGTAGTCAAATATAGTTTCTCAGAACTTCACGAATTTTTACACAGACATTCCTCATGGAATTGCGGACATATTTGTATATAGCTTCCATTAGCCACGATGTCAGCCATTTTGAAAAATGTGCGTTTTTCATGCATTTTAAGCACATTCTTGCGAACTCCTCCTAGGGGAATGATCGGAAAAATTCCAGTCCAGGACAAGTTCAGCCCCTATCCAATATGATACTTAATTGCGGAGCACATTTTTGAAAAATCACTCGTGGAGGTCGTAAGCTAACAAGCGAATACACCATTTTTCACGATTTACATGTCGCAAATTGCTCCAAACTGCTCGCATATACTTCTTCCGATATTCACGAAACGCTGTATACACATTGTTATTATGATTGCACACATATTTCAAATTGCCTTCCATTAGCCCCGCCCCCCAGGAAGTCGGACATTTTTAAAAATGTGCGTTTTTCATGCATTTTAAGCACATTCTTGCAAACTCCTCCTAGGGGAATGATTGGAAAAATTCCAATCCAGGAAAACTTCAGCCCCTATCCAATATGATACTTAATTGCGGAGCACATTTTTGAAAAATCACTCATGGAGGTCGTAAGCTAACATTACACCCTAAGCGTACACAATAGCGATCGTTCACTGTTTCAACTGGCATGCTGTGGCATTTAACCTCATCACCACACCGCAAACAGACACACACACACACACACACACACACACACACACACACACACACACACACACAAACACACACCGGCTCCGTTGGAGATCGCGGCCGTTTACGCTGACTTGTGAGAAATCTTTCCATTTTCGATCTGTGTTCACATACTGAGAATTATAACAACATTAGCCAAGTAACAGTTCACGCTTTAACTTACAATGACCCCTGATAGATCTCGCGAGAATGTGTATAAATATTAGGGCTGTCAGTCGATTAAAATATTTAATCGCGATTAATCGCATGATTGTCCATAGTTAATCGCGATTAATCGCAAATTAATCGCACATTTTTTATCTGTTCTAAATGTACCTTAGAGGGATATTTTTCAAGTTTTTAATACTCTTATCAACATATGAGTGGACAACTATGCTTTATATGTTTGTTTATTATCATTTGAACAATGACAAATATTCTCATGAATATTAAACACAACAACCTCTGAACATTACAAATATTCGCCTCAATTCAACCTAGAACCTCTCATACAATAATACAATACTGTGTGTGTGTGTGTGTGTGTGTGTGTGTGTGTGTGTGTGTGTGTGTGTGTGTGTGTGTGTGTGTGTGTGTGTTGGAGCTATGTGCAGCTCAAGGCATATATGCCTGTGTGTATGAGCTGTGTTGCGGCACTATCCGTGCTGAGTGTGCTGTCTGGCTACCTGCATAAAGTCAAGTGCTCGGCGCAGTTGTCGGCGAAATGTCGCTCCTCTGTTTTCATTGAAACAGCTCCTTATATCCGTTAGCTCAGCTAGCTAGCACCAGATGCTAACAACAACACGTAAGTTGTGCTTCGCTCGCGCCACACATACACACACCCTCCCGGTCCTCCCGATGGCCAGTCCGGGCCTGCCGGTGAGCGTGGAAGTGTGGTCTGCCACAAGCGGGCAGCAGGAGCGGGGCTGTCAGCATCAGCTTGTAGATGGTATTTTAAACTCGATGCGCTCTGAAACTACGGCGGCCGAGGACAAAAAATACACATGCGTCAATCGCGTTAAAATAATTAGTGGCGTTAATTTTTTTTTGCGTTAACGCGTTATTAACGCGTTAACTTGACAGCCCTAATAAATATATATAGATACATTTTCATAACAAAACAATGGGGTTGCTAAGCCGTTGCTAGGCCAATTGTTGGAGTTGCTATAGCAACTCCAAGCTACCCCCTGGCGCCGCCCCTGAAGCAGAGCTTGAAATCCGGACTATCCACTGATAGACAGAAATTCACTCATGCTCGTAACAAGGTAACACAAACAATAAGACAGGCCACAGCTAACTTTTTCATCAATAGAATTGAAGGTGCGAAAGGTAACGGTAAAAACGTTTGGCAAATCTTAAATAAAGTATTAGGTAAACATACCAAACAGGAAAATAAGGTTCTAGAATTTAAAATCAATGATTCCCTGATAAAAGACCCTGCAGTGTTGGCCAGCTCTCTCAATGAGTATTTCATAAATAGTGCTTTGGACATTACAAAGCTCTCCCCGCCATCTGAGGTCTCACCTAGCCCGACTGTGGATACACACCCCGTTTTTGACCTGGAGGAAATCACCTGGAGGAGATTATAAAAAATATAATCTCAGGATTAAGAGGTTCTAAGGCTAGGGATGAATATGATTTCGACACCAATTTTATAAAGACACATATCGACGGTCTAATAAAACCAATTACTATGCTAGTGAATCAATCTATCAGCACGAGGGAAGTTCCATCATCCTGGAAGGTGGCCACGGTGACACCGATCTTTAAATCTGGGGATAAGGCAATGATGTCCAATTATAGACCTATCAGCATCCTCCCCTGTGTCTCTAAGATAGCTGAGAAATGGGTGTCAAAACTAATCACCAAACATTTAGATATTTGCTCCACTCCACCCAATGCAGTTTGGTTTTCGTGCTCACCACTCACTGAGACAGCTAACTGTGTCTTTGTGGAAAAGGTTAAATGTATGTTGGACACGAGACCATATGTAGGCGCTGCTCCTTGATCTCAGGAAGGCATTTGACACAGTTGACCACCAAGTGCTCCTTACAAAGCTGACTCATTTCAATTTTTCGGCAGTTTCGATACGTTGGTTTAAGTCTTACTTATCGAACAGAAAACAGTGTGTTTTGGTCAACGGTGCCAAATCCCCCTACCTTGTCAACCCTGTTGGGGTTCCACAAGGTTCCATTCTTGGACCGTTACTTTTTTCACTGTACATAAAAGACTTGCCTAATGTATGTCCTGAGTTGAATGTACAAATGTTTGCCGATGATGCGGTCATCTTTGTACACGGGAAAAATACTGAAATAATCACATCATGTCTCTCAAATGCTTTGGACAAGGTTCAACACTGGCTGAACAACATTTGCTTACAGTTAAATGCAAAAAAAACAGTATGCATGATGTTCAGTAAACGACCAGTCAAAATCGAAAGATCCAACGTGTTTTTAAACGGAGCAGAATTAGAACTAGTCTCCCAGTTCAAGTATCTTGGAGTCATATTGGACCCGAACTTGACTTTTAAGAGACACATTAAGAAAGTATCAAATGAAATTCAACTTGCAACATTTTAAACAAATTAGACCCTTCTTAACTGTCAATGCTGCAAAGTCATACCTCCACTGTATGATTCTATCCCATATTGAATACTGTTTTACAAACTGGTTGTTTGCTTGTGCCACAAACCTTACACCAATAGAACAGCTGTACTAGAGAGCTATCCAGGTGTTTGACAGAAAGCCATATTCATATCACCACTGTACCATCCTTGAAAAACACAATTTCTTGAGTTCTGACAATTTTAAGTCTTTTAAAAGTATGTGCTTTATTTATAAATGTTTACATGGACTGGCCCCCCCTCCCTTAGGGGAATGCATCCACAAAAAACACACTGGACGCTGCACTAGGTCAGAAACCAGAGGAGACTGTGAAGTCTACTGCAGACAGACCACTTTTGGACAAAATGTACTCTCCATTAAAGGCAGCTCATTCTGGAATAGCCTCCCAACTGAGATACGGGATTGTTCCACTCTCAATAGTTTTAAAGGTCAACTCAAAGAATGGTTGAGAAACAACCAGACGTGCAATCACCGCTAAATGCACTTTAATACATGTGTATCTTCTCTTGCACTTAATATGTTGTTGCTGCAAATTGTATTACCATGTGATAAATACTTGTATATGCTGCTCTTGCTCTTTTGCACTTTTTGCATATCATGTATTTGTTTTTGCTATGTTTGTAAAATGTCATTTTCTTAAATGTTTTATGTGAGGGACTGCGGACGGAAATTAGCTCAAAGCTAAATCTGGCATATTTACGCTTGACACATTTTATTGTTTTAAGTGTTCATTGATGTGCATTGTCCCTGCTAAATAAACAATTAAATTAAATAAAAAACGCTACAGAAAGAGGAAATTGTTTAAAGAAATAGACATATACAAAAAGGTACCATAACAAAGGACAAATGACTCATCAAAATAAATGTGACCCGCTCTATCGAAATCAGTCGGAAGTCGCAACGGCTCATTTCAAAATAAACGTGGATTTGCCTAAAAAAATAGTTTTTCGGGGTTCGGGTGTTTTGTTTGATTTTAAATAAACAAAGTCTTGGCTTTCAGAATATGAAACTTTTATTTCCAAAATCACACGATAAATACATTTGTGAAGCTTGTAAAGGGAAGATGACAGCTCTCCCTCGCCACTCTGCTGTTCCGCAGCGCTGCTTCCCCTCCCTCCGGCTGAAATTATGAATGTAAGGCGTATAGTAATCATAGATAACACGGCAGGGTCCGTTACAGTTTGTTTTCATCTGATTTCAATTAAACAAAGTCTTGGCTTTCAGAATATTAAACTTGTTTCGGCAAATTCAGATGATAAATACAGCCGGTGTTTCTCGTGAGTGTTTTCCCCGGGAAACAAACAATACACAGAAACGCACAATTACACAAACACACACACACGTATACACACACACTCGCGAAAATATCTTCCCTCCGTAGTATTTTGATCATTTGCTCCGCTAATAATAACGCGTTAACGCAAAAATAATAATTAACGCCACTAATTATTTTAACGCGATTAGCGCATGTGTATTTTTTGTCCTCGGCCGCCCCGTAGTTTCAGAGCGCATCAAGATTAAAATACCATCTACAAGCTGATGCTGACAGCCCCGCTCCTGCCGCCCGCATGCGGCAGACCACACTTCCACGCTCACCGGCAGGCCCGGACTGGCCATCGGGAGGACCGGGAGGGTGTGTGTATGTGTGGCGCGAGCGAGAGAGAGAGAATGCGCACACCTTACGTGTATTGTTGTTGTTAGCATATGGTGCTAGCTAGCTGCGCTAACGGATATAAGGAGCTGTTTCAATGAAAACAGAGGAGCGACATTTCGCCGACAACTGCGCCGACAACTGCGCCGAGCACTTGACTTTATGCAGGTAGCCAGACAGTGGGACATTGTACGAAAAGTCAACACACTCAGCACGGATAGTGCGCGCAACATGATTGCAGCGTCCAGGCAGCTCCCGTTCGAGCATATATGCCTTTAGCTGCACATAGCTCCAACGATCCATCACAGTGTCTCTCCACACACACACACACACACACACACACACACACACACACACACACACACACACACACACACACACACACACACACTTTGTATTGTATTATTGTATTGTATGAGAGAGGTTCCAGGTTGAATTGAGGCGAATATTTGTAATGTTCAGAGGTTGTTGTGTTTAATATTCCTTTGTCATTGTTCAAATGATAATAAACAAACATTTGCATAAAGAATATTTGTCCACTCGTATGTTGATAAGGGTATTAAAAACTTGAAAAATATCCCTCTAAGGTACATTTAGAACAGATAAAAAATGTGCGATTCATTTGCGATTAATCGCGATTAACTATGGACAATCATGCGATTAATCGCGATTAAATATTTTAATTGACTGACAGCCCTACTAATAATACATCAGATCGATGGATTCCAGAGAAGAGGAAACTTTAAAGGCCTTTTTCTCAAAATGATGACTCAGTGACAGTCATTATATAATGTGACATATTTTGCTTAATATTTGGAGTACAAAAACAATCCTGATATCATTAGAAAGCTCGGAATCTCCTCTTTCCAACAGTGTATACAACTCAAAATGTGTCTTCGGGTCAATGCGACTGATTTCGATGGAGCAGGTCACAAATATGGTGCAATATATCAGAAAGAGCAAACTCATCATGTCATCATGCTATCATGCTGTTGCTGCCTGTTTCTGCCCATCTCACATAATCCTTCAAATAGTAGGGAAATAGATGTATTTAAAGCACTGGGCCCATTATTAGCACCATATCAAACCACACTTACTTGACCAAAGTTCACAAAATGAAACACCACATTCTTCTTCTTACTGTAGATGATTCTGTTGTCTCTTCAGCTCCCAAATATCAGTTTTTCTTTTTGAATTTATAAATATCTCCTCCTGGGAGGCTGAAACAATGCAGGTGGCTCCGGCTCCGCACCATAAATAGCTTGCAGGCCTTCGTCATTTGCTGGTGTGACATTTTCACGGTAAAGGTTAGATGTTGCAGGATGCATTCCTCTCATAGCTGAGGCCTGTTGCACACCGCTGTTCTGTTTCATCGCCCGCAGCTACGCTTGTTATTTCGATGTGATTGGTGAGATCTGATTCTTCGGATGAGACCTCGTGAAATCACGACTCTGTATGTCCACACTTGGCCTGGAAATAGAGCTGCTGTGAATATTTGTTTAAAATGGTGGCTGCATTACTTCTCCCTGATCCCGCTCTTCATCTCTTCACATTGCTGTTTTGAACATCATGTACTACAGACTTTGGAGCAGATCATTTTGGGCTTTTACAGCAGTTATGTTATTATGTGTCAGGTTGGAATGTATTAGAATGCTTTCTCAGAACAAAATGTCCGACTGTTGCTTTTGTCTCTTTTTATAAATATAATATGTTGCTTATTGTATCTCGAAAAGCTTCAAATAATTACCTCAACAAAAAAATCAAATGTTTAATTTAGCATAATATATTATATTTCCACGTTTTGCGTGTGAACTGTGAGCGCCGGAGCCTTGCAGCGGCGAAACTATTGCGCGCTTAATTGCGCAGCATTTGCCCTTCAGATGAGGCTCCCTCCGCGAGGTGTGGCTCCCTCCGCAAGATGAGGCCCCCTCCGCGAGATGTGCCTGTTTAAATAACTAAAACTTTCAATCATGTACTAAAATCCAGAGGAGGCTGCAGTCTGGAAGTGCAGTTTGGTATTTTGATCATGAGGTTTTTCTAATTTTGGACAAGCAGCTCTGTCCCATTAAAATCCTGTCTGCCTGCAGGCGGCTCCTCTCAGAGGTGGCCTGCTAACTGGCGTCTCTCAAAAAGGACTTTGTTTCCAACAAAGATGAAGATTTAAGTTTTAACCTTGATTTCAACATGATCCATGGGAAGGCGTATAACTTGCACATAAATACATTTTGTGTTTCAAGTCACCCATTTTAAGCTTTTTGTGACTCATTTAACGGAATTCGCATTTCCCAAATCTTCACTTATGGACGCACAGTAACAGTTAGGAATTTGAACACATTTTCTGGAAAAGATGGTGGTTTGGGTTAAAATAATTGCCTTTGCAAAGCAAAAAATGCATCACCATAAATGTGAAATGACCAGGCTTTTGAATGGCGTTTTAAGTATAGAAGTACAAGTGTGTGTGTGTGTGTGTGTGTGTGTGTGTGTGTGTGTGTGTGTGTGTGTGTGTCAGACTAACAAACCTCAAACACTGGGCTCTTTCCGACTGAAGTGCAGCAGGCAATTTCTTTTAAGGACATTTCAGCCTAGTTTGTAGAGAAAGTGGAGCGCGGCCTCATACAGTTTATATAGAAACTACAAACTGGAGCTCAGACTCAATTATCAACTCTTTATTCTTTCCCTTCATCCCACCTCGCTGATCAATTCTTCAGCCCATCCTCCCTATTCACCATATCTGTCTGTTCTTATACGTCCTTGGAAACGTAAGTGTAGTCATCAGGCTTCACAACCATTGCTTGACCCCCACTTGGAAACGTAACCTGAACCTGCACCGTATGTGCCTACTTATACATTTATATATATTCATCATTTTTATAACTAGAACTAGAACTCTCTCCAGTACAGCGTTAGCTCTGAGGGTTAGCGATGCGTGCTAATGTAAACAAAGCCCATATTACTTCCAAACCACGTTATGCATTGTTTCTGATACAGCAACGTTTCTGTGGGCGTAAAGCCAGCCCACATTTCCGATATTACGTCATATCCGCAGCAAATCTGTATCAGCTCCATTGTACCCCCGTTTTTAGAGATGTGGGTACGGAGGAAAAGAGAGAGGGTTTTATTTATCACTTTGTGAGTTCCCTGACACACCGGGGACACATATTTATGTATAAAAGACGTAAAAAAAAATTATTTAGCATGATAGGAGACCTTTAACACAGCACTAAGAATAAAACATGGTAAATTTACAAACAGTTTGTGCATGAAGAAATAATGAATGTTTAAGAAAGATTAAGCGAAGTAACAACAGTATTAATTCTTCTTGTTTTTTCCTCCTTTAGATGGTAATGCAGCAATGTAGCTTACCGGTTTTTGTTTTTTAAATAAACTGTATTTAACAAATGATGCAACACAGAAAAAGAAAAAAAGGAAAAGTAAAAGATTTGTGCCACATTAGGCTCTAAAAAGATATGATAAAATATATGAGACAATGGAAGGATGCATATTTGTGTGACAATAAAATAAAAAATGTTATTTTCTGAACCTGAACCTCCATTTCTTGTGTAAAGCATCTATCAAATACATTTTATTTTACTGACATGCATGTTACATTGTATTTTTGGTGCATTTTAAGTGGATGTCTCTATTATTACCGATTCTTGATAGCAGGCCAAGATGCACACACACTCATACACACACTCACACACACACACACACACACACACACACACACACACACACACACACACACACACACACACACACACACACACACACGCACACACACACACACACACACACACACACACACACACACACACACACACACACACACACACACACACACACACACACACACTCTCAGTTGTCAGATGCTTGTCCCTCCCTTCCATCTGCTCCTCCTCTGCAGGAGCTCATTGTGCTGAGTCAGCAGGACGTCAGCCCTGCATTGTGCCATCGCTCGTCCCACAAGATTTCCCAGAAGGCCGCTGACACCGTCCTGAGATTAAGGCTGGTGCCCCATGGGAACGCATACGGCAAAATGCATAGGATTAACGCAATCGCAATCGCAAAAAAGCTTCCGTCCACACGCAATATACACCGGATAGTGTCTCCCCACACGAGACAGCTCCCTTTAGCTCCAACCGCTGGAAAAAGCTGCAGTACATATGCCGAGCCTGTACGTGGCGCTGTAACTTCCTCCACAAAAGCAGCGAAGAAGAATGGTTGTCATGGTTGCCCTTCTGTTTATTCACCGAGGTGGGGGCCGAGGGAACCGGGCAGAGTTTTTCGCCGGTCAACGTGTGTAAAAGTTTAAATCTTCAGGACAAAATTATAAAAGTGCCGGTCAAAGGTCTTCTTTGTTATTTATTAAGCTTTAAAACAAATGAATAACGACTCTATATAATAATAAAATACACAGAGCCTGTCCTCTCTTTTTCCTCTCTTCTGACAGCGTCAGTGTCTGTCTCATGCAGCAGCTGATCCAGTAATGAGTGACCCGGCAGTAAAAATAAACATATTTATAACTAGTTTAGGTAGTTTGAGAGGTAATTAAAATAGCTAAGGGTAATGATCTGACTTGAAGTGTGTGTTTTGCTCCCGCTGCATCACAGCGGGAGGAGCTGCGTGTCTCCGTCCTGTCAGATTAGACTTCACTCGCGTTTATGTCCATATCGAGATAAAGATAAATAATCTGAATTCAGTGTGCAGTGTACTTTTGCGGGGGTGAGCAGCAGAGGTGGGGAGAGGCGGGGCTATTGCGTCGTCATTATCAGAAAATGATCGTATAGAGGCGATCACACGGAGCCGTTGGACCCCCCAGAGCGCTCCGTTCCCAGATCTATCCACCTTTGGACCCGTTGTCGTTTGCGGGGTCCGTTTCTATCGTTTCGTTACGGCGTCGTGTGGCAAAAAGGGCTATACGCAAGAGAAATATGCGGATACAACCCGTTTTCGTTCCCGTGGGGCACCAGCCTAAGAAGCTCCACCCTGGGACCCCTGCTGTCTTCAGGGAGACGGGGGGACATGCTCACAACCAGGGAGATTATCGCTTCCTTTACTCAGAGAGGAATTATAAATTTATTACAAAAATGATGAAACACATTGTCTTTAGAAATCTGCGACTCGTTTCATGACTTTCTCTCTCTTCCAATCTTATGTCTATGTCTCTTAAATGGGTACGATTCATGACTGCACATTGTTTTTTTATTCTTTGAAATAATTGATTATCTTAGTTCCTCAGTCTATACAATGTCAATCAGGCATACACTGTTTATAGCTCTACCTAAGAAAGGTAATGCACTGTGAAGTGTGTGTTTCCAACTAAATCTATTTATATCTTTTTGTACAAGGTAATTAAGTGTGATAGAGTCCGAGGTGGATCTGTGGGTCCATAAACTCCAGACCTTCAACCAGCTGTTCATATCAATGTTTATTTAATTGTCGCGTGTGCATGTATGGAGCGGGAATTGACATATATTGCAGGACGTGCCCTGAAAAATGAGGACAGTAGCAAAACAGTGTTTTTTTAACCGCTGTGATGCTGGCATGTTTACTTCCACCTTTACAGCCAGGATTCGTCTATCAGCTTCACACATTGTGCTTCTGTTCAACAACCACCTGGTCTTGTGCTTTTAACAAAATAGAGTCTTTGTAACAAAAAACATATTCCACGAAGAACTGGCAGTGCTTTCCTTTGAGCAACATCTCTGTGAACCTGTTTTAAGCTGCATGTGTTGCTATGTAGATCATTGTGAATTCTGCCCAATGATATCAGTCTCTCTTATTACATCTGAGTTATTTTAAGAATAAATGTGTCGCTTTACGCACACACCTTCACCTCAACCTGCTTTTTTCTTTTTATATCCTCTCCTTTTTCTGTGAACAGCAAGTCCCAAAATAAACAGGAACCTGCTGAATGTTTGACTCATCCAGCAGTAAATAAAGTTTAATGATGAAAGAAAACAGCACTATTTTGTATTATACAAGGAACAGATGGACATGTAGTTTAAACAAACACACATACAGATACAATAGATCGTATGTACAAACAATGCATTCTGAAAACATAGAAGAAGAGGAGAGGATGTATATGCAGGTAGATCTACAGAATGTGAATACACACTTCTACACCTTGAATCATAAAGAAGCATCCAAAACACAACAGGATTAGCAATAATCCCCTGTTCTCCATGCTCTATAAATAACCGGTCCTTTCTTGTTAATCTGGGGAAGCAGCAGGAGCCATAAAACAGACACTGGCTGCTCAGAGGACAGTTCCTGCCTCACTTCCTGTACTCCTTAAATGTTTAATATCCTCAGTGGGTGCAGGTTTTTGGAGCATAAAGTTATGTTTTTGCGCATATGAACAGTATATCAATGTTATTGGCTAATCCATCCTCTCTAACAGTATATTGTAGATTGGGCGAGTGTCATTCAGAAAATGTTTTTGTCAAATATCCTGACCAAATTAAATACATTCTCAACATTAAAAACTCAAACTCATGTATCTTTTGTAGATTTTACATTTCAAAATAACAACTTTCCAAAATGTGTTTTACAACTTTTTCATATGGAGGATCCCAGTATTGTTTTTTAATCTGGTCGAACTCAACCCTGGAGCGTTTACCCTTATCTGGCCTCTCTTGATACGTGGTGCAACATCTCATGTGACAGCAGCTTCAGTGCGGTCAGCCAAACTTGATCTCTGACCAAACAATTACTCTCTGGTCAGCGCCCATTCAAGCATGGTGCTTGAATTGGGGCTCCTCTGTTAAAAAACTCCTCTGATAATAATAATAACAATGTAATATGAATAATGTATTGTAATAATGGCTCCACTAATGTGACATGGTTTGTAAGCAGATGTACAGAAACTTTACTCATTGTGTACATCAACAGCATGCTCAAATATAGTTTGATGCATACTGAATGAGGAGACTGACTCACCTTTAGTGGTCTTCCTCTCACACACAGTTAAATACACACAATTTGGACACAGCTACACAGAACACACACTTCCATGGTAGAACATAGGCCTCTCTCTCTGTCAGAGTGACGGATGGTGGAGACAAAAGCAGGCAATGAAGAATTGAACCTGCGCTCTCCTGGGATTTGTTCAACATGAGATTGAGATTAAATCTGCAGCACAGAGACGAGGAACATTAGCTAACATGTGCACTACATGTTCTGATACATGTCTACAAACCCTGTTTTCAAATCTAGATAATAGTGCTTTTTTAAGTCTTTGGTCTCTATCAGTATTCCTTTCTGATTCTTCTTTGCCTGCTTTCTTCCCGTGCATGCTGCTGTTGATGTGTCTGCTTTTCTTTCTGTATTCTACGGGCGGCAGTAGCTCAATGAGTTGGGTCTTAGTTTGGGAACTGAAGGGATGCTGGTTCAAGTCCCGGAACAGTCAATTACTGTTGACATGCCAGTGAGCAGGGCACTGGTACCCATAATGCTGTGGTTTCTCCATTCTTACCTACCCTACCTTTAAAAGGGAAATAATGTAATTCCATTACATTTATTGAACAGCTTTAGCTACTTTGAACAAAATGCAACAGTACAATTCTACTTGATGCAACAGTATTATCTAGCAATGTCACATATTAAAATATAATTAATAACACACATAAAGGCAATGTTTCTGCACAATGATAACTTTTATTGTTATACTTTAAATATAGTGGAGTAGAAATATAAAGTAGCATAAAATGGAATACTCAAGTAAAGTAAGGCAAGGCAAGGCAAGGCAAGGCAAGGCCATAGGCGCGTTCACACCAAGTACTTTTCCCACAATAGTTCATGAGAACTCTTTTAGTTCTGATGAACTAAAGCAGATCGCATTCACACCGAAATGAGTTCCTGGGGGTGGATTAGGCAAATGAAGCCGCTGACGTCACTTCTTCTTCTTCTGCTTTGGGTTTACTGGCAGGCCGCAAACAACTTCACGGCGAGTACAGTAGGTGGCGGTATGCACCTTAAAGTTGCAATCCGCCAAAAAACTGAGAGAAGAAGAAGAAGAAAAACCTCCCGCGTATACTGCCACGCCCACCTTCTGTATATTAGAGATGGCAAATCCGGATCCTTTTACGGACTCAGGGTCTTCTGAGTCAGTCATTGAAGACATCCGGATCATACGAGTCATTTGAGTCATATGAGTCAGCATCACCAAGACCGTAGAAATCCTATCGGTGAAACCGAAAAGTTGTTGCATTTCACGAGCATATTAAACTGACGTTATATTAACCTCCGCTACACAGTGTATTTTGCTTTAATAAAAAATGTTGATCACAAAAAAAAGGGTTATTTTGCGATTTGGCAAATCTGAGTCTGCTGTTGACTCGTGCATGAGGACGAGTCTGCTGGATCTCTGGATCTGCTGCTATATGGCTACGGCTCTGAGTCCGCACGAGTCTGCTGTGTTTTGCACAGTGAGTCAGGATTTGCGAATCTGAGTCTGTGAAGTTCCGCTGACTAACTCGTAGGTTACTGGTCTCTCTCGATCATTGACCTGGATTCACGGATCCCGCGATTTTGATTAAGTCCATTATGTTTCCGGCTCTAAATGAAGTTTCAGTCTAGACTTCTAACAAAATTGTCATGTTGTGCAACAGTCTCCTGCGTGTAATAGCTGCATTTCCAATAAGGATCTTACTTGGCAAAATGTTTATTTTGAACATAGCACAGAAAAAGAAACAAACAATGACAAATGATAGAAAATTGCAAAACAGTTAGAATATATAAAATGTCTTAATTATACAATTATTATTATTAAACATATAATTATATCTAATCATATGCCCCCCATATTTTCTCATGGACTGCGTAATCATTGCAATACTGGTGTTTGTATGTGTTAAATGTGTGTAAAGTGGTGTCTTTTGCTTTAATAAAACATATTGATCACAAAAAAAAGGTCATTTTGCGATTTAGCGAATCTGAGTCTGCTGTTGAATCGTGCATGATGACGAGTCTGCTGGATCTCTGGATCGGCTGCTATACGGTTACGGCTCTGAGTCCGCACGAGTCTGCTATGTTTTGCACAGCGAGTCAGGATTTGCGAATCTGCGAATCTGCGAGTCTGCTGTTGACTCGTGCATAGCCGCGGGAGCCGGGTGCTGGAGGAGGGGCTATGCTCGTGCACATGACGAGTATGGATCTCTGGATCTGCTATGCTATTACGGTTAGGAGCCGTCGGCTCCTCTGAGTCCCCACGAGTCTGCAGGAAGTTTCACTGATCCGCGTCCCCTCCCCTGAGCCAAACGATAACTTCTGGCAGCTATCCTGTGACTGTATACTTGCTAAAGGGTAGGCAGATGGACTGGGGTACGTTGTAATGTGATTTTACATGTTATAAAGAGAGTAGCGAGTGACGCAATTTATAGTTTTAATTTGTACGTCACACCAAGTGTGGGACTCAAAGGACTCGGGTTAATGGAGAGGGGAGACTCGTCACGACCAGCTCATTTCTAGGATCCGGGTTAATGATCCGGATGAATCAGGACTCGCCCATCTCTACTGTATATGAGGCGTCTGTTTACCTTCCGACCTCAGACATGAGCTTCGTCTGAGTTATTTAAGCAAACACAAATACAGATCGTCGACCAGTCAAATGCAATAGCAATGCTGATTCGGAAGTGAAGGCGGTTAAGAAGGATTGACAAAAGGATTGGACGACGACATGCACGCGCTATGGATTGCGTAACATGTGTGAAATTAATAAACTGTGCCAGGTGTGTCGTATGCACAGTAAATAGGCTCAGCAGTTAACACACCTTTATTATATATCCTCCTGAGAGAGAGTGGCCTCCATTTTGTGTTGTGTAAAATGGGGGAAATAAAAAGTTAGCAAATCCCCATGTCCTCCTCAGAGGACATTCATAAAAACATTTAGTTGTCGGTCAAATAATTATTACACTGCTCTGAAACTCACTACACTAACTCCTAAGATGTTCCCTTACTATAATTAATTAAAATATTGAACTCACAACACTGGTAATTACAAACTTAACCATTTCTCTTTCTATAAATAGTGCTTGTGTTGATGGACGCAATTTTGAAATACAATGAAATTATCTTTTTCAAAGCCACATATTTGGGGTGGGACACAATAAATAAAGCTTCGCCAGTTTATAACCGATGAAACATGATGGTATCAGAATAATCACTTACATGTGATGTATAGGATGCTACACAGGTCACTGTAAAGATAAAGTGTCAGGAGAAATAAGCAAGATACAGGATCTGTTTAATCGCCATGTAGGTTCTCTTTTATTGCACACTCAAGACAATATCAATAACGGCATCACGCTGTCTCAGGTGTGTCGTATGCATGTAAATACAAGTTAAAAGTTTTAATGTAAATAGAAGTTAACATTTTCAATATAAAAGAAAGTGTCAGTAGTATCAAAACAATATATATATATATATATATATATATATATATATATATATATATATATAAATAATAACAATAATAGGTAGGCTCAGCAGCAGACACACCTTAGTGCAAAGTGAAGTGTCAGTATTAATAACAGTGGCATATATATATAATCACAATAATACAAAATTAATTGTCCCAGGTGTAGGCAATTTGGGGTGAAGTGTCTTGCCCAGGGACACAACGACATGCTGACTGCAGTGGGGTTTGAACCTGCGCTCCCCTGATCCGAACACCAACGCACTCACCCACTGCGCCACACGCCTCCCAACAAGTCATTGTACAGTTTATCAACAACGACAAGTTTTTATTTTTTTTTATTGAAGGCCTGTTGGATTTAATCAGCTCGCTTAGCACTGCCAGAAGCCCAGCCTGAAAGATATTTTGTTGCTCCACCTGGCGCGCCGACACCTCCACCTGGCGCGCAGCCTGGCACGCCACCGAGTCAGCATGGCGCGGCATCACCATGAGCAGCTGGTCGTCCGATTCCTGGGCCTTGTGTGAATGCAGGAGCCGTTCGTCGTGCATCTCCTTGGCACGCAAGTCCTCATTCTCCTTGCTGACCATGGCACGGCGGTCCTCCATCGCCATGATGGTGTCAAGGAAGCTGTCATCCCGTGCCCGCTTTCCTAAGAGGAGAAATAAGCAAGACACAAGATCAGTTTAATCGCCTAGTAGGTTGTCAACAGAGGTTATTTTACCTTCGTCGTCTAGTCGTCCCGGCATGACTTTGCGCTGTGGATGGTTCCCAGGTCGGCTAACTTTGCTGAACAACGGAAACTGCCTTCAGTAGAAGCTTCTGGATCACGTCCTCCGAGTAAATCGCCAGAAGCGCCGACACATCCTCATCACTCCACCGCTCCGATGATTTATTTAGTGTTGCCATAATAACTGCTTTCACAAAAGTAATCTCTTCGTTGGTGCGCTGCGCTAAGTTTTTAATGCGAGCAAATACAATGGCGGCTCCCAAAAGTTTTTCAGAGATTTACGGGGCGTGGTTTGCATTCCGCCCAGCCAATCAGACATATGAACCTTTTTCTCCCACGAAAGTCCCTGCTCTCTAGCAGGGACTGAAAAGCGGGTAAAAATTGTTCTGATTAACTCATTTAGTTCCTGGGGCTTTTTGGTGTGAACGCAAATATATCGTAGTTCTGATGAACTATTGTGGGAAAAGTACTCCGGTGTGAACGCGCCACATGATATAGCCACTACATGTTTTTTTGTTATATTTGCAGAATGTGTAAGTAGTTCTCTCTTCTTGAGGTTTTCCAAAGCTGTCACCTGTGTAGGGTAACTGTGGCTGCATTGATTTTTTAGTATATCTTTCTCCTTCTTGGAACCGGACTGCTGGACTTGAGTTATAGGACTTCATAATATATTGATTAAAAGTCCTTCAGATTGATTGAAGACTGCACGGAGTGGACCCTCACATCTCAGCCCCTCACCTGGAGGTCACACATCCAGAGAAACCCTCCAGGATCACGTATTTGTGTTGTTTACAGTCTTTGATTCCTCTTAAAGGTCTGTGGTTACAAATGTATTTTGATCAACCACCATGGAGCTGTATTTTCAGATTACACGAGTGCATATAAACCACATATTAAAGGGGGAAGATGCACATGTAAGACTTGAAAAAAAGTAATGTCTAAAAAATGTATAATATATTCCAGATTTTGACATGGAAATATGGCAAAATGATATTAAAAATAATCAAAATCATTTTATTTTTCTTTCTTTTAAGAAAGTTTTCCCTGTTTATAAAGGACAACATTTATCCTATTAACATAAAATGCAGTACATTTATCATATCATTATTTTATCAATGGATCAAAAACACAATTACAATATATATATATATATATATATATATAAATCTGAATAATAAAGCCTGGACTGAGTTTAACAATATTATACAAAAGATAGATGGCTCGTGTAAATTGACTCACTCTATAATAAGCTACTAAACCTCATGTAAACTAGCGCTAGCCGTTACTGCCATCTAGCGGCCGCTGCAGGGAGGCACAGCTTTCAGACTTAAAAAATGTTTAACAGTTTTGTCAAATATCTGTTTGACTTTCACTTGTTTTTCTTATTTTGATTATTTATGACATTCTCTTAATTCTATTTCACTTTATGGCAAAAACATCTGTTTCAGTCAGCATGTTTATATGTGTATTACTATAAGCAGCATATTATTCCACTCGACAGTATTTTATTTGATCATATTTTACATTTTATGTATTGCTGCATTTTAGATGCACCCTTTTCTCACATGGGACTATTTAATAGCTACAGAACCTAGAGGAGGTGGTGGAGGGGAGACTTCAATATTTAAAATGTGCAAACCTGAACTGTAGGGATTATTATTTGCACCCTACTGTATGTATGTTTTTGTTCTACTTTTGACTTGCACTTGCACACAGACATTTATATATATTGTAACATATTCATATTTCATATTTTGCAAGATGTGAACACATTGTTGATATTTTATTATAAACTGTTATTTACATTCTTTTTTTACATTCTTACTTTGGCTTGTGTACCTATCCTATCCTGTGTTTCAATCGTCTTCCTGTTGCTCCTGTATTTCCCTACGGAGATCAGTAAAGGTTTATCTAATCTTATCTTATTTGATGTCCCTTTTTTTAATGTCTTGAGAATATTGAAAGTTGCATTGTCAGTGGACCCTTGTGAATGTAATTGCCAACAGCTACACTGAGCCATTGTGCTTAGTGACAATAAAGCCTTTGAATGTTTAAATGTATCTTTTCCTCATGATGTTCAGGGTCATGGGAGTCAGTGACCTGTGACACATTTTTACACATAAAGTCAAAAAACAATCTTTAATAAATTAACATACATACCATGTTTGAACAAGAGCAGGGTGAACAAAGCAAAACATATTTTAACTGCCACCTTCTTAAAATGAAACCTAGGATTTATAGAAGTGTTATTCCAAAATGGTACCTCTTTATTGTGAGAGGTGTTACAAAGAAGGTCAAACAAATACGTGAACTGTGGGAGAACTGCTATGCATATCTTTTTGCCTTTTTTGTAGTCATTTTGGTTGGCTGTTCAGTCTTTTTGTGTGTCTGTTTAGTCCTTTTGAGTCTAATCATCATCTTTTTGCGTCTAAATGTCGCTGTTTAGCATCTCCTTTGAGTCTTTTTTACGCCTCTTTTTAGTTGTGTTTGATCTTGTCTGGGGTCTGTAGTCATGATGCTCTCTTTGTAGTTATTTGCATGATTTAAATAAATTTTTGTGTTTCTTAGTTATCTTGCATCAATTTGTCTTCATGTTGGTTCTCTCTGCAGTCTTTAAGTCACCTTTTTTTTGTCTTGGTTGTCATGTTGCATTTATTCGCAGTTACCTTTTATCTTTTTGTAGTCTTTTGTGTGTCTCATGTTTTCATCATCGTTTCACATGGCTTTGTAGTAATATTATGGCTCTTTGTAGTGGAGTGGTCTTACTCAAACAGAGGCTTCTGGTCTTTCCCTGTTATAGGCCATTTTAGTAAACCATCCATGAGAATAGAAACACAAAAAAAATACTAATTTATGATCATTTACAAATTGGCAAAAATCATTCTAATTGTCTAACTCCTTCAGTTTAACCTCTTTGATTATTGTTATAATTTGATCTTTCTTATTTTATTTTTTAAAGTCACCCAATTTCAGGCATTACGTAATCACACTGATACATGTTATGGTAAATGGAATTGTGCATACACTGATGATCTCCAATGAATCCTTAAGACTTCACATCTGGCAGCACCAGCAGGTAGACAATTTGAGCTCAAAATGATTGCCTTCCGTACCAACAGGTATACTTCACAAAGACCTTGGTCTCGCAACTTATTTACTATATTTATATAGCACAACATAGAGACACTAAACAGCTACAAGGACACTTAAAACGACCACAAAAAGATGCTAAAATGACCCCAAAAACACACAATAAGCTTGTATCTGTGCTTATGTATAAAGCTCTAGAAAAAATGAAGAGACCACTGCAGCATTATCAGGATCTCTGGTTCTCCTATTTATAGGTATGTGTGTTTGAGTAAAATGACATTTTTTAAATTGTATTCTATAAACTACTGACAACATTTGTCTGTGTTGAATTAATCAGACACTGGAATGGAACGGCTGCCATACATGTAGAATTTGAGATTCAAGCACAATTTGGAGTGGTCTTCCAGAGCTGTACTTGCTTTTATGTATTTATGCATGTATTGATGTGCTTTTAATTGTGTATATGTGCTTTAAAGGTCACTTATTATGCAAAATCCAATTTTTCATGTCTTTTATACATAAACATGCAGACATTCTGAAAGTTTCAGGAACAAAGATTCTCTCTCTTTTTGTCCTGATCCATTTATATAAAAACCTGTCTGAAAATGAGCTGATCCGATTTTGGCCACTTTATGATGTCATAAAGATTTTTTGGCTTGTGTAACCATTAGCAACCAAGGTAACCCCCCCCCCCCCCACACACCTTATCACCTGAATCTCCTCCTAGAGCACCATTAGCCGCTTTCACACCAAGTACTTTGCCGTACTTAGTGCCCAGCACTTAGTACCCCATGGAACTGATGCCCCTTTCACACCGGCGCTTTTCCAGCTCCTGCTGGGAGCTAGAGCCTGAAAAGCGCCGGTTTTCCCTGTTCACACCGCAGCGGCGGCGCGTCATAGCTCCGGAATGCGGTTCACTTCCAGCTCCAAAAAGTTGTCGGTCCAGAGGCAAGAGCTTTGGAGCTATGACGCGGCGTCGCTTACGTCGAGGCGTGCAGGAAACCTTACTTTGACCATCCGTTCGCTGTTATTGATCATTGTGGAGAGCAGGCAGACGTTTTGTTTGTTATTATAGCAGCTATCGGATGGAATCAATACATGGGCTGCACAGGTTGTCATGTCCGACTATCACAAGTAGAATCATAATGAAAAATACGCCGGTAAAATGTGCCTGTAGAAAACGGCTTAGCAAGTAGTCAGTTTAGCTTCGGTTGCTATGCTAACATCACCCATGTTATACCAGAGAAACTTTCATAACAGCGTTGTGATGCCAAACAGCGTCAATTCAGACTGACACACATTCACTTAAGGGGAACTGGGGATATGTATCAGCTGCTTGTGTGACAGTCAGACAGTGAATACTTTAGAGCCGTGTGAGCTAACGGGAGAATAAACTCCCGTGGAAGAGCAGCCAGCACTGTAGCGGTCAGTAAATGCCGCTGAAACACATTAATAAACAATGAACCACGGCACTCTGGAGAAAAGTATAAGGTTGGAGAAGTCGTTATTTAATTTAATCTGGCTTCGTATGATTAAAAGCAACACGATCGTCGACCCGACGCAGTCCCCGGCCCGTTGTTGTTGTGGGAGAAAATCTCTCGGCAGCTCTGGGCGGTGTGAACAGAGCGGGAGCTGAAAAGGGAAACCGGAGCTGAACCAGAAAAGCTCTCGCTAGGAGCTAGAAAGGGAAAAGCGCTGGTGTGAAAGCCGCATAAGTACAGATCGCGTTCACACCGGAATAAGTCCCTGAGGGAAGATGACGTAACTGGCTTCAGTAGAAGCTGCTGGGACTCCCAGGTGCTTCTACTGAAGCCAGTCCCTGCTAATGCTAATAATGCTAAAGCCAGCAAATACAATGGCGGCTTCAAAAAAGTTTTCAGAGTTTTACGGGGCGTGGTTTGCAATTCGCCCAGCCAATCGAAATTGGTACTTTTTTCTCCCAGTACCACCTCTCTAGCAGGCACTAAAAATGGGGGTAAAAGTTCTCGGAACTAAGTACTCTTTTTGGTGTGAACGCAAGATTCCAGGCACTATCGGAACTAAACGGGAAAAGTACGGGTAAAAGTACTCCGGTGTGAACGCGCCTATTGTGTTCTTTTTAACCGAATATCTCTCAGAGGGGCGTGGGGAGTGGCTCCTTATTTTCATCTAAAGTAACAGATAGAGAATCAGCACTTTTGAAACAGGGCTGAAACAGAGGGGATTATGGGATGCTGCAATGATCTGTTTGGTATTTGGAGACAAACACTTCAGAGATATGTTTTGTATATATCTGAGACCTATAATATATTGATGAAAAACCATATAATAGGTGCTGTAATTGTGTTTCAAATGTGCTTATGTGTTTTAATTGTGCTTACATATCTTGTATGTTTTCTTTTGATGACAAAATCCTGCCAGGGACTGCAGATGGAAATGAGTCTTTATGGTTAAATCTGGCACTGTGACATAATGGGATGTCTTCATTATTATGAATGTGCATTGTCCCTTCTTAAATGAATATATCCTAATATAATAAATACTAATAGGACACACCAAATGACCAAAAATACGGAAAAACAACCAAAAAACGAACAAAAAGACTACAAAGACACACGAAACTCATAATTGAGACATACAACGTGTATAAAAAGAAACAACAAACCACGACAGAGAGACATTGAACCACTAGAATGCTAATAACAATAAACAATAATGATGTGATTATTTGATCACCCCTACATGGTGCAATCAGCATCATACAACTACAGTCATAAGACAGAATTGAAATATGTAAAATGGCCATCCAAAAAAGCTATCCAATGCTGTAGAACAAGGGACGAGACCCTAAACAAAAAGCATTTATATGATGTCTACCCAACACATGATTTGTGACATCATTAATTCTGATATGGCTACATATTTGTACAGGCTATATGTTTTATGATGGGGTAGTGTGAAAGGATGTTGTGCAATCATCATTATAAAGATAAGTTAAAGAAAAAACAAGCTGTCTTTTTATATTTGTATTGCTTTTAATTATGATATGGGTATGATCATTTAAATATTAGACTATATGTTTGATATACATGAAGCGTGAATAGGCTACCCATTACATTTCATTGTGCAAACCTGAGTTGTAAAATGATTCATGTTGTTGCACTGTTGGAGGAGCGTGGGACTTAAGTTTTTAATTGGCATATCTACACTCTACTGTGCACATGACAATACAAGCCTTGACTCCTTGAATCCTTGATAGATGAATGAACCTTGTAAAATTCCCACATTTTTCCGAATGAAGAAATAGGATTTGAATTATTAAATAGAGCCTTCATTTTCCTGGGGAATCATTCACGGTTGCAGGCAGCAATGCAAGAATGAAAGCAAGGCTGATGTGGGCTCAATCTAAACAATTATGGTGTCAATATAACACAGCCATAAATTGTGCAATCAATGTGTAGTTCAGAATAATGAGTCAAAGCAAAGTCTTTGCATGATGGCTATTACAATTGTAATATTTGTATAGGCTATATGTTTTACAGGCTTGTAGCTTGAAGGGGCAACCAATTACGTATAATTGTGCAACCATTATTGTAAAGGGTGAATAAATGAACCTTACAACCATGTAGAAATCACAAATAGAAATGTAAAGATGAATGTAGGATGGTTGATGGTGTTGCAGGGTTTGCAGTGGTTGTGTAGGTGGTGCAGTGGGAGAAAAATACCTGCTTGTTGGAATATATGAAGAAAAATGAAATCAGTGTAACCCACACAAGGCTGTGTCAGCTGACTCGATGGTGAACTCAGATACGACAGCAGCAGCGGGCCTCATGGAGACAGTTGCCACGGAGACCGGGGCGCACGTCATCCTGTAGCGGTTGCCATGGTCCTCCTGACGTCAAAGCCCCTTGAAAGATGCTCAGGAAACCCCCTGGCTCGGTTGCCATGGATACTGGCGGGGGGAGGGGTGGAGTTTAGAGGAAGCGGAAGTGTCAGAGCAGGCGGAAGTGGTACTGCCCTGAATACCCTGAGCAGCGAGCGGAGGACGGCTTGATAAACTCCCATCGTTTAGAGAATAAAATCGGGATTCCTTGCACGCTCGAAATGTGAGTTCACTTGCATATCACTCGATTATTGTTTTGTGTACAGGGTAACGACACTCTTTTAGAGGGGAGCAGCAGACCCAGCGGTGGCCCCATTCCCCTGCCTCTGCGGCGTAAGGTACCTATTGTGGTTAGGGGCTGGGTGCGAGGATTTAGGCCGAGACCACTGGATAAAATAGCGAGAAATAACACACAGAACACCTGGCGTTGCGCCGCCAGAGCTCTTTGTGTTGCATAATGTGACGGGAATTGTAGATGTGTAAAGGCCCAGACTCCGGTCGATGCCATGCATGATGGTGCGCGGTGACCGTGTAGGGAGGGAGAAGCAAGCGGCACCCAAGTTTGGCCATTTTGACAGCTTAGAGGCGGCCGTGTCCAGGCCGTCGTGAAAGAAGCATTTTTAGCTTAAAATGCTAAAGTACAGCGAGTTCAGAACACGATGTTTAACAAGAGTCTTGTAATGTAATGTGTCTATACCCCGGGGAATCGACGCATCGGGTCCCGTTATTCGAACAGCAGCGTGATTAATAACGATGGCTCTAGCTCGGGTCCGTTATGGCGTAGTGAAGCTAACACACCCTCCCTATTTCCCGGGAGTTTCCCCCTCAAATGCGGCTACCATTTTAAATTCGCTCGATATCATTTTGCCGACAGATTAAAGCGGTGACGACGTAGAACATGCCGTATTTAACCATCCAGCTATTTAAGCCAATATCTTGGCGTCGGCACATAATGTAACGGGGTCAGCTAAGCTAACGATTCAAGCCAGCGGCCGTACTGTGACGTTCCGTTAGCATGCTAGTTGCCAGCTAGCGGTAATCTATCTCTCCATCTTAAAATTCCGCAGGGGAATGCGACAAGGAGGGCGTAGCTGTTGGCAGGCCGACTAAACGCTATTACAAACCAGAATATCCACCCCCTTGAGGGCTTTAAACGCTTATTGGGAAAATGTTAACCGGGGGGTTGGTTTTTAGGCTGTTCAGTGTATCTCGGGTCTATTAAAGATGGTGAACCCCATTTTTTTCGTTGCGCATAAGCCTGTTAACCTTAGCCGTTAGCTCACGTTAGATGGCTGTATAACATCAGTGGTAATTCAGAGAATAATGTTGGTGTCGTGCCAGATGATTTTAGCTCACCAAAGAGACTAATTTGGATAAATTCTAACCGTTGTGCGGATTGATGCGTCTGTCAACTAACCCTTCATTACTTCTGACTGCAATACGCGGCATTATACACGATGCTAAATGCTAACTTCAGGATGCTAAAATGAAACGGATTAGCCTCTAACGCATACTAAAGGATGGATCTTTATTGATCCACAGCGGGGAAATACGGGTGTAAAGGCAATTCAATGGAGAAATAATTACAAAATGGACTGTAGCAGAAATTTAACATATTAGTGAAATAATACTACATTAGGAATAGAATAAAAGTTGGAAGCTATAAAATGAATTTTTGGACGAATAACATGATCAAACGACGGTGATGTGATGTATAGCAGCAGTAGTGTATGTATACAGTGTACACTAGGATAACGTATAATTATATTATTAATGGTACTCTATTAATAAATATATATATATAGTCAATGTCACATTAACATACTTTGTTGAATTATGATTGTATATGATAAATGTTATAAGGTGTTTTACTATTATAGTATACCATGATGTGTAGTAAATCACGGTGGTGTAAATGAGAGCACAGCATGAATGTCACATGCAGCCTGAAGCATGCTGAAGATTCACTTCCTATTCAACACTGTTGAATAACCTGTTTCCCTGGTATTAACACTTTGCTTATTTCTGTCACTTTCATTATACTATTGGGAGACTTTTAAATCAATGACAACATATAGAATCATGTACACTGACATTTTTTTATAGGAATTAAGTAAGTTAACCTGAGACTGCCAAAAGACTAGAGAACATGAACAGGTCAAGTGATTCAAATTGCGCCCTGTTAATCTTTAAAGCGTCCTACATGCTTTCCATTATTATTTATCATTACAGTGTTTTCATGACTCCATACAGAATAAAACGCCATGTTGTCTGGTTGTTTGACTATCATGTTGTCATGCATATTGTAACTTTTAACGACACACTTAACATGTTGGTTTGATTTTTGCTGCAGCAAGTGAACCATTTTGCACCAATACCTCATAAAATAATGTGTATTGGAAAGGTGCTGCTGAATTTGCCTCGCCTTTCTCGGCTAAAGTTAATATCCATGCATTTGGTTTATTATTATTTCTGTCATGATAAGTGAGCAAATTATCAAGTGTTTAGCATTTGAGCTTAAATGGGTCTTAATGATTGTTATATTAATATTTCTAGAAAATAGAGCCATTTAGCACAGTTCATTTTAAACATTTGTTGTAAAACAAGTTTTCACTGAACCATGATTTTAACTGGTGTGGTGCTTTTAAAAATGCTGTGTTTATTGCTTTATCTGGATGATTTTAATGACAAACAAATAGTTTTTTCATTCCCTCGAAAGTAATGTAAAGCCGCTATATTAAAACCATCAGATCCAGACCACCTAGTCAACATTATGCTGGGGATTTATAATGGTCCCATACACTAATGGTCTCACCATTTTGTTTTTTGGTGAACAAATGGGACTACTCAATATCAGCAGAAAATTGATTTTACGATTCACCCCTTGAATCAGCACTAGAACTGTGCCACTGGCACGCTCCCAGCTGAGAGGCTAATAATGACCCTGCACACCACAGGAAGTGCAATAGAGTGGCAGCACGTTCAAATGTGTGAACACTTTTTTGTTCTTTTTTTAACATTTGCTGGTTCAATCAGTCGCAAAGTCTGCACTCTTGTTGAATGTATCTATTTAGTTAATCAAGCAAATTGAATATCAAAAATAATTACATTGATGAAACATTTATAAAAAATAGTCAGTAAATAATTCCTGCTTGGTTTACAAAATGTCCCATTGGCTACAACCAGACATATTAAAGGAATGCCACTGTATAAATAGTATGACTAAGTCTGTGCTGATTGACAATATTGAGCAATAGTAAATATTGTTCAACCCTAGAGTGGCAAGTGCTTTTTAAATAGCTCCGGGCCAATGAGTGATTTATTGACAATTACAAGTAGCTGACAAGCATGAGCAAAAAGATTGACCGAGCAATATTTTGACATGTAGTGAACAAAATATGCACACTTATTTAACACCATTAATTAAACATAAGATAACTAATAGAAGCCGTACGAGTACAACTATTTGAATATGGAAAGCGTAATAATCGCCACGGAAGCCTCTGTGCCATCTAGTGGCTTTGACGTAAACCTGACAATGTACACTTGACAGGCCTAATATAATCACTGTTATCCAAAACAGAAATATTACTAAAGATATCAAATAAACAATTTCAAGTGATTTAAAATAACAAATAAATATCCCCAAATAGCCTTTTTTTCCTTTTAGGATCAGTAAGAAATGGAAATGTATATGGCACAGCTGTGAATATTCCCACAAAATACTTTTTTCGTGTTTGGAGAGTACTAGCAGAAGACGCTAACTCGGCTCTTAGAGACAGGTTTAGACGAGTGCAATATTGATGGGTGCTTTAATACTTTAAAGAAAAAGCTACTTCTGGCAAAAACATTTTTTACAATATCTTTGTTATACTTGGTGTCTGCAAGAAATGGTGGTCGATCTTCCGAATTTTTCAAAGGATCTATAAAGTGATCATGAAAAGTGTGGCTTTTTGAGCATTGTGCTTGAGTCGTGCCCTGCACATCAGCATGGCACCTGCTGGTGGCCTGCCAGGCTGTGGGGAAGCTGTGTGTGAAGGCAGACACCTTGATATGAATGCAATAGTAAAGGTCCCTGCTGTCTTTTTAGAGAACTGTGACTTAGGGGATTTATTTTTCCAGCACAAATTCATAAAGGAAAGGCTTAAAACTAAAAATGTCCTGGAGTGGTTATATTATACCTCGGTCCAATCAAGAGTTTGTGGCAGGATTTGAAAGTTGCTGGTTCCCACAGTCCCCTTGAAACAAAATAGATTCAGCCCTCTTGCAAAGAACAATAGGCAGGAAAATAGCAGTGTTCCCATTTGAAAAGGTGTTATGAACATCTCCAATTACAGAATCTAGGGCTGTGCAATATATCACTATCCTAGTATGAAACTAGATATATTCATAACTTTTAGAAATCCTCAATCGTAATATAATATAATTTACGAGTTTCATTTCCTGGTTTTAAAAGCAGCATTGCCGTAAAAAATATGAATTTCTGAACTTGACTCTTCTATTCTTTGCCTTTTCCCACTTAGTCATTTTGCCCAACAGTGCATTCTTGAATCAATGTGCTGATATTTCATTTCCTCTATAGCGCCCAACCCTAACACAATTTGAAGATTATACTTTTGATAACTCAAGAGGTTGAATACCTTTTGCAATTGTTTTACCCAAATTAAGATTTAGTAGTCACAAAATTAGCATCAATCATTCATTCTTGTACAAAAGGATTTGATGATGGATAATTATGTTGACATTGTATCTTATGCTCTTTTGCAGTTTCCCTACACATGATTGCACATTTTAACATAGAAGTCAGACCACAGGCTACTCATTCTTTTTCATATTACTTGAAAATAATGCTTTTATTTGGCTGGGTTTTCTTTTCACTTTCAGAGGATTATATTACATAAAATTAGGACTTGGTATCCATGGCAGTTTAAGATTACTCCAAAACTGAAGAATATGTTATATAAAAAAAAATATGCAAATACTTGAAGAGCTTTGATTAGGGATGGGTATCGTTAGGATTCTATCGATACCGATACTGCTTATCGATACCGGTATTTTTTTATACTTTTCAATAATTTGGTGCTCATAATTATAGACATGATTACAAGATGTGAAGATTAAACAAGTCATTTTATTGTAATTTATTTGTATTTATTATTTAATGTAACTTTTTCAATGTCATACCAAGCAGGTATGAGTGTGTTTGACAGTGTGTCTCAGGAAGGGGGGCGGTAATTAGGGGCAGTTCATAAATCCATGTAAACATGACCATTATTCAGTTAAAACGAGACGCTGCGTGCGCACCTCCTAAACCGGAAGCTCCGGTCGGCTAACCATTATTGCGTTTATTATTTATAATTGTAATGATGGAGTATCACTCGGTAATCATTTTAAAGTTACACAGAGACATTGGAGTAACTGTTTTTATGCCCTTAAACACAACTTTTGATCACAAAACAGCAAAGGTAAGACATAACTATCATCATGGCTACGTAAAGTGAAGATGTTTTCTTGCTCTTTCCTGGCTGCTAGTTCAGTGAGTTTTGGTCGTACAGTGATGAGACTTAAGGCCCTGACACACCAAGCAGTCACCAGAGAACTCGCCGACTGTTGCGTCGCCGTGTTCGCCCTGCGACAGGGCACGCTTCGTCGTCCGACTAACGAAAACGGCCGATTTCGGCCTGGTGTGTCAGGGCCTTTACACCAATGGAATCGGCTTTCATGTGATATGACGTAGAAAATATCGCTTTTGCCAGTTATGTGCTAAAGTAGCCGTTAGCCCCGTTAGCCCATTTTGCTAAGTGTTGTTTTAGACTCTTGGTGTTGGACTTCTGTTCCGTGTAGGTAAAATGGTTAATATCGTCTGTTAGCTGAGTGTTTCCCGTTGAGCGGGTATGCATCACTAATAGGTTGTTAAATGTTAAGAAGCCTTGAGACGCTGTTTCTAGCAAGATGTTGCGTCTGCCCCTATGGTCTGCCCCCGGGAGTCTCACAATAATAAGAGCGCTGTTAGGAGAGAGGACGAGTGGCATTCACAGTGGCCAATCAGTGGTGTATTCAAGCCGGATACGTCACACGGGATGAGGGTTCCCAACCAACCAGAATTGTTTAAACTAAGGAAGTAGCGTAATTTATATACCGATAGCAGCACCGTTTGTCCAGCGGCTTAACGGTATACCAATACCGTCCAATCAGGTACCGGTACTGACTTAGTACCGGTTCTCGATACCCATCCCTAGCTTTGATACTAAGATGTAATAGATACCAAAAACTAAACAAATCGCAAAAAATATATTTTATTGTTGTATTTATCATAGAATAAACCTTTTCTACCCTGTGTAGGAAGGCAAAATACTCAACCCCTGCCTTGGGGGTTAGAGGTCAGTTAAGCTCGAAAGATACTTAAACACAATAGGGCGGTGAGTTAATTTCACTAGTGGAGGGGTGGTTACTACGCAAAGCGTCTAAAAACTGGAACGTGTCCAGATGTGAGAGTAAATCCTGAATCAGCTGTGGGTGTATTAACATGTTAACCTCGCCATGTTTGAGTTTGTACTCAAGCAGTTGTAAGTGTAGAAATAAGGGATTTACACGTTCTTCCAATAAATTAGATATGTAAATGAGGAGGCTAAAAGCCCATAGTGGAGGACTCATTGTGAGATGCGTAGATAAAAAGGAGATGGAGGCGAGGCTGTGGCCTACTTAGACCATCAGATTCATCTGGCGAGCACAAAGCCCTTGAGGATGAAACAACTGGGAGCTGGAACTGAAAAGGTTTTTGACATTTTATCAAGTGCAGTTAGACCTTCACTGGAGCATTTTATTTGTAACCGATTCTGTGAGTGATCTTAGGATTGTATCAGTGGTAGATGAGTAATTAGCTTTTGTCTAAGTATTTGCCTCATGGTTAAGCATCTTCATACCATTTTCAGCTTCAAGCCCAATATTCCACACTTGTGGTGTCCCTAACCTTAATCTTTACTCCTTTTCACCTTGTTCTACCTGTATGATGTTCCCTCAGATACTACACACCAGGTCTTTCTCTTGCATTTCGCTCATTGCCTCTATTGGTCGTTCTTCCTTATTTAGCATATTCCCGCTGGTAACATAAGAACCTTAACGCCTGAAATCCAAAAGCTAAATCTATTTTCTGTCTTTTGCTCTTTCCCCCTGCAGCCTAAAAAATGGATAAGAACGACCTGGTGCAGAAAGCCAAGCTGGCCGAGCAGGCCGAGCGCTACGACGACATGGCGGCTGCCATGAAGGCGGTGACGGAGCAGGTCCCAGAGCTCAGCAACGAGGAGCGCAACCTGCTGTCTGTCGCCTACAAGAACGTGGTATGGCATCCCTCTAAGGGCGCTTAATTATTTTTTCTTTACCCCTATATCCATGCTCAGACTATAACTGTACAGTCAGCTCATGGATTGGTTTAATTCCCAATATAGAGCTAATGGTTGTCTAAAAACGTTTTGCTACACAGGGCTTATAACATTTTCTGAAATTATTTCATAAATCAACTTATTTAACTGTTAATTATTCCCTAAGTCTAAGCTAAAGAATAACAAATATGAATATCCTCTATTAGGAAAATAATAATTTCACATGGTTGAATGAGTTAACATCAAACTAGCTGTTTGAATATAAAACAAATTGTGTTTATATTAAGAGACAAATTAATGCAAACTAAGTCCATGGAAATAGAAATGCAGATTCCCTGTAGCCAACAACATGCATATCCAGTTAAAGGGTTAAAGTAGATAACTGTTATAAGTGGTATGCATAAATCAGGAGCAGAGCAGTATACAGGGTTTAGAGGAGATTGGTCATTAGATCAGATTGACCATTGACTGCTCGTGGCCTAAAAGACCGACAGAAAACCCGCCAGCGGTCAAAGTGATACAGCAGTTCACTCGGTCGCTCTCCACGCACACTTTGTGCTGCACACATAGCCTGTTGAAAGAATTAGAACTAATCCATTTATATTAGCTCCATCACATGTATAATTGTTTTCTATTGCGCCAAGATCTATTGTAATAATAATCACCTATGAGGCATTTTAGGAGATTGATTTAACACCCAAAGCATCTAGAAACAGCTGCGTCTGAAGTCATGGCCTCTGTCCTGTCTTAAAAAGGGCAGATTTATTCTCAAAACTCTGCTGTGGTTTGGGGCAACCACTGTACGATGTGGCTTATCTTGACTCATCACTTGATTAAATGCCATTTTTTAATTTTTTAAGCAAAGTCTTACTGTTTAGTAAGTCTTTCTACAGGACTTGCCTATTTCTATTATAGCTTACAAAAAATATTCCTTCCCCTGATGTATTTTTAGCATTTACAGGGAGTTAATATCTTCAAATGTAGCCTCTCTTTAAATAATGTGTAGTCTGACATTTGCTGCACTTCTATCTTTTTTGTTTTTCATGATTATTTTTTTTCAAACTCTAAAGCAGATATTACGTAACCGGAGCCTCAGGTTTTCCAGCACTGCTGCTCATTTTATCGTTGAGCTTTACTTGATCTTTTTCGTCCGTTTGCCAGCATTGAGGACTACTATGTACTTTTTCTTGTTGCATGTACATCCTAGCTGTAACCATGAGCATGGTGCAAGTCCCTTTGTTAGTATGTTTAGTTCATGAGCCACACTCCTCTCACATGATGCTCATGATCACATACTAATGCTAGAATGAGAAAGATAGTCTTTGTATATGGAGTCAGATTAGATTATCTTAATTTACATGTTTTAATTATTTTTTATTTAAGTCTTTATACATTTCAATGACAGGGAAACAGCCACATTTCTTTCAAATATTGAATGCAATTCAAATAATGTCTGTGTTGTTTATTTGTCAAGTACATAGCAATTGTGCCCTATTATGGTGGTTACTCTCTTACTGAATATGTATCTTTGCAGCTCAGATGTCGTCCGTTAGTGAAGTTCTTTTGGTTGTTGTTGCCATCAGGTGGGGGCCCGCCGCTCATCCTGGCGCGTCATCTCCAGCATCGAGCAGAAGACGGACGGGAACGATAAGAAACAGCAGATGGCTCGCGAATACCGTATGAAGATCGAGACTGAACTCCAAGAAATCTGCAACGACGTGCTGGTACGGAGAGGGATGGGGGAGGCAGGGAACGAGGGGGACGGAAAATAAATGAAGTGGAATATAAGGTATAAAAATGGCGGAAGAAAACACCAGAGCTGAATCCTCCTGGCTGAGGAGAGAACAGTCACATGGAATGCAATAACGTTGCTAGCAGCACTGGCAGCTGTTAGGTCTGTCAAACAAAGCTTTACTTTCCCTCTCACTCTTCTTTTCTTGTCCTCCCACCCCACATGGGTATATTTGTTGCCTTTACTTGGTGCAGAGGGAGGAGAGTGCTTAGCTGGAAAGGCAGCACAAGTGGCGTGAGTGTCTGTGGGCTGCCTGCTTATATGAAGGTTCCAGAAGTCATGAGACTGAAGACGTTTTCTTAAATGAACCTGTGAGTCTGGCCTTTCTGAGCTCAGGCCTAAACAGCTGTTGGAAAGTTGTCGAGGGATGACATATGTTTAAAGTTAGCATCTCCCTGTAATCTTTAACAAAAAGATAACAGGGAATTTTTATTTTACCAATATTGCAGAAAATAAGGTCTTTGGCCAACAAATATTTATGATATTTAAATGTTTTGTTCAGCAGGATATTCTCCACTTTTAGATTTTTGAGGCTATGAACAAACTACATCACGCACGCATGACTCCAAGTCACCAACGCTAAACTAAAGGCAGGGTTTCCCACACATAGACTTTATTTTTGTATCCGTCCGCGAGCAGGACGCCATCTGCAATCGATTAACTAGTGGACAATGATCCCTCGCTCTACGCCTCCTGTACCTGTTCGCTCTGCTATCGCGTGAACGGTCTGCTAACAAGCGACCAACAGAAAGGTTCATTTTAATGTTGTTAAAGTTCACACGTATTTGTCGTTTGTCACATGTTGCATGTCACAAAGCCACCCACCTCGTGCCCGGCTACCACCACAAGTACATTTCATATCTGTGGGAAACACTGAAAGGCGTGTAATTTGTTAGATTAGCGGCTGGATGTTAACCCGTCGGGGATGTACTGATGCTTTTGATATCGTTAAACAAAATGTAAAAATCTCTTAAGCAACAGATATTATTTTGAGAATCTAATGGAAATAAAAATCCAAAGCCTTGTATGCTCAAATGATGACTTATTTAAACAGGTTTTAAGACTCACTCCAGCAATTTATAATTCTGCAGAAACAAAAAAAGGGTTTGCAAAAACGTTAATCCCTACACCAGCAGGTGGCCTCTTTTAGATTTAGAACAAAACTCTTTTCCTTCAAGGCAGACCTGTTCCCTTCCATATTCTATATTTGTCCAAATAAAAGATGATCTTAAACAATTCAGTTACCTCCTACCTGCACCCAGTTTAGCACTAGAGTTTTCTGTAAACTAAAAGCTCTACATTTAATGATAACCAAAAGTATGATTTGTCTGAATTTTCTCTAAACAATAATTACCCAGTGTTTATGGTCAGTGTTGCCTTAACACACTGTAAAAGGATCTGAAAGATGCGAGGTAAGGCCGTGTTAAAGGTCTTCTTCCGCTGCTTATAGTTCATTATGCTCAAGATGCTGGCAGAAAACATGTTTTCTCTGTGGTTTTTGACCAGTTTATGCCTTTTGAAAAAGATTGAAGCTTCCTCAGCAACCCTCACACAGAAATTGCTCAAGGTCAAAACAGACACATTTTTTTGCGCCTGTGCCAACTTCTAATAATATCTTCAAGGTCAAACTGGAAGCCTCTGCAGTGATGTGGTGCTGAAGGAATGAAGGGAGGGAAGACACGCTGTCCTTAAAGCTCTGATTCATCAGCAGCACAAAAATGTCAGTCACCTTGATCAAGGTTGATATTACCAGATGATTGGACCGAAAGCTAAAATGAGATTTCTTCCCCAAATATATTTGAGTTCTGCTTTGTAATGGGGTAGAAATTATTTGTAGAGTAGCCGTTTTCAGCCTATTAAATACTAATATTTATTTATACATTTCATTAAGCTGCAATTTTAACAAATTGTCTTACAATTAGTGTTTGAAAGCATAAATAAACAAAAATGATAAGCCAAACTATTTAAAGATTTTTTTTTTGCCAACATGCAGTGGGGAGAGGTGGGTCTGCAAAGCAAGATGTGTAGACTTCCTGCTGTCCTGATATCAATGGGGAGCTCATTAGCAAAGAGGTGTGTTTCTGTTGGGTGAAGCCAAGCCCCAAGGAAGTAACTGGGACATTGATGCAAATGTTCGTAGTGGCCAAACAGCAGTACTACAACTTCCATGTCACTCCGTGATATCATTGGGGCCAAAAAAAAACAATTTTCCTATTGATTTGCATTGGGAAAGAGACGTCTGTAAATTAGCATAGAATCACATTTTTTAGGTTAACCAAGGACCCAGTGCGTTAACCCTCTGAGACCCACGGGGCCGTATACGATCCCAAATATCACGTTGTGTTCAAAGCGTCATAACTTCTCAGCTGTTTCAGTCAGAGACATGCCGTGTGTTTCCTCTTAAACTACAGAAACGGCTATAAACAACTCTATTAAGTTTTTCATTGAGAGGCGTTTACTTATTTTGGTGAAACGAATGTGCGTAAAGTTTTAAAAGATGCGGATAGTCTCACCGGAAGTCGCAACGGCTCATTTCAAAATAAACGTGGATTTGCGTAAAAAATTAGTTTTTCGGGGTTCGGGTGTTTTGTTTGATTTTAAATAACCAAAGTCTTGGCTTTCAGAATATGAAACTTTTATTTCCAAAATCACATGATAAATACATTTTTGCACCTCTCACTCGCAATCTGCTCTTCCGGAGCGCCGCCCCCCCTCTCTCCGCCTGAAATTATGAATGTAAGGCGTATAGTAATCATAGATAACACGGCAGGGTCCGTTACAGTTTGTTTTCATCTGATTTCAAATAAACAAAGTCTTGGCTTTCAGAATATTAAACTTGTTTCGGCAAATTTAGATGATAAATACAACTATGAAGCTTGTAACGGCATATTTACAAGCGGAGAACGGAGTAACTTGACGTCACAGCAGGCATAACAACAGCCGGTGCTCTTTTGCACTTTTTGCATATCATGTATTTTGTTTTTGCTATGTTTGTAAAATGTAATTTTCTTAAATGTTTTATGTGAGGGACTGCAGATGGAAATTAGCTCAAAGCTAAATCTGGCACTGTTACGCTTGACACATTTGAATGTTTTAAGTGTTCATTACTGTGCATTGTCCCTGCCAAATAAACGATTAAATGAAAAAAAATGTAGTCTTCAAAATTCGCAGGACAAAAAATGACAATTCCTCGCAAAAAAAACGCCCATGGACACTGCCCAAAAGAATGGGCATAACTAATGAACAGAATAAGTTAGAATCTTCTAATCAGTTCTGATACAATGATAATAAATGTGTGCAATTTTCTGTATTGAATGTTTCTTTCAATGTTATGGTTCGCAGTTCTTTTTAATGAAATAAGTAAAAAATGCAAGCTCAATTTTTTTATTTATGGGCAAATATCCCCTATTATATTGTATATAAGTCTCTAATGAGTGACATATATCATTAGCTGAGGTTGTGCTGATTTCTGGGATGTGTAAAACTTGATTATACTGTAAAGAAATGACAATTTATAAGGCAAAACATAAAAATATACAAAAACGGAAATGTCCTATGTGGGTCTCAGAGGGTTAAAAGCCCTGGTTTAAATCATTACGTCCTAAAAGGTGTAAAATTAACTAAGATCTGAATCCAGAGTTATTTTCTGATATTTCCCAGAGCGATTGGAGGCGGGGCTTGAGGACAACACAAGTCACATGCTCATGGGACCAAAGTCCACGGATGATCTGAGGGTATTTTTGCTAGTCAGGCCATTTTGGCTTCATGTGCCACCAAGCGACTCTCAAAGGATGAACGGGGTCCCGCCTCCAACTTTGTATTCTGTTCTCTTTATACATCCATGGGTCTGACCTGACCCCCATTCTCTGTGAGGCGATTGGCCGATGCAAAGTGCACGTGTCAGGGTATGGTTAAACCTGTAGGAAGGGCCTGACATGTATTAGTAACACCGTCTAATCCAGTTGCCCATTGACTGGTACACTGGCAGGCTGCTCTGTGTGACTGCTGCCCTGTTCTTTATATTTCTGCTCATAAACCCTTCTGCTCCTCTCTTCTGTTTCAGGATCTGCTCGAAAAATTCCTCATTGCAAATGCAACTATGGCGGAGAGCAAGGTGTTCTACCTCAAAATGAAAGGAGACTACTTCAGATACCTGTCAGAGGTGGCCTCTGGAGACTCAAAGAAGAGTGAGTGTTTGACACTAATAAAAAGCCTTTCTCATTGTTCTATTACTTTAGTTTTGTCAGCAACATAAGCAATGTTGTATAGGAGCGAGCAGATAAGCACTTATCATTTAGGAGACTCCTTTGAGCTACAGTTAACGTTTAAACCAGTTAAAGGACGATTTCTCACCAGAGTCCTTTTTTATGGCTAAAGTCAGTTGCTGTGTTGCTCAAAGTAAATATTTCCTTTTTTAATAAACAAACCAAGGTAACTAGTTTTATTGCTCGCCGTAAAGTGGCTTTTTATTACCTTTTTTTTATTATCAAACCTCATGCTTCACTTGGAACATGTTCCTAAAGTAATCTTAAATCACAGGACTTTTCATTTTATATAAGGTTACGCTGTATATCGAGGTGCAGAAAGTGTTATTCCGATTAAAATAACCATCCCTTCCTTATCACATTTGATTATTTTGTTTTTATAAATAGTTTTTATTCTAAATGGCAGCTTTATGGTGCCGGTGAACAATAATTGTAATTGTTCCAGGTTCAGATATAAATAAATACTCGCCTGACTTCACGAAGTGCAATATTTAATTTATACTATTTTATATTTTAAACCCTAACAAAATAAATAAAATACTTTTACTGTATGTCTTTCTCCTATTTTATTTTCAAAAAGCTGACAAATTACTGGACAGATTATACTGATTTTAATCTTTCTCTGTCCTTTTCCATGTCTGCTCAAATCAGTATTGCAGAATCTCTAATGGTGCACATATGCCTATAGTTGCACAGTATATAATGTCATCTCTGTATTGGGATACCTTTTTTTTTTTTAAACCACTATAGATTATATGTATATATGTTTCTGCTACTATAATATGTCTATTTCTGTAGTATATCGGTCTTTTAAAGAAAATGCCGATATTTATACTCTCGGTGGGCTGATTTTCATACGTTTTGGGTGGATTTAGGAGACATCTTGTGCTCTCTATATCCAATGGTCGCAACAATTGTCATTGTATTTCAAATCAGCCCACAGAGTACATATATATGGCCACTTTCTGGTTAATACTGCCATTTTTGATCCTGGAATGGTCAGAAATGGATTCAGCATCCTGAATAACCCCCAATACACTCCAACATTTTCCAAATCGGCCAAGACGTCTTTTATTTATTTGTTTTACTATTGTTTACATTCATATCAAGTTTGACTATAAAACCTGTTACAGTTTCTTACCGCTCCTGCAGAAAAGAGTTTTGTAGGGACAGTTGTGATGACTTGAGATGATAAAGTGAAGCTGATGTGTTGTTCTGTGCAGACACGGTGGACAGCTCTCAGGAGGCCTACCAGAACGCCTTCGACATCAGCAAGAAGGACATGCAGCCCACACACCCCATCCGGCTGGGCCTGGCCCTCAACTTCTCCGTGTTCTACTACGAAATCCTCAACTCGCCCGAGCAGGCCTGCGCTCTGGCCAAGCAGGTGGGTGCTCCTCAGACCCCTGGCTTTCATGTTTGTGGTACTGAAGGGGGGGGGGGGGGCTTCCTGCACAGCTAGCATTTAAAGGAGGAGCCATGTTCCGCCAGCAGCTGAGAAAAGCAGTCTGACATTTCTAACATGTCAGACTGTAAAAGCCCCACACTAAAAAGAGAATATTTAAAAAGGGTTTCCTTCAAATGCTCAGGCGGGGCTCACTCTAAGGACTTATTTCTGTGTAAGGGGAATACATGTAACTAATGTGAACAGTTATAAGAGTCTGTGTGCCTTTGTTTCAATTTGATGTCTTAAACCGATAAATGGAAAAGTGAGTGCAACGGTTTTTTTTGTTGCTTTTTACCTTACTAAATGGTCAAAGGTAATACAAAAATCCAACTTAATCAAAGAATTGCTAGTATTTAAAAAAACATATTTTTTTTTTATAAAGGGATTACATTGTTAGTCCTAATCATGTAATTTTAATATTTTTCTGAAAAAGAAGTGATATACTGTCCACTCTGCCACCTTTTCCCAGGATAGATGCTCATCTTCTGTTGTCTCAGTACTCTAATTGAACCCGTGTACATTTGTTTAGAGGATTGAAGTCACATTTAGCTTCATCTTTGATCTAAAGAAAATACAAAAGTGTGACGAGCTATAAAGAAACAAATGGCTAGAATCCTGTAGGTACATTAGCATGAAACCAGCCATATGGACTACATAAAGAAATGAGCATTATGTTTTTCTAACGCCTCTGTTCCTCTGCAGGCCTTCGACGAGGCGATCGCTGAGCTCGACACCTTGAACGAGGACTCGTACAAAGACAGCACGCTGATCATGCAGCTACTAAGGGACAACCTCACTGTGAGTACACACTCTGACACAAAATACAGTCCCACAACATGTGTTGAACTGAGTGAAGACAGTGCTGCATCCTAAAGTATAGAATACAGGGGATGTTGTGTACAAATAATATTCAATCAAGCTGTGGGTGGATTCAGTTTCCTGCACACAGATCAGATACTGCAGTGTATCAAATCACAAAACACACAATGAGAGGAGTACTCGTACATATTTGTCATTAAAGCTTATTCCTCTTACCTTCTGCTGTAGTGATAGTGTAAAGAGCCAGTGTGGCCTGTAACTGTTTCAGTATGTGGACATCCACATATATAACACGGTAACCAGATATAGAGTATACATAACCTTTCTTTTCTACAATACCAACCCACATTTTCCCTCTTTCATACACGCTCTAGTTTTTAGTAGTGTTTAGTTTTAGTTAAACTCAAGTGTCCAGCTGTTTGAAGAATTACTGAGCCCTTTTTAGGATGATATATATATATATATATATATATTAATATTAACATCTTCATTGGGAATCAGTGGACTGAGTAGGAACATTGTAAAACAGTATATATATATATATATATATATATGTCACATCCTAAAAAGGGCTCAGTAATTCTTCAAACAGCTGGACACTTGAGTTTAAAGCAGACACTGCTCTAGCACAAATAGTGCTAGAGCAGTGTCTGCAGAGCCACTATTTCAAGCATACTACGTCATCGAGTGCCGCCGAAGTACTGTTCCAATCTCCAGCATACTTGGAAATCTACCGAGCCCGGCGTACTCCGTTAGGAGAAATATCGAGGCTGCACATGAGTAGACCCTGCGGTCTTAAAATCCCCACAATGCGCACGGACCAATTTCCAAAACCTGTGGCGGAAGATGTAAGGCGGGGCGTCTCATATGACGCACACCTGCACACTTGCTAGCGTGTTCCACTCTTCGTTTTCTGAATGTCAGGAAGTATTCTTGACTCGCTTCTGAAGCAAGATGCTCGCGATTGAGAAACACCCAGGGTGTGTGTTCATTGGTATTAGGGAGCATGTCACCTGGTGAAACAGTGATGTGGTTTAAATGTTTTTGATCAACAATTGAGGTCTCCAGCACAGAGGAATAACATGATGGACACACACACACTTACTTACTTACTTGATGGCAGGTTAGTTGGTTTTGGTCTTCTCATGGGATATAAAGAGTCCTATCTTGATGAAAATAAGATAAAGTACAACTTAATTGTCTGAGTAAATGATGACGTGGCGTTTTCTGATTGGCTCAAATGTGTCTCTGTCCTGCAGCTGTGGACATCAGAAAACCAGGGAGACGACGCCGACGCCGGGGATGGAGAGAACTAGAGCGCACTTCACTGTTACCCCCCCCCCCCCCCCCCCCCCCCCCCCCCCCCCCCCCCCAACTCTCTCCCTCCTCCTTTTATCTCTCTCCCTCTTTCTTCTCTTCTTCCTCTCTTCGTACACATACAGCCCGTTCATTCCCCCCCTCTTTCAGCTCCGGCCTCCCGACCTCCTTCTGTATAACCAACAGCATGAATAGCACCTGACCTTCAGACAGATATATATTTAAATCCAAAAAATAGGGGTGGTGGGCTAAGAGAAAGTACTCCATCTCCCAACGATCCCCCCCCCCCCCCGATCACTCCAAGGTAAACCTTATAGCACGCACAGAGGTTTTTTTTATCCAAAAACAATGAAATAAATGAATCTCTTAGACTCCCACCTCCTCCACTCCCTCGTTTAATCTTCCTCCTCCGTTCTTCTCCCCCCCCAGTGAGTTAATGCACATATATAGTCGTACCCTGCCCCCCTTCCCCCTAAATCTATTGAGTTAACGCACTTCTAGTGACCCCCTCTTCCTCCCCCTCCTATAGTGAGTTAACGCTCTCATGTAGTCATCCTCCCCCCTTCTCTTTTGGCTTTTCTTAGTGTTACCGGCATATGGCTGGTTTTATTCCACTTTAAACAAAACAAAAGAAATTATTAAACTGTCTGTTTATTTTCAACAAACACTGTGATGCTTAGTTTTTCCTCCACTTTGCCACCAGATCCTGGGGATAAAACATCTGTGGGGTGTGGGGGGGGGGTGTGTGTTTGAGCAGCAGTGCCATTCTGCTGAGGTTTATACAGAAGGGTCCTACAAGGCTGTATTGTGACACTGACGCATCTAAAACAGAACCTGCTGTGTAAAGCATTTTTTATTATTTTCTAACCCCATTTATATTCTGTTCGGAAACTGATCTGAAAACGTATTAAAAACATTCCCTGGATGTTGGAGAAGCCTGCTCCCGTGGATCCCTGAAGTTCATTTTTGATTGCCTATTTTCTTCCTCTTCCTGTGTGTAACAAATCAAACTCTTCTTTTCCATTTTTTGAGAACTGTAAAATTGTAAAACATTTTTCGAGTGTAACTGTAAATCTGTCTTTTGGAGAGCGGTTGGTCGATGTTGTCCGTTAACGTGAAGCCACTTCAGTCCGCTGCCGCTTGCTTTGGACACTTTTGACCACATTACTTTATTTGGTACTTATATATCTCCTTTTCAACCCCAAAACTCTTCTTATATCCGTCACTGACACAGTTCCCACTCGCTGCTGAATGGTCTGATCCGCCGACGAGATGCAAGCTGTCATTTATCACCGTGTAAATGTACCGCAACCATCGGGGGGGTGTGGTGTAACAGTCTGTGGATCGACAATTTCCTGCTTCCTCATTTCCAAAATAGAAATAACAGTTGGGTATTGTTCCTCTAAAGGGATCAAGATAAGAGCATCAGCTAACTGCCTGACAAATAAAATAAAACTATCATTAAAATGGCAAGATAATTCTATTTTGAACGAGCTCAAACAATATAGGAAAGTTATTAAAAATGTAGTTACAATTCAAGATATGAATAGTTGTTGGATTTATGAAAAGGCAGCGGCAAAAATAAAAGTATTCAGCCTTGCTTAAAAGAGGTGAGTTTTGGGGTTATTTGATCCAGATATATGGAGCAGAATGGCTAAATGCTACTTGGATTACTAACTACGAAAGCTGTAACCCGATCAAGAGCAACGACTCCTCTGATAAAAATCAATGAGGCAACAGCGTTTTCCCTCAGCGCAGTTAAGAATCCTAAATATGAGCAGCAGTTAGCGATTGTTCCTCTAAAGGGATCAAGATTAGAGTATCAGCTAACTGCCTAAAAACATGAATTTAGTCTAGCGTTAATGGGGGCTGTGGCGCGGTGGTTGAGTGTGCCGATCATCAGACCAGGGAAGCACCAATTCAATCCCGCCTCGACCGTTGCAGTCAGCATGCGGCCGTGTTGCTCCTGTGGGTATTCCCCCAGTATTACATGTCTAATATATGTAATGTAAAGCACTTTAAGAATTTGGAAAAGCGCTAAAATAAATACCATACATTTGTATTATTAAAACTCCTTCTTGAGCTTGAATAAACAGGCAAACCAAATGTAATCTCAGAGCTGGACGTTGGATTAATAAGAGACAAAGGTGTAACCAAATCCAACAATGTGATTCTTTAAAAAACTAAAATGAGGAAGCGGGGGTTTCCCTCGCCGCAGTTTGAGTTCACACAGGTATGTTTGTTAAGGAGCCACATGTCCCAGCAGCCGATCAGTCAATCATCTGTGAGTGGAGAGAGCCTGTCGTCGGATTGGTTAAACTCTTCAGGCTGGAGGTCATAAACTTGCGTATGTGTCCATGTTGCCTTTTTTAGATTAAACTCTCCGAAAAGTGCTCAATCGGCAGTTGACGGTACATATTCTGGATCTGATCTTATACAATTGTGTCGATTTAACTGTTAAAGTTTCTCTTGTTTAAAAGGCGAGATACTGTACGTGTTCAAAAGCGATTGGAACTTTGAGAAACATCGGATTTTGGAAAAGCAAAAGCCCCTCTTCTTTAAATCTATATTTTCTCCACTCAGTGTCACAATAACCTTGTCACTAACATCTCGACATTCCACTCTTTAGGTGTAGAAAAGTCATGTGTCTCAATGTTTTATTTTCCTTTGCTGGGGACATGTTTTCATGCACTGAAGTTTAAAAGGTTAAAAAAGAATTCCTCCCTGCCGCTCTTTTACTCGTTAGCTGAACAAAAAGGCAGTTATTCTACGCTTTCTAAGGAAGAAATGATCCCATGCAGTAGTGAATGTGGCACCGAGCCTGTCTGTATATCTGGTATCTCAAATCATTTTGTTTTTACTGACCAGTATTATGCTTAAAATAAAAAGGAAAAAAAAAATAACCCAAAAAAACAACAAAAAAAAGTTTGCTTCTGTGACGGTTTTATTGCTTAGCGCGCACGTGGTTGTGAACATTTAGACTTAGCTTAAGGACACCCTCCAAAAGAAAAAAATGACACAAAAAAAATCCCTTCAACACCTCCCCCCCACCCCGGTTATAGAAGTAATACTAGTTTTGTGTATGTCTTTTAAAAAAAAAACAGCTCTAGTTTCACCTTACATGTTATAAACAGGACAAAATGTAAAAGACAATTTAAAGTGAAATAAAGGTTTTATCAGTTCCGAATCAGCCCCGCTCTGTTTATTACCACTATAATGTATTTTAACTTCTGCTGAGGTTCACTGGTTCTAAGATGCACAGCATGCAGGAAGTGTGTCTGGAAGGAACAGAAAATGCTTTAAATCACTGTCCATGGATTCACTCAGTTTTATTAAGCTTTGGGTTTTCCCGAGAAAAACAGGAAGGCTGCCGAGTTCTCCTGGATAATCTCTGTTTTCAAATCAGCAGTATTCAAATGTAGCAAGATGCTAACTTTTATTCTCATTTGGTTTCAGCAGAATACATGCAGATACCCTCATATTCAGATAAACACTCTCCTTGAAGGGTTAGAAAAACTCTGCTTTGTTGTATTTTTTTTTCTCTCCAGAAATGGATATCAATTGTTTGCTTTAAACATCTCCCAAAGTAGAAATCTGGAGTGAGAGAAGACAAGAAACTTTTCGTTTGGTAATATTTGGATTTAATTCCGGATGCTTCAACCAAAGCGGCTGTTTTTTTTACTGAAGGGAGGGACATGCTAAAGACCTCTGACTAATCTAAATCAGAACACAGACAGTCTGACTGAAGACACACTGTAATAGTGCCTTCCTTATTTAAACAGTTGTCTAGCAGCTTCCCTCCTTCCCTTTGTTAGAAGCAGATCTGTGAGTCATGTCTGGTTCACGGCCAACACAAACCTCTCCTGAGGGAAACGTTGAAATATTTAAAGTGAAAAGTTTAAGCCTCCTGTTATCCCCAGATTTACTTTACACCCTTTATCCTCTGGGGTCAATTTGACCCCAGTAGTTTAAAACTCAAGACAATGATCATATTCCAATTTTAACCAAAATGTATGTCTCTGGTGCTTTAGGTATCTTAGTTGACTACCTAAATAACCATTTAAATAAAACATTACCCCAACCTTCCCCCCCACAGACCCCTTTATACATCCAGAATGTGACTATCGAAAAATATATAAATCACCATAAAATCTCACTGATGAAATAAAATGTTAAAGATCTTTTTGATGTTGTTAAAGGACCAATAACTAAAGCAGAGGGTAGTTTTTTTTTTACAATGATACATTTGCATGCAATAGTCACCTCAATATCATCCTACACAATCAACACGTGTAAAATGTTGACATTTTTATATGTTTTATACTACTAAAACAACCTGGGGTCAAATTGACCCCAAGGAATACCGATGCGTGCAAAGTGCGTACAGGACATTTAAAAAAAATATTTATGTTCATTTTATATTTAGCCATTAGTCCTCACTAAATTAGGAAAAGTCATGAAATTCTAAGCAAAAAAAATAATGTGAACCATTTTTTTAGATACGTTAAACATTGAATGGGGTCAAATTGACCCCAAGGATAACAGGAGGGTTGGTAGAACAAATGGTGAATGTTTTCCTATTGTGAGTTCCTTCTACAAACCTCCGTCCCTAGAAAGATTCCTTGAAAGAGACGGTGTTTCTCAATGTCGAGGAAGGCTCCTCCAGAGCCACTATTTCAAGGATGCTACGTCATCGAGTCCCGCCGAAGGACTGTTCCAATGTCCAGGATCTTTGGAATTCTACCGAGGCCGGCGTCCTTCGATGCGGGAAATTTCGAGGCTGCACATGTGTATCCTCTATGCACTATAAGTATTTTTTCTTTGTTTTAACATAGGTTTTTGTTTGCAGTTCTTGTTTCTTCTTTCTCAATGATCAGACTTTTGCTCTCGCTGCAGCTTTCTCGTTTGTGCTCCCTCATTTTTTGTTTTCGATTTTGACACAAACATCCCAGGTGGGCGGGACTTTCAGGGGTGTGTCCCCATTGGCTACTCAGTTTTTGAGTGACAGCCCACTACACCACAGATCATACAGTGCCACGTTTTTGTTGGTGCCTCCTGGGGAGTTTTCCTGAAAATATCGGACTTATCTTATGGATTGCTGTGCATTAGACTTGTGTTGTGTAGTTTATACTTTATTCCAACTTGAAATATTTTAATACCTGAACACACTGCTGCTGTTAAATAATTTCCCAATTTGAGATTGATAAAGTGTCTGTCTATTTATTTTATAGATTAAAAAAACACTATGTATTTTCAAGCTAAAGGTGATACACAATATAAACTGTATACTATATTTTTTTCAAAGACATGTTACATTTCAAAAGCATATATTGCTATGTTTAGGACAAACAATTAAAGACTGCTTTAATTGAACAAATTCTACAATATAAAAGTGGCAGATTTGCTTTATTACATTTTTAATTTATTGAAATTTGAACCAGAAGATTAAGTCTCAAAGAATGTTTTAAATAAAAGGACATAAAACAAAAAGGTGGATAATAATAACATCTATTAAATGTATATGTAAAGACATTTGGTCAAATGAAATGACACTGAGCCAGTGATAAGAGCAACGCCCAGCGTGGATGAAGATGGTGCAGGTCTCTCTTCATGCCCCCCCTCCGTGCTGTCCCCTCAGAGGAAGTGGGAAAACGGGATAAGACCTCTGGACACCACGCTGTCTCAATGATCCATACTGTTAATATGAGAGGAAAATAAATGTTTTAGGAAATGAAAAATATGAAGTACTATATTTTAGTAAATAAAACACAGCTCAGGGGCATCATGGACGGTAGGTTTTCCTACAAAGTTAATTCCGCCTCCATTGATTTTCATATCAAATTAGCGTGTTAATAAAATAAGCTATCATGGCTTAGGGGAGAGTGGGGTAAGTTGAGCCATTTTTTAGTTATGCTGTCCTCTAAGCAAGGAGAAATTACACATAGTAAAAATGAAAGCACACACCTATAATTCAGGATGTCTCCTATCAATGGCAATGATAAGAATTAATATTTGATCAAGGGCAGTGAAAATATTACTTCTAAAAGAAAAAGTGGTCTTGTGGCTCAACTTGCCCCGGGTTAGGGGTAATAGGGGGTGATACAATTTCATACATCTTACCAATCAAACACAGGGTAAATTCAACTTTAAATGTAGCCTACAATGAGCTCTTATCAACTTGGCCTACTTTCATTCATTTCTCCATTGAAAAACTGGTTCAACTTACCCCAAGGCCCATGGTTCACTTTACCCCATAGCCACCATTTCAGAAAAAATAGCCTAGCATTCAAATTCAGAGTCATCTTTAGCTTAATCACTCTCATGGTTTAATACGCTGCCAACACATCAACATATACAATATATGTGTTTAAACCTGGATACATTTTTTTTGACATGACAGCCGATATAGCTGACATCTAGAACATTTACAAAGTATTTTTGTAAAAATGTTTACTTACCAGACCACAATGAGCATCTCTCTTTCACAAGCAATGATAAATGGGAGGAGCTTGCATAATTTCTGGTCACGTGATTACAACTATAAGGCGTTGCCTGGTTACAGGGGGTGGTTCAACTTACCCACTGGCTCAACTTACCCCCTTCTCCCGAGTGGCGAAGTCACGCCCATCTACTTCCGGTCCATGGGACCTTATTTCGGAAAAATTATGCATTGAAGTCAATGGGGAGAGAAAACTTATCTTTCGATCCCGTTTGAATTGTGCTATGAATTACACATATGATGTTTGTCAATTTAAAAGATAATTTTGCAAGTCAAAAAAAAAACAATGTGTCGTAAAACTGTGAAGTAACACATTTGTTTGTGTGAAACGCTCAATGAACTACATCTCTGGTCTCGCACAACAACACACGTCACCAAGATGGCCGTCACTATTGACTACTCACTATCACCACAATGAAACACGTCCTGAAGAATGTCATGCAAAGCTGCCTGCCTGCCTTCCTTTGATTCTCTCTGAACTGCCTGGTCGTTTTAATGTTTAATGTCAACCATTTGTGCAGATAGCATGAAGTAGAGAAGATCGCTAGCGTTAGCGTTAGCATTTCTCCCCCGGGCTTAAATTGTGTATTATAGAATGATCACACCGGTGACAGTACTCTTCAAAGGGTTCACGAAATATGACTACTACTCTTACTGTTTAACATTGTGGGTTACTTAATGTTACTTCATGTTAAGGCTAATAAAAATGACAAGGCTGTAATGCTAACTAACGTGCTAGCTACTAGCTAGCTTGATCCACACACTCCTCTTTCATCAGACGGGAAGCAAAAGAACGAGCAAGACCCATTGCTGGTATAATAACAACCTGGTACTAAGCACACAGGCATCTTGTGAACCTTATCTTATCTTAGCCAGCGCCATATAGATAGATTCTATCTATATGGCGCTGATCGTATATATACGGTATTATACGTATATCGTAGTGTCTCAATTGTGACATCACTTACGCGACTCTGGGATTTGTAGTCTTTCTAGTTACGTATTTTTCATAGTCTTATATTTCAACAGTTTTACGACAAACTGTGACTTTTTTTACATGGAAATGATTTTTTAAGATTGACAAACATCATATGTGTAATTCATGGCACAATTCAAACGGGATCGAAAGATAAGTTTTCTCTCCCCATTGACTTCAATGCATAATTTTTCCGAAATAAGGTCCCATTACCCGGAAGTAAGTGGGCGTGACTTCGCCACTCTATACTTGCATATCTAAACAGAATCATGAAAGCCTGTTGGTAGAGTCAGGCACACGAGTCCGATTGAGTGTGTGCGCCGGTGTCTGAACGCTCACTCACTCACTGCTCGCTTTGTAGCTAACTGTCCCTGCTATTAGACTACTAGCTTGCATTGTTATGGATCTGAAGTTAGCAAAAGCTAACTTTCATAACACAGCTTTTCTTTACTTCTCACTTAACTAACACAATAAAGAAACAGACCGTATAGTACAGCACAAACAACACAAATGATCAATACTTATATTATATATATATATATATATATATTTTCACTTGTAGTATTATAATAATTGAAATGCTGGTTCTTCTGGGGGTCCTCTATCCACACCATAGACTGTATATATGATCCACACTCAGCTACCGCACCGCAGCTGCCTGCACTGTACAATCGCTGGAGGACTGGGCTGTAACTCAAAAACTGAGTAGCCAATGGGGACGCACCCCTGAAAGTCCCGCCCACCTGGGAGGTTTGTGTCAGAATCTCAAACAAAAAGTGAAGGAGCACAAAAGAGAAAGCTGCAGCGAGAGCAACAGTCTTATCATTGAGAAAGAAGAAACACAAACCTATGTTAAAACAAAGAAAAAAGACTTATAGTTTACATGATTACACAAATGATTTGTTTGCAACTTATAGTTTTATTTTTGAAATGTATTTTATTTTGCTTGACTCAGTTTTTTTCTTCTTTTAAACTCATAGTTTTGCTTTATTCTGAGAAAGTGTTGCTTTATCTTTATGATACAAAACTAATCCCATAATCCTCCGCGGTCTTAAAATCCCCACAATGCTTTGCGCACGGACCAATTTCCAAAATCTTTGGCGGAAATCGCGCTCCATTTAAGCCGGGGCCTCGCATATGGCGCACACCTGGGGTGTTTCTCAATGTCGAGGAAGGCTGCTCCAGAGCCACTATTTCAAGCATACTACGTCATCGAGTGCCGCCGAAGGACTGTTCCAATGTCCAGCATACTTGGAATTCTACCGAGGCCGGCGTACTTCGTAGCGAGACATTTCGAGGCTGCACATGTGTAGACTCCGCGGTCTTAAAATCCCCACAATGCTTTGCGCACGGACCAATTTCCAAATCTTTGGCAGAAATCTCGCTTCATTTAAGGCGGGGCCTCGCATATGACGCACACCTGCACACCTGTTAGCCTGTTCCACAATTCTTCGTTTTCCGAGGCTAGGAAGGATTCCTGCCTCGTTTCTGAAGCAAGTGACTCGGAAGACATGTGGTGCAGTGGGTTGTGCGTTGGTGTTCGGATCAGGGGGTCACAGGTTCAAACCCCACTGCAGTCAGCATGTCGTTGTGTCCCTGGGCAAGACACTTCACCCCAAATTGCTCCTGTGGGGATTGCCCACAGTATTGAGTATGTAAGTCGCTTTGGATAAAAGCGTCTAACAAGTGACATGTAATGTAATGTAAAAGACATGTCCTACCAAGCAAGCGTCCTCGACATTGAGAAATACCCCTGCACACCTGTTAGCCTGTTCCACCATTCTTCGTTTTCCGAGGCTCGGAAGGATTCTTGCCTTGCTTCTGAAGGACCTGACTCAGAAGACATGTCCTACCAAGGAGGCGTCATGGACATTGAGAAACACCCAGAATATTGTCTCTAGCATTGTGCTGCTTTTAACACTTCTTGATGTTCCAGGAGCAAAAGTTGCTATGAACTTTTCCTAGTCAGAATTTCTAAATGTGCTTTGGAGAGATTTTATAAAAATGTTACATAATATAAACGTTGGTTATCGTAGCTTAGCATAGACTGCTAACAGACACATTGGCTCCGTCCACAGGTAGAAAAATCCTCCTATAAGCACTAAAAAAACAACACAGGATGTCATACAAAAAAAATCTATTCTGACCCATAATTATGTAGTAAGGGTATGGAGGTTATTCCCTATCTTTATTCAAGAGCGTGTTCTTTCAATTTGAGAGCATCATTTATTGATTTCACGTTCAGATTTTGTATTTCTTTCAGTCAAACCCTGCCCTTGCGCTTAGATTTGCTTTGCTTCTGCTCAAACTGTACGCTTGCACTCAGATATATTGCGGCTTACAGCCCTACTGTACCCAAATACTACAGCCCTACTGTACCCGAATATTCGTTCGTTGGAGTACTATTCGGGTTTCAATTTCGTTATTCGGATATTCGTTTTTTTTCAAATTGAATTTATTGAAATCTCCAATATCAACGTAAGAGCTTGTGCCTCATCGGGGGGTGCTAAGACTTAACCATAAACGTTATCGTTTACTTTCTCCGTCTTTATATGTAGATATTACTTTTCTCCGTTAATCTCTGTCACGTTGTTTCCAAAGCAACAACAACTTCCTGTCAACTGCGCTAACTCTCCTTCAAAATAAAAGCATGTCCATAAATAGGAAGCCAAACCAAATTACACTTAAGACATATACAACTGCAACGAAAGTAACAAACACAATGTGATATCCTTTTCAATTTCAAAGAACACAAATTGGGTTACATTAACAAATAACTATAAAACAACAATACTGTAGAATAACAAAATGAATGCCGTGAATACACCGAAATACACGTGTTGAAGCGGTTCGCTGCTGATTATTACGCCCCCCCACGCGGGCTGAATAATCGAATATTCGCTGCTGATTACTACCGAATATCCGGAGCCCGAAAAATTGTATTCGGGACAGCCCGTCATCGAGTGCCGCCGAAGGACTGTTCCAATCTCCAGCATACTTGGAATTCCACCGAGGCCGCGTCCTTGGTTTGGGGGAAATTTCGAGGCTGCACATGGGTAGACTTCGCGTCCTTAAAATCCCCACAATGCTTTGCGCATGGACCAATTTCCCCAAATCTGTGGCGGAAGATGTAAGGCGGGGCCTCTCATATGACGCACACCTGCACACTTGCTAGCCTGTTCCACTCTTTGTTTTCCGAATGCCAGGAAGTATTCTTGCCTCGCTTCTGAAGCAAGATGCTCGGCTCGGCTGTGCAACCAAGCCAGCATCCTCGCGATTGAGAAACGGCCATGGTACTGACACCAGGCCCAGCAACCTAACGGAAGTGTAGTACCGCCGTTTGGCCACAACGAATATTTTACTCAGAGTCCGGCGCACTTCCTGGGGGCTTGGATCAGGCCTGCCTTAAGCTGCCATCAGGCCCTGGTGATGTTTTGTAGGCCCCCTATTTAAACAACAAATCACACACACACACACACACACACACACACACACACACACACACACACACACACACACACACACACACACACACACACACACACACACACACACACACACACACACACACACACACACACACACACACACACACACACACACACACACACACACACACACACACACACACACACACACACACACACACACACCAGTAGATGAGAATGATCATTATCTCCGGTGGATTAACACTAGTTATGTAAAACAATGCACACAACACATTTAAACCTGCACAGGCTACTGGGAATCAATTAATAGTGCAGCATTGCCTTACCTCTTTATAAGTGCTTCTACGCTTCTAGTGCTTTTACGTCCCTCCTGTCTGTTTTTCCTGTCTGAATTATTATTTTAATCACTTTCTGCTGACACTAAGTGGGGCTGTGCCCCTAATGACGAGTCGCCACTGAAGGGTCCTAGTTCAGGACGGTAGGATGAGGAAGTATGTCACAGTGATGCTTACTGCTACAGTACTCTTTTAGGGCAGCTGCAGTATGTACTCAAATGTAAAAGAAAAAGTATGCAAGAGTCGTAGTACAGCATTTAATCAAACTGTCAAGTCATATGTCAATGTAGTGTCTCAATTAGTAATACTATTTAATAAAAGTTAGTGTAATGTGTAAAACAATAAATTAAATCAGTATAGTATAGTATCTCGTCAAATGTAAAATGCTGTTATGCAATTATGTACTTTAGGATACAATTGGGACTACTTCACCCTTACATTGCACCTTGAACTTTTACTGCGCAAAAAGATTGTGGATCAGAACAGGAAACATGTTAGAATGCAGCAGATGCAGAAAGACACCCTGGTATGTCTGCCATAGTGCTTCATATGGGGACATGGAACCAAACTAGAGAATGCAATTCCTGAAGAAATTGCTAGTGGGAATGCTTTATGCTGAAAAGCTGACGCTAAACTGCTATGCTGAAATGTAATGTGTAAGAAGAAAGTGAAGAATTTAGATTGAAATGATACATGACCTCTGGGGGCTTGAATGTGTGATGAGTGAAGAAAAGAAAGTAAAAAGGGTTGGAAAAGCAGCAGAGAGAGAGAGAGAGAGAGAGAGAGAGAGAGAGAGAGAGAGAGAGAGAGAGAGAGAAAGATATTGAGGAAGAGGAAGATATTGAGGAAGAGGAAGATGGAGAGAGGAAGATATTGTGGAAGAGGAAGATGGAGAGAGGAAGATATTGAGGAAGAGGAAGATGGAGAGGAAGATATTGAGGAAGAGGAAGATGGAGAGAGGAAGATATTGAGGAAGAGGAAGATGGAGAGAGGAAGATATTGAGGAAGAGGAAGATGGAGAGAGGAAGATATTGAGGAAGAGGAAGATGGAGAGAGGAAGATATTGAGGAAGATAGAGGAAGATATTGAGGAAGATAGAGGAAGATATTGAGGAAGAGGAAGAGAGAATGAAATGAAGGCCCAATCCCAAACCACTCCCTCGACCCTACCCCTCCGTGGCGGAGTGAACTCCGTCTGTAGCCACACTCGCAGCTGAATGAGGCTCCCTCCTGTCAGATGGAGGGAGTAAATACAGCGGCAAGCTTTGGGACAAACTCCCCTCTCTCCGGCAGAAACAGGAAATGCCGTAACTGTATGTAACAACGGTTTCAAATCAGCATCTCTTAGACAACAAATGTAAATTAAGAACTAAAATAAAACTCCAAACATCTTTCATTGTGTTACTTTTTTGTAAAGCTCTTTTAGTTTTAAACCTGATGTTTATAAGCTTCTTTGTTTTTGCAACAGTCTGTAAATATACACAACTTTATAATAAAATGCACACATTTACCTTTTTCTAGACTAAACACAGGTATGATCCTAAGTTAAAAAAATATGAGGTTATCATGAGGTTGTTAACATTGCAATTTATCAGTGGATGTTTGCTGGAACTACTTGTAAACAGCGTGTTTCCTGACGGACACACACAGCGTTGAGACCGGTCAGGTAGGGCAGCAGGTGAAGTCAGCACCGATGCAGACTCGCTGTTTGAGGGCTTGATAGCCCACTCCCCCTCCACACCGCTCCACACTCGTTGGTTTGGAACAGCACTTAATGTGGCGGACCCTCCTCGCGAACGCGCAAACGGAGGGGTAGTGTGTAGGGGTAGGGTGTAGGGGGCGGTTTGGGATTGGGCCGAACAGTTAGAACTGACTCTTGATCGCCCTCTCTCTCTTCTCTTGAACGGCATATGACACCCCATAATTGACGTAGAGCTGTTGAGGGCACGACCATTAACCATTATCTGAAGTCTGCTGCTCTGAGCATGTCAGTTGGAGTGATGACATCATCGTGTTCTATTACACAGGTGTTTATAGTTGAGCTAACGAGCTCTGTAGAGATCAAAGGTTTGCATTGTTCTGAATGAGAGATAAACCTCTTACATGTGAACGTTTTGTGGAAGAACGATAACAGATATCTGTGAAATTTCAAAACGTGAAGCATGTCAAGGAAGTTGAGTATCTGAAGTGTGCGGCTGCTGCTGTGAGGAAATATCAGCCTGAAATTACAATGGGTTTTAATGGAGGCATGTTGAACGTTTTTGTCACTTCATGCCCTCAAGAGGCATTTTGTTTAATTATTTTGCTTAATTATTTGTCATTTTTCAAGCTACGAGATGTTTTCCTACGTTTGTCATGAAAAATTATGTCTCAGGAATGTAGGGTTTGGGAATTATGGCAGTTTTAAAAAAATATATGAAGGCAAATTTCAAGATTTGCTCCACTCTAGCTGTGACATCACGCACTCTGCCTTAACGAGCTGCACAATGTTAAAGTTAAAATGTTAAAAATGTGACGTATTATGGGATGTATCTCTGGAATTATGAAAGTTATGAATGATAAAAGTAATAGCCTGCGATTCCCGACCGAGCTGAACGTTTTGATGTTTGAACGGAGTTTCTGCGATGTTGAATGTGGGAGAAGAGGGCCAAAATAAGTCGGCGGAATAATACACTTTTTGTCCGTAGCATAACATATAGTTGGAATGCTGCATCAGCAAAATATATAAAAAGTCTCAATCTTATCTACTAGCAGAGCTGGGAGGAGTACTCACATCTTGTACTTAAGTAAAAGTAGGAATACTCTGTTACAGGTTAAAGTCCTTAGTCAGAATGTTACTCACATACAAGTACAAGAGTATTACCATCTAAATATAAAGTACCAAAAGTGAAAGTAGTCCTTGTGCAGATTGGTCCATTTCAGAATAATATATGATATGTTTTATAATGATTGATCATTAAAGTGTTCTCAAAGCTGGTAAAGGTGCAGCTAGTTTGAATGACTTTGTATACTGCAGGGTAGCTTGTGAATTTACTCCAGGTGGAACTAAAGTCTGATTTAAGACTTGATTATATTTATTTTATCATTAATCCATATCTGCATACTAACTAAAAGGTACTAGGTAAATGTAGTGGAGTAAAAGGTTGATTTTTACATCTGAATTGTAGTGGAGTAAAAGTACAAAGTAGCGCAACATTAAAATACTCAAAGTACAATACCTCAAAATTGTACTTAAGTGCAGTGGTACTTTACACCTCTGTCTACTAGAAAGCAAATAAGCAAACAAAACATGGTGTGTTTATTCCTTACGTTTATTTGACGTTAAAACAGAAGCAGGCTGACAGAAATTGCAATTTACCAAAACAGCTAAATGTGATAAAACAAAAGGAGCTCAGATCACACAGAGTGGGGCTGCGGTCACTCTGCAGACAGAAGTAAGTTAGATGCGTTTCACAAACCTTCTCTACGCTAACTGGAGGTGTTCTTTCTTACTAACGTGTCAGCAGAGAGTGGCGCAGAGCAGACGGAGGATGAGACAGGCACTTCAGGCAAGATGGAGTTTGCCGAGCTACAGCAGGATCACCCATGAGACATTTCACCTTTATTTTTCACAATAAAACAATCGGAGGAACGATATGGATAGTACTTTTATAAAATGACCCCTCAGGACCGTTTTACTTGGTTCACATTGTTGTCTTTCAAATGAGGAACAAACTGAGGCTCTGAACAAAAAAACAAACAATTACTCAGTGGAGTGACTCAGATGACTCTCGGAAGTCTAAAATGAGACGGGAGATAAGGTGTGGGCCGATGAAACTTAATGGCAAAGCTTCAAAACTCATGTAAAAAATATGTTATGTTGCCTTTAAGTGAAATCGAGGTTATCGTTATTAACAGTTTGATTAAGTAGAGTTCAAGTCAATTTGCCAGAATAATCCAGAAGTACATGAGGAGCAAAAACGGATGCTGAAGTGTGGTGTTAAAGGTAATAAAACATGCTATAATGCCAAGGCAAAGTATTTTAAACCCTAACATGAAGAATCTCTGCAATCATTCCACTGAGAAACACACACTCACAAGCCTCAGGTACTTTATTCATCCTGCGTTGTGAAGAACATTCTGTGGGAAAAAGATGTTCGTAACTTTGAATTTAAACAGAGTAAACCTTTACTGATCACCACATTTTCTAAAGTGGGCTTCAATATGGAGTTTATTTCATGAAAAAAGCCCGGTGTTTATACTGAGAGACAATGGGTCCAACTGTTTCCAATGTGTTTTTTACTTCGTCTCATTACTTTTGGCTCTGTGATTGTTTCACACCTTTGTACATTGGATGTCCTAACCCTTACTGCATCACAATATATAAAGTAATAAATACCAGAATAAGATGGTATTTATTCTCACCCCCTCCTACCTGGAACCTAACCAGCTGCATTTGATGTCCTGGCAAAAAAAGCTTTTTCGGTTAATGGAAACTTATTAACTCATTTTTATGCCTCAGACATCAGCAAAAGGAACTGGGATCATGTGACCTAAATGTAAGAAGTCATACAAGTGGACTTTTCACATTTAAGTTTCTGCATTAAGCAGGAGCTCCACTTTAACAAATCATGTCGGTAAAGGTTTATTCTGATTTAGAATTATAATGCAATCATTCCAGCTCGTTTAAATAACCATAAATACTCAGTGACACTGAAACCGCGTTTGTTCCAAAGACAGTAAACAGATCAAACGTGTGCTCGATGTGAGTGAGGCTTTGTGGGAAACGCAGGTCGAGTCTTTGACTTAAAGCGGCTGAATCGTGTCGCTGCACGGCTGTTTTCCGGGCTCTTATTCTGAAACTAGAGTGACTTTGCTTCCTCTTGGTTGTGGACGCAGTGCAGTGAGCGACTCTTACCGCCCCTCCGCCCCCCCCCTGACGCTCCTCACTTCCTGTGCGCCTCCTCCAGCAGCTTCATGGCAGCACAGTTGTTGGGCTCCACTCGGAGCAGCACGTTGATGCTGTCCTCGCAGGCTCGGATGTCCTGCAGGAATACAACAGGACATTAAGGGTTAGGAACTGAAACGATAATATTGTGGGCACCGTTGTAAGACCATTTTAGACCACTGACAATGATAATATATAATAATAATTCAAGTACATCCTTTTTTATTGAACATTCAACATTGCAAATGAAAAGTAATATAATATTTAAATATATAAATTATATATAATAATTAAAACAAATAAATTCAATTGTAAAACATTTATTAAATAAATCACACACAACCAAAACAATAAATTAAATAGACTCAGGCTGGAAAACAGAGCTCTCTTGTGGCCAAAACACGCAATTGCATTTGTGAAAATGCAGTAGTAAAAAATGCTCCCAAAAAGTTGGGAAGGTGAGGGCTCTCCATCTCTAGCTGCCGGACTTGAATGAGCCATACCGGCTCATTTAAGTCCGTAGGTTCGCCTCGTTGATTTGGCTTAAATCCAAAATATTCCCACACCGGAGATGTGGAATTAGGTTTTGCAACCAATTCCATTTAACTTAAAATTCACCTCGAGTAAGTCCCACGTTGTCTCCTACTTGTCTCTATATTATTCATTTGGCTGCTACGCTGTTGCACGCGGAGTTTCCTGACCTGGCTGTGTGTGAGCCCCGCCCCTCACAGCTCGCCTGGCTAAAATGCTGGTCACATCCTTATGTAAACAAACACGCATATAAACGGCAATTTATCGAGGTCAGAAAAGTTATCGAGTTCATTTTTATTTATCGCACGATAAGTCAATTAATTGCTTATCGCGACAGGCCTATGTGGTAGAGCAAAGGTACATACCCTAAAGTACTATCTTATCTTACATGATTTACCTTTGAATTATTGTGGAGTAGAAATACACAGTAGCAACATTTTGAAATACTCAAGTATAGATCCTCGAAATTGTACTGAAGTACAATACAAAATAATAATAATAGACTTTATTTATTTGAGATCTAAATAAAGCAACGATAATTCGGTTCTAATTTGTTTAGTTTTTCCATTTAAAAAATAACAAAAAGTACCGATTCAAATACTGTTAAAGTACCGGATCGAATAAGCAGTACGGATAAGAGTAGTAGTACCATTACAATCTTAACGATACCCATCCCCAAGTATCCCTAGTGTTGAATACTGATGGGTAGAAGCTGCTGGAGGAGAAACTACAGGAAATATCAAGGGGGAATATGCTTTTAATGTGTCCCCTGCACCTTTAAAACCAACATGTGATTATTGTGCATGTGTGTGAAGGTTGGGCGCTCACCTTGAGCCCCAGGTAGGCCTGAGACTTCCTGTAGAGCGCCTTGATGTTCCTGCTGTCCATCATCAGAGCCTCGTCACAGTCTCTGATGGCGTCTCTGTACTGCTTCACCGACACGTAACACAGCGCCCTGATCACACACAAAATCTAATTTATTCAAACTGTTCTGTGAAGCAGTATGTAATTATGGTGTCCGAAGGCACTACAGATATAAATCGTATTATTATTGTTTTTCCCCTGTTTTAAAAATTGTCATTGGCAATGAAAAGTCATGTCATAACATTTCTGTGTCTTGTTTATTTATTTATTAAATGTGTTAAGCTCCCTTAACCCAATACATTTTCATCCACAGGAATTTCTGAATTTCGGCAGGCATTTGTTAAAATATATTATTTATTTTAAGGACGTTAGAGATGTCACAAGAGCCAAGACTGACTCACTATTAACAGATCTGGAAGATGCTGCATCTTTTTGTCACAGCAATATAGAATATAGAGTCAATGATGAAAAAACTTTATTCAAACATTGATAAAAAAAAGTGTATGTTTAAGCACATGGGATTAATTGTGATTTTTTAAATTGATTTTCTAGTTTTATGGCATCGAATTGGTATAGAGAATCATGGAATAAGGTATTAGTACAGACTAATAGATTGGTAGTTTTGTGACATTGCTATCTCAACCATAGTTCCAGCCAACAGTAACACTACTCTATGAGGATTATAAAGTGATTCAAATCTTCAGATATGAATGAGGACGGTACCCACAGAGTTTCCGTCAGCCGGTAATTACCGGAATTTGACCGGTAAAATATGCTGAAGACCGGCAAATCTAAATCTCTCCGGTCAAAATGTCCGGTCAAAATCATTTCCCCTTAGCGCAATACCGCATCAGTTGCGCCACTTATGTGACAGACAAGAATATTCAATTCTAATGTCTAACATTTAATGTGGAGAAAGAGATGTCATGTATGGGTTGATTGTGCGTTGATCTGTTGGTAATGCCTCGGGGTTCCGGTGGGCATGTAAACAAATGCATAATGCTGCGCTATACTTTGCGGCCTCACCCGGTTGCATAGCGACGCTTATTGTTTAGGTGTCTTTTAATAAGCAGGTAGTCATATCATTAGCTAGAACTAGCTAGAACTGATTGATATGGACATAAACGCGAGTGAAGTCTAATCTGACGGGAGAGAGATCAGCTGCTGCTGACGAGTCGACACGCAGCTCTGCATGATCACTAGGGATGGGTATCGTTTGAAATTTATCGATTCCGATTCCGGTTCTGCTTATCGATTCCGGTTCTTATCGATTCCCCGTTTCGATCCCAAAATTGTAAAAGAAAGAGGTCAAACGTTTAGATAACAAAAATATCTTTATTCATTTAAGCTTTAACTGACATTTTTACAAATAAAAAATATACATGCAATACAAATGTATTGCACAATAGCTGTGCTTTATTTTAACTGAGCTATGCCTGTGGCAAGCTATTAACAGGCATTACACTGTGCCTAGTCTTTTTCTTTTTTAGTGTAGTGGAGCCTCACTTTAGAGCGTTTACCGCGATCCATCTTTGGTGTTATGAAGTGACTGAGCTCCTGAACTGTCTACGGGAGGGCGGGGGGAGCCTCGCTGCGGGGAAACTGTGGACCTCTGTCGCCTGTCAGCGCAACTTACATGATGCCGTTTAAAAAAATGAAGGGCGGTGCCGGCCGTCAGCGTACCGAGCCGGCCGTCAACGGCCGGCAGCGTACCGAGCCGGCCGTCAACGGCCGGCAGCGTACCGAGCCGGCCGTCAACGGCCGGCAGCGTACCGAGCCGGCCGTCAACGGCCCGCTGACGACCGGCCGTTCTGTGATTCTCCAGAACACACAGATGGCCAGTCCGCCGCTGAATTCCACCGGGTCGCCGCGGCGCAGACGGACCCGGTGGAATACAGGGTCTACCGCGTTGAGGAACCGTTAAGCAGAACCAAAATTGTGTATTTTGTATGGGTACCCGGTATTTTCTTATCGGTTCTCATCTGGAACAGAGTTTCGGTTCCCAACCCTAATGATCACCTGCAGCGGTGAGCGGAGCAAAACACACACTTCAGGTTAGAAAATCACACTTAGCTATTTTAATTACCTCTCAAACTACCTAAACTAGTTATAAATATGTTTAGTTTTACTGGATCCGCGAGCTGCATGATACTGACGGGCTGTCAGGAGAGAGAGAGCACTCCCGTATTATTCCCGTGTTATTATAAGTTACTGTAAACTTTTGAAAAATGTAGTTAATATACTATAATTAGTTTGTTTAATATCGAATCATATCAATTTGTTTTAAAGCTCAATAAATAACAAAGACCTTTGACCGGCACTTTTCTCATTTTGTCCAGAAGATTTCAACTTTAACGGACATGTTGACCGGCAAAAAAAGATTATAGCGGAAACTTTGGGTACCCACCGGTTGGTGAAGGTGGTGGGCTCGGTGGGATTGAGTTTGAGGCTCTGGCTGTACTTCTCGATGGCCTTCTTGTGTTCGCCTTTCTTCACCAGAGAGTTGCCTTCTTCTTTCAGGAGCTGAGCTTTCTTCACGTCTTTATCACTGAGAGCTGACAACAGGAGGGAAGAACAAAAGGTCAAATCAGAAAAAGATCCAAATCAGAATTTGTGCAGAAAATAAGTGAAGTTTATCTAAATTCTAAAGGTGAAGAGTTGTGCAGTTTTAAAGTGGCAGTATTGTGCTCAAATGTGAAAAAGTGCCATATAATTAACATCTAAATCAATTTTTAACAATTCTGAAGTTACTCCTAAATCTGAATACAAACAAAAAAAGAAAATGCTGTTGATAGAAATCAGAGAATGTACTAACATGCAGCTGGTCTGTACTCAGAATGTTGTATACATGTTTGAATTTAAAAAAACTATCACTTAACACAATTTCAAAAAATTATTTACACGTCTTCTCCACATCATGTAAATAATGCTCAAGACAAAAGGCTTTAACCCGTTAAGCCCTGAGCCTGTTTTTCAGGTCTCAGGCTCGAAAATGACATTCCCAGAACAAATGACCATATCTTCCCTTCTAAAAGGGTTAAATTAATAATCTTTTTTCTCAAAGTAATGATAAACCTGTGAGTTGGATGTAGACAAGTCAGAATCAATATAGATGTTTTTTTATTTTAAAGGAAATTGAGATTTTACATAGTAAAAAAAACTGTAAATTATAGTGTCCGTCCAAAAATTCTTTTTTACAGATAGTGAAAACTACCCTTGGATGATGGGTTAGTAGACTAAAAGCTTTAGGAATACAAAGTACAACATATAATAAGTACCCTGTATCAAGATTGATGCAAAACAAGTGACATTTGACCTTTATAGAGAGATTTAGCCAAAAAAAAACACTTCTGGGGTCATTTGGGTGGATTTGACCTATCTCTGGCCCCCCTTGCTCAATTTTGATGAATGAAATCTCTTTATAACCGCTAGAGCCAATGGAATCGAGGGAAAGTTATATACACACCAAAACGTTAACAAATAAGGAGTGACGCGTTACCAAAACCGGAAGCTGCATACACTCTGGTGGCTACCATTAGCAACTAACTTTTCCGCTCCGATTTTTACATAAAAATGGAATTATGGATTATAAATAATTTTTTCAAAGGCACAGATACATTATCAACCTATGGATCAACAGTTGTAGCATTTTTTTTCTTCGTTTTAATGCCATTGAACACGTCTTTTGACCTAATTGACAGCTACGGTGAGACGATCTGCCGTAAATGCTCCGTAAAGGTACGTGTTGTGATGTCTGTGTTTGCTTCCCCTGTCGCAAGTTCGGATCGCTCAGTGATGATACTATACCTAAATAATCTGTGGAGTCTCAGCTTTAATCGGATTAATTGTATGTGCAGCTACGATAAGTAATAAGGGTATCTTTATCTTGAATTGTGTGCCGCAGTGTGTTAGAATTTTTTCGCTCAGGGGTCATTTAGACGCTTCTTATGAGACTTGCGTTTTGTTTTGGTAAAAATGGTTCATATTAGGGATGCTCCGATCGCCAATTTTGGGGCCGATCGCCGGAATCAGTATTGGCCGATACCGATCGCCGATCCGATCGAGTGGGCGGGGCCTAAATGGAAGATTTAAACATCACTTTAAATCTTTCATTTAAAGTGATGTTTAAAACTCAGTTAATGGGGCTCATTCACTGGAGCTTCCACAAACAATCAACTTAATTATTACATTCAAATGATGTATATTATTCAAGTTTACATTCACTTTGGATAATACCACGGGAGAAATGAGCGGAAGCGCTCTCTTTTCCTCTCTCTCTCCCTCCTGACAGCCCGTCAGTATCGTCTCATGCAGCTCGCTGATCCAGTAATGTGTGAGGCCGACAGTGAAGAATAAACATATTTATAACTAGTTTAGCTTGTTCCAGAGGTAGATAAAATAGCTAAGTGTGTTAGGTCTAACTCTTGTGTGTTTCGCTCCGCTCACCGGTCCGTCACAGCGGGTGGAGCTGCAGGATTTCTGCTTCACACACACGTTGCATACCGCTATTTTACTGTCTTTTTCGGACACCTTAAAATAATGCCAGACCGGTGAAGCCATTTTGGCGAGCTTGTTTTGCCGCGTACAGAGAAAAGTGTCAATTTGCAGTATCCATAAGGGGCCGTACACATGCCGCAGTTTCTGCGTGGCTGTTTCTTTAGTTGAAAGCCCAGTGGCATCTGTTCATCTGTCATACAGTCAATAACTTTGTTGTTATTAGCATCTGGTTAGCTAGCTATGCTAACGAATATAGGAAGCTTTTTCTACAACCAGTGAGGTAAAGGCACATCTTTATATGATCATTATAAAAAAATAAGAGAATAAAGTAAACGGGTATAAAATACTATATGAGAGTAAAAAAAGGTTGTTATTAATAAACAAGAATACAGTTTAAAAGGAGAGTGATTTGTAAAATATCCAAAAAGAAAAAGAAAATCTGCTTACAGTTCTGTTTCATATGGGTGTTTAGAGATGTATCCATTAGGGGTTGACCGATAATCGGCCTGGCCGATATTCCGCATTTGACCGATTATCGGTATCGGCCTTTTTTTGATCAAATTGCCGATAAAACTTTGGCTCTGATGCGGCCGTTTCTCTGGCTGCAGTCACCACTCTAGTCTGTGTACACGAGCAATGTCCCGCCCACAGCGCTATCTGATAGGCTATTACTGAAGTGTCAATCAACACTGAAGATTTTCCGGGCGGGAGCCAGCCAGAGAGGCGGGACCTTCTCAGATTACAGGCAGGTGCGAAAGAACGCAGACACAGGCTGAAGCAAGCAGCAGCGCTGAGCGGCAGAGCCATACATGTGTTTCGAAGGTAAGTCAGTTGAAAGCCGAAGTTCAATAAACATCCCAATCCCCTATGCTGAAGTTGCAAAAACACCACGATCTTATGATCCAATTCTATCAGTTTCCCAGTTACACAGGGACGCGGGAAGTCAGTCAGAGTTGGGGGTGCGTGCAGCGTCTCGCAGCGGAGTAACTGTGGTGCGGAGGGGGGGGGGGCTGCGAGTGGAGCCTCGCAGTTTTTCAGGTTGATATGTGAAGCTCATTAGCTAGCCAACATGTATCTAGCAAATGTTTAGCAAAATATTAGAAGTGAGGCTACTAGACTAACGTTAGGTAACCTAGGTTAGGTTAGGTGAGTGTAATAGCCTCACTTTTAATATTTTGCAAAACATTAGCTAGCACTAGTGTTTTGCCGTTGCTAGCAGCTTATTGGGATTTTATGCTAGATAGACAGGCATTGTTTTGATATAATAAATTAAGCATTATTATTAGTTAAGCATGTCAGCCTGCAGCCCCACTTTTAACTCTCCGTCTCTCTCCAACTCATTGCAGATGGCTGCACTAAAGAAAAGGGCACAGAGAGAAAACCAGTTGTAAGATGTTTAAAAGTTAATTAAACATAATATATGCTTAAATGCATTTCAAAGAAGTTGTGTTGGAGTTTGTGTTATTCTACATTTTGACACCAAGATTTTCTGATTTTACTGCAAATGTATATCGGTTCCAAATATCGGTTATCGGTCTCCTTGATTACTAATAATCGGTATCGGTATCGGCCTTGAAAAAGCCATATCGGTCGAACCCTAGTATCCATAGATCTCTTAATGTTGCTCTCAAAGTGCACCAGATTGATGCTTTTAACTTCAACATTTAAAAAAGATCTTTCCGGGGGCCATGTAAATGGCCCTTAGGCGCTTTCACACGAAGTACTTTGCAGTACTTAGTTCTGATGAACTAAAGAGCAGATCGCGTTCACACTGGAATAAGTCCCTGGGGGAGGATTAGGCAAATGAAGCCGCTGACGTCACTTCTTCTTCTTCTGCTGCTGCTTTGGGTTTACTGGCAGGCCGCAAACAACTTCACGACGTATACTGCCACCCGAAGTCCCCGGAGTTGGGCACTGGCTTCAGTAGAAGCTGCTGGGACTCCCAGCAGCTTCTACTGAAGCCTTCCGAGTAAATCGCCAGAACGCCGACACCTCCTCATCTCCACCGCTCCCACGTTTAATTTTGTGTTGCCATAAGTTAGTCTCTCTCCGTTGGTGCACTGGGCTAATGCTAATAATGCTAATGCGAGCAAATAAAATGGCGGCTTCAAAAAACGTTTTGAGAGTTTTACGGGCCGTGGTTTGCAATCCGCCCAGCCAATCAGAAATGGGAACCTTTTGGCGCATTTCCACTACACGGCCTCGCTCGGTATGGCTAGGCCTCGTTAGGACTGGCTCACTTTATGGCACATTTCCATTACAGTTTAGGAACTGGGGTAGTATCTATAGTAACGCAGTGTAGGCGGAGCCGTGACGTCATCTTCAATGAGAACCCCAGAAAAACAACACAGCCGTTAGCTGTTAGCCCTCAGAGCTCACAGCTCCTCATATATGTTCAAAAACTAGACAAAAGTTAAACAAGTACACACCACAGACTGCCTGTGTCATGGCGAATACAGTCGCTGCTTTATTTATGTCTGTATAGGCCGTTGTGAGTGTGGACGGTCGGAGCATATACTGCGTTAGCTTAGCCAATCTCCATTTAGAAAACACACATTTTAAAAGGTTTTTCGCCTGCCGTCTGTCTGCAGACTCGTCAAAGCATTAATTCATGGTTTTTACTAACCGGTATCAGTATGTTGTTACTTCGGCATCATTTAGAAACGTGTATTACAATTAAATCACGGTCAAATATGTCCATCTTGTTGTAGTTGTAGCCCCCTTGCCAGCGATTCTCTCTCTAGTTTAGCATACTCAGCCCGACTCAGCCTCGTTGTCTCTGGCCCTAGACCCACGATTTTATGAGGCCAGAAAAACTGTGAATTAGGACCCACCGGCCGGTACTAGGCCAAGTGGAAACGCAACCAAAAACGGGCCGCTGACGTCACAGCCCTCTTAAACCGTGCTCCGCGCTGTAGTGGAAACGCGCCATTTTTCTCCCATGAAAGTACCTGCTCTCTAGCAGGTACTGAAAAGGGGGTGGAAAGGTTCTCATGAACTAAGTTCTAGTTCCGGATTTTTTGAGTGTGAACGCAAATGTTCGGAACTATATCGCTGCAGTGTGTGTGTGTGTGTGTGTGAGTCTACATAATGTTATGTAGACTCCTGCACTGCTATTTTGCACTCCTGGTCAGATGACTAAACTTACATTTCGTCACTAATATATGTACTACGTAATGACAATAAAGTTGAATCTGAATCTGATATCGGAACTATACTGGGAAAAGTACTCCGGTGGAAAAAGGTTCCTCACCCCTGTTTTAGATACATAAAAAGACAAATCATATTTGTGATCATGGGCATAAAGAAGGAGCTGCATAAACGTGTAGTTGCCATATTGGGATTTGGTTGAATTGTGCAGAATGAGAGGACACAACAGAAATCTTAAATGTCCTCACCAGGTTTGCTGGTTTGTTGGGTGCCGTTCTGTGTGGGTGCAGCGTTTGGTGGCGCTGCGTTGGCTTGGGCTTTCTGAGCAAGTTTTTCTCTGACAGACATGGGAACGGCGGGGATGGGAGGAAGCTTTTCCCTCCATGACAGACCGTCTGCCTCTGTGAGCGCCTTCGTCATCCTAACAAATAAAAGAAGAAATGTAAAAAGGATGGGAAAATAATCTGAATCATATTTTTTAGTTCTTTATGCGTAAAGATACAATCCAGGCTACTTTCACCATCAGAAAGTGCAGTTCAAAAAGTAGCATGTGCTACAACAGGTTGACAAAAACAACCTGAAATATAGATAGATAATAAGATATATAAAAGCACAAAACACACTACATTGTGAATACAACTTTTTTTGTTCTGTAATGAAAAACCTTAAGAAACATATTTATCCAACAGCAGATACAATTTTGGAGAAACCGACAGGAGTACCAACAATATACTGCAGTAAATCGGTGCACAAGCTAAACATTGTTTAGCTAAAGTTTACACTATATTTAAAAAAATGTAACTGATAACTTTGCCCTGAGATGGCTGTTTCTAGAATTAACTGAAGATATTTTCTGCTCTACTCAAAGCCACCAGACTCCATTGTCATTTTACCTTGCAGTACACAGGAGAATACCGCTGCCTCGATGGGTTTGTTAGTTTGCGCTAATATGTTACTTGTTTTGTTGTTGTTTTTTAGTTATTAAAAAAGGAACGTTTGAATTCATCCAGTTAAGCCCCGAGCCTGTTTTTCAGGCCTCGGGCTCGAAAATGACATTCCCAGAACAAATGACTATATCTTAACTTCTAAAAGGGGTAAATTAAATATCTTTTTTCTCAAAGCAATGATAAACCTGTGAGTTGGATGTAGAAAAGTCAGAATCAATATAGAATTTTTTTATTTTAAAGGTCCCATGTCATGGCCATTTCTACTGATCATAATTCCATTGTTGAGGTCTACTAAAATAGATTTATACTGTGCAATTTTCCAAACTCAAATTGGTTTCTCATACAGCATCTCTGTATAGTATGTGTATTCACTCTCTGTCCTAAACGGCTTGTTGGATCTCCTGCCCCCCCCTCCCTATGAGCCCAGTGGCCGTCTGCGAGACAGCGAGACACAGCGAAACCAGGCCGAACACACACACCCGCAGCCTGGCTGGGAGTTTGTGTGTGTGCTCACACACCGACTCACAGCCTCGCCGCGTCCCGCCGTCTCAGGGAGGAGAAATCGGCGGAGCTGCAGCTGAGAAAAGATCGAGTGTGTGTGAGGAAGTCCGCGGATTGGTCCATTTGGACCAATCCGCGGACTTAACCCAACGGCTCCGCGGACGTAACGTAACGGCTCCACGGAATGGCCCATTTGGACCAATGGGTCCATTTGGGTATGGGCACGTCACTGTACCCAGGAAGAAAAAGAGAAATCTCCAACGAGGCGTTCTGGGGCAGCATAGACAGGTCTTTTATGTGTTAGAGTTTTACTCGCTACAGGGTGTACTTTGAGGGTTTGTGACTCTGCAGACCGTTTACATGCAGAAAAACCTTCATAACACACAAGGGGATGGGTAATAACCGGATAAGCATGACATGGGACCTTTAAAGTAAATTCAGATTGAACATAGTAAAAAAATGTAAATGACAGTGTCCGTCCAAAAGAAAACCATTACTTATAGTGAAATCCACCCTTGAATGATGGGATAGTAGACTAAAAGCTTTAGGAATCCAAACTATAACAGTTAAACCAGTCACTCCTGGGATCTGTGAGGTTTTTCTCTATGGAGTGGCGTGGCTTTTAAGATAGCATAGATAACAACTACAGTTAGCATTTGAAAAAGGGACGTCTTAATGCAAGTGAAGCAGTGAAAAAATTATGAATATAATCTATACTTTAATTTATATTGTTTTATGAGAGCCATCTTTTAGGTCTCTTTCTGAAATATGTTTTGCCTCTGCCCCCGTCCAGGGTTAGGGTTCCTGCTGGTCCCCATGTCCATTTCTTCAAACTAGGGGTATGCCAATCACCATCTACTCTAGGTAAAACACTGACTATAGATATGTACCTCATACATCCCCACTTCAAAGGATACAAACAATCCCCTGAAGAACGGGTTGAACAAATGCCCAGGTACCTGTTGGTGCCGTCATGAGCCGCTGCGATGTTGCAGTCGATCTGCAGAGCCGTCTTGTAGTCGACGTAGGCCAGCCTGTAGCGCTCCAAAGCTTCGTAGGCAGCAGCACGACGGAGCAGGGACTTCACATTGAATTGGAACAGCTCCAGAGACCTGAGAGAAAAAAAATATCAACAGTTTACAGGTCAGATCCATAATAAGCAAGTAAACAGAAAAGGCTCTATCTCCGCTAAAAGTCAAAGCTGCAAGAGACAATGCACAAGAAAACATCCTTACTCCAACAAAATTACTGCTGGCATGAAATCAAACATGCTTCCGATTAGTGCTGGGCGGTATACAATATCATACCAAATACTGGAATTTTACCTCTATTAACCTGTTAAGCCCTGAGCCTGTTTTTCAGGTTTCAGGCTCGAAAATGACATGCCCAGAACAAAAACCCACCTCTGGGGTCATTTGCCATATCTCTGGAACCCATTGGTTGGTTTTGGTGATTGACACCTCTTTTTAACCGTTAGAGCCAATATAATCGAGGGGAAGTTCCTAAATCCACCTACACATTACCATTGAGGAGTGAGAGTGATGCGCACGCAGCTTGCCCAAACCGAACGCTATGTTACGCTATGAAAACTGAAAACTAGGTTTATTGCCATAAATATGAAGAAGGATTATCAGTAATCATTTCAAAGTGACACAGAGAGATTGGATTAACCTTCAGCAGCGTTTATATGAGTTTTAATGCCATTGAACACAACGTTTGATCAGAAAACAGCAAAGGTAAGAAGTATTTGCCGTTTTGGCTACGTAAAGTGGAGTTGTGTGTTGTCTGGTTTTGCTTTCGCTGCCGCGAGTTTTGGTCGCTCAGTGATGATACTTATACCGTTGGAATCTGTGGAATCTCATATGATATCTAGTTTGTGCAGATCCGATGAAGTATAACATATTTATACCGTGAGTTATGTGCTAAGTGCATTAGCACTCTTTTGCTTAGTGCTAATTCAGTGGCTCGGCGTTAGACTTGTTTTGTTTCGGTAAAACATTTACATATCGTCAGGTAGCCGAGTCTCTTCCCGTTAAGTGGGTATGACACATTCATAGTTTGTTAAATGTTAAGAAGCCCTCAGACGCTGTTTCTTGCAAGATGTTGCGGGAGCCCCCGGCTTAACAGGTTATGAGGGGACTCCTTTTACTTCTGCACCACTAAAATGCTTGCTGGGGCATGTGCACTTTGCAGTTCCAGGGAAAAGGGACTAGTTTGTAGTTTGTTTCGCAAAGTTTGTAGAATAAGAAAAATGGCATACATTGTGCAGTTGTTTCATGCATTCTTAATCCTTCACCACATAAGACTCATGAGGGCCACCAGCCGTAAATTGTTTGTTTGTGGGGCCAATAAGTATAATGTGGGAATATTTCCAATCATGGAAAAATACATAAATACCGCAAAACCATTTTAATTTGGAAAACTACCATGATAAAAGTGTTTTATCATACCGCCCCAATCCTACTTCTGATCAATAATCACATTATTAATTTAAAAAAAGAACACAGTGTTTCCGCTGCCCGTTAAACACCTTCATATTTATCAACCCATCGTACGTTCTTTCTCTAACACGTAATGAAGGTTATTAAGCGTTTTAGCTCCTTTGTTGTTAACATTGACCACCATTTTCTCGATGAAGTAAACCAGCCTCCCTGTCTTTGTTCCCTTGCTGCGCTCTTCTCAAATCATGAAAATATGATTTATATACTTTACAATGACAGTATTATGTAGCATATGTATTGCAGGACATGTGTTGGACACACTGTGTCACACAGGCAGGTTGCAGTGTAACAGCAGAGGAGACCCAGGGAATTTTAAATTCTTATATTGCACCACTTAGAACTAACTTGTGAATACAAAAACAATGAAGAGATGATTATTAAATCCTTTTATACAAGAACAGCAATAATAATAATAAAACTGTATAGAGTGATTTGTAAATAAGAATACTCATTAGATCAAATGTTTTCATAAATTAAAAAAGTTCCCAGTGAAATCCAATCGATACCCAACCCTACAGACAACATAAAACATTGTAATAAGTCACAGATGATTACACTTACATATTGCAGTCTTTCACACACTCAGCACAGTTGCCATCTTTTAGATAGCTGGCTGCACGGTTTGAGTACAAAATGCCCAAATCCTCTGGCTCCTTTTTATCTGAAGAGACAAATTAGAGTTTTTAGGAGAAGCATTTAGCCAAACTGGGCTTGTAATCTCAGTCAATAATCATTTTTGCAATTCCCATTTTGAGGACACATAAAGAGAAAGAATCGTAATGCCAAGTGATGAGATGGACAGTTATTATGATAAGATTTAGTAAAAGTGTCAGTTCAAATATATCTGTTATCAAAGTAGGCATGTTTATTAGTATTTTCAATGTGAAATATATGTTGATGGGAAATATTTTTTATTCAAAACGGTTGACACTTAGGTTTCTTTTTATTATTCAACAATTATTTTCCTACTGATATTTTGTATGTATCCCAACAGGTAATATGTAAGCAGCACTTACTGCACTTCTCCAGCTCTTTGATGGCCAGGCTGTAGATATTGATGGCCTCTCCATACTGGCCCGTCTTGAAACTTTCATTTCCAGCTTGTTTCAGCTCCGTCCAGGACTTGGACCTCTGTTTCTGAGGCATCTCTGCTTTTAAACGTTACCTGAAAAGATTAAACACTGGTTAACATTAGGGATGCTCCGATCGCCAATTTTGGGGCCGATCGCCGGAATCAGTATCGGCCGATACCGATCGCCGATCCAATCGAGTGGGCGGGGCCTATGGGGATCTTCCATTTAAAGTGATGTTTAAAACTCAGTTAATGGGGCTCATTCACTGGCGCTTCCACAAACAACAACCAACATAATTATTACATTCAAATGAAGTACATTATTAAAGTTTACATTAACTTGGGATAATAACACGGGAGAAATGAGCGGAAGCGCTCTCTTTTCCTCTCTCCCCTGACAGCCCGTCAGTATCTCATGCAGCTCACTGATCCAGTAATGAGTGACCCGACAGTGAAGAATACATATATTTATAACTAGTTTAGCTTGTTCCAGAGGTAGATAAAATAGTTAAGTGTGTTAGGTCTAACTCTTATGCCCCTTTCACACTAACGCGGTTCCCGTTCTAGCTCCGTGCTAGAGCTTTTCTGGTTCGGAACCGGTTTTTCTTTTCAGCTTCTGTTTTGTTCACACCGCCCAGAGCCCGACTGGTGCTGCTGCGTCATGACGTCACTGTTTACGATTTTCTCCCCAACGGCGTTACGGCGCTCACTACAACAACAATGGGGTCGATGATCGTGTTGCTTTGAATTATATACGAAGCCAGATTAAATTAAATAACGACTTCTCCAACCATATACTTTTTTCCAGAGTGCCGTGGTTCATTGTTTATTAATGTGTTTCAGCGGCATTTACCGACCGCTGCAGTGCTGGCTGCTCTTCCACCGGAGTTTATTCTCCCGTTAGCTCCGGGTTAGTTCACACGGCAGCGGCCGCTGTAAAGTATTCAATGTCTGACTGTCACACAAGCAGCTGATACATATCCCCAATTCCCTATAAGTGAATGTGTTTCAGTCTGAATTGACGCTGTTTGGCATCACAACGCTGTTATGAAAGGCTCTCTGGTATAAAATGGGTGATGTCAGCATAGCAACCAAAGCTAAACTGACTACTTGCTATAGCTATCCTATTGTGGCATAAGCCGTTTTCTACAGGCACATTTTACCGGGCATATTTTTCATTATGATTCTACTTGTGATAGTCGGACATGACAACCTGTGCAGCCCATGTATTGATTCCATCCGATAGCTGCTATAATACAAAACAAAAAGTCTGCCCCCTCCACAATGATCAATAACAGCGAACGGATGGTCAAAGTAAGGTACAAATAAACAGAATCACACGAAGCCTGGTTAGTGTTGCCTGACTTTATAAAGTGTGTTTTTTTTTTACGAGTGTGTGGTCTAGTCACTTTGCTCAGCACTACTGCTTGTTACAACTTTTATTTGCCGTACTCGCCTTTAACCGTTAGCTCAGGTTAATCTCGCCCCCCTCCGACGTAAGCGTGACGTATGCGGTTCTTGCTTCTAGACCAACAATTTTTGGTGCTTGAAACTAACCGGATTCCGGAGCTTAGAGGCGGCTCCGCTGCGGTGTGAACAGGAAAAAAAACGGTGTGAAAGCCCCATTAGTGTGTGTTTTGCTCCGCTCACAGAGAAAAGTGTCATGTATTTTACGTCATAATTTTACGTCATGCGATCAGCTCTCGCGATCGGCATTTTTAGAGAGCACCGATCGATCGGCTGATATCGATCGGCTGATATCGATCGGCTGATATCGATCGGCGGCCGATCGATCGGAGCATCCCTAGTTAACGTCCGTGCTTGGCAAGTCATTTTTGAACAATTTAAAATGAATCGGAACTTTCTAACGCAGCTTTAACAAAAATGTTACTTCAAACCCATCCCATTAAATCCACATTGCACTCAAATCTAGAATGATAATTTTAAAAGAAAACTGTAACTTGCACACTTATATAGTATCCTATGTGTATGTATATTGTGTTAGAAGTAAGTTTGTCTATTAGAGTGTGTTCTAGCTTAGTCTGCGTTTATGTTATGTATTCTATAGATACTCTATAGATATTTATCCTTCAACTGTTAATACATATACATCTAATTTTTATGTTTAATTTTTTATATTTTAACTCGTGCAATGCCTTGTTAACATGTTGCTTTAACAAAAACAATTTCCCAAATTAGGTTCAATTAAGTATTTCTAATCTGAATCTAATCTAATATGACTTTAAAGCAAACATTATATAAATTATATTACAAACTTGTATATAATCAACATTTGCAGCCACAGATTGAAATCTCATTCCAAGTCTCTCTTTTTACATTGTTTTCCTTGAATTTTTCTGTCGAGTTTTTTTTTGGTTTAATTTGCCATGGTAATACGACTCGGCAGTGCTGCAGAACAGGAACCTGCAGCAAACCAATTAAAAGTGCGTCAGGCCTGTTTTAAAAATGTAACAAATGTAATGCTACGTTAATATTTTTCTTATATCGAACAATTAAAACTAAATACAAGTATTGTGTATTTCAGGGGTGTTAAACGACGTTAGTATAAGCTAGGTGCAACCAACAAACTGTAGCTATAAAATAGACACAATGTCGGCCTAACAAATATGTAACGTTTGCTTTTTTGTCCGAACATTACTTTAGCAACATGTTGGTCGAGTGAGGTGTCCCGCTTACCTACATACCGGAAATTCCACTTGCCTAAAATGACATGACATGTTAGCTTAAAAAATAAGTTGTTATAGCCTGGTACGTAGCTGCTAATATTTGCTAAACGCAGAATGACAATTCGATAAAACTAGCACTAAAAGTTCACTTTAAAAGAGAAAACATATCGAATTTGTATCCCAAAGATATGTTTCTGTTTTAGCTAGCACTCTTTTGTTGTTTAACTGCCAAGTTAGCGCGCTAGCTAAATTATGCTAATTCAAGCTACATTTGAGATGGCTAAATTAGCACAAGCTACCAAAGCTAACTATGCTAACATAAGGAGGCTCGCTCACTTCTTACCTGCTCTCGGTTCCTCGGAGAAAAAGCGACACAGTTCTCCTCTTCACGACACAAATGACAGAAAAAGCGACTACCTGTACCCAAAACTATCTGAACGCGTTATTAATACTGACATTACTCTTTAAACTTTTTATTCTCCTTGTTGTTCGTCCTAGCGGGGTTTTCCTCTGCTTACAAGCGGGGTGTGGTAATAAAACTTGCCGGTTAGCTGTAGTTACTTATCGGTTTTTCTTGAGCTACAGCATGGATGAATATGAGCTGCAGCAGTGTTGCTTTCACTTCCCCTTACATGCTGCGTTCAAGTGCTAGGGAGATTGTAGGAGTTTGGATAACAAAGTGCGCCCCCTGGTTGCCACATTGGATGTAACATCTGTAACGGTTTAATACAGTATAAATATAATCAAACATGAAATACACAAATAATTGTTCGCACAAAGACCGCAAGCACAAACTAACAATAAAAATAAACAAAACAGCAAAACCGAAACTACCGGTTTGGAATCAGCAGAGGTGGAAGGAGTACTCAGATATTGTACTTAATGTGTAAAAGTAGAAGTACCAGAGTAGGATTACTCTGTTAGAAGTAAAAGTCCTGCATTCAAAAATACTATTCAATTAAAAGTACAATTGTATTCTCATCAACATATAGTTAAAGTACCAAAAGTAAAAGTAGTCATCCTGCAGATTGGTCCATTTCAGGATAATATATATGATATGTTTTATAATTATTGATCATTAAAGTGTTATCAAAGCTGGTAAAGGTGCAGCTAGTTTTAATGACTTTGTATACTGCAGGGTAGCTTGTGAATTTACTCAAATCTGATTTAAGACTTGATTATATTTCACATCATTAATACAAATCTGTAAAGTAACTAAAGGTATTAAATACATGTAGTGGAGTAAAGTTACACGATTTATCTGTGAATTGTAGTGGAGTAGAAGTACGAAGTAGAAAAACATGTAAATACTCATGTAAAGTACAAGTCTCTCAGGAATCAGTCTATCTCTTCTCATGGATGTGGGATTTCATAGATGAAAATAACTTATACGAAAAATAACAATATAATGTTCTATTATTGTTGTGTTCCTGCTGTTTTGTTTTACTGTTCAAACCAATAACATCTCAAACTAATGTTTAACTATTACCAATTTAACATGTATATATTTGCACTACTGTATGTGTAGGCTATTTGTCAAACATATTATAGACATTGTGTAGGAGCCATTTTATGGGTGTTGTTGGCATGTCAGTTTATTTAAAGGAGAGGTGTCATGCTTTTCCGGTTATTACCCGTCCCCTTGTGTGTTATGAAGGTTTTTATGCATGTAAACGGTCTGCAGAGTCAAAAACCCTCAAAGTACACCCTGTAGGGAGTAAAACTCTAACACAGAAAAGACCTCCCCAAAACGCCTCGTTGGAACTTTCTCATGTTCTTCCTGGCCATTGTGACGTGTGGATACCCAGTAGCCACGCCCAGAGCTATGACGCGATACGGTCATGCGGTACCCGGAACCAAATGGACCAATCCGTGGAGCCGTTACGTTACGTCCGCGGAGCCGTTACGTTAAGCCCCGCTGATTGACGGACTTCCTCACACACACACACTCAGTGCAGGCAGCTCTGCTCTGATTTCTCCTCCCTGGCTACAGGCTGATAACAGACAGTTGGGATCGCGGCGAAATTCTCTCTGCAGACCCATTCTCACAGCGTTTATCAACCTTTTTCTTACTCAATATCAAGCCACACTTATTGTTTTTACTTCGGTTGTGAGTTTGTGTGTGCTCAGGATGAGTTTGGCTGTGTTTCGCTGTGTATCGCTATATATAAACAAGGAAACCACACCTCCACGGAGCTCAGCGCGATTCACAACGTCCCGACCAATCAGAGCACACTGGGCTCACAGGGAGGGTGGGGGCTGTAGCTATTGGAGCTACAACGAGCCGTTTAGTGGAGAGAGTGAATACTGCTGAATACACACACTTTACAGAGATGCTGTATGCGAAACCAATGTGAGTTTGGAAAAATGCACAGTATAAATCTATTTTAGTATACCTCAACAATGGAATTATGATCAGTGGAAATGGCCATGACACCTCTCCTTTAATTTATATGTATAGTGCAATACTATTTTGAACACTTGGTGGCAGGGTTTAGCTGCACCGGGTGTATAAAAGGGGTCATATGTGACAGGAAAGGACGAGGACACAGGAGGAAGAGAGCATACCGAATTCACCAGCCCGGCAGAAGCTCACCACAACTATTGACTGTAATTAAACCTTGGTATGTAAAACGCAAAAAAAAACATAATTCTAAACTGCAGCAAAGGACCGGAAAATCATCTGTTTGTGTCTGCGTCTGGATCACTCTCCACTCCAGCCCTCCTGTGAAGTAATGGCAAAAGGATATAGGACATTGGAACATTAAAATTGCCATTACACATTGAATTTAATCCAATATGCTTTAATGGTTGGTAAACAAAAGTTGTTTTATCAAATAAAATATGATATTCAATTGTTAATTACCCAACATCTTGTCTTAAATTGATAACTAAAATGTTTTTAGTACAATATCCTCCTTTTTCTTGTAAAAGCATTCAATATTTTTGAATACTGAACTGAAATACTTTATATTGTATATTACCTAACATTAAATAACATTACATGATATTGTGTTTTGTATATTCTCATAGTGAAACACATTTATATTCCCTTATAATTACATTTACACCTGTCATAGGTATGAAGCAAGTAGTACATTTTTAGAAGTGTGTTGCTTTTCCACATACTTTGAACGCATCATTAGACAGGCGGCAGCAGCTGTTCGGTTTCAGAGAAGTGGGGAGTGAAAGCTGATGTTGAAAACCAAATCTCGCGATGTTTCAGCAGAAACTTCGGTTTAATTTGCCTTTGATTTGTAACATGCATCCTTCTGCACTTTAATGTCCTTGATTAAAATAATTAATTAAGATTTTTATTCTAATATTGCTTTTAATTTCCATTGTTTTTGAAAGGTGTTATTATTATTATTATTATTATTATTATTATTATCATTATTAGTAGCCTTGTAGTGATTTATGTTGACAGTTATTTAATGTTTAATATACAATAATAATAATTATACCTTAGTCTTACAGTATGTGCTGTTGACCGATACAAAAATATATTTGCAAAGGGAACTGCTGTTAATTCTCTATCACAAATGAAACCTTTTTGACACTTTTCAATGATGAAGGTTCAAGGTTTTTTATTTGTCATACGAACATAGCTACAGTGTAGTTATGACGATGACAATCTTAGGTCACAGGCTCCTCCAACAGTGCAACACAATAACACAGATAAACAGAAAAATATAATGCAAGTAAATAGTAAATACAAAAAGAAAAATAGTTTTAAAAAGTGAAATAGTGCAATAAGAGTCTATGCAAGTTATTGGAATATGATATATTAGATAAATCATTTCTAAGTAGCAGCCAGATGAATGTTATGGATGTTGTTTTTCAACAGTTCAGGTGTTTAACAGTTTCAACAGTTCAGGTGTTTAACAGATGTTGTTTCAAAAGTTCAGGTGTTTAGCAGTCTTATTGCCTGTGGGATGAAACTGTCCCTGAGTCTGGTGGTGTTAGTCCTGATGCTGCGGTACCGCCTGCCAGACGGCAGCAGACAGAACAGTTTGTGGCTGGGGTGATGGGGGTCTTTTATAATCCTTAGGGCTTTCTTCCTGAGCCGCTGGGAGTAAAGGTCCTCCATGGATGGCAGCTCCATCCTGGTGAAGTTCTGTGCAGTTTTAAACCCGAACATCGCTTTAGAATGTGTGTGTCTGTACCACCTTAAGCTGTATTATTCTGTTCTCTGAAGATTGCAGCCTCATACTGTAGGCCCTTGAGACAATTCATTTTTATATTTGTTTATGCCCTGCAGAGAGCAAATGTGCTGATTATAAACAATACCTTTACAACTCTTAACATTTTTTAATTGCTTCAATCTTAGTAGCACTGAATAAAAATTGACTTGAGCCAGGATTGTGTAAATCTGTGTCTGCATCTCGCCTAAACCCCCAGTAGCAGTGCCTAAAAAAAGTCCATAAATACATACAAATGCTTACAATACTTTTTTGACAACTAGTGCAGTAACTTTGCTAGACTGCTGCAAAGTGGGAGCAACAATAGCTTTACTATTCTCTATTCAATTATAACTAATATGAAACATGTCGTAGGTTCAAACTGGAGGGCTGGCGTCGGTCTTTAAATCCAGCTTTAACTGCCGTCAAACTCTGTCGAACAGCTTCTCCAGCTTTGAGCTGCAACTTTTCGAACTACACTTAACACTTCCAGTGCTCTGTGCTTTGATCTATCGCCCTCCGAAGTTCAATAAGGATTTTATTCAGGAATTCTCAGACTTTGTAGCGGGGGTTATCTTGAACTTTGATCGATTTTTAATCATTGGCGATTTTAATATTCATGTGTGCTGTGATTCCCGACCCCTCGTCAAAGATTTTATGAATCTCATTGACTCTTTTAAATTTACACAGTCGGTTAATGGCCCGACACATGAGAAGGGACACACTGGACCTTGTGTTGTCTCATGGTTTAGATGTTTGTATCAGGGACATTTGTGACACTGGTATTTCGGACCATTTGCCTGTGTTATTTACTGATGCTGCCTTGCTCTCCAGTTGACTCGTGCGTTCCGGAGCGCCGCCTACGTGCGCTGAATCCTCTGACCGCGTCAGTTTTCCGTTGCCTTTAATGACTCTGTGCTTTCCACATTAATTGACTCTTGTGACGCCGGTGCTGAGGAGATTCTCAGCCTTTTTAATTCTACTTGCACGGATATTCTGGACCTGATCGCTCCATTCACGGCCAGACGCCCTAAACCTGTGACTGAACCGTGGATGGCTGACTCTACCCGCGCCCTGAGACGCGCATGTAGACGAGCAGAGAGGAGATGGAAGAAGGATAAACTTCACGTCTCCTTGGGGATTCTACGAGACGGTTTAAGCGAATATCAGAGGGCTGTTAAATGTGCAAAAACACATTTTATTTCAAATCTTGTGTCCAAAAACCGAAATAGGCCCCAGTTCCTTTTTACCACTCTTAATTGTCTTTTAAATCCCTGTAACTCTCCCTGTCTTGTGCCATCACCTACTCTATGTGAAAAGTTCCTTTCATTTTTTAATGATAAAGTCTTAGCCATCAGATCTTCACCTCCTCCTCTCACCTTAGACCCAGCAGTGTCTCCTGTGTGCTCAGCTGTCTTCGAGCAATTTGACCTGGTTTCACTGCCCGAGTTATCTGATGTGGTTAAAAAATTGAAACCTTCACAATACCCCTTAGACATTATTCCTCCGAGACTACTGAAAGACGTTTTTACTACAATTGGGTCATATATTTTAACTTTGATAAATATCTCTCACCTCAGGCTGCGTTCCAACCTTTTTTAAACACGCTGTAGTGCAGCCTCTTATCAAAAAACAGAACCTTGATCATTCTGTTCTCTCCAACTTTAGACCTATTTCTAAGCTACCCTTCCTGTCTAAAGTCCTAGAGAAAGTGGTGTTAGCGCAACTGCAGTCGCACCTTGTTTTAAACTGCATATCAGAGAAGTTTCAGTCTGGTTTTAAATCACGCCACAGTACAGAAACTGCTCTCCTAAGAGTTTTGAATGATCTTCTTTTAACTGCTGATTCTGGGAATTCTGCTGTGCTTGTGCTTTTAGATTTGTCTGCTGCTTTTGACACCATTGACCACCAAATTCTTTTATCACACCTTGAACTGTGTGTTGGAATTAAAGGTAATGTCCTAAAATGGTTTCAATCCTATCTGTCAGAAAGGACCTTTTCTGTGCATCTTGGCCAGTATTCTTCAGCTGCAGCCCCACTAGCATATGGGGTCCCTCAAGGTTCTATCCTAGGCCCCATTTTGTTCAGTCTGTATTTACTACCTCTGGGGTCAATTTTTAAAAAGCATAACATTTCTTACCATTGCTTTGCAGATGATCTGCAGGTATATCTGCCTATAAAAGCAAATAAGGAATCTAGGATTGCCTTGCTTAGCTGTCTGAAAGACATAAAATCATGGATGGAAATCAACTTCTTGACTCTCAACGAAAACAAGACAGAGATTATAATATTTGGACAGTCTGAACTCCTGGATGGCTTTAATAGTGTACTCGGCCCCTTAGCCTCCTACAGCCGTCCCTCTGTCAGAAATCTTGGAGTCATCTTTGACAACTGTTTTAAATTCGACAAACAAATAAGCTTAGTTGTCAAGACAAGCTTCTTCCAGCTGCGGCTTCTGGGGAAGGTAAAGGCCTATCTTCCTAGTAAGGAATTTGAACAGCTAATCCACCTATTTATAACGTCTCGTTTAGACTATTGTCACTCCCTGTATATTGGTGTTGATAAGTGTTTGATCCGTCGCCTGCAGCTGGTCCAAAATGCGGCTGCCCGCCTTCTTACTGGGAAAAGACGTTATGACCACATCACACCCGTTTTGGCAGACCTTCATTGGCTTCCTGTCAGTTACAGGATCCAGTTCAAGTACTTACTTGTTGTTTTTAAATCATTGCATGGACTGGCACCACATTACCTGTCTGAGTTGTTGCACCGCCATGCTCCAGCTAGAGCATTGCGATCAGCTCAGCAAAATATGTTGGTGGTTCCTCGGTGCAGGAAAAAACCCAGAGGTGACAGGGCTTTCAGTGTTGCAGCTCCCAGACTGTGGAACAGCCTCCCAGTACATATCCGGACTGCTGAGTCTATTGAACTTTTTAAATCAGCTAAAAACTCACCTCTTTGCACTGGCTTTTAATACAGTTGAACATTACATTTTTACATTTGTATGTGTTTTTTTAATATGTTTTTAATTATTGTTTTATTATTGTACTCCCATTGTGTTATTTAATATGTATTGCCTGTACAGCACTTTGGTCAACTGAAGGTTGTTTTAAATGTGCTATATAAATAAATAAAGATTGAGATTGAGATTGAAACTGCACCACTTGGGTTACCAGAAATACACCCAACAAGTGAGAACAGTCCTCCAGATTGTACATGTTCTCTGTGCAAATTCTCGAAGTGTACAATTCTTTCTACACTTTATTTGTATTATTATTACAATTTGTATTATTTCTTTTCAGAACATTTTCAACAAGTTGTACTAATGCAAAGTGGTGGGGACAATTTCTGCCATTTCCAAAAGTGGTGGAGACGTGTCCCCAGCATCCCCAGTGTAAATGACGCCATGAAAGTAGCAAGAAAACATGTGAACGTAAATTCACAGTTGATAGTTGTACTTTTGAAGATCCCTAAAGCCAAAGCGAAAACACCTCCATAAAGAGTTTAAAATCTAGAAGGCCGGACGTTGACGGTGCAGCTGGCCTTGATGTTTCTGAAGGTGGAGCAGTCGAAGTCGGCCACCAGAGTCCTCTTACCGCGCTTGTAGGGAACGAAGGAGAAGTTGACACGAAGACGGTTGTTTGGCTTTATGTCTGGAAGCCTGCAGGGATCACAAATAGCAAAAGGTGAAAACAAGACTCAGAATGGCTCAGTTTGTGGGTGAAACTCGTGGTCACACACACACACACACACACACACACACACACACATACTCTCTCTCTCTCTCTCTCACACACACACACACACACTCACTTGACTTCCACCTCTTCCTTCACCAGTCCACTCCCAGAGAGGGTCAGAGTGCAGTTGGTGAGCGTCTCTGTGACCACGGGGTTCATGAAGATCACCTCTCCTCTTGTGGCACGGTTCACTTTGGCAGAACTGGTCATCTTGAACGCACATTTCACATTTATTTTAGCAAAACTTAATCTAAGATTTTGAGTATGAGAAGAACGATGACAGTCGTTGACAGAATTCCTTTTTTTAAATATATATTTGGAGATACAGTGTTGAAAGGGGGAGATAAACAATGACGATTACATTTTCCACGGGCTCTGGAGTGGAATTTGCACTGAAAAAACTAAAACGTTGACTTTGATCAAATGTATCATCATGTCAACAGATTTCACATAACTGTATTAGGTTGGTTGAAACTAATATGTTTGATTTAAACTTAATATTATTGCTTTCAACTTACTTAATACAGTAATGTGAAATCTGTTGAAATAATACATTAAATTAGAGACAACGTTTTAGTTTTTTCTGGTGGCCAAACATAATTCTCTTTTACTGACCTTGAGGGAGATGGGGGGGTCGATCAGCACAACGTCGTCCACAGCCAGGTACGTGTTGTCGGGCCTCTCTTTGTCCGTCACCAAGGCTGAAACCTTCAAGCTGTCACAGTCCAACATGGGCTTATGGTAGGCCGAGAATGGGACTCGGATCCGGATAGACAAATCTCCAGGAGACAGAAAAGGAGAGTTAATATAGGTTAACAGCAAATCCTACAAAAAGATACAGATATTCCCACCCAATCCTCATGGTAAGTTAGGTCGGAGTGCAAGAGTTTATGAGATGTTTTTCTTGTGAATGTATCATTGTACAATGTCAGAGTAATATTATATAATATTTTATAAAAATAACACAGTTAAAGGTGGGGTAGGTAATTTTGGAGAAACCAGCTCGAGTGCGCTAGAATTTGAAAATACACAACCGGAAAAAATCTGCCACTTCCTTACAGAGCCCCTCCTCCAACACACACGAACGTGCACATGACCAATGAGGGCACGAGATACGTTTGTGCACAGATGGAAGGCTGACAGGCAGGTAGGCCATCCAGTTATTTTAGCCGGGCCGGCATTTTTGTCAAAGCACTCGGGATGTTAAGAGCATTCCATGGAATATAACAAAAAGTGTATCTCGAGCCGGTTTCTCAAACTTACCTACCCCACCTTTAAAGGAGACACTTTGCATTTTTTGGTACTTTTACTTTTCCTACTTTGAAAAATATTGATGCTTACACTTATACTTTAACCAAAGTTACAACATTTTACTAAAAACTTTGATTCCAGGACTTGTACTTGTACTGAAGTGTTTATGCATTGTGGTATTTAAAAAAGAAAATGTGTTCAACCACTGTAAATGTGAATATTTTTGTGTAAATATAACACGTCAAGCAGGGAATATCAGAGCTGTTTTCTCCTAAATGTACCCCTTTAATAACAGAAAACACTTTTTTTCCTCAAATGTAACTTCCATCCCCAAACTAAGTTATTATAATATGTATTACCTTCAGTCGAGTTGCATTATTTAGACGTTAAGATTTTGGTTTCATTTAGCTTAGGTTACTTTATTTGTCTCTGTAGTTAGATGTTACCAGACTTTTAGACATCCGCCTCCAAAACTAAACAGCCCCATCAGAGCAGCAGAGGATCACCTTTCCCGGGCCGCAGTATCTTGTCCTTCACCTCAGTCTGGATGCTCGCGGCCGGGAAGCCGTTGTAGGTCATCGCCTGGACGCTGATGTTGACGGAGAGCGACCTGACGGAGCTGCTCTCACTGCGCAGCAACAGCTTCAGCCTCACATCCTTACCGTTCCTCGGTGGGCTCACCTGTAGCAAACAGAGTCGACTGAATACGCTAATGAAGTGTTTTTGTCTTGAAGAAGTTGATGTAGAAAAAGTAATTACATATTCAAACTTGTGCTGTTGAATGCTAACCTAACTAGTTATGTTGTTGTTAAGATATTCCATATTTCCATGTGTAATTTAAGAGTTTTGAGTCTCCTCACTTTCATTCATCTTTAATAACAATCCTGTGTTTATGATATATCACTTTAAGTTGTAAATCACTAAGAGAGAAGGAGACCACCAGCTCACTGCAGACTGTTATGTTTATGTGTGGGAATAACAGTACAGACTTTAATTTAGTTACATTTCAAAGTTGGACTTAATTTTAAGGACATTTACCTGCAGTGTGGAGCTACTTATTGAAGCACAATCGATCAACCAATGAAATTGTATTTATATAGCACAATATCACAATGTACACTTGTCTAAGGGGGCTTAACAGTGTGCACAGAAAACCTGAGAGGTATTAAAGGTCTCCTATTATACTATTTGTAGGCATATATTGTACGTCTCAGATATATACAAATGTATAAAAACATGTGTATGAAGTGCTCAAAATACAAAACAGATCACCCATTCTAGCCATGCCTCATACCCCTCTATTTCAGCCCTGTTAGAGAAGTGCTGATTCTGGGTCCGTAGATTTAAAAGAAGAAAAAAATGGAGGAAAAAAAGAGGAGGGGGAGCTTGTGCCTGCTCAGAATTCTACTGAGATATTCAGCTAAATGCTGCAGCGATGAAACGCCATATCATGTTCAGAACCACATCAAGGATTATTTCTGAAACAGTATGGAGCTTTTAATACATACTCTCTCCAGTACAGGTTAGCTCTGAGTGCTAGCGATGCTTGCTAATGTAAACAAAGACCATATTACTTCCAAAACACGTAGCGCATTGTTTCTGATAGTGACGTTTCTGATAGGGCCGTGGGTGTAAAGCCAGCCCAGATTTCCGATATTACGTTATATCGGCAGAAAATCTGGATCAGCTCCGTTGTACCCCCGTTTTTTTAGATTTGGGTACGGAGGAAAAGAGAGAGGGTTTTGTTTTCTGACACTTTGTGAGTTCCCTGACACACCAGGGACACATATTTATGTATAAAAAAAAGTGCATTTTGCATGATAGGAGACCTTTAACACTCTCCAGCATAAATTGGCAGAGCAGGAGAGTCTGTAAACCAGTCTGCATTGATCTATGAATTCATGTCAGTGATTCTGCTGTCCACAGCTGATTTTACGCAGCCTTCACTATGTTTACCTTCATTGGATCAGATAAAGAGCGGCAGGCTGCAAAATTATAACCACACACACCTCTACACGCATAACATTAATTATAATTTAGCATGATGTGTGTTTCTGCTCTGCTCTGCTCCACTCTGTGTGTGTATGTGTGTGTGTGTGCCCGACACCGGCACTTGTTTCCAGAAGATATCATGATACTGTGGATCCATTCTCCGTGCATTTTGTGAACACCCACATATACCCATAGACTTGGTCAGATGTGTGTAACTGTTCATAAGTAAATTCATCTATCTGGTTTATGCCTTGCCCCAGATCAGACCCACTAGTTCAATCAATCAATCGATACACATTTAATCCTAAATAATTATATCCAAAGGCGCAGTGCTGTCAGAACCTACACAATGAACGTGATTACTTGATGCCTCAAAAAGATGAATGACAAATAAAACAATTCAGAAAGTAAAGTGCACATTTCAAGCACAAAAGAAAACACCTCCAGTTTAACAGCTCTGAAGGATAACTTAAGGGGTTTTTTGTGACGCACCTCTTCAAACTGCATGGTCACAGGCGGAGGTGGAGGTATGCAGATCGGTGTTTCTGCATCTGTACCGTCTGAGGTCTCATTCCCAGCTTCGTTCTCCTCCTCCTCTTCACTCTCATCATCTTCCTCCTCATCACTCGGGATAGCGTCATCTGTCTCTTCCACAGCCACATTGTCCTCCGTCTCATCATCGTCCTCGCCCTCCTCAATCTCATCCTCATCCTCATTCTTTTCCTCATCATCATCCATTTTGGATTGGGCGTAATCAAAGACCTTCCTCTCCTTCTCTGTTCCTGTAAATTGAGTTTCAAAATCAATTTCCAGAGATACCTACGGCTGTTTACAGAGGGGGATAGTGTACTTTTACTTCAGCAAAAGTAGTAACACCAAAGTGTAGAAATATGAGTTAAAGTCCTGCAATAAAAACATTCCCTTATTTAAAAGTATAAAAATATTAGCATCAAAAGAAGGCTACATAAAGTTATTTTTGCACTGGCCTATTACAGAAAAAGATATACAAAATAATGGTATCATATATATTGCTTTTTATTATAAGCTTCTTTTTTTTACTATAATGCTGCCAAGTAGCTTGTGAATTTCCGTCAGGGATCAAAACAGATTTACCTTTATTAGCACATAAAACATTATGTGTTGATTATATTTTGTATTATTAATCTGAATCGTTAAAGTAACTTTAGTCATGAAAACATTTAGTGGACCTAAAAGGATAATATTTTTCTCTGAATTGTGGCGAACTGGAAGTATAAAGTAGGAGGAGATGGGAATATTGGAGTGAAGTACAAGTACCTCAAAACTTGAGTATCTCTAGATAATTACTCTTCATCCCTGGCTGTTTATGTGTTCTTCAGGCGAACTCACCCTCTCTGTATTTGTAACTGTCGGTGATGTTCAACCTCTTCTTGGAGCCGACAGACTTGGTGGAGATATTGTGACCCACCCTTGCAGTCTCAGAGTAAATATTCAATTTGGAGCCATCAGCCTTAACCTGATAGGACACACAAACAGTAGCAACACAAAGAAACAATGAATTACACAAAATCAGTAAAAAATGTCTTTGAAACCATTTAGCGGTGTGTGTCTGCACTGAAAATAGTGAAACGTTGACTTGTAAATGTATTATGTCAACAGATTTCACATAACTGTATTAGGTTAGTTGAAAGCAATAACATTACGTTTAAATTAAGAGAATATTCAACTTAATATTATTGCTTTCCATTTTGTTGTCAATTTGTTGACATAATACATTTAATTAATGTCAGTGTTTCAGTTTTCCCGTGAACGCTGATTTGTCATATTTAATAGTTCAACATTTATTTTCATGCTGTTTTGTATATAGCAAATTAATCATTATTTATTGTCATTAATTAAGTTATTACCCATAGTAGTACATATGGTTTTTCACCAGGGAAATAGAGGCACTCAAAGCCATTGCCTTATTGTTTGATCTTTGAAACCTAAGGGAAATAAACCGAACACACTACAATCTTGCCTGGACAATGGACTGCTACCCGATGCCTCTATGGCAGTTTGATTTCGAGTTCGTTTTCTGTTTTTTTGGTTTTTGAAATACCAGCTACACTGTGTACTGTGTGTGTGAGGCTCACTGACCAGCCAGTCAATGCAGTCGGCGTTGACCTCGGCGAAGACAAATGGGATGTCATATTTAAGGTCTGTCTCTCCTTTTAGGATGGCTTTCACCGGGGCGGGACCACAGCAGAAAATACCTGCAGGAGGAGAAAAATAATTCAATAAAAAAACATTCCAGGAGTGTTTACGTCACTTAAAACCGCTTTCTGAAAGATTTTGAAATGTCTCACTTTGATGCCAAGTGGTGGTTGTATTATTTTTCTGGTGGTCATTTTTGACGTTAAAAAGCCGGCCCGTAAGTTTGCCTAAACCTAAAGCCAGAACTCTCACATCTGTAATTGTGAGTCCTCCTAAACCTGTCCCTACATTGAAAAAATGTTAACTTTGATTATGCGTAATATGTCATCAACGTTCACATAACTGTATTAGGTTCGTTGAAAGCAATAATATTAAGTTGAACCTAATCTAATATATTTAAACTTAATATTATGGCTTTCAACTAACTTAATAAAGTTAGGTGAAATCTGTTGACATAATACATTAATGATTCAATTCAACGTTTCAGTTTTTTCAGTTTAACTTAAATCTGAAAAAGTCATAATTGTAATGAGGTTAATTGGATCTACAGGGCTAGATAGGGTTAGGGTTTTGGGGAGCACGGTGCACGGGCTCTCGGGTAAGTATTTTTGTTTAAAAACCTGTAATAAAACCAATACAAGTTTATAAAAGCCCTGTTTGGTCTGTGTTAAAAAATGAAATGAAATAAAATAAAGAAAATGCAAATAAAGGGATAAAAGAGAGCAGCGGCTGAAGCACAGAGTGTGCGGCGGGGTTAAAACCTCATCCCCCGGTGGTGTGTCCGAGGCTGCGTCCCACAACATCTGGTAAAAGACCTGGTAAGTAAGCTAAAAACATCTGGCTAAAAGGACCGAGGTTGACTTTGTTTAAAATCGGCATGCAGGTAAGATTAGTATTAAATGGTAAATGATAAATAAATACATAAAAGTGCTTTGTAAAATCAGTGCAACACTAGAACCGCCAACGGGTCAATTTTACCCGCAGCTGTTTTTTGATTGTATGTCACTTTTTTTCAATAAAATATTCAAGTTTCCCAGTCCTTGACTTTTCCTGAAAGTGTGTTATGTAGCACCCTCTGTTGTTAAAAATGGTCAATATGAAGTCAGATTGAAAAAATCGCCCAAAAAAATGCCATTTATACCTATATCTGCCAGCGGGTAATATTTACCTCATAGAAAATGCAGCGTAAACATAACGTGTTGCTATAGCAACGTCTTTTGTCTACTGCGGTTCCTTATAGATAGAGAGATAGATTGAGAGAGAGATAGATAGATAGATTGATAGATAGATAGAGAGAGATATAGAGGGAGAGATAGAGAGATAGAGAGATAGATCGATAGATAGTTATGGAGAGAGAGCAGAGAGATTTGTACCTAAACAAAACACAGTCTAACACCAAGCGTTTAAATCAGCACTGGTAGTGATATTTTATACTTCATGGTATCTGCACAAACGATATCATATGAAAAGCTGAGAGTTCATAGATTCTATTGGTATAAATTTCATCCCTGTGCGATCAAAACTCACTGTTCTACATGATAAATAAAAGAACATTGTACCTTGAAAATCAATAGCGGGTAAATGTGACCCGTTGGCGGTTTTAGGTATACAGCGACCTCTGGCGGTTCTAGTGTTAAAAAAAAGGGCTGGTAAAAAAATCACATCAACCCAAATAATACAAGATAACATAACATATACAATATATCAAATATAATATATAGAACTATAAAATATAATATATAAAGTATAAAATATATAAAATATGTCAAATGTAAAGTATAAAATGCACACGGGTTAGTAGGCACACGGGGAGGGAAAATATTTTAAAGTAAAGTCAACCAAGTGTCCCTAAAAGTGTTTAAAACCCAGGCTGGTGGCTAGGTGGTGCAGGTGAGACATGGGACACGCCTTGGATGATGTTTAGAAATACTTTATTAAAGGGATTGTTCCAGGGTGTTTCTCTGCGGGAGGCTCCAACATCCATTTCAAATAAATTAAAATAAAAAGTAATAACTCAAATATGAATAAAATAATATAAACAATGTTCAAATAAGAAACGGGGGATTAATAATATATAAAAAGATCCTCCTCTTTTGGAACCTATTAAAATAAGGAAAACATGCAATAAACCGTGCAAACATAGAATCAAGTGTAACATGTAAAATATAAATAGTAATAGAGTAGGGTTAGGGTCGCGAGGCCTTCTAGATTTTAAGGAGTGTAAGAAAGTTGGCCCTTATCTCAGACATTTATTTATTTGTTTGAAGGAAACTAAATGATACTTTATTTTAAAGTTTGGATTATTATTAATGAAATAACCTTCTCTCATGATACATGAGCAGTTACCTGTGCAGTTTATTACTTGGTCTGTAATGTTGTTTTTCATGCATTATAATAAAATAATATTTTTTATAGTGATTGTCTTTCTACCTGTCTATTGCATATTTCAACAGCGAAATATTAAAATAACGACTAGCCATAATTACAAGGGATTTGTTGGGAATATAAATGATCAATCATCATTTTATGATTTTAGTCAAACTTTCATCTAGAGCACAATAAATATGGAAGTTCTTCTGAGCAAAACTATAGACTCCAAAGGATGAATGCTGTATTATTTTGTAACTAAGAAAGTAATCAGCATGAACTGTAGTTTATAAAGTGTAACATCCGTACCATCGCTCTTCTCCTGTGGTGTTGGATCCACAACCTGCCAACCGTCAAATGCTCCGTCCTCTGAAAGATCAGGGCGCCTCATCCACGCCTCCACCCACACGTGGTAGTTCCTAAGACATTAAGTAACAGTTATATTAGGGCTAGGCGATAGTGAAATACAATAAAAATCAGAATCTCTTTATTGTCATCATACTTTGGTATGAGGACATTTTGTTTGGATCGCTTACTAGAGTTAGACACAAATAAATAAAAGCAGTGATAAAAGCAGAGGTAGCAGCAATGACAAGGCACTGCATGGTAAAGCACTGAGATTACATTAAATTAAATGTCAATGTACATAGTTACAAATGTTACAGACCATAAAATGTTATAATACAAACTACACAAGTTTAAATATAACTGGGTGTTCGTAAATTGATGCAAAAAATGATCATAGATGCTAAAGAAAAGAAGAAAGAAAAAGAATGCATTTGTATTTATAAATATTGTAATTACAGTCTTTGAAGGGTGGAGGTGTAAGTTATCAACTTTATGTTGACGAAAATCATATATCAAGAAAAGGTAAAAAAAAAGAAGCATATACTAATGCGTTCATCAACCCTGGAACGTACACATGGATTGCTGCTTTGACGTTATTGGGGCCATACACTTTTCATAGGACCTTGTTGTTCACTCTGGATACGTTTTCTTCAACGTGTCGTGCAGTGTGTTGATGTTAAGTAAATGTTTTTGTATCCTCTCACCAAATGCTGTCATGGGATGCTTTGGGTGCGACTCCGTAGTCGGCGTGGTACTCGTCGATGATCAGATTGGCGTTGTTGTCGTGGGCTGACGAGAAGTTGGTGACCACACGACAGGGGATGCCCAGCAGGCGCATCACTGCAACCAAAAACAAAGACTTGATTTAACACTAGATGTTACCCTATTGCACTGAAAAAACCCATGTCAACAGATTTCAGATAACTGTATTTGGTTAGTTGAAAGCAATAATGTCGAGTTTAAATAAAAATTAGCAGGTTCAACTTAATATTATTGCTTTAAACTAACCTAAAACCGTTATGGGAAATTTGTTGACAAAATATATTTACTTCATTGCGTTTGTTCAGTGTGTGTTTGTATTGAATGAGACATTTTGCCATTATTGTTAATGTGTCTCTTTATTGTCATTGCTAAGGAGCCATTTCATAGAGAAATGGCTTCAAACTCAGATTCAAATGTACACTAATCTGCATGGGAGTTTAATTCAAAGGGAAAGTTCACCCCAATATTAAACATAAACATATAGATTATTTTACCTTTTTAGGATATTATTGTTTTTTTTCCTAATTTCTAAGAAAGCTGAAATACATTATTTTCTTATTTGAAAATTCGAAATTATTTTCCATAGCTTTCAGATCATGTGACTCCAGATGAATGCAGCATTGTATTGCTACACTGGACGGGCAGGACATACTTTTATTGGCATTACCAATACTTTTACTTTTGGCACTGTTTTTTTTTTTTATGCCTTATAACTTATTTGCTAGTTTTCAAATGTAGTATTCCTTGTTTAACTTAGGATATAAGTACTTCTTCCATTCCATTCAAACTATCTTGTTGACTTGTCTTATGAGCATTTCAATAATTCAAATGTAATATTAAAACTGTTACCTGAGCACATCACCCCAGCAAACACCCAACACTGGCCATATTTGACGGGGTGTGCACCGATGTTGTACCAGCGACGCAGGATGGGGTAACTGCCACTCCAGTGAGAGGGGGAATACCCCCCAATATATGAAGTGCCCCAGTTCCCCTGCAGGACCCCCCGGTCATCTTGAGAGTTTATCTGAAAGAAAATAAGCACACTCTTTTTAGCGATAGAACGTTTTTACTTTCTGCATTAAGTGGTATCAATGTCTCGCATCATTTCTGGATTTTTGGTACACAACAGTCTGAACTGTCAGCCAACAAAGGCTTAGCTGCTATAAAAAGGTTTAGGAAGCCGTGCGTAAGAAATACAAATATATATCATACCATGGCGCTGACCACGCGGCTGACGTAGATGGGGTTACAGCGAGCGGAAACATCGTCAGCAGGGTCTTTCTCGTGTTTGAGGTTAAGGTCCAAAATCAATAAACTAATTGCCACCATGTTGTCCTCAAACTGGAAGAAGGGAGAGAATTTTGAATTGAAATATATAATATATTTGAATTATTTAAACTTTAAAATATACATCATTTGCAGTTTGCTTTATAGTAGATAATTCAAATTCAAACTTAAAGTTCAGCCACTAAAATGTCAGATTTACAATTTAAAACTTCCATCTGTGATACTAAAAAAAGAGTATTGGGTACTTGAATTCTAAAAAGTATATACAAAAATGTTTCAAAACACTGTGTGTGTGTGTGTGTGTGTGTGTGTGTGTGTGTGTGTGTGTGTGTGTGTGTGTGTGTGTGTGTGTGTGTGTGTGTGTGTGTGTGTGTGTGTGTGTGTGTGTGTGTGTGTGTGTGTGTGTGTGTACCTGTCCAAAGTCCCAGGCTCCATGGGAGATATGTCTTTGACTGCCTCTGTAGATGACTCCTTGTTCATTCATCACATACTCCTTTATCTCATTCTCATCCTTCAGATACACCCAGTCATCTACAGACAGACAGACAGACAGAGAGACAGACAGACAGACAGACAGACACACAGACAGACAGAGAGACATACAGACAGACAGACAGACACACAGACACACAGACAGACAGACAGACAGACACACAGACACACAGACAGACAGACAGACAGACAGACACACAGACAGACACACAGACAGACAGACAGACAGACACACAGACAGACAGACACACAGACAGACACACAGACAGACAGACAGACAGACAGACAGACAGACACACAGACAGACAGACAGACAGACAGACACACAGACACACAGACAGACAGACAGACAGACACACAGACAGACACACAGACAGACACACACACAGACAGACACACAGACAGACAGACAGACAGACAGACAGACAGACAGACAGACAGACACACAGACAGACAGACACACAGACAGACACACACACAGACAGACACACACACAGACAGACAGACAGACAGACAGACAGACAGACAGACAGACAGACAGACAGACAGACACACAGACAGACACACAGACAGACACACAGACACACAGACAGACAGACAGACAGACAGACACACAGACAGACAGACAGACAGACAGACAGACACACAGACAGACAGACAGACAGACACACAGACACACAGACAGACAGACAGACACACAGACAGACACACACACAGACAGACACACAGACAGACAGACAGACAGACAGACACACAGACAGACAGACACACAGGAAGACATACTTTTTATTTGTATTTGATGGTATGGGTTTACAAGTATTCAAATTATATGATAAAATGTCCTGTATTCAAAATACTTTATGGCAAAAGAGGACAGATGTAACTGTAAAAACCCTTTTTTCCCCTTTTATTATCTTAAGTCCTTCTGATATACTTTTACTTGAGAAACAATTTGTAAAGCAGGATTTAACTACATTCCACATTAGCCTACAGGTGGTACATTCTTTCTTGCATAGTGATTATTAAGATAAGTATTATTTTCTTCAAACAATTTTTGTCACCAAAGATAAATAAATAAATAATGTTTTGTTTGACTATTCCATCGACCAACCCCAACCCCCTTTTTATTTAAATTTAAAATAAAAATGTTTTGAGTGACTTTAGTTTAGTTAATTTAAATGTTAATTTGTAATAATTTATAAAATAAAATAAAAATATACTATATATAATATACTATATATATAGTATATTATATATAGTATTATTTATTTATATTTATATATATTGATAGATATAATTTTTTTTAACCAGACTGTTTAAACTCCTTTACACTCCAAAATAACTTTAATTATTTTTGCCATAGGGTAGATATTCTCTACACTGTTGCAGTGTATTTGAACTATTGAGTAACACAGTGTAAAAATACTAAATAATAAATAAATACGCAATATCTGATAATTACTTTTATGTTGCTGCTTGTTAATAATTGTTCAACTTTTTGTTTTTTAAATAGGCCTACTGTATACTGTATTATAACACAAGTTAGTTGTTTACTCTATTCTGATTGGTCATTTGGACATTTCACAGGTTGTTAATACTCGATAGCACACAGCTGCTAAGCAAAATAATGACCGTTCAAGGGAGAAAAGAAAAGACAGAGCTTTGAACGTCAGAAAAATATACAGAAGAAAAGATAGACAGGAAGTAAACACTAAAGGGAACAGCAGGGTTGCGGTCGAATAGTCCAAAAATCAGCTCCTAAGTTCTAACCCTATCGTCTATTCCTTGACCTCGGAGTGAAACGTCACGGGGTTAAGGGATAGTGGATAGGAGAATTCAAAAGGATTTAGGAGAAGAGACTGCGGTACTTTAGAGAATCCGACTGCACTTTCACTATCCGACGTGTTTATGATGCGCCAGCGGAGGTCATAAATGTGCGTCTGCTGCTGTGGGGAAACTATGGAAACTACAGTTTTCTATACAGCGGACTACAACATGGATGTTTAATAAGAACGAGGGACTACTGTAAACTCATCTAGAGACTCTGCACCGTGCTCTGATGCTGTTGTTTTATGCTTTATGAACGGGGACAACAGAGAAACATATTCTTCATGACCAAAGTTGGAATTGAAATAAAAAAGGAAAGTGAAACTTATGCTCGTCACCCTCTCCCTCCGGTCCACATTAATACAAATGATCCCAATACGTATGATTGTATGAAAAGATCTTAAAATCAATACAAATGTATTTATTATAACGGTTAGTCCTTAACATCTATCACTGTGTATATCACCATTCAAACATCTTTTAAAAGTTGAACAAACCCCACACAGCTCAGTAAAGACTGTGAAATGTTGACTTTATTTGATCATTTCAGTAAAAACTAACGTTCATATTTCTCTTTTTGATTATAATACTGATGAACGTTCAAAACAAAGCACTTTGGCAACTTACCACATACGTTTTAAAATGCTTAATAAGCACCGTAACTTTCATGATATCATTTCTCGTTCATAATCGGTTGTTTCCGTGAACGGCCGACTGTTGTGTGACGGCAAGGCAAATGCCGCGGCCGCAAGGCATTGTGGGGCAGCATTTTCTCCTCTCCTTTAGGTTAGGGCAACACACTCTCACTCCCTAAGCGTCCAGGAGCGACGCTTGGTCAGGGTCCCGTGGCGTCCAGTTGTGACGCGCCGAGGCTCCTTCAGCTTCATAAACGGACGCAAAGAGCTTTCAACTGATTGCAATGTATTCCCATCGGCGTCGGTATTTGACGCTTAGGGAAGCACGGCATTCGTTTGTGTCGGAGGCTGTTAAAGGCAATGTGAGCGTCCATTCCCATTGGATAACGGAGAATTGTACACCCGGAAGTAAGTATTCCCCTTACTGTCGATTGATTTGACAGTGATATCTCCACTACTCATCAACTCAAAAACACCAGATTATCCTTGTTAATTAAACGACATTGATAGGTTTTAGTGTGTGGACAATGCTTTTGTCACGTTTTCCCCTTCAATTCTGAGAAACAAGTCGTTTTCTATGAGTTTTGGATGGTCGAAGACATGACATTACCCACAATCCTCTGTAGCAACCATAGACTGTATAAAACAATTAAATAATACATTATTCCGAGTGTGCTTGCTTTTCTCTTTGAAAGTCATCACATAACGGCATTGTAATACACGTTTCGGCTGCATTAAATATGACATATCTGCCGTAGTTAACTCTGCCCTGATGACAAGACTTCTAGACAAACAGGAACTGCCGCCAAAACTGAAAACTTGACGTGGATCTTAAATATATAAGCAATTAAACAACATCTTACATTTCTTTTCACACAATACGTCTCCTTGCAGTATCAATACTAATTCGGCTGACTTTTATATTTGATCCAATTGGTAGAGAGGCTGTATTTACGCCATAACGGTGCACAGCTGATAGAACGGGACACCTACTGGTTAAAGCACGTTATTGCATTTTATAATTTTATTATTAGATATTAATAGGATCCCTATAAAGTATATTCTTTACTCATCGTTATTCTCTACAAATAGTTAATTAAAGACTGTATATAATGACTATTTTGCACATCCCATTCAAGATTTCAAGATTTTCTAAGGTTTATTGACATTAAAGACTGTATATAATGACTATTTTGCACATCCCTTTCAAGATTTCAAGATTTTCTAAGGTTTATTGACATATCATATTATACACAACTACGGTGTAGTTATGCAATGAATGAAAAACTTGGGTCGCAGGTTCCTCAACAGTGCATTACAAGACATCTATCAATATGTGTGTACCTCCACTATTACATTGTCATATTCTGCACATTTCTTATACTATCTACATACATCTTATAAGAGTATAATACATATGTATAATATCAGTTAAAATAAGTGCTTAAACATAGTTAACATGGCAGGAAAGCAATATATTAGACGTTAAGTACTTTGTCAGGCTTAATATTTATCTGTAGATACAAATATCACCGTGTGTGCTGTGTGCTCTGCATGTGTGACCATCAAAGAGGGTTTCATCCCTCCATATTCATCTTCTATACCCCCAAAGCTTTTTTCTTATTCAAAACAAGACCTTAACCTAAAGCATTCTTTAATGTTTAAATAAAGCCTTATTAGTTTGTCTGTTTTGCACATCCTCCTATTAATATCTAATAATAAAATTATAAAATGCAATAACGTGCTTTAACCAGTAGGTGTCCCTTTCTATCAGCTGTGCACCGTTATGGGGTAAATACAGCCTATCTACCAATTGGATCAAATATAAAAGTCAGCCGAATTAGTGTTGATACTGCAAGGAGACGTATTGTGTGAAAAGAAATGTAAGATGTTGTTTAATTGCTGATATATTTAAGATCCACGTCAAGTTTTCAGTTTTGGCGGCAGTTCCTGTTTGTCTAGAAGTCTTGTCATCAGGGCAGAGTTAACTACGGCAGATATGTCATATTTAATGCAGCCGAAACGTGTATTACAATGCCGTTATGTGATGACTTTCAAAAAGAAAAGCAAGCACACTCGGAATAATGTATTATGTAATTGTTTTATACAGTCTATGGTTGCTACAGAGGATTGTGGGTAATGTCATGTCTTCGGCCATCCAAAACTCATAGAAAACGACTTGTTTCTCAGAATTGAAGGGGAAAACGTGACAAAAGCATTGTACACACACTAAAACCTATCAATGTCGTTTAATTAACAAGGATAATCTGGTGTTTTTGAGTTGATGAGTAGTGGAGATATCACTGTCAAATCAATCGACAGTAAGGGGAATACTTACTTCCGGGTGTACAATTCTCCGTTATCCAATGGGAATGGACGCTCACATTGCCTTTAACAGCCTCCGACACAAACGAATGCCGTGCTTCCCTAAGCGTCAAATACCGACGCCGATGGGAATACATTGCAAACAGTTGAAAGCTCTTTGCGTCCGTTTATGAAGCTGAAGGAGCCTCGGCGCGTCACAACTGGACGCCACGGGACCCTGACCAAGCGTCGCTCCTGGACGCATAGGGAGTGAGAGTGTGTTGGTTAGGGAGGTCCAGTGGTTCCTAAGCTAAAGGAGGTTATAAAGGAAGTTTGAAACCTCCTTTCCTTTCATTTAGAGAATTCGAACGGCACTTATCATGGCTGCCACTGAGGGACTTCCGGGTCATTTCACTCCGTTAGGAAGGTTCCTAAGCTAAATGGACTATTCGACCGCAACCCAGAAGAAGATAGACAGGAAGTAAACACTAACGTGAACAGCAGAAGAAGGAAGACAGGAAGTAAACAGGAACACGGTATGGGCTCTGGCGGTGTTTAAGGACTGAGCTAGGTTAGTGGAAAAGAAACTGTGAACAGACTTGGACAGTCACAGAAAACCTTGTTCAGTGCTGCTGTCATTTTAGGTGGTTGCTGTTGCCGCCTTTCAGCAGTTGTTACGCAGTGGAGCAGACTATTTTTTAATGCCGAAGCAATACCATCATTTTTAAATCAATTAAATTATTTTCAGTTTGTATTGTATTATTGTACTAACTATAGTGTGACTATAGGTCTACTTGGTTACTTTTAAAAACTGGTATCTTTTAAAGATTTGAAAGTATCTTCCCATTGACCAGACAGATGAAGCACCTACCGGGACACCAGGGGTTGTAGAGCACCACCAGCTTCCCCAGCAGCATCTCCTCCCCCCCGAGTTTCACAGTCAGGATCCACTCCCCCACAGGGGTGACAGCCGGGGGGGTGAGGTTGAGGACCAGAGTTTGCAGGGAGGAGTCCTTGTGCAGATCCGCCTTCCATACTGCTATCGCTGAACGGGAGCGGGTCACCACATCTGGGACGCCGAAGAGTGAAAGCGTTCCCTGTTTCTCCGTTGGAATTTCTCCTGCAGAGAGGAGCCAATGAAGTTAACGTAATGGTGCACATGCTATGAAAAATACCCAATTTTGTGGCCATATGATTCGGCATTCTTATAAAGAAGGTCTTGCGCTGTTTGTTAATAAGTAGACGGGGTGTCATCAGCTACAGTGCAGAGGAGAATCCAAATCTTCTGAACAAAGAAGAATCTTACAATTCCATGCATCATTTCAGATTTCAAAAGTAGGCAAATGTGTGGGCATCACATCGATGTCTTCATGATATCAACTGGATTAAAAACATCTGTCCGAAAAGTTCCCTAAAACTCCGTACACCTGTCTAAAAAAAAACATTATAAATTTAGCGAGACTTTTCTGAAGCCCAGAAAGCCATCTTTGACACTACACACACTAAAATCACACTAAGGAGGAGCACATTTTCATAGATTTATCTCAATGCATTATCTATTGGACTTGCCCCAGCAACAGTCAGTGTCACCATAAACCGTAGATCTTGCCAGACAGACACAACTGATTGACATTAGCTCATTAGTGCAGTCACCCAAACACAAAAACACACAGTTAGGCCAAAGTACCTTTTCTTATCACACCCCTTATTTAGTGGGAATGCTGACACAGCATTCCCACTATCTGTTATGCTACGCACAAAATTCTTTATTATTCCGCCGGGTTATTTTGCGCTGCTTCTTCTCCCACATTGAACATCGCAGAAACTCTGTTCAAACATCAAAACGTTCAGCTCGGTCGGGAATCTATGGCTATTACTTTTATCATTCATAACTTTCATAATTCCAGAGATACATCCCATAATACATCCCATTTTTTACATGGAAGTCAATGGAGAACTCAACAATCTTCATGCAACTTCAACTGCTAACTGCTCCTTCTTCAACTGCAAACTGCTCCTTCATACTTTCACTCAGAAACCTCATTCCAACTTTAAAATGTTACACATCTTTCTGACATTATTCGTGTAACACAACTTTTAAATCTGATTCGTACTTTTAGAGATATTAAACATTGTTCAGACCTTGGTAAAGAGGCCTTCTTCAGATTTTAGAGTGCGTGATGACACAGCTAGAGTGGAGGACAGATTTAATTTTGCCTTCATATTTTCTTTTAAACCTGCCATAATTCCCAAACCCTTCATTCCTGAGACATAATTTTTCATGACAAACGTAGGAAAACATCTCGTAGCTTGAAAGATAAAAAAAAAATTAAGCAAAATAATTAAACAAAATGCCTCTTGAGGGCATGAAGTGACAAAAACGTTCAACATGTCTCCATTAAACCCCATTGTAAGTTCAGCCTCATCTTTCCCCACCACAGCAGCCGCACACCTTTTGTTAATCTGCCAAAAAGGCCACATTATTAACCCGAAAGTACACAAAAAGTACACTTCAGATGCTCAAGTTCCTTGACATGCTTCATATTTTAAAATTTCACCGATATCTGTTACGGTTCTTCAACAAAACGTTCACATGTAACAGGTTTATATCTCATTCAGAACAATGAAAATGCTTTCCTCTCACTAATCACCATGGAAACCTTTGATCTCTGGGCACGTCGTTAGCTCAAATATAAACACCTGTGTCATGGAACACGATGATGTAATAACTCCAATTGACATAATTAGAGCAGCAGACTAATGACGTGGTCACTGGAGACTGTCTCAGCCTATTATTTTCCGTCTGATGGAGACTTCATACTGACTTCAACATGTTCCACATATTTTAGACATTATTGGTGACGTATGCTTTTAGTTCTAAAGTTTTCAGTTCAAATATTCTGCTGCTTTTTCATGCATTTAGACTTTTATTTTCTTGTTCTTATTTCACATTCAAGTCCCCTCTATTCATGAACCCTTTAAAGTACTCAGCCAAACCACTTATATACCACGTGCGACTGTTGCTATGTCAGTTAATCTTTCAAATACAAGGTTGCTTGTTTGATTCAAGCTCTTGTAGTCAATATGTCAAGGTATTTATCCCTAACATTTGATCAGCTAACTAATGACACACACTCAGAGGATCTTTATAAAGGTTTTAAGTATTGCACATCTTTAAACATGACTCTTATACATCACTTTTAAAACCAGCGATGCACTACAGTGTCAGCTTTTCTAAAATAGAAACTTCAATGTTCACATCTTTCTAAATGATTCTACTTTTCAATGACCTACAAATAATCCTAATAATAATCCCATTTTCAATCTTCCAACTGTTCATATTTTTTGGTCAATTAACAAACCTGTTACAAATGTGTTGTTCAACACATTTGAGCCTTTGCCACATTTATTTGAATTATTTATATAATTCCTACATAATGGGGAAGCTTCCCACTCTATGTTATGTAAATACAAGTCTTTGACAAGAAAATATGTGAACTTCTAAATATTTAATGTCGATCCCTGGTTTTGGTTCTAGTATGTTCACTGTACTGTAGGTTATTTAGTGGGAATGCTGATACAGCATTCCAACTATCTGTTATGCTACGCACAAAATTCTTTATTATTATTATATCACCATGGAAACCTTTGATCCGAGGTTTCTCCCATTTTTCCCTTTGAAATGTGGGTTTTTCTCCGGAAGCTTTTCCTTGTAAGATGTGAGAGTCTAAGGACAGAGGGTGTCGTTTTTCTCATATTGATATTCTGAACAAACTGTGCTGTTGTATTTGCTGTAAAGTGTCTTTACTGTAGGGTATTTTTATTATATGTACAGCACTTTGGCTCGACCAAAAATCGTTTAAAAATGTGCTATACAAATAAAACTTGATTTGATTTGATTTGATTTGATTTGATTTGATCTCTGGACACGTCGTTAGCTCAAATATAAACACCTGTGTCATGGAACACGATGATGTCATAACTCCAACTGACATGCTCAGAGCAGCAGACTTCAGATAATGGTTAACACAGCTCTACATCAAATCTGATGTTACGTAATGTACGCATCCCTTCTCATAACTTCAGTGAAAATGCTCCAAACGGCACAAAACTTCACAGGTTTGGTAACGATGCAGCCATCAACGCATCTAAGCGTATTATGGGATGTCATCAAATGCCGTTGGCATGGCGACAGATCATTCGCCATCAAGTTAGTTCAAAAGTTTGCAGTTCAAATATTCTGCTGCTTTTCCAAGCCTTTTTACTTTCTTTTCTTCTCTCATCACACATTCAAGCCCCCAGTGTTCATGTATCATTTCAATCTAAATTCTTCACTTTCTTCTTACACATTACATTTCAGCATAGCAGTTTAGCATCAGCTTTTCAGCATAAAGCATTCCCATGAGAAATTTCTTCAGGAATTGCATTCTCTAGTTATGGAATAACCTCCCGTATTATAGCGAGAGTCTCATTTTGTCTCAATCCCCCCAACCCCACACCCTTTCTAAATACTGGACCCATGAAGTTACTGTATCATTAAAGAAGCTCAGGATGGGTCATGTTTCTTCAAAATAAAGTGCCCATATAGAGTAACTGTATCCGTACTGGAAGCTCAGGAAGAGGCATGTTTTCAAAATAAAAGTGCCATTTTGGCTTTAGGCCTTTAAGCACAGACATATTTAAAACAAATAATGTAAAGTAAGCCCAACCTGTCTTTGCAGTGATGTGCAGCTGGTGCAGCTTAGGGCCAAAAGGCTGCGCCACATTCAGGGTCAGTTTGAAGGGCTGACCTCGCCTCACGATCAGCTGATCCACAGAGATCTCACTGGTGTGGTGGAGGAAGTTGTTGTTCTTAGGGTGGAGGTCCACTCCCTTAAAAACTGAGAGGAAAAATAAAACAAACATGAACAAGCTGAAAAAATAGCGAACGTCTTTATTCAGATTAAAAATGTAAGATTAGTGCAGTTTTTATGGTTGCTCATAGTGGTGCCAAAAGATGTTGGAAAAGTATTAAATAATAAATTCATAAAATACCTAGAATACGTTTTGCACACGATTGATGTGATTTATTATTATAGGTTCAAACATTATAGGCAGTTACAGAGGGTCTTACTTGAACATGAAATTAATTTTCTTTACCAACCCTCTTTAAAATTCTGTAGAATGTATTTTAATACTTGGCTGGTTTCAGGGGAACAAATTCTGACTTGCTCTTCAAGAACGTTTTTTTCCAGCAGACTGGGCTCTGGTTTCAGACAGAGGGTGAAAAGAGGTGCTGCAGCACAGGCAGTATGAGAAAAATAAAGAGCTTTTTGAACATTAAAGCATGGAGACATGTCACTAAATATATATATGAACCTGAAAATTAGCATGATATAACTCTTTAAGTGGTATAAAGACAACTTCCCTCTCGGGTGGAAAATGAAGTAGTTCCATCCTATCTATCTATCGTGTCTGGACTGCACCTTTACCAATACAATTTAAAGAAAGTTGTAGTACTTTAAAATGTTTTCTTATTTTAAGCTTTTGTACATGAATGTGTATCCTCATGCTTGATTCTACTTATTGAGAGTCACTTTGAATAAAAGCGTCAGCTAAATGAACTGTCATGTGATGTCACCTGTAAAAAATTACTTTTCAACTGATGTTTATGTTTTTATTTTACATGCAAATGATTAAATCCATGTTTACTTGTTATTTAATTGCTGACATTATTACCGTACCAGTTTTCTTTCTTAAATGTTTGGAAAATAATTATGAGTGGGAAGATTTAAAGAAAAGTTTCAACAAGTTAAATAAAACACAAGTCTTTAAAGGTGGGGTAGGTAATTTTGGAGAAACCAGCTCAAGTGCGCTAGAATTTGAAAATACACAGCCGGAAAAAATCTGCCACTTCCTTACAGAGCCCCTCCTCCAACACACACAAACGCGCACATGACCAATGAGGGCACGAGATAAGTTTGTGCACAGATGGAAGGCTGACAGGCAGGTAGGCCATCCAGTTATTTTAGCCAGGCCGGCTCAGATGATTGGTCGTGCTTTTTACAGTACTACGGCTTCCACAGATGACATTTTTTTATGGATTTTTTGTCAAAGCACTTAAGATATTCATTGCTATCGGGATGTTAAGAGCATTCCATGGAATATAACAAAAAGTGTATCTCGAGCCGGTTTCTCAAACTTACCTACCCCACCTTTAAAGTAATTATTTGTATTTTGTGGTCATACTTGCAGAATATTGAAGGAAAAAACGTGTAAACATGTACACTATACAATACAATAGTAAGCAACAAAAAAAACATTTCATTTTAAAGAACCCTTTTGTTTTGTTTTTAGTTAATATAATAGACAATAGACTTATACAATCTTATTTAGGAACATTTTAGACAATAATATTTTAAGCCTGAATTGAAGACACTCAGAAAACCTGCATCATAAGAATATTTACAGCAGTGTGCAGATGTTTTCACTAACAGACTGTATACATCCTGTCAGCGCATACATTTAATATGTGATTAACATCGTCAAATTAAGCATTGAGTCGCTAGTGAATTTCCCTAAGGCATTAAAAGATATAGCTGAACAGTTTCATTTGTTTTGTATAAAAAGCATCTTCTTTCTCAAAGAGCTTTGGGAAACAAAGCTAAGTTGTTCATTCAATCATTACATTTACAGTTAGAAGTCCATATTAAGATTGTATACATAATTCCTCTTAATATGAGCTGATGCTATTTTAGATGTTGGCTGACTGTCAAACTATGTTTTGCAACCAAACTCAACACCATTATTAAAAAATCTAATAAATGCAAGCAACAGGAGACTCTAATGTTCTTACCAGATTCTGAATCTGTCATCTTTCCAAAAAGCTTCCTTCCTAGAATCGTTGATGTACAGAAAAATGCGCGCTGGCAGGCAGTCAGCAGCACACTGGAAGCACAACTCGTTTGTGGAGATTTAAATACTTGAGAAGCCCAACCCCATTTCTAATGAACGTGCAACAAGTTGCGCAACCTGGAATTAAACCCTTCCTATCAAAATAAAAGTTCCTGTTTCCCAGATTACTTTTTCATATCACTATGCTGCTATTCCATTCATTGACTTTTGTCCACAAAGACGTAGTGCCCATATACGTGCTCTAATGGAGAGGTGGGACAGAAAGGGGCTGCCAGTGTTCGATAACCCGGAGCACTTGGGTCTCAGCAGGGTCTAAACCCGGTCGGTTCCCAAGCCGAGTCCCTAGAGACTGAGCTACTGCCGCCCCAAATTTAATATATCTTCTCTCACCTTTATGTAGTGTTTTATTTTCCATTTTGTATTTGCATTAATAATAATTGAAAGCACTTTGAATTGCCATTGTGTATTAAATTAAATGTGCTATAAAAAACGTTCATAATGTTACTTTTGTTCTTGGTTTCATCTCTCATGGACTTCACAAAGAAGGAAAGGAAAGAGGCACATTTTATATAGTTTGGTAGGTTGTGTTTTCGGCCACTTGGAAACAACATAGAAACTGAGATTTGATGTAGTGTTATTCAGTCGATTTTTCATCTTTGACTCATTTTAAATAAAGAGTTACGAGTATGAATACATGTGTCCAGTTGGTGTGTGTGTGTGTGTGTGTGTGTGTGTGTGTGTGTGTGTGTGTGTGCGTGTGCGTGTGTGTGTGTGTGTGTGTGTTCTAACTTTTGGTCACTTTCCAAACAGTCTCAAGGAGGCAAGAGTAAACCCTCTCCTAAAGAAACCCACTCTCAACCCGTCTGATGTTATAAACTACAGGCCTGTCTCTCTCCTCCCGTTCCTGTCTAAAACACTTGAACGCGCTGTCTTTAAACAACTCTCCTGTTATCTCCATCAGAACAACCTTCTGGATCCGCATCAGTCGGGTTTCAAGGCTGGTCACTCCACAGAAACTGCCCTCCTCGCTGTCTCTGAGGAACTGCACACGGCTAAAGCAGCCTCCCTCTCCTCAGTCATCATCCTTTTGGACCTGTCTGCTGCATTCGACACGGTGAATCATCAGATCCTCCTTCGCACTCTCCAAGAACTTGGAGTTTCAGGCTCTGCACTTTCCCTCCTCACCTCATACCTCAAAGACCACACCTACAGGGTAACTTGGACAGGGTCCGACCCTTGTCAATTAACTACAGGGGTCCCTCAGGGCTCTGTTCTTGGTCCCCTCCTCTTCTCCTTGTACACAAACTCGCTCGGATCTGTCATTAGCCCGCATGGTTTTTCATACCACTGCTACGCTGACGACACCCAATTAATTCTGTCCTTTCCCCGCTCAGAGACCCAGGTCGTCGCACGCATCTCTGCTTGTCTAACAGACATCTCTCAGTGGATGTCTGCTCACCACCTCAAGCTCAACCTTGACAAGACTGAACTGCTTTTCCTTCCGAGAAAAGATTGTCCCACTCTTGACCTAACAATCAACATCGGCACCTCTATTGTTTCCCCGACTCAGACTGCAAGGAATCTGGGTGTGACCCTAGATAACAAACTGTCCTTCACTGCAAACATCGCTGCTGCAACCCGCTGCTGCAGATACACGCTTTACAACATCAGGAGGATACGTCCCCATCTGACCCAGAAAGCGACCCTTATGAAACAAAAATATATTGTAATATAATATATATTAAATATAATACAATATATTGGATCATACATTTCCATATATGGGAAAGTAGTCCTTATATTTTTAAATATATTGCAATATATGCATGGACCATGTATGGCTATATATTGATACATATAAAAAAAATATATTGCAATGAAAACAAAAACTGCACTATACATTTATATGTAATAGTTTTATTGAAACACTCATTTATCTTTCATGAGTTTACATGAAATTGAACAGATATTCATAAACAGTTATCTCACTTCGTTTTGTATAGTTACCCACTTTATATATGAAGATATGTTTGATGGTAGCCTACATATAAAAAAAGTACAAATTGTCCATTGAATGATGGAAAATAATATACAGTTTATAAATATATATAGACACACACATATATGCACGCATATATATATGCATATATGCACACATATATATATTCATATATGCGTGCATATATGCACGCATATATATATTCATATATATATATGAATATATGCACGCATATATATCTATGCATATATTACGGCCGACCGGCTATTTGGAGTGGAACGCACCCACGGCAGACAGCCCAAACAGTATTCGAATGCGCCACTTCCGGCTGATTTCGGGGAGCCCCCCCCCTCTCCAGCAATAGATTGATCTGATTGGCAGATTCAAATCTGCGTTGCTGCCTCTGTCTGTTGATTCTGTCGCTGAGTGTCAAAGAGAAAGCATTCATCAGGTGCTTCGAAACGGAAAATTAAAAAGAAACGAGAGGAAAATACAGCACCAGAGTCAGGTATGTGTGTGAGCATTTAAAACTATTTTAAATTGAAATAATTCTGCATGTACACTATAAGTAGTCTAGTTGCTTAATCCGTATGTCCCGTCTCTCGGCACTACACCAGCTACGTTAGCTAACGTTAGTTAAATTAGCTATGTTAGTTCCCTCGTGTATGAGTGTATAACCGGTCCGCAGCTTTGTGAACATTCAATTTCGAAGATTTTCGATGTTACAGTCAACTGAAGTCGACCCAAAACAGCCAAAAATAGCGGACCTTTAGATCGCTAACATTTTAGCATAAGTCAATGGAGTTTAACATAGCGAAAACTAGCCCCACGGCTAACGGACATTTTCTGACTGGTGACGATGATGAGCTAGTTAAGTAATGTAACCACAGTTAGTCTATGTCTTGTAAATTCCCCTTGTTCTCCTTGATCTGCATTATATCGTTCGTGTTTTAGTCAGGCACATTTAGGGACAGCTAAAGTAGTTCAGCTACGGGTCTTCGAGCTGGTTACACATGTGCGTTCAGGACATTATTGCGCATCGTCACATGCATAATTACCATCGTCACAGAGAGAATGCGTTCGTGAAGAATGTGAGCATATATGCAGATCTTTAGTGTTGGTAATGTTATAAGATTGTATGCATAGTGTCCTGCTCAGTCAGTGTGTTAATGAGTCTTGATGTCCCGTTTTTAGTTTCTATGTTGTTCAGGAATTGAGCTAATGCTAGCTAGTTAGCTAAGTTAAGCTATGATAGTGTGTGGATGAGATGCTAACTTAGCTTTTATTAGCCGTGTGTTTGCAACGTGTCTAATGTGTTTTAGCAACAATTAGTATTGCTGTTGCTTATTATTAATAACCATCGTCTGGTTAGTTATTGTAATTTGAACCTTATTTCTATTTCTGTGTATTTTGCAGAAACCATTCATTCATTCTCTACTCTACGTTAGGCTATGTGTTGTGGACTAATGCTTCAAGTTAGTTCACATTTTAGTTGTTATTGCCCCTGCTGACAATTGTGTGGATAATATGTAGCCTACAGTCAATGGCATTTCACATTTTGCTCTCCAGTGTATGTTATTTTAATGTTGACCCATAATACTATATATCTATATATTTTACAGGAGCATTGTTGAAATTCATAGGTCGAACTAAGCCTGCAGAACCACAAGTCAAGAGGACAGAGGAGCCAGATAGCAGTGGTGACTGAGACAGAATAAATAAGGAGAGAGGGCCCATGCAGAGGCAGACATCAGTAGTGAGGAATCAGACCCAAAAGATACGAGGACAGAGGAGCCAGATCGCAGTGGTAAGGAACGCACTGTCATTTAATTTCACTGTTATTTTACTTTTCACATATCACTTTATTCACTATTCAGCTTAGTTATCCTTGCCATGAAGGATTGAATGGATGAATGTTCTATATTATTTTAATGACAGATTGAACCACAGCAATATTGTTTTAGAGATTTTATATGTTTAACTGCTATGCCTGTCATCTCTGCTCTGTGTCATTGTGTTGTCTCCTGGGTTCTGTAGTGCCTGGAGTCTGTCTTTTTATTTTTTTCCTCCCAAACCCCATCCCCTCAGGATGCCTTTTGCCTCCTGTCAGGTCATCATTGTAATAAGAATTTGTTCTTAATTGATTTTCCTGGCTAAATAAAGGTTCTACTACTATTTATTCAGTTATTTTATTACTGGTACTGCTAATTGCATTATGCGTATTGTTGTATATTGTATATACGTATGTATTTACTACTACTACTTACAAAATCAAGGGTTGTAGCTTTGTGTCAGTACATATTTCAGGGTTTTTCTATGCCTTTGTTCATCTAAATTCTAATACTCATAGGCGACTACCACTCCTGCCGAGGCCCAGTTCTCCCTTCCCACCACCCCAGGCTCATTGTGCTAGGTAAAACTCTCATTCAATAAAAGTAGTCTTTTAAAGGTGGGGTAGGTAATTTTGGAGAAACCAGCTCGAGATCGCTAGAATTTGAAAATACACAGCCGGAAAAAATGTGCCACTTCCTTACAGAGCCCCTCCTCCAACACACATGAACGCGCACATGACCAATGAGGGCACGAGATAAGTTTGTGCACAGATGGAAGGCTGACAGGCAGGTAAGCCATCCAGTCATTTCAACCGGGCCGGCTAAAATGATTGGTTGTGCTTTTTACAGTACCACGGCTTCCACAGATGATATTTTTTTATGGATTTTTTGTCAAAGCACTTCAGATATTCATTGCTATCAGGATGTTAAGAGCATTCCATGGAATATAACAAAAAGTGTATCTCGAGCCGGTTTCTCAAACTTACCTACCCCACCTTTAAAGATGAATGCAATTACATTTAAAAAAGTTTTAAACAGAACTGTCACAGATGCAGATGCTTGGTCCAAATTCCATAAAATATACCAACCAGTAGCGCCACACTCAGACAAAAATGTACAAAGCCTATTCTTCCACTATTTGTATTCCCACATTATTCACCAAGCCAGCCCATGCTTTAATATAGATATTATGGATATTGTTATAATTCCTGCTGTCTTTTGTGAACTTCTAATTATTTGTAATTGTTCTGTTCCACAGATGCTGTAGTAAACCACCATCCAGGGACCAAGACATCAGATATAAGAACATCCATTAACACAAGAATTTGTGAGTAAAGGCACGAAAAAAACAAGATGGACGATTAAATAGGGTACAAGACTGTTTTTTTGGCCCTGTTCCGGACCTTGTTTTAATGAGTGATCAGCTCATGTTTAAAGTTGTCACCAGGTGAAACAAAAAACAAGATTGTTAAATAGGATAACAGACTGCTCTTTTTGGCCCTGTATGAAATAACAATGCATCATTTATTAACTATACCTATACAAAATGTAATACATTTTCCCTTCATTATGTAATAACACCTCCTTTTGTAATAATTTGCCCATTATGTAGTAAACGAGTTCAATGCAAATATGTAATACATGTCGCCACATTTTGAAATATATTATTACATATTGCTGTGGTTATTACAAAATGAGTTGCAAACAATAACATTACAACTGTTTATTTATTTATTCAACCATGAATCATCCTTAATCATAATTTAAAAATATTTCAGTAGAATATCTTTCATTGGCCAAAACTAGATCAAGTGTTACCATATTCATTAGCCAACATGTATATCAACATCAATTTTGGGATATATTTACAGTTTGGTTATGGTTACATAATGAATATTACAGTTTTTTAAAAGGGCAACTCACGCATTTTGTAATAACCATTGCAAAATGTAATAATTTATTACAAAATGCAGGGACATTTATTTTATATTGCGTTCAGGCTGTTACAGAATGCAGCAGATTATTACAAAATGTGGGTTTTATTACATAATTACATAAAAATGTTCTTGAGTCATTACATAATGTGTTGTTTAGGCCTTTTCTTTTATTCTTTCCTTGTCCTTCTTTTAATGAGTATTTTGATAACTGTTACACATTGATAGAAAAAAACAAATTAAGCTTCTCATTATTCAGACTCAGCTCTCAGCGCTTAAGCTTCTTTTAAATGTTGATAAAACCAAGGTAATGCTCTTTTCAAAAACTAAAAAAGACACCAGAGCCTGTTTTAGATATTTTAATTACACAAGGAATAAAACTTGAAGTGGTTGCCTGTTACAAATACCTTGGTATCTGGCTTGATGATTGTCTCACTTTTAAACTTCATGTCAATAACCTGCTTAAAAAACTGAGGGTTAGACTAGGTTTCTTTTCCAGGAACAAGTCCTGTTTCTCACTTGAGGCCAGAAAAAGGCTAGTCACTGTGACCTTTTGACCTGTGCTGGACTATGGTGATCTGATCTATATGAATGCACCTGCCAATTGCCTGGTCAAGTTAGATGCCGCCTATCACAGTGCACTGAGATTTGTGACAAACTGTAAAGTATTAACCCATCACTGTACCCTGTATGCAAGGGCAGGTTTGCCTTCACTAACTGTACGGAGGCTCAGTCACTGGTACATTTTTATATACAAAGCCATGTTAGGGAAACTTCCTTCCTACATCTGCTCCCTGATCTCACGGCGAATTGTAAGTGGCTACTGCCTGAGATCGAATGCTGTGGTTTTATTAAATGTGCCAACTGCTAGGACTGTCTTAGGGAAGATAGCATTTAGATGCGCAGCTCCGCTAACTTGGAACAGTCTGAGCAATTTGGTTCCACTAAATGTTTTTAAAGCAAGGATAGATGCTATCCAATCGGAAACTGTTGGAACCTGTAAATGTTACTAGCTATGTAAACTGTAGTCACTGTAAATATGCTGTATGATGTCCTTTTTTGTTTTTCTGTTATGTTTATATGTATTCATGTGGAACCTACTTGCAGCAGGTCACCCTTGAAAAAGAGATCAATGATCTCAATGGGATTCACCTGCATAAATAAAGGTTTGAAATTAAATGAAAGATTTTTTTTATCAGAACATGCATTTCTCCTCATTGTGAACATATATTGCACTCATGTTCAGAATATATGGTACGTACATGGTCTTTTATAAATCTGAATATATATATAGTGCATACATGTCCCCATATAATTGTGAATATATAGCGCATACATGTCCCCATATAATTGTGAATATATTCTGCATACATGTCCCCATATAATTGTGAATATATTCTGCATACATGTCCCCATATAAATCTGAATATATATAGCGCATACATGTCCCCATATATTTGTGAATATATATAGTACATGTCCCCATATAATTGTGAATATATTCTACATACATGTCCCCATATAAATCTGAATATATAGTACATACATATCCCCATATATTTGTGCATATATATAGTACATGTCCCCATATAATTGTGAATATATTCTACATACATGTCCCCATATAAAACTGAATATATAGTACATACATGTCCCCATATATTTGTGAATATATATAGTACATGTCCCCATATAAATGTTAATATATAGTAAATGTATGTTCACATATATACACAACCAATATATTATATATATTTACATATATTACTCAATATATGGAAAGCGGCAATTACTGATGTATTATCCCATATATTACAATATATTATCACAATATATTATTCAATATATATATATTGTAATATATTAACACAATATATTATTCTATATATCTTCAATATATTTTCAATATATTTTGTAGATATGAATAAATATGTTTTTCATGTTGATTATTAATCAGTATCACTTGGTGTAGCCAACAGCAAGATTTCCTTTATTAAATCTTTTCAATTAACCAGTAAATCAGAAAACAAAATAATGCAATATATTGACAGTTAATATATGGGGAAATATATTTTCTTTGCGTAAGGGGATGCAGGTTCTGGCCCAGGCTCTCGTCATCTCACGCCTAGACTACTGCAACTCCCTCCTGGCTGGTCTACCTGCATGTGCCATCCAACCTCTGCAGCTCATCCAGAATGCAGCGGCTCGTCTGGTCTTCAACCTTCCAACATTTTCCCACACCACGCCGCTCCTCCGCTCACTTCACTGGCTTCCAGTAACTATGGGCTCAGAACAGTCTCATAATACACACATGCACACAGAAGGATTCACACTTGTATTTCATGATCCGCAAAAGGATTCACACTTGTATTTCCGGATCCACACTTGTGTTTTTCAATGCACACACAAATGTGTTCCGTTTCATATACATGTAAATAAAATCCAAATACAGAAAAAAGTTTTAAATATGTATTTTTGATCCTCACATATTTGTTTTCCGTTTAAAACCGCTGCACCGACAAACACAAACCGCTTTCTGTGCATGGATCGCTGTGCATTCGTGTGTGGGTTTTTTGAGACTCCCCTGACGGTGACCCGATTCGTACTTGTAATTTTTTCTATCTATAGCCAATCAGATGTCTCCTCAATTCTAAGCCAATCACATGAGCGCGCCCCCACGAGGGTAGATTTCTTGCGTTTATGACGTAGTGCTTCATGTACGCATTTTGCGCTGTCCGGAGCTGACAGGTCCATGGAGCTGACAGGTCCATGGAGCCTGCCTGCAGGCGCTAATCTCAGGACACCTCCACTCTCAGTACATTGCCACTTTCCGAACAGGAAATGCACACAAATACAAGCCATTATATTATTAAGGTACAGTGCCACTTTCCGAACCATTAATGAATGCTTGTGTACATAAAAACGGCAGGCAAAACCGTTTTAAATGTGTGTTTCCTGTATGGCGAATACAGCTGCTTTATTTATGTCTGTATGAAGTTGTTGTGAGTGTGGAGGGAGCAGCTACAGGTTAGCCTTGCCTAATCGATCAGTGCACTACGAAGCCAGTGCTAGACAGTGAACTGTCAACGGGGGGAGCCCCGCCGGTCATTATCGGCCGATATTCACTCTTAATAGTTTGATCGGTGCTCTCTATAAAGGCCGATCAGGAGAGCTGGATCTGATTGATATGGACATAAACGCGAGTTAAGTTTTAGCGAGCTGCATGAGAAACTGACGGGCTGTCAGGAGAGAGGGAGGGAGAGAGGAAAATAGAGGATCCGTTACTCCCATGTTATTAGCCATATCCGGTCATAGTCCGGTAATTAACTGCTAACGGAAACTCTGCTACACAATTCTTCTTCTTCTTATTATTATTATTGAAACATGACCGGTAAGTTTCAAATTTGTCCGGTAAAATAAATTCTGTCTGCGGAAACCCTGCTCCGGACAGCGCAAAATGCGTATATGAAGTGTCATGAACGCAATCAATCATACCCTCATGGGGACGCGCTCATGTGATTGGCTTAGAATGAAGGAGACATCTGATTGGCTATAGATAGAAAAAATTACAAGTACGAATCGGGTCACCGTCAGGGGAGTCTCAAAAAACCCACACACGAATGCACAGCGATCCATGCACAGAAAGCGGTTTGTGTTTGCAGGTTCAGGGGATTTAAACGGAAAACAAATATGTGAGGATCAAAAATACATATGTAAAACTTTTTTCTGTATTTGGATTTTATTTACATGTATATGAAACGGAACACATTTGTGTGTGCATTGAAAAACACAAGTGTGGATTCGGAAATACAAGTGTGAATCCTTTTGCGGATCATGAAATACAAGTGTGAATCCTTCTGTGTGCATGTGTGTATTATGAGACTGTTCTGAGCCCATAAGTAACTGCTAGAATCCACTTCAAGACACTGGTACAAGCGTACCATGCTGTGAATGGATCTGGCCCTTCCTACATCCAGGACATGGTTAAACCATACACCCCAGCACGTGCACTCCGCTCTGCATCGGCCAAACGGCTCGCTGCACCAGCACTGCGAGGGGGACCCAAGTTCCCATCAGCAAAAACACGTCGGTTTGCTATCCTGGCTCCAAAATGGTGGAATGAGCTCCCCATTGAAATCAGGACAGCAGAAAGCTTGCACATCTTCCGGCGCAGACTGAAAACTCATCTCTTTCGACTCCACTTCGAGCGATAGAACTACTAACAAAGAATTGCTAACAAAGCACTTATATACTAATAAAGGACTAGCTTATCTAAAGCCAGTTGAGTAGCACTTGAAATGTTTTGGCTCTATGAAACCTGATGTACTTATATGATTCTGTTTTCTTCAAGTTTGTATCTTCCTGGTCGAATGCACTATTGTAAGTCGCTTTGGATAAAAGCGTCAGCTAAATGCAATGTAATGTAATGTAATGTTCGATGGTCATAGGTCATGATTTTTCCGAATGTCGAAACAAAGTGTGACTCAGAAAGCCAGTTTTATGTGAAAATCTCGGGAGCAGAAAATATAATTGCACACTAGTTGTTAAGAACACCATGTTGTAATGGTGGAAAAAACATGAGGCATGGAATGACTACACAAATAATTATATGTGCCACATTTGAAAATAATTCATCTGGCATTTTAATTTCAGATATAGTGTAACACACCTTAAAAGAAGCTTAGCTGGTTTCCATGTTAAACCTTTCTGACCTCCTTTGGCCATAGTGTGTAAAGAGTGAAGAAAAAAAAGTGTAAATCTTACACAATGGACGTAGTCTTATATCAATCATAACTTTCTTTTGTTTCATTTTTATTTTGAAATCATACATTTCACATTTCTTTCTTTGGAATTGTGTTTTTTAAATCAGTGCAGTTAGTTAGGGCAACACAGTCTCACTCCCTGATAGTCCAAGAGCGACACTTGAAGTAAGAAGATATGATTCTACACTGTATTGAAGTAAACATATATTGTTTGAACGGGTTTTGATAATCACTTAGAAAAAGAATGTTATTCTCACTTTTAAATTCACTGACTTAGAGATTCTGTGTTTCACACACCAACATTGATCCTTATCACCACTAAGAGCCAGATGCTGTTTCTAAGTCGTTAAAGACATCGTAAAATAGGAAAAGATCCCCTGGAAAAGGTAGGGAGGGGAGATCGGGACGGAGATAAGAATTGACTTTTGACCTTAGGGGACTTTGGAATTTCAAGTCCTGGAGAGAACTATTGAACCCGGCCAGAAGCGAATCCAGCCAGTCAGGGCACTTGGGGGAGGTGGTCAGTTTAAACAGCTCCTCCCCAGGGCTTCTCTGATTCGCTTGGGAGAAAAATGGGAAGGAAGAATCGACAAATCTCCGCCCCAAAGACAGATAGAAATACTGACGTTTGTGTGTGTAAAATTGCTTTTGGGTTTGGTGAGTGGCAGGTCCTGAGAACTGTGTCCGTATCGCATCACAAACCTGAAGTCCAATTTCTTTTTGGTTTGATGAGTTGGCGGGTCCTGACGCATTTGTCCGCATCGCATCACAAATCTAAAAGCCCGGGGTACCCGGAGTACTCTGTATAACTTGTATATGTGTTTGATTTCCTACCAGTAAACTCAGATAATTGTTGTAACTTTTGATTCCGGTGTTTTCAATTCCTTTCTTAATTTAATAGAGATCCAGCCTCATCCAACGAACGGCGCGTAGCAGAGGTATTCTACTCCTACAAGTGGTGACTCCCGACGTTTGTGAGCTGATCTCTAGAAAGGAACACCGATAGCCGGGGGACAGAATCCAGTCCAGGGGGAGGACACAGAGATACTGGTGACAACTAAACCAATGGCCATATACAAAAGGTGAGCAGACACCTGTTTTGATTATCGAAAATCTGTGATTGATTATACTAAAAATTTAGAGTTGTCAGCAGCGTTCTCAGTGTTTTTAGTCACGGTGGGAAATACAATACATATTCTAGTTAAATTAGATTATTAGTGCTTAGAGTCGGGTAGTTCAGTCCTTACCTAAGGCACAAAAGTGCTCATAAGAGGCGGGTATTCAGTCCCGTCCTATGACCCACTAACAACGAACGCTGTAACGCTGTAAAAGATGTATGGGGTAAATTCCCCGCAAGTCAAAATAACATTGATTAATGCGGTTAGCTTGCAGTGCGTCAATTAAAGACTGCAAAAGGTGTAAAAAAGGGTTGCATTCCCCGCAGATCATGATAAGATTGATTAATGCGGTTACCTTTTGTGGTGCTTTAAATGTATAAAAATGTCTGTAATTGTAATATGGTGGGTGATAGAGGAGGAGAGAGACGCGACCTCCAACTAATTATTTGGAACGACCGTATCTCATCACAAAACTGTTGTGGGGATAATCAGGCTCATTAAACGTGACGATAAAGAGATTTTGTTGACTGAGTTTTTAACTCTTGACCTGAAGTCGCAATCACCGTGAGGAGATTGTAGAAGCCTACTTCTGGAAGTCACGCTATCTGTTGAAATAAACATCGCACAATAAAAATTTGCCTGAATGTGATATGATAAGGTATGAGAAGCTCTGTGTGATTTTTTTTAAAGTCAAATCTGTGTAATACTTGAGAGACAGAGAGCAACGAGAAGGTGGTATAATGTCTGAGACCCTACCTCCACCCTAAGGAGATAAGGGCTCACAAATGCCACTTATGAGTATCCCATCTAATACTCCTAAAGGAAAACACATTGTTAGACCTGATATTCAGGGATAAGGAATGTTGGAAATAGTAATGGAAGATATTGAAAAATCTTAAACTGGATCAACCAACCATGTTAGTGAACCCTGCTAATATGGAGCTAATACATGTAGAAAGACTAGCAGCAGCTCTGGCAAAGACAATAGGTCCTAGCATGCAAGCACAGAGCGGTAATATGATAAGGGCTATTAAACTGACCCTTTTTGGAAATGGGATTTTCCGTTACATAACGGAAGACTCGATTCAGGCCTTAAAGAACGCTTTACAAACAAGTCAGGGAGTGTTAAATGTGGAGCTATGTTGCTCAAAAGGGAACTTACACTTTTGGGAAGAGATCTCCCTTTCTCTGTCCTGAGGCGCTGCAGATTCAAAGCAGCATACAGGGTCAAAGACAGGCGTGACCTCTGGAGAGGAAGAAAATCTAAATCTGAACAGACCACAGAGCCCATTAAAAGGTTTTATGGCCTCTACACTGAGAGGAAGATCTGGAGATTGTAAGGAACTCTCCCTGAATATCCACCCCCACACCATTGAGGGGAAGAGTGTTCCTTTCACCAATAAACAAATCATCTCTTAACCAAGTCAGATTTCAAAATAGCCATACCTCAAGTTGTTAAGAAAAGAGGGAGATTCAAAAAGTTATCAATAATTTCCCAGTATATTAAATAAATACAAACGGACACGTATCAATATAAGTCAGATAATATAGACGAGGTCAATCATGGAAGAAGGCTGACATTTAATGCCTGATATATAAGTAATAGTAATAATAAATATATAGCTGATATTAAATAACTGATGTATAAGGCTCGATGTTTCTGAAAATAAGAACACCGTTAACGGCGTTCTATTTCAGAAAAAGGGGGAAAAGGATAGGATATACATCAGACAATATGTATGTGAGATTATTACGTTTTTAGGAGAAATTTATCAATTTAAAATACTAGTTATGGTATTTTTTGTTTTGTTTTATTTGTTGCTTTTAAGAGAAATTGATACATTTAAAATAATCTAGCTTTGGTTATTTTTTGTTTTGTTAGTTTGTTCCTTTTTTGTTTTATTTTTATTTTTGTTCTATTTTTGATTTTGATTTTGATTTTTGATTTTGATTTTTGATTTTGATTTTTTGAGATGATTTCAAAACCATATTTCCAGCAACTTAAGGGCTTGGTATGAGACTTCTCCACACAGGCTGCTGACGTCAAAAGGGGGACCCGAGAAACACAAGGCCAACACAGCAGATTACGTCTGGTTGGAGGGGACCTCCCATGCCGTTCGCCTAGATGGAAAGGGAGACAACTGGTACCACTGGAGCCAGTGTGCGGTCGGGAAAAACACCTGCGAGGACCCTGGACGACATCAGGACAGAGTTGGCCCTCGTCGCGAGGACCCTGGACGACATCAGGACAGAGTTGGCCCTCGTCGCGAGGACCCTGGACGACATCAGAACAGATCTGGCTCTCGTCAAGGCAGTCGACCCAGGAGGCGCCATCAGCGGGCCGGAGGAGGAGGATCAGGACATCTCTCCAGCAGTCGACTCAGGAGGCGCCATCAGCAGTCCGGAGGAGGAGGATCGGGAGGACATCTCTCCAGCATCGACCCGGAAGCCGCCATCAGCGGGCCGGGGGAGGACAATCAGGCCACATCTCTCTAGCAAGCACCCCAGAAGCCGCCGTCAGCGGGCTGGGGGGACGAAGACATGGCAAACCAAGACGGCACAGGGAACTCCATTTCCCGCTGAAACAGGTTGATATAGCCGGTGTGGAACTTTGTCTGAACAATCAATTTTTTTTTTTTTGAGGAACTTTCAACTTTATTTTTATATCCCACAATATAAGGGATTTGTATTTTTTATTCTACAGAACTATGTGTTACCAAAAGAGGGAAAAGTATGATAATGTCTTTTCTAATTTCTGTGGCTACTTTTATTGCCATTTTGGTGACATGTGGTTGTTGTTGTGTGCCTTGTATCTGCTCACTGTGTGTTAGACTCATCAGTTCCACCATTGAGGGAAGAGTAAAGATGACTCAGCTGACAAGGACTTTGCTTTTTAGACATATTTTATTCTCCCTCCACTGTCATAATAAGTTGTTGTTGTGGACTGTTCCTAAAGGTTTAAAGTGCTCTATATCCCAACTTCTGATGGGTTTATATAAATGTTGGGACAGACACAGTAAGAAGAAAATTGACAGTGGTAATGTTTCAAATGCTATATGTTGATCTCGTGAGGTGAGATCAAAAGAGGGATTGAAGTAAGAAGATATGATTCTACACTGTATTGAAGTAAACATATATTGTTTGAACGGGTTTTGATAATCACTTAGAAAAAGAATGTTATTCTCACTTTTAAATTCACTGACTTAGAGATTCTGTGTTTCACACACCAACATTGATCCTTATCACCACTAAGAGCCAGATGCTGTTTCTAAGTCGTTAAAGACATCGTAAAATAGGAAAAGATCCCCTGGAAAAGGTAGGGAGGGGAGATCGGGACGGAGATAAGAATTGACTTTTGACCTTAGGGGACTTTGGAATTTCAAGTCCTGGAGAGAACTATTGAACCCGGCCAGAAGCGAATCCAGCCAGTCAGGGCACTTGGGAGAGGTGGTCAGTTTAAACAGCTCCTCCCCAGGGCTTCTCTGATTCGCTTGGGAGAAAAGTGGGAAGGAAGAATCGACAAATCTCCGCCCCAAAGACAGATAGAAATACTGACGTTTGTGTGTGTAAAATTGCTTTTGGGTTTGGTGAGTGGCAGGTCCTGAGAACTGTGTCCGTATCGCATCACAAACCTGAAGTCCAATTTCTTTTTGGTTTGATGAGTTGGCGGGTCCTGACGCATTTGTCCGCATCGCATCACAAATCTAAAAGCCCGGGGTACCCGGAGTACTCTGTATAACTTGTATATGTGTTTGATTTCCTACCAGTAAACTCAGATAATTGTTGTAACTTTTGATTCCGGTGTTTTCAATTCCTTTCTTAATTTAATAGAGATCCAGCCTCATCCAACGAACGGCGCGTAGCAGAGGTATTCTACTCCTACACACTTGGTCAGGGTCCTTTGGCGTGCAGTTGTGACGCACCGAGTCTCCTTCAGCTTCATAAACTGACGCAAAGACAGTGCTTGAATTGGGCCGGTACTCACCGGTACGCAGTAACAGGACTTCTGATTTTTACCCATCTGGTACCGTTACTTCTTACTGAGTACCGGCACGGTGCCGGTACGGCGATACTCAGTACTCATTAGATGCGTCATGAGGTATGGGGTGCCGCCGCCGCTTTGCCCGCCTCACCCCCGGAGCAGCAGTCTTCGTCGCCCCAAACACCGCCACCCCTCGGCGGCCCGCAAGTGCCAGAGGACCTCGGCTAAACAGAGCCTGCTCAGGTATATTTAAACAAGTTCCCAACTCGCCTGTAAAGTGCGGTAAGGCGTTCATTTCGCAGCTCATGGTTTAAAATCAGAGATTGGCTGGAATTTCCTGTAAAAAAGATGCCATCTTCTGCTATGCCTGTAGACATTTCGGTTCAAATACATCTAACTCAGATGCCTTCACCACAATTGTACCAGAGTACCAAACGCTGTCTCCTGGTAACTCAATAAAAATGAAATACTATGACAGTAAAACAAGAATAGAGTTTAAAAGGGGAGTGATTTGTAAAATATCCATAAAGAAATAGAAAATCTGTTGACAGTTCTGTTTCATATGGATGTTGAGAGATGTATCCATAGATCTCTTAATTATGCTCTCAAAGTGCACCAGATTGATGCTTTTAACTTCAATATTTAAAAAAAAATCTTGTGTTAGATCCACTCCCCACTTATAAAAATAGCTCTTTTCCCCTGCACCCCCTCTAATCTCAGATGCACCCTGAGTCATTTTGTTTAAGTACAGTGAGCCTTTCTAAAATATACAGTAAAGAGAAAAACCCACCAGCATTATAGGATATACTATGACTTTGAGCCAAATACTTGTTTTTGGGCTGTATAAATAAATTGACTTGAAACAGTTGCTGATTTAGAGTACTGGCACCTTTTTTATTCCAATTCAAGCACTGCGCAAAGAGCTCATCATCAACTCAAAACGCCAGATTATCCTTGTTATTTACACAACAGTAATTGGTTTAAATTGTGTACAATGCTTTTGTATTTTTGCCTTTCGATTCTGAGAAACAAATAGTTTTATCGGAGTTTAGGATGGCCGAAGACACTACAATACCCATAATCCTCAGCTATCGTTTGGGACGACGCCAGTCCGCTTTGCTCGACAAACCCCATGATTAGTCCTCAAGCTCTGTGATTGGTTGACCTCCGACTGTATTCCATATGAAAAAAACGTTTTATAAAAGATAAAATCATACTTTATTCAGCTAGTGCTTGCTTTGCTCTTTGAAAGTCATCACATACATGCATTGTAATAACTGGTTCGGCTGCATTAAATATTACACATCTGCGGTAGTTCTTTATCTATCTACAGAGATTGGGCCTCAGAACAGACCGGAAACTATTCTTTTACCGTTCTGTTCTAATTTCACAATTGAGTTTATAGTAATATTTTGTTTGATATTATTATTGGGTCACATTGGTTAAGACCATCTTATTACACGTTTAGAGTAATTGCAATGCAGGTAGATTGTGTTGCTTTTTAATGACTGTTTTTAAATGCCTTTTTCTTAAAGGGCCCATGTCATGGCCATTTCCACTGATCATAATTACATTGTTGAGGTATACTAAAATAGATTTATACTGTGCAATTTTCCAAACTCACATTGGTTTCGCATACAGCATCTCTGTCAAGCATGTGTATTCAGCAGTATTCACTTTCTCCACTAAACGACTCGTTGGAGCTCTTGCCCCCCCCTCCCTGTGAGCCTAGTGTGCTCCGATTGGTCAGCTCGGCCACTCGTTCTGATTAGTCAACCACCAGAGAGGCTGCGCCCATGTCAGTGCTTTTCCCGGCTGCTCTCAGCGTAACATCAGTCTTATCATGGCGTCGGTACAGCGGTATATTTTATATACATATATATTTTTAACTGTTGTTATAGAAGAGTGTGACGGCCTCAGGGCCTTTGTCTTACGATGGGGTGGAGCTGAAGAGGCTAATCAGCACGATCACGGACACCTCCGGACACAGTCTCTCTCCAAAGCGGCTGCAGGAAGACTAACTCTGCGATCCTCTCAACCACCTGTCTCTGCATTTACCACAATAAATGTGCCGTGGTTTTGTAAACTCGTGTATGTCTCCTTGTCTTTCCGTTGTGGCCTACGAGCTACTCTCATAACAAAGAGTAAGTTATTTTTACCCGTTATAAACTACTACTGTTTGATGAGAAATCAAATCATGGTTTGCTATATATGAATTCAGGGAAGAAAGGATAGGCCTACTAAGTATTTCCATTAAACTTTATTTTTAGAAATGTACAAAATGAACATAAATATACATATATACACGGTATATCATCCATTCCTCCTCCTCGCATCTTGCCTGCGCACAGTCGGTGCGGTGCCTTTTAGCACCCTCAGTAGTAGTAGAATCCCTTCCCCGTCATGGATTGTCCGCCAGGATCTGGCTGGACGAAATCAAATGCAAATCACAAAATATTAGAGAAACTTAGTTGTTTTAGATTCGTTAGTAGTAGTTGTGTAATGAACAGCTTGCCTGCTAATATGCTAACCTAGCTTTGTTTACCTTGGTAGCTAACACGATATGAACCTTAGCTTGGAGGAAAGGCAACTATAATGCAGTGTAATAAAACTACTATGAACAAAAGCTAGTGGTTCATATTAGGCTAGCAATAACGTGTTTATAATTGCAATCGTATACGGGTATTCTGCTACGTTCGGTCATACAATGTAACTTGCATGAATACATTGTTTTGCGCTAGCATACAGCTAGCCTCGTTAGCTACATGCAGTATATGTACGGTCACAATGTACGGTAAATCACAGTACAGTATACTGTATGAGTATTCCGTGTGTGTGACTGCAGACATTCTCCTGCCATGACAAACATGTAAGGCCATCTGCTGACATTGTAGTTGATATATTTAAACGCTAGCAACGTAGCATCACAAAAATGTTTTTCTGACCAAAACTAGCTCTAGCTCCGTGTGTTAGATCGCTACGCCAGCTATAATGTAATTACGTTTCGCGACTGACCGGCAAATCACCCGGAGTATACTGTCAATAGGTATTTTGTGTGTGAATGCAGACATTCTCCTGCTATGAGATACATGTATGCAAGGCCATCTGCTGATATTAGAGTTGATATATGGAAACTCTAGCAACTTAGTTAGCACAGTTAGCACTGTGTCAATGGCTTAGCAGTCCAACACAGTTTACACATTTAAACAGTCTTGTTTGATAAATACACAAATAACAATGCAAACTTACAGGTTGTATACCCAGATCTTCCCCTGCTCCAAACGGTCCAAACAAGCTGTGCATATCCGGCCTCAAACTGGGCAATGTTTTGGAAGCTTTCGTCTGTGAAATGCCGGTTCTTCGAACCTCTGGAGGAGGAACACGCCGCTGCTGGTGTGGCCATAGCTCTTCGGGATTGGTCCATTTCGTTCCGGGTACCGCATGACATCAGGCGGTACCCGGAACTAAATGGAAGACTCAAATGGGCAGTGACGTATCTCCAACGAGGCGTTTTGGGGAGGTATTTTCTGTGTTAGAGTTTTACTCGCTACAGGGTGTACTTTGAGGGTTTTGACTCTGCACACCGTTTACATGCATAAAAACCTTCATAACACACAAGGGGACGGGTAATAACCGGAAAAGCATGACATGGGAGCTTTAATGTCTTTTGTAAAGCACTTTGAATTGCCTTGTGTTGAAAGGTGCTATATAACAACACGTTCTCACTCCCAACCCATCACATGTTGACGGTCGGTCAGGGCCCCTCCCCGTCACTCTATTACGGACAGGGTACCCCTTGAGAGTCAGTTTTCAACGGGCAGGGCGTCCCATTGACTTGCATCGAGCTCCCTGAACGTTGGTAATAGATGAGTTGGGATCGCGGCGAAATGCTCTCCGCAGATCCATTCTCACAGCGTTTATCAACCTTTTTCTTACTCAATATTAAGCCACACTTATTGTTTTTACTTCTTTATTTTAATTGAATAATATAGGACTTTTGTTGCCGTCAGTTATGGAGAGAGTAGGGGCTCAGAAAACTGAAATCTGTATTGTTTCATCGTTTTTTCCTTCTAATTTTGTATTCTTTTCTAAACCACACACTGTTATTTACTCAACAATAACAAATAATTATCCTTGTGTTTATTTATTTGTTTGATTAATAAACACAAGTTGGAGTCTGTCAGGACCGAGGGTCGGAGCAGCTCATAGTTGCTTTAGAGAATTTTACACCCGGAAGTAAGTATTCTCTCCGCTTCGCTTGACAAACCCTGGACAAACCCCGTGATAGTCCTCAAGCTCTGTGATTGGATGTTTGAGTGTGCGCCGAGGGTTAAGCCGAGCGTCGAACAGCACTTTGAAATGGGATGGAACCACGGCAGACTGTCCAAAACTGGATTTGAACAGGTCCACCCCGTACCCCCCTCCCCACCCCGTCCCCAGAACTACACATGCTGGCTATTGTGTGTTTTGCAACATGTTCTCTATGGCACGTCTCTACTGGGAATTGCAGTTTTAAAAGACGTTTTCGTATTTCCCATAATAAGAAGTTGCCAGTATTAAACTGTGTACATCCCTGGAGGTTTAGGGGATAGGAAACACTCACATTTCAAACATATAATTAATAAATGGGTGAAAATTGCTTGTTTCCATCTTCATTTCAAACCTTTATTTATCCAGGTGTATCCCATTGAGATCATTGATCTCTTTTTCAAGGGAGACCTGCTCAAGTAGGTTCCACATGAAACATAAAAACATAAACAGAACAACAAAAAGGACATCATACAGCATGGGCAGCATTAATGGGCAGCATTAATATATACCCACATGACAGCTAAGGTCAGAAGAGCTTTATTTAACAGCTGGTCTTATGTCTGTGACCCCTCCTGTTGTTAATTGATAAGCCTGAAATATGCACTTGTCAAGGTTCAGAGGCAAATTTTGCAAATATGGCAGTAGCCATCGATCATCTTAAAGCTCCCATGTCATGCTTTTCCGGTTATTACCTGTCCCCTTGTGTGTTATGAAGGTTTTTATGCATGTAAACGGTGTGCAGAGTCAAAACCCTCAAAGTACACCCTGTAGCGAGTAAAACTCTAACACAGAAAATACCTCCCCAAAACGCCTCGTTGGAGATACGTCACTGCCCATTTGATTCTTCCGGGTACCGCCTAATGTCATGCGGTACCCGGAACGAAATGGACCAATCCCGAAGAGCTATGGCCACACCAGCAGCGGCGTGTTCCTCCTCCAGAGGTTCGAAGAACCGGCATTTCACAGACGAAAGCTTCCAAAACATTGCCCAGTTTGAGGCCGGATATGCACAGCTTGTTTGGACCGTTTGGAGCAGGGGAAGATCTGGGTATACAACCTGTAAGTTTGCATTGTTATTTGTGTATTTATCAAACAAGACTGTTTAAATGTGTAAACTGTGTTGGACTGCTAAGCCATTGACACAGTGCTAACTGTGCTAACTAAGTTGCTAGAGTTTCCATATATCAACTCTAATATCAGCAGATGGCCTTGCATACATGTATCTCATAGCAGGAGAATGTCTGCATTCACACACAAAATACCTATTGACAGTATACTCCGGGTGATTTGCCGTGCGGTCAGTCGCGAAACGTAATTACATTATAGCTGGCGTAGCGTGTATGCAACCGATCTAACACACGGAGCTAGAGCTAGTTTTGGTCGGAAAAACATTTTTGTGATGCTACGTTGCTAGCGTTTAAATATATCAACTACAATGTCAGCAGATGGCCTTACATGTTTGTCATGGCAGGAGAATGTCTGCAGTCACACACACGGAATACTCATACAGTATACTCCGGGTGATTTACCGTACATTGTGACCGTACATATACTGCATGTAGCTAACGAGGCTAGCTGTATGCTAGCGCAAAACAATGTATTCATGCAAGTTACATTGTATGGTAGCAGAATACCCGTATACGATTGCAATTATAAACACGTTATTGCTAGCCTAATATGAACCACTAGCTTTTGTTCATAGTAGTTTTATTACACTGCATTATAGTTGCCTTTCCTCCAAGCTAACGTTCATATCGTGTTAGCTACCAAGGTAAACAAAGCTAGGTTAGCATATTAGCAGGCAAGCTGTTCATTACACAACTACTACTAACGAATCTAAAACAACTAAGTTTCTCTAATATTTTGTGATTTGCATTTGATTTCGTCCAGCCAGATCCTGGCGGACAATCCATGACGGGGACGGGACTTCTACTACTACTGAGGCCTCGTGCTAAAAGGCACCGCACCGGCTGATGCGAGGAGGAATGGATGATATACCGTGTGTATATATGTATATTTATGTTCATTTTGTACATTTCTAAAAATAAAGTTTAATGGAAATACTTAGTAGGCCTATCCTTTCTTCCCTGAATTCATATATAGCAAACCATGATTTGATTTCTCATCAAACAGTAGTAGTTTATAACGGGTAAAAATAACTTACTCTTTGTTATGAGCGGCTCGTAGGCCACAACGGAAAGACAAGGAGACATACACGAGTTTACAAAACCACGGCACATTTATTGTGGTAAATGCAGAGATAGGTGGTTGAGAGGATCGCAGAGTTAGTCTTCCTGCAGCCGCTTTGGAGAGAGACAGGGGCCGTCGTGTGACTCCGGGCAGCTGGGCTTAATAGCACCTCGGCTCCGGAGGTGTCCGTGATCGTGCTGATTAGCCTCTTCAGCTCCACCCCATCGTAAGACAAAGGCCCTGGGGCCGTCACACTCTTCTATAACAACAGTTAAAAATATATATGTATATAAAATATACGGCTGTACCGACGACATGATAAGACTGATGTTCCGCTGAGAGCAGCCGGGAAAAGCACTGTTAGACATGGGCGCAGCCTCTCTGGTGGTTGACTAATCACAACAGAGTGGCCGAGCTGACCAATCGGAGCACACTAGGCTCACAGGGAGGGGGGGGCAAGAGCTCCAACGAGTCGTTTAGTGGAGAAAGTGAATACTGCTGAATACACATGCTTGACAGAGATGCTGTATGCGAAACCAATGTGAGTTTGGAAAATTGCACAATATAAATCTATTTTAGTATACCTCAACAATGTAATTATGATCAGTGGAAATGGCCATGACATGGGCCCTTTAAGGCTCTGGCTGGGGTGTAGCGATGGAGGAGTTCGGCTATATAGGCCGGAGCCAGCCCATTTAGTCTTTTAAAAACAAATAAAAGGAGTTTAAAATCAATTCGGAACCGAATTGGAAGCCAGAATTGGGGTGATGTGGTCACGCTTTTTGTGGCCAGTCAGAAGACGTGCAGCTGCGTTCTGCACTAGCTGCAGGCGTCTAATTGACGCCTGGTCCATACCCACATACAGAGCGTTGCAGTAATCCAGTCTCGAGGTAACAAAGGCGTTAATCACCCTTTCTAGGTCTTTAAAAGATAAAAACGACTTGGTCTTGGCCAATAGTCGTATTTAAAAAAAGCAGATTTTGACTACGCTGCTGACCTGCTTATCAAATTTAAAAGCGCTATTGAAGGTCACTCCAAGGTTCATGACAGAGGGGAGGATGTTTTTATTGAGGCAGCCCAGAATATCAACCGGAGAGGCTGCAGGTTGGGGTCCAAAAAAGATGACCTCGGTCTTGCTCTCGTTGAGGGTGAGGAAGTTTTGGCTCAGCCAGGATTTGATCTCTGTCAAGCAGTCCATCAATAGCTGTTATGAGTTGACATTAGAATTGAGAGGCAGATAGATCTGTACATCATCGGCGTAACAATGGAAGGGGATGTTGTGTTTTGTGAAAATTGAACCTAGGGGCAGTATGTACAGTAGAAAAAGGATGGGGCCCAGAATATACGATAACGTGCTTTATCGTTCCGATTTATCAAAAGTCTTTCTTCTTTTTTTTAAAAATGCGACCAGCAGCTAGTACAAGTCACTGTCGGTGTCACATGTACTGGAGGGGACCCAGAATCAGACTCGGAATCAGCTGGTGAAAGTAACATTTGTTTATTAGGGGGGGGAAGAGAGAGACACACAGTAGAAACAAACACATACAAACACTAACAGGGGTTTCAGGGACGGGCAGTGACAGTCGGTCCGTTCTTCTATATGTCTGTCGGTCTCAAATCTAAAGGGTGCAATAACGATTTTTATCCAATATGCATAAACAGCGGACACTGTTTATACGCAACCCTCACAAACCACACACGACCAGATAACTTCTCTAACAGTTAGAACCTACATACGAGACACAACCTTTATAGTCAGAAAAAAGTGTGATTATTTTCTGATATTTTACACATATGATATTATGAATACTGTGGGCCTACATACCTTAGTGTGATTATAAGTGCATGTGAGTGAATATTGGCATACAAATTCGTTTTTATTAGGGCTGTCAGTCGATTAAAATATTTAATCGCGATTAATCGCATGATTGTCCATAGTTAATCGCGATTAATCGCAAATTAATCGCACATTTTTTATCTGTTCTAAATGTACCTTAGAGGGATATTTTTCAAGTTTTTAATACTCTTATCAACATATGAGTGGACAAATATGCTTTATATGTTTGTTTATTATCATTTGAACAATGACAAATATTCTCATGAATATTAAACACAACAACCTCTGAACATTACAAATATTCGCCTCAATTCAACCTGGAACCTCTCTCATACAATAATACAATACAAAGTGTGTGTGTGTGTGTGTGTGTGTGTGTGTGTGTGTGTGTGTGTGTGTGTGTGTGTGTGTGTGTGTGTGTGTGTGTGTGTGTGTGTGTGTGTGTGTGTGTGTGTGCAATGTCCCACTGTCTGGCTACCTGCATAAAGTCAAGTGCTCGGCGCAGTTGTCGGCGAAATGTCGCTCCTCTGTTTTCATTGAAACAGCTCCTTATATCCGTTAGCGCAGCTAGCTAGCACCAGATGCTAACAACAACAACAACAACACGCAAGGTGTGCCTCGCTCGCGAGTCGCGCCACACATACACACACCCTCCCGGTCCTCCCGATGGCCAGTCGGGCCTGCCGGTGAGCGTGGAAGTGTGGTCTGCCACAAGCGGGCGGCAGGAGCGGGGCTGTCAGCATCAGCTTGTAGATGGTATTTTAAACTCGATGCGCTCTGAAACTACGGGGCAGCCGAGGACAAAAAATACACATGCGTTAATCGCGTTAAAATAATTCGTGGCGTTAATTTTTTTTATTAACGCGTTAACTTGACAGCCCTAGTTTTTATACGTCCTATTCATTGTCTCAATGCGCTCATACATCTTCAGAAAGTTATCACCAAAAATGTTAAGAATGTTTTTAAAGAACGTTATCCTACCTTTCAGAAGAACATTCTGGGAACCAAAATAAAACGTCCCGCTGAAAACATTCCTAGAACAATGAATGGTAACATTCTCAGAATTTTTTGAGAACCAAAGATGTCTAGCTGGGAAACTCACACATGCCACCGCAAACATGCAATATCTGCTTACAGCTTATCATGAATTACGTGCTTGTTTGTTTTTTTCAAAAGGAAAATATGGTGACATCATATTTTTTAAAACATCCTTTTCAAACAAATGCAACAAGTTTGTTTTTTAAAGCGCTCTAGAAATAAATCTGACGTTGACCATGACCGTGTTAATATTTGCCATCACAGGAACGTTTTATAAAAAAGGAATAACATCCTGAAAACATTTTCAGAATGTTTCGTTTCTTGGAGAATGTTCTTCATTTGTTATCATGTAACATTGAGGGAATGTTTTATAAAGAACATCTTTAATGTGTTACCCAACAACGTCCAAAACACATCCTTAGAATGTTGCAGGCAAAACGTTCCACCTTTGTTAACATATCACATTAAAGGAACGTTTTATAAAAAAACTTTCTGTCATCTCAGGCCTTAATAACATCCTCAAAACATCCTCTGAATGTTGCAGTTAAAACGTTATGTCTTAGTTAACCTTAAACCTTATAGGAACATTATTTGAAATAATAAACATCCTAAAAAGGTTCTTTGAACATCAGATTAAAACGTTTCTTTAAAACATTATTAGATGGTAATGTTAGCCAAAGTTGTGAGAATGTTCCCCGCTAGCTGGGAAGGAGAATACTTACTTCCGGGTGTAAAATTCTCCGTTATCCAATGGGAATGGCCTTTAACTGCCGCCGACATGGACGGATGCGGTGCTTCCCTGAGCATCAAATACCGCCGCCGATGAGAATACATTGCAATCAGTTGAAAGCTCTTTGAGTCAGTTTATGAAGCTGAAGGAGACTCGGTGCGTCACAACTGCACGCCAAAGGACCCTGACCAAGTGTCGCTCTTGGACGATCAGGGAGTGAGACTGTGTTGCCCTAACTAACTGCACTGATTAAAAAAAAAACAATTCCAAAGAAAGAAATGTGAAATGTATGATTTCAAAATAAAAATGAAACAAAAGAAAGTTATGATTGATATAAGACTACGTCCATTGTGTAAGATTTACACTTCTTTTTCTTCACTCTTTACACACTATGGCCAAAGGAGGTCAGAAAGGTTTAACATGGAAACCAGCTAAGCTTCTTTTAAGGTGTGTTACACTATATCTGAAAATAAAATGCCAGATGAATTATTTTTCTTTATAGAGAGAAAGGAAGACAGTCATTTCAAATGTGGCACATATAATTATTTGTGTAGTCATTCCATGCCTCATGTTTTTTCCCCAATTACAATGTGACTACATGGTGTTCTTAACAACTAGTGTGCAATTATATTGCCTGCTCCCGAGATTTTCACATAAAACTGGCTTTCTGAGTCACACTTTGTTTCGACATTCGGAAAAATCATGACCTATGACCATCGAACATGAGGCAGATCGAACATGAGGCAGATCTAATCTGTGCGGTTACCTCGAGGGCCGTACCAAATGGTCTTGCGGTCCGTATACGTATAGGTGATGGGAAACACATTGGTGTTATCACATTTAAAAAATATGTATCATTTGTCTGTTTTGCACATCCTCCTATTAATATCTTTGTACATCCGGCACTAAACTGTTTTATTCTAGATATCATTTACAGTATCTTCTTGATATTTTCTAGTCTATATTTCTATCATTGATCTTCTACTTTCCCCCTATTTTGTATGTACTCTTAATATTTCAATGTTTTCATCAAATATAACACATTCAACAACACATGCAGCACACCTTAGGCAAGGCAAGTTTATTTCAGTGACGTGCGGTGAGGTTCATGGCTGCTGAGGCACTGACTCACTGAGTCAGATTTACAAATATTATATTTTGACCTTAATCGAAATATTCGGTTATTTTCAAAAGCTTTTTTAGTCTGATGCTTCGATTCATTTTAAACAGACCATTCAACAAAAGGATACCCAAAATCTAAATATTGGATTGTTCTTTCTTAGTAAGATCCCATTTTCATTACAAATGTGGTCTTACCTTGACTTGAAGATGAAGTCCATGCTATCCTTCTGGACAACAATCTCTATTACTTTTTTGTAAAAGTCCTCCTTATCTTCCTGTAGTTTCAAAAGTCTAGTTTGTTGTTTGCGTCTACCGTCTCTGCGTAGAATTACAGTAGCAACAAGAACCTGTGGGCTTACGTGCGCCCCCTTCAGTGCGGCAGAGGTTATGGCTGCCTCCCCTGATACTTTTTTCATTGCCGTTGTATGATGAGACCAGCGAGCCTAAATATCATATATACGATTGAAATAAGTTATTTAGAGACTATGGATGGCAAGGACACATGTAATAAAGGGATCTACAAACATTACATTGGTGACCTACAGTGAGATGGTAACAGGCATGCGCTTAGGGCCCACTTTCCAGCCAGTTTCTGTGGGGTGACGCATTCTGAGGTGAGGCAGATCTCATCTGTGCCTCACCTCACCCCACAGTAACTGGCTTGAGCGCGCTCACAAAATAAGTGCCCGCGCTAAATTAGTGCCCGTGCTCCAGCAAGTTACTGTGGGCTTACGAGAGGCAGAGCACGTCCCTGCCTCACTTTTCATCGCTCCCGTAGCGGAGCTCGGCAAATTTGCTAATTTTGACTAGAAAAAACGATTGGAATCATACATAAATCACACTTACAACACAGATCAGTGGAGACATTTTATTATTATTACTATTTCGTTTTTCTTTAGTTGATTTTCCGTTACATTGGAGTATGACAGGTGAGGCTCTGCCTCCCCTGACTGCACGTCGCTGGTTTATTTATATAGCACCTTTCAACACAAGGCAATTCAAAGTGCTTTACAAAAGACATTAAGAAAAAGGCATTTAAAAACAGTCATTAAAAAGCAACACAATCTACCTGCATTGCAATTACTCTAAACGTGTAATAAGATGGTCTTAACCAATGTGACCCAATAATAATATCAAACAAAATATTACTATAAACTCAATTGTGAAATTAAAACAGAACGGTAAAAGAATAGTTTCCGGTCTGTTCTGAGGCCCAATCTCTGTAGATAGATAAAGAACTACCGCAGATGTGTAATATTTAATGCAGCCGAACCAGTTATTACAATGCATGTATGTGATGACTTTCAAAGAGCAAAGCAAGCACTAGCTGAATAAAGTATGATTTTATCTTTTACGAAACGTTTTTTTCATATGGAATACAGTCGGAGGTCAACCAATCACAGAGCTTGAGGACTAATCATGGGGTTTGTCGAGCAAAGCGGACTGGCGTCGTCCCAAACGATAGCTGAGGATTATGGGTATTGTAGTGTCTTCGGCCATCCTAAACTCCGATAAAACTATTTGTTTCTCAGAATCGAAGGGGAAAAATACAAAAGCATTGTACACAATTTAAACCAATTACTCTTGTGTAAATAACAAGGATAATCTGGCGTTTTGAGTTGATGATGAGCTCTTTGCGCAGTGCTTGAATTGGAATAAAAAAGGTGCCAGTACTCTAAATCAGCAACTGTTTCAAGTCAATTTATTTATACAGCCCAAAAACAAGTATTTGGCTCAAAGTCATAGTATATCCTATAATGCTGGTGGGTTTTTCTCTTTACTGTATATTTTAGAAAGGCTCACTGTACTTAAACAAAATGACTCAGGGTGCATTTGAGATTAGAGGGGGTGCAGGGGTAAAGAGCTATTTTTATAAGTGGGGAGTGGATCTAACACAAGATTTTTTTTTAAATATTGAAGTTAAATGCATCAATCTGGTGCACTTTGAGAGCATAATTAAGAGATCTATGGATACATCTCTCAACATCCATATGAAACAGAACTGTAAACAGATTTTCTATTTCTTTATGGATATTTTACAAATCACTGCCCTTTTAAACTCTATTCTTGTTTTACTGTCATAGTATTTCATTTTTATTGAGTTACTCAGATGAGTACCAGGAGACAGCGTTTGGTACTCTGGTACAATTGTGGTGAAGGCATCTGAGTTAGATGTATTTGAACCGAAATGTCTACAGGCATAGCAGAAGATGGCATCTTTTTTACAGGAAATTCCAGCCAATCTCTGATTTTAAACCATGAGCTGCGAAATGAGCGCCTTACCGCACTGTACAGGCGAGTTGGGAACTTGTTTAAATATACCTGAGCAGGCTCTGTTTAGCCGAGGTCCTCTGGCACTTGCGGGCCGCCGAGGGGTGGCGGTGTTTGGGGCGACGAAGACTGCTGCTCCGGGGGCGAGGCGGGCAAAGCGGCGGCGGCACCCCATACCTCATGACGCATCTAATGAGTACTGAGTATCGCCGTACCGGCACCGTGCCGGTACTCAGTAAGAAGTAACGGTACCAGATGGGTAAAAATCAGAAGTCCCGGTACTGCGTACCGGTGAGTACCGGCCCAATTCAAGCACTGTCTTTGCGTCAGTTTATGAAGCTGAAGGAGACTCGGTGCGTCACAACTGCACGCCAAAGGACCCTGACCAAGTGTCGCTCTTGGACTATCAGGGAGTGAGACTGTGTTGCCCTAACTAACTGCACTGATTTAAAAAACACAATTCCAAAGAAAGAAATGTGAAATGTATGATTTCAAAATAAAAATGAAACAAAAGAAAGTTATGATTGTACGTCCATTGTGTAAGATTTACACTTTTTTTTCTTCACTCTTTACACACTATGGCCAAAGGAGGTCAGAAAGGTTTAACATGGAAACCAGCTAAGCTTCTTTTAAGGTGTGTTACACTATATCTGAAATTAAAATGCCAGATGAATTATTTTCAAATGTGGCACATATAATTATTTGTGTAGTCATTCCATGCCTCATGTTTTTTCCACCATTACAACATGGTGTTCTTAACAACTAGTGTGCAATTATATTTTCTGCTCCCGAGATTTTCACGTAAAACTGGCTTTCTGAGTCACACTTTGTTTCGACATTCGGAAAAATCATGACCTATGACCATCGAACATTACATTACATTACATTGCATTTAGCTGACGCTTTTATCCAAAGCGACTTACAATAGTGCATTCGACCAGGAAGATACAAACTTGAAGAAAACAGAATCATATAAGTACATCAGGTTTCATAGAGCCAAAACATTTCAAGTGCTACTCAACTGGCTTTAGATAAGCCAGTCCTTTATTAGTATATAAGTGCTTTGATAGTAATTCTTTGTTAGTAATTTTATTGCTCGAAGTGGAGTCGAAAGAGATGAGTTTTCAGTCTGCACCGGAAGATGTGTAAGCTTTCTGCTGTCCTGATTTCAATGGGGAGCTCATTCCACCATTTTGGAGCCAGGATAGCAAACCGACGTGTTTTTGCTGATGGGAACTTGGGTCCCCCTCGCAGTGCTGGTGCAGCGAGCCGTTTGGCTGATGCAGAGCGGAGTGCACGTGCTGGGATGTATGGTTTAACCATGTCCTGGATGTAGGAAGGGCCAGATCCATTCACAGCATGGTACGCAAGTACCATTGTCTTGAAGTGGATTCTAGCAGTTACTTATGGGCTCAGAACAGTCTCATAATACACACATGCACACAGAAGGATTCACACTTGTATTTCATGATCCGCAAAAGGATTCACACTTGTATTTCCGGATCCACACTTGTGTTTTTCAATGCACACACAAATGTGTTCCGTTTCATATACATGTAAATAAAATCCAAATACAGAAAAAAGTTTTACATATGTATTTTTGATCCTCACATATTTGTTTTCCGTTTAAATCCCCTGAACCTGCAAACACAAACCGCTTTCTGTGCATGGATCGCTGTGCATTCGTGTGTGGGTTTTTTGAGACTCCCCTGACGGTCACCCGATTCGTACTTGTAATTTTTTCTATCGAAAGCCAATCAGATGTCTCCTTCATTCTAAGCCAATCACATGAGCGCGTCCCCATGAGGGTATGATCGATTGCGTTCATGACACTTCATATACGCATTTTGCGCTGTCCGGAGCAGGGTTTCCGCAGACAGAATTAATTTTACCGGACAAATTTGAAACTTACCGGTCATGTTTCAATAATAATAATAAGAAGAAGAAGAATTGTGTAGCAGAGTTTCCGTTAGCAGTTAATTACCGGACTATGACCGGATATGGCTAATAACACGGGAGTAAGGATCATCTCTTTTCCTCTCTCCCTCCCTCTCTCCTGACAGCCCGTCAGTTTCTCATGCAGCTCGCTAAAACTTCACTCGCGTTTATGTCCATATCGATCAGATCCAGCTCTCCTGATCGGCCTTTATAGAGAGCACCGATCAAACTATTAAGAGTGAATATCGGCCGATAATGACCGGCGGGGCTCCCCCCCGTTGACAGTTCACTGTCTAGCACTGGCTTCATAGTGCATATCGAACACTGGCAGCCCCTTTCTGTCCCACCTCTCCATTAGAGCACGTATATGGGCACTACGTCTTTGTGGACAAAAGTCAATGAATGGAATAGCAGCATAGTGATATGAAAAAGTAATCTGGGAAACAGGAACTTTTATTTTGATAGGAAGGGTTTAATTCCAGGTTGCGCTACTTGTTGCACGTTCATTAGAAATGGGGTTGGGGTTCTCAAGTATTTAAATCTCCACAAACGAGTTGTGCTTCCAGTGTGCTGCTGACTGCCTGCCAGCGCGCATTTTTCTGTACATCAACGATTCTAGGAAGGAAGCTTTTTGGAAAGATGACAGATTCAGAATCTGGTAAGAACATTAGAGTCTCCTGTTGCTTGCATTTATTAGATTTTTTAATAATGGTGTTGAGTTTGGTTGCAAAACATAGTTTGACAGTCAGCCAACATCTAAAATAGCATCAGCTCATATTAAGAGGAATTATGTATACAATCTTAATATGGACTTCTAACTGTAAATGTAATGATTGAATGAACAACTTAGCTTTGTTTCCCAAAGCTCTTTAAGAAAGAAGATGCTTTTTATACAAAACAAATGAAACTGTTCAGCTATATCTTTTAATGCCTTAGGGAAATTCACTAGCGACTCAATGCTTAATTTGACGATGTTAATCACATATTAAATGTATGCGCTGACAGGATGTATACAGTCTGTTAGTGAAAACATCTGCACACTGCTATAAATATTCTTATGATGCAGGTTTTCTGAGTGTCTTCAATTCAGGCTTAAAATATTATTGTCTAAAATGTTCCTAAATAAGATTGTATAAGTCTATTGTCTATTATATTAACTAAAAACAAAACAAAAGGGTTCTTTAAAATGAAATGTTTTTTGTTGCTTACTATTGTATTGTATAGTGTACATGTTCACACATTTTTTCCTTCAATATTCTGCAAGTATGACCACAAAATACAAATAATTACTTTAAAGGTGGGGTAGGTAAGTTTGAGAAACCGGCTCGAGATACACTTTTTGTTATATTCCATGGAATGCTCTTAACATCCCGATAGCAATGAATATCTTAAGTGCTTTGACAAAAAATCCATAAAAAAATGTCATCTGTGGAAGCCGTCGTACTGTAAAAAGCACGACCAATCATCTGAGCCGGCCCGGCTAAAATAACTGGATGGCCTACCTGCCTGTCAGCCTTCCATCTGTGCACAAACTTATCTCGTGCCCTCATTGGTCATGTGCGCGTTCGTGTGTGTTGGAGGAGGGGCTCTGTAAGGAAGTGGCAGATTTTTTCCGGCTGTGTATTTTCAAATTCTAGCGCACTCGAGCTGGTTTCTCCAAAATTACCTACCCCACCTTTAAAGACTTGTGTTTTATTTAACTTGTTGAAACTTTTCTTTAAATCTTCCCACCAGGGTTCGAGTTATGTGGGAGCCAATGGGAGCTGAGCTCCCATAAGGAGGGGTCTGAGCTCCCACGGACGCAGTGAAATCATACATCTGTGGGGGTCGCTAATACATTACCAACAACCATTATTTTAATCACAAATAATGCATGTGTCAATGTAATGAGTATTATTGAAAAGAAAAACATGTTTTCCAAAAGAACAACGCATCTCTTGAATAACAATATGCCTGCGCTGCACCTCCAAGGTGCGCAATACTTTATTGCACAATCTATGCCTGTTAGCGTGCTGCGCGAGCCGAGATGATGTGTGTGTGCGCAGTTGAACCTTTTCATACAGGGCCGTGGTAAGTAGGGGTGCTGAGGGTGCTGCAGCACCCCCTGATGGAGGACAGGGAATCTGCACGTCCACAAGATTAAATGGAAATATAATACAAATATAATACAAAAAAAACGAATTTTCGGCCTTGATGTTCACATTCATAATTAAGTAAAGGTAACACCCTTTTCACCCCGGTTACATTTTCCATGTGCCCTGAGAGGCTCAGTGAGGTAAAGGACTCTGAGTGTTTAGATAGTTCACTTTAGTCTAAGTTATCTCAGTGGGTCTCAAACGGTTTGATCACAAGGCACACCTTTATAATTATTAGGATAAATAAAAACAGGTTTGAAATCATTCCAATGTATACTATAGGACAGTAAACCAACAATATCCTTTAAAACTGGAGAGATTAAAAAATATGGATAAATAAATAAATGTTAACTGGTAAAATAAGATATAAATGAACCAGCAAAAATCTTGCCTAGGGCAGCAAATGGGTCAGAACCGGCCCTGGTGTCATCCCCACAGCACCCCCCATTTGAAACATGTTCCCACGGCTATGTACAACAATACGCCCAAGCTGCCCCTCCTTAAAAAAAATGACAGCTAGTATCTACCTCATTGTTTTGTTTTTAGAAAAACAAAAACTTGGTGTGTCTTGTTCTAGCAGATGTTTCATGATTCAACATGTTTTTACACTTTCCCGTTTAGATGTGTTTGTTCTCATTGGGCCTTATGAAACAACATGTTTTATTCCAATGCTCAGTTGCTCTAGGTTGGATTTCCTACTAACGTAATAGACACTTTGGACATTTATTAATCCTAGTAGATTGTGAGTCATCACTAGGCAAGGCGAGGCAAGTTTATTTATAGAGCACCTTTCAACACAAAGCAATTCAAAGTGCTGTACACAAATATAAGACAATAAGATTGAACAACACTAACATGTGTAGTCAAATTTGTCTGAAAATGATTTAGAAATGTTGCTTCATTTGGATGGAAAATTTGCGAGGCGAAAATGTACCTCACTCTTAGTTTATGAAATCATCAACTCACTATAGAAAAAAATGAAAATTGGCATCACAGCACGAAAACCGGTTGCAACCATGTTGTCAAAGTAGCAGAAAAAGAGCCGATGTGATGTACTGCCCGCTTGTTTGTTTGAGAGCTTGAACAACAACTGACAAGTGAAGAAATGCATGGATGAAATGTTGATGTGTGGTTCAGTTGCCTCTATATGCATTGAATAAAAACTGATGATTATTTGCAATGCATTTATGTGTAGCAGTATTTTATTGGTGTTGCTGGTTAAGATAAGTATGATGTAACTATTTTATAGACTAATATGTAGCTTTATCAATAATGCCGTGCCACATTTTATAAGCTATTTGTTTTGAATGTAAAGTAGTGAAGTGGGAGTTTAAACTAACAGAGATTTCATAAGTAGAGCTACTTCCTTAGGCCCGGGCAGCCGAAAATATGTTTTGTGTGCACAATTTTGGGCCTTTGGGGACTCCGTAGAATCACCGCAGACAATTACATTTCAGGAAGTTACTTTGGAGGTTCCACATGAAACATAAAACAATAAAGGACATCATACATTATATTTACAAGATACATTTACATAGTTATAGACATTTACAAGTGCCCATAGTATCAACAAGCATTTCATTTAGCCTAGCTTTAAAAACATGCAGAGGAATGAGATTGCTCAGTTTCAATTCTTGCTGAAGATTGTTCCAAGCAAGCATAAAAGCTGTCTTACCTAAGACAGTCCTTGCTCTTGGCACATGTATACTATAGGACAGTAAACCAACAATATCCTTTAAAACTGGAGAGATTAAAAACTATGGATGAATAAATAAATGTTAACTGATAAAATAAGATATCATTGAACCAGCAAAAATCTTGCCTAGGGCAGCAAATTGGTCAGAACCGGCCCTGGTGTCATCCCCACAGCATTTGAAACATGTTCCCACGGCTATGTTTTCATATTTAAGTTTGTAGCAAGTGGAGGGCTGCTGGCAGGCCCGGACTGGCCATCGGGAGGGCCGGGAGGTTTCCCGATGGCCTAGCGATTTTTTTTTTTATTGTGTGTGTGTGTGTGTGTGTGTGTGCGTGTGCGTGCGTGCGTGCGTGCTAGTTTCAAAGACCCCCATAGAGCTCAGTTTATAACTCGAACCCTGCTTCCCACTCATAATTATTTTCCAAACATTTAAGAAAGAAAACTGGTACGGTAAATAACAAGTAAACATGGATTTAATCATTTGCATGTAAAATAAAAACATAAACATCAGTTGAAAAGTAATTTTTTACAGATGACATCACATGACAGTTCATTTAGCTGACGCTTTTATTCAAAGTGACTCTCAATAAGTAGAATCAAGCATGAGGATACACATTCATGTACAAAAGCTTAAAATAAGCAAACATTTTAAAGTACTACAACTTTCTTTAAATTGTATTGGTAAAGGTGCAGTCCAGACACGATAGATAGATAGGATGGAACTACTTCATTTTCCACCCGAGAGGGAAGTTGTCTTTATACCACTTAAAGAGTTATATCATGCTAATTTTCAGGTTCATATATATATTTAGTGACATGTCTCCATGCTTTAATGTTCAAAAAGCTCTTTATTTTTCTCATACTGCCTGTGCTGCAGCACCTCTTTTCACCCTCTGTCTGAAACCAGAGCCCAGTCTGCTGGAAAAAAACGTTCTCGAAGAGCAAGTCAGAATTTGTTCCCCTGAAACCAGCCAAGTATTAAAATACATTCTACAGAATTTCAAAGAGGGTTGGTAAAGAAAATGAAAATTAATTTCATGTTCAAGTAAGACCCTCTGTAACTGCCTATAATGTTTGAACCTATAATAATAAATCACATCAATCGTGTGCAAAACTTATTCTAGGTATTTTATGAATTTATTATTTAATACTTTTCCAACATCTTTTGGCACCACTATGAGCAACCATAAAAACTGCACTAATCTTACATTTTTAATCTGAATAAAGACGGTCGCTATTTTTTCAGCTTGTTCATGTTTGTTTTATTTTTCCTCTCAGTTTTTAAGGGAGTGGACCTCCACCCTAAGAACAACAACTTCCTCCACCACACCAGTGAGATCTCTGTGGATCAGCTGATCGTGAGGCGAGGTCAGCCCTTCAAACTGACCCTGAATGTGGCGCAGCCTTTTGGCCCTAAGCTGCACCAGCTGCACATCACTGCAAAGACAGGTTGGGCTTACTTTACATTATTTGTTTTAAATATGTCTGTGCTTAAAGGCCTAAAGCCAAAATGGCACTTTTATTTTGAAAACATGCCTCTTCCTGAGCTTCCAGTACGGATACAGTTACTCTATATGGGCACTTTATTTTGAAGAAACATGACCCATCCTGAGCTTCTTTAATGATACAGTAACTCCATGGGTCCAGTATTTAGAAGGGGTGTGGGGTTGGGGGGATTGAGACAAAATGAGACTCTCTGATCGCTATAATACGGGAGGTTATTCCATAACTAGAGAATGCAATTCCTGAAGAAATTGCTCATGGGAATGCTTTATGCTGAAAAGCTGATGCTAAACTGCTATGCTGAAATGTAATGTGTAAGAAGAAAGTGAAGAATTTAGATTGAAATGATACATGAACACTGGGGGCTTGAATGTGTGATGAGAGAAGAAAAGAAAGTAAAAAGGCTTGGAAAAGCAGCAGAATATTTGAACTGCAAACTTTTGAACTAACTAACGGCATTTGATGACATCCAAAATAATACGCTTAGATGCGTTGATGGCTGCATCGTTACCAAACCTGTGAAGTTTTGTGCCGTTTGGAGCATTTTCACTGAAGTTATGAGAAGGGATGCGTACATTACGTAACATCAGATTTGATGTAGAGCTGTGTTAACCATTATCTGAAGTCTGCTGCTCTGAGCATGTCAGTTGGAGTTATGACATCATCGTGTTCCATGACACAGGTGTTTATATTTGAGCTAACGACGTGTCCAGAGATCAAATCAAATCAAATCAAATCAAATCAAATCAAGTTTTATTTATATAGCACATTTTTAAACGATTTTTGGTCGAGCCAAAGTGCTGTACATATAATAAAAATACCCTACAGTAAAGACACTTTACAGCAAATACAACAGCACAGTTTGTTCAGAATATCAGTATGAGAAAAACGACACCCTCTGTCCTTAGACTCTCACATCGTACAAGGAAAAGCTTCCGGAGAAAAACCCACATTTCAAAGGGAAAAATGGGAGAAACCTCGGATCAAAGGTTTCCATGGTGATATAATAATAATAAAGAATTTTGTGCGTAGCATAACAGATAGTTGGAATGCTGTATCAGCATTCCCACTAAATAACCTACAGTACAGTGAACATACTAGAACCAAAACCAGGGATCGACATTAAATATTTAGAAGTTCACATATTTTCTTGTCAAAGACTTGTATTTACATAACATAGAGTGGGAAGCTTCCCCATTATGTAGGAATTATATAAATAATTCAAATAAATGTGGCAAAGGCTCAAATGTGTTGAACAACACATTTGTAACAGGTTTGTTAATTGACCAAAAAATATGAACAGTTGGAAGATTGAAAATGGGATTATTATTAGGATTATTTGTAGGTCATTGAAAAGTAGAATCATTTAGAAAGATGTGAACATTGAAGTTTCTATTTTAGAAAAGCTGACACTGTAGTGCATCGCTGGTTTTAAAAGTGATGTATAAGAGTCATGTTTAAAGATGTGCAATACTTAAAATGTTTATAAAGATCCTCTGAGTGTGTGTCATTAGTTAGCTGATAAAATGTTAGGGATAAATACCTTGACATATTGACTACAAGAGCTTGAATCAAACAAGCAACCTTGTATTTGAAAGATTAACTGACATAGCAACAGTCGCACGTGGTATATAAGTGGTTTGGCTGAGTACTTTAAAGGGTTCATGAATAGAGGGGACTTGAATGTGAAATAAGAACAAGAAAATAAAAGTCTAAATGCATGAAAAAGCAGCAGAATATTTGAACTGAAAACTTTAGAACTAAAAGAATACGTCACCAATAATGTCTAAAATATGTGGAACATGTTGAAGTCAGTATGAAGTCTCCATCAGACGGAAAATAATAGGCTGAGACAGTCTGTTAAACTCCAGTGACCACGTCATTTGTCTGCTGCTCTAATTATGTCAATTGGAGTTATGACATCATCGTGTTCCATGACACAGGTGTTTATATTTGAGCTAACGACGTGCCCAGGGATCAAAGGTTTCCATGGTGATTAGTGAGAGGAATGCATTTTCATTGTTCTGAATGAGATATAAACCTGTTACATGTGAACGTTTTGTTGAAGAACCGTAACAGATATCGGTGAAATTTTAAAACGTGAAGCATGTCAAGGAACTTGAGCATCTGAAGTGTACTTTTTGTGTACTTTCGGGTTAATAATGTGGCCTTTTTGGCAGATTAACAAAAGGTGTGCGGCTGCTGTGGTGGGGAAAGATGAGGCTGAACTTACAATGGGGTTTAATGGAGACATGTTGAAAGTTTTTGTCACTTCATGCCCTCAAGAGGCATTTTGTTTAATTATTTTGCTTAATTTTTTTTTAATCTTTCAAGCTACGAGATGTTTTCCTACGTTTGTCATGAAAAATTATGTCTCAGGAATGAAGGGTTTGGGAATTATGGCAGGTTTAAAAGAAAATATGAAGGCAAAATTAAATCTGTCCTCCACTCTAGCTGTGACATCACGCACTCTAAAATCTGAAGAAGGCCTCTTTACCAAGGTCTGAACAATGTTTAATATCTCTAAAAGTACGAATCAGATTTAAAAGTTGTGTTACACGAATAATGTCAGAAAGATGTGTGACATTTTAAAGTTGGAATGGTTTCTGAGTGAAAGTATGAAGGAGCAGTTAGCAGTTGAAGAAGGAGCAGTTAGCAGTTGAAGTTGCATGAAGATTGTTGAAGTCTGAAGAGTTCTCCATTGACTTCCATGTAAAAAATGGGATGTATTATGGGATGTATCTCTGGAATTATGAAAGTTATGAATGATAAAAGTAATAGCCATAGATTCCCGACCGAGCTGAACGTTTTGATGTTTGAACAGAGTTTCTGCGATGTTCAATGTGGGAGAAGAAGCAGCGCAAAATAACCCGGCGGAATAATAAAGAATTTTGTGTGTAGCATAACAGATAGTGGGAATGCTGTGTCAGCATTCCCACTAAATAAGGGGTGTGATAAGAAAAGGTACTTTGGCCTAACTGTGTGTTTTTGTGTTTGGGTGTGACTGCACTAATGAGCTAATGTCAATCAGTTGTGTCTGTCTGGCAAGATCTACGGTTTATGGTGACACTGACTGTTGCTGGGGCAAGTCCAATAGATAATGCATTGAGATAAATCTATGAAAATGTGCTCCTCCTTAGTGTGATTTTAGTGTGTGTAGTGTCAAAGATGGCTTTCTGGGCTTCAGAAAAGTCTCGCTAAATTTATAATGTTTTTTTTTAGACAGGTGTACAGAGTTTTAGGGAACTTTTCGGCCAGATGTTTTTAATCCAGTTGATATCATGAAGACATCGATGTGATGCCCACACATTTGCCTACTTTTGAAATCTGAAATGATGCATGGAATTGTAAGATTCTACTTTGTTCAGAAGATTTGGATTCTCCTCTGCACTGTAGCTGATGACACCCCGTCTACTTATTAACAAACAGCGCAAGACCTTCTTTATAAGAATGCCGAATCATATGGCCACAAAATTGGGTATTTTTCATAGCATGTGCACCATTACGTTAACTTCATTGGCTCCTCTCTGCAGGAGAAATTCCAACGGAGAAACAGGGGACGCTTTCACTCTTCGGCGTCTCAGATGTGGTGACCCGCTCCCGTTCAGCGATAGCAGTATGGAAGGCGGATCTGCACAAGGACTCCTCCCTGCAAACTCTGGTCCTCAACCTCACCCCCCCGGCTGTCACCCCTGTGGGGGAGTGGATCCTGACTGTGAAACTCAGGGGTGAGGAGATGCTGCTGGGGAAGCTGGTGGTGCTCTACAACCCCTGGTGTCCCGGTAGGTGCTTCATCTGTCTGGTCAATGGGAAGATACTTTCAAATCTTTAAAAGATACCAGTTTTTAAAAGTAACCAAGTAGGCCTATAGTCACACTATAGTTAGTACAATAATACAATACAAACTGAAAATAATTTAATTGATTTAAAAATGATGGTATTGCTTCGGCATTAAAAAATAGTCTGCTCCACTGCGTAACAACTGCTGAAAGGCGGCAACAGCAACCACCTAAAATGACAGCAGCACTGAACAAGGTTTTCTGTGACTGTCCAAGTCTGTTCACAGTTTCTTTTCCACTAACCTAGCTCAGTCCTTAAACACCGCCAGAGCCCATACCGTGTTCCTGTTTACTTCCTGTCTTCCTTCTTCTGCTGTTCACGTTAGTGTTTACTTCCTGTCTATCTTCTTCTGGGTTGCGGTCGAATAGTCCATTTAGCTTAGGAACCTTCCTAACGGAGTGAAATGACCCGGAAGTCCCTCAGTGGCAGCCATGATAAGTGCCGTTCGAATTCTCTAAATGAAAGGAAAGGAGGTTTCAAACTTCCTTTATAACCTCCTTTAGCTTAGGAACCACTGGACCTCCCTAACCTAAAGGAGAGGAGAAAATGCTGCCCCACAATGCCTTGCGGCCGCGGCATTTGCCTTGCCGTCACACAACAGTCGGCCGTTCACGGAAACAACCGATTATGAACGAGAAATGATATCATGAAAGTTACGGTGCTTATTAAGCATTTTAAAACGTATGTGGTAAGTTGCCAAAGTGCTTTGTTTTGAACGTTCATCAGTATTATAATCAAAAAGAGAAATATGAACGTTAGTTTTTACTGAAATGATCAAATAAAGTCAACATTTCACAGTCTTTACTGAGCTGTGTGGGGTTTGTTCAACTTTTAAAAGATGTTTGAATGGTGATATACACAGTGATAGATGTTAAGGACTAACGTTTATAATAAATACATTTATATTGATTTTAAGATCTTTTCATACAATCATACGTATTGGGATCATTTGTATTAATGTGGACCGGAGGGAGAGGGTGACGAGCATAAGTTTCACTTTCCTTTTTTATTTCAATTCCAACTTTGGTCATGAAGAATATGTTTCTCTGTTGTCCCCGTTCATAAAGCATAAAACAACAGCATCAGAGCACGGTGCAGAGTCTCTAGATGAGTTTACAGTAGTCCCTCGTTCTTATTAAACATCCATGTTGTAGTCCGCTAAAGTAGTATGCTAAAGTACCGCAGTCTCTTCTCCTAAATCCTTTTGAATTCTCCTATCCACTATCCCTTAACCCCGTGACGTTTCACTCCGAGGTCAAGGAATAGACGATAGGGTTAGAATTTAGGAGCTGATTTTTGGACTATTCGACCGCAACCCTGCTGTTCCCTTTAGTGTTTACTTCCCTTCCGTCTTCTTCTGCTGTTTCCGTTAGTATTTACTTCCTGTCTATCTTCTTCTGCTGTTCCCTTTAGTGTTTACTTCCTGCTTGTCTTCTTCTGCTGTTCCCGTTAGTATTTACTTCCTGTCTATCTTCTATATATTTTTCTGACGTTCAAAGCTCTGTCTTTTCTTTTCTCCCTTGATCCTCCTTAGCAACGGTCATTATTTTGCTTAGCAGCTGTGTGCTATCGAGTATTAACAACCTGTGAAATGTCCAAATGACCAATCAGAATAGAGTAAACAACTAACTTGTGTAATAATACAGTATACAGTAGGCCTATTTAAAAAACAAATAGTTGAACAATTATTAACAAGCAGCAACATAAAAGTAATTATCAGATATTGCGTATTTATTTATTATTTAGTATTTTTACACTGTGTTACTCAATAGTTCAAATACACTGCAACAGTGTAGAGAATATCTACCCTATGGCAAAATAATTAAAGTTATTTTAGAGTGAAAAGGAGTTTAAACAGTCTGGTTAAAAAAAATTATATCTATCAATATATATAAATATAAATAAATAATACTATATATAATATACTATATATATATATATAGTATATTATATATAGTATATTTTTATTTTATTTTATAAATTATTACAAATTAACATTTAAATTAACTAAACTAAAGTCACTCAAAACATTTTTATTTTAAACTTAAATAAAAAGGGGGTTGGGGTTGGTCGATGGAATAGTCAAACAAAACATTATTTATTTATTTATCTTTGGTGACAAAAATTGTTTGTTGTAAAAGGAAGAAAATAATACTTATCTTAATAATCACTATGCAAGAAAGAATGTACCACATGTAGGCTAATGTGGAATGTAGTTAAATGCTGCTTTACAAATTGTTTCTCAAGTAAAAGTACATCAGAAGGACTTAAGATAATAAAAGGGGAAAAAAGGGTTTTTACAGTTACATCTGTCCTCTTTTGCCATAAAGTAAGATTGCTAAAGTAAGATTTTGAATACAGGACATTTTATCATATAATTTGAATACTTGTAAACCCATACCATCAAATACAAATAAAAAGTCTGTGTGTCTGTCTGTGTGTCTGTGTGTCTGTGTGTCTGTGTGTCTGTCTGTCTCTCTGTGTGTCTGTGTGTCTGTGTGTCTGTCTGTCTGTCTGTCTGTCTGTCTGTCTGTCTGTCTCTCTGTCTGTCTGTCTGTCTGTAGATGACTGGGTGTATCTGAAGGATGAGAATGAGATAAAGGAGTATGTGATGAATGAACAAGGAGTCATCTACAGAGGCAGTCAAAGACATATCTCCCCTGGAGCCTGGGACTTTGGACAGGTACACACACACACACACACACACACACACACACACACACACACACACACACACACACAGTGTTTTGAAACATTTTTTTATATACTTTTTAGAATTCAAGTACCCAATACTCTTTTTTTAGTATCACAGATGTAAGTTTTAAATTGTAAATCTGACATTTTAGTGGGTGAACTTTAAGTTTGAATTTTAATTATCTACTATAAAGCAAACTGCAAATGATGTATATTTTAAAGTTTAAATAATTCAAATATATTATATATTTCAATTCAAAATTCTCTCCCTTCTTCCAGTTTGAGGACAACATGGTGGAAATTAGTTTATTGATTTTGGACCTTAACCTCAAACACGAGAAAGACCCTGCTGACGATGTTTCCGCTCGCTGTAACCCCATCTACGTCAGCCGCGTGGTCAGCGCCATGGTATGATATATATTTGTATTTCTTACGCACTGCTTCCTAAACCTTTTTATAGCAGCTAAGCCTTTGTTGGCTGACAGTTCAGACTGTTGTGTACCAAAAATCCAGAAATGATGCGAGACATTGATACCACTTAATGCAGAAAGTAAAAACGTTCTATCGCTAAAAAGAGTGTGCTTATTTTCTTTCAGATAAACTCTCAAGATGACCGGGGGGTCCTGCAGGGGAACTGGGGCACTTCATATATTGGGGGGTATTCCCCCTCTCACTGGAGTGGCAGTTACCCCATCCTGCGTCGCTGGTACAACATCGGTGCACACCCCGTCAAATATGGCCAGTGTTGGGTGTTTGCTGGGGTGATGTGCTCAGGTAACAGTTTTAATATTACATTTGAATTATTGAAATGCTCATAAGACAAGTCAACAAGATAGTTTGAATGGAATGGAAGAAGTACTTATATCCTAAGTTAAATAAGGAATACTACATTTGAAAACTAGCAAATAAGTTATAAGGCATAAAAAAAAAAAAACAGTGCCAAAAGTAAAAGTATTGGTAATGCCAATAAAAGTATGTCCTGCCCGTCCAGTGTAGCAATACAATGCTGCATTCATCTGGAGTCACATGATCTGAAAGCTATGGAAAATAATTTCGAATTTTCAAATAAGAAAATAATGTATTTCAGCTTTCATAGAAATTAGGAAAAAAAACACTAATATCCTAAAAAGGTAAAATAATCTATATGTTTATGTTTAATATTGGGGTGAACTTTCCCTTTGAATTAAACTCCCATGCAGATTAGTGTACATTTGAATCTGAGTTTGAAGCCATTTCTCTAAATATAGTTTGTCAACAAATTTCCCATAACGGTTTTAGGTTAGTTTAAAGCAATAATATTAAGTTGAACCTACTATTTTTTATTTAAACTCGACATTATTGCTTTCAACTAACCAAATACAGTTATCTGAAATCTGTTGACATAATACATTTAATTAAAGTCAACGTTTCAGGGTTTTTTCAGTGCAATAGGGTAACATCTAGTGTTAAATCAAGTCTTTGTTTTTGGTTGCAGTGATGCGCCTGCTGGGCATCCCCTGTCGTGTGGTCACCAACTTCTCGTCAGCCCACGACAACAACGCCAATCTGATCATCGACGAGTACCACGCCGACTACGGAGTCGCACCCAAAGCATCCCATGACAGCATTTGGTGAGAGGATACAAAAACATTTACTTAACATCAACACACTGCACGACACGTTGAAGAAAACGTATCCAGAGTGAACAACAAGGTCCTATGAAAAGTGTATGGCCCCAATAACGTCAAAGCAGCAATCCATGTGTACGTTCCAGGGTTGATGAACGCATTAGTATATGCTTTTTTTTTTTACCTTTTCTTGATATATGATTTTCGTCAACATAAAGTTGATAACTTACACCTCCACCCTTCAAAGACTGTAATTACAATATTTATAAATACAAATGCATTCTTTTTCTTTCTTCTTTTCTTTAGCATCTATGATCATTTTTTGCATCAATTTACGAACACCCAGTTATATTTAAACTTGTGTAGTTTGTATTATAACATTTTATGGTCTGTAACATTTGTAAATATGTACATTGACATTTAATTTAATTTAATCTCAGTGCTTTACCATGCAGTGCCTTGTCATTGCTGCTACCTCTGCTTTTATCACTGCTTTTATTTATTTGTGTCTAACTCTAGTAAGCGATCCAAACAAAATGTCCTCATACCAAAGTATGATGACAATAAAGAGATTATGATTCTTATTGTATTTCACTATCGCCTAGCCCTAATATAACTGTTACTTAATGTCTTAGGAACTACCACGTGTGGGTGGAGGCGTGGATGAGGCGCCCTGATCTTTCAGAGGACGGAGCATTTGACGGTTGGCAGGTTGTGGATCCAACACCACAGGAGAAGAGCGATGGTACGGATGTTACACTTTATAAACTACAGTTCATGCTGATTACTTTCTTAGTTACAAAATAATACAGCATTCATCCTTTGGAGTCTATAGTTTTGCTCAGAAGAACTTCCATATTTATTGTGCTCTAGATGAAAGTTTGACTAAAATCATAAAATGATGATTGATCATTTATATTCCCAACAAATCCCTTGTAATTATGGCTAGTCGTTATTTTAATATTTCGCTGTTGAAATATGCAATAGACAGGTAGAAAGACAATCACTATAAAAAATATTATTTTATTATAATGCATGAAAAACAACATTACAGACCAAGTAATAAACTGCACAGGTAACTGCTCATGTATCATGAGAGAAGGTTATTTCATTAATAATAATCCAAACTTTAAAATAAAGTATCCTTTAGTTTCCTTCAAACAAATAAATAAATGTCTGAGATAAGGGCCAATTTTCTTACACTCCTTAAAATCTAGAAGGCCTCGCGACCCTAACCCTACTCTATTACTATTTATATTTTACATGTTACACTTGATTCTATGTTTGCACGGTTTATTGCATGTTTTCCTTATTTTAATAGGTTCCAAAAGAGGAGGATCTTTTTATATATTATTAATCCCCCGTTTCTTATTTAAACATTGTTTATATTATTTTATTCATATTTGAGTTATTACTTTTTATTTTTATTTATTTGAAATGGATGTTGGAGCCTCCCGCAGAGAAACACCCTGGAACAATCCCTTTAATAAAGTATTTCTAAACATCATCCAAGGCGTGTCCCATGTCTCACCTGCACCACCTAGACCTCGGCCTGGGTTTTAAACACTTTTAGGCCCCGGCTCCACGAGGACAAATACGGCAAAACGCATCGGAGTAACGCAAATGCAACCGCAAAAAACCTTCCGTCCCCACGCAATATACACCGGATTGTGTCAAGCTCCACGAGACGGCTCCGTTTGCATCCAAACGCTGGAAAAGCTGCAGTACATATGCCGAACCTGTACGTGGCGCTGTAACTTCCTCCACAAAAGCAGCAACTTCCTCCACAAAAGCAGCGAAGAAGAATGGTTGTCATGGCTGCACTTCTGTGTATTCTCCGCGGTGGGGGCCGACAGAACCGGGCAGAGTTTTTCGCCGGTCAGCGTGTGTTAAAGTTTAAATCTTCCGGACAAAATGATAAAAGTGCCGGTCAAAGGTCTTCATTGTTATTTATTGAGCTTTAAAACAAATGAATAACGACGATGTAATGATATATAATCATCAAATACACTGAGCCTGTCTCTTTTTCCTCTCTTCTGACAGCGTCAGTGTCTGTCTCATGCAGCAGCTGATCCTGTAATGAGTGACCCGACAGTAAAAATGAACATATTTATAACTAGTTTAGGTAGTTTGAGAGGTAATTAAAATAGCTAAGGGTGATGATCTGACTTGAAGTGTGTGTTTTGCTCCCGCTGCATCACAGCGGCAGGAGCTGCGTGTCTCCGTCCTGTCAGATTAGACTTCACTCGCGTTTATGTCCATATCGAGATAAAGATAAATAATCTGAATTCAAGGAGGAGCTCCTGTAGATGTTGCACAAAGAACTGTAGCATGGTCAGTAGCGACTGGAGCACGATAGCAACCCTGCGGGGGAGAGGCGGGGCTATGAAAACGAATGACCGTATAGGCGACTCCACGGCCCCGTTGGACCCCCCAGAGCGCTCCGTTCCCAGATCTATCCACCTTTGGACCCGTTGTCGTTTGCGGGGTCTGTTTTCTACGTTTCCCTTACGGCGTCGTCGAGCTTAGAGGGCTATACGCATGAGAAATATGCGGATTCAACCCGTTTTCGTCCTCGTGGAGCCGGGGCCTTAGGGACACTTGGTTGACTTTACTTTAAAATATTTTCCTTCCCCGTGTGCCTACTAACCCGTGTGCATTTTATACTTTACATTTGACATATTTTATATATTTTATACTTTATATATTATATTTTATAGTTCTATATATTATATTTGATATATTGTATATGTTATGTTATCTTGTATTATTTGGGTTGATGTGATTTTTTTACCAGCCCTTTTTTTTAACACTAGAACCGCCAGAGGTCGCTGTATACCTAAAACCGCCAACGGGTCACATTTACCCGCTATTGATTTTCAAGGTACAATGTTCTTTTATTTATCATACAGAACAGTGAGTTTTGATCGCACAGGGATGAAACGTATACCAATAGAATCTGTGGACTCTCAGCTTTTCATATGATATCGTTTGTGCAGATACCATGAAGTATAAAATATCACTACCAGTGCTGATTTAAACGCTTGGTGTTAGACTTGTGTTTTGTTTAGGTACAAATCTCTCTGCTCTCTCTCCATAACTATCTATCGATCTATCTATCTGTCTATCTCTCTATCTCTCTCTCTATATCTCTCTCTATCTATCTATCAATCTATCTATCTATCTCTCTCTCAATCTATCTCTCTATCTATAAGGAACCGCAGTAGACAAAAGACGTTGCTATAGCAACACGTTATGTTTACGCTGCATTTTCTATGAGGTAAATATTACCCGCTGGCGGATATAGGTATAAATGGCATTTTTTTGGGCGATTTTTTCAATCTGACTTCATATTGACCATTAACAACAGAGGGTGCTACATAACACACTTTCAGGAAAAGTCAAGGACTGGGAAACTTGAATATTTTATTGAAAAAAAGTTACATACAATCAAAAAACAGCTGCGGGTAAAATTGACCCGTTGGCGGTTCTAGTGTTGCACTGATTTTACAAAGCACTTTTATGTATTTATTTATCATTTACCATTTAATACTAATCTTACCTGCATGCCGATTTTAAACAAAGTCAACCTCGGTCCTTTTAGCCAGATGTGTTTAGCTTACTTACCAGGTCTTTTACCAGATGTTGTGGGACGCAGCCTCGGACACACCACCGGGGGATGAGGTTTTAACCCCGCCGCACACTCTGTGCTTCAGCCGCTGCTCTCTTTTATCCCTTTATTTGCATTTTCTTTATTTTATTTCATTTCATTTTTTAACACAGACCAAACATGGCTTTTATAAACTTGTATTGGTTTTATTACAGGTTTTTTAAAAAAAAGTTTTTTAACAACTTTATTTTTCAGTTTTTCACAAATACAGTATGTCCAATATTTATGACAAAAAGTTGCAAACCCCCCAAATCCCACCCCCCTCCCCCTCCAGGTGGTATCCCCCAGTGAATAGACAAACATACGACAAAAATAAATGAATTGTCATAGAAATCAAATATAAAAAATATATAAATACAGGTAAAATAAATGAAAAAAAAAAAAATAGAAATAGACCAAAATAAACACATACAACAAAAATAATGACGATAGACAGTATACGAGTAAATAATCAGATATAAAACATCACACACATAACCCAAACAAACATTTTAGTTTATGCTATTCTTATTGCCAGTCTTCTAAACCCTTAGTGTGACAAGGTACGTAACAACTTCAAGCCCACAACTAAGGACCCCAGAGTGTCCAGGTCAATAGTCAAAGAAAAATGCACAGTGAATCAGGTGAGGGAAAGGCCTCTAACATGGGTAATAAATAGCGACCAAGTTTTGTTGTATTTGTTAACTAAACCGCGCACTGCAATTTTTCCAAGTCTAACCCAAGCATCACTTCCCTGATCCAATGAATATAGGAAGGGGGATTTTTTCCTTTCCAATTTAGCAGTATGAGACGGCGGGCATGCAACGACGCATAGGCAACCGCATTTTTGTGGAGGGAGGAGAACCCTAGTCCAGTGTCAACAGTTCCAAAAATAGCTGTTTGAGGGTTAGGAGATAGTATCGTGCCAGATATTGCAGAAAGTGACCGAAACACAGAAGCCCAGAAACTGCTTAATGACGGACATGACCTGAACATATGCCCCAGGGAGACAGGGGAATAATGACACCTGGGACAGGTTGGAGCGACACTGGGAAAGATCTTAGCTAGTCTGTCGTTGGAGTAATGTAGTCGGTGTACTACCTTAAATTGGATTAATCCATGTCTAATACAGAAAGAAGAGGTGTGTATACGTGAAACAATGCTTTCCCAGGCTTCCTCTGAAATAGAATCACCAATATCTCCTTCCCATGCTTTTTTAATTTTGTCCCATGTGGGAGGGCAGTTATTCAGAATCAATGTATATATTTTGGACACAGCCCCTTTATTAAATGGATTCACATTAAGAACCGAGTGAGCTAGATCTTTAGAGGGTGGACACGGATATCCTGGAAAATGTTTTGACGCAAAAGACCGAGCCTGGAGATATCTAAAAAAGTGAGATTTTGGTATGTTGTGATCCCTACACAAGTGTGTAAAGGATGCAAAACTGTCGTCACTAAAAAGATCTTGAAAAAAGACCAAGCCACTTCTATGCCAAACAGCAAATGCCATGTCCAAACGGGATGGTGTAAAAAGGTGATTGGACATTATTGGCGAGAAACTGCATATGCTTTTCAGATTCATATGTTTCCTAAATTGACCACAGATCTTAATTGAGTTTTGGACCACTAAGTTTGAGTTAAACTCACTTACTTTAACATTCAATGGAAGGGGGGCAGTTAAAAATGAGATTGGGGAAATTGGGAGTGTGGACTCCAACTCCATTGTAGCCCATATTGGGCCCTCCTTGTCTGCAAATGTGGTAATCCAGTATGTGAGTTTAGCAATGTTAGCTGCCCAGTAATAAAATAGGAAATTAGGTAGACCCAAACCACCTTCAGATTTGACCCTCTCCAGATTTGCCTTCTTTGTGCGTGCAGGCTTCTTATTCTATATAAACGCAGAGATAAGGCTGTCTAGTTGGGCAAAAAAGGATTTTGGGATGAAAATCGGAATCATCTGAAACAGGATTAGGATGTTTTGCCCGCCACGGGTCAGATAGGCCACAGGAGCGCAGGAAGGAGTTTATCGCAGATGTTGACAGGGTACTATTAGGTCTAGGGTTGGATCTGTCAAGGTGGGCATGGTGAACATGGTGGGCAGTTAAAATCACCACCCAATACCAATGTATAGGTATTGAGGTCAGGGAGAGCTGAAAAGAAGTTTATGAAAAACTGTGAGTCATCCCAATTCGGTCCATAGATGTTAGCCAATATTAAAGGAGTATTAAACAACCTGCCAACTGCAACAATATATCTACCGTTGGGATCAGATATTATTTCAGAGAGTTCAAAAGGTATCCCCTTTCTAATTAAAATTGCTGTGCCCCTGGTTTTGTAATCAAAACGTGAATGATACACTTGTCCAATCCAACTGCATCTTAGTCTCTTTTGGGAGTTAATATTCAGATGTGTTTCCTGCAGAAACATCACATCCGGCTTCAATGATTTTAAATGGGCAAATATTTTTCTCTGTTTCACCATGTTATTTAGGCCTTTGACATTCCAGCTGATGAAAGAGAATGCACCTTGTTGTTTGTCTACAGCATCAGGAGCCATAACTCTGCCACTGGATACATGGTCTGGACTTGAAAGCTGGCAAAATCTGAACACATATGTGCAATCTTGGGTTAAGGCATGAAACAATAGAAAAACAAAAAAATACCATAAAACCGACAAAAGCTAAAAAGGTAACAAATAAACTCTTACCATCCTGGATCCCTGGGCTGGTCTTCTTAAAACCTGAGACTGCCCTACAAACACTCATCCTACTCTTAGGCATATAACACGTCAAGACTAGCCTAAACTCTCAACTGAACTGTGCAAGGGCAGAACAATATGAATTTAAATTAAACATGGCCCCTCTCATAGCACCGACATTGCTGCACTTATGTGGTCATAACTTAAAACAGCCTTAAATACCTACAGTTGGGAGATACAAACAGCTATAACTTAAGAAAATCTGCATTGTTGTCATTTCCCTGACTCATCATTGTCCATAGTCCACACATAAAGCGCAACCAACTGTAGTGTAATTAACAGTCAAACATTTAGTCACTGTGACACAGGCTGTGACATTATCCTGCAGCTCCAACAGTACCTGTCATGGCCCCAATATTGATTATCACTCTCCCTCCGGGTCCCGCGGGTGCAAATCCGTCTCAATGTAGTGCTTTGCCTTGGTTGGGTCTTCAAATGACTTTTGCTCACCAGCTGAGGTTGTGATTTTAAGTGTGGCTGGATACACAAGACCATACTTCACACCAGGGCATCTGCGCAGCAGCCCCCGGACCTCAGTAAAGGCCGCCCTCCTTTTCCTCACAGAGAGCGTGTAGTCCGGGTAGATGTAGAAACGCTTTCCGTTGTGGAAGATGGGCCCCGCTCCCATGGCTTTCCGTATAATATCAGCTTTCTCCTGAAAGTAGTGGAATTTAATGATGATCGGCCTCGGGGCATCCCCATCAGCTGGTTTCGGCTGTAAGCCCCGATGTGCACGGTCAAGCGTCGGTGTGTAGTCCAGTCTCAGAGCATCCTGCAGTAGTTGAGCTATGGCTTTCTCTGGTCGAATATTCCCAGCCCCTTCCGCCACACCGATTAGTCGACAATTATCTCTCCGTTGTCGAGACTCTAGATCTTCGGTTTTGTCCACCAACCTGTTTACTTGTGAGGACAGCGTAGTAACTTTAGCCTCGAGTTCCACTACCCGGTTAGCATAGCAATTAGCCCCCTCCTCAAGGTCTTCAATGCGCGTTACGAAAGTTGCGTTCTCCTTCTTAACATCTTCAACAACCTTAGCAAACTCTGTGCGCACATTGCAGATTTCTGATCTTAAGTCCCTCGACAAGTTGTCTATTTTGGTGTGCAATTCACCTACAGCCGCCGTCACCGTTGAGTCGATCTTAGTTAGCACACACTGCTCAGTCTGCTTTAGGGCGATCATGATTGTCTGTGTATCCGACAGCGGCTCCGCCGACCCGGCCGTGACTTTCTCAGGCGAGTCCGTGGCGTTTGGGCCTGGCTTCGATCTTTGGCTCTTCGGCATTTTTTGAGAGTGTTATGTACAACCAAATCAAAACACGGTCACTTTTAGATAGCTGAACACTTTAGAGATACATTTACCCCACGGGAGCGAGAAAAGAGGCGAAAATAACTTTTTAAATGTTCTTTCCAAGCAGAGCTCAGAAAACTGCATCCTCACATGTCGCTGCTCCTACGTCACCCCCTATTACAGGTTTTTAAACAAAAATACTTACCCGAGAGCCTGTGCACCGTGCTCCCCAAAACCCTAACCCTATCTAGCCCTGTAGATCCAATTAACCTCATTACAATTATGACTTTTTCAGATTTAAGTTAAACTGAAAAAACTGAAACGTTGAATTGAATCATTAATGTATTATGTCAACAGATTTCACCTAACTTTATTAAGTTAGTTGAAAGCCATAATATTAAGTTTAAATATACTATATTAGGTTCAACTTAATATTATTGCTTTCAACGAACCTAATACAGTTATGTGAACGTTGATGACATATTACGCATAATCAAAGTTAAAAAAATGTCAATGTAGGGACAGGTTTAGGAGGACTCACAATTACAGATGTGAGAGTTCTGGCTTTAGGTTTAGGCAAACTTACGGGCCGGCTTTTTAACGTCAAAAATGACCACCAGAAAAATAATACAACCACCACTTGGCATCAAAGTGAGACATTTCAAAATCTTTCAGAAAGCGGTTTTAAGTGACGTAAACACTCCTGGAATGTTTTTTTATTTAATTATTTTTCTCCTCCTGCAGGTATTTTCTGCTGTGGTCCCGCCCCGGTGAAAGCCATCCTAAAAGGAGAGACAGACCTTAAATATGACATCCCATTTGTCTTCGCCGAGGTCAACGCCGACTGCATTGACTGGCTGGTCAGTGAGCCTCACACACACAGTACACAGTGTAGCTGGTATTTCAAAAACCAAAAAAACAGAAAACTAACTCGAAATCAAACTGCCATAGAGGCATCGGGTAGCAGTCCATTGTCCAGGCAAGATTGTAGTGTGTTCGGTTTATTTCCCTTAGGTTTCAAAGATCAAACAATAAGGCAATGGCTTTGAGTGCCTCTATTTCCCTGGTGAAAAACCATATGTACTACTATGGGTAATAACTTAATTAATGACACTAAATAATGATTAATTTGCTATATACAAAACAGCATGAAAATAAATGTTGAACTATTAAATATGACAAATCAGCGTTCACGGGAAAACTAAAACACTGACATTAATTAAATGTATTATGTCAACAAATTGACAACAAAATGGAAAGCAATAATATTAAGTTGAATATTCTCTTAATTTAAACTTAATGTTATTGCTTTCAACTAACCTAATACAGTTATGTGAAATCTGTTGACATAATACATTTACAAGTCAACGTTTCACTATTTTCAGTGCAGACACACACCGCTAAATGGTTTCAAAGACATTTTTTACTGATTTTGTGTAATTCATTGTTTCTTTGTGTTGCTACTGTTTGTGTGTCCTATCAGGTTAAGGCTGATGGCTCCAAATTGAATATTTTCTCTGACACTGCAAGGGTGGGTCACAATATCTCCACCAAGTCTGTCGGCTCCAAGAAGAGGTTGGACATCACCGACAGTTACAAATACAGAGAGGGTGAGTTCGCCTGAAGAACACATAAACAGCCAGGGATGAAGAGTAATTATCTAGAGCAGGGGTTCCCAACCTTTATTGTGCCAAGGACCGGCAGATACATTAAAAAAAAAATCGCGGACCGGTTGTCAATTTTAACTGATTTTAATATTTACTCACCAGCAGGTGGCAACAGAGGCTAATTGTATTTAACAGCCTGAACAAATACCAATATGCATCCAAAACATATTAACGTTTAAAACCAGGATACAATTCAAACGAAAAATTAGGACCGCTTTACAAATATTAATATAATATATAATATAATATAGCCTAATATAGGCCTAGGTGGCAACAGTGGCTAATTGTATGTAACAGCCTGAACAAATAATAGAACAATATGCATCCAAAACATATTAACAAAGTTTAAAACCAGGATACAATTAAAACAAATTAGGACCACTGATATAACTGAAATGTCAGTGAGACCCCTGGGCTTGTTTGCCAGCCATAATAACGTCATACCGGGGCGTGATGGTTGACAATGAAATGCACAGGGTATTCCTCACGTCCAGTCTGCTTCTAAGTCTGGTCTTAGTGGCCGTCATGGCAGAAAAACCTGCCTCGCACAGATATGACGTTGGGAACGGGAGCAGTGTCTTCAGAGCAAGCGTGCCGATCTCTTTGTATTCTCCCGACGCTTTGATCCAGAAGGATGTCAACGATGTTGAATTAAAGAGTGTTTTCAGTCCTCCGTCATTCATTAGCTCGATCAGCTGATCGTCTTGTTGCGATGGGAGCTGGTCTCGTCCATCGTCATTTAGAAATGGATCACGCATCCATCCTTTGCCATTCCTCGGGTCCTTTGCAGATGGAAAATAGCGTTCAAACGCATCAGACAGTGATAGCAGGTGGCTGTGTATCAACTCGCCAAGTCCCTCGGCTTCTTCCGAAAAACTGGATAAGTTGCTGAACATGTCAAAAACACCCTGGTTGACGCGATGTGCCCAGGTTCCCAACTTGGCTTTGAATCCGGCGACTTTGTCTGCGAGCCTGAATGTGTCAGCCATCCTCCCCTGCATTGTCAGATTTAATTGGTTCAAAGCCATAAAAATGTCACTCAAGTAGGCTAGTTTTGCGAGCCAGCTCTTGTCACTAAAGTGCGCGGCTAAAGGTGACTGCTTGTCAGAGAGGAATTTCTGTAATTGCTCTCTTAACTCGAACACTCTCGTCAGGGCTTTCCCCTTCGACAGCCACCTCACCTCTGTATGTAGAAGAAGGCGTCTGTGATCAGCATCCATGTCCTCGCACAATAATTCAAACACCCTCGAATTCAGGGCATGGGCTTTGATGTGGTTAATGACCCTTATTGCATCATTCAGGACCGTGTGCAGTTCAGGGGACATTTTCTTGCTTGCCAGCATCTCACGGTGTATCATGCAGTGAGTTGCCTCGCATTCCGGTGCCACTTCTTTCACCCTGGCAGTGAACCCCGACAACCGGCCGGTCATCGCAGCAGCCCCATCAGTGCAGACCCCGACACAAAACGCCCAATCCAGTCTGCCTGCAATGTATTCATTCACCACTCTGAATATTTCGGAGGCGGTGGTTGAGCTTGGAAGTGAAAGACAACAGAGCCAATCTTCCTCCACCTCGTCTTGATGCACATAGCGCACATAAACTAACACAACTGCCTTATTTTCCACATCAGTGGATTCGTCCACTTGAATTGCGTACCATTGAGATGCTTTTATTCTGTCCAACAATTGCCCTTCAATATCCTCGGCAATATCATCGATCCTCCTGGCAACAGTATTGTCCGAGAGTGGAACATGTCCTACCATCCCAGCTGCTTTTTCTCCTAAAAGTTCACGGCAGATGTCTTTGGCAGCGGGCAGTATCAGCTCCTCTCCTATTGTAAAGGGCTTTTTAGCTTTGGCTATTCGGTGAGCAACCAGATATGAAGCCCTTGTTGCAGCGACGCTCGTTGACGTTGTGGACTTTAACACTTGCTTCTGCCCATCCAACTCGCGTTTTTTCCTTTCAAAAAACTCAACTGGTTTGTCAATCAGAAAAGGATGTTTGGTTGACAAGTGCCGTTGAAGTTTCGATGGCTTCATTGCTTCATTACAAAGCATTTCGGCACACACAACACACAATGGTTTTGGCGCCAACGAATCGCCCGTTGCAACAAATCCATATTTGATATACGAGGAATCGTATTTGCGATTAAAGCTCGTTTTTTTCTTTTTGGTAGCTTTTTCGGGTTGTGCCTCACCATCTCTTTTAGTAGAATAGCCCGCAAAGAAGCGGTTCATGGAAGTTTGCTGAGGTCCACTCATCTCTGCACCTGCGCTCACCTCTACACTCACTGACATCAGCACCCTGACACTGACAGCGCTGTCCAGTGACAGTCCGGTCGGGTGCTGGTGTCCGGAATAGTTCGCTTGACGGATCATTAGTTCCGGCGGTGTCAAGCGATCACAGAGCTGCCGGTGCTCTCCGACAGCATTTAGCACTACATCGAGATTAAGATTAAACTAATTTATTTTGGGAACACCCACATATACATTATGGAGTTGGCCAGATGTGTGTAAATTACTGTTCATGGTCATTTGAAAACAAATGCCGTTGTTGGACACACACAAACACACCGAACATACACACACACACACAGCGGAGCTGAGCAGAGCGCAGAGCACACACACATGCACACGCACATGCACACGCACACACACACACACACACACACACACACACACACACATCATGCGCCTTTGTGACCGTATTGACCGTATTTCCTTCATACAACAAGTAATAGGGGGAATAATCGGGCCGTTCGATGTGTGTGTGTAGAGGTGTGTGTGGTTGAAACGTAGCAGCCTGCCTTGCAGTGGTGAACACAGTGAAGGCGCTGTGTACGCGCTGGTGCTGCACTTCTCAGAGGCTGCCTCCTGATGCTGCAAGTGAAGGAGGTTTTACAACAAAAAAAAAATAGCTCCACAACACCCCTGGCCGCAATGTCCTTAAAATGAAGTCCGAGTTTAAAATATATCTCAAATAATGTATGCACTGCCATTTCCCCACATAAACATAACAGTCTGCGATGAAACGGTTGTCTCCTGTGTGCTCCACTTCCTATTGGCGCACCGGTAACTTTCTCTGCGCACGAGAGGCTGAGACCTTATGCTAACCAATTTAGATTTATTTTGTATGTTTTGGATGAAATAATATGACTGGTATAGGTGCGAAAATTTAAAAGAATTTTTTTTTTTTTTTAATAAAATATTTATATATATTTATATTTCTGCAAATATTACGATAAACTCACAGCTATTTCGCGGCCCAGCAGTAACACCTCCGCGGCCCGGTACCGGTCCGCGGACCGGGGGTTGGGAACCCCTGATCTAGAGATACTCAAGTTTTGAGGTACTTGTACTTCACTCCAATATTCCCATCTCCTCCTACTTTATACTTCCAGTTCGCCACAATTCAGAGAGAAATATTATCCTTTTAGGTCCACTAAATGTTTTCATGACTAAAGTTACTTTAACGGTTCAGATTAATAATACAAAATATAATCAACAAATAATGTGTTATGTGCTAATAAAGGTAAATCTGTTTTGATCCCTAACGGAAATTCACAAGCTACTTGGCAGCATTATAGTAAAAAAAAGAAGCTTATATATAAAAAGCAATATATATGATACCATTATTTTGTATATCTTTTTCTGTAATAGGCCAGTGCAAAAATAACTTTATGTAGCCTTCTTTTGATGCTAATATTTTTATACTTTTAAATAAGGGAATGTTTTTATTGCAGGACTTTAACTCATATTTCTACTTTTCCCCCTCTGTAAACAGCCGTAGGTATCTCTGGAAATTGATTTTGAAACTATTCCTGTCAATTTACAGGAACAGAGAAGGAGAGGGAGGTCTTTGATTACGCCCAATCCGAAATGGATGATGATGAGGAAAAGGATGAGGATGAGGATGAGATTGAGGAGGGCGAGGACGATGATGAGATGGAGGACAACGTGGCTGTGGAAGAGACAGATGACGCTATCCCGAGTGATGAGGAGGAAGATGATGAGAGTGAAGAGGAGGAGGAGAACGAAGCTGGGAATGAGACCTCAGATGCAGAAATACCGATCTGCATACCTCCACCTCCGCCTGTGACCATGCAGTTTGAAGAGGTGCGTCACAGAAACTCCCTTAAAGGGGACCTATCATGCAAAATGCACATTTGTATGTCTTTTATACATGAATATGTGTCCCCGGTGTGTCAGGGAACTCACAAAGTGTCAGAAAACACAACCCTCTCTCTTTTCCTCCGTACCCAAATCTCTAAAAACGGGGCTGCAACGGAGTTGATCCAGATTTGCTGCCAATATAACGTAATATCGGAAATCTGGGCTGGCTTTACACCCAAGGCCCTATCAGAAACGTCACTATCAGAAACAATGCGCTACGTGTTTTGGAAGTAATACGGTCTTTGTTTACATTAGCAAGCATCGCTAGCACTCAGAGCTAACCTATGAGGGGCCGTACAGGCCGTAATTCATACTGGTCCTCTCACGCACATACATTCTCCTTTTACATACATATATTTTCACTCTTACACACATATATTCTCCTTTTACATACATATATTTTCACTCTTACATACATATATTCTCCTTTTACATACATACATTTTCACTCTTACATACATACATTCTCCTTTTACATACATACATTTTCACTCTTACACACATATATATTTACACTCACACATTCATACATTCTGCTCTCATATTATCATATTTCAATGCACACATTCATACATTGTCACTCACACATTTATACGTTTTTCACTCACACATTTTTACATTTTGTTCTCATATTCATATATTTTAATGCTCATATTTATACATTTTGCTCTCATGCACATTCATTCAATGTTTACATTTAATATTATAAATAATATATGCATGTATGAAGACAATATATGTATGCAAGAGAAGAATGTATGTATGTATGAAGACAATATATGTATGCAAGAGAAGAATACATGTATGTGTGAGAGAAAGTATAGTGGAAACGGAAGGAGTATGGTTGAAACGGAAGGCAGGTCATTATCGCGCTGTGATTGGCTCAGAAGGTCGAGCGGGGCGGGCTCATGTTCAGAACTTCTGATTCAAATCAACATGATGGAGGGAGATTAATCCGTGTATCTACGGACCATTTGTTTTTCTTTATTAAACAAGTAAACGGAAGAGTGTCTGTGAGGCGTTTTTGCTTTTTGTTTTTTACTTTACTAAATGGTCTAATGGTCATTGTAGCGGGGGAGGGGGGGCCGCGAAACTCGCGGAAGTGATTTCAAAACAAAAGCACTCGTTTGCTTGGAACGTTGATTATAAACGAGGGGAAACAAGGTGAATTTAGCGATCACAACGAAAACGGCCAAGACACACATTGAGCCCAGAAAATGAATGTTATTAAGGACTGTAATGTAAATATAATAAGTCTATGTCTTAAATGGACAACATTGTTAGGAGATTTAAACTATACAGCGATTCTGCACTGCGGTCACTCAGCCGTCTCTCCACGTTGTTTTTTCAAATCAGCTGCTCTTCATTTTTTTTTTACAAATATGTTTTACCACAAGTTCTTAATAAAACTGACACTGTTGGACTCGGTATTAGTTTGTCTGCTACTAACAATACATTGAAGTACTTTTACTGTGTATGTTTTGAGAAATACCCTGTCAAAGTCCCCTCCTGAGAACAAAAGCAAGCCACTTCTGCTAAGTTTGATGAGGGAATTATTTTTTGTTGTCATTAGTTCTTCGTGAGATTGATCCTGTTGGACTCAGTACTAGTGAAACCCCCAAGGTTCAAGGTTCAAGGTTCAAGGTTCTTTATTGTCAATCTGACATAGCTACAGAGTAATTATGCAGTTGAAAATCTTATGTCACAGGCTTCTCCAACAATGCAACATAATAACATAACATAATAACACAAGTACTATGAAGTACTTTTACTGTGTAGTTACTTTATAAACTCTGAATCTTGTGGTGCTTGAAGAAATACAGACTGGTTAAGCCGGCCAGGTTATATATATGCCCTTTTTTGCAATATTTATTAAAATGTCACTAGTTATTTAAACAAACCACTATCTGAGGATAATACAAGCAACCATAAAACGCCCTTTATCTCGAGAGCCATTGAAGCCCATGAAGAATTTATCCTTCCACAAATCTTTTCATCTGCTGTATTAATAAAGTTGCCACGTGTTTTCAAATTCAAGTTAAGGCACTATCTGTGCAGAACATGAACCTTTTAACTGCCAGACCAAGAAAAAAGCTATGGAACAATTATTTGTTTGCATTTTTTTATCAAATGGGCCACAACTAACCACAAACACATTTCTTTTTTTTTGACTGACCACACAGTTTTGTTTTTTTGAGCCAGACTACCAACTGGTCGAGCTGGCCTTCTATGGTAAAAGTGCATTTTCAACAATCATCATACAGTACAGTATTTGTATGCATCAAACTCAAATAAAATTAGCAATATATAGATATATTCATAAAAGAAAATAAATTATAATTGTAAAAAAGGAAAAAAGTAATGTTAAGTGTTTTTCATAATAAAAAAAAGACTTGCTCATCTAGATGTTGAATTGGCCTAACAAGAAACCACTGGCCTAATTCCTGTGTTGGCCTAACTTGCTCATCTGTGTGCAACTTCGGGCTGAATGCCATGCATGAAAGCTGCTTTATGAATTATTATCACTCTTTCACTCTGAGAATCATAAGGCAGTACTAGATGTAGTAATATTACCACAAATCTAGCCATTTATTTACCATATTTTATTGAAAAACATCTCTGAAACTCTGAAAAAGTCATATTGCTAGTTTACCATAAAAGGCCAATTCGACCGGTTGGTTGAGCATATTTTCAAAAAAATAATTACACCCTTGTTAAAACTTTTTTTGTGCATCAAGTTATCTGATTATGTTCACTCAGTGCTCTGACACTAAAATATGTCAAAAATGACATGGTTACCTTACAAAAGTTGACCAAAAAGAGTGATTTCGTCAGCAGTGATTTTTAGCATGCCAACTTTCTCAGTTGAAGCCATAGACTGTATCTATAAATACAAGTTGAAGCTAGCTGAAGGGCTTTCTATTCGAACCACAGTGACATCTAGAGGTTGTTTTGTGCATAACATGTCAACCAAATTGTAGAGCTGGCTGAATCAGATGGAGTAAAACTTTTTTTATAAGATATCAAGACACAAAATGAGCTCTACCAAATGGTGGCGCTGGCTGTTAAAGGGTTACAAATATTCTTCATTTGCAGTATTTTATTTTATAAGTGTTCAGAAAGACTGCATCAATGATATGCTATATATATATATATATATATATATATATATATATATATATTTATATATATATATATATAATATGAATATTTGTATTAACTTCAACCAAAGTCAATTTAAATAGCGGGCAAAAATGGGTTAATTGCCATGGATGTGGTGTTTGATATAGTTTACGTTCAATTTCAACTATTTTAGGCAGAAAAACGTCTATTGACTACACGCTTTTTAATAATTTACTATTTAGAAAGGTTTTTGTGAGAAATCATTTCAAAAGTAAACTTTTTTTTCCTTTTGTATTTAAATTTGAAATGTTTGCACCAAACATTATTAATTTATACATTTTTATCAATTGTTTAAAATTATGAATCCATTTATTTTATTGTATTTCCTTGAGGCTGGGGAAGATATCCAGCATGTAGTTCAACATGCAAATGTTCTAATCAGGGTTCATACACTTTTTCACCAATGCTTCTCCATGACTTCTCCATGACCTATACCTAATTTTCCATGACCAAAAACAATACTCTGTCTCAGCGGTACCACTGAAAATGGTTTATTTTAACATGGAACAGGAAAATAGGGTCTGAAAACAGGTAGGCTTACTAGCTTCTACAGGCTAAAGCAACTAAAATCTCTCACCAGCAAAATACCTCGTCAGTTAAATGCCATTTTACGTTTCATTACTATACGATACAGTCATTATTATCATTATAGTATTACTATTTTGGCGATTAGATCAAATATAAATTATATTTGATGCAATTTTAGTCACATTTCCATGACTTTTCCAAAACTTTGGGGAAAATATTGTTTTCCATAACTTTTCCAGGGCCTGGAATTAGCATTTTGAATTTCCATGACTTTTCCAGGTTTTTAACCTCTTAAGCCCTGAGCCTGTTTTTCAGGTCTCAGGCTCGAGAATGACATTCCCAGAACAAATGACCATATCTTCCCTTCTAAAAGGGTTAAATTAATAATCTTTTTTCTCAAAGTAATGATAAACCTGTGAGTTGGATGTAGACAAGTCAGAATCAATATAGATGTTTTTTATTTTAATGAAAATTCAGATTTTACATAGTAAAAAACTGTAAATTATAGTGTCCGTCCAAAAATTCTTTTTTACTTATAGTGAAAACTACCCTTGGATGATGGGTTAGTAGACTAAAAGCTTTAGGAATCCAAAGTACAACATATAATAAGTACCCTGTATCAAGATTGATGCAAAACAAGTGAAATTTGACCTTTTTAGAGAGATTTAGCCAAAAAAAAACCCACTTCTGGGGTCATTTGGGTGGATTTGACCTATCTCTGGCCCCCCTTGCTCGATTTTGATGAATGAAATCTCTTTATAACCGCTAGAGCCAATGGAATCGAGGGAAAGTTATATACACACCAACACGTTAACAAATAAGGAGTGAGAGTGACGCGTTACCAAAACCGGAAGCTGCATACACTCTGGTGGCTACCATTAGCAGCTAACTTTTCCGCTCCGATTCTTACATAAAAAATGGAATTATGGATTATAAATAATTTCTTCAAAGGCACAGGTACATTATCAACCTATGGATCAACAGTTGTAGCCTCTTTTTTTTTCGTTTTAATGCCATTGAACACGTCTTTTGACCTAATTGACAGCTACGGTGAGACGATCTGCCGTAAAAGCTCCGTAAAGGTACGTGTTGTGATGTCTGTGTTTGCTTCCCCTGTCGCAAGTTCGGATCGCTCAGTGATGATACTATACCTAAATAATCAGTGGAGTCTCAGCTTTAATCGGCTATATTGTATGTGCAGCTACGATAAGTACTAAGGGTATCTTTATCTTGAATTATGTGCCGCAGTGCGTTAGAATTGTTTCGCTCAGGGGTCACTTAGACGCTTCTTATGAGACTTGTGTTTTGTTTTGGTAAAAATGGTTCATATCTTCAGTTAGCTGAGACTCTTCCCGTTAATCTGGTGCTACACATTAATAGTTTCATAAATGTTAAGAAGCCCTGAGACATTATCTCGAAAAAGAAACGGTGGGAGGGGTCCAATGGGGGGACTGCCGTGCTTAAGAGGTTAATGACCATAAGAACCCTGTCTAATACAAGTAAGTATAAGTATAATGGAAAAGTAAATAAAAAAAGTTTCATAGGAGGATGTGGAATTATTTTCTCTCACCGTACACAATCAAACAATCTATAATTTAGCTCTGGCCTTCACTCACAAAAAAACATTTAGTTGAATTGGACACATTTTTCGAAGCTCTGACATGCAATGACTGGGACTGGTGGAAGATCTGCGAGGAATTAACTAGGAGCAGAGAAATAATCATATTTTAAAAGACAGCAGCCAACAAGAGTTACAAGGGTGTGTCACTTTGCTGAAGGATAGACCAGCTGTCCAGGCCAGACTCTAAAGACTTTGCATGGTGTAAAATGCTGCTGCTGCAGTACTAGTGCTGATATCATGTCTACCATCCTCTTAAAATACTCTGTCCAACAATATAAGTCTCATGAAGAAAGGTGTTTTAACGCTTATTCAAAAATAGTAGAGAAACATGCATTCTAGTACTCAGGAGGGGACTTTGACAGAGGATTACTAAAAAAAAAGTACTTCATTTTATTGTTGGTAGCAGTCAAAATAATACCGAGTCCAACAGTGTCAGTTTTATTAAGAACTTGCGGTACAAAATATTTGTAAAAAAAAAATGAAGAGCAGCTGATTTGAAAAAAACAAAGTGGAGAGACGGCTGAGTGACCGCAGTGCAGAATCGCTGTAGCCTATAGTTTAAATCTCCTAACAATGTTGTCCATTTTAGACATAGACTTATTATATTTACATTACAGTCCTTAATAACATTCATTTTCTGGGCTCAATGTGTGTCTTGGCCGTTTTCGTTGTGATCGCTAAATTCACCTTGTTTCCCCTTGTTTATAATAATATCAACGTTCCAAGCAAACGAGTGCTTTTGTTTTGAAATCACTTCCGCGAGTTTCGCGGCCCCCCCTCCCCCTCCCCCCTCCCCCCTCGCTACAATGACCATTAGACCAATTAGTAAGGTAAAAAACAAAAAGCAAAAACGCCTCGCGCCTCCGTTTACTTGTTTAATAAAGAAAAACAAATGGTCCGTAGATACACGGATTAATCTCCCTCCATCATGTTGATTTGAATCAGAAGTTCTGAACATGAGCCCGCCCCGCTCGACCTTCTGAGCCAATCACAGCGCGATAATGACCTGCCTTCCGTTTCAACCATACTCCTTCCGTTTCCACTATACTTTCTCTCACACATACATGTATTCTTCTCTTGCATACATATATTGTCTTCATACATACATACATTCTTCTCTTGCATACATATATTGTCTTCATACATGCATATATTATTTATAATATTAAATGTAAACATTGAATGAATGTGCATGAGAGCAAAATGTATAAATATGAGCATTAAAATATATGAATATGAGAACAAAATGTAAAAATGTGTGAGTGAAAAACGTATAAATGTGTGAGTGACAATGTATGAATGTGTGCATTGAAATATGATAATATGAGAGCAGAATGTATGAATGTGTGAGTGTAAATATATACGTGTGTGAGAGTGAAAATGTATGTATGTAAAAGGAGAATGTATGTATGTAAGAGTGAAAATGTATGTATGTAAAAGGAGAATGTATGTATGTAAGAGTGAAAATGTATGTATGTAAAAGGAGAATGTATGTATGTAAGAGTGAAAATGTATGTATGTAAAAGGAGAATATATGTGTGTAAGAGTGAAAATGTATGTATGTAAAAGGAGAATATATGTGTGTAAGAGTGAAAATATATGTATGTAAAAGGAGAATGTATGTGCGTGAGAGGACCAGTATGAATTACGGCCTGTACGGCCCCTCATACTAACCTGTACTGGAGAGAGTATGTATTAAAAGCTCCATACTGTTTCAGAAATAATCCTTGATGTGGTTCTGAACATGATATGGCGTTTCATCGCTGCAGCATTTAGCTGAGTATCTCAGTAGAATTCTGAGCAGGCACAAGCTCCCCCTCCTCTTTTTTTCCTCCATTTTTTTCTTCTTTTAAATCTACGGACCCAGAATCAGCACTTCTCTAACAGGGCTGAAATAGAGGGGTATGAGGCATGGCTAGAATGGGTGATCTGTTTTGTATTTTGAGCACTTCATGCACATGTTTTTATATATTTGTATATATCTGAGACGTACAATATATGCCTACAAATAGTACAATAGGAGACCTTTAATACCTCTTGGGTTTTCTGTGCACACTGTTAAGCCCCCTTAGACAAGTGTACATTGTGATATTGTGCTATATAAATACAATTTCATTGGTTGATCGATTGTGCGCGTCAGCGATGTGCTCCGGTGCTTCAATAAGTAGCTCCACACTGCAGGTAAATGTCCTTAAAATTAAGTCCAACTTTGAAATGTAACTAAATTAAAGTCTGTACTGTTATTCCCACACATAAACATAACAGTCTGCAGTGAGCTGGTGGTCTCCTGTGCGCTCCACCTCCTCCTGTGCCAACTGCTAGCTTTCTCGTGATCACGAGGAACTAATTATTTCGCACGAGAAACTTTCTCTTGAGCACAAGTACGTTTTTCTTTTTGTCCATGTCCCTTTAGGGCAGGGGTGGGGAACCTTTTTCCTCTCAAGGGCCTTTTCAATTTTTCAACATCCTCCGAGGGCCGTACAAATTATTGACCTCTGCTTAAAAATACAAAAATCACAGCCCATTCATTTGGCCTTTCTTTCATGCTGTGAAAAGAAAAAGCAACCTCTTAATCCAGATATCTTACCATGACTTGCGCATGCACGCACGTGCACGGTTGTGGCATGACCACCAAAACAGAAAGATATGGACACAAGATGTGTGCAAATGTATTTGGTTTCCTATCCATGTGAAGATGATTTAAGTGGGGGGGGGGGCCTAACCTCCTCTAGGGGGGTCCGGGGGGCATGCTCCCCCGGGAAGATTTTTTTTTAAATGTTGAAGTTAAAAGCATCAATCTGGTGCACTTTGAGAGCAACATTAGGAGCTCTATGGATACATCTCTCAACACCCATATGAAACAGAACTGGAAGCAGATTTTCTTTTTCTTTATGGATATTTTACAAATCACTCCCCTTTCAAACTGTGTTCTTGTTTATTAATAACAACTTTCTTTTACTGTCATATAGTATTTTATACCTGTTTACTTTATTCTCTTATTTTTTTATAACTATAATGATCATATAAAGATGTGCCTTTACCTCACTGGTTGTAGAAGCTTCTTATATTCGTTAGCATAGCTACACTGTAAAAAAAAAACTCGTAAAAAAACGGTCAAAGTACTGGCAGCAGCGGCTGCCAAACAAAAACCCTTAAATTAAAGTAAAATACTTTAACTGAAATAAAGTGAATAAGCCATTAATTTACGGGAATTGTCCTTAAAGATTTTACAGGAAAACACTGTAATTTTACAGATTTATCCTCTCTTTTTACAGTCAATAACCTTTAATAAAAGTACATTACTAATACTTTAACGTACAAATACTCTAATTTTACAGATTTATCCTCTCTTTTTACAGTCAATAACCTTTAATAAAAGTACATTACTAATACTTTAACGTACAAATACTCTAATTTTACAGATTTATCCTCTCTTTTTACAGTCAATAACCTTTAATAAAAGTACATTACTAATACTTTAACGTACAAATACTCTAATTTTACAGATTTATCCTCTCTTTTTACAGTCAATAACCTTTAATAAAAGTACATTACTAATACTTTAACGTGCAAAAAACCTGTAAAAAAACGGTCAAAGTACTGGCAGCAGCGGCTGCCAAACAAAAACCATAAAATTAAAGTAAAAATACTTTAACTCAAATAAAGTGCAAAAGCAATTAATATACAGAAATTGTCCTTAACGATTTTACAGGAAACTTTCCTCTCTTTTCAAAATCCATTGTCTTAAAATGTTACATTCAAATACCTTAAATAAAGTTCGGATGAGAAAAACTGTTTTTTACTTTTTTTTTTATTAGATTTGTATGATCAAACACTAAAATAAATACAGAACCTAAAGTTCTACAGGTAGAATACTGTTATTTTACAGCTTTTTTCTAACATTTTCCAATCAAAGACATTCAATGAAAAGACATCACAAAATGTTCTGTCGGAAACAATTACTCTGAAAACTTAAAATATGAAAACTAATGAATACAGCATTTCATATTTAAACATCATACTTATAAACAGTAGAAACAAAAAGTAAGTTGAATTTTTTAAGAGTACTTTGAAACATTCTCAACTGAAAATAACAGAAATTACAAAATGGCGACATATGTTCACATTGTCAATTTGAAGGAGCAGTGTGCAGGATTTAGTACGTCTAACAATGGGGATGTAGGTTCCAACCAATGGATAACTTGTTCACTCACCCTCCTATCCCAAGTTTGTAGAATGTATATTGGCTGCAAAAAACTTGAGGCCCAATCATGTTTCCTCTGTCCATTATGCACTACTGTAGACGTGGCAGTGCAACCTAGAGGACAAAAAGATCAGAATCAGAAACAGGTTTTTCACACGTATGAGGAATTTGACTAGGTGTCGTACATACACATATAAATAAAAAAAATTAAATAAAAAAAAGTACACAGATAGCGAACTATATTAAGAACACTGTAATAAAAATATAGTAAGATAGCAATAAAATAAAGCAGTAATATACATCGAAATAGAATGCAATAAATTATAGAATATAAAATATGTGCAGTAAGCAATATTTAAACATTGCATTATTTACCATCCTGTGATCTCCATTATGTAATGCATAGAGTCTGCGTTGTGGATGAGGTAAAGTGTCAGTGGGGGGGCCTTGTTGAGGTGGCGAGAGGTTTTGGTCCTGGTGGCGAGAGGTTTTGGTCCTCATGGAGAGGTTCTGGTCAGGGCTCGAGCTTAAGGACCTCCCGTCGTCCCGGGGCCGAAAAAAATCGGGTCGGGGAGGATACAAATTAATTTTGGGACGAATTTGGGACGAGAGTTAAAATAAAAATACCCTGCTAACTCTACTACGAACGGCGATGAAAATGAAACTGACTGCACGTTTTGTGTAGTACACAGTTATTAAACCTCCTTGTCAACATAAACACACACAAAGCATTTAGCAACCCGCGAAACACACACACACAGTACGTAGCTACAGCTGTCAGCCAGCCGCACAGCTGTGATGTAACTACCATTTTTTTTACCCCGGAGCGGTGCGGAGAAACAAAACGTAACTTATGAAGCAGCTTTTGACGGCGCGCTATGCATGGAGCACCCTAGAGGGGGTTTCCAGACATGTCATTGCAGCTGAGATGAGAACTCTCCATCGTATTTAGTCCTTAGCAATATGCTTCGCCTCTCCCCATGTAGGGATGGGTACCGAGCCCCGGCATTAAACGGGCCGCGGGCCGGAATTATTAAAGACAGTGGTACCAACAGTGGTCTTTTTATCGGTACTGGAGACATTTAAAACATATGTCATATGTATTATTGCTACATGAACATTATATTGCAGTTTTAGTTTCGCCAACTCCGTTTCTAATATGCAATAAGACTACAAAATGCGTCTATGATGTATTTTCGATCTTTCCAATCCAGACAAGAGAGCTCTCTCTCCCGTCTGTGTGCGAGGGGGCGGGGCAGTTTGTAAAGGTCTCCTGACTGTGTTACAGACTGTCATCCTGGTTAGTGGTTACTCTGGGTTCTGTCTTCTGTCTTCAGGACAGAGTGTTGGATTTTTTTGTTAATCGGATGGGACTTGATTGGATTAACGAGTAACTTTCTCGCTTGTGTGTTTTTTTTTAATATATTTGGCCTTTGTTTATGTGTTTGACTGATTTACTCAAATAAAAAGGTTGATGAATTATCATCTAATGATTTGTATGATGTTTTATTTATGTTAAAGGTCACTTTGAATGATTTTAACTAATGATAATGTAGAAAAACAAATATTTTAAATTCGGGATGATCCACATTAATTTCGGGACGGCTTAGATTGTATTTCGGGACGGTTCCGGGAGGATGGTGAAAAAAGTTAGTCGAGAGCCCTGGTTCTGGTCCTGATGGAGAGAGGTTCTGGTCCTGATGGAGAGAGGTTCTGGTCCTGATGGAGAGAGGTTCTGGTCCTGATGGAGAGAGGTTTTGTTCCTGATGGAGAGAGGTTCTGGTCCTGATGGAGAGAGGTTCTGGTCCTGATGGAGAGAGGTTTTGGTCCTGATGGAGAGAGGTTTTGTTCCTGATGGAGAGAGGTTTTGGTCCTGATGGAGAGGTTTTGGTCCTGATGGAGAGAGGTTCTGGTCCTGATGGAGAGAGGTTTTGGTCCTGATGGAGAGAGGTATTGGTCCTGATGGAGCGCAGCCTCCTGCCAGAGGGGAGGGGGGTGAACAGTTTGTGTCCAGGGTGGGAGGGGTCGGCCACTATCTTCCCTGCCCGCCTCAGGGTCCTGGAGGCATGCAGGTCGTGGAGGGATGGCAGATTGCAGCCGATCACCTTCTCTGCAGAGCGGATGACACGCTGCAGCCTGCCCTTATCCTGGGCTGTGGCTGCAGCGTACCAGATGGTGATGGAGGAGGTGAGGATGGACTCCATGATGGAGGTGTAGAAGTTCACCATCATCGTCTTTGGCAGGTTGAATTTCTTCAGCTGCCTCAGGAAGAACATCCTCTGCTGGGCTTTTTTGATGAGGGAGCTGCTGTTCCGCTCCTATTTGAGGTCCTGGGCGATGATGGTGCCCAGGAAGCGGAAAGACTCCACAGCAGTGACTGGGGAGTCACACAGAGTGATGGTGAGCCACACAGAGTGATGGGGGCGGGCGGGGCTGCGTTCTTCCTAAAGTCCACAACCATCTCCACTGTCTTGAGAGCGTTGAGCTCCAGGTGGTTTTCCCCACACCAGGTCACCAGATGGTCCATCTCCCACCTGTAGGCAGACTCGTCCCCACCAGAGATGGGTCCGATGAGCGTGGTGTCGTCTGAACTTCAGGAGCTTGACAGACTGGTGACTGGAGGTGCAGCTGTTGGTGTACAGGGAGAAGAGCAGAGGGGAAAGAACGCAGCCTTGAGGGGAACCGGTGCTGATGGTCAGAGACGTGTTTCCCCAGCTTCACGTGCTGCTTCCTGTCAGACAGGAAGTCTGTGATCCACCTGCAGCTGGGAGAGCTTGTCCTGCAGCAGAGCTGGGATGATGGTGTTGAAGGCAGAGCTGAAGTCCACAAACAGGATCCTGGCGTAGGTTCCTGCTGTGTCCAGGTGCTGGAGGAGGAAGTGAAGTGATAACTATTAGTAAACCATAATGATGGATGTTATTATCAGCAGCTGCCAATAGATCCCCTAAATCTTGTATGAACACACACACACACACACACACACACACACACACACACACACACACACACACACACACACACACACAATTGAGAGCATCCCAAGGGCATTGATTACTTCATAAGTTTAGAAGGGGGGAACATAGTCTAACAACAGTTAGCTTTTGTTAATTTTACCTTGAGCCAACAGGCGCGGGCAGTTCTCATTGGCAGGTTTCTTCGATGACGTTTATATTAACCAATCAGGAGTGTTGTGGACTCATTCCAAACATGCCTGACTTGTCTGCTGTGTTATGGCTGAATGTCGGCCAGAATCCGAAAACCATGCACATTATACTGCATGAAAGACTAAGGCTTATTACTGTATATTGACCAATGGGAGAAAAAAACACAGCAACAGAACACATCAATAAAACAAGGATAACTGTGACTTATTGTTGAGTAAATAACAGTGTGTGTTTTAAACCTGGGTCCTCCCTGCAGAGATTTCTCCACTTTCTAAGATTTTTATTTTTTTTAATGATATTGTCAACTGTAGATGTTTACAATATAGTAAGTTAGGAATTTAATGAAAACATATTTATTTACTTTTGTTTCAACATTGGATATTTTGTGTTTGTGGTGGATTCAATCGAATATTGAGAAAATGATTTATGTAAAAATGTTTTACTTTACATTTTTTTTGTTTGACGCTTTTTTTTACAGTTTTATGTTTACCTTAAAATTACAAAGAAATATCTTAAAGTCTTATAATAGTAATACACTTTTATATTACGAGTTACATATTTAATTACAGATAATACTTTTTATTTTACGTACATCTGCATGTATTTTCTGAAAGTGCAAAAATACTGTAAATATTATATAGTAAATGTACTGTAAAAAAAAATGAAATAATCGTTATTTGTTGTTATTGTCAAAATATTTAAAATAATGTTTTGGATTGTTAATTTATAGTTAATATCTGTCATTTTACAGGATTTTGCAAGTTATTTAAAAAAACATGATAATTACTATAAAAATTTACAGTTATTTCCTGTAAAATTACGATCTTTTTTTACAGTGTAGCTAACCAGATGCTAATAACAACAAAGTTATTGAGTGTATGATCAGTATGACAGATAATAATAATAATAATAAATTCAATTTATAAAGCACCTTTAATTGCTAGCAGCAATCCCAAGGTGCTAATGAACAGATGAACAGATCGCCACTGGGCTTTCAACTAAGACACAGCCACGCACAAACTGCGGCATGTGTACGGCTCCTTATGGCTACTGCAATTTTTGGAAGTGCCAGAGCCGCGTTCTAGTGCTCTCCGACAGAACTGCACCCCTGTCAGACGAGACATATACCACGTGATGACACGTTAGGCTCGTGTTGTGTTCAAGGACCCTGACCTTGGCCAGAAAAAACAGGCACTCGCTTGTTTAATTTTTAAATTACCTCGAGGGCCGTACCAAATGGTCTCGCGGTTCCCCACCCCTGCTTTAGGGGCTCCGTAGAGGGTAAAGCTGGGTAAGGCAGTTTATTGTTGGTGTCCTTACCCAAATACTGAAATCCTTTTTAATTACTTGATCAAACCAACAGTTTGTGTCTTGGGCCTCACACAGGGCACCAAAATGTAGCATGAATTGCTTGTAGCAGATTTAATAATATGTACCAAATATGTCTTAGTGATTTACAACTTAAAGTGATATATCATAAACACAGGATTGTTATTAAAGATGAATGAAAGTGAGGAGACTCAAAACTCTTAAATTACACATGGAAATATGGAATATCTTAACAACAACATAACTAGTTAGGTTAGCATTCAACAGCACAAGTTTGAATATGTAATTACTTTTTCTACATCAACTTCTTCAAGACAAAAACACTTCATTAGCGTATTCAGTCGACTCTGTTTGCTACAGGTGAGCCCACCGAGGAACGGTAAGGATGTGAGGCTGAAGCTGTTGCTGCGCAGTGAGAGCAGCTCCGTCAGGTCGCTCTCCGTCAACATCAGCGTCCAGGCGATGACCTACAACGGCTTCCCGGCCGCGAGCATCCAGACCGAGGTGAAGGACAAGATACTGCGGCCCGGGAAAGGTGATCCTCTGCTGCTCTGATGGGGCTGTTTAGTTTTGGAGGCGGATGTCTAAAAGTCTGGTAACATCTAACTACAGAGACAAATAAAGTAACCTAAGCTAAATGAAACCAAAATCTTAACGTCTAAACACTGCAACTCGACTGAAGGTAATACATATTATAATAACTTAGTTTGGGGATGGAAGTTACATTTGAGGAAAAAAAGAGTTTTCTGTTATTAAAGGGGTACATTTAGGAGAAAACAGCTCTGATATTCCCTGCTTGACGTGTTATATTTACACAAAAATATTCACATTTACAGTGGTTGAACACATTTTCTTTTTTAAATACCACAATGCATAAACACTTCAGTACAAGTAAAAGTCCTGGAATCAAAGCTTTTAGTAAAATGTTGTAACTTTGGTTAAAGTATAAGTGTAAGCATCAATATTTTTCAAAGTAGGAAAAGTAAAAGTACCAAAAGTGTCTCCTTTAACTGTTAGTTTTATAAAATATTATATAATATTACTCTGACATTGTACAATAATACATTCACAAGAAAAACATCTCATAAACTCTTGCACTCCGACCTAACTTACCATGAGCATTGGGTGGGAATATCTGTATCTTTTTGTAGGATTTGCTGTTAACCTATATTAACTCTCCTTTTCTGTCTCCTGGAGATTTGTCTATCCGGATCCGAGTCCCATTCTCGGCCTACCATAAGCCCATGTTGGACTGTGACAGCTTGAAGGTTTCAGCCTTGGTGACGGACAAAGAGAGGCCCGACAACACGTACCTGGCTGTGGACGACGTTGTGCTGATCGACCCCCCCATCTCCCTCAAGGTCAGTAAAAGAGAATTATGTTTGGCCACCGGAAAAAACTAAAACGTTGACTCTAATTTAATGTATTATTTCAACAGATTGGATAATGTAATCGTCATTGTTTATCTCCCCCTTTCAACACTGTATCTCCAAATATATATTTAAAAAAAGGAATTCTGTCAACGACTGTCATCGTTCTTCTCATACTCAAAATCTTAGATTAAGTTTTGCTAAAATAAATGTGAAATGTGCGTTCAAGATGACCAGTTCTGCCAAAGTGAACCGTGCCACAAGAGGAGAGGTGATCTTCATGAACCCCGTGGTCACAGAGACGCTCACCAACTGCACTCTGACCCTCTCTGGGAGTGGACTGGTGAAGGAAGAGGTGGAAGTCAAGTGTGTGTGTGTGTGTGTGTGTGTGTGTGTGTGTGTGTGTGTGTGTGTGTGTGTGTGTGTGTGTGTGTGTGTGTGTGTGTGTGTGTGACCACGAGTTTCACCCACAAACTGAGCCATTCTGAGTCTTGTTTTCACCTTTTGCTATTTGTGATCCCTGCAGGCTTCCAGACATAAAGCCAAACAACCGTCTTCGTGTCAACTTCTCCTTCGTTCCCTACAAGCGCGGTAAGAGGACTCTGGTGGCCGACTTCGACTGCTCCACCTTCAGAGACATCAAGGCCAGCTGCACCGTCAACGTCCAGCCTTCAAGATTTTAAACTCTTTATGAGTTTAGCCCCCCAAGGTTCGATTTTGGGCCCCATCCTTTTTCTACTGTACATACTGCCCCTAGGTTCAATTCTCACAAAACACAACATCCCCTTCCACTGCTACGCTGACAATGTACAGATCTATCTGCCACTCAATTCAAATGTTAACTCATTACAGCTATTGATGGACTGCTTAGCAGATATCAAATCCTGGCTGAACCAACATTTCCTCAACCTCAATGAGAGCAATACTGAGGTTATCTTTTTTGGACCCCAACCTCTAGCCTCCCAGGTTGATATTCTGGGCTCCCTCAAAAATAATATCCTCCCCTCTGTCACGAACCTTGGAGTGACCTTCAATAGCGCTTTTAAATTCGATAAGCAGGTCAGCAGCGTAGTCAAAACCTGCTTTTCTTAAATACGACTATTGGCCAAGACTAAGTCGTTTTTATCGTTTGAGGACCTGGTAAGGGTTGTTAATGCCTTTGTTACCTCGAGGTTGGACTACTGCAACGCTCTGTACGTGGGTATGGACCAGGCGTCAATTAAACGCCTGCAGCTAGTCCAGAACGCAGCTGCACGTCTACTCACTGGCCACAAAAAGCGTGACCACATCACCCCAATTCTGGCCTCACTGCACTGGCTTCCAATTCGGTTCCGAATTGATTTTAAAATCCTTTTATTTGTTTTTAAAGCACTAAATGGGCTGGCTCCGGCCTATATACTGTAGCTGAACTCCTCCAGCGCTACACCCCAACAAGAGCTTTAAGGTCTGCTGACCAGCTGTTGCTGATAGTGCCCAAGACCAGGCTCAAAACCCGAGGGCACCGAGCCTTCGCAGCAGCTGGCCCGAGGCTCTGGAACACTCTGCCCCTCCATGTAAGGTCGGCCCAGACCCTAGGGGTTTTTAAATCAACAGGAGTCCGGTTAACTAAAATGTCCGTGCGGAACAATACCCCAACCCATAGATCCGTGGGTGAATAATGTCAATCACCACATTACACACACCCCTTCACATTTACATTTGAATTTACATTAAAGTATTTCGTGAGGCTGTCTAAAATGTTTTTAAATATAATTAGGGTTGTAGTTGAAGAGTTTGTAAATTGCGTTGCCTGGCAACGCAATCGCACAACGTCACGTCCGTTAATTCCACATCCTCACCTCCACACACATGGATTAACATCGATTTAATACATTAATGTAGCCTTTGTTTCTGCTAAAAGAGGTGTCGACCAGCTAGGGAAACAAGAAAATCGGCGAAATCAAGTGTGATGATTAAAAAATAAATTAAAAACATCTCATTTTGACAATAAAAACCGACCAATAGGCGCGGTAGACCATTTGCTTGGCACTTCCGGGTATTTCTCCACTGGTTGGGCCATGTTAACAATACCGTGTAACTGTCACGTTTGAAGGGACGAAACCGTGACATATTCACGTCTCCCAGCATGGTAGATCGTCACATGTTCACGTCTTGCCGTGATACCGGGTTGCACGCAATATACACCGGATAGTGTCTACCCACACGAGACAGCTCCGTTTAGCTACAACCGCTGGAAAAGCTGCAGTACATATGCCGAGCCTGTACGTGGCGCTGTAACAAAAGCACAAAAGCAGCGAAGAAGAATGGTTGTCATGGCTGCACTTCTGTTTATTCTCCGAGGTGGGGGCCGAGGGAACCGGGCAGAGTTTTTCGCCGGTCAACGTGTGTTAAAGTTTAAATCTTCCGGACAAAATTATAAAAGGTCTTCTTTGTTATTTATTGAGCTTTAAAACAAATGAATAACGACTATATATAATAATAAAATACACGGAGCCTCTCTTTTTCCTCCCTCTCTTCTGACAGTGTCAGTGTCTGTCTCATGCAGCAGCTGATCCAGTAATGAGTTAGATACCATCTACAAGCTGATGCTGACAGCCCCGCTCCTGCCGCCCGCTTGTGGCAGACCACACTTCCACGCTCACCGGCAGGCCCGGACTGGCCATCGGGAGGACCGGGAGGGTGTGTGTATGTGTGGCGCGACTCGAGCGAGGCACACCTTACGTGTTGTTGTTGTTGTTGGCATCTGGTGCTAGCTAGCTGCGCTAACGGATATAAGGAGCTGTTTCAATGAAAACAGAGGAGCGACATGTCGCCGACAACTGCGCCGAGCACTTGACTTTATGCAGGTAGCCAGACAGTGGGACATTGTACGAAAAGTCAGCACACTCAGCACGGATAGTGCGCGCAACATGATTGCAGCGTCCAGGCAGCTCCCGTTCGAGCATATATGCCTTGAGCTGCACATAGCTCCAGCGATCCATCACAGTGTCTCCACATTCTCACACACACACACACACACACACACACACACACACACACACACACACACACACACTTTGTATTGTATTATTGTATGAGAGAGGTTCCAGGTTGATTTGAGGCGAATATTTGTAATGTTCAGAGCTTGTTGTGTTTAATATTCATGAGAATATTTGTCATTGTTCAAATGATAATAAACAAACATATAAAGCATATTTTTCCACTCATATGTTGATAAGAGTTTTAAAAACTTGAAAAATATCCCTCTAAGGTACATTTAGAACAGATAAAAAATGTGCGATTAATTTGCGATTAACTATGGACAATCATGCGATTAATCGCGATTAAATATTTTAATCGACTGACAGCCCTAATATATATATATATATATATATATATATATATATTTTTTAATAAACAAGGTAAATATTATATAATTGGTATCAGTAAAATGTATAATCTACAATAAAATCTCGTTTAAAATTGTGTTAAGATGTCTAAAGTTACTGATAAGTCACATGTTTCCTGCCTGGCCTTGCCCGTGTATCATTACCCTCTCTCGTCTGGGCGCTATGCACAGCGCCCAGACGAGAGTGCAGCAAGTGCAGGCAGCAGAAGCCAACGGTTGCTATCTTTAAACTATGCCGCCGAAACATAATTTCAGCCAATCAGCGTCGTCAAATCTGATGGTCACAGGGCGCCTACGTCAACGCCCGGTGCAGTCTGTGAGTTGTTTGGACTCGTATCCAAGGAGACAAAACAGGAAGCTGTCATACACTCTGGAAGCTATCATTAGCAGCGAATGAAAACTCAGTTTTTGACATAAAAATTGAATTATGGATCATCAATAATTGTTTTTGATCAGAATAACAGCAAAAGGTGAGCATATCTCCGTGTTTTGCTACCTAAAGCTACGACGTGTGATGTCTGTATTTGCTTCCCCTGTCGCGAGTTCTGATCGCTCAGTGATGATACTTATATTTCTAGAATCTGTGGAATCTCAGCTTGTTAGCTAAGCTTGTTTGTGCATTTCCGATAAGTATATCGATTGATTTATACCTAGAGTGCGTTAGCATTTTTTCGCTCAGGGCTCATTTAGACGCTTCTTGTGAGACTTGTGTTTTGTTTCGGTAAACATGGTTCATATCATCAGTTAGCTGCGTTTCCTCTGAGTAGGACACATGAATAGTTTATTACATTTTAAGAAGCCCTGAGACACAGTTTCGTGAGAAAAAAACGGGGGGGAAAAGCCCCTTAACAGGTTAAATGGGAATTCAATCATTTTAAGTAATTTTGAGTGTTCCCAAAGCCCCGGTGTTCTGCAGTTTGTGTGGGCCTACTGTACTGTTACACAGTTTATGCTGTAGAAACTATGTCCAGGACAAGGTGTTTGGAAGTTTTGGAAGATTCATAGCTAACCACACTGAAGATTATGGAGGTATTGATCAGTCTTCTCATATTTTTAAGCCTCAATTTGTCCTTTCCCCCCCCACCCCCCCCCCCCCTCTAACATCACCAGAAGTCATAATTTAAGGGGTCTTTTCTCACATTTTTTTACCGGGGGAGCATCCCTCCCTAATATTGTTTGGTCACCATTTCCACAGCCCCACCTTAAATATTTTCCACCAGCCGCCACTGGCTTTAGGGATCTTCAAAAGTACAACTATCAACTGTGAATTTACGTTCACATGTTATCTTGCTACTTTCATGGCGTACAACTTGTTGAAAATGTTCTGAAAATAAATAATACAAATTGTAATTTTAATAATAATACAAATAAAGTGTAGATACAATTGTACACTTCGAGAATTTGCACAGAGAACATGTACAATCTGGAGGACTGTTCTCACTTGTTGGGTGTATTTCTGGTAACCCAAGTGGTGCAGTTTGAACCTACGACATGTTTGATATTAGTTATAATTGAATAGAGAATAGTAAAGCTATTGTTGCTCCCACTTTGCAGCAGTCTAGCAAAGTTACTGCACTAGTTGTCAAAAAAGTATTGTAAGCATTTGTATGTATTTATGGACTTATTTTAGGTACTGCTACTGGGGGTTTAGGCGAGATGCAGACACAGATTTACACAATCCTGGCTCAAGTCAATTTTTATTTAGTGCTACTAAAATTTAAGCAATTCAAAAATGTTAAGAGTTGTAAAGGTATTGTTTATAATGAGCACATTTGCTCTCTGCAGGGCATAAGCAAATATAAAAAGAAATGGTCTCAAGGGCCTACAGTATGAGGCTGCAATCTTCAGAGAACAGAATAATACAGCTTAAGGTGGTACAGACACACACATTCTAAAGCGATGTTAGGGGTCAAAACTGCACAGAACTTCACCAGGATGGAGCTGTCATCCATGGAGGACCTTTACTCCCAGTGGCTCAGGAAGAAAGCCCTCAGGATTATAAAAGACCCCCATCACCCCAGCCACAAACTGTTCTGTCCGCTGCCGTCTGGCAGGCAGTACCGCAGCATCAGGACTAACACCACCAGACTCAGGGACAGTTTCATCCCACAGGCAATAAGACTGCTAAACACCTGAACTTTTGAAACAACATCTGTTAAACACCTGAACTGTTGAAACTGTTAAACACCAGAACTGTTGAAAAACAACATCCATAACATTCATCTGGCTGCTACTTAGAAATGATTTATCTAATATATCATATTCCAATAACTTGCATAGACTCTTATTGCACTATTTCACTTTTTAAGACTATTTTTCTTTTTGTATTTACTATTTACTTGCATTATATTTTTCTGTTTATCTGTGTTATTGTGTTGCACTGTTGGAGGAGCCTGTGACCTAAGATTTTCATCGTCATAACTACACTGTAGCTATGTTCGTATGACAAATAAAAAACCTTGAACCTTGAATTTAAACTTAATCTCTTGGTGTAAACTGCACTATATTTTTCTATTAAAGCTTGGTCCTGTTCTAAGAAATGAAGTGTTGCAGTCTCTCCTTGTGGAAAAAATGCTAAATGAACAGACCAAATAATGTAAAAGCTGGATTGTATCTTTATTTTATGACAATTTTTAAATGTGATGCTACGGATTTCTTTAAATATCACACTGCTCTATTTTAAGATTTATCTTAAGATTCTTAATTTTATTAAAGTAAATCCTTCCTCACTTTAAGAATCTTTTCTTTGGTTAAGATATCCTGAATACTTAATACACTATCTCTTATCAACTTTTTCCTGAACCCAACAATACTTTTCTCAACTCGCTTAGAAATGCAACTTTAAAAAATGTTTATCATTGAAAGTGTCAAAAAGGTTTCATTTGTGATAGAGAATTAACAGCAGTTCCCTTTGCAAATATATTTTTGTATCGGTCAACAGCACATACTGTAAGACTAAGGTATAATTATTATTGTATATTAAACATTAAATAACTGTCAACATAAATCACTACAAGGCTACTAATAATAATAATAACACCTTTCAAAAACAATGGAAATTAAAAGCAATATTAGAATAAAAATCTTTATTAATTATTTTAATCAAGGACATTAAAGTGCAGAAGGATGCATGTTAAAGGCAAATTAAACCGAAGTTTCTGCTGAAACATCGCGAGATTTGGTTTTCAACATCAGCTTTCACTCCCCACTTCTCTGAAACCGAACAGCTGCTGCCGCCTGTCTAATGATGCGTTCAAAGTATGTGGAAAAGCAACACACTTCTAAAAATGTACTACTTGCTTCATACCTATGACAGGTGTAAATGTAATTATAAGGGAATATAAATGTGTTTCACTATGAGATTATACAAAACACAATATCATGTAATGTTATTTAATGTTAGGTAATATACAATATAAAGTATTTCAGTTCAGTATTCAAAAATATTGAATGCTTTTACAAGAAAAAGGAGGATATTGTACTAAAAACATTTTAGTTATCAATTTAAGACAAGATGTTGGGTAATTAACAATTGAATATCATATTTTATTTGATAAAACAACTTTTGTTTACCAACCAATAAAGCATATTGGATTAAATTCAATGTGTAATGGCAATTTTAATGTTCCAATGTCCTATATCCTTTTGCCATTACTTCACAGGAGGGCTGGAGAGAGACGCAGACACAAACAGATGATTTTCCGGTCCTTTGCTGCAGTTTAGAATTATGTTTTATTTAGCGTTTTACATACCAAGGTTTAATTACAGTCAATAGTTGTGGTGAGCATCTGCCGGGCTGGTGGAATCGGTATGCTCTCTTCCTCCTGTGTCCTCGTCCTTTCCTGTCACAAATGACCCCTTTTATACACCCGGTGCAGCTAAACCCCGCCACCAAGTGTTCAAAATAGTATTGCACTATACATATAAATTAACCTGTTAACCCCCGAGCCTGTTTTCCAGGTCTCAGGCTCGAAAATGACATTCCCAGAACAAATGACCATAACTACACTTCTAAAAGGGGAAAATTAATAATCTTTTTTCTCAAAGTAATGATAAACCTGTGAGTTGGATGTAGAAAAGTCAGAATCAATATAGATGTTTTTTATTTTAAAGAAAATTCGGATTGAACATAGTAAAAAACTGTAAATTATAATGTCCGTCCATAAATTCTTTTTTACTTATAGTGAAAACTACCCTTGGATGATGGTAAGGTAGACGAAAAGCTTTAGGAATCCAAACTATAACATATAATAAGTACCCTGTATCAAGATTGATGCAAAACAAGTGACATTTGACCTTTTTAGAGAGGTTTAGCAAAAAAAAAACACTTCTGGGGTCATTTGGGTGGATTTTCCATATCTCTGGCCCCCCTTGGTCGATTTTGATGATTGACATCTCTTTTTAACCGTCAGAGCCAATGGAATCGAGGGAAAGTTCCACATACACACAGGTTACCAAATAAGGAGTGAGAGTGACTCGTAGCCAAAACCAGAGCTGCGACACACTCTGGTGGCTACCATTAGCAGCTAAGTTTGATTTTTGCATAGAAATTGAATTATGGATTATCAATAATTTGTTCAAAGTGACAGACACATTGGATTAACCTATGGATTAACCTTCAGCCACATTTTTTCTCGTTTTAATGCCATTGAACACGACTTTTGATCAGAATAACAGCTAAGGTGAGCATATCTCCGTGTTTTGCTACCTAAAGCTACGTCGTGTGTTGTCTGTATTTGCTTCCCCTGTCACGAGTTCTGATCGCTCAGTGATGATACTTATATTTCTATAATCTGTGGAATCTCAGGATGTTAGCTAAGCTTGTTTGTGCAGATCCAATAAGTATATCGATTGGTATAGCTAGAGTTCTGTAATAACGGCATTAAGATTTTTTCGCTCAGGGCAGATTCAGAGGCTCAGCGTTAGTCTTGTGTTTTATTTGGCTAAAAATGGTTCATATCATCAGTTAGCTGAGTTTTTTCCCGTTACATGGATATGAAACATTCATAGTTTATTAAATATTAAAGAGCCCATGTCATGGCCATTTCCACTGATCATAATTACATTGTTGAGGTATACTAAAATAGATTTATACTGTGCAATTTTCCAAACTCATATTGGTTTCGCATACAGCATCTCTGTCAAGTATGTGTATTCAGCAGTATTCACTCTGTCCACTAAACGACTCGTTGGAGCTCTTGCCCCCCCCTCCCTGTGAGCCTAGTGTGCTCCGATTGGTCAGCTCGGCCACTCTGTTCTGATTAGTCAACCACCAGAGAGGCTCCGCCCATGTCTAACAGTGCTTTTTCCGGCTCGCTCTCAGCGGAACATCAGTCTTATAATGGCGTCGGTACAGCCGTATATTTTATACGCTAACTAACCGAACTGTACCTACAACTGTTGTTATAGAAGAGTGTGACGGCCCCAGGGCCTTTATCTTACGATGGGGTGGAGCTGAAGAGGCTAATCAGCGCGATCACGGACACCTGGCCGGAGCCGAGGTGCTATTAAGCCCAGCTGCCCGGAGTCACACGGCGGCCCCTTTCTCTCTCCAAAGCGGCTCAGCGATCCTCTCCCCTCGACCACCTATCTCTGCATTTACCACAATAAATGTGCCGTGGTTTTGTAAACTCGTGTATGTCTCCTTGTCTTTCCGTTGTGGCCTACGAGCCGGTCATAACAAAGAGTAAGTTATTTTTACCTGTTATAAACTACTACTGTTTGATGAGAAATCAAATCATGGTTTGCTATATATGAATGATATGTTATAGGAGCAAATAATTCAGAGAAGAAAGGATAGGCCTACTAAGTATTTCCATTAAACTTTATTTTTAGAAATGTACAAAATGAACGTAAATATACATATATACACGGTATATCATCAATTACTCCCCGTTGTCGGCATCTTGCCTATAGCAGCCGGGGCTTTTTAGGACGATGCATCAGTGGGGTAGTCCCGTCATGTATTGTCCGGCAGGATCTGGCTGGACGAAATCAAATGCAAATCACAAAATATTAGAGAAACTTAGTTGTTTTAGATTCGTTAGTAGTAGTTGTGGTAGGAGTGTGGATCTATCTAATCCATCTAATGAACAACTTGCCAGCTAATATGCTAACCTAGCTTTGTTTACCTTGGTAGCTAACACGATATGAACGCTAGCTCGGAGGAACGGCAACTATAATGTAGAGTAATAAAACTACTATGAACAAAAGCTAGTGGTTCATATTAGGCTAGCAATAACGTGTTTATAATTGCAATCTTATACGGGTAGTCTGCTACGTTCGGTCATTCATTGTAATGGTCATGAATACATTGTTTTTGCGCTAGCATGTATAGCTAGCCTCGTTAGCTATACATGCAGTATGTACATGTACTGTCACAATGTACGGTAAATCACCCGGAGTATACTGTATGAGCTGGGCTTGTTTAGTGTAATAAAACCACTATGAACAAAAGCTAGTGATTCATATTAGGCTAGCAAGAACGTGTTTTCCCGAGCAAACCCATGTCTAGCTCCGTTGGTTAGCTCGGTAGCATACACGCTACGCCAGCTATAATGTAATTACGTTTCGCGACTGACCGCACGGCAAATCACCCGGAGTATACTGTCTATGAGTATTTCGTGTGTGATTGCAGACATTCTCCTGCTATGAGATACATGTACTGTATGCAAGGCCATCTGCTGATATTAGAGTTGCTATATGGAAACGCTAGCAACTTAGTTAGCACAGTTAGGACTGTGTCAATGGCTTAGCAGTCCGACACAGTTTATACATTTAAACAGTCTTGTTTGATAAATACACAAATAACAATGCAAACTTACAGGTTGTGTACCCGAATCTTCCCCTGCTCCAAACGGTCCAAACAAACTAGGAATAGCATCGTCCTTCAGTTTCAAATGCTGTGCATATCCGGCCTCAAACTGGGCAATGTTTTGGAAGCTTTCGTCTGTGAAATGCCGGTTCTTCGAACCTCTGAAGGAACAGTGTTAAAAAGAAATTTCAACCACTGACTTTGTCGTGGTTCTTCCGTCGGTAGGACAAACAGCTCAGATTTCTCCTCACATTTCAGGAAACAGGTCTTTGGCAGTGGCATGACTGGATCGATTGTGAACTGAACTAGAGCTTCCAACAGTAAATGTTAGGCTGGCAGAGGGTGCGGCCAGCGCCGCTGGGTGTGGCCATAGCTCTTCGGGATTGGTCCATTTCGTTCCGGGTACCGCATGACATCATGCCGTACCCGGAACTAAATGGAAGACTCAAATGGGCAGTGACGTATCTCCAACGAGGCGTTTTGGGGAGGTATTTTCTGTGTTAGAGTTTTACTCGCTTCAGGGTGTACTTTGAGGGTTTTGACTCTGCACACCGTTTACATGCATAAAAACCTTCATAACACACAAGGGGACGGGTAATAACCGGAAAAGCATGACATGGGAGCTTTAAGAAGCCCTCAGACGCTGTTTCCTGCAGATGATGCGTTTTTCCGCCCGGGGGCGGGGGGATGGGGTTCAACAGGTTAAATAAACTGACATGCCAACAACACCCATAAAATGGCTCCTACACAATGTCTATAATATGTTTGACAAATAGCCTACACATACAGTAGTGCAAATAAATACATGTTCAATTGGTAATAGTTAAACATTAGTTTGAGATGTTATTGGTTTGAACAGTAAAACAAAACAGCAGGAACACAACAATATAGAACATTATATTGTTATTTTTCGTATAAGTTATTTTCATCTATGAAATCCCACATCCATGAGAAGAGATGGACTGATTCCTGAGAGACTTGTACTTTACATGAGTATTTACATGTTTTTCTACTTCGTACTTCTACTCCACTACAATTCACAGATAAATTGTGTACTTTTACTCCACTACATGTATTTAATACCTTTAGTTACTTTGCAGATTTTGATTAATGATGTGAAATATAATCAAGTCTTAAATCAGATTTTAGTTACACCTGGAGTAAATTCACAAGCTACCCTGCAGTATACAAAGTCATTAAAACTAGCTGCACCTTTACCAGCTTTGATAACACTTTAATGATCAATAATTATAAAACATATCATATATATTATCCTGAAATGGACCAATCTGCAGGATGACTACTTTTACTTTTGGTACTTTAACTATATGTTGATGATAATACAATTGTACTTTTAATTGAATAGTATTTTCAATGCAGGACTTTTACTTCTAACAGAGTAATCCTACACTCTGGTACTTCCACTTTTACACATTAAGTACAATATCTGAGTACTCCTTCCACCTCTGCTGATTCCAAACCGGTAGTTTCGGTTTTGCTGTTTTGTTTATTTTTATTGTTACTTTGTGCTTGCGGTCTTTGTGCGAACAATTATTTGTGTATTTCATGTTTGATTATATTTATACTGTATTAAACCGTTACAGATGTTACATCCAATGTGGCAACCAGGGGGCGCACTTTGCTATCCAAACTCCTACAATCTCCCTAGCACTTGAACGCAGCATGTAAAGGCCCGGACACACCAAGCCAATGTTGGCCTCAATGGCCGTCAGGCCGACGATGAGCGTCGACACGCCCTACTCAGATTGGTGTGTCCCGCACCGGCGTGTCTTTTCAGCCGTGCTGACGCCTTTATTAAGGCAGTCGGCAAAATAAATCACTCTGATTGGCTGTTCAGCTAGCGAATCAGTGCATGAGAAGCGAAACGAAAGTGAGAGACCCAAACAAACTATTAAGAAGGCAAATCTGAGATTTCATTTAACTCCAGCTCTCGACACAGGTTCGGGAAAGCTTCATGAGCTTCTCGTTGTAGAGTGAAAATGGAACACACACGCTATTTGTTGTTTGTTTATATCACGCAGTCTGTTCTTCTTCTCTCGGTTATCACGCAGTCTGTCTTCCGGTTGTTGCCTCTTCTGAAGATGAGGGAATGCTCTGGTTTTTGGACAAAATTAACATGGGATCACTCCCGTCACCGGACGTACTTCGTCTCACTGGAATATTAACGGTCATAGTGAATATAAATGGCCAATGTCGGGAGAGTTTTGAAAGAGACAAAACACTGTTCCATACATTTAAAAACACTTAAACAATTAAACAATGTTTACCCCAGGATTCAGGCACCTTCCCTGGCTTGTAAAGTGCAGTTATGCGCCCTGGAGGTATTGCACTATTTACAAAATGTATACCCAGGATTCAGGCACCTTCCCTGGCTTGTAAAGTGCAGTTATGCGCCATGGAGGTATTCTGCTATTTACAAAATGTAGCACTCTGTTTATTTCACACCTCCAGGAGAGACGAGGGGAAAATCACCTATCTTTGCCCGCTCACAGACCCCCAAAGGACTGACTAATGACTTCCAGCATGGCCCCCTAACAGTGGGACTCTGTTTATTTCACACCTCCAGGAGAGAGACCGGGAAAATCACCTATCTTTGCCCGCTCACAGACCCCCAAAGGACGGACTAATGACTTACAGCATGGCCCCCTAACAGTGGGACTCTGTTTATTTCACACCTCCAGGAGAGAGACTGGGAAAATCACCTATCTTTGCCCGCTCACAGACCCCCAAAGGACGGACTAATGACTTCAAGCATGGCCCCCTAACAGTGGGACTCTGTTTATTTCACACCTCCAGGAGAGAGACCGGGAAAATCACCTATCTTTGCCCGCTCACAGACCCCCAAAGGACGGACTAATGACTTACAGCGTGGCCCCCTAACAGTGGGACTCTGTTTATTTCACACCTCCAGGAGAGAGACCGGGAAAATCACCTATCTTTGCCCGCTCACAGACCCCCAAAGGACGGACTAATGACTTCCAGCATGGCCCCCTAACAGTGGGACTCTGTTTATTTCACACCTCCAGGAGAGAGACCGGGAAAATCACCTATCTTTGCCCGCTCACAGACCCCCAAAGGACGGACTAATGACTTCCAGCATGGCCCCCTAACAGTGGGACTCTGTTTATTTCACACCTCCAGGAGAGACGAGGGGAAAATCACCTATCTTTGCCCGCTCACAGACCCCCAAAGGACGGACTAATGACCACCAGCATGTCCCCATAACAGTGGGACTCTGTTTATTTCACACCTCCAGGAGAGAGACCGGGAAAATCACCTATCTTTGCCTGCTCACAGACCCCCAAAGGACGGACTAATGACTTCCAGCATGGCCCCCTAACAGTGGGACTCTGTTTATTTCACACCTCCAGGAGAGACGAGGGGAAAATCACCTCTCTTTGCCCGCTCACAGACCCCCAAAGGACGGACTAATGACCACCAGCATGTCCCCATAACAGTGGCACCTCCATAACTTTGCACACCGTGAGTCCCCGGGCCCCCGCAGTTAAGCACTCCCCCCACGGACTAAACACAGGTATTCACACCCACCAGAACCTCGTGACCCTAAAGGGGGGTGGATTTTGTGGTGCTTTTATGTCCGCCCATCAGCATCCAAATTCGGCCTTCTTATTGGCACCACCACCCCCCTTCTGGGCTGGAGGTTCAAACACTTTAACTTTTTTTCACCCTCCTCTGGCTTACACCTCCTCCGCCAACACTTGAGCGCTCATCACAAAGTTCAGCACCAAGGAGAGTGCCTCCCCGGTGCTGATGGAAAGTGGCACTTTATCTGCCCCTGGGAACCATCAAGGTTATTGTTTTTTTTTGTTTTTTTTGTTTTTTAACAAAAACCACAGTACACACAGCCTAAAACATCAACTATTTACACGTTGCAGGAACAAAAACCACAGTACACACAGCCTAAAACATCAACTATTTACACGTTGCACTACTGCTATTGCTACAATAGTACTACTAAATTGTTTACCCTGGGTTGTAAAGTGCAGTTATGCGCCCTGGAGGTGTTGCACTATTAACAAAATGTATACCCAGGATTCAGGCACCTTCCCTGGCTTGTAAAGTGCAGTTATGCGCCCTGGAGGTGTTGCACTATTAACAAAATGTATACCCAGGATTCAGGCACCTTCCCTGGCTTGTAAAGTGCAGTTATGCGCCCTGGAGGTATTGTACTATTTACAAAATGTATACCCAGGATTATAATAATAATTATAACAATTTATTTGAACAAAAACTATATACACGGTATACATATTCACAATGTTTAGCGGGGTTCCGGGGACCATATTAGGCGTCTAATTCGTACGGTGCACAAGGGCAAACAGGTTGAGTCCACGGCCCCTGCCCCATCATCAGGAGTGTCAACCAGCCCCGGTCCCGACTTCATTGGCCTCTTTCCCTCCCGCTTCCGCTTCCGCTGCTGCTGCCGCTCCAATGACCCATCAGGTTGCTCGTGCTCTGAAGAAGAGGTATCGTTGGGGTCTTGTCTGCTGCTCTCAGCCCCGGAGCCCTCTTCGGAGGTCTCCCCATCTGACAGCGGTAGACATCCTTCTGATGCTGATGCAGCTGCTGCCGCAACCGATGACGCCCTGAACATGGAGCGGATTTTCAATGCCTCCTTTATTCCAGGCGCATTCGCGTAGAACCGGTCCGCCGTGGTTACGTCGTGACACATAAACCTGGCAAGAATCGACCGGCTTTCTGGACCTTGGTGATGCTTGATATTGTCAGCCAGGGCAGTGCGCAGGATTGTGAAGGTGACGGCTGTTTCTAGCCCAGCATCAGCCCATGCCCTCTTCAAGTGAGCGTTCAGGTTCTTGGAGGCCCGAATCCCCCTTGTGAAAAGGAAGAATTCCCAGAACCCAGCAATGCCTCTTTAATCCCCATCCACCGCATGACCCAGCTAAACTCCTCTACTGTAAGTGCCAGCTGTGCTTCGCCATATGTCTTGGCCGTCTTGTGATCCTGCACATGGATGATGTAGCCCTCAGCAGTTCCCCTTATGGCTGCCTCTAAGACCTCACTGTTTTTCATGTTTGCGTACACGCCCGTACGGTGGCCATACAGGAGGCTCCAATGGAGGGTGAGATAGCCATAGACAGGTGTGCACATAACTTTTTGAGTGAGTTACTCAGATGAGTACCAGGAGACAGCGTTTGATACTCACCCCACATGAAGCGTGGTGTTAATAAGTGCAGTCTTCCTCACTGTCCTCCTCAGTGTCTCCTTCACTGTCCTCTATTTACACTTCTTGCATGCTAGATGATGAAGATGATGAAGATGCACCTCCCTGTCTCTTTGTAAGCCTCCAATTTGCTTTCTCCAAAACTTGTTGCCAAAACTGTGAAGTCCTTGCATTTCCTGAGGCCAAGTTGAAGGATCAAATACTAAGAAATTATCACATGAGTTGAAGTCATATCTGATTTCAGAGGTGGGAAGTAACAAAGTACACTTATTCAAGTACTGTACTTAGGTACAATTTAAGATACTTGTAGTTTACTTGAGTATTTCTATTTTATGCTACTTTGTACTTCTACTCCACTACAGTTCAGAGGTAAATCATGTACTTTTCTTCCACTACATTTATTTAATACCTTTAGTTACTTTACAGATGTGGATGAATGATGTGAAAATATAATCAAGTGTTAAATCAGACTTTAGTTCCACCTGGAGTAAATCCACAAGCTACCCTGCAGTATACAAAGTCATTCAAACTAATTTTTAAACACTTTAATGATCAATAATTATAAAACATATCATATACATTATTATGAAATGGACCAATCTGCAAAATGACTACTTTTAATGTCGCTACTTTAACTAGATTTTGATGATAATACTTTTCTAATTTTACTTGAGTAACACTTCTTCCACCTCTGTCTGATTTCAAACTCTTCCATTAACAGCCTGAGTAAGTTTGCAGCTGTGTGTTTTACTCCACTTTGTTGTAAATAAAACTGCAGCAGCTTGACCACAGAGCGTGAACGTTGTGATCAGCTGATTTTGCGCAGTTCTCCAGTGTGTGCGCGGGGCACAGAATGTGCACAGGGGAGTCTCCCACCGCAGCCAGTTGACGTAGTTTTGGTACAATTCTGTTGTACACACCGACGTTAACAGCAGCTCCGTCTGTGCACACGGCGACCAACTCTGTCGTCCAGTGATCTAAGCCTCTGCCTCCTGTGAAGCTTCACAGGTCCGTCGGTTATGTCCTGTGCGGCACGGCCAGCACCCAGTTCAATCAGTCATAGAAAGTCTGAAGATTTTAGCAGGGAGCGAAACGGCAAAGTGGCTGCTTAATGTCTTTGTTTTTTTTGGACATGTCTAATAATTTACTCCACTGAGTATTGACAAGAAACATGTGTAGGCGAAATATGTGTTTTGTTTTGATGACCTATCAGGTACGCAAAGGCGCGTTGTGACACAAGTGACGTTACGCATTTCAGATTGTTGCCGCGCATGCGTACCTGCGTACCAGTTATGTGCACCCCTGGCCATAGAGAAGCTTCTGGGTGGTTGAGGTCGGCTTGCCGGCCATCAGGTCGAGGAGCTCCGGGATGCGCTTCTCAGCGGCCGCCATGGCGGCGAGAAGCTCCGCCTGGCTCGGCAGACGATCCAGTTTGTTCCTCTTCACCTTAAACTGGTGTAGAGTGACTGCCTTATTCAAGTGTTTCATGTTGGCTTTCACCTCTCTCATTATGTGGGTCATATCAGACTGGGTGAGCCTGCACCCCCGGGGCTTTGACTCAGACATGTACCCCATGAACTGGTTCACATTCTTCAGGAAGAACTCTGATGTTGTGACTGCCCGGCCCGGCTTTACAATATACTTGCTCCAGCCACGGATCATCTTCATGTTTCTTAGGAACAGCCAGTCTGACAGGCGGTTAACACCATGGGCCATGTATACTATGAAGTTCTTTATCCGGCTGTCCTTCGACAGAACATTGTCTTTCTGTTTTACTGTCGGAGCGACACCCAAACAATGATCCCAGTATGTCTGAAGGTACGCCTCCATGCTTCTAGGCAACGTGATTTCACGCATGGTATTCTCCCGTCCATACCCAGTGGACCAGTAATTTGAGGGAGAGGGCAAGTCCTTAGCCAGCTTAGACGCACGGGTCTTCCGGCATACAGGGTTCTCGCTACCGGAGGCTACTGGGGACTGCATGACAGTCTTCACCGGGCTCTTCACAGGGGTCTCGCTACCGGAGGCTACTGCAAACATGACAGTTTCCACCGGGCTCTTCACAGGGGTCTCGCTACCGGAGGCTACTGCAAACATGACAGTTTTCACCGGGCTCTTCACAGGGGTCTCGCTACCGGAGGCTACTGCAAACATGACAGTCTTCACCGGGCTCTTCACAGGGGTCTCGCTACCGGAGGCTACTGCAAACATGACAGTCTTTACCGGGCTCTTCACAGGGGTCTCGCTACCGGAGGAAACTGGGAATATGACAGTCTTCACCGGGCTCTTCACCGGTCTCTTCCCACCAGAGGCTACTGCAAGCATGACAGTCTTCACCGGGCTCTTCACAGGGGTCTCGCTACCGGAGGAAACTGGGAATATGACAGTCTTCACTGGGCTCTTCACAGGGTTCTTTACCGGTCTCTTCCCACCGGAGGCTACTGCAAGCATGACAGTCTTCACCGGGCTCTTCACAGGGGTCTCGCTACCGGAGGTTACTGGGGACTGCATGACAGTCTTCACCGGGCTCTTCACAGGGGTCCCGCTACCGGAGGTTACTGGGGACTGCATGACAGTCTTCACCGGGCTCTTCACAGGGTCTCGCTACCGGAGGCTACTGCAAGCATGACAGTCTTCACCGGGCTCTTCACAGGGGTCTCGCTACCGGAGGCTACTGCAAGCATGACAGTCTTCACCGGGCTCTTCACAGGGGTCTCGCTACCGGAGGCTACTGCAAGCATGACAGTCTTCACCGGGCTCTTCACAGGGGTATTGCTGCCTGAGGCTACTGTGTTTATGCCGGAGGTACTTGGGATTGCCAGGCCCTTAAATCGTATACATTCGTCCTCTTCCTCAAGCACAGCAGCACTCTGCTTCCTGGGTTTTAGCTCCTTTTTCAGCCTGGAGCGCAGGGTCTTCACCTCATCATTGAGGGCATCCTTCTGAGCCCTCAATGCCACATTTTCCAGCATCACCTGCCTGCAGTCCTCGTTGTCACACTCGGTATGTGGGGAGAAGGGTGGAGGGTGCCCGGGGTATTCCTCCTCATTGTCTATATCCAATGATGTAGCCATTCCAATTATGGGGTTAGTCTCACGGAGGTCATGGAGCAACTGCAGTGCCACACTATGCTTCAGCCTTGCCATGACCTGATGTGCCTCATGTCGGGAGAACTCAGGGTGGTCATGTTTTACATGACGGTCCAGTCTCTTCCCAGCGTACAAACACCCAGCGATGGGACAGGGTTTGGTCCGAACATTTATCCTTCCACTGGCTATTTTCAGGAGGATTCCCCTCTCCTTCAAGTTCCGCACTGCATGCTTGTGCTTAAGGTGTTTGTACAATGCCAGATAGAAGAGTCTGCACACCGGGCATTCAGATGACATCCTTACTGAAACACTCACAATGAATTTGATCAAAATGATGTTCTAGTTCTCCGTTTATATGCGTTAGCGTGATCGGTGGTTGCGACACTGGGTCCGATGCATCAAGTCATGGTGCATGGACCAAGGGAGGTATTGGGTTACCATCGGGTCAGATGGTCCCACCTCCGCACCAACGCGGGGCTGGTGATGGCAACATTGGGTCCGATGCATCAATACATGGTGCCCCGACCATGAGAGGGTTTGGGGTGCCCCGGAACCAGGCACCACCCCAGCAGGAAACGGGTTGTATGGTCAAAGGAGGAAAGAGTGATAGAACCGGGGTAAAGCAAAGAAAGTGTCCGACAATAGTGACTTGTGAGGCGGCCAGAGAGTCTGTCATATCTCGGTCCTATCCTCCAGGCAACGCTGTGTCCAAAAATGGGCTAAAAACAAAAATAAATAAAAGATATTTCATCCAGGGAAATTTGGGTGAAAATGAAAAAAAGTACCCGGAAATAGTGCCTCATGACCCCGCAAAAGCGTCCTCCAGGCAATGCGGTGGCCAGAACTGGGTGAAAATGGGCTAAAAACAAAAAAATATATATTTCATCCAGGGAAATTTGGGTGAAAATGAAAAAAAGTACCCGGAAATAGTGCCTCATGACCCCGCAGGAGTCCCCTGTCGACTCCCATGGCTTTCCTCCATGGGCAAAATGATCAAACTCAACTTTTGTGAGAACCAGGAAAAGGGGTCAAAATGGAAAAATTGTACCCCAAAATAGTGCCTCATGACCCCGCAAGAGAGTCTGTCATCTCTCGGTCATATCCTCCAGGGTCACTAGAAGGGTCCAAGCCATCACCAGTCCGTGTTTAAATTGAGAAAATGTATCCCAAAATAGTGCATCAAATGCGGGTAGAGTCCCCTGCAAAGTGCCCTTGCATTCCTCCATGGGTTACAATGTCAAACTTAACTTTTGTGAGAACCAGGCAAAAGGGGTGAAAATGAGAAAATTGTGCCCCAAAATAGTGCCTCATGACCCCGCAAGAGAGTCTGTCATCTCTCGGTCATATCCTCCAGGGTCACTAGAAGGCTCCAAGCCATCACCAGTCCGTGTTTAAATTGAGAAAATGTATCCCAAAATAGTGCATCAAATGCAGGTAGAGTCCCCTGCAAAGTGCCCTTGCATTCCTCCATGGGTCACAATGTCAAACTTAACTTTTGTGAGAACCAGGCAAAAGGGGTGAAAATGAGAAAATTGTGCCCCAAAATAGTGCTTCAAATGCGGGTAGAGTCCCCTGTCGACTGCCCTTGCATTCTTCCAGGGTCACAATAATCAAACTCAACTTTTGTGAGAACCAGGCAAAAGGGGTCAAAATGAAAAGATTGTGTCCCAAAATAGTGCTTCAAATGCGGGTAGAGTCCCCTGTCGACTGCCCTTGCATTCCTCCAGGGTCACAATAATCAAACTCAACTTTTGTGAGAACCAGGCAAAAGGGGTCAAAATGAAAAAATGGTGTCCCAAAATAGTGCCTCAAATGCGGGTAGAGTCCCCTGTCGACTGCCCTTGCATTCCTCCAGGGTCACAATAGGTGCGTTCACACCGGAGTACTTTGGTGTACTTTTCCCACAATAGTTCATCAGAACTACGATATATTTGCGTTCACACCAAAAAGCCCCAGGAACTAAAGTAGCTCAACTTAGTTCGTGAGACTCGCTTTTCAGTCCCTGCTCTCTAGCAGGGACTGTCGTGGGAGAAAGTAGTTCGTACGTCTGATTGGCTGTGCGGAATGCAAACCACGCCCCGTACAACTCCAGAAAAGTTTTATAAAGCAGCCATTTTACTTGCACGCATTACAATCTCAGCGTAGCAACGAAGAGATTTTTTTTTTGCAAAACCAGCAGTTGGCATTATGACAACACCAAAGAGATCAGTGGAGCGATGGACTGATGATGATGTTTCGGCGCTTCTTGATATTTACGCGGACGACGCGATCTAGGCACTTCAGCTCAAGGCAGTTTCCAACGCGAAAATGTATGAGTGCATTTCGCAGGAGTTAGCGGCCATCGGGATCATTCACGGCGCTAAATCATGCCGGGACAAGATCAAGAAACTGAAGCAGGACTTCAAAAAAATAAAAGACCACAACAACAAGAGTGGTAACGGTCGGAAAACCAGCAAGTGGTACGATCGTTTGAATGCTTTGCTTGGCCACAGACCCTCATTCCTCGGCACCGCAAATACCATCGCTTCGAGCACGATGGGGTGGGAGGATGCAATGGCGGGGGAATTGTCCAAGGACGACGACGAATTAGGTAAAATATACTACATGCACTGCACTGTTTTAATCTGCACAATAATGGTCACATATGTACTTCTAAGGCTCGGTAGATCGAGCTAGCCATGCTAGGCTGAATTGGCTAACAGCTAGCTAGCTATTCTCGGCCGCTATCTCATTTGCTTCACTAACTCATGGCACTAATTGAATGTAAAATATACTACATGCACTTTACTGTTTTAATCTGCACAATACTGGTCTCAGATGTACTTTTATTTGCTCGGTAGATTGAGTTAGCAATGCTAGGTTGAATTGGGTAACACTGTTAGCAGGCCACAACATAGCTAGCTAATAACAGCTAGCTAGCTCACTAGCTATTCTTGGCCGCTATAAAAACGTTTTGACTTGTGAATAAGTGTGCCATGTTCTGTAATTTGCTTCACTAACTCATGGCACTAATCGTGTGTTTCAGGCAACGTGGTGTTTCCCCTGGAATTGGAAATCAGTGAGATTTCCCCTCCGGAAATCCACGGTAGTGCCTCCTCATCTCTCTTTCCAACAACCAAACGCAAAGGTACATATAAACACACTGTAACTACTCTGGCCTTGAAAGAAGGTTACGCATCGAACTGATGTCCACTAATCACGTTTATTTATTTCTTGGTACAATCATGAAACACCGTGAACATACATCGTTTACACTTTTCGCGCCGTTTTCACTCTCTCACAAACGTAAACATCCGGGGCTAGAGGTCACTTGACTTCCGGTAAGAAAGCTCTTAATCATTTTTTGACAAAATACAATTCTAGCATACATCAAGCACAAAACAATAAATAAGGGCACTTTGAGCGTCGGCTATTTGATCATATCTTATATTAGCTAGTAAACACATTCCTAGTAAGTTGTAAAACTACTTATTTCTCCTATTAGGAAAGAGGACACGGGATGACAGCTTCCTGGACACCATCACGGTGATGGATGACCGGCGTGCCTTGGCCAGCAAGGAAAATGAGGACCGGCATGCCATGGCCAACAAGGAGATGCACGACGAACGGCTGCTGCATGCACACAAGGCCCAGGAATCGCAGGACCAGCTCTTAAAGGTGATGGCTGACTCGGCGGCGCGCCAGGTGGAGGTGGCGGCGCGCCAGGTGGAGGTGGCGGCGCTCCAGGTGCAGCAACAAAATAGCACTTGTCTCACACACACACAGGGGGGGAAAGAGGACACATTGACCCAGGAGAAAGTGTAATACCTCCGGGGCGCATAACTGCACTTTACAAGCCAGAAATAATGTTTAAATGGTCGGGGAAAGTATTTTTAAATGTCTGGAAGAGAGTTTTAGCCAGCCATTTTGCACGATATCATTTAACATTGACGCTCTCCTGAAAATGCACAGAATATGTGCATTTTCAGGAGAGCGTCAATGTTAAACGATATCGTGCAAAATGACTGGCTAAAACCCAGGAGTAAGTGTTTGAAAGGCGGGGAAAAGTTGTTTAAAATAGTCTGATACCTCCAGGGCGCATCACCAAAAATGTACAAGCCAGGGAAGGTGCCTGAATCCCGGATACTTTAGGTCTGTCACTTAGGGTAACCGCACCACTCCAACGCTCCCGAGAGCGGACGTCCATTATTTGCAAGGCACCTAAATACAGAGAAGGGTCCAGCTGCAGCCGCAGCCGGTGGAGGTTGAATCTGTAGGAAGTTGTAGGAAGTTGTACTTCCAAATATGGTCAGAAGAGAGCGCGCCCAACACGTGAGACGCTGACGCAAGGTTCTATTTCGTATATGGCTTCGCCCTCTAAGGCTATCGCTATTGGGTAATCCCCTGCGCACCCGCGCAGCACTGAAACACTTGTAGTCCACGCCCACCCGGGCTCCCTTCTGGTATAAATAGGAAGGAGGCCCGACAATCTGCTCCCTCTTTTCTTCAGCACCCCGTTACTGAAGCACGAGAGACACTTCATTTTTCAGAGAACATGAGTAACAATTGTGTCAGAGAGTGTCCCTCATGTGGCTCAGGGTACATAATGAGTTATGACCAGCACACAGTATGCGAATCCTGCCTGGGGTCGGAGCACGCGTACGCGGCTCTAAACCAGCAGGTAGCATGCACCCATTGTGCCCGTCTCCCCTCGGGCGACAGGAAGCGAAGAGCGGACGCTCTCGCTGCTGCGGCCGAGGAGAACGATTGGCCCGTCCAGGCTTACGAGCCCGCTGACGAGGGCCTCGTGTTCCTGGAGCCGAGTGCCGGGCAGGAGTCGGACGACTCCTGCGACATGGGTGTCCGAATGTAACAATTACTCCCTCCTTTATCAAGGATTTAAAAACAGAAGTCATTTCATCAATGGTTTGTAGATTCATTTAGGAATTTTCACTTATGGCAGATATGTTTTTTCTTTAAATAACATCTCTAAATTTCAGGCCATCACTGATTAAATGGATGACCATTAGGAGGTGGTGGCTCTTGTATTTTAAACTCATAATCTGGTGCCGTGCGCTCCCTGTGAAGCTGCAATTAAGATTTAAAGGGCCCATGTCATGGCCATTTCCACTGATCATAATTACATTGTTGAGGTATACTAAAATTGATTTATACTGTGCAATTTTCGAAACTCACATTGGTTTCGCATACAGCATCTCTGTAAAGTATGTGTATTCAGCAGTATTCACTCTCTCCACTAAACGACTCGTTGGACGACTCTGTTCTGATTAGTCAACCATCAGAGAGGCTCCGCCCATGTCTAACAGTGCTTTTTTCGGCTCGCTCTCGGAACATCAGTCTTATAATGGCGTCGGAACAGCCGTATATTTTATACGCTAACTAACCGAACTGTACCTACAACTGTTGTTATAGTAGAGTGTGACGGCCCCAGGGCCTTTGTGCAAGTTAACCGCAAGTTTACTTTGACTTTCTAATGCTTCTAATGCCTTTTTTGCCAAGGTTCAAGGCATTGACTACAGACAAACAGCCAAGCCACCATACTGTATGTATGTATTGAATGTGTGAGTGTATAAAGTGGCGCTGTTTGCCGACAGGCAATGCAGGCAAGTGCTTGGACCAGAAGGGGGCCCCCAAAGAAGGTAGATTAAGAAGGTCCACAGCAACGACAACATGAAACACCCTTTCATTTACTGCAATGACATGTCGGGAAACCCCCTCAAGGGCCCCATGCATAGAGTGCCATAAGAAACTGCTTCTTAATTTCAGTTTCGTTTCAGGGGGGGGGGGGTGTGACTTTACTGGCATTGATCCGGACCAGTGACCATGTATAAAGTTCACTAGTGGACCTTTAATACAAAAGTTTGAGTACCCCTGCACTACATTATAGTTGCCGTTCCTCCGAGCTAGCGTTCATATCGTGTTAGCTACCAAAGTAAACAAGAAAGCTAGGTTAGCACATTAGCTGGCAAGCTTACTGTGTTTATTAGATAGATGGATTAGATAGATCCACACTCCTACCACAACTACTACTAACGAATCTAAAACAACTAAGTTTCTGAATCACTAGCTTTTGTTCATAGTGGTTTTATTACACTAAACAAGCCCGGCTTACTGGGCTAACGACGTTGCTAGCGTTTAAATATATTAACTACAATGTCAGCAGATGGCCTTATATGTTTGTCATGGCAGGAGAATGTCTGCAGTCACACACGGAATACTCATACAGTATATTGAAGTAAAAAGATATGATTCTAAACTATATTGAAGTAAACATGTATTATTTTGAATTGTATTTTAGTGAACATGTATTGTTTGAACTGTTTTAAGTAACCACATATATAGAAATGATATTCTCACTTACAACTCACTGACCCAGAGATCCTGTTTCACACACACACAGCTCCTTTTCACCAGAGCGCACACACATGTTCTTTTTCAAGGTTCTTTATGGGCATCATTATATCTGTGTACAAGGTTTAATTGTATGAGAAAGAATAGTTTATGTGAAAGATCCCATGGGAAAGTAAGGGAGTGGATATCGGGGCAGAGATAAGATTGACTTTGACCTTGTGAAACTTTAGAATCTCACGTTCTGGTCAGAACTCTGATTCGCTGTATTGAACCCGACCAGAAGTGAATCCAACCAGTAAAAACACCTGGGGGATGTGAGCAGCTCACACAGCTCCTCCTCACGGACTCTCTAATTCGCTTTGGAGTAAAAGGGGAAGGGAAAATTCAACACATCTCCGCCCCAAAATATGAATATGAATACTGTTGTTTTTTAATGTAAAATGCTTTCTTGTTTGGTGAGTTGGCTGGTCCCGATATCTGTGTCCGCTTCGCATCACAAACCTGAAGTCACTTTCTTCTTGTTTGATGAGTTGGCGGGTCCCGACACCTTTATCCGCATCGCATTACAAACCTGAAGTCCGGAGTACTCTGTATAACTTGTATACGTGTTCTATTCCCTACCAGTAAACTCAGATAATTGTTATAACTTTTGATTCCGGTGTTTTCAATTCCTTTCTTAATTAAATAGAGATCAGCCTCATTCAACGAACGGCGCGGAGGGGGGGGCTATCAGCCACCAGATAGGTGTTCTGCTCCAACAAGTGGTGACCCCGACGTGATGAGTGCTGGTCTCTAGAAAGGGACACCGACAGCCAGGGGACGGAATCCAGTCCAGGGGGAGGACACAGAGATACTGTTGACAACTGAACCAAGTGCGCTATACACAAAAGGTGAGCAGACACCTGTTTTGACTATCAAAAATCTGTGATTGATTATACAAAAAATGTAGAGTTGTCAGCAGCGTTCTCAGTGTTCTTAGTCACGGTGGGAAATACAATACATATTCTAGTTGGGATATTGGGGTAGTGCTTAGAGTCGGGTATTCAGTCCTGTACCTAAGGCACAAAAGTGTTCGGAAGAGGCGGGTAGGTCAGTCCCGCCCTTCACTCACTAAGTACGAACGCTGCAACGCTGTAAAAGATGTATGGGTTAAATTCCCCGTAAGTCAAAATAACATTGATTAATACGGTTAGCTTGCAGTGCTTCAATTAAAGACTACGGAGGTGTAAAAAACAGAAGGGTTAAATTCCCCGCAGATCATGATAAGATTGATTAATGCGGTTACCTTTCGTGGTGCTTTAAATGTATAACATTTCTGTAATTGTTATATGGTGGGTGATACAAGAGGAGAGAGACGTGACCTCCAACTAATTATTTGGAACGACCGAATCTCATCACAACTCTTGCTGTGGGGTTAATCAGGCTCATTAAACGTGACGATAAAGAGATTTTGTTGACTGAGTTCCGACTCCTTGCCTGAAGCCGCAATCGCCGTGAGGGGGTTGTCGAAGCTTGCTTCAGGAAGTCACGCTATCTGTTGAAATATACATCGCACAATAAAAATTTGCCTGACTGTACGGATAGAATGTGTGTAAAAACTGCAAACATAATTTAAGAACACCACTCTGTACACAGTACATACATAGAAAAGAAGTAGTACCCGGAGATAGAATTCAGATAGTACGAAGTCATAGTCTGGAAGGCTGAATGTGACGATAAAGGATTTTTGTGGTTTGGGATTAAACTCCATGTAAGCGTCGCATCTCTAAAGAGGGGTGTCGAAGCGCGCTTAAAAACCGCAATTATCTGTTGGAATAAATATCGTACAAAAAGCCGGACAGACTGTATAAGGGAATAAACTCTGTGTGATTTTTTACGTCAAATCTGTGTAATAATTAAGAGAAAAATCTAGAAGTACTCCAGTGGAGACAGATTTGCATAGACACAGAGACAGAGGCAGTTCATTCATGGTCAGCTACTGCCCTCTGGTGGCGAACAGGGAGTGTTACAATATTCTAACTATACACACAGGACATTAAGAGTAAAGACAATAATTGCCCAGTATATTAAATAAATACAAACAAACGAACACGTATCAACATAAGTCAGATAATATAAACGAGGTCAATCATGGAAGAAGGCTGACATTTAATGCCTGATATATAAGTAATAATAATATATAATATATAGCTGATATTTAATAACTGATGTATAAGGCTCGATATTTCTGAAAATAAGAACACCGTTAACGGCATTCTATTTCAGAAAAAGGGGGGATAGGATATACATCAGACAATATGTATGTGAGATTATTACGTTTTTAAGAGAAATGTATCAATTTAAAATACTAGCTTTGGCTATTTTTTGTTTTGTTTTGTTTTGTTTGTTGCTTTTAAGAGAAATTGATACATTTAAAATAATCTAGCTTTGGTTATTTTTTGTTTTGTTTTTGTTCTATTTTTTTTTTTTTTTTTTTTTTGTTTATTGTTTTCTGCATAGTCTCTTGTCCACACTCCAGTCTAGTTGGTGCCGCCAATAAACACTAAAGAAGTAGAAGAGATGAGTTCAAAACCATATTTCCAGCAACTTAAGGGCTTGGTATGAGACTTCTCCACACAGGTTGCTGACGCCAAAGGGGGACCCGAGAAACACGAGGCCAACACAGCAGAGTTCGTCTGGCTGAAAGTTATCAGGCCTAAGTGACTCAACCCCAGGTTTTCCGGTCCCTACCGAGTGACCCAAAGGACCTCCCATGCCGTCCGCCTAGATGGAAAGGGAGACAACTGGTACGACTGGAGCCAGTGTGCGGTCGGGAAAACTCCTGCGAGGACCCTAGATGACATCAGGACAGATTTGACCCTCGTCGCGAGGACCCTAGACGACATCAGGACAGATCTGGCCCTCGTCAAGGCAGTCGACCCAGGAGGCGCCATCAGCGGGCCGGAGGAGGAGGATCGGGACATCTCTCCAGCAGTCGAACCGGAAGCCGCCATCAGCGGGCCGAAGGAGGAGGATCGGGACATCTCTCCAGCAGTCGAACCGGAAGCCGCCATCAGCGGGCCGGAGGAAGAGGATCGGGACATCTCTCCAGCATCGACCCGGAAGCCGCCATCAGCGGGCCGGGGGAGGACAATCCGGGCACATCTCTCTAGCAGGCAGCCCAGAAGCCGCCGTCAGCGGGCTGGGGGGACGAAGACCAGGGCTCGAGCTTAAGGACCTCCCGTCGTCCCGGGGCCGAAAAAAATCGGGTCGGGGAGGATACAAATTAATTTTGGGACGAATTTGGGACGAGAGTTAAAATAAAAATACCCTGCTAACTCTACTACGAACGGCGATGAAAATGAAACTGACTGCACGTTTTGTGTAGTACACAGTTATTAAACCTCCTTGTCAACATAAACACACACAAAGCATTTAGCAACCCGCGAAACACACACACACAGTACGTAGCTACAGCTGTCAGCCAGCCGCACAGCTGTGATGTAACTACCATTTTTTTTACCCCGGAGCGGTGCGGAGAAACAAAACGTAACTTATGAAGCAGCTTTTGACGGCGCGCTATGCATGGAGCACCCTAGAGGGGGTTTCCAGACATGTCATTGCAGCTGAGATGAGAACTCTCCATCGTATTTAGTCCTTAGCAATATGCTTCGCCTCTCCCCATGTAGGGATGGGTACCGAGCCCCGGCATTAAACGGGCCGCGGGCCGGAATTATTAAAGACAGTGGTACCAACAGTGGTCTTTTTATCGGTACTGGAGACATTTAAAACATATGTCATATGTATTATTGCTACATGAACATTATATTGCAGTTTTAGTTTCGCCAACTCCGTTTCTAATATGCAATAAGACTACAAAATGCGTCTATGATGTATTTTCGATCTTTCCAATCCAGACAAGAGAGCTCTCTCTCCCGTCTGTGTGCGAGGGGGCGGGGCAGTTTGTAAAGGTCTCCTGACTGTGTTACAGACTGTCATCCTGGTTAGTGGTTACTCTGGGTTCTGTCTTCTGTCTTCAGGACAGAGTGTTGGATTTTTTTGTTAATCGGATGGGACTTGATTGGATTAACGAGTAACTTTCTCGCTTGTGTGTTTTTTTTTAATATATTTGGCCTTTGTTTATGTGTTTGACTGATTTACTCAAATAAAAAGGTTGATGAATTATCATCTAATGATTTGTATGATGTTTTATTTATGTTAAAGGTCACTTTGAATGATTTTAACTAATGATAATGTAGAAAAACAAATATTTTAAATTCGGGATGATCCACATTAATTTCGGGACGGCTTAGATTGTATTTCGGGACGGTTCCGGGAGGATGGTGAAAAAAGTTAGTCGAGAGCCCTGACGAAGACACCAGCAAACCAAGACGGCACAGAGAACTCCACTTCCCGCTGAAACAGGTTGATATAGCCGGTGTGGAACTTTGTCTGAACAATCCATTTTTTGGAGGAACTTTCAACTTTATTTTTATATTCCCATTTGTTTAAGGGATTTGTATTTTTATATTCCCATTTGTTTAAGGGATTTGTATTTTTTATATTCCCCCATTTAAGGGATTTGTTTATTTTTATTCTACAGAACTATGTATTAAAGGTTTCAGGAAATATTGAAGGGTTCTTTTGGGACAGACTACTGACATATGTGGGGACCCACATTTACCATTAAAAACCTATCGCTTAAAATCAATCACTAACCAAGTTGGGAGTAACTCCTGTTTTACTTTCCAAATAGGCCATTTTATCATTACTCAACATCTGGACGAGGGTAGATGTCTATTTAAATACTCCTCGTACTAAAGAGGGTTTTTGGCATATCTGGGTCTCAATCTCCCTCAGGGGGCAGGTTTTGTATTCTGGGGAACCAAGGTACGATCGCATTGACCATTGGTAATGGTTTAAAGATACCAGAAGAATTTGAGCTAACAGCATAATTATGTACGGGCACTGGAGAATGGTAGCGGGCCTGGGCCTCCTACTTACCATTATGGTAACGATAATTTTCATTGTCTGTAAAACTAATGATGTTCTTTCTCCAACTCTCGCCCCAGAGGAAGAGATAGTAAGGACCAAAAGAGGGACTAGAGTAGCGAGCCTTATGTCTCCAAAAAGAACCTTCACTCTCCAAGAAGGTAGCGACGGAATAGTGGACATAGATTTGTGCGCAATCGCCCCATGTTCCAACTATGACAGATCATACTCAGGTTTCGCTAAATATGTCTGCCTCACCCCAACAGTATGCAATACTCACACCCGAGGATGTAAATGCGAATCCTGGTCTTATGTACTAGTTAACTCTGGTCCGAAAGACTGGGGATATACGCCTAAATTCAAATCAGCAAGGATTGTTGCGTCACTAAAACGTAGAATGAAAGTCATTAGAAAGAACCCTATCTCTCCCTGTGCTAGAGGAAGATGCAACCCTGTCTCAATTATCCTAAGAGGGGTTGAGATCGGCGATGCAGGTCTATATATTTTGGCAGCACACACAGGAAGAAAGTCACCCCAAGGTCTGTTCAAAATAGTTGTCACTCCGAAACCAGCAGTAACTCGCCCAACTACCGCCGTGATACAATATATTTCCAAAATCATCTGTGGAGATAAATGTACTAGCGAAGTTGGCGAACTTGAACCACTAGACATAATTCAAATGGCCACGGGTTTTACTGATGATAATCTATGGTTAAAATGGGTTGCTGGGACTGCTCACGAACAAATGATAGGTGATTGTTTAGCTTGTGCGACCGCTCGTCCCCATTTGATAACTGACCCCGCTCCTCTCTTCCCTTCAGATATCTGGGGTTACAACTGCATGTTAAAACTTACCCAAATGGCTAGCCCATCAAACTGTACAACCTTAGCCAGCCTTTTCCCACCGATTGATAATGGCACAAAAACAGGACCCTTTACACCAAGAAAAGGCAGAGGGGGATACACTTGTTTCAAATTAACCAGCGCCTCCCCTAAATTTAATCTGGGTAATGTTTCCTCTGATTGGTGCAACAGTACTCTAGCAGGTAATATGGTAGGTCATTGGGCCAGGGGTGGGCTTTACTATTATTGTGGCGGCCGACGGTTGTATACCAGAATTCCGGAAGCATCAATAGGACTTTGTGCGATGACCCGCCTCCATGCCCCTTTGACATTACTAGGTGACAGGTTAATTCCCCTCGATGCAAAACACGTCTCGAACGGTCAGTTAGCTAACCAACGGCGAAGACACGTTTTAAACAAAAGGGACGCAGAAGTCAACTTTGACCTTTCCAGTAACTCCCCTACTTACATTGACTCCATAGGGATCCCTCGGGGGGTCTCTAATGAGTACAAATTAGCTGACCAGATCGCAGCAGGGTTCGAAAATATTCCTATCATTTCAGCTTTTCTTCCCATTACTCCTAACAAAAATGTAGACAGGATTAACTTTGTACATTACAATGTCCTACGTTTGGCGAACCTCACTAGGGACGCAGTAGAAGGCCTAGCTGAACAGTTGGAGCCTACCTCCCTTATGGCTATACAGAATAGAATGGCGTTGGATATGCTTCTGGCGGAGAAAGGGGGTGTTTGCGCAATGTTCGGTGATATGTGCTGCACGTTTATTCCCAACAACACGGCGCCTGACGGTTCAGTGACTAAAGCCTTAGAGGGTCTAAAACCATGCATGAACAATCAGGGATCAACAATCCTATGGAGGAATGGATGACAAACATGTTTGGAAAATGGAAAAATTTAATAATGTCTCTTCTAATTTCTGTGGCTACTTTTATTGCCATTTTGGTGACATGTGGTTGTTGTTGTGTGCCTTGTATCCGCTCATTGTGTGTTAGACTCATCAGTTCCACCATTGAGGGAAAAGCTGCCCCTTCACCTTCTTACCAAATGCCCTTGTTGGCTTATGCGTCGGAGGGGGAAGAGTACGATGACTCAGCCGACAAGGACGAACTTTTTAGACATATTGTATTCTCCCTCCACTGGCATAAGAAGTTGTTGTCGTGGACTGTTCCTAAAGGTTTAAAGTGCTCTAAATCCCAGCTTCTGATGGATTTATATAAATGTTGGGACAGACACAGTAGAAAAGAATGACAGTGGTAATGTTTCAAATGCTATATGTTGATCTCGTGAGGTGAGATCAAAAGAGGGATTGAAGTAAAAAGATATGATTCTAAACTATATTGAAGTAAACATGTATTATTTTGAATTGTATTTTAGTGAACATGTATTGTTTGAACTGTTTTAAGTAATCACATATATAGAAATGATATTCTCACTTACAACTCACTGACCCAGAGATCCTGTTTCACACACACACAGCTCCTTTTCACCAGAGCGCACACACATGTTCTTTTTCAAGGTTCTTTATGGGCATCATTATATCTGTGTACAAGGTTTAATTGTATGAGAAAGAATAGTTTATGTGAAAGATCCCATGGGAAAGTAAGGGAGTGGATATCGGGGCAGAGATAAGATTGACTTTGACCTTGTGAAACTTTAGAATCTCACGTTCTGGTCAGAACTCTGATTCGCTGTATTGAACCCGACCAGAAGTGAATCCAACCAGTAAAAACACCTGGGGGATGTGAGCAGCTCACACAGCTCCTCCTCACGGACTCTCTAATTCGCTTTGGAGTAAAAGGGGAAGGGAAAAGTCAACACATCTCCGCCCCAAAATATGAATATGAATACTGTTGTTTTTTAATGTAAAATGCTTTCTTGTTTGGTGAGTTGGCTGGTCCCGATATCTGTGTCCGCATCGCATCACAAACCTGAAGTCACTTTCTTCTTGTTTGATGAGTTGGCGGGTCCCGACACCTTTATCCGCATCGCATCACAAACCTGAAGTCCGGAGTACTCTGTATAACTTGTATACGTGTTCTATTCCCTACCAGTAAACTCAGATAATTGTTATAACTTTTGATTCCGGTGTTTTCAATTCCTTTCTTAATTAAATAGAGATCAGCCTCATTCAACGAACGGCGCGGAGGGGGGGCTATCAGCCACCAGATAGGTGTTCTGCTCCAACAATATTCCGGGTGATTTACCGTACATTGTGACAGTACATGTACATACTGCATGTATAGCTAACGAGGCTAGCTATACATGCTAGCGGAAAACAATGTATTCATGCCAGTTCAACACAGTCTCACGGCATTTCGTGTTATAGTCACAAAATGAATCTATTGATTCTTGTTCACCAACACGATTTCGCCATTTTTTTCGTGTCACACAGAACGATTTTAAAAGCAATGTAAATAATAACAAATTAGAAGGAAAAAGACATTTAAAAAAATACAGATTTAAGTATTCTGACACAGAACGATTTTAGAAGCAATGTATTTATATTAGTAGTATGTTTCGTGCCTGCACCAAATAATAACAAATTAGAAGGAAAAAAAGATGACATAAAATACAGATTTCAGTATTCTGAGGCTCTGAGCCCCATTTCTTTTCCTCACTGACGGCAAAAAAACTCAGACATTATACAATTTACAATAAAAGGGATAGGGTTAGGCTTAGGGTAAGATATTGAGTAAGAACATGTTTTTATGAACCACACAGCTTCTGGTCTTCCAAGACCCGACCGGACAAAAAGACGTGTTGCAGGCACGAAACATACTCCCAATAGAAATACATTGCATTTAAAATCGTTCTGTGTGACACGAAAAAAGGGTGGAAATCGTGTTGGTGAACACGAATCAATAGATTAAATTAATTTCGTGACTAATAACACGAAATGCCGTGAGACTGGGTTGGCCAGTTACAATGAATGACCGAACGTAGCAGACTACCCGTATAAGATTGCAATTATAAACACGTTATTGCTAGCCTAATATGAACCACTAGCTTTTGTTCATAGTAGTTTTATTACACTACATTATAGTTGCCGTTCCTCCGAGCTAGCGTTCATATCGTGTTAGCTACCAAAGTAAACAAGAAAGCTAGGTTAGCATTTTAGCTGGCAAGCTTACTGTGTTGATAAAATAGATGGATTAGATAGATCCACACTCCTACCACAACTACTACTAACGAATCTAAAACAACTAAGTTTCTCTAATATTTTGTGATTTGCATTTGATTTCGTCCAACCAGATCCTGCCGGACAATACATGACGGGGACGGGACTACCACACTGATGCATCGTCCTAAAAAGCCCCGGCTGCGATAGGCAAGATGCTGACAACGGGGAGGAATTGATGATATACCGTGTATATATGTATATTTACGTTCATTCATTTTGTACATTTCTAAAAATAAAGTTTAATGGAAATACTTAGTAGGCCTATCCTTTCTTCCCTGAATTATTTGCTCCTATAACATATAATTCATATATAGCAAACCATGATTTGATTTATCATCAAACAGTAGTAGTTTATTACAGGTAAAAATAACTTACTCTTTGTTATGACCGGCTCGTAGGCCACAACGGAAAGACAAGGAGACATACACGAGTTTACAAAACCACGGCACATTTATTGTGGTAAATGCAGAGATAGGTGGTCGAGGGGAGAGGATCGCAGAGTTCGTCCTTCTGCAGCCGCTTTGGAGAGAGACAGGGGCCGCCGTGTGACTCCGGGCAGCTGGGCTTAATAGCACCTCGGCTCCGGCCAGGTGTCCGTGATCGCGCTGATTAGCCTCTTCAGCTCCACCCCATCGTAAGACCTGCAACACACCTGCACAAAGGCCCTGGGGCCGTCACACTCTACTATAACAACAGTTGTAGGTACAGTTTGGTTAGTTAGCGTATAAAATATACGGCTGTTCCGACGCCATTATAAGACTGATGTTCCGAGAGCGAGCCAAAAAAAGCACTGTTAGACATGGGCGGAGCCTCTCTGATGGTTGACTAATCAGAACAGAGTGGCCGAGCTGACCAATCGGAGCACACTAGGCTCACAGGGAGGGGGGGGCAAGAGCTCCAACGAGTCGTTTAGTGGAGAGAGTGAATACTGCTGAATACACATACTTTACAGAGATGCTGTATGCAAAACCAATGTGAGTTTGGAAAATTGCACAGTATAAATCTATTTTAGTATACCTCAACAATGTAATTATGATCAGTGGAAATGGCCATGACATGGGCCCTTTAAATCTTACTTGCAGCTTCACAGGGAGCGCACGGCACCAGATTATGAGTTTAAAAGACAAGAGCAACCACCTCCTAATGGTCATCCATTTAATCAGTGATGGCCTGAAATTTAGAGATGTTATTTAAAGACAAAAAAAAATAAAACATATCTGCCATAAGTGAAAATTCCTAAATGAATCTACAAACCATTGATGAAATGACTTCTGTTTTTAAATCCTTGATAAAGGAGGGAGTAATTGTTACATTCGGACACCCATGTCGTAGGAGTCGTCCGACTCCTGCCCGGCACTCGGCTCCAGGAACACGAGGCCCTCGTCAGCGGGCTCGTAAGCCTGGACGGGCCAATCGTCCTCCTCGGCCGCAGCAGCGAGAGCGTCCGCTCTTCGCTTCCTGTCGCCCGAGGGGAGACGGGCACAATGGGTGCATGCTACCTGCTGGTTTAGAGCCGCGTACGCGTGCTCCGACCCCAGGCAGGATTCGCATACTGTGTGCTGGTCATAACTCATTATGTACCCTGAGCCACATGAGGGACAATCTCTGACACAATTGTTACTCATGTTCTCTGAAAAATGAAGTGTCTCTCGTGCTTCAGTAACGGGGTGCTGAAGAAAAGAGGGAGCAGATTGTCGGGCCTCCTTCCTATTTATACCGGAAGGGAGCCCGAGGGGCCCACCTCGCGGGTGGGCGTGGACTACAAGTGTTTCAGTGCTGCGCAGGTGCGCAGGGGATTACCCAATAGCGATAGCCTTAGAGGGCGAAGCCATATACGAAATAGAACCTTGCGTCAGCGTCTCACGTGTTGGGCGCGCTCTCTTCTGACCATATTTGGAAGTACAACTTCCTACAACTTCCTACAGGTTCAACCTCCACCGGCTGCGGCTGCAGCTGGACCATTCTCTTCAGAAGAGGCAACAACCGGAAGACAGACTGCGTGATAACCGAGAGAAGAAGAACAGACTGTGTGATATAAACAAACAACAAATAGCGTGTGCGTTCCATTTTCACTCTACAACGAGAAGCTCATGAAGCTTTCCCGAACCTGTGTCGAGAGCTGGAGTTAAATGAAATCTCAGATTTGCCTTCTTAATAGTTTGTTTGGGTCCCTCACTTCCGTTTTGCTTCTCATGCACTGATTCGCTAGCTGAACAGCCAATCAGAGTGATTTATTTTGCCGACTGCCTTAATAAAGGCGTCAGCACGGCTGAAAAGACACGACGGTGCGGGACACACCAATCTGAGTAGGGCTGACGGCCATTGACGGCCAACATTGGCTTGGTGTGTCCGGGCCTTTACATGCTGCGTTCAAGTGCTAGGGAGATTGTAGGAGTTTGGATAGCAAAGTGCGCCCCCTGGTTGCCACATTGGATGTAACATCTGTAACGGTTTAATACAGTATAAATATAATCAAACATGAAATACACAAATAATTGTTCGCACAAAGACCGCAAGCACAAAGTAACAATAAAAATAAACAAAACAGCAAAACCGAAACTACCGGTTTGGAATCAGCAGAGGTGGAAGGAGTACTCAGATATTGTACTTAATGTGTAAAAGTGGAAGTACCAGAGTGTAGGATTACTCTGTTAGAAGTAAAAGTCCTGCATTGAAAATACTATTCAATTAAAAGTACAATTGTATTATCATCAACATATAGTTAAAGTACCAAAAGTAAAAGTAGTCATCCTGCAGATTGGTCCATTTCAGGATAATATATATGATATGTTTTATAATTATTGATCATTAAAGTGTTATCAAAGCTGGTAAAGGTGCAGCTAGTTTTAATGACTTTGTATACTGCAGGGTAGCTTGTGAATTTACTCCAGGTGTAACTAAAATCTGATTTAAGACTTGATTATATTTCACATCATTAATCAAAATCTGCAAAGTAACTAAAGGTATTAAATACATGTAATGGAGTAAAAGTACACGATTTATCTGTGAATTGTAGTGGAGTAGAAGTACGAAGTAGAAAAACATGTAAATACTCATGTAAAGTACAAGTCTCTCAGGAATCAGTCCATCTCTTCTCATGGATGTGGGATTTCATAGATGAAAATAACTTATACGAAAAATAACAATATAATGTTCTATATTGTTGTGTTCCTGCTGTTTTGTTTTACTGTTCAAACCAATAACATCTCAAACTAATGTTTAACTATTACCAATTGAACATGTATTTATTTGCACTACTGTATGTGTAGGCTATTTGTCAAACATATTATAGACATTGTGTAGGAGCCATTTTATGGGTGTTGTTGGCATGTCAGTTTATTTAACCTGTTGAACCCCATCCCCATCCCGGGCGGAAAAACGCATCATCTGCAGGAAACAGCGTCTGAGGGCTTCTTAAAGCTCCCATGTCATGCTTTTCCGGTTATTACCCGTCCCCTTGTGTGTTATGAAGGTTTTTATGCATGTAAACGGTGTGCAGAGTCAAAACCCTCAAAGTACACCCTGTAGCGAGTAAAACTCTAACACAAAAACGCGTCGTTGGAGATACGTCACTGCCCATTTGAGTCTTCCATTTAGTTCCGGGTACGGCATGATGTCATGCCGTACCCGGAACGAAATGGACCAATCCCGAAGAGCTATGGCCACACCCAGCGGCGCTGGCCGCAACCTCTGCCAGCCTAACATTTACTGTTGGAAGCTCTGGTTCAGTTCACAATCGATCCAGTCATGCCACTGCCAAGGACCTGTTTCCTGAAATGTGAGGAGAAATCTGAGCTGTTTGTCCTACCGACGGAAGAACCACGACAAAGTCAGTGGTTGAAATTTATTTTTAACACTGTTCCTTCAGAGGTTCGAAGAACCGGCATTTCACAGACGAAAGCTTCCAAAACATTGCCCAGTTTGAGGCCGGATATGCACAGCATTTGAAACTGAAGGACGATGCTATTCCTAGTTTGTTTGGACCGTTTGGAGCAGGGGAAGATTCGGGTACACAACCTGTAAGTTTGCATTGTTATTTGTGTATTTATCACTAGCACACTAGGCTCACAGGGAGGGGGGGGGCAAGAGCTCCAACGAGTCGTTTAGTGGAGAGAGTGAATACTGCTGAATACACATACTTGACAGAGATGCTGTATGCGAAACCAATGTGAGTTTGGAAAATTGCACAGTATAAATCTATTTTAGTATACCTCAACAATGTAATTATGATCAGTGGAAATGGCCATGACATGGGCCCTTTAATATTTAATAAACTATGAATGTTTCATATCCATGTAACGGGAAAAAACTCAGCTAACTGATGATATGAACCATTTTTAGCCAAAAAAAAACACAAGACTAACGCTGAGCCTCTGAATCTGCCCTGAGCGAAAAAATCTTAATGCCGTTATTACAGAACTCTAGCTATACCGATTGATATACTTATTGGATCTGCACAAACAAGCTTAGCTAACATCCTGAGATTCCACAGATTATAGAAATATAAGTATCATCACTGAGCGATCAGAACTCGTGACAGGGGAAGCAAATACAGACAACACACGACGTAGCTTTAGGTAGCAAAACACGGAGATATGCTCACCTTAGCTGTTATTCTGATCAAAAGTCGTGTTCAATGGCATTAAAACGAGAAAAAACGCGGCTGAAGGTTAATCCATAGGTTAATCCAATGTGTCTGTCACTTTGAACAAATTATTGATAATCCATAATTCAATTTCTATGCAAAAATCGGAGAATCAAAATTAGCTGCTAATGGTAGCCACCAGAGTGTGTCGCAGCTCCGGTTTTGGCTACGCGTCACTCTCACTCCTTATTTGGTAACCTGTGTGTGTATGTGGAACTTTCCCTCGATTCCATTGGCTCTGACGGTTAAAAAGAGATGTCAATCATCAAAATCGACCAAGGGGGGCCAGAGATATGGAAAATCCACCCAAATGACCCCAGAAGTGTTTTTTTTTTGCTAAACCTCTCTAAAAAAGTCAAATGTCACTTGTTTTGCATCAA